>NC_067151.1:14162647-15537647 GCF_903995435.1 Acomys russatus | reverse complement strand
CACTTCCATCTGCTCAGTATAGCACATTAAGTCTCAATCCTACCTGATTTCTTTTTGTTGAAAGGATGACATCAGTGATGGCTTCCCATTAGAACTGTTCTTTGCTTTGGGTTTGCATTAGGTTTGCTCTGGCTTGGTGAGACAGGGTCTGGTTACAATGCAGGCTGACTTGGAAGTCATGTTCACCTTGCCTCAGCCTTCCAAGTGCTGGGACTTGGGGTACGTGACCCCAAACCTGGCTTGGTTATTGTTTCTTATATATACTTCTCTTAGTTTGGAACTTTGTGGAGAGGAGGTGAGTTGGTTATCAGGTAATGGGTCTGGTGAGAAGCCTGGGCAAAGAGAAGTGGCCTTGTTTTTCTGTGGTCAGATGTGGGAGGGAAGCACTTTTCAAAGATTGTGTTGTGAACATGTATTCATACTGTTCCTGTAAGGTTGAGCAGCTCCAGGACCAGCATTACATAAGCCAATGTGTTATTTTTTTTTTCTTGCAGTAATTTGACTTGGCTTTCTGTCTGTTGTCTTTAAAAAGCCTTGAGTAAAATAAGAAATGATTGGCAAGGGCAAAAATCTGAACACACTGAGGTTTCCTATTGTAATATCACTTTTAAAAATCATCAGAACCTCACTAACTACCCATGCCTTTAGATAACAGAAATATCAACTTAAAAATGAAACAAGCCTTTCTGAATAGGAGGTCGTGATGCGTAAGGACGGATGCCTAAGATTCTGGTGGGATCTTAACCCGGCGAGCTGTGACTAGAGGCAAGCATCGGGGGCGGTGCAAATGCTACCCACCTAGAGATAGTGGGAGGGTGAGCTGGGGGCTGGTAGTGACAGAAGCTTCATTCTGCTCTGCTGGAAATAGGAAGAGCTATTTAGACCACACTGAGGGGAAATTTGCCGCTGGCCACTTTCCTCCCCAATGCCCGTCTTCATCCTGACTTCAGAATAAGAGTTCAGGTGATTTATTGAGATGGCTAGTGGCACTTCTGAAATTTATCAGATGTGACTCTATCGCTTAAGTTGTAATAAAATTAAAACCAAAATAGTTACTGGATACTTATTGCATATAACATTTCCAAGCACAACTTCACTCAAATTCCCTTATGACTATATTCAACAGGAAGAAATAGACTTTTATAGATGCTAATGGAGCTACCAATGTCACTTAAGGGAGTTGGGATCCATACTCAACCCTGTCCATGCAACATAGTTCTCAGTGGCTAAGCCTTTCCGTGTTCTCAGCAATCTGTGAGTACCAAGGCAAGGAGGTCCTAAGATGGTTCTAAACATTGCTAATTTTCCTCATTTTCTCATGGCTACTATTTTCATAACTGTCCAATTAAATAGCTCAACCTATAAATCATGCATCTGCAGCAGTGTTTGTGAAAATTCTTGGGGTAGTGCTGGCATTTGCTAATGTGTCGTTTGCCACCTGATCTCCTCGTGGCGTCTCTTCACTGGCAAAGAGCGTCAGAGAACATGGGACTCATCTCAGTTTCTGAATACACAAATAACATTTTTTTTTTCTAGAATTCAAAATTTTTTAAGTATTTAGGAGAAGAAGTATGTTTCAGAGCAGGCAGATGTGAGCTCAGGGTCCACTATGCTGAACTTGGGGCCCATGTCTTAAGTCTCTTCCTTGAAACCCAGTGACCACTTCTCTTCCTGAGTGCTGGCCATTCTTGGAACTCCTCCCCTTGGTCACCCTCATCATGTCTGCCCCTAAGTCAAGATTGCCAGGGGAAACCAGAAGTCGCTTTACTTTATGGAAATAGTGTCATGTCCTTTTCCAAGGGTAGCTTTTTTCTTTTTCAAAATTAATGTTTTACCCTAAAGTATTTACCTTTGAATTACTTCACTAAATTTAAAGCTATATCATCAATAAGGACTGAAGACCACACATAGACATTTAAAAACAGCACTCTACAAACTGATCCCTGCCCTCGCTCAAAAGTTTATTCTTGAGGTAACTATTGACATCATCTCCAGAGCCTAGAAAATTTGATTTCAGGCTTTCTGAATTATCGTTTTGTTCTTACTTTTATCGATCAGATATTGAGGAGTACTGTGGCTCTATTTAGTATGATGCTGCCCTCTGAGAACATTGGTACATATGATGTTTGAATCATGTAATGCTTCTTAGCTAAGGAACTGGCTTTTGGAGCCTCTGTTGAGGTCTTTGCTCTGCCTCTCAATGAAGGATGGGTGTCTCTTGAGTTCTCTTTAACCTTAGATATTTCCCCTTTCCAGACAATCCAGAAAAAAGGGCTTTTGCTTAATTTGGAGTCCCCACTCTCAGCTTTATAACCCTTTTCTGCTCCCTGCTTCCCTCATTCAGTAGTTACTAATCACAAACATGCAGCGGAAACATCAATATAGCTCTCCTAAGATCTTGATGCCCTGGTC
The DNA here is from genome assembly GCF_903995435.1 of Acomys russatus. Lineage (NCBI taxonomy): Eukaryota > Metazoa > Chordata > Mammalia > Rodentia > Muridae > Acomys > Acomys russatus. Next base: position 15,535,235 of record NC_067151.1, on the reverse strand, counting down.
ATCTTCCCCAAGGCCTTCTGGCTAAGTGCGTCCTGAGTAGAACCTGTGTGTGCATGTGAAGGTTGACTCCTTAGTATGAACTGCATGTTCCCTGGGTCCTCAGAGACAATGCCAAATCTTTGACATTAAAGTGGGTGGAGAGAAACAGCTATTCTAGTGACCTCCTTGAAAGCTCAAGAGAGCTATGGACTAGCTCAAGGTGGTAGACAGTTGACAGCAGAGATAAGATTCTACTCCAGGCTTTCTGACCCTAGCTAGGTTCGTGGACTTTCTTTCTTTCTTTCTTTCTTTCTTTCTTTCTTTTCTTTCTTTCTTTCTTTCTTTCTTTTTTTCTTTTTTTTTTTTTTTTTTGTATATATACATTCTGGCCTAGTTTTTCTCAAAGAGTTCTTGAAAGAAGTTTGGTCCTTTTCAGGTTTCCTTTTGTTACTTGGAGAGGTATGCAAAACATGAAGAGAACTGAGAGTTCACCTTCCTGTTTACAGTCAATTCCAAATGTTCTTGTGACTCTAGAAGATGAAGCATGATACTGAAAACATTAAAAAAAAAAAAAAAGAACATAATTCAAATACAGGCATACTTTATTGAAATTTCACACTTTGAATTTTTTTTTTATTACAAAGAATAGGACACAGTATTTAAAATTAGATATTTGGCGGGGAAGTATGTATGTAGCCTCTCTCATTTGTTCCGTCCCTACTTATTTCCCTCTCCCTGTCTCTGAAATGAGCCTCTCTAAGCTATCCAGGCTGGCTTTGAGCTTCTGGGCTCAAGTGTTCACCTTGCCTCTGCCTCCTAGGTTGCTGTGACTGTGGGCACAAACCACTGCCCCCAGTTTTATGCCTTCTTTAATATTGTCACATAATTTACACAGCTGATGTTTTTCTGTTATGATTTAGATATGAAGTGTCTCCCAAAGGCTCGTATGCTGAGGACCTGGCTTCTATCTTGTAGATTTAACCATTTGGAGATGATTGGATTATAACGGCTCTGATGTAGGCAATGAATTAATCCCTGGATCAGACATGTGATGAGAGGTGCGCTCTCTGAGACAACAGTCAATGCATGTTTCCTGATGTGGCGTCGTTGTTGGAGGTGGGGCCCAGTTGGAGGAAGTATGCCAGTCATCCCTACTCTTTATTCACTGCTTTCTTGAGGCTTTTGAGATAAGGAACTCTCTTCTACCATGCTGTTCTCCCATAATTCCCCTCTGTACCTCAGGTCCAGGAAAAGTAGTAGCAATCACCCAGGACTGAAGCCTTTGAAGCCGTGACTGAAACACCAATTTCCTCCCTTGAGTTTTTTATGGCAGGTGAAGCTGGCATAGTAAAAACAGAACAAAACAAAACAAAACAAAACTGACCAGCATGTTTGTCTTTGTGCTTTCTAACTTTTTTTGTTTTCAAGTAGTAACCTCAGTACAAGAGATAGAAAGACTTAGAGAAGGGACTTGGGTCTTCAGCAATCCTAAGATGCAGCCAGGTGAGTAACTTAAACTACTCAGGACAGAGGAAGGGGCTCTTAAGGTGGAACTCCTGACATCAACAGCAACAACAACAATTGCATGTGCTCAGGATGCTAAAAGTGTGTTCTGCCAGTTTACCAGAGAGGGATGCATGTGGGAGAGGAGCAAGGCTCTGGGACGTCAGCTTGGTGACAGAGGTTGGCTCACCTTTCGTTATTCCAAGTCTTCGGTAGATATTCTCCTATGATGGTTAGTGTTAGATGGGAGGTAAAGGAAAATTGACAGAAAGAGTGAGAGCCAGAGATTTAAAAAAAAAAAATCTTCCAATGAGTCCTACTTTGAGTGTGGTATTTTTGACTTGCAACTGTAACCAGAAACAAAGTTTGTTTATTTTTTTTTAAGATTTATGTATTTATTTAGTGTATGAATGCTCTATCTGCATGTACATTTGCATACCAGAAGAGGACATCAGACCTCGTTGTATAGATGGTTGTGAGCCACCATGTGGTTGCTGGGAATTGAACTCAGGACCTCTGGAAGAGCAGACAGTGCTCTTAACCACTGAGCCATCTCTCCAGCCCACAAAGTTTATTTTGTATCCAAGAGAACCAAAGAAAGGAAATTGTTATTACCCCATGGGTATCAGAGAGGGATAAGAGAACCTGTGATGGGAATACTTTGGCGGGGGGGTGGGGGTGGGTGGGCGGGTTTCAAGACAGAGTCAGTGTTAGCCTGGGCTGTCCTGGACTCACTGTGCAAACCAGGCTGGCCTAGAACTCACAGAGATCTGCCTCCCAAGAGCTGCGCCACCATGCCTGGCCCATGATAGGAATTCTTTAGAAGGTTGGAAGCAGCAGTCTTTAGAAAAATCATACCTATTTCTGGCCAGATCCTTGGCCCATAGTTTTCAAGCATTTGGTAAAGGCCTTGTCTCAGCTAGATATCCTGTCGTCTAGGGACCCAAGGGATTCTGGGACTACAGTACAGCTTTGAATCTAGTTGGCAACATATGTAAGCATATTAATTATAACAAAGACATACTATTAGAAAAGGTAAAACAGGGTTTTATTCTGGCTAAAGGGTTTGGTAGGCCTTGTGAGACGGTGACAGGTGGGTTGTATGTTTGGGGAAATGCAGCATCTCAGGTGTGAGACACTAGAGAGGAGAGACGTGAAGGATCAAAGCAGTGGCCGCCCAGAGGGGTAGAGTCTCTCGCAAAGCCAGAAGCAGCAGTCTGCATTTGCAGTCCGACACACAGCTGCCCTCTTTAGTATTGCTACGTAATAAAGAGAGCGGCTCCTGACAATAAAACTGAGCGATAGTTTAAAGGTCCTAGAGATGCTGATTTTGATGTTGGTTCTGAGTAGTCATTCGTCAAAACATCCTTCATATTAATTCTGCCTAACATGGGGCGGTGGTGGTGGCATAAAAGAGAGCAGATACTACAGGAAAAGTGTTTAAAACTAGACTGTTGTATTTGAAATATATTTTTAAAAGTTGTTCACTGTACACCCTGATTGTAGCCTCCTCCCTCGTCACCTCTGGGTCTCACCCTCCTTCACACTCTCTCCCTCCCACCATCCGCTAGTCCTCAGAAAGGGCAGCCCTCCTCCCTTAACATCTGACCTCAGCCTATCAAGTCTCATCTGGACTGCCTGTATCTTCTTCCTCTGTGGCCTGACAAGGCCACACCACCAGGGAGAAGTGATCGACATGGGGCGGAGGAGCTCAGAGGCCATGTCAGAAGTTGTCCCTACATATGTGGTTATGTGTGCGTGTTATATAAGGTCCTTGGTTGGTGCATGAGTCTCTGCAGCTCCCCTCTCCTCCATCCCGATTTGGTGGGTCCGTTGGTCTCCTTGTGGAGCTCCTGACCCTACCAGGTACTTCTATTATCCAACTCTTCTATAAGACTCCCTGTGCTCCACCCTGAAGCTTGGCTGGGTGGAGTCTTTCAGAGGACCTCTATGATAGGTTCCATTCCCTCTCTTCAACTGCTTCCAATTTCTATTCTATCTGTCCTCATGAATGAAAATTCAGCATCCTCCCTAGGGGCTTCCCTGTTATTTACCTTCTTCAGGTCTGTGTATTGTAGTGTGGTTATCCTGCATTATTTGGCTAATATCCACTTATAAGTGAGTATATACCATGCATGTCTTTCTGGGTCTGGGTTACCTCACTCAGGATGATCATTTCCAGTTCCATCCATTTCCCTGCAAACTTCAGGATTTCCTTGTTTTTAATAGCTGAGTAATATTCCATAGTGTAAATGTACCACAGTTTCTTTGTCCGTTCTTTGACTGAGGGACTCTTATCAACTCTATCTCTGGTGGGAACCTTCGGGTCAGTCACTAGGCAATGCTATCTCTAGCGGGGCTGTTCTTTGCAGCTGGCCAAATTATCTCCTGTAGGCCTATTTCTTAACCTTTGCCCCAGTAACCCTAAAATCCAATTTTAGTTCTTCTGGTATCTCAACAGCATCTGTCCCTATCCCCTGCTGAGTGAAGAGTCTCAGAGGACACCCATGTTAGGCTAATATCCACTTATGAGAATATACCGTGTGTGTCTTTCTGTGTCTGGGTTATCTCACTCAGGATGATCATTTCTAGTTCTATCCATGTGCCTGCAAATTTCAAGATTTCCTTGTTTTTAATAACTGGTAATATTCCATAGTGTAAATGTACCGAAGTTCCTTTACCCATTCCTCAGCTGAGGGACATCTAGGTTGTTTCCAGATTCTGGCTGTTAAGAATAACGCTGCTATGAATATAGCTGAGCAAATGCCCTTGTTGTATGGGGGAGCATCTTTCAGGTATATGCACAGGAGTGGAATAGCTGGGTCTTGAGGTAGAATTAGTCCCAATTTTCTGAGAAACCACCAGATTGATTTCCAAAGTGGTTGTACAAGTTTGCACTCCTATCAGCAATGAAGGAGTGTTCCCCTTTCTCCACATCCTAGTCAGCATGTACTGTCACTTGAGTTTTAGATCTTAGCCATTCTGATGGGTGTAAGATGCATTTCTCTGATGACTAAAGATGTTGAGCATTTCTTTAAGTGTTTCTCAGCTATTCAATAGTCTTCTGTTGAGAATTCTGTTTAGTTCTGAGCCCCATTTCTTATTTAGGTTATTTGGTTTGATGATGTTTAATTTTTTGTGATTTTTATATATTTTGGATATTAGTCCTTTGTTGGATGTAGGGTTGGTGAAGATCTTTTCCCAGTCTGTAGGCTGTCATTTTGGTCTGTTGACAGTATCGTCTACCTTACAGAAGCTTCTCAGCCTCATGAGGTCTCTTTTATTAATTGTTACCCCTAGAGCCTGGGCTGTTGGAGTTCTGTTCAGGAAGCTGTCTCCTGTGCCGATGAGTTCCAGGCTCTTCCCCACTTTTTCTTCTAACAGATTTAGTGTCTCTGGTTTTATGTTGAGGTCTTTAATCCACTTGGACTTGAGTTTTGTGCATGGTGATAAATATGGGTCTAATTGCACTTTTCTTTTTACTTTTTGCATTTTCTTTTTGCTACTCTTTGCCATTGAATAAATTTGGTTTCTTTGTCAAAAGTCAAGTGTCCATATGTGTATGACTTATTTCTGGGTCTTCAATTCAATTCCATTGGTCAACCAGCCTATTTCTATGCCAGTACTATGCTGTTTGAATTACTGTTGCTCTATAGTACAGTTGAGATCAGGTATGGAGATTCTTCCAGAGGATCTTTTATTGTACAGGATTGTTTTAGCTACTCTATTTTTTTGTTTTGTTTTGTTTTTTATCATGAAGTTGTTAATTGATATTTCAATGTCTTTTTAAAATTTTGTAGGTATTTTGATAGGGATTGAATTAAATCTATAAATTGCTTTTGGTAAGATGGTCATTTTTACTTTATTCATTCTCCAGATCCACAAACAAGAGAAATCTTTCCATCTTCTGACGTCATCTTCAATGTCCTTCTTCAGAGATTTTACATTTTTTCAAACAAGTCTTTCGCTTGCTTGGTTAGAGTTACTCCTAGATATTTATATTGCTTGTGGCTATCATGAAGGGTGTGGTTCTCCTAATTTCTTTCTCAGAAGGATTGTCATTTGTATACAGGAAGGCTACTGACCTTTTTGAGTTCATTTTTCTGACGGTGTTTATCAGATGCAGGAGTTCTCTGGTAGAATTTTGTGGGTCACTTACGTACACTGTGAATAGGGATAATTTGACTTCCTCCTTTCTGATGTGGATCTCCTTGATCTCCTTTTGTTGTCTTATTGCTCTAGTTAGAACTTCAAGAACTATACTGAAGAGATATGGACACTGTGGGCAGCCTTGTCTGGTCCTTGATTTTAGATGAATTTCCTTGAGTTTTTCTCTATTTAATTTGATGTTGACTATTGGCTTGCTGTATATAGCCTTTATTATGTTTAGGTTTGTGCCTTGTATCCGGATCTCTTCAAATCTTTAAACATGAATGGGTGTTGGATTTTGTCAGATGCTTTTTTTGGCATCTAAGGAGATGATCATGTTTTTTTTTTTCTTTCAGTTTGTTTATATGGTAAATTACATGGATGGATTTCTGTATATTGAAACATCCCTGCATGCCTGGAATGAAGCCGACTTGGTCATGGTGAATGATATCTTTGATGTGTTCTTAGATTCGGTTTGCGAGTATTTTATTGAGTATTTTTGCATCAATGTTCATAATAGAAATTGGTCTGAAAATCTCTTTCTTTGTTGAGTCTTTGTGAGGTTTAGGTATCAAAGTGGCTGTGGCCTCATAGAACAAGTTTGGTAATGTTCCATCCATTTCTGTTTTGTGGAGTAGCTTGTAAAGTATCAGTATTAGCTCTTCTTTGAAGGTCTGGTAGAATTCTGCACTGAAACCATCTGGCACTGGGCTTTTTGCGGGGGGGGGGGGGAGACTTTTAATGACTGCTTCTATTTGTGTGAGAGAAATAGGACTATTTAATTTGTTTATCTGATCTTGATTCAACTCTGACAAGTGGAATCAATCAAGAAAATTGTCCATTTTCCTTAGATTTTCAACTTTTGTGACATATAAGCCTTTGAAGTAAGACCTAATGATTTTTTTGTATTTCTTTAGTGTTTGTTATTATGTCTCCCTTTTCATTTCTGATTTTGTTGATTTGGATAGTGTCTCTCTGCCTTTTAGTTAGTTTGGCTAATGGTTTGTCTATCTTGTTGATTTCCTCAAAGAACCAGCTCCTGGTTTTGTTGAATTGTTCTCTTTGTTTCTAATTTATTGATTTCAGCCCTGGGTTTGATTATTTCCAGCTATCTACTCCTCTTCGGTGAATCTGCTTCTTTTTGTTCTGGGGCTCCCAGATGTGTCACTAAGTTGCCTACATGAGATGTTTCCAGTTTCTTTATGAAGGTATTTAGTGCTATGAATTTTTCTCTTAGCACCGATTTCAATGTATCCCATAAATTTCGGTATGTTATTCCTTCATTTTCATTGAATTTTAGGATGTCCTTAATTTCTTTCTTTATTTCTTCCATGACCCCGTTGTCATTAAGTAGAGAGTTGTTTAGTTTCCATGTGTATGTAGGCTTTTTGTTATTTCTGTTGTTGTTGAAGTCCAGCTTTAGTTCATGGTGATCTGATAGGATATAAAGTATTATTTCAATCTTCTTGTATTTTTTGAGGCTTGCTTTGTGACCTACTATATGACCAATTTTGGAGAAGGTTCCATGAGGTGCTGAGAAGAAGGTATATTCTTTTGTGTTTGAGAAAAAAGTTATGTAGATATCTGTTAGATCCATTTGGTTCATGACATCTGTTAGTGTCATTATTTCTCGGTTCAGTTTCTGTTTTGTTGACCTTCAGTGAAAATACGGTGTTGACATCTCCCACTATTAATGTGTGGGGATCAATGTATGGTTTAAGCTTTGTTAATATTTCTAATACAAATGTGGGTGCCTTTATATTGGGGGCATATATGTTCAGAATTGTGATGTCACCTTGGTGAATTGACCTTTGATGAGCATGAAGCGTCCTCTCTCATGTCTTTTGATTAATCTTGTTGAAAGTCTATTTTAAAAGATATTGAAATGGCTACACCAGCTTGCTTCTCGTGTCCTTTTGCTTGGAATACCTTTTTTTCCAGCCTTTTCCCCTGAGGTAATGTCTATCCTTGTGGCTGAGATGTGTTTCTTGAATGCAGAAGGATGTTTGGTCTTGTTTATGCATCCATTCAATTAGTTTGTTTCTTTTTATTAGAGAATTGAGACCATTAATGCTGAGAGATATTAATGACCAGTGACTGTCAAGACCCTTGATTTTGATGTTGGTTGCAATAGAGAGTATGTGTGGTTATGTTTTGCAACAGTGAAGTTATCTATTTCCTCTGTTATTTTGGTTGTAGTTTGTCACTTTGGGTTGGAATTTTCCTTCTAGTAACTTCTATAGGGCCAGATTTGTGGATAGGTACTGTTTAAATTTGTTTTTGTCATGGAATATCTTGTCTTCTCCATCAAGGGTTATTGAAAGTTTTGCGGGTATAGTAGTCTGGACTGTCATTTGTGGTCTCATAGGCTTTGTAGGACCTCTGACCAGGCCCTTCTGGCTTTTATGGTCTCTGCTGAGAAGTCAGCTGTGATTCTGATAGGTTTGCCATTATATGTGACTTAGCTTTTAAAATTCTTTCTTTGTTCTGTACTTTAGTGTTTTGATTATTATGTGGAAGGAGAAGCTTCTTTTCTTGTCCAATCTATTTAGAGTTCTGTAGGCGTCTTGTACATTTATGGGCATTTATTTCTTTAGGTTGCAGAAGTTTTCTTTTATGATTTTATTGAAAATATTTTCTGGTTCATGAAGCTTGGCATATTCTCCTTCTATTCTTATTATTGATAAGTTTTGGTCTTTTTATAGTGTCTCAGATTTCCTGCATGTTTTGTGTCAGGACCTTTTTAGTTTTAACATTTTCTTTGATTGATGTATTAATTAGCATCAACTGTATCTTCTACACTTGAGATTCTCTCTTCCATCTCTTGCATTCTGTTGCTGTTGATTGTGTCTACAATTCCTGTTCTCTTACCTAATTTTTCAAACTCCAAGGTTGCCTCAGATTGTGTTTACTTTGTTGCTTCTAGTTCCCTTTTTAGGTCTTGAAGAGTTTTATACATTTCTTTCTACTGTCTGATGGAATTTTTTGTAATTCTTTATAGGATTTATTCAATACCTTTATCTGTTTGAATGTATTTTCCTGTATTTCTTTGAGAGATTTATTTTCCTCCTTCAAAGTTTCTATCATTTTCATCATCTCACATTTAAATCTTCTTCTTGTGCTTCCTGGGTGTTCATATCTTCAGGGCTTGCTGTGGCAGGACTGCTGGTTTCTGGTGGTGTCATATGACTCTGAGGTTTGTTGCTTGTATTCTTGTGCTGGCCTCTAGTAATCTGGTCGTCTCTGGCATTAGCTGGATTTTCCTCCAGTGGTGTTGCTGTCTGTGTCCCATGTAGGCCAGGCAGGTTGGGATCAGGCAAAGTAAGCTCCAAGCTGAAGGCTGTTTGTGACAGCTCCCCAAAAGAGGCCGTCTCAGGATGGTGGACAATAATTGTTGGAGATTGCACCCAGCTCAACTCTGCTGAGTTCCTTGTCTGTGTCCCAGTTGGTCAGGCAGGAGAGGAGCAGGTTGAAAGAGCTCCAAGCTGAAAGCTGCTCAGGTGCCTCTCAGGCCTCCTTGGTATGGTGGATAATATGCATTGTGGCTAGTGCCCACTCACCTCTGCTGGTTTACTTTCTATGACCCAGATGGGCCAGGCCAGTAAGCAGTGGGCAGAGAGAGAGATCCAAGCCGACAACTGCTCGGGTGTCCCACAGGCTTTTTCAGGATAGCAGCTAGTGTGGATTGTGGCCTGCACCTACTCACCTTTGCTTGTTACCTCTTTGTGTCCCAGATGGGCCAGTCCAGTAAGCAGTAGGTGGGCAGAGAGAAATCCAAGCCCAAAACTGTTCGGGTGGCCCACAGTGCTTCTCAGGGGCGCAGCTAATGTGGGTTGTGGCCCACGCCCCATTCAGCTCTGCTTGTTTGTTCTCTGTGTCCCAGCTGGGCCAGGCCAGTAAACGGCAGGTGGGCAGAGAAAGATGCAAACACTAAGCTGCTCAGGCGTCCCACGGGCCTCTTCAGGGTAGCAGGTAATGTGGGTTGTAGCCCTCACCGACTTACCCTCTGTTTGAAATTTTTGAGGTGGGACCTCAACTTTCTCCCAGGAAGGACTTCTCAGCAGTCAAAGGTAAGGGGAAATTTTCTTTAACAAGCTCACAGCTGTAGCCTCTAACCACTGTTCAAAGCCCATCCCTGATGAGAAATGTGTGTGTGTGTGTGTGTGTGTGTGTGTGTGTGTGTGTGTGTGTGTGTGTTTAGGTACTGTCATGATTTGTGACTGTCTTGGAGAAGGCTCCTTATCGCAGCCCTGCAAAAGAGACATTTCCCAAAACTAAGGAAGCTTTCCAGAAACTGAAATGCTCAGGTTTCTACTTAAGACAGGCTCATCTTTGGCAAACAACATGCTGCATAGGTGGATACTGATGGCGACTGCTTCTTTAGGGAGGGGAGCTGATATCACCCTCTTCAGAAAGGACGAAGGGCCAGGCAGCTTCACAGAGCAGAGGTCAGCAGGTCTGTCTGGGCCCCATCGTCTCTGGCTAGAGAGGCTTTCTCATTCTGATTCCTTATTAACAGTTCCTGTTTGTTAATTATATTTAATATGTATTAAAGTTTGCTGTCTTCCTTCAAAACAAAGCACTGGGCATAGTTTAGTCCTGTTACTTATTGCATAAGGCAAGGGCATGGGGGCGGGGGGTGGATCCCTCTTGTGTCTGTTAATTAATTCTCTTCTGTACTTGAAGATACGTGTGCAGTTCAGGCATGGGAAGACGGTCAGGGTCTCGACAGCTGAAAAAAAAAATGACATTTGTATTTTGGGATGGAAACTGACTGCTTGCCTTTGACACATTCCTTTTTAGTGTAGGAGTAGGATATATACATTCGCCGCTGTCCCCCACAGTCTCAGATGGAAGGATTTGTGGTCAGTTGAGGTTGTCTGGGTTTTAAAGCCATGATGCCTGCTGGCTGATGGAGCCACCTGCAGTCAGTCTGAGATCCTTGGACTCAGAAATATTTTCCAGTCATTTCTTGGGAAAACTGTTTCACATAGGAGATGAGTGACTTCCATCCTTCCTTACGTATTTGATTTCTATTTTTCAAATAGTTTAAGTAGAAAAGGAAAAAAAAAAAAAAAACCTTTCTTAGATTCTGGGCTTCTGAGAAGACTGTCTTTGTTCACAAACACAGTACTTACTAATTACTCCTGACTACTACGTTCTTAGCACTCACTCAGCTGGTTGATGCCTATATCATGGCCAACAAGCCCGGCACTGACTGCCTTCATGTTGCCTATGAACTAGTGAGGGCATTGGATATCAAATACTTGATGATATACTCTGCTACTTTTCTATGGGAGAAAAAGCATAAACTTCATTGAGAGAAAAGATGGGGAAGTCTAAATGAGTTGAGGAAGAATCTGAGATCTGAGAGGTGGGTTGAAAGCAGCTAAGAACAAATGGTGTGGAATGGAACCTAGAAAGCACAAGGTCCAGGGAAGATGCTGGAGAGGTTAGCATGGCTCAGATGGCTGTCCTGGGTCTTTACCACGGAGCTGCTACATGTGCAGTTAGATAAAGGAGGTGGAGAAACTCATGGCAGAGGTGCAGCGCTTGCCAACTCAACTCCTTTGATTAAGCTTATTGTTTTATACAAACTGCTCTGTTCTCAGGAAAATATGGGATAGCATTGTTAATCCATCAGAAGGCACACTTCAGGTCTAAGCCTGCTGAGGTGGTGTTTGCAAAACACAGATAAGCATGCTTTCCTGACTTCATCATGTGGTCTGACTTTGGATTTTTCAAAAATCCCTATTTTATTTCAGTTGGCTTACAGTACTTTATTTTGCCTTAAATCCACATTTTGTACAATTGTTATGAACTTTCAAATCTATAGGCAAGTTGTAGTATGGAAAATCTAGTCAGAAACCCTTTGAAATTTAGGTAAAAGAACAAGACGTATTATTTGATTTGATGGCAGCTTGCTTCAAAACTTCCCAAGCAATATTTATTTTCAATTCACTTAGAAGCTGAATAGCTGGAACACAGTAAATGGTTGGTAGCTTTTTGTAGTTACTGTTTTATACATTTGATTTATTTTTCTTGGATTGTGCTTTCCATTTCAGGGACTATTACAGCCTAAGTGGTGATAACAAAGGTGTCTTTGGACATGGGGCTTCATTTCCTCGGAGCAGAGAACTTCCAGAGAGAAACCTACTAGATAGGAGAGTCTAGTTGAACACGGAGGAGGAGAGAAGCCTTGTTTCCTAAATGGATAGGTTTTAGACAGAACACAAGTGCCTCGGGGAAGAATAGCACACAACTCAGCTGAGAGGTCTGTCCATACTTCAGAAGCACACGCAGCCCTTGAGAGTTCAGAAATCCTGTCACATCGTCACACCAATGTCTTCTCTCCCTTCGCAAGACAAGCATTTTATAGTTCTTCTGCCCTGGCACTGTTTCTACCCCCGTCTCCTGTTAATCCTCACTTAAGGACCTAGGGTTTTTTTTTTTTTTTTATTACTAAGAAACTAGTAGCAATTAAGAAGAGATTGTTTTCTCAACAAGAATCTACCATCCCATGCCCATGGGTTCTACAAGTTGTCAACATGAATAAACTGCTCTCCTCTCTAAAATTAACCCTCCACTGTGTATTTAGTTCCATGCATTTTTGCCCACACGCCTGTGAATGTCAGGATGATACTCTTGTGAATGTTTCCCTCTTTTCCTGTAGCCCCATTCCTATCTTCACGATCATTTCTGTCCTCAGACAATCGAGCTATATGTTTTTTCTAATTCTTAATGTCTCTTCCGACTATATCTGCATTCTTTGTACTTCTTGAGAGCAGTAAGGCAGGTCTTGCACACATTTCCAGTATGCACGCATTGCATTTGCCATAGAACTAGCTAGCACAAGTCAGTTCTCAGCCACCGCAATGCGTTAAGTAGCTAATAATGTGCCCCACAGATATTCAAATCCAAAGATAGGCTGATATTAGTTCCTTCTCTAATATCTATGTTAAAATACCTAATAAAAGCAATTTAACAAAGGAAGGTTTTGTTTTGTTTTGTTTTGTTTTTTGTTTTTCAAGACAGGATTTGTCTGCGTAGCCTTGGCCATCCTGGACTCACTTTGTAGACCAGGCTGGCCTCGAACTCACAGCGATCCGCCTGCCTCTGCCTCCCGAGTGCTGGGATTAAAGGCGTGCACCACCACGCCCGGCTTGGATGGGTTTGTTTTGACTCCTAGTTTGAGGATATAAAACAACATGCAGGGATGGAATGTTAGCAGGTATGGGAGGTCGTTTGTCAATTGTGTTTGCAGTCAGAAAGCAGACAGAGACGAATGTTAATGCTCAGCTCACATTTTCCAGGACTCAGAATAGGACCCTAGCCAATGAGATGGTGCTGCCCACGATTAGGGGTGGTCTTTCCCCATCAATTAACTCAACCGAGAGGCTCCTTCACAGTCCAGAGGCTCATCTCCTGGTTATGCTAGTGGTGGTGGGGCCTGCGAGAGTGGAGCCCGTAGATGGGGTAGACTAAAGTCTCATGTAACAGCAGCTTTATTCAGAGCATCAGACAATTTATACTTTGAGGTTAATGAGTACAGTATTCAATTGCAAGGACACAAGCAGCATGTGGTAGACAAGCGGCACATGGCGAAAACATGGTTTTCCATAGAGGCATATAAACAAACAACAATAGCCAGCTGTGATGAATAGTACCAAGTAAACTCATTCCGATCCTACGTACCTGGGAGGGGCGTGGAGAGATATTCCAAGAACAATTTCATGTTTTTGAAGAAACTGAGGTCATAAGACTCTTGTCTTGGTTTCTCAGCGTTTTCCCACAAGCACTCAGAATGGCCCTCTCACGACTCCGTTCGTGGATCGTGTTCTGACACTAGACTACGTTAATTTAACAAGCAACGCTAACCATCACAATTCCTTTTATAAAGTGGTATATTTGCATATAACCCACCATACCTTCCTGCGTGCTTTGCGGTGTCTCTAGATTACTTCCAAAACTGAATACAATGTTGCTGCCGTGTAAATAGTTGGTTTACTATATTTTAAAGCATTTTCATCCATGGGTGCAGAGCCTATAGATATGAAGTATTTACTGTATGTCCATAAACTATAGACTTGGCTGCTGGGTCTTTAGTCCACAAGCCACCATGTGTATAACAAATTATGTTCAACGCATTAGCTACGTTTCTTATCACAGTGCTTAAAAATTGATAAAATCAACTTAAGCGAGGAAAGACTTATTTTAGCTTTTAGTTAGAGGGACAATGTCTATGATGGTTGAGAGGACATGGCAGCAGAAGCAGTTAATGGCGAGGGCAATCAGAGTTTGCTCATATCTACCTCATATCTCTGATCAGGCATCTGAGAGAGGTAGAAATTTGTCACAGGCTTCAAACTTCAAGGCCTAGGTCCAGCAACCTATTCCCTCCAGGTAGACTCCACCTCGCAAAGATTCTACAGCATTCTAAAACAGTACCACAGTCCGGGAAGCAAGTGCTCAGGAACATGAGCTTGTGGGGACAATTCACAGTCAGACTCTATTGTTCTTCCCCCTGCAGCCTAACAGGCTCACAGGTCTTATGATACAAATTTTATTCAGCCCAATTAAAAAAAAAAACCCCATTGAGATATTAGTCTTTAAGTTTCAACACAATTCAAAAGTCCAACATCCAAAGGCTTTTCTAAGATGCAAGGTAACCTCTTAACTGTGATCCTCTGTGAAGAGACAAACTCAAAACCAAACAACCAAACGAAAAGACCCAGAGTAAATCTTCTCATTCCCAAAGGGAGGAATAATGGCCTAGCAGAAGAAGATAAGACTAAAGCAAACTGAAGCCCAATAAAACAAACATCAAATCTTATAGCTCCATGTTTGCTACCTATGGCTCTTGATAGAATCAGCTAGGTTCCAAGGGAGTGCCTAGCTCTGCCTCTCCAGTCCCACATGTAGCCTTACTCTTGGGATACCCCCACTTGATGCTTACAGCTTTCTCTGATAGTTGTCCTTCACATCCGGGATCTCCAGCATCTTTGGGATTCTACCACAGCTTAAGCCCCACTCTCTCTTTCCTGGGGAAGTAACTTTCTTTGAGGGGTTTTACTTGGGCAGGATGCCCTGGGGACTTGGTTCAGGCATTCTTTTTTTCAAATCAATTTGCATTTTATAAGCTGAGGTTTGGGGTATGTGAAGTCCCTCCAAGAGCTTTGCCCAGTGCACAGTAGCATCTCTGTAACAGAGCCAGTCTCTTCAGCGATGACAGCCACTCTGTCTACACTTCTTATTGTTTTATGTTCTTTTCTTTGCCCAAATGCACGATTTTCACATGTATGTGTATGACACGTGCATGGAGGTCAGAAAACAATGCGTGGGAATCAGTTTCTCCTTCCACGGTGTGGGCTCTAGGGATTAAACTCAAGGCCTCAGGCTTGGCAGCAAGTTCCTTTTCCTGCTGAGCCAACCCAGCAGCCCCCACACTGTAATGAGCAATGATTATGTAACAGCTTGGGGGTTCGCTGTTTTCAAATTTCCTCCACCAACCAATTTAACCCGTGATTTTTGAATTGAGCCTTAAACAAATTTTCCCCTCAGAAAATAGGCAGAAATCACAGCCATAATCTTTGCCAGAATGTAGAATTAATGCCTCTCATTCAATTCATAACAGAGTGCTCAGCCCCTTCTAAAATCTCATGAGCTTCTGCCCCCTGCATTTCTACTGACATTCAGGTCTGAGCACTAATCAGAGCGTATCCCACTTCTTACAAGACTATAAGGGCTATATTACCCATAATAATCATTCTCTTCATGTCCCTTCAGTCCAGGCAGATTATATAAGGGAACAGCCTTCAGAGCATCCCAATTGATCAACACCTACCTACCTTCACCTAGCCACTCACTCCTGGGGAGACCCAGATTTCATTCAGGTAAGACAGTTCTGTTGTGCTGTCTTTAGTGTTCTGTGGCTATTGTTTAAGGCTACATGGTTTATGGGGGTGTGTGGTACAGTGAGGTAGCTGAAACAGGTTTGTTTAAATTGTTATTTGTTTGCTTGGTTGCTGATATATATATATCAGCAACATGTTTTGGAGTCGGCTGATCCTTGGCAAAGGACTTTGTGTACTTCTTTCATGCAACAGGTGTGGAAAGTCAAAAGCCAGGTGATTCCTTTCTTTCCCAAGTTGCTTTGAAGAATGGAGTTTGTCACAGCATCAGAGAGCAAACTAGGACAGGGAAAGTGTATACAAATATACTTAATAATGAAAGTGAATCCAGAGCTTCGGAATGACTGTTCTAACTACATAGAAGGTCACCAAGATATGCAGTCTTTGGGTCTGGCTAATCTGTGGGACTCTTTTATTTATATGCTAATGACAATAAGGTTTTAATTAAAAGAAAAAAGTTACTATAGGTGCGTGTGTGTGTGATAGCAAACGGTACAGAAAGTCTGCTGTCTGTGGTTCCACAGCATGTATTTCCATGCTGGGGGTGGGAACTGAATTCACTTTATGGCTGAATAGTGTTTGAATGCAGGACAGCTCCTGGCGATGGAGCAGAATCGTAACATTTTGAGAAGGATGTTGCTTAAAAAACTTAAAGTCTTTTATTCATGCAAAGTAAAGGAAGGAGGGACCTCACAGCTGGTGAAGAGCACTGCCCAATGGGCCAGCGCTAGCAGAACATGGAGGCTGAGGTGGAACCCATTGGTGGTTGGAAAGCAAGGATGGGCTGTTTCTGTTGTTTTGAGGAAATGGTTGTTGAGCAACTCTTTGCTGCTTTGTCTAATCCTCACACAACCCTGTGAGGCAGCAGGTACATGTGCGTATTTTGCAGACTGCAGACACCCCAGATATAGGAGAGTTTGAGGTGTTTAAGAAAATGGGGACCACCTGCTGACCTTTGGGGGAGGAGAACAGAGGAATGGAAGCCGTATTTTAAGAAGAGGAAAGAGCTCCATAGCCTCTAAGCAATGACATCGCTGGGCTGGTGACCCGAAGAGGACAAAGCAGCATGGAACCCAACACAGGCTCAGTGTCTTAAGCTCCTCGGAAGACCTAACAGGATAGTAAGAGCGAGAAAGTAAATAAAATTCGAATGTTTCTAGTCTGCGAAAATAAAACAAAATGGATATTGTTAACAACAAACTTGGAAAAGAACGTTTAATGGTGAAATCATGTTCAATGAGGTGAGACTGAGAAATCGAAGAGACACGTGCAAATCAGTATCACATATGAATCTATAGCACAGGGGAGAGAGAAGGCTAGTATTCACAGTGCAAATGGATGGTCTCCATAGTTATCTCTGTCTCTTGTGGATCTTAAAGAATAGTAGTGGAGAGAAATGGACTGGCTGGAAATAGCAGAGTCCTGGGAGCAGAGGGAGAATTTCAGCAAATGGGACCTGACGCTGGAGGCACAGCACAGAGACACAGGAGATCTTATTATCTGCAGATGGTAAAACAGTCTATGTAACAAATTCAAGAGACAAAGGTGAAGACAGACTTAATGCGATCATCAGTAAGCTAGTTACACATGAAGTGAATTTATGAAAAGCAATTGTCTTCATGTAGGTTTGCAAAAACCTATTAGGAATGCGATATTAAAACATTGATCATCTTCAAAAGGCAAGACAAAGCAAAAATACTTAGCAAGAACTTTCACAAGAAATTTAAAAAGCAGCAACATGTCAATGCGAGACAGAAAATAAGATCTGAGTGAAAGAAAGGCTTGGTGTGAATAGGTTAATTTCTTCCAAGTTAATTGGTTAGTGGAATGCCGTCAAAGCAAAATTTTGCAGCACTTTAAATGTCACTGAAAAGACGAATAAAAATCCCCAGGAGGTTCAATAAACAGAAGAGCAACGAAGAAGAGACCAGTGAGATTACAAATGCTATAAAGCAACAGCAAAGAATTAGGCACTAGAATTAACACTGACAGAAAATAGAGTTTGGGTTTTGTTTCTTTGTTTTGTTGTCTCTTTAATTAAGCCAAATGTTGAATTTATTCATCATACATATTGGAATATTAAACATTCTCCGCAAAAACCAATAACTTGTCAGAATCACAGACCCCACAGACGGTTAAGGAAAGGAAGTTTTTCAGAAGTCGCTGCTGGGCTGGCCTTGGCACTTTCCTGCGCTGCTGCCCTGCTGGTCTCTGGGCACAGCTTTCAGCCCTTGCTTTTTGCTTCTTCTGGTGGCTGGAAAATCTTTAACGCTGACTTCAGCGTCCCCCTCCCTCAGGCTTTCAACAGAAGCCGTATGCTCAGCTTGGCCCTACTCTGCAGCTTCTCGGCCACGCCATGCTGTTCCCTCACACACTTGTGCCCACTCCTAAGCTGCTGTCCAGTTTCGTGGAGGTTGATTGCAGTGGGGACATGATTTTGAGCAATCTGTGAGACGCGGTTTTTGAGAATGGAAAATTGCTTCATCAGTCTTCCATCTATGTCTTCCAAACAAAGCTGTCTGGCTGATGAGAATTGTTACATCCACAGTGCAAACTACTTTATTGTACAGAGAATCTAAAATGCCAGAAGCACATATTTCTTTACTCACGTCAGTGTGGCCTGTTTTCTGAGTACAACACATCAATCCTGCCTTCATAGAAACACGTTCACTGTTCTCTGTTCATGTATTAAATATTCGCCCTTGAAATTCATTTGCTCTTGCTATAAGAATTTTTTAAATAATTTAAGTTGATGTTCCCTGCATGGTTTTATTTCTGTTCCTTATATGCTTGAAGGAGAATTCCTAATTTGATCTTCCTTCCTTCCTTTTTTCCTTCCCTCCCTCCTTCCTTTCTTCCTTCTTTCTTTCCTTCCTTCCTTCCTTTTCTCTCCCTTCCCTTCCCCTCCCCTCCCCTTCCCTTCCCTTCCCTTCTACGACCTGCCCCCATCCTTTCTGACTTTCTTCAGTATTTCAGTTTGAGAAATGTGATAAGCCCAGACTGTTTCTAAAGCAGCATTATGTCTAATGGGAGAACATGTAAGAGAATAGTTTGTTTTCTCATTTCTGTGCCCTTCAGGAAACAATTTAAATGGCAAAAGCTTCATTTTGGCTCATGGTTTCCTTATTTGCTTGGTCCCCTGTACTTGGGCAGAGTGTATGTAGTCAGGATATAGTGGGATCTTTGGGGAGATGTAAAATCTGTGTCTTAGGAATCACCTTCCAATTATGAGAAAAAATTGGTTTGTTTGATTGTAGTCTGACATGTAGAACAGCAAACTGGCGGCATGCTGCAAGAGGATGTTATTTACAGTTAGGATATGGAATACGCCATCTCGCTGCTCTTCCGTTCTGTCCGTTCACTCTCCTGTAATGTTCACCGAGTCTTGGAGGAAACGCTGTATGGCTAGTTCTTCCTGTCAAGAATGCTGCCAGTCTACAGAAACAGCGTCCCTTACATCAAGGAGTGTTTCCTCTGGGCACGACACACACTTTGGTTGAAAATACTTCACCATCAATTGCCAGGTAGAAAGCCTTTATCTGAGTCAAAGAATTCAGCATCCTTCTCTGTGGTAAGGTAGAAAGCCTTTATCTGAGTCAAAGAATTCAGCATCCTTCTCTGTGGTATGAGCGTGGTGAGAAAGCCCACCGTGTTAGTGCCTAGAAACAAATATATCTTTAGCACTGCCGTGTTTTCAGACTGGGAAGGCAAGTCATCATATATATGACCAGGCAAAGAAAACCACTGAGGAGTGTTCTTGTTGGTCTAAATTGTATAGCAACACAGCACAACTGATTTTCTAGAGTTTGTAAGCTGTCAAGCACTTGGGTCAAGAATGGCTCTGGTAACTGAACTTTTATCAAACCATCTGAAAACAAACTGAAAAACTATGTTTTACTTCTTTTCTATGATTTATTGTCTCCCCTACCACTTTCTTTCTCAAAATTTCAACATGTCAACAATGTGACATTAGAAATTCAGTGTAGTCAAGTTGGGAGTCACTGGCTCACATTTTCCTGGAAGGCACCATTAATGAACCATTCTTAATGAGCGGAGGTACCACACGCCTGAAGAAGGGTTTTGAAATCCTGCTCCTTGAGGTAATTCCCTCAAGAGCAGAATAGATATAGAACAGTTTTTCAGGGGACATTGACTCCCACAAATTATGTTTTAAAAAAGACTAAATGAGGTGAGAACTCTATTCATTAATGGCACATAGAATTATTGATCTTGGTGTTCCCAGCTAGAGGACTTTACATCCAAACAGCAAAACCATTGCTGTTCAACTGCAGAATAGGCTTGCTTTTTTTGTATTGTATTGTTTATTTGTTTTTTGAAATGGAAATGGAAGAAATTGCTGTTTTATACATGAAGATTTTTTTTTCTCTTTTAACTGTTGGCTGGAGCCTCTGGTTTTCTGCTTTGTATTTCTCCAGGGTAAAAAAAAAAAAATTAATGATGAAAAGCATCATCAAGCAAAGCACATGCCAGTCGTAACTGAAACTGTATGTGTGAGTGCTTCTGAGCTAATGCTATGATGTAAAGGGCATCTTAGCTATCTGTTTTCTTGTTAACATTATTTTTTAATTATTAAAAAAGTAGCACAGGATCCTTCAATGTAAGCTCAGGTTAGAAGTATTTGAGCTATTAAAATAACAGAAGTAATATTTGTACTCTGTTCTCACTGTTGGGAACAATGACGGGACAAAAATCACATCCTCCCTGATGTTTCACCAGCCTTAGTAAGAGAATCCCAAAGCCTGAACTGCTTGGACAACAGCAAGAATTCACACCTTGCAATTAGTGCATGAAAACATTCATAACATTAAGAATTAAAACCTGGAAAATACTTGGAGTACATACTGAAAAGGAGCCTGTGGTCAGCTGGGAGCTTGTGATGAACCAGAGCTTGTAGTTAATGGGAATCTATAGCCAATGGAAACCTTTGGCGCATGGAGACCTGAGATTCACGGAGCCTACTGAAGAAGAGGCAAGAACATCTGTAGAGAAAGAGGAGGGCGGTAGCTATGGTGATTGAAAGCCTGGGGGCGGTGACTGGTGATTGGGAGCCTGGGGGGCGGTGCTTATGGTGATTGGGAGCCTGGGGGCGGTGACTATGGTGATTGGGAGCCTGGGGGCGGTGACTATGGTGATTGGGAGCCTGGGGTGAACTGGACTCCATAGCAAGTAAGTGAAGGCATGCAGTAAACGGGTTCCATGATGAACAGGAGCGAGGAAGCTTCACCCACCAGGTGCTAAAGCACAGAATGAGAACACGTTCCTTGCCAGGATCATTTGTGAGAAAAATAACAACTTCGGATCTTTATATAAAGCCCATCTCTTTCAAAATACTAGCAATTAACAAATAATTAGCGAGCCCAATACTTTGGAGGCCAATCTGGAGGCTGCATTTTAAGCTTGAGATGTGGGGCTTTTAGTCTACACTTTCTTTCTTTGTCAGCAGGGACCTGAGCAAGAGGCTGTTCCTAGGGAGAGATGTCTAGTAATGACACCACCAGGATGGGCTTGAAGAAGCACACATAATGTCTGAGCCTCATTTAAAGCCTAAGTCAAACCAACCACCTGTAAAGAAAAGCACTTTAAAGGATGAAAATTGAGTTTGGAAAGGACATTATGTAATTCCAAGCAATAATTGCTTTTCTTAGTTCTGATAATCAAATGCTAACAGGAATACTTCTTTTTAAGGCGGGGAGATGTGTCAGTAGATAAACTGCTTGCTGCACGTCCAAGGACCAGAGGTGGGATCTTCGGAAGCCACATAAAAAGCTCGGTGGGGATGCATACTGCAGCTTGTAATGTGAAATAGTGACATCTCAGGTTTACTTGGAAATGGATCAGTAAGAAGCAGCAAAACCCATGCATCAAAAGCAGAAAGGAAGTACTCAACGGTGGGTGCAGGAAGACATGCTGCCGTTGTCCACTCACCTGCTGTGATGCTGTTTCTCTACTCCTTCATCTTTGTCCTACATTTATTGGTGCCTTGAGCCACATATCACACAGACCACGCATCTCACAGACCACGCATCTCAGACCCAGAACATTCTTAGTGAAAGCCGGAGGCTTGTCAAAACCACCAAGCTGGATACTGTGTGTTCTTGGAGGTGAAGGAAGGACACTAAAAACAGGAATGAGGTAAAAAAAAGAAGCCAAGTCTTTCTCAGTCTTTGCTATCTAGTCCACAGGCAGTGTAGAAACACAGAAACACAGAAAAACCATCACCAAGGGTCAAGAGGGGTATGCTATGTTGCCTGCTACACTAGCTTACTAGGATTGCTGTACACAAAGCACTGAAAACCAGCAGATTGAATCATCATATATTAATTTTCTCACAGTTGTGAAGGCAGGAAAGCAGAAATCAAAGCCTCTGGCATCTCTAGAAGGAATATATTTCATGCAGCCTCATATATTCTGGCTGTTGGCAGCAGTTTCTGGTGTGTTCCTTGTCTTGAGGCGACATCATTACAATATCTGTTTCCATTTTACACAGTATTCGACACAACTTTTATGCATATCTGAGTCCAAATTTCCTTTTTGTGCAAACAGCAGTCCTGAGACACTGTTTGACCCTGAGCCTTATCTCCACTTGATTGACTATGCAAAGCCCCTAGTTACTAATAAGCTTACATTTTTGGGAACTAGATTTTAGGACTTAAATCCTAACCTACAAGATGCAGGCAGAGAATGTGATGGTAATACAAAGCAATGAACAGCTGGTAGCCTGCTGCAGGAGTGGAGATTTCATAGAGAAATATGCAAGAAGAAAAACTTGCAAAGTAGAAATCTTCCACACCAAGAACAAGAGATCATTTTACTTATTTTTAAAGATTTATTTATTTATTTATTATGTATGCAATGTTCAGCCTGCAAGTATGCCTGTCTGCAAGAATAGGGCACCAGATCTCATTATAGATGGTTGTGAGCCACCACGTGGTTGCTGGGAATTGAACTCAGGACCTTTGGAAGAGCAGCCAGTGCTCTTAACCTCTGAGCCATCTCTCCAGCCCCCAGGAGAACAGCATAGACAGCTATCACAGCGAGTAGATAGGTGCCCTACAGCAGGCGGCTCTCAACATGTTGGTCATGACCCAACTGGGGGTCAAATATCAGATATCCTGTATTACAATTCATAACAGTAGCAAAATCATGGTTATAAAGTAGCAATGGAATAATTCTGTGATTGGGAGTCACAGCACAAGAAACTGTATTAAATGGCCGCAGAATTAGGAATGTTGAGAAGCACTGCCCTTGGGAAATAATGATAATTATGTTTGTGCGGTGAAGATTAAGGCATGTGGTGTTAGTCCTCTGAGCTAAGAGATTAGAAATGCAGAATGGTATCAACGTGTAAAGGGTTCTACCGTTACAACTCGGAACTGGTCTTCATCCTTGGTGTTCATATTCCAACACAGCCCCAAGTCAAGTATTTAGATTGACTGTATGTGGTAGTTTGAATAAAAATGGCCCCCACAGACTCATAGGGAGTGACACTGTTATGGGGTCCACTTAGATCCAACACAATTCAAACACCAGATCAATATAGATGACAAAAATCTGTTGTAATCAAGCCGCTCTTGATTGATCAGGGCTGCAGAACAGACCGTAGAGCTGAACTGCAACCCAGAGCCAGAACATCGCAGAGTATTTAAGCTTGCAAACCACAAGCAACATTATTGTTACATTTTTCCACCAGTCAGGATTTAGGGATAGGGGCTCTCCTTATGTGGTTGATTTATGTCAACCGATATAGAATGGTTTTACAGTCTAATCAACCAATCCATCCGTTCTTCTTTAGATCAGAGCAAAGGATGACTAACAGGAGCTGTGGTTAGGAACAGTCATTATGTTCTGGGACAGAAGATGAATACAGAAACTGCTCATACACTAGGGAGTCCTCAGTTCCCCTGAAGCCTGGGGCCTTGAACTTAGTTTCCCCATATGCTTAAATGGAGTCTGAAAACAAAATGGCAGTACTCAGGACAAGTTTCTTTTGCCTGTTCCCAACAGCACTATTAGGAGTAGGTGTGGCTTTGTTGGAAGAAGTGTGTCACTAGGGGCAGGGTTTGAGGTCTCAAATGCTTGAGGCAGGCCCAAGTGTCACTCTTTCTTTCTGCTGCCTGTAGATCTAAGTGTAGAACTCTCAGCTACTCTCCTGCACCATGTCGGCCTGCACACTGCCATGTTTCCAGCCATGACAATAATGGAGTAAACCTCTGAACTGTAAGCCAGTGCCTATTAAATGTTTTCCTTTATAAGAGTTGCCATGGTCATGGTGTCCCCTAAGTAAGGGGAGTTCCAAGGTGACAGTGCCTATCACGCACTGTGTCTGATCTACGGCACGGAGACCAGGGACTGGATTGGGAGCCACAGATAAGAACTGAAGAACACTAAGTGAGTGAGGTCCCTCACAGTGCAGACCTAGAGGAGGGGAATAGGGTGAAAGCAGGAGGGAGGGAGGATACAAGTGAGGGGATAACAATTGAATTGTAATCTGAATAAATTAATTAAAAAAAAAAAACAACCAAGGCACTGTGTTTAGAAAATGCCTTGGTGCTGTGTGAGGATGAGTTGGAGGAGGAAGAGACCAATTTAGGGGGATCACTTGGTTCCATGGCTATCCTGATAATTCAGACCCAAGAGAACAAGAGCAGGAGCCAAAGCTGTTGGAAAGCAGAGTTAGTCGGGGTTAAAGAACAAGGAGTTGAAGACCCACTGGGTTTTCTGAGTTATGGAGTTGAGTGGATGATGAGGTCACTACTTAAAGCAGAAAAGTTTGGGACCTCGTCAAGAAGATGGGTCAGTTTTGATCTTGTTGAAAGTAAGATGTTGGTGGGTATCTCAGAGCTGTCAAGTATGGAGTTATAAAGTTGTCTGCATCTTTAGCTAGGGAGTCATTGTGGATTATCCAGAAGGCATAAAATTAATGATGAAGACCTTGGACCTACCTGCTGGAGACTGTGGAACTACATGGCCTGTGTAGGAGTCCTTCTGTTGGTGGTTTGTTTTCCCACCTGATGTTTTGACTGAGTACAAATTTTGGCATCAGAAGTGAGAAAATGATAGTCAAATTACAGGAATGAGACATGTTTACAGAGAATCCTTGGTGGAAGCGAACACAGTTTGCAGGACTGTTACTTTGGGGGGGGGGGAGCTGTTGCTGTACAGAATCCTTCAGTCTCTTACTCTCAATTATGAGTCTGCAGTCATCAATATAACTGAAAAACAAAACAAAACAAAACAAAACAACCTGTCTTTGCTCACAACAGCCAGAGAAAACATGGATCATGGACTTTCGCACAGTTCCCAGAGGAAGCATGGAACACAGATATCCACATGGTCTCCAGGGGCAGCACAGAACATGGACCCCCAACATGGCCTCAGGCAGCAGCACAGATCACAGACATCAATGTGGTCCATGTTACCGCCCCTCTATGTTGATGTGTGTTGTCCATGTGCTCGCTAGAGGCCATGTGGATGTCCATCTATATCTTTTCTAAAATAATATTATTATTTACCCTTAAAAGTTTCATGCATGTATACAATGTATTTTGATCATTTCCCCCCCCACCCCCCACCCCCCCCAATCTCTGTTCAGCTCCCCACTGGATCATACAACAGTCTCTCTCCTGACATCCTGGTGTTTAATTGTTGTTGCTGCTGCTGTTGCTATCCACCGATTCCTAGTGGCTCTGATCATATGTAAGCGATTGTGGGACAATCCACTGGGACATGGGCAACATAACAGCAGCCACACCCTTAGAGAAAAGTGCCTTTCATGTTTATCTATTTATTTTTTCTTTTTTTGTGTGTGTATTCCAATAAGGCATTATTATTATTATTATTATTATTATTATTATTATTATTATTATTATTACATTCTGATTGTTATCTCCTTACTTGTATCCTTCTGTTCCTACCCTCCCTTCCTCTTTTTCCCTATTCCCCTCCACTACACCTCTGACAGAAGGAGACCTCCTCTCCCACCATATGATCACAACTTATCAGGTCTCATCCAGATAGACTGCTTCGCCTTCCTCTCTGTGTCGCCGGGCATCCCCACTATGGGGAAGTGATCAGATTGAGGGCACCAGAGTTCATATCAGAGGCAGTCACTGCTCTCCCCACAACTGTGGAGAATAAGCCATCTATTGGCTAGGTCTGAACAGTGGGTCTAGGTTTACTGCACGCAATATCCTTGGTTGGTACAGCAGTTTGTGCAGGCCCCTTGGGTCCAGATCCATGATGGTCTCCTTGTGGGGCTCCTGAGCCCTCTGGGTCATTCCATCCTCCCATTCTTCCATACTACTCTCACCTGGAGTCCAGCAGTGAGTCCCAGCACCTGTCCGTCCCCTGCTGGGTGGAGTCTCTCAGAGGACATCCATGTTGAGCTAATATCCACTTATAAGTGAGTACATACCATGCGTGTCTTTCTGGGTCTGGGTTACCTCACTCAGGATGATCTTTTCTAGTTCCATCCATTTTCCTGCAAATGTCAAGATTTCCTTGTTTTTAATAGCTGAGTAGTATTCCATAGTATAAATGTACCACAGTTTCCTTATCCATTCTTTGGTTGAGTGACATCTAGGTTGTTTCCAGATTCTAGCTATTATGAATTGGGCTGTGATGAAGTTGTAATAAAAAGAGCTTTGACAAAAGAGCTCCCTGGATGCCACACCTCTGAGTGTGGCTACATGTGATGCAGATGTGGCAAGGTGACTTGACATCTATAGTTTCGTATTTAATGTATTCCTCTTCTTTTAAAAAAGATTTTATTTTTGTTTCATTTGAATGTTGGTGTGTGTCTATATGTGTCTCCAAAGACTGGAGTTACAGGCAGTTATAAGCTGCCCAATATTGGTGCTGGGAACAGAACTCTGGTCCTCTGGACGTGCTCTTAACTGATGGGCCATTTCTCAAGCTTCATCCTTTTCTTTCAAATTAAATATATGATTCCATGTTGGATGTTGTCATATTTTTGCACAACTCTTCCTGTTTTCCATACACATTTCACACCAACTATTTCAGAGTAGAAATATGGCAACTGAACATCTACTGGTCTTGATGTTTTCTTGTGCAAGGTGGGAGTGGCAGGAACTCGTTCGTTCTGGCTAGGTTCTGACTAGTTGTTGACTCTTCCCTTTAGTCTTTATTTTGTTTGTTTGGTTTGGTTTTGGAGACAGGTTTTCTCTCTCCTGGATTTTTGTAGACCAGACTGGCCTGGAACTCACAAAGAACTGCCTGCGTCTGCCTCCCAAGAGCTTCGATTAAAAGTGTGCACGACATGCCCAGCTTTGACTCTTCCCTTCAGATAGAGCCAGCTATAGTTGTGCTTGGGCATTTTCACGTATTTTCCTTACCTTTAGTGCAAAGCTTTAAAACGGGGATGATCAACATTAAATTAAATGGAGAGATACTCAAGGAAATCCCTCTAAAATCGGGAACCAGACAAGGGTGCCCTCTTTCCCCATATCTCTTCAATATAGTTCTTGAAGTTCTAGCCAGGGCAATAAGACATCAAAAGGAGATCAAGGGGATCCAAATGGGAAAGGAAGAAGTCAAATTATCCCTATTTGCAGATGATATGATAGTGTATATAAGTGACCCTCAAAATTCCACCACAGAACTCCTACAGCTGATAAACACCTTCAGCGAATTGGCAGGATACAAAATAAACTCAAAAAGTCAGTAGCTTTCCTGTATACAAATGACAAACAGGCTGAGGAAGAAATTAGGAAAACTACTCCCTTCACGATAGCCACAAACAATATAAAATATCTAGGAGTAACTCTAACCAAGCAAGTGAAGGACTTATTCGAAAAAAACTTCAAACTTCTGAAGAAAGAGATTGAAGATGACATCAGAAGATGGAGGGATTTACCTTGTTTGTGGATCAGGAGAATCAACATAGTAAAAGTGGCCATCTTACCAAAAGCCATTTACAGATTCAACGCAATCCCTATCAAAATACCTACAAAATATTTTGAAGATACTGAAAGATCAATTCTCAAATTCATATGGAGAAATAAAAAACCCAGAATAGCAAAAACAATCCTATACAATAAAAGATCCTCCAGAGGAATCTCCATACCTGATCTCAAGCTGTACTACAGAGCAACAGTAATTAAGACAGCTTGGTACTGGCAAAGCAATAGGCTGGTGGATCAATAGAATCGAATTGAAGACCCAGAGATGAATCCACACACATTTGCTCACTTGATTTTTGACAAAGAAGCCAAATCTATTCAATGGAAAACTGATAGCATCTTCAACAAATGGTGCTGGGCTAACTGGATGTCTACATGTAGAAAGATGCAATTAGACCCTTATTTGTCACCATGCACAAAACTCAAGTCCAAGTGGATTAAAGACCTCAACTTAAAACCAGAGACATTAATTCAGTTAGAGGAAAAAGTGGGGAAGAGCCTGGGACACATAGGCACAGGAAACAACTTCCTGAACAGTACACCAACAGCCCAGGCCTTAATGTCAGCAATTAATAAATGGGACCTCATGAGGCTGAGAAGCTTCTGTAAGGCAGGAGACACTGTCAAGAGAACAAAGCGACAGCCTACAGAATGGGAAAAGATCTTCACCAACAAAGGTTTAATATCCAAAAATATATAAAGAACTCAAGAAATTAAACACCACAAAACCAAACAACCCAATTGTGAAATGGGGCTTGGAACTTAACAGAGAATTCTCAACAAAGGAATATCAAATGGCCGAGAAACACTTAAAGAAATGCTCACCCTCGTTAGTCATCAGAGAAATGCAAATCAAAACGACACTGAGATTCCATCAGAATGGCTAAGATCAAAAACTCAAATGACACCACATGTTGGCGAGGATGTGGGGAGAGAGGAACACTCCTTCATCGCTAGTGGGAATGCAAACTAGTACAACCACTTTGGAAAACTATCTGGCACTTTCTCAGAAAAATGGGAATAGGGCTTCCTCAAGACCCAGCTATCCCACTCCTTGGAATATACCCAGAAAATGCCCTACCACACAACAGGGACATATGCTCAACCATGTTCATAGCTGCTCTATACATAATAGCCAGAACATGGAAACAGCCTAAGTGTCCCTCAGTAGAAGAATGGACTAAGAAACTGTGGTACATTTACACTATGGAATACTACTCAGCTATTAAAAACAAGGAATTCCCGAAATTTGTGGACAAATGGATTGATCTAGAAATTATCATCATGAGTGAGTTCACCCAGAAGCAAAAAGAGACAAACGGTATATACTCACTTATATCAAAACACTAGTCCAAGGGATATGTACCATGAAAAACTTTACTTACCAAGAAAGTGGGTCAGAAGAGAGGACATCCTATTGAGACTTTAGGCGAGAGTAGCATGGAAGAATGGGGAAATAGTAGGACCCACAGGGTCCTGGAAACCTACAAGAAGAACTTTATGACAGGCAGATCTGGGTCCTGGGGTCCTCCTCAAACTAAGGCACCAGCCAAGGAGAATATAGGCAGTAAGCTTTGAACCCCTACCAAGACCTAGGTGATGAACAGGATATTCTCCACCGTTGAGTGGAGAGTGAGATCTGACTCTCACACGAACTCTGGTGCCCCTTTTCTGACCACGTGCCCTGGATGGGGAGGCCTGGCGGCACTCAGAGGAAGGATAGCAAGTTACCAAGAAGAGACTCGATATTCTAAGAGCATATATAGGGGGAGGAGGTCTCCCTCAATCACAGACATAGGGGAGGGGAGAAGGGAAGAAGTGGGAGGGAGGGAAGAATGGGAGGAAACAGGGGAAGGGCTAACAATGTAATATGAATAAATTAATAAAATTTTTAAAAACGGGGCTGATATTATAGAAACACATGGGCACTGGAGTCAAGAGTGCCTGGCTGAATCCTGCTCAGTCGTTTCTTTCTATTAGGAAAGGGAACAAATTTTCTGAGGTTCTATTCTGTCTGTGGAATTTGCTACGGTAATTCCAAAACCCACAAGATCATATATTCTTTCTGCTTCCATGGGTTTGTTAAATACCTCTTAGAAATAGAATAGTGGAATATTTGTCTTCACTTCCTATAATATTCTGGAGGTTACATAAATAGCAGGCTACTGTATATATAGACCACAGTTTTCTTATCAGGTCCCCCAGTGATGAGCATTTACTTCTGTACCTTGGCTGCTGTGAATATTGCTGCCATGACTACCAGAGTGCGATTATCTTTTAAGCACAGTGCATTTAGTTATTTCGGATAGATTATCAGGTATAGAATTTTTGTGTCATATAACAGCTCTATCTTCAAGAGTTTTCTTAATATTTATATTATTTTCCATCCTGGCTAGCCATTTAATATTTCTGCTAAAAATCAGATAGTTCTCCAATTTTTGACATGTTATTTTTTTGGGGGGTGGCAAAGGGACATTGTCTTTTCAATTTTTTCACCTTTTATTGAAAATAGATTATTTTCTCACATAATATGTCCTAATTGGAGTTTTTCCTCCCTCTACTCCTCCAAGTTCCTCCCTACCTCCCCTCCCATTTGGATCCACTCCTTTTCTGTCTCTTAGAAAAGAGCAGGATTCTAAGAGATAATAGTAAAATATAACAAAATAAAATATAACACAAAAACAAAACTTATCACATAGAAGCTGGGTAAGACAAACCAACAGAAGAAAAAGAACCCAAAAGAAGGCACAAAATCAGAGATCTACTTGTTCACACACTCAGAAATCACATAATCACACTAAACTGGAAGCCATAGTGTACATGCAGAGAATGTGGTACAGATCCAGGCAGGCCCAGCGCTTGCTGCTTCCATCTCTGTGAGTTCATATGTGCTTTGTCCATGGTGATTTAGAGGGCCTTGACTTCTTGGTGTCTCCCTTGTCATCTGGCTCTTACACTCTTTATGCCCCCTCTTCTGTGGGGCTCCCTGGGCTCTGAGGGGAGGAAGTTGGTGAAGACAACTTGCGGGCTGAGTGTTCCAAGGCTCTCTCTGTGTGATGTCCGGCTGTGGGTCTGTGTATTTGATGCCATCTTCTGAAGAAGCAGGCTTCTCTGGTGATGGCTGAACAAAGCACTGATCTATAAGTATAGCAGATTATCTTTAGGACTCATTTTATCACTACGTATTTTATTGTTGGTTTTAAGATCAGTTTTTTGTTGTTGTTGTTGTTGTTTGTTTTTGTTTTTTACTGGTTTTAAAAAGACCAGTTTGCTTTTACCCTAGGTCTCTGGGCTATCTAGTCTCTGGTTCTTGGTCACCCAAGCTGCTGTTGCTGCAGCTCCTCCTCCTCTTTCTCCTCTCCTTCCACCTCTTCCTCATCCTCCTCCTCTTCCTCCTCCTCCTCTTCCCTTTTCTTTTTCTTCTTCTACTAGGATTTCTCTGTGTAGCCCTGACTGTTCTAGAACTCACTGTGTAGGTCAGGCTGGCCTTGAACTCACAGGATCCACCTGCCTCTGCCCTCCAAGTGCCGGGACTAAAGGCATGTGCCACTGTGATTGCCTGGCTTTAAATGTGTAGCTAAGTCTGGCCTTGAATTTGTGACCCTCCTGCCTCAGCCTCCTTTAGCAAGTCCTACTGGCATATGCTACCACTGGTGCCCTAGCGTATCTCGCAGGCAGGACACCATTATAGATCAAAGGGTTTGTGGCTGGCTTAGTGTTTGGTTTATCTTTCAACAGCATACAGAGTACATTGCTGTACCAAAGAACTTAGTGGTGAAGGCTCTATGTAGGCACCAGCTCAATTTCTCTATGTTCAATGAGTTGTGTAGATGTCTTCAGTAACGGGGCCTTACTGTCAGCTTGTAGAGAGCAACCTATAGTCTTGGCAACAGCCTGGCTTGTTTGGAGATTTCCAGAGGACACCTTTGGCCAACAACTGAATTGGATATAACCTAATCCTGGTACTGGAAGCTTTGTTTGGTGACAAGAGATGGCAGTTGGGACTCTGTCTCCCCACATTCCTTGGAGATTTCATTTAGATCACCTTCATACATGTATATATTTTACAAAGCTTCTACTGTATTAGGCTTCCATACTGCCCCTCCAATGTCCCTGT
Organism: Acomys russatus; assembly: GCF_903995435.1. Classification (NCBI taxonomy): domain Eukaryota; kingdom Metazoa; phylum Chordata; class Mammalia; order Rodentia; family Muridae; genus Acomys; species Acomys russatus. The sequence goes on along the minus strand of NC_067151.1, from coordinate 15,503,634 downwards.
GTTCCCTATCTCAACTCTCTCTCCTCTCCTCCCCTATTCCTAGCCTCAGCCCCCACCCATCCATAATTATCTATTCAATTTTCCTTTCCTAATGTGTACTATCTGTACCCTCTAATACCTTCCTGTATATCTAACCTTTGTGGTACAATGGATTGTAGTTTATATATCTTTGGCTTAGTAGCTAATATCCACATATAAGTGAACACATATTATATTTGCCTTCCTGAGTCTGGTATATTCTTCACTCAGGATGATTTTCTTTCTAGTTCCATTCATTTGCCTGAAAATTTCATTATGTCTTTTTTTCCAAGCATCTGAGTAATACTCCATTGTGTAAATGTACCACATTTTCTTTATTCATTATTTTGTTGAGAGACATCTAAGTTGTTTCCAATTTCTGGGTAGTATGAATAGAGCAGCAATGAACGTTGGTTGTGCATGTCTCTGCTGTAGGATGAAGTGTCCTTTGAGTATATGCCCAAAAGTGCTGTAGCTGGATCTTGAGGTAAAACAATTGCCACCACACTGATTTGGATAGTTGTTGTACACGTTCTCACTCCCACCAGCAATGGATGAGTCTTCCCCCTTACCTCATGTCCTCACTCTCAGGAGCTGTCACTTGTTTTTATTGATCTGAGCCCTTCTGACAGGTGTAAGATGGAATCCCTCTCTTCCTTCCTTCCTTCCTCCCTTCCTCCCTCCCTTCCTTCCTTTCTTCTTTCATTGCAACAGGCATAAAAATATATCTCATGGTGATTTTGATTTGCATTTACATTTTAAATTATGGAATTATGAGGTATTGATCCTTTTTTGTATATGTGGTATACATGTCTTTCTCCAATTTTGTCCTATAATTTCTTTTGTTGCACAGAAGCCTTTTAGTCACATATGCTCACACTTGCCTACTTATAGTTTTATTGTTTTTGCTTTTAGTGCCATATCAGTGCTTTGAATTAATAAATAAATCCATGATGAAGTAGCAACCAAGGAAGCTGTTTTCATCTATAAATATTCCATAGCTTTCTTTTTTATTCAATTCTTCTTTAATTTATTCTAAATAAATATTCAAGATTTCCCAGCCATATTTTTTACTCATTTGTAAGTATATACATGTAATTAATTTTTACTGAGGCATAATCATAGACATAGCTAGCTTGCCAAAGACTATTTATTAGTTCTTATAATTTAATGTAGATATTTTTGTGGGAAGGCTCTCATGTAAATGAGTTTTATCAATACATGATTCAGGAACCAGTGCCAATTACTGGAGAATTTGCTGCTACTCTTGGATAAAATAAATTTGGACTGAGAGTTGGGGAAATATTTTTATCAAGCTGACAGAACAAGTGGATGCATATGCTGAATCTAATAATAAAAATTATGTTTTCTATCTTATATGTCTATTTTAGTTTCTTTATAAACCCATCTATATTATGTTTTTTTCTCTCTAAAATATAAGGCTGACAGATTTGAAATAAAGCAATTTCTCGTGGTTAGAGTAGAAAACACTAATGGTGACAATATGATCTGCCAATGCAATGTATGTTTCTCACTTTTCATCTGCATGACATGACACAGAGGTGTATTTCATAGTAACCTGCAGCTTCACTGCATTGCTGAGGAGAGGCAGTAAGATGGCTTAATCATTAGTTTTCAGCACTACTGTCTGTTTTCTTTGACATATCTTTCAATTTATGAGGCCTCTTCTACTCTTAGTTGTTTTGTTTGTGTTCCTTTGTTCTTTTTTGTTGTTGTTTTTAATGAACAAAAACTTATTCTATCCAGGACTTGAATTTCAGTGAGAGTCTAGACATTTTTTTTTATAATTTATTTATTCACTTTATACCATGAGGATAGCTCCCTCCCTCCTCTTCTCCCAGTCCCACCCTCCCTCCTTCCCCCATTCCCCTTATGCTATTCCTCTCAAAATGGGAGACACCACCCACCCACCCCAGCTTATGAAGGCTGAGCTGCCTATCGGCTACATCTATGTAGGGGGCCTATGTCCAATCTATGCACTCATCCTTGATTGATGCTTTAGACTCCACAGGCCCCTCTGAGACCTGGATAGTAACTCTGTTGGTCTTTTTGTGGAGCTCTTGTCATCTCAAGGTTCCTTTATCCCCATCCCACTTTTCCACTAGATTCCCTATGCTTCGAGCAGTGTTTGGCTGTGAGTCTCAGTATCCGTTTCAAACTGCTGCTGGGTGGAACCTCTCAGAGGACAACTCTGTTAGGCTCCTGTCTGCAAGCATAGCAGAGTATCCTTAATAGTGTCAGGGGGTTGACTCTCTACATTGGGGTGTGTCTTGGGTTGGGCCAGGCATTGGTCGGACCTTCCCTCCATCTCTGCTCTCTCTGTTCTATCTTTATCCCTGCACATCTTGTAGGCAGGATGAGTTTTGGATTGAAGTTTTTGTGGATGGGTTGGCGTTCTTCTCCCTCTACTAGGTACCTTGTCTAGTTAGAGGGCGTCCACTTTAGTCTTTATGGCCCCTGCTTGTAGGAGTCTCAGCTACAGTTCCCCTCATGTCCTCTCAGAGGCCTGTTCTGACTTAGGTCTCTAGCTTGTCACAGTGAGTTTCTCTTTGCTCTGTGAACCCTCTGTCTTCCCGCCTCCTGCTCTCCCCGGGTCTGATCTCCACCCTTATTTCTTTCTTCACTCCCTCTCCTACCTTGTTCCCTCTCTTTAACACTACCTATGTTTATTCTATTTCCTCTTCAGAGTGAGATTTAAACAGCCCCCCCCCCCCACGCAAGTCCTCCTTGTTACTTGTCTTCTTTGGATCTGTACATTGCAGCGTGTTTATCCTGTCCTATATGGCCGAAATCCACTTATACTAAAAGAATGGGAAGCCTTGTCTTGTACCTGACTTCAGTGGAATTGCTTTAAGTTTCTCTCAATTTAATTTGATGTGGGCCATCTATTTGCTGTATATAACCTTCATTATGTTTCGGTATGGGTCTTATATCCCTGATCTCTCCAAAACATCTACCACGAACAGGGTGTTGGATTTTGTCAAAGGATTTTTATGCATCTAATGAGATGACCGTGTGATTTTTTTTCAGTTTGTTTATATGGTGGGTTACATTGTGGATTTACATATGTTGAACTATCTCTGCATCCCTGGCATGAGGCTTTCTTGGTCTTACTGTGTTCTTGGATTTGGTTTGTGATATTTTATTGAGTATGTGTGCTTCAATGAGTGAAAATGGTTGGAAATTCTCTTTCTTTGTTGGGTTCTTTGTGTGATTTAGGTATCAGGATGACTGTGGCTTAATAGAATAAGTTTGGCAACGTTCCTTCTGTTTCAATGTTGTGGAATAATCTGAGGAGTTTTGGTATTAGCTCTTCTTTGAATGTCGGGTAAAATTCTGTGCTAAAATCATCTGGCCTTGGGCTTTTTTTTTTTGGTTGGGAATCTTTTGATAATTACTTCAATTTCCTTAGGGGTTTTGGGACTGTTTTAAAGCTGATCATGATTTAACTTTGGTAAGTGAAATCTATCAAGAAAATTGCCCATTTCCTTTAGATTTTCCAATTTTGTGGAATATGAGTTTTTGAAGATCTGATGATTCTTTTGGTTTCCTCGGTGTCTGTTATTATGCCCCCCTTTTCATTTCTGGTTTTGTAAATTTGGGTACTATCTCTCTGTCTTTTGATTAGTTTGGCTAGGATTTTGTCTGTCTTGTTGTTTTCTTTAAAAAAAAAACAGCTCTTGGTTTCATTGATTCTTCATATTGTTCTCTTTGTTTCTATTATATTGATTTCAGGCCTAAGTTTGATGATTTCCTGTCATCTACTCTTCTTGGGTGTGTTTTCTTCTTTTTTCTCTAAAGCTTTCAGGTGAACTTTAAGTTGCTAGTATGAGATTTCTCCAATTTATTTCTGAAGGCACTTAGTGCTATGAACTTTCCCCTTAGCACTGCTTTCATTGTGTCCCATAAGTTTGGGTGTGTTGTGTCTTCATTTTCATTTAATTTTAGCAAGTCTTTAATTGCTTTTATTCCTTCCCTGACCCAGTGGTCAGTGAGTAGGGAGTTGTTCAGTTTCCATGAATGTGTAGGCTTTTAAGAATGTCTCTTGTTTTTGAGTCTAGCTTTAATCCACGATGATCTGAGATCCTCTCCTCCATCTCTTGTATTCTGTTGCTGATGTTTACCTCTGTGGTTCCTGTTCTCTTAAGTTTCTATCTCAGAATTTCCTTGGTTTGTGTTTACTTTATTGATTATATTTCCATTTTCAGGTCTTGAACCATTTAATTCATTTCTTTCACCTGTTTGATTGTATTTTCTGGTATGTCTTTGAAGGATTTAATTTCCTCTTTAAATGCCTCTAACAACTTCATAAGCATAGATTTAAAGTCATTTTTATTTGTTTCCAGTGTTTTTGGGGGGTTCTGGTAGAGCCATATTGCCCTGTTTTTTGTTAATTGTGTTTTTATGCTGGCCTTTAGCCATCTGGTTGTCCAAGGAATTGGCTGTTTGTTCCAGGAATCTACTAGGTTTCTTGGGCTTTTGTGATCTAGTGAGGTCCTGCCATTATCCTTAAGACAGCTAGTAGTGCTGAACTGAGGGCTGGATCTCCATGTCTCTGGAGTCCTGAGTTGTATTCAGGATGGAGGCGGGTAAGTCCGAAGAAACATGAATGGGTGCTGGTGTTTCTGAGTCAGCCATGTAGTGGCTGTCTCATTGGCTGGGCTCCAGCATCTTGGAAGCAGGACCAGTCTCCACAGGGGACCATGGATTGGAGTTTGGGATGCTGACCTCAGTATCCAGATGCTGCCTTCAGGGAAGCAGGAGAAATTTGAGGTCTGGTTGCTGGAGTGGATTGCCCCTGGAACTGGAAACTCATGCTTAAGTAGGTGGGAAGCACCGAGCACTACAAGCCCAGGGGCTGGAACTGTGCACCCAGCTCCTGAGATGTCTCCTCTCATCCAGAAAACACCTAAATTAGTGTTTTGGAGTCAGCTGCCAGGTTACTCACAAGATCCACAGTCTTCTTCTTCTCAGATATGGTAGGCCCTGGCTGTTGCCGGCTTGGAAGTCTTAGTTTTTGTTTGTTTTGTTTTATTTGAGACAGCATTTCTCTGTGTAGTCTTGGCTATCCTGGAATCTCTTTGGAGATCAGGCTGGTCTCAAACTCACAGAGGTCTGCCTGCCTCTGCCTCCCAGAGTACTGGGATGACAGGAGTACACTGCTTCTGTCTCTACTCTTAGTTGCTAACAGGGTAATATGTATATTGTACGGATTGTTTAATTTCATCAAATGTTTTTGTACTTCTATATAGAAGGTCATATAAATGGTTTTGAAAAAATTTCTTGTAACTATGTTTAAATTATATTTGTGTTTTAAAGTCCCCCTTCCTATGCTGTAGGAACAAGCACAATTTTAACATAGTGCTAAATTTTGTTTACAAAAATCATCACTTAGAATGCTTTTGGTTTTGCTCAGGGGAAATATTGTTCTATGGTTTTCTTTGTTGTGCTTTTTTTTTTTTTTGCATGTCTTCATCAATAATTATCTACCACTGTATGTAATGGTCACTATTCCAGAAGCTATGAATATAGCAATGAACAAAGCATGTGAAAAGTCATAGAATACACTCTGAGACAAAGAATAACCATTTGAAAGTATGTAATGCTGGGTTATAGTTAAGTGCTGAGAGGAAAAATATGCATTATGTGGTGAATGAAATGTGCATGCTTACAAATTTACAATAAACATGTCTCCTTAGGAAAACCTAAGGAGTTAAGAAAAGGGGTCACTTATGTCTAGGAAGGGTCAGCAAATTCAGGGGGTTGAGGTAAGGGGTATTCAGAACCAACAGCCCAGTTGAGATGAGGTATTAGTTTGGCATGATAATAGGAGAAAGGAGTTGGTAGGAAGCAGAATGCTACAACTATTAAAGACATTGTACTGATGGTTCAAAAAGCATGGTGCAGGCTGGGATGAAAGGTACCCAGCTGAGCCACCAACATGACAGATGCATCATGAAGGGAATTGTACAGGAGAGAAAATCACATGGATTGACCAGAAGCAGGAAAGCAAGAGGGCCTATTTTGTTTTTTAAAGTTTTAAAGATTTTGTTTATTTATTTATTTATTTGTGTTTGTGTGCCATGTTCATGCACCCGCCTGTGGAGGCCAGAAGAGGTGTTTGGATCCCCTAGAACTGAAGTTACAGATAGATGTCAGCCTCCTGATGTGGGTGCTGGGAACTGGACCCAGTTTTGCTTTTCAAAAGAACTCGAGGGAACTAACCAGGATTCCATCAAGTTGGAAGTTACTTCTAGAGTGATGCTCCCAAAGACTTTATGATCTTCAACTAAAAGCCACTTCTTAACAATCCTACAATACCATGATATTACCCTATTGGGGCGCCAAACTTCCAACACAGGAACCCTTGGAAGGCATACCACAGGAAACTGACATCAAAGTTTTTATGTCTTGATCAACTAGAGAATGAGGATGTTCTAAGATCTGAAGAAATTCAGAATAATTGTTCAGAAAAAATGGCATACAGTTAGGTGTATCTTACAGAAAAGATTGAGAAATTGATTCTTGCCCATATTACCATGTTTAGGGATTTATAGTCAACTGAGAAGTTTGAATATTGGGGAAAAACTTAATTGTGAAATATCTTGGATATAGTGTTTGTGAAATGAAAAAAAATGTATAGTTTGTGATTTACTGTCTTTGATTTTAAGGGCCATTTGACTTTGACCAAAGTAGTTTAGGAAGCAGCATCAACAGCGTCTTGTCACAAGCCTAGCAGGAAAGCAGTGGTTCTGCTCTCAGTAGTCACTTGAGTTTTAGTGTACATTTTGCCACTGCTGTTCACAACCTGGGAGAACAGAGAGCTGACCACTGTAACTTAGATGCTTTGAACTGAAAATGACATGCCACTCAGCTCACCCTTCTTGGCGAATCCTGTCAAAGGGCTCTGTCTGCCTTTAAGTCAAAGAAACTGCATTTGTCTATACAGAAGCAGAGGAGAAGGTGACACTGCTGAACACAGTTAATGCCACTAAATAACGTGCTTTCTGAGGGGAAGGGAATAGGGCAGAAGAGGGAGGGATGGTGGAATGGAAAGATAACAATTGGGATGCAATGTGAATAAATTAAAATAGATTAAAAAAGTAAAATGCTCTCTGAGATGTTCCTAACTCTGTTTGTTTGTAAAGACATAATACAATGTTATCTATGATGTTAGCTATTACCATGCCTGGACTTACATTCTGCTTTTCATTTCTAACACTTTTTATTTATGCCTTTGTTGGTTTTTTTCTTTGTCAGGATAAAAAACATGAAAATGCAGGTTTGGCAATTTTAATGGCTACAATCCTCTAATGACATTAGCAGAATAATAATTAGAGAAAGGACTACGCTGTATGAATAGACAGTGAATTAAGTCCACAAATAATGGTAATTATATTCTCTTGTTCCCTATCCAGATGACTATCAATTGTAAATTTTTCTGTGTTGAGTTTTCTAATGTGGAACCAAAAGCATTTGCTCTTGGGTTCTAATCAATTTGTTCTTGGGTTTTCATCAGATAAATGGTTAAAAGTAATGTGGATGAACATATGGCAGCTTCATATGAGCTATCTAGAGGTCTAGTGCTTTAATGGAACTGGAAACTAGCTTAGAAAATAAATATGCTAACTAGATAATATGAAGGAGGAAATTAAATACATATGTATCTACATTGTGGGTTTTGTATGAAAATTGAATTTCCAATTAGTTGTGTTTGAATTTCTCTGTTGCAGCTTTTAAAATTTATGTGGAAATACAACTGGTAAAGGTATAAATAAGAAAAAAAACCTGCTTTCTCTGATGCCTACGCTTGATATCTGGATTCTCTTTCTCAACTTCTGCTCCTCTCACCTTCTAGTTGGAGATGATAAAATGGTAAATTATACATGTCTCTTTCTCACTCACAACTATTAATAGATGGGCACTAGTAAAACGTGCAAATGAAACGGTGGTCATGTTGCCGCATGAACTTGAAAATATTCAGCTCAGTAACATTGGTGTTTGCAGGGTGCGTCTTAACAGTCTTATGAGGTAACACTCACGTGTCCAGAGGCAGCCTTGAAGAGAAGCACTTGGTTGCTCATCCAGACTATTTAGAATGAGCAAAATGATGATCCTACAGCCCTGAAGAAAGAGACTCCAGGAGTCATGACACAGTCACACTTACTACCTGTGATCACCTGGAATAGAAGTCTAACCTAAAGTCTGCTGTAGTTTTGTTTTTGTTTTGTTTTTATTTGGGTTTTTGTTTGTTTGTTTGTTTGTTTGTTTGTTTTTGAGATAGGGTCTCTCTGTGTAGCCTTGGCTGTCCTGGACTCACTTTGTAGACCAGGCTGGCCTCAAACTCACAGCCATCTACCCGCCTCTGCCTCCCGAGTGCTGGGATTAAAGGCATGTGCCACCACAGCAAGTCTGCTGTATTTTAATACAAAAAAAAAATTAATTCTTCTCATCTGAAATACGATTTAAAAAAAATAAAGGCGCAAAGGAGCTTGCAGCAAATTAATTGCACTGATTGAAAAAAATGTTAGGAAAGATGTTAACCGGTAGCTGGTCAATTAGGTTACACATTCCCATAAGAACTGAGATAAGAAGGGATAGTTTTTTAGCTGGGGATGTTTATTATCTAAAGATCTGTATGCAGATATTTATATGATTTATATTTACTTTATCTAGAAGCAGAACGGAAAGAGGCCTCAGAGAAGCCTGTCTATACCCACTGTTTACTTCAGTAATGTAGATTTCCTCCTTAGTCAGAAATCTCTTGACAAAGGACAACTTTCCAAAGCCGTTCCTGGCCCCTTTGATCCCCTGAACAGTCATGCCAAAACAAAAAATAATAAAAAGGAACCTTTGGAGCGGTGTATTTCAAATGTCAAGATGTGTTTTGTTTTTTGAAAAGTACAGACATGTACACAATGTATTTTGACCATATCCATCCCCTCTTATCTCCTTCCACCTCCCCCCAACATCCCCAACTTTATGTCTTTTTAAAGAATTAATAATCCATTGAGTCCAAGTCACGCTGTCCATGTATTCATGGGCGTGGGACCATCCCTGCAACATGAGCAGTCTACTGGTTGTCACCCCACCAAAACAGTGGCTTTCCATCTCAGGCTTCAGCCGCCAGCTCCTCAAGTAGGAACAGGACTTGGAAGCCAGCACTCTCATCTATGTTGAAATTTTAACTGGTTTGATCTTGTGAAGATGGCCATAGCTGCTGCGAGTTTGTGTGTGCAACAGCCCTGTCATGTCCGGAAGCTAGCATTTCATAGCTATCATCACCGCAGTCGTCATTATCATCATCATCGTTGTCATCGTTGTCATTGTCTTCATCGTCGTTGTCGTCGTCATCATCATTATCTGGCTCTTACACTCTGCCGTCTCTCCCATCATAATCCTTGAGTCTTGGATTGGAGGAGGTTGATACAGATGAAACGTCTATCGCTGAGCACTCAGTCACATACTCTCAACATTTTTGACTAATTAAGAATCTCTGCATTACCACTACCCTTTTAAAAAGAAACTTTTCTACCCAGCACTCGGGAGGCAGAGGCAGGTGAATTGCTGTGAGTTCGAGGCCAGCCTGGTCTACAAAGTGAGTCCAGGATAGCCAAGGCTACACAAAGAAACTCTGTCTGGAAAAACAAAAAACAAACAAACAAACAAAAAATTTTTTCTAACCAAAATTGAGAGCAGCACAAATCTCTGGATATAAACAAAACTATTTAGAAGGCAACTTAATAACATGGCCTTTTGGCAATACAGTAACAGCAGGTTCTCCTCTATGACCTCCCGCACATGGATTTTGTCCAGATTTACAATACAAGATATAAAATCCTTGCTATGGTGCCTGTCTCAAATCTAAGCAGAAAGTGAGGGGTTAACTCCCTAATGGTCGTGCCACTTTTGCACCACTGGGAATGGCTTGGCTGGCAGATCTGTATTGTAGCATGCAGAGTCCATTAACAGGTCAGATTGCTGATTTCTTTTCTCCCCAGCTACCTTCCAGCAGCATGAAAGCTACCCAGCAGACAGAGAGTTCCTAGTCAGTGTGAGACTGATTTCTTGAGCATTAGAATTTTAGAATTGACTGTTTGTAATGTTTTAAAGTATGTTGTAGGTTCAGTGTCAAGCAAGAAGAAAGATGAAGAATAGAAAATGAAAAAGAATGCTGCTTCTGCTTTCATTTTAAAGACTAAGTAATGGGTTGGGGAGATCGCTCAATGAGTAAAGTGTACAAATGTAAGGACCTGAATTTTCATCTCTAGAACCCACATAAAGCCAGACACAGTAGCATGTCTATAATTGCCGTGCTCCTATGGTAAAGCGGGAGGCGGAGACAAGAGAATCACTGCAGGCTCGCCTCCCAGAAAGCCTGGTGTGAATGATGAACCGCACAGAGATCATATCTTAGAAAATGTAAATGGTGAGGGTAGAAACCCACATTTGTTCTCTGATCTCCACATGCATGCCTGTATTCACCCCACACACACACATACACACATACATACAACATACACACATATACACAACATATACACACACACACATACACACAACATATACACACACATACACACAACATATACACACACACACATACACACAACATATACACACACACACATACACACAACATATACACACACATACATACATATACACAACATACACACACACACATACATACATACACACACACTATAAGATAAACACGTAATACACATGCAGATAACAATTTTTAACTGCTAATATTTAATTGCACAGATGTACCAAAACGTCTTTACTTACTCATCTGTGCTTGTTTCAATCTGGTGCTTCTGGGGCTTACCCTGGAGCGAGGCTGGATCATGGTCTGGTTAGCACACAGGTTCATTTCCTCTGGATATGTGGCCAGATTAGTTTTACATTTTTGAGAAATTTCCATACTGTTTTCTGTAATGGTAGGAGTACGGTAGTGGCCATTTAACCATCAAGATACAAATGAACCTCTGTCTGCACCGTCACCAATACTGGTGTCCTTTGTGACTTTGAGAATAGCTGTCCTAACAAGTAAGAGATTGTGCTGTGATAATTTACATCTCCTTAGTGATAGCTATAGTTTAGCATATTTTAAATGTAACTGTCAGTTATTTGACTTAATTTTTAAATTAACTCTTGAGATTATAATACAATTACATTATTTTCCACTTCACTTTTCTCCCCCTCAACTACCCCCATGTACCCCTCCCTACTCTTTTTTTTTATGTCCTCTTTTCTCCTCTTTTTTTCATTTTGAGAGTGTGTGTATGTGTGTGTGTGTGTGTGTGTGTGAGAGAGAGAGAGAGAGAGAGAGAGAGAGAGAGAGAGAGAGAGAGAGAGAGGGAGGGAGAGAGAGAGAGAGAGAGAGAGACCTTCAAAGTCTGTACAATGTTACTTATATTCCTATGTGTTCAGGGCTGACTATTTTGTACTGAATAACGAATTGGTATGTTCTTCCCAGGCGAAGGGGATTTCTCTCTCTCTCTCTCTCTCTCTCTCTCTCTCTCTCTCTCTCTCTCTCTGTCCATTCCTCTGTTGCCTGTAGTTCTTTGTCTAGAGTTGAGGCTTTGTAAGCTTCCTGAGTGGTTGGCTATGTTTCCAATACTAGGCTTGGCTTCCCTGTTGTCGGGCAGGCCTTAAATCCAATTAGAGAGTTGTTGGTTACCACCAAAGTATGTGTACCCTTGGGGTTATTGTGTATTGCTAGCCATTTTTATAGTTCATAGGCATCATAGCTGGGCAGGGCTATTGGTTATTTCCATTCTTTGGATACATGCATAGAACTTTCTGGTATCGTGAGCGCTAGTTTCAGCTCAGTTCATGTCCTCTGGGCCCTGTGTTTGAAGTGTAGGATGTCTTTAGTGATAGGGACTTACCTTCCACCTCTGGGTGGGAGAAACAAGCAAGAGCAAGAGCAACAGTATGTAGTCTATAGTGTTTTGAGAGTCTCTTGGACAACCCTGACCAATAATTCAAAAGTGGGGTTCCTGTGCCTGGCATTGATTTTTGTTACATAGTCTATGACTCTTGAAAAAAACATTGTCAGCCTAGAGGGGAAATTTTCATTTAAACCATAGACTTATTTGTACACACAGACTTACATTTATTATAGTTGTTTTTAATTGTATGGACAGTAATGTGATTTCCTATTATTTTTCAGACATCATTATTGTTATTTCCTCCTTTAGTGTTTATTGCCCCCTTCCCAGTTAAAGCCTCCCCCGTGTTTCCCATTCACCTCCCCAGATCACTTGTACCCTCACTATTGTTCCTCCCAACAATACTTTTTACTGTTGTTTGTGTCTGTATTTTCTCTAAGCTGTCCACGTCTGAAGATTTGGAGCTAAGAAGCTCACATGAGAATTTAGCATTCAACGTTTGCCTTTCTGGGTCTGGGCTACCTACTGTCCTCAACATGATGTTTTAGAGTTCCACCCATTTGTCTGCATATTTCATGATTTCCTTATTTTCTACTTCTGAATAGCATTGCACGGTGTATATATACACAATGTGGATATTTTTATTATCCATTTGTCAGCTGTAGGACGTTTAGGTTGACTCTATATCCTGGCTGTTGTGAAGAGAGAGCAAAAAATGAATATGGCTGACTTGAAGTAAGATGTTGAATGCTTTGGGCATGTTGAGGAATGATATAGCTGGGTCATAGAATAGCTTTATTTTTATTTTTAGGTTTTTTTTTTTTTTAAAAAGACTCTTTGTATTGATTTCTAGAGTGTCTGAACCAGTTCGTAGTCCTACCAAATAGTGAATGAGGGTTCTCTCTCCCCCCAACCTTTCCAGCCATTTTTGTTTGTTGTGTTGTTAATCTTTGCCATTCTGGCTGGAGTACAATGAAATCTCAAAGCTGTTTTGGTTCACATTTCACTAATTGCTAGGGATGATGAACATATGTTTAATATTTCTGTGCCATTTTTTCTTCTTTTGAGAACTTCATGTTCAGGTTGAAGGTCCTGTTTTGGGATGGGTCACTTTGTTTGTTTGTTTGTTTGTTTGTTTGAGGTTTTTATATATATTCTGGGTAGTAACGCCGAAGCTTTTTTCTTTCTTTTAAAGAGAAAGTTTCCTGGTGCTTTCTTTTCTTTTACTGTTTTCTTTTCTTTTTGAGGCAGAGTTTTTTTGTTTGTTTGTTTTTTGGTGTGTGTGTGTGTGTGTGTGTGTGTAGTCTTGACTATCATAGAACTAGCTCTGTAGACCAGGATAGCCCAAACACACAGAGATCCACCTCTCTGCCTCCCCAACGCTGAGATTAAGGATGTGCACCACCACCACCAGGCAGCTTCTTAGTTTTACTAACTTTCACTTTTCAACTGTTGTCCTTAATTCTGGGCAGTCAATTTATAAAGTTCTTTAATACACCTATATACTATATAGAACTGCATATGTTTTCTCCTAGAATTTCTGTGTTTCAGCTTTCACATTTAGGTCTTTGATCCAGTTGGAGTTGGTGTTTGTGTGTGATAATATACACTGGTATAATTGCATTCTGTTTGTAGAATCTAGTGCTCCCACCACCATTCCCGAAGACTATGCCTTTTCTCCAGTGAATACTCTTTCTCTCTTTATCAAATATCGGGGTGGGTGTGGGGGGCTGTAGTTCCAAGTACTCACATTCAGGCTCTATTTTACTCCACTGGTCTACATGTCTGTTGTGCCCGCGCTATGTTGTTACTATTATTTTGGCTCTGTAATATATCTTAAGACCTGAAATGGTAAGATCCTGTCCCCAGAGTTTTCCTGTTTTGATCAGGATTATTTTGGCTATCTAGGATTTTTTTTTTTCGTGATCCCATATGAATTTTAGGATAGCTTTACTTTTTCTGTGATGGGTGTAGGCACTTAGAGCTATAAATTTCTCTTGTAGAACTGCTTTTAACACATCTCAGAGATTTTGTTGTGTTGTGTCTTCATTTTCATCCCAAGAAATTTATACTCTGTTCTTGATTTTTTTTTTCATTGACACATTTGTCACTCAGTAATAAGTTGTTTAACGTCTGTAAGTTTACACACCTTGCAGAGTTTTATTTGCTGTCAATTTTAAGTTTTATTGCAGACTAATCAGATAGGATACATGTTCACAAAAGCTATTTAGCTATGAGTTCTCGGGCTTTAGAGATAGTATAGGACAAATGGTCTATATAGTATACAGTCAGAACAGTGATCTCTCTGGCTGAAGCATGTTCTATTTCACTCTGGAATAAGTTCCACTCAATGCTTTGTGTTTTTAATTAATTAATTTTTTACTGGAATTCATTTAATAAATCTTTCAAGGGCCAAAAATCTGAAGACAGTTGCGAGTTGGGTGCTGATGACTGATTAATACTAATTAATAAATCAATAAATAAAATTAGGACTATGAAAACATAATAAAATCAATTAAAGTTTATATTGTAAATTATATCTGATCAAAATGTATATGCACGCCCCCTTAGATTTCTTTTATGTTTTTATTTCAAGCATTGGATAGAAGAACAAGCTGACTTTCAGGTTGTCAAATTTTGTTCTTTATTCTGTTTTTATGTCCAGCCACAGGCTTTTAATAAAAATAGAGTCATTAATGAGTGACTATCCTTTTTTCCTATAACATGACTCCTTTGATTCTTGAGAATTGATTTTTCTAGCATAAAATGGTGAGAAAATGTACTGATGCATAAAGTTATTATTTTACTAAAATTAGTCTATTTTTGAACTCCACTGTGATAACATGGGTAGAACAAAGGCTGATTAGCTGTTTTTCCCCAAGGAAAACAGAACGGGGCAGAAAGGAACTGGGATTAGCCATGTAAAATTAACAAAAATCCCAAGCAATACTCCAGCAAGTGAACTTTAGGAGAGACGTGATAAGAGCTTGGTTTTCTTTAGCTGTGGCTATAAAGTACAGAAATAAGTGAAATGGACCATTATGAGCACTTTTGCTGCAAAGTTAGATGATATCTCTTTTAATTTTGCAAAATTACTTCCCTTTTACTTGGCTAAATCGATTCATTTTCCTTCCTCATGTTATTGTGTAAATTTTTAAAGATGTTGATTTATGAATCCTAATGTCCTAGTTCACACAAGTGTGAAGTGAGGGATTTATAGGAGAAAGAAGTGTGTTAACTACAACTTTTGTGAAAGCACTTAGTGCCCCTCCAAATCAATAGCATGCATTTGCACTGTGGCTCTGTAAAAGTTATAAATGCCCAGACATCATTAAGAACCCTTCCCAGAGGAGCAGTGAGCTATGTGCCTTGTTTCTGTGGCAAGTCTGCATTTCTCATTTTACAGTGTGCAATGTTTCGGCTTTTCTGTTACCATGTAATTTCCCACATCCTAACGATCTACCCCATTGTGCAGAATCATATTCTCTTGGCTTCAAAATGGACAGTGGCAAAGAATTAACACGCAGTGGTAATTAGGAATGAAAACTCTGTATTTGGACATCACATCATGACATTAAAATTGTTAATGAGTCTTTCAAGTAAGTCTCTAAATCCAATTTCGCCTCTTTAGGGGCAGCCACAAGTGCAGCTTATCTACTCATTGCTACTAATTTAGTGTCTTTGCATAGGAAACATGTGGCTGGGGAGTTTTAAAATCATCATTAGAAACTTCCAATTTCTAATTTGAATTCCTATAAACATTATTTTGCTCCTCTAGAGGACAACTAAACACCAGGGAAATCACTGTTTAAATATTTTCTTTTGTTCAACATTGTAATTTTATATGGTAAACATTTGGTTCTAGTTCAACGGAAAAAAAGGACCATATTCACAGAAGCTAAGTGTTATGTTTGACCATGAAATGTTCTGCTTCTTAGAATCACACTTGGTCCCCAGCATGTAGAGATGCTTGGAGAGGTTGTGCAACTTTTAAAAGATGGAGATTTAATGGAGGAAGTGGCTTACTAGGGGCAGTCTTTGATATTTATAACCAGGTCCCAATCCCTGTCCTGTCTGTGTTTCCTGTTCCTCGTGAGACTGGGTATGGAAACAGGGAGTTATGATGACATCATCATGGAAGATGAAGGAGGGCCTTCTAAATCTGTCTGCCTTTACTACTGAGAAAGGCGGAGCCTTCTGATGTCACTGGTAAGGACTGA
Organism: Acomys russatus; assembly: GCF_903995435.1. Lineage (NCBI taxonomy): Eukaryota > Metazoa > Chordata > Mammalia > Rodentia > Muridae > Acomys > Acomys russatus. Next base: position 15,487,472 of record NC_067151.1, on the reverse strand, counting down.
ATGGTCCACAGAGACAATCCATGATCTTCAAAAGGTATCTTGTCTAAAACAATGACTAAGCTGTGCTCACTTAGGACTAGCTGATGCATTCCCAAAGACGTTTAGTCATGGATGTCAATGACGGTAGTTAGGCTGTGCCTACTTAGGGCTAAAATGATGTATAGGCTCCTCTCTATACCTAAATAATGGCCCTTTTGAATCTACCCCATAATTTGTTGACTGAGAAAAAATTTCAACCTTGTTACAAATTACACTCTTGAGTCAATGTTGGAAAGAGGCAAGGAGAGAGAGAGCATCTTCGCAACCCTTAGACATGAAATGAGAGCAAGAAAATCCTATCACAGTCAGGTCCGCAGTGCAGAAACCTCACCTCAGCTCCCTTCCAAGGCCAACAGGTGTCCTTACTTTCTCTTGGAACACTTTTTCTTTCTTCTTTTAATAAATCCAACTTTCCTTCATATTTTGCTCACCCTGAGATTCATTTCTTCATTAAAGCCACACATTTTTTTTCAGTCTCACCTGAGTGAAAGGCTCTGAAAAGAACTTCTCAGGTGATTGTTTCTGTGGTGTGGACCTGTGTCTCCATTGCTCATGACACATGGAATGCTTAGGATTAGTTGGCAATGTAACACAGTCCAGGATCACCTGAGAAGAGAGCCTCAGGGAGATTCCTTACATCAGCTTGGCAAATGTGTGTGGGGTGGGGGGATAGGGGTTGTAATCTTGATCATGTTAATTGAAGCAGGAAGAACCTCTTCCCCTGAGTTGTACCATTCCCTGCTTAGAAGATTTTGAATTTTGTAAAAGTAGAGGAAGCTAGCAGACACTCCTCTCCATTCACTGCTCTCGGCTCTTGACTGTAGACATAATGTAATTCCTGCCCCTGTGAGTCTATGGTGGACTGTAATTTGGAATTGTGAGCCACATAAACCCTTATTCTTTAACGCTGCTTTGTGAGAGTGTTACAGCAATGGGAAAAGAAACTAAGACACACCCAGATCCAACCAAGGCTCTCAGTGCCCACAGTCACAGTGCTCCTACCACCATACCTTCTTCACCATGGTGACTACATCTCTTTTAAGTACAAGCTAAAAAAAATCTTTCCCAACTCCCCAGAAAGTACTACCAACAGCTGTATGCTGCACCCCATATTTTGCACCCCATTTTAATCCTACAAATCAGCCTGCTTTCCCAAAGGCCTTCTGGCATCAGGTAAACCCCTTGCCCCTCCAAGCCCCTGTCCACTAACTCTCCTGAAAGCACCCCAAACAGTGCTAAATTGCACCTCATACCCTGTGCTCCATTTCCCACCCCATAACTCTGCTTGCATTCCTGAAGGCCTGCAGTCATCAGGAACAACCAGGTAAGACCCTGCCCCAAGCCCTTGCCTGCCATATTCCCATAAAACCCACCACCAACTTTAAACTGCACCACACTCCCTGGACTCCATTTTCCAGCCCTACAATCTGGCTTGCTTTCCTGGAGGAACACCAGCACCAGGAACCCTAGGGAATGCTGGTACTTGGGACCCCACGGGCAAGGGTAGCACACAAAACGACAGATGCCACACAGGCCACAAAATTCCAGGGGAGACACCTTCATGGACCTGAAAACTAGCTAGTCACCAGAACTTCAGGTAACTCAGGCCTGTAGACATAGAGGAAAAAGAAACCAAAGGGAAAATATTTTAAAAGCCTATTAAATAAAGTTAAACTCAGAAAGCAGCATCTAAACCTATGATAGTTACAAAGCCCAGCGGGCTAAAGGCCACCATAAAACCACAATCAACAAGAGACAGGTCAATATGGCACCACTAGAGCCCAGCTATTCTGCTACAAAAGGCTCTAGATGTCCTAACACAGCTGAAGCACAAGAAAATTACCTTAAATCCAATTTTATGAAGATGGTAGAAACCATTAAAGAGGAAATTAATAAATCCCTTAGAAATACAGAAAAATATAATCAAACAGATAAAGGAAATGAATAAAACTGTTCAATACCTAAAAAATGAAATAGAAGCAATAAAGAAAATGCAAACTGAGGGAATCTATGAAATAGAAAACCTAGAGAAGAGAACAGGAAATACAGACACAAGAATCACCATCAGAATAAAAGAAATGAAAGAGAGGCTCTCAGGCCTAGAAAATACAATAGAAGAAATCGATAGATGGGTCAAAAGAAAATGTTAAGTCTAAAACATTTCTGACACAAAATATCCCCAAAATCTAGGACACATGAAAGGACCAAACCTAAAAATAATAGGAATAGAAGGAGAAGATTCCCAGCTCAAGGGTCCAGAAAATATTTTTTATGAAATCATAGGGGATATTTTCCCTAACCTAAAGAAAGAGATGCCTATAAACATAAAAGAAACTTACATAATACCAAATATATTTGACCAGAATAGAAAATCTTCTCACCACATAATAATCAAGGCATTAAATGTACAGAGCAAAGAAAGAATATTAAAATCTGCAAAAAAAGGGCCAAGTAACATATAAAGGCAGACCTATCAGAATTACACCAGATTTCTCAACATGCCAGCACAGACTACTATATCCAACAAAACTTTCAGTCACCATAGATGGAGAAAATAAGATATTCCACGACAGAAACAAATTTAAGCAAAATCTAAGCACAAAAGCATACCTACAGAAGATATTAGAAAGAAAACTCCAAACCAAGGACATTAACTACATCCAAGTACACATGGGAAATAAATAATTCTATACCAGCAAAAGACACACACACACACACACACACACACACACACACACACACAACTACCACCACCACCAACAACAACAACCAACATCAAAATAACAGAAATTAGCAATCATTGGTCATTAATATCTCTCAATAACAATGCATTCAATACCACAATAAAAAAGACACACGCTAACAGAATGGATTTGAAAACAAGATCCACCATTCTGCTGCATACAAGAAATACACCTCAGTAACAAAACCTGCCTCAGAGTAAACGACCGGGAAAATTTTTTCTAAGCAAAATAGGCCCCAGAAACCCCTTCCCAGATCTAGCCAACGGTCAGAATATTCTCCACAGTTGAGTGGAGAGTGGGATATGACTTTCTCACGTACTCTGGTGCCTCACATTTGACCATGTCCCCTGGAGGGGGAGACCTGGTGGCACTCAGAGGAAGGACAGCAGGTAGCCAAGAAGAGACTTGATACCCTATGAGAATATACAGGGGGAGGTAATCCCCCTCAGGAACAGTCATAGGGGAGGGGAATAATGGGAAAATGGGGGGGGGGGAGGAATGGGAGGATACAAGGGATGGGATAAACATTGAGATGTAACAAGAATAAATTAATTTTTTAAAAAAAAGGAAAAAAAAAAAAAAAAAAGAAAACATACAACTCCAAAAACAAAAACAAACAAACAAAAGAAATCTGGAGTAGCCATTATACTATCTAATAAGACTATCTAATGGACTTTCAACAAAAATTAAAAGAAAGGGGAGAAAGATGCTTCATATTAATCAAGATGACATCTCAATTCTGAATGTCTATGCCTCAAATGCAAGGGCACTCATATTCATAAAAGAAACTTTCTAAAGCTCAAATTACACATTGAACCCCACACATTAATGGTGGGAGACTTCAACACCCCACTCTCACCAATGGACAAGTCATTGAAACATAACCTAAACAGAGAAATAATGAAATTAACATATGTCATTAATCAAATGGACCTAAGAAACATCTACAGAAAACTTCACCCAAACACACAAAAAAATACCTTCTTCTCAGCACCTCACAGAACTTTCTCCAAAACTGATGATATACTTGGACACAAAGAAGACTCAACAGATACAAGAAAATTGAAATCCCCCTTGTATCCTATCAGACCATCATGGATTAAAGCTGGACCTCAGCAACAAACAGAATGCCTATAAACTCATGGAAACTGAACAACTCTCTACTCAATAAAACCTGAGTCAAAAAGGAAATAAAGATAGAAACTAAGAACTTTCTAGAGTTAGATGAAAATGAATGCACAACCTACCCAAACATAAGGGGCACAATGAAAGCAGTGCTCAGAAGAAAGTTCATAGCACTAAGTGCCTTCATAAAGAAATTAGCGAGATCTCATACTAGTGACATAACAGCACATTAGAAACTCTTGAACAAAAAGAAACAAACACACCCAACAGGAGTAGATGGCAGGAAATAATCAAACTCAGGGCTGAAATCAACAAATTAAAAACAAAGAGAACAATACAAAGAATCCATGAAACCAAGAGCTGGATCTTTGATAACATCAACAAAATAGATATACCTTAGCCAAGCAGAGGCAGAGAGAGACAACATCCAAATTAGCAAAATTAGAAATGAAACGGAGAACATAGCAAACAGATACTAAAGAAATACTAAGAATCATTAGGTTTTACTTCAAAAACCTTTTATTGATAGATACCACTTACTAAAATTAAATACACCTATACCCCTAAAGAAATTTTTTTCAAAGCCCAGGGTAAGATGGTTTTAGTGTAGAGTTCTACCAGATATTCAAAGAAGAGCTAATGTCAATACTCCTAAAACTATTCCACAAAATTGAAACAGAAGGAACATTGCCAAACTCATTTGACAAGGCTACAGTTACCCTGGTACCTTAACCACACAAAGACTCAACAAAGAAAGAGAATTTCAGACCAATTTCCCTCATGAACATAGAAGCAAAAATACTCAATAAAATACTCACAAATAAAATCCAAGAACACATCAGAAGCATCATCCACCGAGATCAAATAAGCTTCATGCCAGGGATGCAGAGATGGTTCAACATATGAAAATTCCATCAATGTAACCCAGCACATAAACAAAATGAAAGAAAAAATCACATGAACATCTCCTTAGATGCAGAAAAAGCCTTTAACAAAATCCAACACCCTTTTATGATAAAAGTCTTGGAGAGATCAGGGATAAAAGGCACCTAAACACAATAAAGGCTATATACAGTAAGCTAATGCCAACACCAAATTAAATGGGGAGAAACTTAAAGCAATTCCATCAAAATTGGGGACAAGACAAGGCTGCCCACTCTCTCTGTATCTCTTCAATTTAGTGCTTGAAGTTCTAGCTAGAACAATAAGACAACTAATGGAGATCAGGGGGCTACAAATGGGAAAAGAAGAAGTCAAAGTATCACTATTTGCAGGTAATACGATAACATATATGTTCCCACAAAAATTTTACCAAACACTTTCATCAATGAGGCAGAATACAAATTTAACTAAAACAAAACAACAGCAAACAGTAGCCCTCCTTTATACAAATGATAGATGATCTGAGAAAGAAATTAGGGAAACAACACTCTTCACAATAGCCAAAAATAATATAAAATATCTTGGCGTAACCCTAACCAAGCAAGTGAGAGACCTGTATGACATGAACTTTATGTTTCTGAAGAAAGAAATTGAAGAAGGTAACAGAAGATGGAAAGATCTCCCATGCTCATGGATTGGTTAAAAATGGCCATCTTACCAAAAGCAATCTACAGGTTCAATGCAATTCTCATGAAAATTCCAATACAATTATTTATAGACCTTGAAATAATAATACTCAAATTCATACAGAAAAACAAAAGCTCAGAATAGCTAAAGCATTCCTGTACAATAAGAGAACTTCTGGACGTATCACTATCCCTGGTTTCAAGCTGTCCTACAGAACAATAGTAATTGTCATAAAAACAGGCAGTTGACCAATGGAATCAAACTGAAGACCCAGAAATAAATCCACAATCCTACTAATGCTTGGTTTTTAACAAATAAACCAAAACTGTACAATGGGGGGGGGGGGTCATCTTTAATAAATGGTGCTGGCCTAACTTGATGTTTGCATGTAGAAGAATGAAAATAGAACCATATTTATTACTCTGCACAAAACGCAAGTCCAAGTGGATCAAAGAACTCAAAATAAAACCAGATACACTAAACCTGATGGAAGAGAAAGCCCTTGAATACATTGCTACAGCAGACAACTTCCTGAACAGAACACCAATAGCTCAGGCACTAAGATCAACAATTAATAAATGGGACCCCATGAAACTGGAAAGCTTCTGTAATACAAACGACACCATCAAAAAGACAAAACAGCAGCCTACAGATTAAGAAAAAAGATCTTCACCAACCCTACCTCCAACAAAGGGCTGATAGCCAAAATATAAAGAACTCAAGAAATTAAACACCAACAAACCAAATAACCCAATTTTTAAAATGGGGCACAGAGATAAAAAGAGAATTATGAACAAAGCAATCTCTAATGACTGAAAAGCACTTAAAGAAATGTTCAACGTCTTTAGTCAACAAGGGAAATGCAAATCAAACTGACTCTGAAACTCCATCTTATCACTTGTCAGAATGGTTAAAATAAAAAACTCAAGGCACAGCACATGCTGGTTAAGATGTGAAGAAAAGGGAACACTCCTCCATTGTTGGTGGGAGCACAAACTTGTACAACCACTTTGGAAATCAATCTGGTACTTTCTCAGAAAATTGGAAATAGTTCTAATTCAAGACCCAGCTATCTCACTCCTTGACATATACCCACAAGATGTTCCACCATACAGCAAGTATACTTGCTCAACTATGTTCATAGCAGCTTTATTCATAATAGCTAGAATCTGGAAACAACCTACATGTCTCTCAACTAAAGAATGGATAAAGAAACTGCGGTATATTTACACAATGGAATACTACTCAGCTATTAAAAACAAGGAAATCTTGAAATTTGCAGGCAAATGGATAGAACTAGGAAAGAACATCCTCAGTGAGGTAACCCAGACCCAGAAAGACACACATGCTATGTACTTACTTATAAGTGGATTTTAGCCATAATACAGGATAGCCATGCTACAATCCATAGACCCAAGAAAGCAAGTAACAAGGAAGGCCCAAGAGGTGGACACTTACATCTCACTGAGAAGGGGAATTAGAATAGACATTGTGGGTAGATACAGAGGGGGATCAGGGTGAGGAAGAGTGTGGGGAGGGGAGCAGGAGAGATCTAGTGGAGGGGGGACAGAGGGAGAGAGAATGGAAATTTGTGGTGGTGGTGGGGCATCTCTGGGATGAGGTAGAAACCTAAGACAATGGAAACTCCCAGGAATCTATGAAGTTGACCCTAGCTAAGATTTTTAGTAATTGAGGGTATGGAACCTGAAATAGCCATCTCCTGTAACTAGGCAAGACTTCCAATGGAGAGACTGGCACACCAACCCAGCCACAAAAGCTTAGACCCACAATTGGTCCAGCCTACAAGAGGTATAGGGGAAAAGATGGGCTAGAAGTCGAGGAAACGGCCAAGCAATGACTGGCCCAGCTTGAGAGCTATGACATGAGAGAGGGAGCCCACTCCTAGCACTATTAATGATATTCCGCCTAGCATAGCTGTCATCTGAAAGGCTTCACCCAGCAACTGATGGAAGCAGATGCAGAAAACCCACAACCAAACATTAGGCAGAGCTCAGAGAATCCTATGGAAGACAAGAGGAAGGATTGAAGGAGCCAGAGAGGTCAAGGACACCACAAGAAAAAATATACAGAATGAAAGAGGCCCACAGAGACTGAATTGCCAAATAGAGAGCAAGCGTGGGACGCACCTCGGCCCTAGGCAGATATGTAACAGTTATCCAACTTGGTCCTCACGTGGGACTCCTAATAGTGGGAGCAGGGGCTGTCTCTCTGTTGCCCACCTTTGGATCCCTTTCCCCTAACTGGAATGCCTAGCTTACCCACAAATGAGGCTGTGCTTAGTCCTTTTGCAACTTGATTTGCCATAGGGGGTGGGGAGAGGTTGAGGGATAGAGGGGAGGCAAGAGAAAGGGACTGGGGGGAGTGGAAGGTGAGGGCTGTGATCAGGATGCAAAGTAAATGGACTAATTAATAAAAAAGCAGAGAAACTCTTCCCCTCCTTAAGTCCCCCCAGGCAGGTATTTCTTCACAATGGGCAAAGTCTCTAATACATTAAATCGGTTACCTAGCAGGCTCTAAGTTGTCTGTGAGAAGGAAAGGATTTAAACAGCCCTACATGCAGTATAATTTTGCATGGACATTCAGAAAGATGGCAAATTACATTTTCTTATTTTGGGAAGAAGTTACAGGGATTTTGTACTAAAAATACTTCATTCCTTCCATTATATAAAATACTTAGACTTCTCTCTCAGTACTTGGTCAAAAGAAAAACTGCAGACAAATTAAATTCAGCATATTTTATTTGAGCAAAGCATGAGATGTGTTGGGCAGGACCTTGAGCCTGGAACACTCTCTTGCTGCAGCTTGTTGGCAGGTGGTGAGTGTGAAGGACGCCTTTTACTTCTTGAAAATACATTATGGCAGAGTGCTTAAGAGTCTCCTGATACAGAATTCTAAGAACATGCAATGTGTCAAGTTTTAATATTAGAATCAAAAGCTCTTCTGCAACTGATTTTCTGTTCATTTGTTTGTTTGTTTGTTTGGGCTTTTTGTTGTTGTTGTTGTTTTGAGACAGAATTTCTATGTGTAGCCTTAGCTGTCATAGAACTCATTCCGTAGACCGGGCTGGACTCGAACTCAGAGATCCTCCTGCTTCTACCTCTTTGAGTACTGGAATTAAAGGTTTGTAACACTGCCACCTGTCTGTAACTATTTATTAAATTGACAATTTGTGTTTTCCAGATGGAATGGATCTGGTTTCCATTGATTGGCAATACCTTTGACTATGGTAATCCAATTTAGCTGCTTTACACCTTGTTCAGTGAAATGAGTACGGGGGCACATGTACATGCACTATGGGCATGTCCTATGAGGCAAACCCATTTTCCAAAAACATTTTTGTCCCCGACCCGCGGGTTCAGTTATTCGTGGAGTGGCGAGAAGGGTCGCGACCTGTGAATAAAGAATTGGGCGAGAGAGAGACAGGGGCCCAGGGAAACGTTGCTGGTCGAGGGCAGTTTATTGTAAGGGGGTATCCAAATTTAAAATAAGCTTCTGGGAGGGCGGGGGTAGGAAGGAATGCAGTGGAAAGTTACAAAATCTTCTGGGCCAGGCCCAAGGGCAGAAGGTGTGGAGTGGGGCGATTATTCAGAAGTCGCGATACACCGAATGTTCTCTTTCTCAAGGTCAGGCTGGATCTTTTGTGGTTGCCAGGCAGAATAATTATCTCAAGTATGCAGACAGCTGTGGCTTTCAGCCAGCAGGGCCTCTCAGCCACTGGGGCAGGTCAGGCAAGGTCCTATGGCTCCTGACACATTTTAGTTGTTATCACAATATCTTGATACACCTAGAAAACATTTATTGAACATGGAAACTGATCTGTACTTTTCAAAGGATCCGGCAGATGTTGGACTGGGTCCACTGAGGTTTTCTTCATAACCTGAATTATGGGCTTGACTAACAAAACATTGATGAACTACTTTAGCAACTTTAGGACAGTCACCTCACCAGTGTTTCATAGCTTATGTTACACACTCCTTGATGACTCACAGGGTAAGGCCTTTTATTAATGGAAGCTCCACAAGCAGTTCCGACTTGGCAGCCAATTGGGCCTTCCATGAATCCATACCTAACGCTGAAGTCACAGCCTCTGAAATGTGCTGTGTATCCATGCCAGGTACACAGCACTGTTTAGCAAGTGCTTACCATAGTGGGCTTGAATTCGTTCGATCTCATGAGTTTACTTAAATTGCATTTCCTAACAATTCCACTATTTTTTTACTCCATCTGAAGACTACAAAGCATTTGCCACAGTTGGACTAATTTTTGCTTTGTTCGATGATAGGTTAACAGTTTTACTAAACCAATCAGTTTCTACAGCAATGACAGACCAAAGTAACTCCATTTTGTTTACAACCTCCATGTTGTATTAAGATGACCTAGTCCTGAACTCCGGATCCAGGAAAAACCACAGAATGTACATTTGACACAAAAACAGCTTAACCCAGGGGCTGATCCAGTTAAGATATGCCAGTATCCAATGTCTCTGGAGGCTAGATTGGGCATCACTCCCCATATCAGGAGATTATTGGACTGGGGTCTTGAGGCCATTCCAGTGGGCTTGGAACCCCCTGTTCACCACTATCAGTAAATAGCCTCACACCAGTGATCAAAGGCTGGTGCAGGATTTGCAATAAATAAATAAAAGGGTGATGGACATTCACCCCACAATGCCCAGTCCTTATACCCTATTGAGCACACTCCTCCCCGGGTCCTAGATTTAAAGGATGATTTCTTTAGCCTCCCCCTAGCCCCCAAAAGTTTGGACTACATTGCCTTTGAATGGTATGACCCAGACAAAGGCCTTAATGGACAACTGACATTGGCCAGGCTCCCTCAAGGATTTAAGAACTCATCACCCATTTTTGATGAGGTGCTACCTGAGGATCTGGGTGAATACTGTGCTCAGCACCCCCACCTCACTCTCTTCCAGTATGCAGATGACTTACTTGTGGCAACGGACAGTCAAGAAGCTGCCATGGTTGGCACAGAATGCTTACTGTATACATTGGGAGACCTGGAATACAAAGCCCTGTTATTGTGCAAATAACAGGTCCAGTACCTGGGCTATATACTTAAAAGAGGTAAGTGCTGGCTCTCAGATGCCCTGAAGGAAATAGTCCTCAGCATCCCCACCCCAAGGAACCCATGCCAAGTATGAGAATTCTTGAGGGCTGCCAGGTTCTGTAGATTCTGGATACTAGGTTTCACAGAGATCACCAAGCCCTTCTACAAGGACACCAAGGGAGGACCAGAAGGGTTGTCCTGGATGGAGACTCACCAAAATCATTCGAGACATTAAAACAGGCCTCTGACCATGGACTGACTGCCTGATATTACTTAACCATTTCACCTGTTTGTGGATGAAAGCAAGGGCATAGCAAAGGGAGTTTTGACCTGGCCTATTAGTCCATGGTGCTGCCCTGTGGCCTATTGGTAAAAAAAAAGAAACAAAAAAAAAAACCAAAAACACAAAAACAAAAACAAAAACTATACCCAGTGTCTGCTGGTTGGCTCCCTTGCCTCCGCATCATTGCGGCCATAGTGTTCTTAGTAAAGGATGCTGACAAATTGACCCTGGGCCTAAACCTAACCATTAAAACACCACTTGCTATTGAAGGGGTTTTAAAATAGCTCCCAGACAGAAGGCTAAGTGACACCTGTTAACTCATTACCAGGTGCTGCCATTTAACCCTGCCAGAATTACATTTCAGATACCAGAGATCTAAAACCCAGCCATGCTTCTGCCAGTTCTAGACATGGATGGCCCCTGCATGACTGTTCTAGGATTCTGGCCCACGTTTATGAGACCTGGTCAGACTTGAAGGACACCCCACTGTTGGATGCTGATGTAACCTGGTTCACAGACAAGTGTAGCTTTGTCCCAGGTGGCAGGGTATGCAGGGCCGACTGTGGTGTCATTGACCGAGATTGTTTGGGCACCGGAACATCAATGGTACAGGCACCTTGGCCCAGAGGGCTGAACTTATAGCTCTGACCAGGGCATTAGTACTGGGGAAAGACAAAAAAAACTTAATGTGTATACAGAAAGCCGTTGGGCAATATACCAGGAGTGGGGCTTGCTGATGGCAGAAAGAAAGATGGTCAAAAAAAAAGAAGAGATAGTAGCATTGTTAAAAAGCCCTCTGGTTACCAAAGAAGCTGGCAATTGTTCATTGCCCAGGTCACCAAAAAGGGATAGACAGTCTACTTTCTCAAGGAAATAATCAGGCAGATCAGGTAGCCAGGCAAGTCATGCTCCAAGTTGACCCAGACTTAACCGCCATACTGGGTGGTCCAGGTGATTCAAATTTCCCAGAAAACCCCAAATATACTAGGGAAGATCTAAGTTGGATAAAAGGACTGCCGATGAACCAGTGCTTGGAGGGACAGAAGAGATCAGCAGAAGGAAAACTGGTCCTCCCAGAAAAGCTGGGAGAATGGATGCTGACAAGGATACACCGATCCTCTCACATGGCATCAGGAGGATGAAGTGCAGAAATAAAAATCAAAGAGTCCAACTCAAAAACTGAAAACATTGTCAACAATTGGAAAGCCTGTCTGTCAACTTACCAATACGGTACCAAATGCCAAGAACTCAGGAACTAGGCTTTGAGGAAGGAGACCTGGAGCCTATTGGGATACCAGTTTCACTGAGGTAAAGCCTGGTAAATATGGGTATCCTTATTTATTTATTTATTATTTCAGGATGGACTGAAGCCTTTCCTACAAAACATGAAACTGCTTAAGTGGTGGCAAAGAAATTGCTGGAAGACATCTTCCCAGGTATGATTTTCCACAGATGATAGGGTCAAACAATGAACTGGCTTTTGTGTCCAAGGTAAGTCAGAACTTGGCCACGGTCCTGAGGATTGATTAGAAGTTACATTGTGAATATAGACCCTAGAGTTCAGGACAAGTATAGAGAATGAATAGTACTCTAAAAGAGATCTTGACTAAATTGACCTTAGAGACTGGTGGTGACTGGGTGACTCTCCCTCCCTTTGTACCCTATTGGGTGCATAATTCTCCCTATCAAATGGGACTAACCTCCTTTGAAATTATGTTTGGACTTCCCCCATCCATCATTCCAAATCTCAAGGTGGAAATGATCACTGAATTTGAGGATTTGGACCTATTGGATGACATCAAGGGAATCCAATGGTCCCATAAGTATGTATGGCCTAAACTATGTTCTTTTTATGAGACAAGTCTCCCACCAGAGCCTCATCCATACTGACCTGGTGATTGGGTTTATGTCAAGAGACATGGGCAGGGATCCCTGGAGCCTCAGTGGAAAGGTCCTTACATCATCTTGCTGACCACCCTTGTGGCCCTAAAAGTGGATGGGGCAACACCTTGGGTCCATTACACCCATGCCTAACCCACTGACCCATTCACTGTAAAGGAAGGCAATGTGACTCCAGCTCCAAAATGGAAGGCTTCAAAGGATCCCAACAATCCACACAAGTTAAATCCCACTCAATCCTAAAAGTGCTAACTGTGTGTGTTTTGCTTCCCTTGATATCTGCTTCTGCTTCTGTGAACCCACATCAACCTATGAATCTAACTTGGATCCTTTGAGATGTGAAAGGAAGCAATAATCTTCAAGGTTGCACCTTTGGCAACCTGGTTTCCAAATCTGCACAAGAGCTTGGCGGCTTTCTTTGATTTCAATCCTAAGAGGAAGGATGCACACCCTTATGCCTTGACCAATTCTCCCGGGCCATATAGAAATCCAAGCCAGTTTTATGTCTGCCCTGGACCTGGGATCCCAAAATACAAGCCCCGAAGAAACAAATGTGGGGGAGACAGCACCACATACTGTGCTTTCTGTGGCTCTGAAACAACTGGGAACATGGTGGATGCCTCAAAGAGATCTTATTAAGGGTACCATGGAACCAGCCACAGCCCAGGAATGCTCATAAGAATGGAAAGCTTGATATTAGTTTACTAAAGAGAGAAAAAAAGGCACCAGTTGGGAAGTGAGCAAAACCTTAGGGCATAAGATTATATGTTAGGTGGACTGAACTGGTCCTGGAGCCTTGTTGTCTATACAACTGAAGACAGACATCCCTCCCTCGATATCAGGCCCTCCTTGTCCCTTTAGGACTTAATACTTATCTAAAGGCCACCATAAAATCACTCCTGTCAATAGCAATTATTCTAACAGGAAACAAACAGGGGTTACTGGCCCATTCTGGGTGTTGATGGTCCAGACTTACCAGGCACTCAATGCCACAAGACCAGACCTCACATACTCATGTTGGTTATGTCATTCTTCAGGGCCCCCATATTATGAGGGAATTGCATTTAGGGGAAGCACTACCTTAACATCTGACCAAAAGAACTGTAGATAGGTTCAACAAGAACAAACCAGGCTTATTCTACAAGCTGTGTCAGGACGAAGACTTTGTATAGGCAGAACCCCTCGCAGTTATGTTGCCCTATGCAATCAGGCTCTATCAACTGCCATAAAAGAGAAGCCTTCACTGCTATTGCCTTGTCTATCCTCTTGGGGTTGGGGCTGGCAGAAGAAGGAACAGGGGATCTCAACTCTAACTTTGCAGAGTCATAAGTATCATAGCCTTAGAGCAGCAATCGATGCAGACATCCAAAATCTAGGAAAGTCTATAATCTCACTTAAAGGAATCCTTAACTTCATTGGCAGAGGTTGTCCTTCAAAATTAGAAGAGGTTTACACTTGGTGTTCCTTCAGCAGGGAGACCTATGTGCTGCCCTCAGAGAAGAAGGCTGTTTCTATGTAGATCATTCAAGGATCATCAGAGTCTCTTGTTAAGGTTAGAGAAAGTCTGGCCTGAGGAGAAAATGAATATAAAGCCAAACAGTGATGGTTTGAGTTCTCCTTGGCTGACCACTTTAATCTCAACCTTGCTTGGCCCCTTATACTGTTGACTTTCAGGCCCTGTATTTTAAACAAGCTGGTTGCTTTTATAAAAGAACACCTGGGGGCTATCCAGCTGTTGGTAATGAACCCACTAACTGTCCTTCCAAAACTTGGGTAGTGAAGAATATGAGCTCAGAGAAAACCCATGATTGGGCCTTCAAGGAACTCGCAGAGGGGGCAATGACAGACCAAAGTGACTCCATTTCACTTAAAACCTCCATTTTGTACTAGGGTGAGTTTGTCTTGAACTCCAGTTCCAAGAAAAGACCACAGAATGTACACTTGGCAAAAAACATAAAATAGCCAATCAGCTAGAAAACAGGAAAGTACCAAAAGTCCAGATGCTTCCTCTAAGAAGTTAGTTGTTTGTGGTTTTGCACCAGACTCAAATCGATCAGTTTAAAGGACAATATTCCCCCACAAATGTCGACAAATGAGATTATTGCCAAGTTGGAAGCTCCCTTGCTTGCTTGCTGCAATCCATAAAAAGCCCCTCACTCCAGGGGGTCACACACAGTGTGGGCCTGGCCTCCAGCTTGTAATAAATACTTTTGTGTGTTTGCACCAGAATTGGTTCCTTGGTAGTCTTTGGGGGACTTGTGACTCAGGCACAAGAGTAGAATTTGTAAATTCTTACCCAGGCCAACAGTATGCTCATGACAATGTCAAAACCTTTATTTGTCAGAATGCTCTTTCCATAGATCCTCTAGGAAATGAGACACTTGATAGTTCTTATAACAACTTTCAAAACAACTATGAGAGGAAAACAGTGCACTGTTTGTGATGATAAAACTTTAAGTGAGTACAATGCAAAAATAGGTCAGAATTCTTTGTGCTAAAGATGCAGTTGACAAGATTCAGTTATTCCAGTGGCATTTGATATCATTATGATAGCATATGGTGTAGGATTATGACAGCAATCAGTTGTGACTAATAATGTTATAGACATATTACTAGATTCCATTATTAAATATGTATTTAAAACAATCCATACACACAGCTCAAAGAAGACTACTATTCTTCTTGATGGTGCTGCCCCCATAATTTAATATCTTACATAAACCAACTAATCTAATTTCTTGTTTATAAGAGAGATCTACTTTTGACATGTTCTGTGGCTCAGTCTGAACAACACTGGAGTTAATATAAGGAAAGAAAGAAAGAAAAAAAAGAAAGAAAGAAAGAAAGAAAGAAAGAAAGAAAGAAAGAAAGAATTTTTATAATAATTTAACTTTGGGAAAGTAGTCAAAAATATCAAGAGTTCAAGAGTTCAAAATAAATAATCTAAATTTGATCACAGGATACAAACAACACTTTATTATTAGTCCAGAGTAAGAAGAGAAAACAACACCACACAGCTGTGGTACAATCTTACTTTTTATAAGAAGGATTTGCTTCTCTTAAGCCATCAGAAACCTAATAGCAGAATTGTAAAGCTGGGACATTGTTGAGGTAGAGGACAGGACCTCTGATTCCTAGGCCTAAACAAACACCCTAAAATGAAGGGAATCCTTCACAGTTCCCTACTGAGAATGAACCCATCATTCAAGGAAACCTTCTTCTTGATATACAAATTCTTGTTTTGAATCACAGGGTGCTTTTGATATTTATGTTCTTTTTTTTTTTTTAAAGAGAAGCTTATGAATAATTCCTTTATTATCCTAGCCAGTTTGATGGTACATCTTCTACAAACCTATGTTTTCATGCATTCAGTTCGCTGCCCTTTGTTTTTCTACTTCCTTAATGTGAAACAACCTGTCTTCCTATGCTAGAACAACAACAACAAAAAAAACCTTTTTCTCTTAGCAAAATAAAATAAAACAGAATGGAACACTATACAATAAAGTGTTCATTATAGTTTTTTTTTTAATCACAAACACATTTTTCCTAATTCAGTGACATATCGTGGCTTTTTTTTATTTCTAGTAGTCTCAGCTATGTATATTCATCAGATTTTAAAATCTTAATTCCCAATGATCTGAGGAAGCTAAATGAAAGTGAAGGAAGTTATTACTACAAGCTTTTGTGTTGGTTGCTGCTAAAACCAATTTCTTAAACCTATATTGGAAATGCCCAGCTGAAGCAAGTTTCTCACACTTTAATATGCAGGTATAATCTAGAGAATATTAGTAAAATTCAGAGATGAATTCATGCCAAGGTAGAACAAGACTGATTGTTCCCAAGAAACTTGACGTGGTAGCAAGGCTGCTGGTCTTCAGCATGTCAATGGCTCTTGGCCGTATATTCAGTAGCTGAGAAGACTGACTGTGCTGGTGCTTGGATTGGCTCCCTTGGACATTTGGGTTACACTGGTCTGGATATTATAATATGCGGTCAAGACCACTGAGCCAAAACCAAAGAACAGACAATGAAGATCATAGTCGGATGTTGGTTCCTTCTGGTATCTGTGAGAGAAGTTTGAGATTGCTAGTACTTTAAAAGTAATAATTTCAGGCACCATCTCTATAGGTGACATTAGTCCCCCCCATTACATAATTCAACATGTTAGAGGGTAGAGATTGTTGCTGCTCCTGCATACTTATGAGGACATTGGGTTTAAACAGACTAAGTAACTTGCCCAACACTTTATAGCAATTAAATTATTAATAGGGGGTAACAACAGAAAATCCAGTGAGAGCCAATATGCTTAGTCACTCTGTTAGTTCATGAGTTGTTGGTAGAAATTCAAACACTTCACAGAGAAACTTTAAAGTCAGGCTACTGTGAAAGAAAAAGAAGATGAAGAAGAAGAAGAAGAAGAAGAAGAAGAAGAAGAAGAAGAAGAAGAAGAAGAAGAAGAAGAAGAAGAAGAAGTTCATTGTGCCAAGCACCTCTTAAAATGCTTGTGTTGTCCCCTGTGTAGAGTGTGTGTTTAGCTTCTTCCAGACCCAGACTCCAGTAATCGGTCTACTCTCCTCTTTTAGGTGGCATTGCTAGAGCCATGTGTTCCTAGTTATTTGGGGGGGGCAGGAGATAGGGGAATGGGGAGAGTTGCTTCTAAGATTCATTGAGTGAGAACAAGAAGGTGTAATCTCTAAGCCTTTACTTAGCATCTGCTGGGAAAAGGTCTCTGCTTGGGGCCTTTAAGGGGCACTCTGGGATGGAGTGTCATTTTGGCAAACAATCTATTAGAAAAGTAATTAAATACCCTAAGAAGTTAGACAATAGCATTTTGTGAGGGGACTTGGGAGGTGGGGAGTTGAGGCCCACAGGGCAAAGTAGGGCCGGCAAGTTACAGATCTCAAAGGAGTGGAGAGGTTGTTTGCAGCATGTTGCTTAGCTATCTAAAATACAGTATTGCCCCCTCTGGCCCCGCCCTCCCTGTGCCCCAATTTCTGGGTAGCAGAGAAGGGGAAGGGAACTTTGCATTCCAAAGAAGGAATGTATGACCTTGAGGGTGT
This sequence comes from Acomys russatus, assembly GCF_903995435.1. Lineage (NCBI taxonomy): Eukaryota > Metazoa > Chordata > Mammalia > Rodentia > Muridae > Acomys > Acomys russatus. Next base: position 15,469,668 of record NC_067151.1, on the reverse strand, counting down.
GGAGCTGTGGGGAAGAGGACCCTATCTAATTCATGTGTACCTATCAATAGGGTGTGTTAGCAGTAGCCCCTGACAGCTCAGAGTCTGGTAGCCCTGGACCTGTGCATAGAACCTGCTGTGAGGTAGGAGAGAGACACAGGAGCAGATGGAGCCTCCCTTTCTCCCTTCCTACAGCTTGCCTGCAGGCTGCTGCTGATGTGCAGCACTTGGCTCCAGGGAGCGGGATGCATGAGGAGGAGCCCCACCCTGCACACAGCAGGCACTGTGGTTTCCAGAGGCCCACTGCTCACAGAACAGATTTTTATTGGCTGACTAACGAAGAATAACGTAGGGAAATTACAACCGAGAGAAAAGACAGACTGCTAATTTTACCCTATGTGTGAGGACTAAATGAAATAGGAAATCAAGTCCAGCTGAGCAATATGATGCGGCTCACTCAGTTCAACTCCTACTCAGTGCTACAGGCTTGTCGCTATTGCTACTGTCCTTTCATCGATAAGGAATCTCAGGGAGACGTGACGTGCTGATGTGCCCCAACTTTTGTTTTATAGCAGTGTAAAAGTCTGCAGATAAAACCTGGCTAAAGAAATATGAGACCGAAGATAAGGAATACCAAAAGGGAAAATTAAAAAAGAAGATAATATGTTTTTAAAGCATTGCCTCTTCAAGAACAGCACTTGTATAATTATGACAAAGTCTTTGTAATTAGACTGCAGCAATGACTGTGTGCCTTTTTGAGTTTTAACACTGGTCTTCATTATGCCAGAGAACAGCAAACATGACTGTAAAGAGAAGAGGAACCTATGTTAGCAGGAGGCAGGAGGCTTCTGAAATAATGCATGAAAGACAGCCTACACATACACTCAATATCTCCTTACAAGATATATCTAATAATTACGGTAATACTCAAAGTTTTATTATGAGACTTTCAGTTCTAAAGGAACAGGATATAACTCTAGTTTTAGATCCTCTTTAGCAAGCCTATTTTATGCACGTTACTGGGGTCCAGATTGCTTCTTCCTAGCTGCCTGGCAGCACATTTCCTTGACAGTGGTTTTCCCGCAGAGGACTCTTGTCATGCAGACAGGAACAGCCGTAAAAGCTTCCTCACATCCTGTCAGTATACGGAAATTATTCTAAGTGTTGCCTCTGCTGGCTTACCCAAGGCGTTGCAGAGCTGACTCGTCACAAACTCTGTTTAGAGACTGATAATAAGCACTTTCTGGGTATTTATCTCTTCCCTGTTAATTCTTTTTTTTTTTTTTTTTTTTTTTTTTTTTTTTTTTTAATGGGCCTATGAGAGAGACATGTCTGTTCTGTAGGAAAAGCTTTGGTTTATGGCATGTTTTACTTACAGTCCTGGTTGGTTTCCAGTGGGATCCCGTAATTCTCCCTCAGCACGAGCTTAGGAAGGTGTTTCTCATCAGAACACGCACAAAGATGCAGGTGACTAGGACTACGGTGCCCTGAACCGGAAGTGCTTCCCCGCATCTTTTCTAACCTCAAAGCTTTTTTACAAAAAGGATGTGCTTTCTTTTATTCCCTAAGATTGACCTTTGGGGAAATTCATTAATTAGACCATGTAGAAGAGACATATGTCATTGGTCTTTCTGACTTTCCTCTATGGCATGAAAAGAATGCATGGTGTTTGCTTTATTTCAGTAGATAGTATGGTTTTAGTAGGAACAAAACTTTCCTCTTCTTTTTTATTTAAATGATTTATTCAGATTACATCCCAATTGTTATCCCCTCACTTTTATCTTCCTGTTCCCCCCTCCCTCCCTCTTTCATCCTATTCCCCTAGTCTAGGCCGGTGACAGAAGACCTCCCCCACCATATGATCACAGCCTATCAGGTCTCATCTGGATAACCTGCTTCCCCTTCCTCTGAGTGCCACCAGGCCTCCTCACCAAGGGGTAGTGATCAAATTGGGGGCACCAGAGTTCATGTCAGAGTCAGTTCCGCTCTCCTCACAACTGTGGAGAATATGCTGTCCATTGGCTAGACCTGAATAGGGGGTCTAGGTTTACGGCATGCACTGTCCTTGGTTGGTACAGCAGTTTGTGCAGGCCTCCATTGGTCCAGATCCACCAGCCTTGATGGTCTTCTTGTCAGGTTCCAGAACCCTCTAGGTCCTTCTATCTCCCCATTCTCCCATACCTCTGTCACCTGGAGTTTCAGTAGCAAGTCCCGGCACCTGTCCCAGTCCCCTCTGAGTGAAGACTCTCAGGAGATCAGACTTCTCTCCTGTGTAAGAAAAATCAACCAGCATGCAATTACTTACCAAGACAAGCATATAATTCTAAAAATCCCTCTCTGAGGAAGATATTGACAAGATTGTCAGCTTCCTGAGATTTTAAATAATCTTCGGCGGTCAATGGGAAGCAGAGCGCCCCCAAGCTTCCACACACACGAGTTGCAAATGAGCTGCCAGGAACATCACAGGCCGGAATGTCTTAGCTCTTTAGCTCCAGCTGCCAAGGATTCCAGCCAATCCCCAAGGCCACTGACATTCCCTCAATCTTTCTCCAGGGCACTCTCAGTTGTGCTGGGAGCCAAGTCTCCTGCAAGGACCTTTGACCTCATTTCTCTCAAAGCAGAAATTGGAAGACCCTTCTAGCCCTCACCCTCTCCCAAGTCAGCTCTTTTATATTTAGTTGTTAGTCTCTTAAACTGTGGTTGGTATTGATAGAGTGCCTTGGTTGTAAAACCAGGAATCCTGTCAGATTAAAGCTACCCTTGTTCAACCTTGCTCAGCCTAGAGAGAAAGGTTTGCTCCCACAGCCTGGCTCCCAAGATTGTCTATCTTGCCTGAAGCAAACAATTTCAGGAAGAAGAGCCCCACATATCTGAATGTAGCCCCCACATTTGCATCAACTTCCTCACTCTCAAGCCCTTCACCTGCCCCTAAAAAGGGGCCCCAGCCAACTTTTCCCCTTGCAGACCCCTCTGTTACCCTCGCTATGTGAGCTAATAGACACAGTCTCATCTGTAGATGTCAGACTCTAATCTTCTGCCTCTGTCTCTCTACTGCAACCTCAAAAATCTAACAGACATCCCAGAATAAGACCCCAGCCCACCCCAAGCTCCTCGTTCTTGTTCCCAACATAGGTCTGAGAAACAGAAATTGTTCTTATTTACACTTTAATTTCGTTAACCAAATTTCACCTTCACCAGTGAGTGTCAGAATAGGCAGAATCTTCTAAGGAAAAATAAAAACTAGGAAGGAAATAGTAAAGCTGCTTAGTATTTTTAAAGAAAAAATAATAATTACTGAAAATACTCTTAAAATAATGAAAATCCATGACAAAAACCTCCCAATAATCTTTTTCTTTGTTTTTGTTTTTTTGTTTGTTTTTTTGTTTTGTTTTGTTTTGCTTTGCTTTGCTTTTGGAAACAGGGTTTTTCTGTGTAGCCTCGGCTGTCTAGACCAGGCTGGCCTCAAACTCAGAGACCCACCTGTCTCTGCCTCCTTCCCTGAATGCTGGGATTACAGGCGTGCACCACTACTACGGGCCCAGTTCCTTTTATAATGCTTCTGTAATGTGTAATTAAACATGTGAAGAGATGAGAGCAGAAGATATTTCTGGGATTAAGATATAGGGTGGTGTCTTAGTTAGGGTTTTTACTGCCATGAAGAGGTATCATGACAGCGGCAACTCTTATAAAGAAAAATGTTTAGATGGGGTGGCTTATAGTTCAGAGGCTTAGTCCATTATCACCATGGTGGGAAATATGGCAGCGTGCAGGCAGACATGGTGCTGGAGAAGGAGCTTATTTTTCTATATCTTGATCTGCAGATAGCAGGAAGAGAACTATCTTGAGTTTCTGAGACTTCAAAGCCCATGCTCACAGTGACACACTTCCTCCAATAAGGTCACAGCTACTCCAACAAGGCCACATTAGCCATTCCCTGTGGACCTATGGGCCCATTTTTATTCAAACCACCACATCTCGGTATGATTTTTATTTGTAACTATAATTTCTAAATCAATAAAATTCTTCCTGCTCTACCAAGTTCTATTTCCTAAGGCATATATGTATATATACACATATGTATACATATATTCAAATATATTAAATAAATATGTATATATGTATATACACACACACATATATATATATTCAAACACACACACATATATATTCAAATTATGCCTTAGGAGAAAGGATTCAAATATGTATTTAAAAAAATAGATAGACAAACAGAAAGACAGGTGCCCACTCTGTAGTCTTAGCCATCCTAGAACTTACTATGTGGCCCAGACTGGCTTCAATATTTGTGGCCGTCTTCCTCCCTCCACCTCCTGAGTACTCAGATTACAAGTGTGAGCTGGCATGTCCTGCTTATATAGTTTTTTTTTTTTTTTCACTAAATAGCTCCAGGCTATTTTTTATGTTTATTATGAATAGGATTCTCCATTTCTTCACTTTTTCTTTCTCTTCCAAATGCTACCCTCAAATGTCCGAATCATCTTGATTTTTGTTGACGTGTTCTGTTCCTTTGTCATTCATTATCTCTGTATAAATACTGTACACCACTGCTTCCCAGCAAAGACATGAAGATGCTGCCTGCGTTTGCCTGTGGCAGGCATCTTTCTCAGTTTAAGTGGCTTCCCTGAACCCCTGGTTCATCCTTGTGAACAAAAGCTGCTCTTGATTAGACACCATGTTGTCTTCCTGTGTTACGGGTTGCTTTGAGATTCAGGACACATCTTCTGTGTGTGTGCCCCTGTGTTTCTTCCTCTGTTCACCTTTCAGCAGGGCTTTTACCCTGGCCTTTGTGCCTGGGCCCACTTTAGTTCCTGATTTATTCATTCCACATTTTGTTATGATCGTTGGGTTTTCGAGATTAAATCCCGAATGTTTCCCATGCTTTCTTATGACGAGGGGTTTAGATTTTATTTGGATTTGCTAAAGGGATATTCTCCTGTAAGAACTAGGAAGTGGAAGTGAGGTGGAGGCAATTCTACGCTATTTCTGTTTGATGCATGTTGGGGACAGCTTCCCGACTTCTGCCGCTTTCATTCTCTGCCACCCGATGGTGTCCTGGAGCTGTCAGCGGAACTTTAGAATTTGACAAATGGCTTTCTAATTATGAGCGACAGGCTTTCTCTGTGTCTTTCAAAGTGTTCCTGAAAGTTCATCCTCAAGATGGTTCTTGAGCTGTTGTGGTTGTCAATGTATAAATACATATGTTAAAGGGAACGAGAGATAATTTACTTAGGAGCCAAATTCAAGTGACCCTGGCCTGAGGGACACAGATTTAAGTTGCTCAAAATTTCATGTTCCGGTGTAGAAGCGTCTTCACAATGTTTTATAGTTTTACAGAAGGAGGAAAGTCATAAATCAAGATATTTTTCAAATACAATAGTGGACACATTAGCTGTTAAATAAAGGACAATCATGCTGTAATCCACAGACCCAGAGAGACTAAGTAAGAAGGAGAGCTCTAAGTGGGAGGGCATGGATCTCCCCGGGAAAGAGAAATGGAATAGGTTTTGTGGGTCCCTGGGGGTGAGTAGGGATGGGGACAGGAGAGATCAGGTGAGGGGGTGGGAGGAGAGAGTGTGGGTGAGATGACTGGAACTGGAGGGCATTTCAGAGACAATATGGAAACCTAGTACAGTAGAAACTCCCAGGGATCTACAAGGGTGACCCTACTGTGGACTCCAAGTAACAAGGGACCAAGAGCCTGAACTGGCCCTCTTCTGTAACCAGGCAAGGCACCCACCCACCACCGGGACACCAACCCAACCACAAAGCCTTCAACCTGCAATCTGCCCTGCCTGTAAGATGTGCTGGGGTGGGGTGGTGGTGCAGTTCTTGTAAGAGCAGCCAATCAATGAGTGGCCTAATTAGAGGCACATGCCACAAGAGAGATCCCAGGGCCAACATTGCCTAGATGACCAGGAGTGGGAAGCTGGATAGGCCAGAAAACTGGGATAGAGTGGTCAGGGAGAAGATTCCTAATGTTATTCTGCTATATTTATAAATTGCGTGCCTTGCCTCATCATTATCAGAGATGTTTCTCCCAGCAGCTGGTGGGAGCAGATGCAGAGACCCAGAGCCAAATATCAGGTGGGAAGAGAGCCCAAATTGGACGTTTCCATGTATTTCGCGCGCGCGTGCGCGCGCGCACACACACACACACACACACACACACACACCTGCCTTGGAGCTCAGGGAACACATGGAAAAGGGGGAGGGAAGGACTGGAGGTACCAAAGAGGATGGAGGACATCATAGAAACATGGCCCACAGAATCAACCAAGCAGGTCTCATAGGGGCTCATCACGGAGCCTGCATGGGTCCGCACTAGGTCTTCTGCATAGGTTCCAGTTGTTAGCTTGGGGTTTTTGTGGACTTCCTAACAGTGGAGGTGGGAGTCCTGATTCTTTTGCCTGCTCCTGGAATGAATGAAACTAAGACAAAACTGCCAAATAAGGTGCCCCGAAAGGGCTCAAGAATGGAAGGCAGTGGGGTAAGGGTCATGACTACACATAATGCCAAGGCTGTGGGTCTCTCTCAGGAAGAAAATAAATAAAAATTAAGCTAAGCTACAGAGACTGTATACAAAAGATTGCTTATAAAGATAAGGCATTAAAAAAGAAAGATTATCAAACAAAAAAAGCAAGCTTCAGAATAAAACCATTGTGCCGTTCTGGGATGTTCATATTGTTTTACTTTTTGAAGATTTCATAAAAATAAGCTCTAAATACATTACCCGGTATTTCAGTCTGTCTCACCTTACCTTGTAGGCTTTGATCTTTTTAAAGCCTACTTTATTTTGGGTTCTTTAATGCATATACCTCCCTTCCAACCCACCAAGAGAAAGGAGGTTAATAGGGTCAGGAGAGATAAACCATTTTAGACTCAGTTCCTTGGGACAATTCCACTCCTCTTTGTCAGTATTCCAGCAGTCAAGGCAAACAGCAACATTGGCAGCAAACTCAAAGTGTTCTCTGGAGCATTTCTCTCTAGGAGAGACTCAAAGCAAAGTGATACAAAGCGAAGAAGCCAGGAGATGCAAAGCAATGCAAAAGGGATTGATCTTTGCTTTAGGGGCTATTTATATACTCCCATAGTCTGTTCAGGGTGTTTTTCAACTGGAAAAGACCATGCTTTTGTACAAGACAATTCCCATTCTAACAGACAAACATCATATGCCCTCACAGGAGGCAGTTTTACATCTCACACTTGGGATCTAAAACAAAACATGTTTATGTACACGCACTACATGTCCTGTCCTGGCTAGAAGGTTCAATTGTGTTTTCTTTGTGTGTAGGGAAACATAAAACAACTCCCCAGAAGAATTTCTTTTGGAGATTAGTCAGGCAACAGCCTTATAGGGATTAGCAACCTTGGAGGACAGGAAAACCACCCGTTTTTCCACTAACACGAAGAAAGGGAAGCCCTTTCTTCGGGTTTAAATTGCCATATAAAAAGGTGGAGACCTTTGGGCTTTGGTGAGGCCCATTAAAGCTACTTCCTCTTGGAAAAAGAATAGAACCTAAATTCTATCTCTGGTCCTCAAGGAGACTTGACATTTTCTTCTTTACATACTATTGCCTCCTCCTTCTAAGAATTAATCCAACTGGACCTGTCAATCACCTGGCCAGGGCTCTATCTTCCAGAAAGGCTGGGTCACCTGAAGTCATGCTAAGAAGATTGGAGGAACTCTCTGCAACCTTAGCTCCAAGCAGATGCAGAACCTCTGCTACATAGCCTACCATGCAGAAAAGCTTAGCTTTGCTTTTTTGTCACAAGCACAGATGAATGAATTTGTGTCTTTCTACAATGTCAGGATCTGTCAGATTACAATAACTTCACAAAATTCAGTAGTTTCAATAATGGCATATAATCCTGCCTACCTTGGCAATGTAAACACAAAAATACAGTTCTCATCTCAAAGGGGATAAAAGATAGTTTATTCTGGAGCAGAGATATAAAATACAATGGCTGGGGAACACAAAGCTAAGCTGTGTTAATCCCACAGATGCACGGAGAAAGACCACCAACCCAAATCATTATGGCCAAATTAAATAAAGCAAGCTTTTTTCTTTGTGTACATGGACTGCCTCTTCCTAAAGGTAGGGCTTAAGAGATTATAGGCCAGGAGTAGGGGGTTTTCAAATGGAGGATTTGGAAAGTAAATAGTCAGGGTTAGAGAAGCAGAACATAAGCATAACAAATTAGTCATAACAACCTCCTGAAAAACATGGTTGCAAAGTGGTCATAACAAGGTAGTTTTCTCAGTATTTCTATTGCTGTGAAGAGACAACATGACCATGACTACTCTTATAAAGGAAACTATTTAATGGCGGCTGGCTTACAGATCAGAGGTTTAGTCCCATCTGTCATGATGGAGGGAAGCATAGCTGCATGCAGGCAGGCATGGTGCTGGAGAGGTAGCTGAGAGTTCTGCATCTGGATCAGCAGACAGCAGGAAGAGAGTGCCAAACTGGGCCTGACTTGAACATCTGAAACTTCAAAGCCCACCCTTAGTGACACACTTCCTCCAATAAGGCCACACCTACTCCAACAAGGCCACACCTCCTAATAGCGCCACTTTCTGTGTGCCTATGGGGACCATTTTCACTCAAACTGCCACTGTAGTCACATAACAGCTGGTCCTAACAAAGTCGTCATAAGGTTCTTATAACAATTTTTGAAACAAAGACATGGTTGTCATTGCCTAGAACAGGCAGTACAGAACAGTTTGCAGTGAAGATCACAGGCATAGCTCAGTCCTTGAGAAACAGATTTAGTCATGAACAGGGACGAATCTAGTTTATTTCTATTATAAGTTGGCTTTCAAGACTGAAATGGAGGCAGGCTGGTTCATCAACTACCCCAGGTTCCAAGTTTCAATAGAGAAAAAAACAATTGTTGGGAGTTTTTATGACAACAAAACAAAGAAAGCTGTAAGTCAAGGCACTCTAAAAATACACTGGTGGAGCCGGGTGTTATGGAGCAGAACTTAAGTCCCAGAACTTGGAAGGCAGAGGAAGAAAGATCTCTGTGAGTTCGAGGCCAGCCTATCTACACAGAGAGTTCCAGGACAGCAGGGACTATTTAGGGAAACTGTCTCAAAAATACAATAAATAAATACATTTGATAGGAGCCTTACGTATATCTTTACTGCTTCAGGACGGAGGATGTGAACTTTAGGCCTTGGATGTGATCTGATAACATTTTTTTTTCATCCCTCAATTGATGTAGGAGAAAGGTTTAGCAGGTTAATGCTTTCCAAAGGTTTTTATACATTTATCAGGATGTTAGATCTAACACAGAAGTGAGAAACAAATAGCTCTGTGACAGCACTAAATAGAGCCTGAGAAACTTGATTTTGCTACATTTTAAACTTTTTCCAGGTATTAAAGGTTTTTGTTTGTTGTTGTTGTTGTTGTTGTTGTGAGACAGGGCTTCTCTGTGTAGTCTTGGCTGTCCTGGACTTGCTTTGTAGACCAGGCTGGCCTCGAACTCACAGAGATCCACTTCAGTCATAAAGTAAACACTGTTCCTTTTTGCGTTCTTGCTCACAGTAATCTGGCCAAGACAACCGTAGGTTTTTCGATTCCAATCTTAATTGCTAATACTGATTCCTACATCGCGTAGCACATACAAATGTGTCTTTCTATATTTACATATATGTAGGTTACAGAATGAGCACAAACTAAGGAGGCTATAGAAGAGTTCAGAAAGTTTCAGAAATGTTAATACTGATCGCATTGATAAAACAAGAAATCCAGAACCTCTAAAAAAAAAAAATCTGTTGCTGTAGACATGAAACTTCAATAGAGTCAGGTTTGAGGGTGAAGATGTCGTCAGCTGCGGAGACAAAAGAGCAGAACAGGTCTGGAGCAGCAAACAGCAGACTCAGGTCTAAAGAGGTCAACCGGTTGACAGGCAGTTGGCAATTGTGTAGGCTGCATGCAGTCCTGAAGTCCAGGAACAGCGCGAGTTCTCTGCCTGTCCTTCCTCCACATACCACGTAGACCTGTGCCATCCTACTGCTGTGTGTCCGTCATCTGGTCATTCATATGTGAGAATGTTTTTAATGAACTCAACTCTTTTTACCAAAGTTAATATTTTTAATTGTTGTAACCTGCTCAAACTGCTTAAACTGTATAGCCCTCTGTTGAGACCTACTTTAGATCCTAGCATAACTATGGCTCCTCTGTTTGCACCAGTTGTCGCTCTTAGCATACCAGAAGCTTTGAATTTCAAGCCCTACATGCCTGAAACCAGGAAGGTTCAGTGCTTGCTGCTTAGAATAAAATGGTAGATGTAAATGCATGTTCTGCTTTGGTTAAAGATGAATGTATGCTCTATTAGAGTTAAGACAGCAACGTCTGGGTGTGGTGGCCCCCGCCTATGATCCCAGCACTCAGAGGAAGAAGCAGGCGGATCTCTGAGTTCGAGGCCAGCCTGGTCTACAAAGTCCAGGACAGCCAAGGAGACATGGAGAAACCCTGTCTCAAAAAACAAACACTGCAACATCCTGCTATGTTCCTCACTTCCTGAGAGCTGAAAAGCGCCCCAAGAGCTCTCTACCCTAAATCCCAGGCAATCAAATTAAAACCCTCTGTCTAACCACCTGGATACATTGTACTCAGAACAAAACCAATTCTTCTTGTGTTTAACTAGTCAAAATTATGTAATGCTTCCCCTTCCCTTGCTTCCCACCAGGTTACCTGGTTGTTACTTGGCTACAGTTTTTCTTATAAAAAGTGTGCCTTAAAAGCGGACCACCATCATAGTCTGGCTCCTAAACCCAGATTATGACCCTGTTTTTGTTTAATTTTTGTTCAGTGTTCAAATAAACTTCCACCAATCTAAGTCTAGTGTTCGAGTAGTCTGTGTGGCTATCTTTGAGCCCATAACATAATAGAAAAATTTACATTCTCATAAACATAAAAGTAGCACAACTTGATAAATGTGACATAACTGACCACAAATATATTGAAACAAAGTGTCATATGAAGGTCTAGCTATAAATGGTTTCTTAGCGTTACCAGACAAGATTTTAGAATCCTAGATACTAGGATTCTCCCAGAGTTCCCCCAGAAAATGACAGTTCTGGTGACAATGTCCTAAACAGAAGGACTCTGGTCTGGCAAACAGAAACCTAAACTCTGCCTTTTGTTTACCAGAAAAGCAAATCTCCTAGGTGTGTTTCTGTCTGGAGTCGAGAGAAAGAAGAACGTCAAGATTTTCCAGATGCTGTATTAGTTGAAAGAAGAACGTCAAGATTTTCCAGATGCTCTATTAGTCACCCACTCGTCACACGCAGACATCCCAACACCTCTCCTAGTCTGCTGAGCACAGCTGTAGCCTGGCTGGTGGCTTCACAGGTAAGGCTCCTGATCTGTTCCGGGGCACTGAATGGTCCACAGCAGGCTTCTTTCTCTAGATCTGGGCCCTGGTCTTGTCTGGTCTTTGGTTTTGGGGACATGTGTCCAATTTGACCAGCACAGCGGCATGGTCTTTGTTGGTAAAGATCACAGCCAGCCTGAAGTGGTCTCCTACTCAGCTTATAGACCCTATCTATGTTGGGAGGAGTTGTACCTCTTAATCAATGAGGCATTGGGTTACATCACTCATTTTACATTATGCTTATTGTTATGTTCAGGTGAACAACTTATGTCTTTTCTTATCATAGCAAGTGCACTGTTTCACTTATCACTACCAGCATATGGTTTTGTTTGTTTGTTTGTTTGTTTGTTTGTTTTACTATCTTTCCTCCTCTTTATTTTTACAAGTTCTCTACAGTTTCTGTTTACCTGAAACCTCCCTTAATCTGCCCCAAAGATCAACTACCTCAGGCAAGAGACTGTCCCATAAAACCTGCCTGCTCTCCTACCATTTTCCTTCTCTCTGCCCCCTAAGAGATAGCCTTGGCAGTTTAATCCTCAATAAATCTTTCTTTCTACCCATGGAGTGGTGTCCTTTAGTGGTTTCTCTGTGCCCTGGCACATGCTTTTATTACTGTTGGGTCACAAAGCAGCCTCCAAAATGGCAATGCCCATGGCAGTGACTCAAATCCCACTTGAACTGGGTTCTGCTAGGAAACAACAATCCAGAGCATTTCCCAGAAGCACTTAATGGCTGACTCAACGCTCCAGGCCACAGCTCTCCAAGGTCCCCACACTAACCCCGTAGCTGGGGCAGCTTTTTAACAGCCTCTCCCTACTATATACCCACATAAAACCTAACAGGCACTTGCAGCTTTGGCTGTTCTCTACTATCCAAGGCAGCCTGGCAGGGGCTTTATCTATTTTTATTTTTATTTTTATTTTTATTTTTATTAATAAACTGCTCTTTCTCTCCACAGAGAGTGGCTGTGTTCAGTGGCTTCTTGCTGTGCCTACAATTACCACTGGGAAGCTAGCAAAAGTTAGAGAGATGCTAAAGCAATGGTAGCAGGAACCTGAGAGTTTTGCTGCATGAATATTTGAAGGGAGCTCAAAAGAACAAAAGAACTGAATCACAGAGGGAATCAGCTGTTTTAGGCTCTGCATATCTATGGATCCTAATTCTACCCATCTACCTACCCAGAAGAGGAGATGACCCTCAAGACTTTGGAGAATAACACAGAATTCTGTTTAATCACATGGTTTAAATTCTTCCCCTCCCCCTGTGAATTTGAGCCCCAAGTGTGAACTTCCAACCTTGTCTTCCTTTTTCCTGCCCCTCAGATTGGGCGGTGGCTCTTACTGCAACCCTAACTCACCCTTCTAAGTCCTTGCCTACCCTTCTGGCCTCTTCTCACGTCTCTGTGCAACAGTGGAACAGCTCTGAGAAGACAGATGTCGACACACTGTATTTAAACAGGCTCTGCACACGTACTCCTCACAAATGCTTTCTAAATATTTAGCCTGGTTTTCAACTGCTAAAAGAAACCAAGCAGCACAATCAATGACAGAAGATCATAGATAGCCTATTCTTTTCACAATAATTACTCCTAGTTTTAATGAACTGATATTTTGTGCATAAGTAAATAATTGATTTAATGCATAGTTATATCACTTGTCACTTTCTTGCAGGATAATTGCCATTGTATATATTTTAATTATACTGTGCTTTGAACATGTCAGTGTCTACAGCACTAGACCAAACAGCCTTTTCTACTACAAGGTACCTAATAATGATAGCTGATTTTTTTTTTTTGAAACTAAAACTGTTAAGGTTTCCCCATAACAGTTGGGGGATTATTGGTGATTCATCACTGATATTATTGCAACAGCTATTTTTAAATTTAATTTTAAATTACTATTTAACTTTAAATTAGATTTTTGTAGCCACTACCAGACATCTTTTGCGAGGAGGAAATATTCTAAAACTACAAAGATTGCTTAAATGTTCTTTCCATAGTTGTTGGATCCTCTAGAAATATCTGTACCTGCCATCCTCTTCAGCTACTTTGTGACTGCCTGACTGCAAACAGCTGATAACGATGCAAATACATTTGTCTAGAGGCTTTCAAACAGATTCTGTCAGATAGAAAAGGCCACGTTGGGTGCGATTATAAGTTCATTCCTTTATTCTGTATAGTCAGTCCTCTGATATTTTCTCTGGATGTGCTGTGGTCTGATTCTTCCATAAATTAGTGCGTTAACAAAAACTTTGACATATCTTCATTTTATATTGTGAGAGCCAAAGCTATCCTTTAAGTTTTAATTACTGTATATAAGAGATACATAAAACAAAAATGCCTCTGATCTGTAAGCCCCTTGCCCAAGAACAGATACTTCCTGAAATGCCGGAGAATATTGTTTATGAGAGCTAACAAGCCACGTGTTTTCATCCCCTAAGCAAGTTGTTTGACCAGCTGTACTGGAGGAATGACTTCAATGGAAACCAGGTACCTTCTGTATGAACCCACTGAGTCCAGGTCATTTGGTGTTATTTCCTCCTCTTCTTCCTCCTCCTTCTCCTCTCCCTCCTCCTCCTCGTCCTCCGTGTGTGTGTGTGTGTGTGTGTGTGTGTGTGTGTGTGTGTGTGAGCCAGAAAGCAACATCATGTTTTCCTTAATCTCTGTTTGTTCTTGTTACTTTAATAGAAAGTCACTAAAGCTGGAGGATGCTATTTGACTAGGCTGGCTTGTGAGCCAGTGGGGCCCAGGCTTAGCTTGTCTCTGCTTCCCAACCCTAGGTAACATGCATGCTGCTGCAGCCAGCTTTTAACATGGGTACGGATGACCAGAATTCAGAACCTCATGCTTGCCCTGCAAGTACTTTGCCACTGAATCCTCTCTTGAGAACCATGTTCTTTTCTTCTTATGCCTTGGATGGTTATGTTATGCCCAGATCACGAGATCCCACCCCCAAAAGACCACCAGGACTTGAAACTGTACAATACACACAGGGTCTTTTATTACAGGCTTGAGCTTAGACCACAGGCCTTCCTGACACAGCAGTAGAGGAGAGTAGAGCTGAGCTCCAAGGGTAGTGGGTTTGTGTTTTCAAGCCTTGGCGTTTCATAACTGGTTTGAGGGTCACAGGAATGTTGGCTTTTAGATGGGTAGAGTGGAGACAAAGTCACAAGTGGGAAATTTTCATCACAGAGGAGCATTGGGTGGCAATTATATCTAATTGCCCTGGTGCAAGTTTCTGGAGAATGCTGTCAGGTGCAGTTTGTGGCAGTATGTGGTCATTCCCAGAATGCAGGAAGAAGTAAGGGTCACCTACAGGACAAGCTCTCACAGAACATACAGACTATGGCATTAGTTACAGAACATACAGAAAATGGCATTAGTGTGGTCCCTGCAGTTATACTTGCCTCATTTTTTAGTTACAATCCTTTTTTGCTTGTAAATTATACAGAGAAGGTATCACTGTTTCTTTGAGGTAAATGTGTATGTGGTTTTTTTTTTTCAGTGTTAAAAACCTATAATACATCATAAATGTATTTAACATAAATAAAATCTGTAACTAATACAGATGTAAAAATATCAAATGCAGTGAAAGAGCTATACAAACAGAGACATAAAATCCATGTTCTTGACTTACCATGATTCCTGTAACTTTGCTCTATATGATATTTGATTTTCATCATAAAATAAGATTGATGGGGTGGTATGAGCCGTTTTCAGACTTATAAAAAATTCATGTGTGTTACCTGGTTCTCCCGTTAAAGTTTGAGAACTGAACTAGAACCTCTAACACACTACTATGCTATATTTCAAAGCTGAGAAACTTTGAATTATTTTTTGATTAGGTAATTGTTATAACAACCTTTCTTGTAGAGACATCTATCAATTTGTTTTTTCCTAATTGCACTTGAGATTTCTGTAACTCTGGGACAATTAGGAATATCCTTGGGAAACATTTTGTCCCTGGCCTTGCCGTACTTATAGCTAACCAAGACTTTTAAAATCACTGATGTAGGATCGTATGTCAACATACTAAACAAAACTTTTTGGTGCAAATCTCTTCAGCCCTTATTTCTATCTGTCCTCCTGGGTTCTGTAATTGTAAAACCTTATGCTTAGAGGAAGATATAAATCAAAAATAGTCTAGAAATGTGTACATATGTTTGTATGGTTCTCAAACATAAGAGTTTTAGAATGTATTTTGTTTCATCATGTGACTTTGGTGATTTTCCCACTTTATCTGGGTTTGTTCAGTGATCTGCTTTGAGCAATGCTATGGATTGGAAGTAGGGCTCTGAAGTTCTGTGATTCAGCCTTAAAACCCCTTGCAGCTTGCATCTGTGCATATCATAGTGTTAATGGCACAGATGCAAGGAGAAAGACCACCTATCCGAGTCATCATGGCCAAATTAACTAAAACAAGCTTTCAGGATTCAAGTACATGGGCTGTCTCTCCCTAAAGGTGGTATTCAAGAGATCAACATTGGACATGAGTGAGACAAGGATTTTTATACGTTAGGGGTAGGGGGTTTCCAAATGGGGGATTTGGGAGGCAAATAGGCGGGGTTACAGAAGCAGAACATAAGGATAATAATTTGATCACAGCAACCTCTTGAAACAAAGACATGGTTGCAAGGTGCTCATAACAATGTAGTCAGTCACAGCAACCAGTGGTCATAACAACAAGGTGGTCATAATGACCTTCTGAAACAAGGCCAGCTGTCACTTCCTGGAACAGGTAGTACAGAACCTTTGTAGTTAAGGTAACAGGCGGGACATGGGTCAATACTTGAGAAACAGATTTAATCATAAACAGGAATGAATCTAGTTTGTTTTTATTATAAGATGACATTCAAACCTAAGGTATCAGCTGGCTGGTTCTTCATTTCCCTTTATAGTTTCTTAGCATTCTTTTTCTGGGGAAGAACAGAATTTGTAATGCATTAAAATATGCATGGCCCAGTTATAAGTTATACCTGTTCAGTTAGCACAGAAAGAACAAAATTTTAAGGCCATATAATCTTGGTATGGCAGTAGCTACTATAGGTAGACATTTTGTTCTCCTTGCCTGGGAGTTTCACTTTGATCTAACATTCCCGCTCTTTGTTGAGGACAAGGGGTGATGTATTCGTCTCTGAAACTACTCCCTGCTTAAGTTGGGATGGCATTGTCAGGGCCCAGGAAAGCTGGAATGTTAGTCAAAGGCCAGAAGGGGATTCGGGTAACAGGGAATTCATCAGAAGCATCTGCTTTGCTGACCCAGCTGAAGAGACAGGGAGCAATCATGTCAGCAGGACTAGTTTACCTCAGCATTCAGCAAGTCCAGGGCTTCCAGTTCTGTAGTACGAGCTGGGAACGGCATGGTGTAGATCACCTTTGGAGCTGTTTATAGTCTGCAGCTGATTTCTGGATGATGTATACCAGGCGAGTGGATCTCTGATGAGACAGATCTAGGCCAGGGACAGAAGTTAAGGAGCTAAAAAGAAACTATTGTATTTGGAGCATCCCCCACAGAGTAGGCAGGAGGCAGGGAAGCTTAGGCTCTTGATGGACAGAAGGGCTAATCTGGAGACTGACTTCTGAGAAGCAGAGCTAAGCCTTACCACCTTTCTAAAGTTCCCTGAAGCTTATATTACCATTGTTTGTAATCTGTATTGAAATGTATATTGTAGAAAAGGCCACTAACAGGAATCTGTAAACAGTGGTGTAGACGCATGCCTTTGACTTACAGCAAAATCTATGACTTGGGGTTAAAGTCATAAGTGATTTTGACTAAAAATAGTAGTTGGTGCTTTATCAGCTTATCAGAGCTTTATTGAGTGATGTTAAAACTTTGAATTTTTGAAATATTGGTTCAACAATAGCATAAAGTAACTTACATTTATATACCTTAAATTATTTTTTTAGATCCTCATCTTGTTTTGATTTTTATATCCTCAGATCTTTATAAGTTAACTTATTTTTAGACTTTTTGTTTGTTTTTCGAGACAGGATTTCTTTGTGTAAGCTTGACTGTCCTGGACTCACTCTGTAGACCAGGCTGATCTTGAACTCACAGATATTTGCTTGCCTCTGCCTTCCTTGAGTGCTGGGATTAAAGGCATGTACCACTGCCCACCGCTGGGTTTAGACTTTTATAATTTACATAAACCTTAAACCTTTTTATGCAATTAATGACCATATAGGTGGTTGGTTATTGAGTACAGCCATTTTAAAGCAAGTCATCTAAATAAAGGGATAGTGAGAGTTATGTTGAAACCTGTTTTGTGAGTTTGTCGCTGTCAGCGTGAAGTCTGCCAGCAAGGCAAGTTGTCTGTGTCTGCCTTTCCCAGCAGGAGTTGTAGCAGCTCCAGGAAAGTGAGGCCTGAAGCCTTATTTAAATGAGCTAACAAGGCAGCTGCAGCCTTGGGGAAGGAGCTTGTATGTTTGCTGCAGTTAAACTGACAAAGAACAGTTAGCCTAGCCGGCAAAAACCTTAGAGATCTGAGAAGGCTAAGCTACAGCAGGAAGTGGAACTCAAATGCCCCCCCCCCCCCCCGTGTCGCTTAAAATGACGAGATTTACTGCTACCTGTGCAGTTTCCCTAAGCTATCATCTGCATTGCTTTGTTGGGGACAGTGGCCATAGGTGTTGCACTGTCACTTAGGACAGCATTAAATCTGCAGTTGTTCCAAAGAACAGCATTGGCCTTAGGCTGACAAACCCAGAAGGTCTGTGAGTTTTCTTGTGGAGACAAAACTTGGGAAAACCGGCCTTTGACAAGGCAGAGTGCAGCAATCGATCCAGCAGTGTCTAAAGTGTGGGCAGGGCCCTAGCAACAGGCAAGGCATAGGGCAATGGTTGGTCATTTGTAAGGTGTCTTCTTGCACATCTTAATTATCTTTAATAGTTTACAACAAGTTAGAAGATTTTTATTTGATTAGGAATTTACAGTTTTATCCTATTAAGGTTAGCCTTGAAGAAATTAAAATTTTTTGAATTAAACTTTTTTTTTTAGTATTAAAATTAGCATGCTATGGAAGAGGGGGATGCTGGGGGAGGGAAAGGGTAGAAGGTGCCCACAGTACCCAGCCCAGTGGCTTGGGAGTTGTGAGCTTGGTCCAACCCATTTCCGCTTGTAACTGGAAAAGATTAATGAGGGCACAGAAACACATACAAGAAACAGAGATCTCAAAAATAAAACCAAAAAGGCACAGAGCACAGAATATACAAGAGATGGAGACAGCAAAAACACAGCATCAATACACAGAGCATAGGCTAGAGAGACTGTCCTGCTTCCTCGTCTTACCACACACGCCTTTCATCTGTTTCAGTCAGCCTGAGTCTGAACGAAGACAGACTAAACATAAGACAAGACACAAAGCAAAATTAACAACAGGGACAATGACTACAACAATTGGGGTCATCCAGAGATTCACCAGTTTGACCAAAGAAGTGTTGTTGTTGTTGTTGTTTTACTAACAAATAGAAGGCTTTATCTCAACTGCCTCCCTGCATGCCCCAGGCACTGCGAACCCACTAGAGGCTTCCTGAGTGTCAGGTTTCCCCAGTTTAATTAAACCAAGGCCTCTCTCATTTCTGTCTTGGCATCTGGTAATGCCAAATATCCTGTGCTAAGCCTGTCCAGCCTTTTGGATCCCAGTATCAGCCAACACTCTCAGGTCTGTCCAATTTGCCTCACCAGGGCATTCCCAGAGTCCCAAGGTGGGTCAGAAAAAGAAGTGGTGGCTCTGGCCCAACTCCCAAGTAGCCATGTAACTTCTCAGGGTTTTTTGTTTGGTTGGGGGGGGGGAGTTGTTTGTTTTCTGCCCTGGATGGGGGAATATTGGATCTTGCCAGAAAACCCCAGATCCCCAGATCAAGATCTCACAGAACTAGATGTCAGAGTGTCTGTGACTTACCAGCAGAGGCCTCTGGAAAAAAGGTGCTCCCTACTTTCTTTTGATGCTGTCATTTGCTCAAGCATTCCGCCAAACTGAAGGTGTTCCCCAGGGCCTTGGAATGTCTCCAAGGTGCACACCTCCTAGGGAGCAGCTTTCCAGTCCCAGAAGGTTAGAGGGAAGTGTCCAGCTTCTAAAATTGGATTGGGTATTGCTCTCGCTGGAGGCCTCCAAATGTTAGTCACACAGATTCGAGAAAGACCACTGACCCAAATCATCATGGCCAATTAAATAAAGCAAACAATTATTTAAAGCAAACTTATAAAATTCATGTATATAGGCTGTCTCTCTTTAAAAGTGGGGTTCAAGAGATAAGCACTGGACATAGGTGAGATAAAGGCTTTTATAGGTCAGGAGTAGGGGGTTTGCAAATGGGGCATTTGGCAGGCAAATAGGTGGGGTGGCAGAAGCAGAACATAAGTATGACAAGTTAGTCATAATAACCTCCTGAAATGGCTGCAAGATGGTCATAACAAGGTAGTCATAATAAGTGGTGAAAACAACTTTTTGAAGCAAAGGCATGGTTGTCATCTCCTGGAACAGACAGTACAGAATCAAGAGTAGTGAAGGTTACAGGTGGGCAATGGGCCAATCCTTGAGAAACAGATATAGTCATAAACAAGAATGGGCCTAGTTTATTTTTATTACAAGATGGCTTTCAAGCCTAAGATGGAAAGCAAGCTGGTTCATCATTAGCTAACCCACCATATTCACTTTGTGGTGCTTTTTTGAAATCTACATGATGATGAAGAGGACCTATAATTAGAAGGTCAAACAGAAAGAAGGCCAGCATTCCAGCCATCCAAGCTGATGGTCAACACCAGATTAGACTTTCCAAACTAAGTTGCAGTTTGAATGGGCCCCATGGACACCATGAAAGGCAAAGACAAGTTATTCTATCCCATCCACAGAATCACACCCAAATGGAGTACTATATTGGACCATTTAATTTTGGGGTGAATTATGAATCAATACATAAAATGACAGCAGTAGGCATCTTGGAATAGGGAGATCATCCTGAGTGATAGGCGGCAAAAAAAAGCATGAGAAATGAGTAAGAATATGACAAAATAGAATTAAACAAAATCCGGAAGCCGAAAAAAATTAAGAAATGCTTGCTGTACTTGTAGGTTTCTCAAGTGTCTTATCATGTGTGTCTGGGGGCTGGAGCGATGGCTCAGCAGTTAAGAGCACTGACTGCTCTTCCAGAGGTCCTGAGTTCAATTCCCAGCAACCACATGGTGGCTCACAACCATCTATAATGTGATCTGGTGCCCTCTTCTGGTGTGCAGGCATACATGCAGGCAGAACACTGCATATATAATAAATAAATCTTTAAAAAAAAAAAAAAAAACCAGTCTGTTGGTGCCTGTTTAAAACTTTACCAATAATCAGTTTAGGTTCTTTGTCTTTAAAAATAAAAGACCTATTTATATTAAAGGCCATGCCTTTAAAAGTACGGATTTTGGATTAAGGATTGCTAACTCTATAAAAACAAATCTGACCAATAGCCTAAGAAAACTAACAAGTGATACAAAATCTGAGGCAAATGACAAGGTATATCATTCTGTATGGCTGTGTGTGTGGCTGAGCTTCATAATCCAATCAGATTAGCAATAAAATCAGCCATGAGAGAAATAATAGCTATATTTGGTTCCTTGGCAACAGTAAATAATTCAAATGTATGCAAACCCTCAAAGAAAGAATTGTTGTCAAAAGAGCTTTTATCCTTTTAATTCTTTGCTAAAACTTATATTTAACACACATTGTAGCATTTTAAAAAAAGTATACATATACTTTCCACTGAGAAACATGTTCTAAAACACAACACCAAGGGAAATAGTCTGTCCGTTTTTAATAGGTAACAAAAGGGCATTGTTCTCCGCTGAACTAATATAATATCCGGAGGTTGTGATGACAACGCTGCAGTGTTAGTGAAATAACTTAAAGTATTAGGTTATCTTTACAATACTTTTTGCTTCTTGTCTGTAGATAAGACTCCTGTGCTGATTATGTTCCACAGAACTGAATGTTCTGTCCTTACTTTCCGGAAAAAAAAAATATTTTAACAGCTTCCCTTCAGTGAAACTTCCAGTGCTCTCTCCTATGATGTCACCACACAGTTGGCTAAATATTTAGAATTAGAGTTAGGAATGTGGTCATAAAACAGACCCTCCAGTCACCGTGAAGAGACTTGACAACTAACTGTGGCATTTGGTTTTTACCGACAACTGTTCTCCTTTGCTAGACTGCAATAGAACTAGGAGAAACGACTCAAGCCAAAATGACTCTGGAAAGTGCAGGAATCTATTTTTCAAATAAGATAGATGAGAGTGTACACAGATGCTCTCTGCTTTTTTGCCTAATCTCTAAGAAGCAACAGGTTCACGGACTCCAGGGAGATGACATCTTCCTCTTTTCTTTGCCTACTACTGTTTCTCACTTGCAAGATTAGAATGTTAACAGCAAAGTTAAGGGTTGGGCCTGAGGATAGTTCTCAAAGAAAAATGCAGAGCAAGCCTCTCCCTCAAATCTTTAAAAGAACTTGTCAGAGGATAAAGAATGTCCCCAAGCTTGGGACATTTCCACTCATTGTCCCATAAAAACCTTGTGCCCTTTCCCCTTGGAAAATGGAAACTATTTTTCATTGCGTTGAGCAGTTCTACTCCATTTTTTCCAAAGCTTGGACTTGGATAAAACTATTTCTCCCAACAGTCAGTCTCTCTCTCTTTCTTCTTCTTTTTTTCCCCCCAGTGCTGAGGACTGAACCCAGGGCCTTGCACTTGCTAGGCAAGCGCTCTACCATTGAGCTAAATCCCCAACCCCCCAACAGTCAGTCTCTAACTTATGCCTATAGAGTCAGCTGAAAGCAGGACCTCGAGATTCCGGTAACCAAATAAGGAAGTGGGAAATGGCTGTGCCTAGAAACAGTACTCAGTCAAGCCCACCCCAGAGCTGCAAAGAAAGCTGTGGGTTCCAGAGATGAGAACAGAGGGAACGAATGGAGCCTCCTAAACTGCTGGACAAGAATCCCAGCACTCCACCCCTGAGGTCCCAAGGTCACCACACTTTTCCAAATCTCACTCTATTTCTTTGCAACAAACCTAAAGGCCTTCTGGAGCTCTGCCTGTGCTCTCCGGGCTCAACAGAACACACATTTTTCTGAGGAAATTTGGAAAATACTGAAAATGTTGGAAAACCAAAGAGTTTCTATGCAGTCTTGAGTTTCATATTCATAAAATGAGTCAAAATAATCCTACATTAGAAAGTTCTTTCTGTTCGGTATCAGTTTTGGGTGAAAACAGCTTAAACTGTACTTGGTTATGAAAATTCTGTCCCCTTGACACCTCCTGCCCATAGGGAGACCTTTCAGGAACGTCATGGTCAGAGGACAGTATATGCTAGATTAGGTTATAGGACAACCCTTCTACTGCTATGAGAATCCATTGCCACTTAGCAAACCAGCCCATGGGGGTCCAAAGCTCGGGACCACCCACAGTTGCCTTATTATGAAAGACCTGAATCCTAGTTGGCCAACTTGAGATGGAAGAAAAAGGAAAGGGGAAAAAATAGAATAGTTGCACAAATATTTTAGCATTGTCATACACAAAAGGACCTCAGGAGCGTCTCTCATTGATCGGAGGGCTCTGTGGCCTCAGATTGGACACCAGACACTATAGGAGCCCCTATAAATCGGTGAAATCACCAACATAGCAGGAACTAAATTCTCCAAGATTCCCACAGGTTTTCTCCAATTATACTTTTGTGTGAGTTTTTGTGGGGAGGGAAGGAGTGTACATGCATGCTGTACACACATACATGTACTGATGTTTTATATGTTTAAAACCCGGCGTGCTTCCACTGTTCAGACTAGACATCCAAAGACATGAATTATTCTGTTAATAATTTGCATTCAGCTTTCTTTGAGATCAACAGTCCTGAACCCAGAACTTCAAAGACAGACAAGTCAGCAAGGACAACTGTAAAAGGGTGTCTGGATCGGAGTTGTGGGAATGTGGTGACAGCTAAAGTTATGTGTGTGCTCAGAAGCCCCGAAGAAAAAGTCATTAAAAATGTTTAAACTTAATTGGATTCTTAAATATCTATGGTGGTGACAATTTTAGATTTGTTATGAAAATTAGAACTTCATATAGAAGCACACAGTGAAGGCTTTACACTGTCCCTTTTCCTTGTTTGGTCAAATAAGTGGGAATTGTTAATAAGGTTTCTAAATAAAGAAATTAGATTCAAAGTTTTGTTTTATTGTTTAAGTAGCACATTAAAATTGAAGTTAAAAATGTGGCAACATAAGTTTGAGAAAAAGAGTGTTTAAAAATTTCTAAGTTGATGTTATATTTCGTGAATATATGATCCAGTTGAGGGCTGGAAAATGGCTTAGCAGATAAGTGACTGTGGCAAAGACTAGTGACCTGAGTTTGATTCCCTAGAACTTAAAAGGCCGCAAGATGTGACTCATGCAAGCTGTCCTCTGACCTCCACATGCACACTGTGGTAAAACACACACACACACACACACACACACACACACACACACACTGAGTAAAATTATAATAAAGCTTAAACAAATATACCCTTTTATTTATATGTCTGTATGGACTTATATAATATATACATATAGCGATTAACTACATTTGCATCTGGGAACAAAAATGATGATGTGGGATTGGAAATACATTTGAATTAAGGCAGACATCACTGAATAATGTCCTCACTAGCCAGTCCCTCTCTGGCACTTAGTTTAATGTTAAATAATAGCAGCTAGCATCAGGCATAAAATGAAGACATTATCCGAGATAATTCAACAGCCCAAAAGGTGTCACAGCTGCTGTTATAATCACTGCATTCTGTCCTGAGGAAAAACCGAGACAGAGAAATGAAGCAACCTGCCCAAATTCCACAGTAGGTAAATGAAAGGAAAAATTTGAACACAGGTATTTGGACGTTTCCTGTAAGACTATGTCTGAAATGGTAGCAAATGCTTGACTGGAGTAGTTATAAAGACAAAAATAGTTTGCCAACCCACAGCTCAGCCTCCATCCCCAAAGGCCTGTGGCCACCCAGAACACACGGGTGAGATCTCTGTGCCCGAGCTGCACTGCCTCAGCAGGCCTCAGTGGGAGAGGACATGTTAGTCCTGCTGTGACTTGAGATGCCAGGGTGGGTTGGTACCCCTCCGGGGCCTCCCTTTCTCTGAGAATAATGAGAGGGGGAGCAGAAGATAGGGATGTGAGGGAGGGACTGGGAGGAGATCGGGAAGGTGGCTGGAATCAGGCTGTAAAGTGATTAAATTTAAAAAAAAAATAGAAATTTAAATATAGCCTCCATGAGTAAATGATAAACAAATTAAAGTGACAACTATGCTGATTACCTTGTGTTGATTGTTACCTTGTGTATACATGAACCAAAGCATCACATCATGCCTTGTAAATATAAATACCACGTGTCAATTAAAAGTAAATTAAAGATAGTTCACATGAAAAGCAACTCAAACACTATAAAGTAGAACACAAAATACTGTAGTGGGCATATAGAAACTAGAAGTCTTAATACCGTCTGAGTATGGTGGGAATATTTGGTTTCCGTTTAAAAGCAAGACACATTTTGTAACCCAAATTAATTGGTATACATTTTAACATTTATGTGAGTGCAGCCAAGAATATAATTCTAAATACCTTTTCAGTTTCAGAGAGAGACAGAGACAGAGAGAGAGACACACAGAGAGACACAGAGAGAGACAGAGACAGAGAGACAGAGACAGAGACAGAGACAGAGACAGAGAGAGACAGAAAGAGAGAGACAGAGACAAAGACAGAGAGAGACAGAAAGAGAGAGAGACAGAGAGACAGAGAGAAAGAGAGACAGAGAGAGAGAGAGAGACAGAAGAGAGAGAGAGAGAGACAGAAAGAGAGAGAGAGAGAGAGAGAGACAGAGAGAGAGAGATTCCAGGGTTTATTTTCCACTGTGTTATTTTTATCTATACAAATATATTGCCATTCTCTAGGAAGAAATGAGAACTTGGTTTTTCTAAACGGTGTGTTTAAGATTTAGAAGTATGACAAGAAGCAGAGTACAAACAGAAAGTAATCTGTTCCACTAGGAACAAGCGCAGTAGTTTGATTGACACTGGCATTTTCATGGGCACCCAAATATTCAATTCATTGTTTGGACTCACGAACTCACTCCATAATAGTTTTTAATGGAGTAGGGTAAAAAACTTCATTTGCTCTATTAGGTTTGGCAGTGTCTATTCTAACACAATCTCCCCTGAATCCTAGCAGGAAAGAAAACAGCAAAGAGAAGGAGAGCCCAGGAGGAGGCAGTGGCGCCTCCAGTCAAAAGCTCTTCTGCAAAGGTCATAAGGAATCCTGCCATTATGATGACTCAGAGTCTATGATGCTGGTATTGTACATATTAAAAGAGATGAAAACTTAAAAACACAAATGGGAACGTGCCATTGCCCCTGCAAAATTCATTAGCTGTCATAGCTCTTTTTCGCTGCTTTAGACAGATGAAGTTACCGGTAGAGCCATGTCCCTGACACCATGTCCCTCAGTGGCTTCTTAAGAGAAGGTGTCAAGATGTCTTGTCATTGTGTCCGCTTAGACAGTCACTAGCCCACCATAGCCGAGGCTATGATAGTTAAGCAAAACTCCAAGGCTACAGATGTCACTACATAACACTGTGAATACTGAAATCCCAAGTTGTAGATTGGTGAATTCAGGGTTCAACCTCAGTGTGTATGACATAAGCAATACTGACATTCTGGTCACTTGGAATGGTGCTCTCCTTTCCAGCATATTTTTTTCTTTGTGATTGATACTGGCATAAAATTCATAATTTAAAAGACCTATGTGTGCCCTGAACATTATGCAACTCTGAGAAGTATAGATTTCTGTGATTTTTTGTTTAGTAAGATGTGCTTTTTCTCTCTGAAAAATAAAAAAAGGTACACAAAAGCCTAAAAAGCCAATCATTGCCCTAAATAAACACAAACACAGATATGGTTTGAAAGATAAATGGATATCTCTCAAGTGCTATTTAGTATTTAGGGAATCCAAAATTATCATTTGCTGTCTGTGTTAGATTTTTGTCCACTTGACACACACTAGAATCTTCTGGGAAAAGGAGCTAAACAGGAAATGCCTCCACCTGACTAGCCTGTAGGTAAACTGTGAGGCATTTTCTTGATTCATGATTGATGTAGGAGGGCCGAGCTCACTGTGTGTAGTGTCGCTGCTGTGCAGGTGGTCCAAGCTGAGTAAGCCTAGGAGAACAAGACAGCAAGCAGCACCCTCCATGGTCCCTGCCTCTGTCCCTGTCTCGGCTTCTCTTAGGATGGACTGTAAACTGTAAGAGAAAATAAACACTTTTTCCCCAGGTTGTTCTTGGTCCTGACATTTTTCTTGTCATTAAAGCCATAGAAAGCAAACTAGGCCAATGTCTGTTTACTAAGCAGGCAGTAGTCAAGCGCTATTCTCAGCCTATTTGACTGCAACAGCAACGCTCTGGAGGTCTGAAAAGGAGGTTCTCTGAAGGAAGGGCTGCCTGTTTTCTTCTTCTCCCGCTCAGAATGCCAGAGCTTTCTTTCCATATCAAATCAGATGTTCCTGGTTCAGATACCCATTCACTAGAAAGCCAAGTGAGAAAATCTAACTCAAGATTCTACGTACATCTATCTAGGAAGCATTTCTACGACTTTGTAAAAGCTATTGTTTTATACGACTTTCAATGCAAATTTGTTTCATCCTTATGACAGATTTTTGTTTTGTTTTGTTTTTAGTTTTTTTTCTTTTTTTATTATGTTTCTTTTTTATCGTGTACATTTATATTATTACACATGAATAAAATAAACTACAAACAGCAGGAAGAACCAAGAGACGATCAGGAATTATATAAATGTTACATTCATAGTGATTTGGCTATTTGTATTTGGCAAACTTGAAGTAAACATCTTTCCTATGTTGTTGGGTCTAAGTTTGTGAGTGAAGACCAATATCTATCATATCTCATCTCTATTAACTTAAAACATCTATCTAGATCTAAAAACATCTTAACCCCTAACCTACTAAACTTAATTGAAAGACTAAACTATCTGGTCTTCAACCCCATCAGAGATTTGAGAAGGAATAAAACTTAAATATCTGAGTGAACCAGAAGAGCAGCTTCCAAAATGGAAAAAAAAAAAAAAAAAAAAAAAAAAAAAAAAAAAAAGACTGCGACAGTTTACTGCCCTCATGACACATTTTTAAGATAAAGGGCTTTGATGTTCTCTTTCAGTTGCAGACACTGATCAGGTTCCCAGTTTCTGTCAGAATCAGATTTAAATGAGGGAGGGTGCCTAGGTCAGTCCTGCTGTGTTGTAGTTGGCAGTGTTGCCTCGCACAGGCTCACCAAGGCTGCCTGGAAATAGAATCCGTGATGGGAATCGCTCACGGTTAATCATACTTGATATACAGAGGGTTGTACAGTGGTTGTGAGAGCACCAATGGGACCACTAATGAGTGTGATCCATGCATCCCTTGCCATCAGTGTTGTCTAACAGATGCAAACGTTACCCCTCACTTCAGACTTCCTGTGACAAATTAAAGAAAAACTTCCCTGCCTTGCTTATTATTCCAGATTTGCCTGTCAAGTCATAATCAGCCAATTTCTTCAGAAAAGGTTGCTCCCATCTAAACGCGGCCTTGCTAACCCCAGGGATGCTGCAGCTCATAGCGTCCAAGCGTCTCTGTTGCGGTCTCCTTAACCATCAGATCCTGCCGGGCTAATATGAAAACATTTCTCTTTTCCTCTGTCCAAAACACCTGTCTGCTGCCCGGAATCTGAGTTGAGAACAGCTTCCCACTGCTGTGTCACGTGACACTTTGGGTAGCTATCTTTGCAGCGGCTCTGGAGTGGCTCTGGGAAAGACTTTCTGTTTTAACTAGCAACGCCTCGGCTAGATCACCATGAGGATATCGGCAATTCTGTACCACCCAGAGGAAGAACGAAGATGCGAGTCTCGCGCGGGAAGGCACACCACTGGGAGTTCGCCAGTTATTGATCTGTTTACCCTGCTTCTATGCCCGTTCCCGTGGACTGAGAACGCACAAAACAATTATCACGGGCTTAACTCTGTCACCTCCCAAACTTTACCCAAAAAGTTGCTGTTTCCCCACCAGTTCCCAGCAGTGGATAGATTAGAGATGTAGAAGCTCACTGTAAAATCATCTATTTAATCATCAACACCTTGCTATTACTCACAGCGAGAGTCATTATTGACATAAGAAGTTCTCAAACTTGATTATCCTTGGCTCCACAGGGAGTTCTCAGTGCATCTTATACCCACCGTCACCCCTGTCAGGCATGACAGTGTCTCAGGAGGGCAGGTCCTGATGCCAGCCTTGTTGAGGTTCCCCGGGCAACCTTAGTGCTTGAGAACTACTGAGTATCATTTTGTTTTATTTTCTCACAGATTACATTGCAACCAATTTCCCTCCTCCTCCGTCCCCTCCTCCTCCTCCTCCTCCTCCTCCTCCTCCTCCTCCTCCTCCTCCTCCTCCTCCTCCTCCTCCTCCTAGGCCCCTCTACCCCCCACATACACACCTCCTCTTTCTTCTAGATCAACTGTTCCTCCATTTTAGGGAGGTTTTGTTGTTGGTGGTGGTGTTTGGTTTTTAGGTTTTCTTTTTCTTAATGAGAACAGTTAGTTATTTTATTTTGGTGTAACTGATAGGGCAGAATAACATAACAATTATTCCTTGTTATAAGAGTTATCTATATTACTTGCATTTTATAAGTATTCTATAATAAAAAGCTCACTTAATCTTCCCTATGACACTATGTGATCTCCATGTTACAAATGGTTAAAAATAAAAAAAAAATTTTTTTTAAACCTCCAAGGGACAGAGATGAAATAGCTCATTATAAGCTACTCACACTTTTCTCTGTCCATTTGGCTCTTATTCCCTCTTTGCCTCTGAGTAAGTCCCTGTATATTCATGGAGTAGCTGTAGCCTTGATGACATTCTGTGGACATTGTTTGGAAAGGGGAACACTTCTGTGTGTTCTGTATACAGAGACGTATGGGAGTGTCCACACAAAACAACACAGATCTCACCTTATATAAGAGATACTTATTCTAAAGTCATTTTGAGGGTTGGTTCCAGTGCAAAGGTGACCAAGCAATGACGCTTCTGGGGGCTAAAGCTCAAGGTAAGGTAGTTAGCTTCTTTCCAGGATCTTGTTCTCAGAGGGCCATGACAAGCCTCCTGTGACATGCCTGCTCCTATTAGCAGCTGCCTCACCTGCTGCTATTCTTTGCATTGTTTGTATTATCATATTGTTCTTTGTATTATCCTTTGTATTGTTTAAACTGTTATCCTATGTCTCCATCATCCTTCCTCTCGTGCTAATTTCCTTCTTTCCATCCCTGGTTGACCTTCCTTCAGTTTCTTTAACAGCTAATTTTCACAACAACAACAACAACAACAACAAAAGCATAAATGATTCCTAGACCCTCAAGACATGGCAAAGAGCACTTGCTCTCTTCTAACGTGCAGGAGAGTCACAGAGAGAGGGCTCTCCTAGCTAGACTCGAGGGGTGCTGCTCCAACTGCTCCCTTCTGACCAGAGTCCGCAGGTGTTTTCAGTTTGTTAAGAGGTGAATTTATCATAAGTCAGAACACGGTGAATTGCCAGTGCATTCAGTACACCTACCAAATACTGTAGGTTAGCAACACAGAATGCTGCCAGGCCTGTTGTTTATGCTCATGGTTGTGTGGCTGCCTGGGAGCTTTGCTCAGGGCACTGGCCAACACTAAGAAACAGAGGGTTACACTGCATTATCACTAGACAGGAAAAAAAAATTAAGATTCACAATTCAAAACACACACACACACACTCTCCTACCTGTGCGTTGCTTTCTCACCACTGTGACAGCCATCTGGTGTCTGTGATTCTGCGTTGTGGAAAGTGGTTGATTTCTGAAGTGAGAGCCTGCAAGGTGAAGCTTCCTCGGTACAGCTGAGGAGATGCTTGTTGAACCTGGCTGTGGTACCTGGAGCCACAAAATCCACTCTGTGTGAAGGTGGAATTTGTAGTGTATAGTCCTTGATCTTCACTTAAACTTTGGTCCACTTGGTACGTTAACTTATTCCATCAATCTCTTTGTGTGTCTGAGGATTGTATCTATTTTTCTATTCTCCGTACCTACCTTCGTATTCAAAACTGGCAGAGCATGGATCTGAACCAATGATCCTTTCCTTTTTGTTTTTGTTTTGTTTTGTTGGTCTTGTTCTTGTTTTATCAAGATAGGGTTTCTCTGTGTAACCCTGGCTGTCCTGGAACTTGCTCTGAGACCAGGCTGGCCTTGAACTCTGCCTCCAAAATGCTGGGATTAAAGGCGTGCCCCTACCACACCCAGCTGTCTTTGCATTCTGAGTGGTGCTTTCCTAAGCCCCCATTGGATTGTGTTATTCAAGACTCTACTTCCACTCCCGGCCTGGCATTTCCCTGATACTCATTTCCTTTTGGACCTATTCTATTTCCAGGTTGCCCTCCTCACTTCATCTACCAACCTCTCTGGCTGCTTTTCACTTTATCAATTCCTACTTTAGACTTATCCTGGCCATGGCTCCCTTAGGATCCTGGTATTCCTAGTGTTTTCCTCTTCTATCCTGACTCACTCATTTGTGTCGAGGTTTGACAACCTCCTCTCCACTAGTGCTGTGACTGTTCAAATTATGCATATAGCGGCCTTGCTTCTGACTATGTCATACGCTTCAGCTGTTTTCTGCCTGTCTGAGGAAACTAGCATAGACTACACTGCTATGAACAGGTCGGGGGCCTGTTTAATAAAACATACAAGACACATTGTGTACAGGTACACACTCTCTCTCTCCTGCTCTTCTCTCTCCCTCCTGCTTTCCATTTTCCTTCCCTTTCTCTCCCCTTCCCTCCCCTCCCCTCTCCTCCCGTCTCTCTCCTCTCTCCTTCCTTCTCTTCCCCTTGCCTTCTTTTTCTCTCTGCTCCTCTCTCTCCTCTCACTCTCTCCTCTGTCAGTCACTCAGGTTGTCCTGGAACACATCATCTTCCCTTCTAGACCTCAGAGTGTTGGGACTACAAGACCTAACTAAATACTAACATTGTTGACCTCCCTACTTCAAAAGTTTTAAATGTTTTCCATTGTATAAATAATTGTTGTAGGAAAAAACATATAAAATAAAACCAAAACAAAGAAGGAAAAACAATAAACACATACTGTTCAGGAATAATCCTTCTTCACCTATTTGTTTACTGTGTTTATGGAGTAATACACTTACTAAATTACATCTAAATTACTAAATTACTTACTAAAGTACATCATCTTATTTTCTCAGCAACACATCATTTTAAACATGAGTTTTATCAATAAGTGACCTGTAGATAAGTCAGATAAACTTTACAGAAGTTAAAATATAATGTAAAAGTCCTCTAAAGCGACACCAGGACTTTTGTAACTTTCTCCTTCACCATCACATTAGTGCTTCCATAGTGATTATGCCTTTAAATGGTGTTCACAATTGAAATAATCCATGTGAGCAGCTGCATAATAAAGTTGCTTCCCAGTAAATCATTTTATGTATATGACTACTTTGGCTGCATGTACGTCTGTGCACTACATGTGTGCCTGGTGCCCAGGGAGGCCAGAAAAGGTCATCAGATCCCCCAGAACTGGAGTGGCACACAGTTGTGAGCTGCCATGAGGTTGCCGATGCTCAAAACTGAGTCCCTGGGACAAAGAACCATTTTTCAGTACCAAACGCATAGCATCCTCTTAATTCTGCAACTGGCTTTTGCATTTGATAAAAGAAATAACAATAGCCACTGCGAACAACTCTTTGTTACTGTCTAAAACAAAAGTGTTAAGTGTTATAGACCCCAGATGATAGGAGTTTTGTTTGGCTTAATTTTAAAGGTTAAGAAACTCATTTGGTACTTTGCAGTTAACACAATAGAATGAGGACTGAAGTAGTCTCTGGCCAGAGCTTTTCTCTAGCTACCCTAGAGTGAAGGGGAAAGGTGCGACTGCTTCCTATTTGTGGTGGTTTGAATAAGAATGCCCTCATGGACTCACGTCTTTGAATGCTTAATCACCAGGGAGTGGCACTATTTGAAAGGATTAGGAGGTGTCACCTTAATGAAGAAAGTGTGTCACTGGGCATGGACTTTGAGATTTCAAAAGCTTAATCCAGACCCCTCCCCCTCCCTCCAGCATCTCTCTCTTCATTCTGCCTGAGAGAACCCATCCTTCACCAGCATCTCTGCCTGCATGACACTATGCTCCCTGCCACGAGGATGATGGACCAAACCTCTGAAATTGAAAGCAAGGCCCCCCACCCCCATCAAATGCTCTCTTTTATAAGAGTTGCCTTGGTCATGGCATGTCTTCACAACAATAGAAGACACAACTACACTGATCTGTCAAAATGGTAGCAAATGTCTCCGTGCTTCTGCCACTGAAACTTCAAGCCACCCTCACTACTGTGTTTTCCTTCTACAGTGCACTGTACCCTCACATTCTGAGCCAAACTAAATCTTTCCTTGTGCTATTTCTTATTAGGTGTTTGGTTCCAGAAACAAGAAAAGGGGCTAGCACAGAAAAAAATGGGTGGTGAGAATTGGGGTCTTTGTGACCTTTGGGATTAGTTTGTAAGAGGGGTGATGTGTTTGAAGATATGGGCTAAAGAAGCCCTGAGATGCTATCAACAGAGCCTAACAGCCCACTGTGGTGGGAATCTGGAAGCCTACAGTGCCAAGAGAAATTCAGACAATGGAGATCTGGCTCATGAAAGTTCGGAGGGTTGATGAGGTCTGCCATCAAGAACTGGGATAACTGCCATTCATGTGTTGAGCCCAGGGTGTGGCCTGGTCTAAGAAACTACACATTCTATAAGGCTTTTGTTTGGTTGGTTGTTGGAGTGGTTGCTTGGTTGGTTACTCAAACAGTGACTGTGGGACCCTGCTATAAGGTCAAAGTCTGACATTTCCCGATAGCCTCTGAGCTTGGTGTAAGATGAAGGACTTCCTTACTCAGCCTGATTCCCTCTCCACCTGATCTGAGGAACTCCAGATCTTCTAAGGAACACCACATAGTCCTCAGGGAGCTTACAAGCCCAACCCTTTCCTGGTAAGAAGCCCATTTAGGAAGCACCTGGGGATTCCTAGAAACACCCACCCTATGCCAATGAGACCTTAGCTTTCAGCAAGTGACCTTTAAATTATACCTGGAATTCTCCCCCACACGGTAAGTAAGTGCCGTGCTCCCGGTCTTATGACAGGAATGAAGTATCCCTGGCATCTCTTGCCCCAGTGAATCAAACACAATCACCCTCAATACCCCTCCCACTGCCCAAGGGTTATAAATTCCTGTTACACACCAAATAAATGGGCTAGCATCATCTGTTTCATCAAAGATTGTCTGATACTGGTCACTTATTCTGGGGAAGAAAGGGCTTTCTTTCACCCTAAAGAATTCATTGCTGGAACCCCCAGAGATTGACTGCCGCCTTTTCCCAAAGCAACCATTTTGTCCGTGGGAATAAAACTAGGCTCCCTCCTCTACCTCTCTCAGTTTTGGTGCTCACAAAGCAGCCGCTGGCTCGCCTGGGCCAGCCTCTCATTGCAGCCTGCCTCGGGTTTTGATCTACTTTGACTTTGTGCCTCACCCTTTTCTACCAGACCGACAAGTGCCACCAAGTGTCCAGCATCATCAGTCACCAGGAAATGCAAATCCAAACTACAGCTAGATATAGTTTCCCGTACACTAGTAGAAATTAAATAAAAATAATACATCTTTTCAGGGTTGTAAATAGACTGGCATGTTTGTTAATTACTGTTAGAAATGTAAAATTGGAAACTCACTCTTATAAACTGTTTGGCAGACATTCAAAAATTAAACATTATCACATGACCCATTAATAGGTATCTATCCAAATTGCTTTACTACAGGTATTTGAGCAAATAATTTTATATAAATGGTCATAGAAGAACTAATTGCAATAACCAAAAAGTGAAAACAATCCAAGTGTCCACCAATGATAAATGAAGCAAATGTATATGCACTATATGGATAAACTATAGAAATACCATCAAGAAATTGAGCATACACACAGAGTTCACATCCCTAATTATATATATATATAGTGGGATATATATATATATATATATATATATATATATATATATATATATAGTGGGGTAACTAAATCCATAGAGACAGAATATAGACTACTGGTCTCTTATGGAGGGCAGTCAGAAATTACTATTTACAGGTCCAAAGTATCTCTTTAGGTTGATAAAACTTCATAATTTAGATGGAGATGGTTGTTACTTAGAGCTGTACACCCTAAGTGACAGTAAGTCATTCACTTTATTAGATAAATATTATTTTATATGAATGTCACCTAAAATAAAAATGAATATATTTTCTCATATAGTTTTATTCATGTATTCTTAGTTATTTAAAACAAAATAAGTAATACAACTTCATGGCCTTCAAATAAAAATTTCCCATTAACACTGAAAACAAAACAGAGAAAGACTGTGAGAAAGCAATGCAAAGCAGGGAAATAAAAAATAAAATAAAATAAAAAGGTAGACACTTTGTTTTAAGTAATAGGTCAGACTGATAATCTCCATTCCTTGCTTGGGAATTCTCCTGGAAATAGTTTCAAATTCATGGTTTAAAAATGCTTATTTGGGGAGCTGGAGAATTGGCTCGGTGGTTAAGACCACATGCTGCTCTTGCAGGGCACCTGAGTTCAGTTCCTGGTACCCATCCATGTGGGACTGCACAAGGAATTATAACATCAGCCACAGCAGGA
Source organism: Acomys russatus (assembly GCF_903995435.1). Classification (NCBI taxonomy): domain Eukaryota; kingdom Metazoa; phylum Chordata; class Mammalia; order Rodentia; family Muridae; genus Acomys; species Acomys russatus. The sequence goes on along the minus strand of NC_067151.1, from coordinate 15,434,482 downwards.
TCCAATGTTTCTGGCCCCAACAGCACCTACACACACACACACACACACACACACACACACACACACACACACACACACACACACTTAGAGGGAGAGAGAGAAAGAGAGAGAGAGGGAGGGAGAGAGAGAGAATTTAAAAGTACATCTTCTTTTTTGGGAAACTGGGAGTTTTTAAACCGCCTGCCTTCGGTTATCTTGGACTTCTCATTTACAGATTTTCAGAGCAGCTCTTCAACTATGCTGGCTATATTTACCCACAATGCACAGTTGCCCATCCATCATCAACCTCCCTGAAGAAGAGTTAGATGATCTCCCTGAGCCTCAACCTTCATAACAAGTTCACTCTCTGCTGGACACAGCACGTCCAGAGCTCATAGATTTACTTTCAGTCACTCACAGAGCTCCCTTGCTTCCCTCAATTTAGATCCATTTCGTACATAACTCCTGTCCAAAGCCTGACCAAGATGATTTACCCTCAAGACTGTTGGTTTATGAACTGTGAATGGCTGCATGTTCGCCAACCTCTCCTGTCAGGTCCAATCGCTAGAGAGCAGCACATGCCATTCATTGCCTTATCCTGGCACTCTACAGAGTCACTTTTCAGGAGTATGACATGAGCGAGGCCAGCAGCTTACACCAGGTGTTCTGTTGGGAGTGGACGACTGCAGAAAGTACACTGCTCTTAAAGATGTCACCACGACGCAGTTCATGTTTATTACATAAAGGCTGACATTGTCCCTCCGGGTGTGCTGGCACATGTCCTTGTTTCTTCAGGCAATAAGGATGATAATGATTCTTTGTGTCTCTCGTTGGCCCTGACTCCCTAGGGGACAGAGGCTAACTACCCTCTATTCAATTTCTGTGGCTTTCTATAATCCAGGTAAGTAAATAGATATATAAATACCTGCTTGGCTTCAGGACCAGCCTCATATCTCCTGTTCCCCTCCTTTTCTCCCCCCCCCCCGCCCCATCCTAAATAGTTTATACCTTCTAGGTCGGTAGATAAGACTTAAGATTGTAAATTATCTGAAATTTTTAGGAATAAACGATCTGTGTGAGTGATCAATAGCCATAATAACTTCATTGCCCGACTGTACCATCTCTACGAGGAAGATCAACCATCAAAGTGCACATGATCACTGTGACTACAAGTCACGTGATATTATTTTTGCTTTTTTTCCTCCTTAAAATGTATGGTAAAATATACACTTCATAATTTACCATCTTAACCACTTTTGCCCTTAATGCATTCACACTGTTCTGCACAGAAGTTTCTTCTGTGAAAACGGAAAGGCTTCCGGACACCTGAGAACTCTGCTCCTTAACACTGCCTTTCCACTCCACAATCTCTGAGCTCCAGGCAGCCACCACTCTACTTTCTGTCCCTATACCTTTGCCTCCTGTGGGTACCTCATGTAAGTCAAACCATTTTTCTTTTTGTGACTGGCATAATGCCCTCAGACTTCCTCCACGCTGCACCGTGCATCCAGATTTCCAGGGCTGAATATTCTTTTGTGGTATGTGAATGCTTGACCAGAGTTTGTTTGCCCCACTCATCCACAGATGACTGTTTGAAGTGCTATTCTTTTTAGCTTTTGGGAACAATGCAACTACACAGCCGCGCACGCACAAATGTCTCTTCTAGACAGTGCTTTTAATTCTTTGGGTAGAAGTAAAATTGCTGGATCACATGGGAGTTCTACTTCGTATTTTTATTCTGTTTCCAGAATGATGGTACCAATTTATATTCTAATCATTATGTAAAAATCATCTCCTTTTCTTCATACATGCTAACACCCACTTCCTTCCTTCCTTCCTTCCTTTTAATATAATAGTCTTTCTAACACTGAGCAAGTGATACCTTATTATTTGGTCCATTTGTATCTCCCTATTAATCCTGTTGAGCATCTTTTTATATACTTGTTTGGCATTTGCATATAGTCTTTGCAAAAAAAATCACTTGCTTATTTTACAAATGAAAGTTATATTGTTAAAATGCAAAAATTTTTAGTATATTCAAGTTACTACGTCTATGAGATATATAACTTTCAAATAATTCTCTTCCTTTACAGATTGTCTTCCTCTGACTGTCTTCTTTGACACAGAGAAGTTTTAACTTTTTTATGTACTCTAATTTACCTATTTTTACATTTTTGCCTGTACTTTTAGTATCATATTCAAGAGATCATTTTTATGTCCAATCTCATGAAGTTTTTCTCCTGTTTTTTTCCTCCTAAGAATTATATGGTTTTAGGATGGTTTAGAGTCTTTTCAATCCCTTTTGAGTTAATTTCTTGTATGACTATATGTATGATTTCAATTTATTCTTTTACATGTGGGTATCTAGTTCCCCCAATATCCTGTGATAAAAATACTGCCTTTCCTCTATTCAATGCTCTTTACATCCCTGACAAAAATCACTTGATATATATGTAGCTTTATTTCTGGTTTTAATTCTTTTCTATTTGTCTCTCTGTTCTTGTGACTGTGCCACATTGTCTTGATTATTCCTTTATAATAAGTTTTCAAAATGTCAGATATCCACCCTTGTTCTTCTTCATAAAATTATTTTTGGCTTCAAGGGCGATGGAATTACACACAAAATTTTAGTCGTGTATATGTGTATACATGTTTGTGTTTGTGCAGGTGTACGTGCATGCATGTCCGTGTGCATACACATGTATGTATGCGTATAATGTGGAGGTTAGATGTCAATGTCAGATGTCATTCATCCATAACTTCTCTACCCTTCTTTTGAGGCAGAGTCTTTCACTGGAGATGGAACACGTCAGGTTGGCTGGACTGGCTGAGCAGGGAGTCCCATGGGTCTTTGCGTCTTTACCTCTCCAGCACCAAACCAGATCACTGAGTGATCGCTATCCACTCAGCCCAAGATTCCATAGAGATTTTTAAGATCAAATTTTCTAATTCTGTAAAAGATGGCAGTGATCTTGACAAGGATCCTCTTAAGTCAGTTTGGATATTAGTCTTTTATTGACAATAGTAAATTTTCTAATCTATAAATTCAGGATGTCATCTCACCTTTCTGTCTTCTTTTAATTTTCTCAAGGAAAATGCTGTAGTTGCCTGTACACTCTTCCCTTCCTGGTAACTTACACTTCTGTGTATATCATTCCTTTTGATGCTGTTATAAATGGAATTATTTCCCAAATATTATTTCTGGCATTAGTTTTGTATCCTGCAACTTTGCTGAATTCACTTATTAATTCTAATATACAGCTTTTAGGTATGATAGCCTTAAGGACAAATTAATTCTGAAGTATAATTTAGTTCATAATTACATAATCTCTCTCTTTGTGGAAGCACTTTTCACTAAAACAGTTATAGTCCATCCTGGAGTCACTACTTTCCATGTTGCTGTATCTGCTCGTGTGCATGTGTGGCTTTTCTAGAGTTAAAGGAACATTCTGGATCTATGTACTTACATAGCAGCTGAGGCTGCCCCCCCCACGCTCCACTCCCTCATGACACCCAGGGACTACCCTATCAGAAATTTCAGTATTACAATGCATCGTCCTCTTTTGTCAGCATTACATCTTATATGTAGCACATGACGTCACAGGTATATTATCACTGAGGTACCAAGAACACAGTCTGCCCCAAAGCAAAGGTTGCAGGTGGAAGAGGAAGGACCTGAGCCAAACATGTCATCCACATGTCATCATCTCCTCCAACAGACTGACCATGTGGTTTTGCCCTGTGTCTGTAGTCATTTGCACTCTAGAGCCAGAGTGAGTTTGAGACATGTCCAAACCCCCAAAATCTCAATCTTGAGACCAGCAGGAGCAAGGATCGCTCCCTCCCTGTTCTGTGGTGCCTGCATGCCCTGGCCCACGTAGTCCTGCAGCCCCACCCGCACAGTTCTCGAGGTAGTCATGTAGCCTAGCACCCCCATGCAAATGAGGCATCTCAGTACCATAAGTCCCCAGCCAACGAAGGATAAACAGTCACCCTGGGAATCTCTTCCCACTCCCAAGGTTCATATAGCATTTGTTCATCCCGCACAAGCTGTTTCAGTGGGAGAGCTAAGAGAGCCAGCGGTAATGCCAGTGTCCTCAGAGAAGATCTTTTCCCCATGGCACTCCCAGCCGGACCTGGATCCTTCATCCTTCCCATCCCAGGGTGCATCGGTGCCTGGGTGCCCTGAGAGAAGAAGTGGAGTGCAAAACCACATATTTGATGCTTGGAGTATTTGGAATAATTTGTTCATGTTTTAATTTTAGGGACTTTTGACTGTTTTGTAATCATGACATCATGAGGGATGGCTTGCTCTTGTTTGCAAATTCTTATTCATAGCTAATACTTTTATGTGGTCTGTTATCTGAGTATTACATCAGATTTTAGTTTGAGAAAACAATTGCACAGTCACGTTACAGAAGAAATCAGATAAAAAAATATGGTATCCTTTTGGATTTCTTTTTAATAAAATCGCCCTTTTACCAAATATCATTAGTGAGAGCTATGGAAACAAGGGGCCAGATTTACACTAAATCAGGGTTTTTCCATATCTCAAGGGCCTAACCAAATCTTTTTCACAATAAGAAAGGGAAAGTGACTACTTGAAATACTGCCCCTCTACTTGCCACTGTCAAGATGTGACTTTTCTATTTCAGTGTTGTGTAGCAATTTCTACTGAACTGAAATATTCTCTCCAAGATGGAGGACAGAGGCATGTGAGACTCAGGACATAAACAAATTAACAAGTGAAGCGGGCAGCCAAAACTTAGGGGTTTCTGGGGCCCCTCTCTCCCCAAGGCTGTATAAGCAGTGAGAACATCCTGACCTGTTGTGCTGTCTGCAGGGATACAGGAAAGGGTGACCTTTCCAGGGATGCAGCTGCCTGTAAGCTGTCTGTGCTTGTACAAGAAACTCCTGACCCATTCTCCTGTAAGTGATCTGGATAATAAACTCACTGGTTCACCAAATCGGACTTGAGTGGAGTCATTTCTTTGGTCTGTTCACTGGTGAATGTGGGGTAAATAAAGATTTGTTTGAATTTCCCTAGGAAAAGTCACACAAAGCCCCAGTAACTGTACTTTACAATCCCTTGGAGTTATGTATTATTTGAAAATGACTTAGTAAGGTTAATGAGTCTCATAGGCTACAAGCCTCTTTTTATAAAAATAACATTATCTGAATATTTTATTTTTATTAAGAATCACTTTTTAAAGGATTTATTTATTTATTTATTTATTTATTTATTTGTGGAATGTTGGTGAATTTCAAATTCTTATTTTAGTACTTAAACCTATAGAAAGGCCTCTTTTGCCCTAGCATTTGGGCAATTTTGATAAAAAGTACCATGTGTGCTATTGTTGGAGACTGGCTATTTTCATATAACTTATATAAAACAGTCATCTGTAGAGTCAAGGTTACTCCAAGGAGGCCAAAGTCTGAGCACTTCATAGAAATTTTCAGAGCCTTTTCAGCCTGGCAGTGGTACCTCATCTTAACACTGTTAATTTAAGAAAGGAAATAATGTGTGTGAATATTTTGCCTGCTCGTGTGTCTGTGGACCATGCCAGACTCATGAAGGTCAGAAAAGCAAGTCAGATCCCCCAGGGTTACAGACAGTTGAGAGCCACCACGTGGGTGCTGGGAATTGAACCCAGGTCTTCTGCAAGAGCAGCCACTGCTCTTAACTTGTGAGTCATCTCTCCAGCCAAGCAGCATAGAGAGCTAATTGGTTGCACCCAGGTATAATGTTTTTAGTAGATGTTATATTGGTTTTTGCTTCTAGGAATTTAGATCTAAGATAAAGAGATTCAAAATGAAGTTCTTTTGGGGAGATTAAAAACAGCACTCTGCCACTCTAAATTCTGGAATTTTTGTCTAAAATATACTGAATAAGAAGATAATTTTAGCTGGGCGGTGGTGGCACACACCTTTAATCCCAGCACTCAGGAGGGAGGCAAAGGCAGGCAGATCTCTGTAAGTTCAAAGCCAGCCTAGTCTACAAAGCGAGTCCAGGACAGCCAAGGCTACACACAGAGAAACCCTGTCTTTAAAAAAGAGAGAGAGAAAGATCATTTTAATGAGGGCAGTGGAAAAAGAAAACTAATCTTTCTAGTCTTGGTGCCTCAGTTTAAGTAAAGTAGGTCTGCGTGAGCAGGCACACAGAGAGCATGGTTAATAGGGTTGGATAGTTGGCTCAGAAATTGAGAGCACTGGGTGCTCAGAGGCCCTGAGTTTAGTTCCTTGAGTTTCTCTCCATTGAATTTGATGTTCGTTATTGGCTTGTTGAGAGAGATCGATGATTAGTGATTGTTAAATCCTTTCATTTTGATGTTGGTTATGGTAGTGTGTTTGTCTGGTTTTGGGGGGGGGTTGTTTTTTGTTTTTGCTGAAGTGAAGTTATCTATTTCCTGTGTTATCCTGGTTGTAGTTAGCCACTTTGGGTTGGAGTTTTCCTTCTAGTAACTTCTGTAAGGCTGGATTTGTGGATAGGTACTGTTTGAATTTGTTTTTGTCATGGAATATCAATTAGTATATTATCTTGAAAGTAAATGAAAACAAAATATATGGGTCTATGTAATCCCTATTACTTAAAGAAGGAATTGGAGCAAAGTTAAAAAACTGTAGTTGTGTTAGTCTGCTTGGACAGCCATAACACAATGCTGTTCTGGGTGGCTTAACCAATAGGCACTTTTTCAGAGTTCTCTGGAAGTTAGAAGTTCAGGACCAGAGTTCCTGGTGGCTTGCTTGCTGGTTTGCCCATGGCTGCCTTCCCATTGTGTCTCACTTGTCCTTTAGTTGGTGCAGGGAGAGAAATAAGGAGGGAGGGAGAAGAGAGAGTTCTGTGATGTTCTAAGACTCCCCGCCTAACACACATGAGTGCTCTTCTTTCATCAGCTAGACAGAAAAATCACAAGACCAAAATTAGTTAAAAACTAAACTTTCATAACCTAATACTTCAGATTTCCAAAAATGTAGTTAAATGACCCACGCTTGGGAGAGAGGGAAGTAGGTAAGTTATAAATGTTGCGCCAGGTCTGTTGCCTTGAAGTACATAAAGCCGTTTAATCAAACATCTGCATGTTTCGCTCGGCTCGGCTGTTTTGATGTACCTACACTATGTACCCACACTAGCCTTGAGCTCCGGTTCTTCCTGCCGCATCTTCTTCAGCATTTGCTAATGAAACTTTAGTGTTGATTTGACAGTCTGCCTGTCCTTCCCATGAAGCACTGCACTTGACGGGCATTTGGAACTGAACAGTTTGTAAGACAAAATTTAAGGACTAATTTAAACTGAAGACATTTCATACTTGTAGTTGTTTTAATTTATTGTGTAGCAATCAGCACTGTTGTCTAGTGTTTTCTTTTAATTTATTTTTATTTCTCTTGTTAAAACCACTTGTAAAAAAGACTGTTCATTATGCTTAAAGAGAGCCTGAGTTAAGATATTTGTAAAACACTGCCATCTCATTTGCATGTCTGTCACTCCTAACTTCTGATGGATTGGAAACATGTCTTTTCACATAAAAAAAAAATTAGCAAGTGGTAATAAACATATTTAAAGTAAGGCAAACAGAAAGTCCTAGTTAAAAAAAATAGAAGATAAGGAGTCAGGGGTCGGGGGCAGGGGAGCTAGCACAGTAGTAGGGCATTTACCCAGCATGCACAGAGCCCTGAGGTTGATTCCCAGCATGGAGAAAAACAAATAAACAAACAAAAATTAGACTAACAGGGTACACTGCACACCTAGAATCTAATCATTTTGAAAGATGAGGTAGAAAGACCATAACTTTAAAGTCAGACTAGGTTGCACAGTGAATTCTACCATAGTCTAAGCTACATAGTAAGATACAGCACAACAGAGAGAGAAGAAAATCTTTAGGCCTGAAAAATAATAACCAAAATGTACAACTCAATAAATGGAGTCAACACCAGGAAAACAGTAGAGTAGAAAACAAGAAAGAGTCAGTGAACTTCACCATTTATATACAGAATTACTTGATCTAAACAAAAGAGGACTCCCACACTCCCAAAGTGGACAGGGACCCTCCAGTACCTGTGTCACTATAACAAAAGAGCTGGCCTTCAGCAAAGTTAAACCTGAAAGAACCAAGGAAGCCTGACCTGTATGTTGGTAGCCCTGTCTCCTGAAGGTCAGACCGCCCCTCAGCAGCGAAACACCTTTGCAGCTGGAGTTAGGTTCCTTCCAGTACATCAGAGACCTCAGGCACCAAGGCAGTTTCCCTGATTGCTACATCTAGGCACCAATGAAAGGTCTTGCCTTAGGCACTGTTCTACTGCCATGAAGAGACTCCATGAACAAGGCAACTCTTATCAAAGAAAGCACTCAGTTGGGGCTGGCTTAGTTTCAGAGGTGAGTCCATTATGATCATGCTGAGGAGCATGGCAGCATGCAGGTAGGCATGGTGATGGAAAAGCAGCTGAGAGTTCTGCATCTTGATCCTCAGAGGAGAGACTGGTCCAGGCAGGGACTTTTGAAACCTAAAACCCCACCCCCAGTGACAGGGCTCCTCCAACAAGGCCACCCCTCCTAATCTTTCTAATCCTTTCAAAGAGTTCCTCTCCCCGCTGACTAAGCATTTAACCCTATGAGCCTACGGGGGCCGTTCTCATTCAAAAACACCAGAGGTCTGAATCTCCAAAAGGTGTCAACTTAATTATAATATCGTTTTTAACTGTGCTTTTGACCACACCTCCTATGGGCTATTCAAGATTATTGTGCTAAAAGACCTGTTTCACCATGAGCTGGGAGAGACTAAAGGTCATTTCACCTCCATGCAGAACCACCCAACCTCATGAATATTCATAAGAACTCTTAAGAAACCGCAAAATCAAGCTGTTTTGCTCCTGTCCACCTTTGAATCAGCTTACTCCAAGCCCGCAGGAGTACTGTTGTTCCATCTGTCTGTGCATCTTGATGAATTCTCTCTTTCAAGAAGACAGGAGGGGATATCTGTTGTCTTATAACAACTAAGATCCCACAGGAAAGGAGCAGGGAGGCAGGATTAAAACTGTGTGTGAAGAAAGAAAGATTAGAAATTTTCCCAGGTGAGGTAAAGACAAGGCTGAGAATTCCGAATAGTCAGGAAATGGCAATGGATGAACCAAAGCGAGGAACCAGAAGACACATGGTAGCAACTCTCCTGCAAACTCAAAGGCAAAAAAGACGTCTTGATATAACAGCAAGAGAGAAATGTGCCTTACTTCTTCTACAGGGGGGAAAACTATTAGGGTGGTGATGGGTTTAACTTCAAAGACCATGGAAGACAAAAATAAAGTTGTGAAGTATTTTTGAAGATTTGGAAAATAAAATGAACAACAACAAAAACAAATAACAAAACCAGCAAGTTTTTCAACTCAGAATTTTATATCCAGTGAAAATGTTCTTCAGTGATAAAGGTGAAATCAAGACATTTTCTTGTGAAGAAAAACAAAAAACCAAAATGATTTTGTTGCCAGCATCTCAGAAAGGATGCCATATAAAATCAGAAAGAATTATGAGAAAAGGAATTATCAAAAGGGGACATCACTGAAAAGGAAAAAACAGCAGAAAAACACACTAGGTTTTCTTTCTCACATTTCTGAGTTATTTTTAACAGTTGAAGATAATGTTAAAACAATGACCATTATTATTCTAAATGTAGAGGCAATATTTGAGATAGTAAATTTAAGCAAGGTTAAAGGGAAACAAAAAAGGTAAGATATCTACACTTGATTCAACTTGGGAAACATTAACCCCAGTAAACTGTAGTTAGTTATGTCCAGATAGTGTAATACCTACAGAACTCACCCCAAAGGGTATGTAAAGGAACACACAAAACAAATAAACTACTAAAGATAAACCTAAATGAATTGTCAAAATGTTTATATAACTCAAAGGAAGATGGGGAAAAAGAAATCAGATAAATTAATAACAGAACAAAGAAAAAGCAAAGAATGTGTTGAAATCCTAATTTATCAGTGGTTACATTAAATGAAAATACATTATCAAAAGACAGAGATTCACAGACTGGAGAAGAAGTAAACAAATCAATCACAACCCAAGGGTATGCAGTATATCAGAAACTCACTGAAAATTATATTTACATTAGAAGTAAAGAGTGGAAAAGACACACCAGGAAAACACTAATCAAAAGAAGTCAGGACACTTCTCTAATTATTTGGAGAGTGACCCTTAAAACAAGTGAGTCAGGGCTGGAGAGATGGCTGAGGTTAAGAGCACTCTCTGCTCTTCTAGAGGTCCTGAGTTCAATTCTCAGCAACCACATGGTGGCTCACAACCATCTATTTGGTGCCCTCTTCTGGCATGCAGGCATACAGGCAGGCAGGCAAGCACTGTATATGTAATAAATAAATAAAGCATAAAAAACAAAATAATAAAAACAAGTGAATCATTGGCACAGAGAGAGGCAACACACAATAATGACTACATACCACTTCAATGTGTGTACTCATAAGGCAAAAATCTACAGGGCATGTGGAGCAAATGCCAGCTGAATTGAAAACAGATAGATCTCCAAGTATTATTGAATACCCCCACATTAGAAGCAGCTTGTTGAATACTCAGGACCCTTTAAAAGCACAAAGATGGGTTCTCTGTCTTACAGATCACACCACTACGGTTGCTTGACACCCCCAGCACACCTGGGAGACACCCTCATGAAAGGTTTTGGGGAGCACTGAAGATTGTCATTTTAGGTAAAAGAGTGTTAAGTGAACTCAAAGTCTTAGCTGTAACAATAAGACAAAAGAAAGAAGCAAGAAGCAAAAAGGGTGCAAATGAGAGAGCCAAAGTATTCCTTTTGCAGAGGACATGATCCTTAAAAGAGCCTAACAGATTCACTAAAAAAAAATTCTTAGTCTGATACACACTTTCAGCAAAATAGCAGGACACGAACTGACCTACAAAAATCATCAGCCTTTCCATCTACTAACAACGGACTCACAGAGAGAGAAATCAAGGAGGGGGAGGGCTCCAACAAATGGAACCAGTCTGAATGACTATCAATAGATGAATGGAGAAGGAACCGCGTATCCTTGGTTGGAATAAATACACAAATGGAGTTTTTCTAGCCATAAAAAAAAAAAAAAAAAAGAAAGAAAAGAAAAGAAAAAGAAAAGAAAAATGAAAATTTCAGGAAAATGAACAGAATAAACCAGACTCAGAAGTACTATATGTTTTCCTCCATACGCAGGATCTGTATGTGTGTGAATGTGTGTGAGAGCGCGCGCGCGCGCGCGCGTGTGTGTGTGTGCGTGTGTGTGTGTGTGTGTGTGTGTGTGTGTGTGTGTTGAGGTCATGAAAGGGGGAGCAACAGAGGTCTTCAGAATGGAGCAGGGGAAAGAAGGCACTAGTGACATGAAAGCAAAGGGAGATCTGTTTGTGGACTGGGAGAGTAGAAAAAGGGAGTGAGGGGTGTGGCAATGAAACAATTAAAGGGAATGAATAGAAAAATATAAAGATGTGTGTTCCTAATGAAACCCACTCCTTAGCACACTACATTTAAAAGTTAATCAGTACGAAAGCAAAGAACGAAAATAACTAGTTTTAGACTTCAAAAGTTAAAGCAAAATCAGTGCAATCACAATTTAAAGTATCAATTTGAGAAGGAAGGGTACTGGTAAGAAAACAATTGAGTCATAAACTCTAAGAAAATATTGGGAAACTACCTTCTTGAAAGAGGAGTTCAACACGGAATGTAAAGGAGCCCTTAAACACATGTAAAGTAAACAGCTCGATTAGAAAAGGGCAGGTCATGCGGGGATGTTTCTGTGCCGGGAGCACTGGGCCGGGGAGTAAGCGTGAGAGAATTCAGTGTCACTGGACCTTGGGGAAAGTAGAGATGATGCCCCTGAGATCACTACATGTCTATTAGCACAGCTCGGATTTTAACTATAGGGACTGATGGGCTTGTGCGGGTAAGAGCGCTTGCTGTGAATCGTGAGGATCATAGTTTAACTACAGCACCTACACCCGAAGCTAGGCGTGCCCGTGTGCAGCAGCCCCACGCTCATGCTGCGCGTGAAGACGTACAACTTCTCCAAGAGCTCAGCTCTGGATGGATGGCCAGCCTAGCCAACAACCTTAGGGGACAATGAGAGAGCCTCTCTCGAGTCAGTAAGTTGAGGAGTGACAGAGAAACCTGTTCCTTTTGCTCCTCATACATGCATAATCATGTACAGGCGGGGGGGGGGGGGGGAGACAGAGAGAGAGAAAGACAGAGACACAGACAGACACAGAGACTAAGAGAGACAGAGAAAGGTTCCTGGGTCTGTGTTGCTGCGTATTTAAGGCACAGAGTTAAACGGAGTGAAGGACACAAGGGACCATCACTCCGCGATCATTGCAACCTCCTCTTGTGTAAATTTGCTTTTAATTGAGTTGGGTAGCTGTGGCTCACATTATTTCTCAAAAGGAGAAATGCAAAACTCAGTTCTCACTTGCAACTTTACAAGACCAGGAGCTAAGAGGAGCCGCCAGCAGGTGGACGGTGGGTTCCTCCTTACAGTCACCAGCCCCGAGCTGAGGAGGCAACTGCACGCCCAGAGACTGCAGTCAAACAGGGCTCAAACATCCCCACGGATTGCAGAACTTTTGTGAACTTCAAACACTCCGCAGTGAGAAAGCCTGGCCCCGCCTCCTGCTCCGGCTGGCAGGTTAGGTCTGGGCGCCGCCTCACTCCTCCTGAGCACAGCACTGTCAGCTGAGACTTAGACTTGGACCGGTCCGAGCAGAAAGCTGGCAGGACTCCGCGCTCAACATGCAGGCGCTCAACATCACCGCGGAGCAGTTCTCCAGGCTGCTGAGTGCGCACAACCTGACTCGGGAGCAGTTCATTCACCGCTACGGGCTGCGGCCGCTGGTCTACACTCCTGAGCTGCCCGCGCGTGCAAAACTGGCCTTTGCGTTGGCAGGATCACTCATTTTTGCCCTGGCGCTCTTTGGCAACTCGCTGGTGGTCTACGTGGTGACCCGCAGCAAGGCCATGCGCACCGTCACCAACATCTTTATCTGCTCCCTGGCCCTCAGTGATCTGCTCATCGCCTTCTTTTGCATCCCTGTTACGATGCTCCAGAACATCTCCGACAAGTGGCTGGGTGGTAAGAGAGTCATTGCGCGCGCGCGCGCGCGCACACACACACACACACACACACACACACACACACCACTGCATTCACACTTCTGATCTTATATGTCTCTGTCGAATTGAATCCTGTGCCCTTCTTGGAAGTACCCCACCTTGTAACCTTGTAGATGAGAAACGGGGTTGGGGGCGTTGCCCTCACAGTTTAGTCCAGACATCGGTTGAGGTGATAGTTCAGGGAACCTATGCTTGCACTTATTTCAACCCTTTTCCATAATTACAAGGTGAGAGTCCCCTCTATTTTTAATGGAATAATAAAAATCCCCAATGTTAAAAACCTCTTTCCATTCTCAGACTTCCGGACTTGCTTTCCCAGTTGCGTGTGTGGCTTCCAGATAAATTCTTCTTTGTGCTAGCTAATATATGATCTTTAATTTTTTTTTACAACAGATAATATACTTACAGCAAAAAAAAAAAAAAAAAAAAAAAAAAAATTCTGGAACAGGTCCTTTGTAGAGATTGTACTAAGCAGAGTAATGTAGGGTGAGCTGCAGAAAGCACTTGACCTCTTAGCTTCATGACAGGGAAAGCACTTGACCTATTAGCTTCATGACAGGGAACGTTGACCCTGCCCCCTCTTTTTAGGAGAAGGGCAGAAACACAAAGAAGCCATTGGGTGGGGTCACTAAGATTGGAACAGTGTGTGGACACTTAGAAAATACAAGAAACTAGACTTTCTAGTCTTCCCACAGACACACAGCTGGTGTCTGAGAATTTGTGTGATGTGTTTTTGCCACTGCTTTGTTGCTCCTTCGGAGGGTGTACAACTTCTAGTCATTTTCATAAATAAGTGTGTTCTCGTGACCACATAAAAATCTCCAGGAAGTGATTTTAAACACTAGCCGTCGTTCTTTATCCCTTGGTGGCCTGCCATCTCCACCCTTCCACTGTCGTCTTTCTGTTGTATGAATAGTGCTTTTCACCCAACCACTCCTCACTGCGTATCTCTGGTGTCTTTCTTTGCCACAGCTGTTTTGCATTCATTTATACTGAGCTTGTTTCAGCAGGTGAGACGGCTCCGTTGTTGGCTCTCGTCTCAGCTGGCATGCATTCCTAAGGCATGATTAGCTGTGGGGCATGCAGCATTGACTCGACAATGATGGCGTAGAAGGTCATAAATTGGTCCACAGACCAGACACCTACTGTCTTGTGAAATCATTGTGTCTGAGCATTTGAAGTTTGCCCACGGTGACTAGCGCCAACATGTTCCTGGGAGGATTCTGGACCCTTGCACAGAACTCCTTATTTGAGGCAAGGTCTTAACTTGAATGTTTGCGCACAGCTTTAGAAAGCATTTGTACTCCACTTATAAAGGACGTAAGCGATGTGGGGACCTTTAGTAAAGACTAAATTGCTCCTAAGTTCTGATACATGCTAATTGGGCAGGTCTGGGCTTCAGTTTTTCAATGAAGTATTACAGAGTAAAGAGCTTTGAAATGGAGTAGAGGAGATCATTAGCCCAGAGCCAGAGTGAGGTGGAGTTCCCCGAGAGGGCCAGGCATTTCCTCCATGCAGAGGACTTAGGTAGGAACAGCCAAGGTTCACCTCATATGCGTCTGTCCCCTTTGCTTCCTGCTTTATGGGAGACATTCAGTTCAGCTTCTAAATGCTGGGGGGGGGGGGGGAGCAGTAATGCTGGACATTTGTGCTGTAGGGTTAGTGTGAGAAAGCATAAGAGTGTTTTGAAAAAAAAAATGGTTCCATTAGTCATGGGTACGTACCTGTGATCTAGCATGGAGGTGGGTGGTAGCAGGAGGATTGCAGGCTTTTGGAAGGCTTCGGGCTACCTAGTGGGCTTATATAAGAAGAACCTGCAATCACAAAACAATGCAAGAGAGAATGAGAGAGGGTGAGGTCATGCTGCGAACGGATACGCAGGTGGCTTATATTGATATGGGACTAGATAAATAATGGTCTGTAAGTTGAGTGTACAACAGCAAAACTACAGTTCCGATGGGAATAAAAAGCCTGGCTAAGACCCACAGATAGGTGTGGAGAGAGGACTAACTCTCATGCTACAAGCAGCGTGATAACTGCAAAACTACCACGATACATTATCAAAGGAGAGTTCACAAGAATGTAAAGGATGGAAAATAATTCATAAGCTGTTTGACAAGTCTACTGAAAAAAAAAAATCCCTCTATCACAGAGCATCGCCTTGGGAATACAAAAGCAAGTAAAGCCTGGGGTCCGTGTGGGGTCTCAGAGAATACAAGAGGCCTCAAGTAAGCAAAATTCAAATGGAATTGATGAGCATCCACTCTGTTGTTGGAACACTCCCAAGGAAATGGAGCTGGAGCAGAAAAGGGTGTTTGGGAGCGCGTGTCACTTGGTAGCTGGGGAGAGAAAGCAATGCTGTATTTTAAGAAGGCTGTCGAAGGCATGTCGATCAATTTTACCAAGTGGGAAATGATGGGCAGAGACAGAAAAGCAGGTCACTGCAACTAGGGAAGAAAATGCGTTGTGTGAAAGCCAAGAATGTGTCATGGGGGCGGCAAGGAAAGCAGAGCATCCGTGTGTAGTTCACCAGGAGGGAGTGATGGCGAGCAGTAGCTGCTTCCCAGAAGAGCAGGGTGGTGGCCTGGTGTTCTGCATCCTCTTCTGTTGTAACTGCCTCGGCTGTTCCTTCAGGGAAGCCCAGGATGCAGATGTTATGACTTTGACAGGTAACTCAAACTAAAAAGCAAAACATAACTTAAAAAAAAAAAAAAACACACACATCTTTATTGCTAGGATCATGAATAATCCACAGGTCTAGTTAGTGGGCTTTCTAACAAGCCACTCTCCCAAACGTTCTGGACAGTGGTTAAGTGAACAACTGCATTTTCTTGGAGTCCAGTTTTTTCCGTTGAGAAGCACCAGCAGCACCTGCTGAGTCAGCACTTGCAATTTAACAGGATCCCCAGATGATGAATAAATGCAAATTAAGTTTGGCAAGCAATGGGTCTCAGACCTGCCAGCACAGCAGATCTCCCAAAGGGCTCTTAGAAAATGCCTTTGCCTTCCTGCAGTCCAGTGACAGAAACTGGGAGCCAACTGGAACTGCCAGGTGGAGCTCACAGCCCTCAGTTCCATTCAGAGCCTGCTTCAGGGATGTCATGCTACTAGTTGCAGTCAGGCCTAGTGGGACACTGCATCAATCAACAGCTACAGTTGATGGCTAGAAAACAAATAGCTCATTTTGTCTTGCCAGAGCACCACAGAGTAAAGACTTTTTATTTAATTATTTTTGGATGTCTTTACTTTTCTACTGCTGTGATAAAACACAGTGACCAAGGCAACTTATGAAAGAAAGCATCTAATTTGCTTATGGGTTCAGAGGGGTTGAGTCCACGCTACAGGAGTGAAGGAACAAGTGAGAGTTCACATGATGAGACACAGCCACAGGTCTTATGAAACCTTAAAGGCCACCCTCAGTGACACACTTTGTCCAATAGGTCCACACCTCCTAACCCTTCCCAAACAGTTCCACCTACTGAAAACTAAGTATTCAGATATATGAGCCTATGGGAGCTAGTCCAATTCAAACCACCCTGTCCCATAAAAGACAGGTAGGGAAATCGCCTGCAAACACTGAGTTTATTTACTTGACTGCACTCCAGTCAGGAGACTCACTAATACATAGCATCTACAAGTTACCCAGCAGACAGCAAGCTGAAGTGGAAGCTCTTTACCTATCTGCCTTAGTTACTCTTCTATTGCTGTGAAGAGACACCTTGACCAAGACAGCTTTTTTTAAAAATAGCATTTAATTGGGGGCTTGATTACAGTTTTAGAGGTGAGCTCATAACCAGCATGGTGGGGACCATGGCAGCAGGCAGCCAGGCAGGGTGCTGCAGCAGCGGAGAGGTTATAATGATCCCCCACAAGGCAGGGGGATGGGCTCAAAACCACCGCGCTTGCCTTCCTTTTGTCAGCTTTCTTTTTCTTTAAAATTTTTACTTTTTATTTATTTTTTTGCTAGCATACAAAATAACAGGTCTCATTTTTGACATTTTCACTCATATACAACACTGTAATTTGCTCATATTCATTCCTAATATTCTTCCTCTTCCTTCTCCCTACCTCATGCTGGACCCCTTTCTTCTCCCAAACATTCCATGCTCTGTTTTTATGTCTTTTTTAAAAATATATTTTATTAATTTAGTCATATTACATCTCAATTGTTATCCCATCCCTTGTATCCTCCCATTCCTCCCTCTCTCCCATTTTTCACTTACTCCCCTCCCCTATGACTGTGACTGAGGGGGACCTCTTCCCCCTGTATATGCTCATAGGGTATCAAGTGTCTTCTTGGTAGCTTGCTATCCTTCCTCTGAGTGCCACCAGGTCTCTCCATCCAGGGGACATGGTCAAATATGGGGCACCAGAGTTCGTGTGAAAGTCAGACCCCACTCTCCACTCAACTGTGAAGAATGTCCTGTCCGTTGGCTAGATCTGGGTAGGGGATCGAAGTTTACTGCACGTATTGTCCTTGGCTGGTACCATAGTTTGAGCAGGACCCCTGGGCCCAGGTCTGCCCGTCATAATGTTCTTCTTGTAGGTTTCTAGGACCCTCTGGATCCTTCTATTCCCCCATTCTCCCATGCTTCTCTCACCTAGAGTCCCAATAGGATGTCCTCCTCTCTGTCCCACTTTCCTGATAAGTGAAGACTTTCATGGGACATGCCCCTTGGGCTACTGTCCAGATATAAGTGAGTATATACCATTTGTCATGCCTTATTTTTTTATGTAGTCCACATAGGAGAGAAAATATGCAACACTTTATCTCTTTCCTCCCATTAACACTTTCTCTTTGTTCCCTTTCCCCTCTCTCTAGAGTCTCTCTCTCTCTCTCCTTTTCAGCATCCCTTTCAGAAAACATCTGAAATGTTTGTCTTTCTTATTTGTCTTCCTGGGTCTGGATTATTTTGTCAAATGTGACCATCCCTGTCCCAATTACCTTCCTGCAAATAACAATCTTATTCTTCTTTATGGCTGAATAAAACTCCAGTGTGTGTGTGTGTGTGTGTGTGTGTGTGTGTGTGTGACACACATTTCCTTTATGAACTTATCTATTGATGAACACCTAGGTTGATTTCATATTTTAGCTAATGTACAGCATTAAACTTAGATATGTAAATATCTCTGTGGCTCACTGACTTAGAATCCTTCTGATTTCTATGGTGGCTGTATACCAGTTTGCATCTCATTAGAAATGTGTAATAATTTCTCTTCCCCTACATCCCTTTCCTGGTCTGGGATGGAATCTCAAAGCACTTTCTACTTGCATTTCCTCATGGATAAGACGATTGAACTCCATCGTTATTTCAGCTTTTCTCTGACTCACTACTTTCTAGGAATTCTTCCAACAGGAGGTAACGGGAGTGGAGATTCTCACTGTGAGTGAGAAGGACATACAGCTTTTCTTTATTCTGACGCAAGCGTGGGGCCGTGCCACCCATGGCTTTCAGAAATGGGACTGGAAGCTTTGTCTTGGTCCTCTCCTCTGACTTATTTGGTCAGATGTTAACATTAAGTTGCCTTTTGCTGTCCTGCAGCCATCGAATTTACCTGTCCTTGTGGACAGCTTTCTCAATTTGCCTTTTCTTCCTCCTCGTTTTAACTTTTCATGAAGTCTGAAAGGCTCCTCTGAATTCCTGCCTGCGTTGTTTCTAGATAACTCAGGATAACTGGTTTTTCTCCGACGACCGGCCAAGAGCAATATTTCTTTTTCAGGCTCTCTTTTTCTTCATGTTCCTTCTGAAGCCTCTGACCTTTAGCGGCTCTCACACTCCCTGTCCCGTTGCAATGTCTTTTCCTTTCATTGTTCATTTCTTCATCAAGAGGCTGAGGTCAGGGCTCTCATGCTTGACAAACGACCCTGACCTTTAATCACAATCTGAAGACACAGTCTCCCACCTGACTGGAAATTGATGCATTGTAATATTGCATTACTTTTTATTTTTTCTATTACACCTCAGAAATTCCCATATGGAAAAACTGATGTGAAATCTTATGAACATCCTCTGATCCCTCATCATATCTTACCTTCTGCCCAAGGTCTAAGCGAGAACCAGTGGTACTATCACGGTACAGTCTTGGGTGTCTTCAGCGTTTACTGTGTAACTTCTCTCCATTAGGTGTTGAGAAAGCTGTGCTAGAATGGCTAGGTTTTAGTTCAGTCAAGAGGAGAAGGAAGTATTCAGCACGAAGATGCAGAGTGAGAGGAAATGTGTAACTGTAAGGGGTTTCAGAGTATGCCGTGTAAGTGTAAAGGGCCTAAGTATGGATGTTCAGAGCCCAGTGGGGCTGAGTCTGGACAGGGGTGGGGATAGGGGGTGGGGGTAGGGTTGTCTAAGAGAGAGTGGGGTTTGCATGACTAGAATAAATGGAAACCTAGGGCATGGGAGGGTTAATTCTGAAGATCCAGAAGGAAGTAGAAAATCAGTTCGAATCCCATCCTTCTTTATCATCCTAATCGTTATAAAGTAAGAGTGGAGATTTTTAAAGCAGTGGTTCTTAACCTTCCTTATGCTGCGGCTCTGTAATACAGCTCCTCGTGCTGTGGTGACCCCGCCCACACAGCTCCTCGTGCTGTGGTGACCCCGGGCCCCCCCCCCCACACACACACCATAAAATTATTTTCGTTGCTACTTCATAACTGTAATTTTGCTACTGTTATAAATTGTAATGTAAACATGTGTATTTCCCGATGGTCTTAGGCAAGCCCTGTAAAGGGTTGTTCAACCCCAAAGGAGGCATGACTCCCAGGTTGACTGCTGGCTTAAAGGCAGTTAAAAGCCGCAGCCTTGCTGGGAGACCCCCGGAGTTCCGTACCCATTTCATCCTGCTTTGAGTACAGGCTCATCTGGGGAGAGATTGTTACCCCTGGTGCATGCAGGCCTATGGCTCTTCCACAATCCTGCCATAAAGAAGAATAAGATTGTTATTTGCAGGAAGGTAGTTGGGACAGGGATGGTCACATTTGACAAAATAATCCAGACCCAGGAAGACAAATAAGAAAGACAAACTTTTCAGATGTTTTCTGAAAGGGATGCTGAAAAGGAGAGAGAGAGAGAATCTAGAGAGAGGGGAAAGGGAACAAAGAGAAAGTGTTAATGGGAGGAAAAAGATAAAGTGTTGCATATTTTCTCTCCTATGTGGACTACATAAAAAAATAAGACATGACAAATGGTATATACTCACTTATACCTGGACAGTAGCCCAAGGGACATGTCCCATGAAAGTCTTCACTTATCAGGAAAGTGGGACAGAGGGGAGGACATCCTATTGGGACTCTAGGTGAGAGAAGCATGGGAGAATGGGGGAATAGAAGGATCTAGAGGGTCCTAGAAACCTACAAGAAGAACATTATGATGGGCAGACCTGGGCCCAGGGGTCCTGCTCAAACTATGGTACCAGCCAAGGACAATACATGCAGTAACCTTTGAACCCCTGCGATGAGCAGTGAAAAGCATATTTTAATGGTGCCTGGCAAACTGGCTAAAAGCAATTCCAAGAAAAAAGCTCCTCAACTATCTCATGTAATGTCAATATCATCAAGAGATGGGTTCTGAGAGCCCCTCTTCCGCCCCTTTCCTGAAAGGGAAGCCTTTCAGTCTGTTCCTGTCACTGTCCTGGGCTCTACAAGGCATTCAAATTGAAGTGCCAGCCTTGACCATGGATAGATGGGGAAAGCATGGGGAAGCGAAGGAGATAAAGCAGAAGAGCCTGGAGCCTGTGCCGTTGGCTTTGGGATTAAACTTCAATTGCTTAGGAGGGATTGTAATCTTAAATGAGGGCCCCAGAAGGGGGAAGTGATGAGGGAAGATGAAGTTCTGTGATGCGGTTGATTCTCAGCCTTTCGCATCATTTTGTTCTGAAATAGATAAGCCGTTAACAACTGTTTGGTCCCACACCACGACATTCTGATTTTGTTGGTCTGAGTGTGATAACTTGTTCCATGTTTTCAAAAGTTCCGCACATTAGGAAAGATTATACAATTTCTAGCCAAGGCTGAAAACCACTATGAGGCATAACCACTGACAGTGCCAAGGGTTAGCTTGTTATGAAGGCCAGGGTTTTGAAAAATGATTGAGACAGAGTTTTTAAAAGGCACAGTGACTTCCACAGATACAATCTCAGTGGAGGTACTGTTTTTTGTTTTTTTGTTTTTTTGTTTTTTAATGTGAAAGAGAATCAGAAATGTTTACAAAATGCGACGGGAGGATGTACAAATCACAGTCCAGCAAGGACTCTGGGCAGCTATCCCATCGTGGGCAGTCTGCTGTAACTTTATTGAGGCCTTTCACCTCTCTGGCGTCCTTCAAGACAAATTTTTAAAGAAGCAGAAAAAACTCTCTTATAAAAAGATTAGAATAAAAAACGTACCAAAAAAAAAAAAAAAAAAAAAAAAGTACACGGATTTTTCCCTTTTGAATACAGCTGTAGCTGTGAATTAGCATGCCTCCCAGAGGCTCAGTCTGTTTAACAGAGCTTCAAGGACTGGCTTACGAAGATAGGAGTGCTTTATCAGAACAGCACCTATCCAACGTTGCCTATGGTCTTATATAAAAGATAGCAAAATATTTCACTGGGTTGATGAGAGAAGGGAACAGCTGGTGAGCTCTTAGAGCTTACAAACTAGTAAGCTGAGAAGTAGGTTAAAGGAAATTGTTGAACATTATTTTATTGAAGATATTAATTTATGAGGCCAGCTAGGATCAGAGGGCTTATCATGGAACCTTATTTTATTGTTCGATTAGTGTTGAGATGACATCAATTACATTTGTTGTAATAATTTTTATTTTTATTTTACATTTCAGAAATTCCTATGTGACCAAATTGATGTGAAATCAAGAGTACCATGGGATGCTTTAAAAATCTATTAATGGGCACGCCTGTAATCCCAGCACTTGGGAGGCAGAGGCAGGTGGATCTCTGTGAATTTGAGGCCAGCCTGGTCTACAAAACAAGTCCAGGACAGCCAAGGCTACACAGAGAAACCCTGTCTCCACCTCCCCCAAAAATCTATTAATGGTGATGATGACAACTACTAAATAGTCTTTTGGGAGATTATTCAGGCTCTGCTTCCCTGTAATGGGCTGGCCAGGGAAGCAAGGCAGGAACAGGTGGCAGATGGAGACCTCAGTTGCTGAGTGAGTGTGGTGAGAACAGACTCTTAGGACACAGGCGTCAGTGAGACAGATCATTTAATTAGGAAGAACAAAGGCTATTTAAACTTTTAGTGAGTGTGTAGGGACTATCAGAAGAATGTGCAACATTGGCCTGGGCCAGGATGCAGGGGATGCCTCATTTGCATAAGGAGGAATTCCATGTGCGGCTAGACATTGCCTTATAAAGGGAAAGGACATTTAACCTGGCTGCTGGCTACTTGACCTCCACTGGTGAGGCAAAGGTCAGGGACACAGGGTTCAGTGTGCCTTGCATGCAGGGCAGGGGCAAGTGAGGAACGGTCCTATTCTTGCCATTCAGGATGGGATTTCCAGGGTTTGGACATGCTTGACTCCACTCTTGCTCCAAGCCTGCCCTCCCCACCCCCATCTTACAGAAGACAAAGGAGGAGGAGTATATTTTTTAAAGAAAAATAATCAAGAAGCAGACAGCAGCAGTAAGTTTGGAAGTAAACTCAGAAATCATGCCGTGGGATGAATCTGAGTGCTCTTTTCCAAATTAGCTCTGTGCACATTTTGAGTCTCTTTTCTGTTACTACAAGTCAAGAAAATCACTAAAATTTCCATAGAAAGTAGAAGAGGGAAGTAGCAGCCACAGGATTTTTTTTTTTTTTTTTTTTTTTTTTTTTTTTTTTTTTTGCAGCCACAGGATTTTATGTAGAAGATATTCTTTACGTCAGACAGCAATCAGAATAGTGGCAGGAAAGGAGATGTATATTAAAAAATTGATCTTGGGCTGGAGAGATGGCTCAGACATTAAGAGCACTGGCTGCTCTTCCAGAGATCCTGAGCTCAATTCCCAGCAACGACATAGTGGCTCACAACCATCTATACTGGGATCTGATGCCCTCATCTGGCCTGCAGGCATACATGCAGATGGAGCATTCATATATATATATATAAAACAAATAAATAAATAGGTATTTTTAAAAATTGATCTCAGCTGGGTGAGGTGGCACACACCTGTAATCCCAGCACTAGGGAGGCAGAGGCAGGCAGATCGGTGTGAGTTCGAGGCCAGCCTGGTCTACAAAGTGGGTCTAGGACAGTCAAGGCTACACAGAAAAACCCTGTCTCAAAAAAAAAAAAAAAAAAAAAAAAAAAAAAACAGAAAAAAATTGACCTCTACCTCAGAAGATTAAAAAAGGATACTTCTTGGATTGTCTAGAAAATTATGGAAGGGTTCCAGCCACGTGGGCCTCCCTCTTACTCATAGAATCAGTTATTGTGAACAAAGCGACAGAACCCTGTGCTCAGGACCTAGTCATGTGATGGGGGGCTGGGGGATAGGGGTGGGGGGTGGGGAGGCGCTGATGGTCAGGCTGGGAGGGTTAGGATCACTCCTACTTGAATGATTTGCGTAGAGTAGACTCACTCTGGGGACATTCAGGCTCCGTTTCACATGGTATGTTTCCAAGAAGGCCACGCAGGCTGATTCTTGGCAGGATGCCTCATGGTACCTTGTAGAGCAACATGCACTGCAAGATAGTTATTTCTCATCCAACTCCTGAGCATGGGTCCAGGGGAGCTCAGAGCATCCCACCTAGCCACAGGCTGTACCATCTGAGGGTTCCTCTGTAGTTTCTCTCCACCTAGCAGAGTGAACCATGGTGCGCATGTGCTCTTAGGCATTTTGCCATTCAGGTTGAATCTCTCTCTGTGGGCCTGGAGGCATACAGAACCAGTCTGTTTTGCATCTTCTAAGTAATAAACTCCCTGATTTTGTGTGGGCTCACAAGGGCTCATGAGTACGGGGCTCATTGACTTAATGTGTGAAACAATAGCCAGCCAAGCTCATGGCTGCAGCAGTGACAGCTAGGATCCTCTTAGCCACCAAATTCCTCCAGATTGTTTAGCCCCAGGACCAGGAGCTCTGAAGAAGGGCATGCAACTTGGGTTGGCCGGGTGTGGCTGTAGGGACTGAGTCTATCTGATAGCCAGTAAGCCCAATGACAAACGTCTTTTGCCTTTGAATTCTTTGCCATCCTTCCCCCGCCTCCCCCCCCCCCCACCCCATGACCTAGGCCCTGCGTGAGGCTCTGAGGTTGAGCTTAATGAGCATTATGGAGCTGCTCTGTGTCTACCCCTCCTAGACTGTCTGGGGTGACGCAAAAACACACGTGAGCTTTGCAAGGAGCCACAAAACCCATGTCACCCCGATAGTGTCTTCACTGCCACTGTATCCTCCATGAGGGATGTGTCAACTGCTTCTGTAGTTGATGCAAAGCAGAACGGTTTTTCCTGCCTGTTCCTTCAAGTTCAATCATTTTATGCAGAGCGACTTCTATGTTGCCAATTCCTACGCTGCCTATTCCCCTGCTGCTTCCTTCCTCTGCTGGGGGATCACAGATAGATCAGAGAGCAAAACTAGAGCTTCCCCACCCCCACCCCCCGTAGCATTCTCCCAGCCCGTGGCACGGAGGCAGATGCAGCAGAGGTTGTGTTTGTTTCCTCGTCTCTCTGAGAATGATGGCTCCTAATGATTAATCCTGTAACAGCTAGAGAAATGCTGTTTTGTTTTTCTGGCTTTGTTTTTTGTTTGTTTGTTTGTTTGTTTGTTTTTTATCTGACTTTGTTTTTTTTTTTTATTAATTTATTCTTGTTACATCTCAATGTTTATCCCATCCCTTGTATCCTCCCATTCCTCCCCCCCCCCATTTTCCCATTATTCCCTTCCCCTATGACTGTTCCTGAGGGGGATTACCTCCCCCTGTATATTCTCATAGGGTATCAAGTCTCTTCTTGGCAACCTCAAGGGCGAGCTAATACCGATACTCTTCAAGCTACTCCAAAAGATAGAAATGGATGGAAAATTACCAAATTCATTCTATGAGGCCATAGTCTCATTGATACCTAAACCTCACAAGACTCAACAAAGAAAGAGAATTTCAGACCAATTTCTCTTATGAACATAGATGCAAAAATACTAAATAAAATACTTGCAAAACGAATACAGGAACACATCAAAGATATCATTCATCATGACCAAGTAGGCTTCATTCCAGGCATGCAGGGATGGTTTAATATACGGAAATCCATCAATGTAATCCACCATATAAACAAACTGAAAATAAAAAACCACATGATCATCTCCTTGGATGCAGAGAAAGCATTTGATAAAATTCAACACCCATTCATGTTTAAAGTTTTAGAGAGATCGGGGATACAAGGCACTTTCCTCAACATAATAAAGGCTATATACAGCAAGCCAATAGCCAAAATCAAAGTAAATGGTGAGATACTCAAGGAAATTCCTCTAAAATCGGGAACAAGGCAAGGCTGCCCACTCTCTCCATATCTCTTCAATATAGTACTCGAAGTTCTAGCCAGAGCAATAAGACAACAAAAGGAGATCAAGGGTATCCAAAGGGGAAAGGAGGAAGTCAAATTATCCCTATTTGCAGATGATATGATAGTGTACATAAGTGACCCTCAAAATTCCACCAGAGAACTCCTAAAGCTGATAAACACCTTCAGCAAATTGGCTGGATACAAAATTAACTCAAAAAAGTCTGTAGCCTTCCTATACACAAATGACAAGCTTGCAGAGGAAGAAATTAGGAAAACCACAGCCTTCACATTTTATCTGGCTTTGTGAAATGAAAACTAACTGCACTCACGGGGCGGTGAGCCAGTACAGATCGCAGAAATCTTAAAACACAGTCTGCTCTCGCCTCCTGGGAAAGATTAGACAGTTCAGGAGAGATGAGCTTATGTAGTGTTCCGCCGTTTATTGGTTGCTTTATTATTAGCTGGGTTGTATAATATATTGCCTGGCATTATTAGAAGACCAAACAGAGAAGCTTAAAAATAATGTCTGGTGCTGCCATCTGGTGGCAGAGGACAGCTATAGGAACTATTACAACAACATGAGTCTTGCATCTCCCTGGGCTTTTTTTTTTTTTTTTTAAGTCAATGTTTTATGTTTATACCCATAGACGGATGCTATTCCCAAATTTACCCAAAGAAGCTTCCATTTGTGATAACTGGTAGGCATGGGAAGCAGAGACTCATGGCTGCTCAGGGTGCTGAGAGAAAGTGACAACTGAATGTCTAAGCCTAAACAAAGTACCTACACCTCCCCTTCATAGGCTCAGGAAACACTGCCAAAAGGAGACAGAAAGAATGTGAAAGTTGGAAGACACACATACACACACACACAGAGAGAGAGAGAGAGAGAGAGAGAGAGAGAGAGAGAGAGAGAGAGAGACTGTGAAATGTCCTGTTCTGGGCATGACACATTGATTGCAGTAATAATCTCACAGAGGTTACAGTTGCCTCTGCTGTCTGGGCCTGCACAAGGCTTGGGCCTGTCATCAGTGGGGACTAGAGAGACTCATGGGGCCATGTCCCATCCTGATGAAACACTGGTTACTGGTGGACTCTGAGGGGGAAGCAGCCATTGTCTTCACTTGTGTGTTCACGGGTAAGGCTCCCGGGCCCAGTGAATGGTTCAAACCCCATGTGCCCACGTAGCCCGGATTAAACTCAGTGCATCACAGCACCAAACACAAAGATGTGAATATGAGAAAGGGACTTATAAGGAGTAAAGAGGTAGGTGAAGGGAGGGCATTGGGGGAGTGAGAAGGGAGATAGGAGCGGGTGGGACGCAAGTAGCCATTGTATAATTATATACCACTATGAAACTGCCAAAGAAGAAAAATCATTCATAACAGACCCAATGCAGATCCACCTCTTACGGATTCCAGTTTGATTCCAGAATGAAGGAAATAGTATATACATATTTTCGCCTATAAAATATTACTTGGAAATCTCTCCCAATACTACATGAAAAGACAGAAATACTATTTTAAGGACGTTTTCCTAGTGGAATTACAATGCATGTAAAACCTCTGACTAGTATATGCTAGCAAAGGATAGTTTTGATGCCGAGACACTTATTGAAATATTTGGTATGATGTCTTTTTTTTGTAAGCCTGGAAGAGCCCGTAGGCCCACTTCATGGGGCTGATGTGGGAATGAATACTCTATAAATAAAAAGAGCAGGAACTTAGGTCCTCTCTCAAGAAAATGTAGTTGTTCATAGATAGAGTGGTAATGTAAGTGTTTGTTCGTAGAATAGGGTTTGTGTCCAGTTAACCTGATTAAATGCTAAAAAACAAAACCAAACAAAACCAGCACATTGTTAGTAATATCTCAAATATATACAACGTGAATTTACTCAAAATGGCGCTAGTCTAATACGTAGTCTATTTGTGTTTAATATTGGAAATTTTACATTGAAAGTTATAAGGGTTCAAACTAAGTATTTGTACTTGGCAGGCAGAAAATAGTGCTGAATTCATTCACTGTCGAGGCAGCAACATGTCCCTAGTGGAGGGTACAGTGGTGGTGAGGACACTGCTGCAGCTGGTACGGCTTTGTAGTTCCTTGCAAGGCTCCGGGCCACCCCAGCCTGTAGCACCATGTCGCCACATCAATGTCCTCACACAGAGATGCTGCCAAGCCCCATGCCGGCCTGGAATTTAAAACAACCCCGTGTGGCAAAGTTGCCACCCGTCGCCCTGAACCTCCCTTCAGATAGACATGCCGTCTAATGAATGTTGCTGGAATCGCTTCACCTTGGCCACCAGCATATGCCCCTGTGTGTCACTTCCCTGTGACGCAAGCACTGCTCCGCTTGCATTCAGCAGAGCTGAGCATTCGGCCTTGCTGTGCACCAAGGGAAGGCTGGAAGAGCCTCTCTGAAGTGAGCACCTACCTCTGTCTATAACACGGAGCTAACCACGTGCTGAGAATCCTCTTTCTCATCTTACAGGCGCGGTAGGGGGGGTTCAGTTATCTATTCTGCAAAACAAACCACCCAAAAGTGGAGTAATTAAGGAACGCGTTGTTCAGGATCCCATGAGGTATCGCTTAGAACGGGGGTCTTAGGCTAGATTCACTGGCCTCTCCCATGAAACTAAGTTTAACTGGTCAACTGCCAGGGACTCATTGCGTTGGGTCTCAGGAAGAGGCGAGGCAGGCCGTCTCTGTCCTAGCATTTTCTTGTATCAGGGGAGCCCAGGGCTCTTCACAGTCACTGCGTGCCAGGCAAGAGCTCTGCAGACCCCATACAGGATGTCACCACTCCTACGACAAAGTAAGTCATGGCCACTGCTTTAAAAAGCAGAGAAACATTCATCCATATGAGGAGCACGTCCAAAGGCTTGAAGTCTGTGGTGAAAGGGACCCGTAGCCTTTACTTGGCCAGCCTAGAATGTCAGTGTGGTCCAGGAACCGAAGTTCGGGAAAGCCTATCAAATGAGAAGCTGTGGCAATCATCAGGAAAGGCCTTAGGGATGACAAACACATGAGGATCCGAACACATGAAGTTGAAATGACTGTCAGGTAGTGGAGACTTAACTGGGTAGTGACTGGTTTTCAGTCTCGGGGTCACTCTGGGGTGCTAGGTCTGATTCACTTGGTCCTAGAACCAAATAGTGTATGAGGTGGCTGATAGGCAAAAGGACCGGCTCTGGGAAGGTCCTAACTGGGGTTCTGGGTTGCATCCCCTCAACTCCAGAGCTGAGCAATAGGTGTGGTGGCTGATGCAGGCCGGGAGGACTGACTCTGGAGGTCCCAACTTGGAAATCTGGTTCAAAATTCACACAGTTCCAGGTTGGTATAGGGGATTGAGTGGTATAGGCAGACAAATGGCTATGAGGGATCCCAGTTGGACTCCTGCTGGTCTGTAGCCAAGGGGTGGGTGGGGTGACTGACAGGTGGGTGGGTAGAGGAGCTGGAGGTCTCTAACTGGGGTGCAGATCAGTCTCTACATTGTCCTAGAGCCAACGAGGGGAATAGCTGATGGGTGGGTGGTTCTCAAATTTTTTTAGTTATAAAGAAAATGAGGCCTTTTTTTTTTTTTTTTTTTTTCTGTCCGTCACTTTGAGACCTTTAAATTAGAAACGTAAAGGAAGTTAAAATTGTAATGCATTCCCAACAGTAGACGGCCAACATGAAACAAACTCAACAGCATAATATTGAATCAGGGCTTTGGTTTTTCATTTTTTGTTTTTGTTTTTGTTGTTTGTTTGTTTTACCTTAAAAGTCTTTTGTATATATATTAACTTTCTGATTTTGTGATTTTAAAGGATTTCCATGCATGCTATATGTGGATTTTTAAATGCTTTTTCTTTGGCTCTTTTTGTTCTGTTTCTTTTGTGCTATTCTATTTTGATTGTTTTTATTTGCCTTATTTTATTATTATCCCCTAGATGCTGTTTTTTTCTAATGAGAGACAGAAAATGGGTGGATCCAGATGGACTGGGAGGAACTGGGAGGACTGTGGGGGAGGGGAAACCATAATCAGAATATATCGTATGAAAAGAGCATCCATCTTCTAGGCGGAGTTGACAGTCGAACGCTGCCAAGACAGGGTAAGCAACTCTTCAATAGTTGCTGCCTCACAAATATGTCTGTCAGATATATTGGGGCAGAAGGCTGAAGAAGATGCTCCAACATTACAGAGAGTTTTTGGGTGACTGTTCAGGCAGCAAACTGTCTCTGTTACCTTCTCATTTGGAAAGCTGCTAACCTGCACTCACTGTATACTCAGGTAATTAATTTAGTCCTTCTCAAGCCTCTGATGGTGTTGAAGACCAAAGAGCTTAGTTTTACAATAAAGCTTAATTGTCTAGGGGTTAAGATGTCTTTAGGTCTAGATAGATGTTTTAAGTTGATAATGATGAGCTATGATAGATATTGATTTACATTCAGAATTTTAGGCTCACCAAGATAGGAAAGATGTTTTCTTCTAGGCTGCCAAATACAAATAGCCAAAACACTATGAATGTGACATTTATACAATTCCTGATTGTTTCATGGTTCTTCTTGTTGTATGTAGTTTATTGTATATATTGTAATAAAATACATGTATATTTAAAAATATTTAATAAAAATTTAAAAATTAAAAAAGAAAAGAGCATCTATTTTCAATTTTAAAAATATCAAAAAAGATAGCCTTGTATAGGACTGAAAAAAAATGTAATGATCAATAGTTTAATCTATATATCAAGTTGGATAGACACTCTAAGGGGAATAAAAAATACAAGATAAAAGAAGAAACCCTAGTCTTCGGCTAGGGAGAGGACTCAGTGAATCAGGTTCTTGATGCACAGACGTGAGGCCTTTGAGTCCCCAGAATAAGTGTAAATCAGCATCCAGTGACAACACCCTGCAGCTCCTATGGGAAGATGGGAGGCAGGAAGAGAGGTGTCCCCAGAGCTTGCAGGCCAAGTACAACAGCATAAACAGCAGTGATCAATAAAGAGACCCCACCTCGTGCGAAAGGACTGTCACCCCCAGTTGTCCTCTGACCTCCATGTGGGCTGCATGGCACATGTGCACGTGCAATCACACACATGAAAACTTACACACATACACACACACACACACACACACACACACACACTAATAAACTGAACTTTAAGAGGATTTCTCCCTTGTTATGCTTTCACACAGAGCCAAATGACAAGATAGATCAAAGATTATTTCATAGATTATATCTCAGTTGACAATTTCATTTCAGCTTTGCTCTTCTGTAAATAATAGTCTCATGGCTTTTTCTGTTCATGGTCCTTGAGGCAGGGTTTTACTATGTAGCCCACACCGCACCCAAATTCTCTCGACCCTCCTGCCTCAGTCTCCTATGAGTGGGAAGCAGGGGTGCCCACAGCCTTACTCATACACTCTTTCCCTTGTTACTGATTTATGTCTCCCACTGTCTCATGTACAATGCCATGAGCCTCAGGAATGTCGAAGAGCCATGAGCCAGCACACACTCTGTTTATTAGTTTGCAACTATGGTGCAGTTATAATAATGAAGCTTCTCAGTGGAAGCTCAGAGCTAATGGGTTGTAACATTTACAAACAGAGAGGTAGGACTTTTAAAAGACAGTTTTTGTGTGACGTGGTCTGTTTCTTTGCTGCAGGTGCCTTCATTTGCAAAATGGTGCCATTTGTCCAGTCCACTGCCGTTGTGACAGAAATCCTCACCATGACTTGCATTGCTGTTGAGAGGCACCAAGGACTTGTCCATCCTTTTAAAATGAAGTGGCAGTACACCAACCGAAGGGCTTTCACCATCTTGGGTATGTGAGGCACTTTTTGTCACTTGACAAAATAGCTGATATTAACAATTTAGAAGGGAAGGGATGGGGCTGGAGAGATGGTTCAGTGGTTAAGAGCACTGCCTGCTCTTTGAAAGGACCCGGGTTCAATTCCCAGCACCCACATGGCAGCTCACAACTGTCTGTAACTCCAAAATCTGGCACCCTTACACCAACACGCGTAAATTAAAATTAAAATGAAATAAAAATATTTTTTAAAAAAAGAATGGAAAAGATTTGTTTTGCATATGGATTCATAGATTCCGCTCCATGGCCACTTGGCTCAGTTACTCTTCCTTGGCCTTTGGGCAGTAAAGTAGAGAACATAAGCGTGTGACACAGCAGTGGCTCGCCTCATAGCAGGCCACAAGTATACAGACAGAAACAGTCTGGGACAAGCCGTATGACAGTCACCTACTTCTCCCAACCAGGCCCTACGTCCCACTAGTCTATTCATCTGTGAATCCATCAATGGATTAATCCATTCGCAGCGTTAGTACCTTCATGATCCAATAACATCCCCAAAGCCCATGAGCTAGCAGCCAGGTCCTTTGCGACTTTAAAGGCATTTAATACTGAAATTGGAACATTAGATGTGGCTATCAGTGTGCCACCTGCAACGTTAATGCCATGCTTCACTACAGAATAATGAAACACAGTTCCTCTTTGATGTGTGAGCGTTCCTGTACACTTTGAGGGGTTCGCCCTACAGCAGCTCTCCTTTAGTTCTACCCTCATGTTTAAGTATATATTGCTGTGGATATGTTTCTTCAGTTTATATCCTCAGCTTTTAAGTGCTGCGTGTAGCTACTGAACGGTACCTACCGGTGGCATTTCCATGTTAACATTCATCTGAGCCTGAGATGAGGGCTCTGAGCACACAAGAGCAAGAAGATCCTGAGCGAGAACAGGAAGTGTGCTCTGAGGGAAGCAGAGGGCAGGAGTGTTGTGCAGAGATGCACCCCCTAATCACTCACATCGAGCCTGTAAGTGCCTGAGAACAGAGTTCTTCAGAGGGCCGACAGAAACGCGTTTCACTCTCTTCACTTGGCTTGAGGCAATTCTAGATTCTTAGCGCTCCATCACTGTTCTTGACTCACAATAAATACATGATGAATACAACACAGCTCATAAAAGGGTGAACTTAAAGCAATGTCCTAAATTCCAGCAAGGCAATAGGTTAATTTTCCTTTTTAATAATTATCATCGAGTCTTATGCTAATAGCCAGGTGCTGCTCTGAAGAGGTCCAGGGTAGGGTCTCTGGGGCTGGATGCAGATGCCCTTCCAGTTTGCTTTATCTCTTGAGTGGCCAGAGCTGATGGCTCAGGCAACTGATCAGGATTGAAAGAAGAAAGAGGAAAGGGAGGCCAAGGTGTCTTCTCTAGGGAATGGATATACTGCAGCCGAGGTGGAGAACTTAAACTGACCACAATTTTCCTATAGCTGAGGCTGTAAAAGTGGCTTCTAGCTAGAGACTGTATGGGGGTTGTAAAAGGAGGCTCTTTGCTCTGTAGGTAGGCCTCTTTGAGGAGACCTCCGGTAAGCTAGTGTAAACTTAGGCTTGTTAATCCTAAAAGGCTGATGATAAAGCCCTGAGTCTGCTAACTTATTTGTGAATCTACAGGGAAATAAGAAAGAGATAGAAAATCAACCACTCACACCCACATACATTCAAGAAAAAAAGGTGGATGAAGTTAGGCATCTTAACTCCAACTGAAGTTAAGTTTCCCAATTTCAACAATGTTTATGGTTGGTCACTTAAACTTCTGAGAAAAGAGAATTACCTCATAGTTTTTTTTAAAAAGGCAATTAATCAAAAAACAGATGAATTATAAAATATAAGAGGTTACATGTTTTAAATCTAAACATTTCTTATCTAAGTATCCATTACATAAGTTCACAGTGAGTTCAGAGTGACAATGCCTAAAAGTTACAAGAATATATGATTTACCAATTAGGACTGACCTAACTATACATTATCTAGCTGTCTCTTAGTTCATAATGAGTTCAGGACAATAATTTTATCCGTCTTTCATTCTAAGAAACAGAGTAAATTCAGACATCTCTAGGTAGCTTCATTCCAACTTGGGTTCATGGGAGGTTTAAACCAACTTGCCTACTTTTATGGTAAAATACCAGGATTTGTGGTGCCATCTGGAGTGGAGGCTTATCTCAAGGTCCACAAAGGTATTTATTGCAGCCGTAAACTCTCTACAATGGTTTTAGAAGATCTAAAACAATTTAACTTTTAAAACTATTTGAATCAAATCAGGAATTCCATAATCAGGGAGTAGTTCATATGAATAATAAACAGTACATCCTCCTGTAGGAAGTCTGCTCAATCAGAGCTGGTCAATACCAAGAAAGTGACAGTTCACACCAATGCCAGATGTTTTTTCTTTTGGTTTTTTGAGTCAGGGTTTCTCTGTGCAACCTTGGCTGCCTTGAACTCACTTTGTAGACCAAGCTGGCCTTAGACTCACAGTGATTCACCTGCCTCTGCCTCTCTGAGTGCTGGGATTAAAAGCATGTACCACCATGCCTGGTTCTGATGCCAGATTTTAGAGAGATGCAGCAAAGCACAATTGACAGGGCAGTCAGAGTTTGGAAGCAATTCTGGGGTGCATCACAGTACAGACCTTGCAAAATACCAGATCCCTTCCAGAGATCTCTCATGTCTACTGAACTTCCTCAAATCAATAGCTCCTGACAGCGTGTCAGAGGATGGAAGCAGTTCTGGGGGTGCATCACAGTATAGACCTTGCAAATACCAGATGACCTCCTAGACAGCCCACATGCCTGGTGAGCTCCTTTAACAGAATGACTGTTGGCAGTCTTAAAATCTTTTTTTTTTTTTTTTTCCGGTTTTCAAGACAGGGTCTCTCTGTTTAGGCTTGGCTGCCCTAGACTTGCTTTGTAGACCAGTTTGGCCTAAAATTCACAGAGATCCACCTGCCTTTGCCTCCCTTAGTGTTGGATTCACAAGTGTACACCAACACACCCAGCACAAGTCTTAAAATCTTAAGATGCTTCACAATGATCTGAATTTATAATAATCAGATGTACAGTGTACAGTTGATGGAATCATCAAAGGTGGCAAATTTAACTCATAAACTATGTGAAATAAATAACAGTATTTCCATTATAAAAATTCAGCTGTATGGTCAAGCATGGCTCTATTTTACCACGTTCTGATGATTTCACATTTTTTATAGGTGTGGTCTGGTTGGTGGCCGTCATCGTCGGATCACCCATGTGGCACGTGCAACGACTTGAGGTATTCAGGGTTGAATTGTTTTCTATACTACGGAAATGCTTCTCCACACTCATCTATAGCTACTGTCCATCTCAGGAACATTTCCGCAAGTCTGTAGTGCCTCATCTCCTCCACAGAAATGAAATAAAATGGTTTTACCTGTTTTATTTAATTCTTCTAGACATTGTATTGCTAATATTGGTGCTTAAGATCTTTTTTAAAAGGTTCCAAGGTCACTTTCTCCATTTTCCTGCAAATTGGACATGCTTTTCCTAGAATGCTCCAATGTCTTGGTATGGTTGAGAATCCAACAATTGTTCTATATTTTTCCTTTATTGAAAGTTGATGTTTTTCATACAATATACTCTGATTACACTTTTCCCTTCCTCTACTCCTCCTAGTTCCTCCCCACTCCCACCCTTATGCAGACTCACACCCTCTCGGGTCTCTCATTAGAAAACAAATAGTTATCTAGAATAATAATAATAAAATATAATAAGACCAAACAAAAACAAACAAATTGAAATAGGACAAACAACAAACAGAAAGAAAAGAGTCCAATAATATAAGTTATATAAATAAATAAATACCCCAACAGAAATTTATGAGACGAGAAAACCTCTGTATATGCAGTTGAATTCATTTTCTATTGGCCAACTAAGACTACCCTTAAGAGTTGTTTGTTTCCCCAGAGAGACTCCCTTGGAAAAAACTAATTTTCACTCACACGTGGTTATCCATTGGATCTAGCTTCTGCATTAGGGAATGGAACATGTGTCTTCTCCTTTCGGCTCCAGAACACCAACTGGTGCAGAGCCATGCAAGCCCTGTGCAGGTGGCCTCAGTCTGTGTGAGTTCATGTGTGCCCCAGTCCTGCTGCATCGAGAGGGCCTTGTTCTCCTGGTGCCCTCCATCCCTTCTTAGACTCTTTCTGCCTCCTCATTCACACGGTTCTCTGAGTCCTGAGAAGACAGATTCGATGGAGACATGCTGTTTAGGGCTGAGTGTTCCAAGGTCTCTCGTCTGCATACTGTCTGGCTGTGCGTTTTTGTATTTCTTCCCATCTCTTGTAGGAGGGAGTTCCTATGATGGTGACTCAACAAAGTACTGACCTATGAGTACAGAGGAATGTCATTAAGAGGCATTTTATTGCTACGTTCCTTTTGTAGAGCAGGAGCATTTGCTTTACCCCTAGGTCCCTGGGATTTCTAGTCTCAGGCTCTTGGCCACCCAAATAGCATTGAGTATGGATTCCATCTCGTGGAGCAGGCCTTAAGTCAAAGCAGATATTGGCTGGTTATTCTCACAAGCTTTGTGCCACCACTGCACTAGTGTAATCTTGCAGGCAGGACACTGTTTTAGCTGGGATGGAGTTATTGTTTCTCCTTCGGTGGCATGCAGAGTAGCTTCTGGCACCAAGAGCAGTAGACAGTAGTGGTGAAGGCTCTAGGCAGGCACCAGCTTGACTTATCTGTGTTCAATGAAGTCTCTGTGTGTGTGTGTGTGTGTGTGTGTGTGTGTGTGTGTTATTTTCAGCAATACAGACTTGCCATCCATTTGTGGAGAGAAACCTATAGCCATTGTAACAGCCTAGGTTATTGGGGGTTCCTTTGGAACCCTTCGGCTAACAGTGAGATTGGATATAACCTGTTCCAGGTCCTGGAAGCTTCATTTGGTGGTGAGAGTTATCCAGTTGAGGCTGCCTCCCCTGTTATTTGGTGCTTTCCTTTAGAGCCTCCATACAGGTATATAATGTAAGAAGCTTCTACTGTATTAACATTCCATATACCCCCTCAAGTGGCCTTTAACTTTAGCTGTCCCTGCCCACATTCTGTTCCATGTTCCTGTCCCCTCACACTCCCCACCTGGTCCTCCTGCCTATCCATCACTATCTGTTCTATTCCTCTTCCTCCTCTATATTTTCCTCCATTGTTCACTCATGCAAAAAAACAATTGTAATAGATCGGTTGGTTCTCTTCATACGGCCTTTCTTGTCTGCCTCATCTTCATTGGTAAATAGATATTTGACTAGAAAACACATTCAGAGAACACCTTATCTAATGTCTCTCCTTTTCTTACTTTATCTGATGGGTTCGGCCATGTGTGAGGATTCAGAGTGAAGGGAGGTGGGTGTTGGTTTGACCCAACCCGTCTGCTGGTGTGACCATAAGCCTCTTTTGTAGTCTAACACAGACAGACATCTTCAAAAGCAACAGAGCATTGCTCACAGAGCCCCTAACAAAATTTATAGAATGGTATGTTCTTTTCTACTTTTTTTAAAACACAAAGAAAAATGTGGAATTTTTACTAGGCTTGCCACATCCATCAGCAAGGATATCAAGTGTGACATAAGGTAAAAGC
This sequence comes from Acomys russatus, assembly GCF_903995435.1. Classification (NCBI taxonomy): domain Eukaryota; kingdom Metazoa; phylum Chordata; class Mammalia; order Rodentia; family Muridae; genus Acomys; species Acomys russatus. The sequence continues at coordinate 15,397,433 of NC_067151.1, read as the reverse complement.
AGATTTTAAAAACAATCCGATCTTTGTTCTGTAGTTTGAGTATTGAGTGAGGTGAACAGTATGAGAGCAGAGAGCAGTCACCACTTACAAAATGCTATTCGAGGATGTCTCAACCTGCCACACCAGTTTTGCCAGCGTTCCGATAAAGTTCTCTGCTCACTTTCCACACAGAAACAGTCTTACATCTCTTGCAAAATGTCCAGTCCACTGCCTTAATCACTTAAGTTCATACAATTGATCTAAAACTTGGCCCTTCCCTCGCCTTGAATTGACATTAGGCCTGGAAACATGAAGGGTTGCAGCTGCATTCTGGGTGAGCCTCTCCCTCCCACAAGCTGATGAGGAGAACAGGGAGAGGGAAAAATGGAAACAGGACCTCTGGGTGTGAGTGGGACTCGTACTTGATGCTTTTCTTCTGGATTTTTCCCAAGACACCCAACACTTCTGGCTGCTTATCCACTCCTCAGCCCTCACAAACGACCAGATGAGGCTGCAGAAGCCACCTGCACCACCAGCAGGGTGTAGACTGATGGGCTCTTTCACAAATGACACACTCCAGTTGTGAGGTCCACTTCTGGACCACAGAAAACAAATACATGTGGCAATTAAAAAAAAAAAAACATTACTCCAGGGAATACTTTAAATACACCTTAAATATATGACTCATTTACTTGGTAGAAAATGCATATTGTACATTTTAATTGACAAAAATGTACTCACTATCAGGTCAGCCAACCACACTTGATTCTTACTTTGCATTAGCGTGCATCCCATGGTCACCTCATTCCTAAATGCTATTAGTGTGTGTGTGTGCAAGCACACAGGAACCTGAGTCTCTCACTCAGGTGACGTAACTTGAGGCTCTGTCATTAACGGTCTTCATCAAGCTCTCGCTACTCTGTTCTCTCAGGTGTGGCTTATTTCTCAGTTCTCAGGGAATGGAGCAAAGAAATGATTACACGAAGACTGTCACCACTTATGTCCCATCCCAGCACTGGTCACAATACTATTCCCCCTACACTCGGGCTTTACACTAAGTACAAATACACTGAACAGAGGGAAGAGCAGACAGCTTCCCTGTGGGCTGTTGACACATGAGTCAGTAATAAAGGGTCTCCTTCTTTGGTGCCCATGGGGAGATTTGTGTTGGGAAGAAATGTGATTCGTGTGTAAGGAGGAGGAAGAGGATGGTGAAGGCAGAAGTGGAACTACAGGCCCAGAACGTATCTCTACCATCAGTGCTATCTTAGACAGTAAACCTTTAGAGAAACGTGTGTTTAGAGATGGAGAAGATGTTGCTTAGGAATGCCTCACACACGAGAATTTGGGGAGAAAATATCTGAATTAGACTACACCTAATTGCTTGTCCCTAGAGCTATGTGGCCCCATCAGAGACTAGCATGGCGCTTTGTTACCTCATGACCCTCATGGTCATTGTAGGGTCTGCATATATGGAGTCAGCATAGAGTGGGGTTTTACCTCTATTCCTGGGAAATTCAGATCGTAAAATCATTCTTCAATGGTTCATATCGTTCCTGGTTATATTTGCCAATAACACCTAGACCAGAGTTTGGATTTTCTTGCCTTATCAATTGCTACTGGAAGATTGTGATGAAATTGCACATAAGCATATAAACAAAAGTGAAACTACACTCACAACCTAAGTAGGCTTCGCCTGAAAAGGCCCTGTGTGCCGGGAGGACAACATTCCTGATACAATCTCACATTTCCATTCCTGTTACCTAGAGGTGTGGCTTTTGAATATTTGTTAAGGGATCAGTTCGATCTAGAAAGGAGCCACGCCACTTCCTGCTTGTTGTTCATAATACTGAACCTAAAAATGAGTCTGCCACAAATAGTTTGAATAAATCAGCTAGCAAAGATCATTTGGGTTATTTTAGGTTGGCAGTAGTTTGAACCTCATTCTTCCTATTTACCTTAAAATTTAAAACTATCGGTTGCTTTTTAAATGCGTCTTTGAGCATCTATTACTTTAAGGGAGTCTGGTAACTCACCAAGCCTGTTTCTTCAACAAATGAGAAAGCAAAATAGCTTAATTAATCTTAAAGCAGACAGCATATGGTGTTCTCAGTAGATGGTGTGGTAAGGGTGCTCTTTTAGCTCACTGAAAGGTTGTGAGAAGCAGAAATAAAAGCTGAGAAAGGCAAGGCATGAAAGAAGAGGTATGCACAGACTTCAGTTGCACTTCAAACGCACGAAGTTCTCAAAACACCTAAGCAGGTAAGCGGGAAAACTGCGTTATATTATAAAATAGTGATTCACACTTGAAATAACGTCAGTGACAAACCTGAAGTCTTTAAAATGATCTACTGTAATGACACCTGGCTGCTTCTGGTGCTGACTGCTGGCTCTTGTAACTGAATTCTTCTTCCTATAAAGATTAAGTATGACTTCCTGTATGAGAAAGAACATGTCTGCTGCTTAGAAGAATGGGCCAGCCCCGTGCACCAGAAAATCTACACCACCTTCATCCTCGTCATCCTTTTCCTCCTGCCTCTCCTGCTGATGCTTGTCCTGTACAGCCAGATCGGCTATGAACTGTGGATCAAGAAAAGAGTGGGAGACAGCTCAGCACTTCAAACTATCCATGGGAAAGAAATGTCCAAAATAGCCAGGTCTGTCTGACTAAATGCTCACCTCGGCCTACAGTGGCTCAGTTATTGTACTAGAAGGGGCAGTGGCCAAGGATGCCAGAACTCTTGGGTAATTGGTCAAAGTGACCCTAAGTTAAGAGCATTTAAACCCTTGAGGCTTTGTGCAATTTAACGTGTTGCAGAAAGCTAGATCAAAATAATTAGTTCTTAAATCAAGAGCGAAGCTGGAGCTATGAACAGAATTAAGAGTATGGTGGCATTTTCATCTATATGTAATTATAATTTGCAGCAAGGACTATAAGCAGTGTCAGGGCTGTGTTGTCCGTCTGGTGGGGTTTCTTCTCTCTGACATTTTGCTGGCCATGTGACACAGGATCTGCATTTTTGCTCCCCTCTGTTTTTTCATATATACAAAGTTATATAATGACATCTATTTTTACTTCCTGCTACTCAAAGATGGTGCTAACATACATGAGATGGAATGTATAACTTTCTAAACAGAGCATATATTACATGAAATTATTATTGATGAAATTTGACTTTAACATAATAGCTATCTTCTGACCTCATTCATTAGTATCATTTTAAAAATACTATGATGCTGCATATACAATAGAGAAGACTTACTTTATAATTCATATTGAGCCGGGCGTGGTGGCGCACGCCTTTAATCCCAGCACTCGGGAGGCAGAGGCAGGCGGATCGCTGTGAGTTGGAGGCCAGCCTGGTCTACAAAGTGAGTCCAGGACAGCCAAGGCTACACAGAGAAACCCTGTCTCGAAAAACCAAATAATAATAATAATAATAATAATAATAATAATAATAATAATAATAATAATAATACATATTGACCATTCAAATAAAAATGAGTGATGCCTTCTATGCAAATTTCCAGAGATTTAATGGGATTTAGTTGAATCTCGGGTGTGCAGTGTCCTCTAGTGACCTGTTTGTGTACAGACAGGCCCTTCACTAAGACTTGGGAATTTTTATTGAATTAGTTGTTCCCTTTCCTCAGGAAGAAAAGAAGAGCTAATGAGTTGAAGGGAGTGGTACCAAGAATGAACTTTTAAAATATAAATCAAATATATAGTTCTAGTGCAGATATGAGTCTACCTTATACAAAGAAGAAAGAAATGAATTTGAATTCCTAGATAAAACCAGCATTTTAATTCTATCCTTAAAGGTTGCTGTATTTTATAAATACCAATATTTTGCTACCACAGACATGAATGACTTTCACTACACAGTGAATTAAAGCTTAGTCACTGAAATTAGACCCCTAAATGCAAACCCAAAGTACAGCCCCTGCTAGCCGTCTGACTGATGCAATTCACAGAAGCTTCTTGGTGCCTCCGTTTCTGCAAAATACCAGACCCACAATGCCCCTTCATCATAAGCATGTTTAAGTACATGAAGACAAGGGTGAAACAAACAGGAAAACTTGATAAACTGCCTGTAATTATGTTGGGGGTGGACTAAGTTCCACTTCTATCTCAGTCTTGCTGTTTAACACATTTTCCGTGGGAAAGCAAACCAACATACTACTCTCTTGTGGGCCTAGGAAGAAGAAGCGGGCTGTCGTTATGATGGTGACAGTGGTGGCTCTCTTCGCTGCGTGCTGGGCACCTTTCCATGTTGTTCACATGATGGTTGAATACAGTGAGTACCTGGCATTCTTGTTGAATGACTCTCAGGTCCATCTCCTGCTAGAATAGACAGGAACCACTGGGAACCTGTGGCTATTCACTGGCTTAATTAAGTATCAAGCCTTGAGTCTGATTCTTTCCTGCTGAAAGAGCACCAGCTTGCTGTGCGATGGGTGATTATGTGTGACGAGGACGCGCGTACTTCAGTAGTTGTACACAATAAAGAAAAGCTTCTAGGAGGAGGTCCCCCTCAGTCACAGTCATAGGGGAGGGGAGTAGGGGGAAAGTGGGAGGGAGGGAGGAATGGGAGAATACAAGGGATGGGATAAAATTGAGATGTAATATGAATATATATACATATATATATATATTCCAGATTCTTACACTATTCCTAAGGGGGAGCAATGTCGCATCCTATGAATCATCTCTTTACAACCCTGACTTGTACTTCATTAGCAGTCAGCACTCAAGGAATTCCCCCTGATAAGTTAGGACTGTCACCGTGACTGTGTTTTCTGCAGTGCAAGTGAATATTTGAAGGGTAATTCCTGCTTCTAGTCTACACAACACCTGAATTACTTAGTAGAATTGCCTGGCAACACTTGCCGGACCGCAGCCTGTGTAAGGGTGCTCAACACAAAGGCCACTTGTTCGCAGATCATGAGGTTCCTCTTCCCCAAGTGGTCTTCAGGAATTTGCATGCCTTTCGCCTCTGACAATGTCTGATGATAAACGGTTTTTCATTTTCTTGATAAAAGTCAGTCAGCGTTCTAAAGTACTATTCTATTTCAGGTAATTTTGAAAAAGAATACGATGATGTCACAATCAAGATGGTTTTTGCTGTAGTACAAATAATTGGGTTTTTCAACTCCATCTGCAATCCCATTGTGTATGCGTTTATGAATGAAAACTTCAAAAAGAATTTCTTGTCTGCAGTTTGTTATTGCATAGTAAGAGAAACCTTCTCCCCAGAACGGAAGCTTGGAAATTCTGGAATTTCTATGACGCAGACGAGAGCAAAGCTATCACGCCAACAGCACCCAGTAGAGGAAACCAAAGGGGATGCGTTCAATGACGCCAACATCGAGGTCAAACTGTGTGAGCAACCGGGGCAGAAAAGGCAGCTCAGGCGACAGCTTGCCTTCCTCAGTTCTGAACTTTCTGAAAATTCTACGTTCGGCAGTGGACAGGAATTATAATGATATCTTTATAATTAATATCATTTGTTTGGAAAGTCCTTTTGAGCCAAGGTCAAAGACTATTTTTTAAATGTGAAGAGAAGGGGAAACAAGGCGTGTTTTCCATTTAAACCGTCACAGTATGTGAAGCTATCACTTCAGAAGTTTGTTAAAACAGCTTTGTAGATTATTTAAGAACATTTATAAAAGATATTGTACATAAATCAATGATTTTTGGCAGCAGTTTTTAATCCATGTAGTTAATGTAATGTGACTGTGTATTGCTAAAATGGGTGAAAACTGTTAAAATTGTATTATCATCCTTGAATATGAAACAATGAATGTTGTAATGTAATTTATAGTGTACTATTTGTTGAAGTTCAGAAAACAATCCTTGCAATTGACATTTGTACCATAATAAAAAACAAAGTCAAAGATGATGAAGAATCAGGCAAATGACAAGTAATAAAACCTAAGAGACAAACGTCACACTGGAGCTGCACATGGCCCTTTATGTGGCCATCTCTGTGATGAAAAGTCACCTCATCTATTTGTTCCTGTATGAATGGAGCCTTTATCTCACTCACTTCATGGAGTAGTCACGAAAAAAAAAAAAATAGTGTGCCAGAAAAGGAAGGCAATTTTCATTCTACAGTGATGAGTTCTGTCCTGGCTCTGTCTCCTGTCTCCTGCTCCCTGTCCTGCTCTGCTTTCCCTTCTGTAATGTAGTCCAGCCCTGCCTCGCCTCCTCTGTGACTGTTTTGTAACTAGTTTTTCTTATCAAAAGAAAGATGGGACAACCTTGTTCCCTGATAAGTAGATAGGTAGATAGATAGATAGATAGATAGATAGATAGATAGATAGATAGATAATAGATAGAAGATAGATAGATGATAGATAGCTAGATAGATAGATAGATAGATAGATAGATAGATAGATAGATAGATAGATAGATAGATAAAAGATAGGTGATAGAGATATCATGTTTATTTCTTTGGGCACTTTATTTCCTCCAGTGGGATGTAAGGCTTTTTTTGTTACGTATTAAGAGAGACTTTCTCTGTAGCTTTTTAAATTTTTTATTCATTATAATTTATTCATCTTACATCCCAATCGGTGTCCCCTCACTTCTGTCTTCCCATTCCCACCTTCCCTCCCTCTTCTGCCCTATTCCCTTCCCCTAGGCCTCTGACAAGGGCCCTCCTCCTTCATCATCAGACCACAGCCTACTAGGTCCTATCTGGCTAGCCTGCATCCCCTTTCTTCTGGGAGCCTGCCAGGCCTCCCTGCCAAGGGGAAGTGATCAGATCAGAAGCATCAGAGTTCCCGTCAGAGGCAGTCCCACTCTCCCACCCCCCTCCAGCCCAGCCTTGGAGAATGAGCTGTTCATTGGCTAGATCTGACGGGGGCGGGGGCAGTCTAGGCTCTCTGTGTACACTGTCCTTGGTTGGTGCATCAGTTTATGAAGGGGATGGTCTCCCTGTGGGGCCCCTGAACCCTCTGGGTCTTTCCATCCCCCAACTCTTCCATGCCATTTTCAGTGCTCCCAGTGGAGCCGAAATGTTTCTACCTGCCTCCAGTTTTTGATCACTCATTTTCCATCTGAAAAACTCGGAATATTTTATAATTTAAACTTTAAGCTTTGGAAGCCAAAGAGGATAAACCACTTGGGTTTCCTTAGTCACAGGCGTTTCATTTCATGTGCATCAATGACGTGCTATTGAAAAGGAGAAAGGCAGAGCTGGAGAGATGGCTTGGTGGTTAAGAGCACTGGCTCTTCTAACAGAGGACCCAGGTTCAATTCCCAGCACCCACAGAGCGGCTCAACTGTAACTCTAGTTGCAGGGATCTCAACATTCTTACCCAGACATAAACGCAGGCAAAATGCAAATGCACATTACATAAAGATAATTTTAAAAGAAAAGTAAAAGGGCAAAACAGGGTGTCGAATAAGAAAGACAAATTGCATGACACAGGAAAATTAGCAAAGGGAAGAAAGGAAAGCTTATTTGTTTTTTATGGATCACTTTTGTCAAGTGCCATCTTTTTGTCTAGTTACCCTCTATCAAAACAGTGGCCCCTACACTAAGTTCTTAAACATGGAACTAATGTGCTGATGTTAGATATCTTTACTTAACTGTTAAATAGTCATCTGACTTCAATGTGACAATAAAAAGCTATGTGTATATTTATGTATTTATCTATAAATAATAAACTCAAAGTAGAAAGCCACCCCTGTTGGCTTCCAACAGGGGAATAACCAAATGGACAATGCTACATCAGCACAGCTCATCTCTTCAAGGAGCATAGATGGTTATGTGATGGGTGAAGTAATTTTAGTTAATGGAAATGACACAACTTCTAGTGTGTGTCCAGGGCAGACGGAGGGGAAAGCGGTGCGTTGCTCACATGTTCATGCCTGGTGCCCACGGACGTCGGAAAAGGGCACCAGATTCCCTGAAACTGGGTTACAGGTGGTAACGAGCTGCCACGTGAGTGCTGGGAATAGAACTGCTACACAGGTGCTGGGAATAGTACCTGGGTCCTCTGGAAGAGCAGCCAGTGCTTGGGACCACTGGGTCATTCTTCCTAATGTTTAATTTGATCTTTACTACCATCAGACCTATAAATGTCACCTTTTATGTGACATTCCGTTAAGAGTTATTTTTGCACTAATCTAACAATTTTCAGTTATATTGCCCAAAGTTTAACACATAGCCATGTAACTCCATTTCTTGCAAGAATAGCAGATTCTTTAGATGAAATGGCGAGAAAGAAGTTATTTCTGTAAGCAAAATTGGATGTGAAAGTGCTACTACTTTTCACCCAGAGTAGTTGAAGGTTTTTATGAGATGTGTTTTTAAAATGGACGCTATTCAGCTATTATTTTTCTTAATTTTATTTTTTAGATTATAATATAGTTACATTTCTCTTTTCTTTCCTTCCTCCAAACCCTCCCATATACCTTTTCCTACTCTTCTTCAAATTCTTCAAACCTCTTTTTCCCCACTAATCATTATTGTATGCATATATGTATGTGTGCATACATATATATTCCTAAATATAACCTGCTTAATCTGTATAATGCTACCTGTATCTGTGCTTTCAGAGCTGAATATTAGGCACTAGGCAACCAAATGGTGTTTTCTTCATTGAGGAAGACCACCTCCCCCACTCCCATCTTTTGTTAGTTGTCTATAGCTCTTTCTGTAGGGTTGGACCCAACCCATGGGCATTTCCTCCTCCACTGTGGCATGGCCATTGATGGTGTCCCTGTTCAGCACATGTGTGGGGAACTGTGTTGGTGAGACTTTCTGGGCGAAGCTTCTGACATTGCTAGGAGACACAACCTCACAGCGAACTCTCTGACCCTCCAGCTCTTACCGTCTTTCTGCCCTCTCTTCCTCCATGTTGCCCTAGCCTGAGGTGTGGGAATACAACCACTATTTTTGACCCTCCTGTAGTGTGTCCAACCTAGACACCTTCTCTCCCTTCCCAAATCAAGACCCAGATAATGCGGTTGATTGATTTTAGGTTGATTGGCTGATGAAATAATCGAGAAAACTCAGTTATAAAAGTAATCGGGAGAATCCATACGTTTTCAAATTAAACATATCTCTATCAACTTAGACGTCAGGCATGGTTCCCTCTTACTTTGAAAACATTTTTTATTTCAAACATGACTATGGTTTAGCTTATATAAAAATAAATAAATTAGGTAAAGAATGGGTTTTTTAAATAAGCCTATGTGAATACTGTGCTTTTGAGAGGACAGCAGAAAGCCCCACTGCTCTGACTCCAGGAGTTTCTGATGAGTATGCTCCAGTCCCTGGCTTCCTTTATATTTGCAAAGTGATACTAAATCAGGAAAATTTACACAAGAAGAGGACTTTACAATTGAATCTTTAATTATTTGACACAAGCAATTTTTAAAAGGCTCCAAGGCAAAGGAACATCTGAAAACCCAGTAGTGTGCTTCTTCTCTGCAGGAAGCAAGTGCATCAAATGTGTGGTTGTTCTTAAAACTCCAATAACAGTTGTTGGTTCAAAAGTAATTGTGCAGTGACTTCTTAATCAAAATAGCAGGTTGTATAAACATGTATTTCTTCTACCAGATTGCTAATAAAAAAAAAAGTAACAAATGTACAAAGCTACAACAATAATGAAAAAGGGAGGGTAGCCAGAGCAAGTGAGAAATCACAATAAAGTTCATGATAACGAAAACTGAATTTTAAGGGCAGATATTTAATTGTGAAGAGAATGTAGGAAGCCATAGCATATGCCTAGAGAAGAGTTTTCCTCAGCAGCATCTTGGGGGAAACTGAGGGTCTCTCTGGTGGTTTCTACTGTCACTAGCTACAGAGCAGGTAGTCACTCCAGTGTCTTCCATTAGATGTGAGCAACAGAATTCCTATCCAGAAAGTTCTCATTCTCACTGTTGACCATCACACCTGGTACACATGCATACTCTGCTCTTTAAAGAAACTGAACGCGAGGCTAGACAGATGGCGCAGCAGTTAAGATCACTTACTCTTGGAGAGGACCAGAGTTCAGTTCACAGCACCTACATTGGGCAGCTTATAAAACACGTGTAACCCCAGCTCCAGGATGTCTGACACCCTCTTCTGGTCTCTTCAAGCACACAAACTCATGTGCATACACCCACACATAGACATACATGTAGTTAAAAATAATAAGGTGGCTGGAGAGGTGGCTCTGTGGCTGAGAGCACTTGCTGCTCTTGCAGAGGACCTGGGTTCAGTTCCCAGCACCCACCTGGAAGCTCACAAGCATTTGTAGCTTCAGTTCTAGAGGATCCAAAAACTAGCACTCTGTCTGCTCCCTATAAACACATGGTAAACGCACATACATGGAGGCAAACACTCATATGTATACAATACATAAATAAAACTCTTTAATAAATAATAAAATAACAATAAATAGTAAAATAATAATTAAAAAAAAAACCTTTTGTGCACACAAGTGGAGTTTCCCACAGGAGCCAGAGGAGGCCATCAGATACCCTGGAGCTGGAATTACAGGTGGTTTTGAACTGCTTCATGTGGATGACGGAACCTGAACATGGATGCTCTTGAAGAGCAGTGCTGAGCTATCTTTCTAGCCCTCCTTCTACAAAAAAAAAAAAAAAAAAAAAAAAAAAAGAAACTAAAAAATCACCAGACTTACTAAATGATGGCCCCGTTAGGTTTGAGACAAAGCTTGAGAATCTATCTATACATATTCCCAGAATTTGGTACATTTCTTCCCCAGCCCCACCCTCATTTCTAAAGAACACAACTCTGACACAGACAAAAAGGCCAACACAACCCAAAGAGCCCACTAACAATAGCAACAAAATGGGACAGCAGCGGGACCTGGCTAGCACCTGTCTGTAGCCCCCAAGGAGCCATTGGGAACCAGGCCCTGGAAAGGATATCTCACTTAAAACACAGGAAACAACCCTTGATCTGGAAGATACAAAAACTCCCCCACGACAGAAAGCAACACTTTTAGTCCTTGGCATCATCAAACTGTCCTGTCTTCAAAGACCATCTTTGAATAATGTGGTGTCAGCGGAGGTGGATGGTGCCCACTGGGGGCCACACATCATGTCTTCTTCTGGGGCACTGCACACCCAAGGTTTACTCTCTTCAGACATGCTCCCCTGCACGTCATCGGCATCCTAAGGGTTCTCATGGTCAGCTTTCAGTTCCGAGTCTCAGCCCTCATTAAAAAGATTGGCAGCCTGTTGCATGGATGTGCAGGGTGGACCTTCTGACAGCCCCCAGGCATACAGGGCCCCATCAGCTTCCTTCTCCCCAGCAAAGCCTTCCTCTTCAGAACGTGGGCCCTTAGCATGGGTAGGAACATCATTAGGGATGCTCTGGGCTCCACTGGCTAGGCAATCCATGGCCATGTCAGTCTCTGTTTCCTGACCAGAGAGGCCAGCTGTGGCAAAGCCAGCCTCCTCACTGGGGGCACTTGGCTTGCCTGGGCCTGACTAGTGACTACTGCCTGAGGGTGCATGCCCCAATGCCCACTTGAATTTGGTACACTTCAAAGGATAGTTTGTAAAGAAAGAGGAAGAAAAATCATGCAAGTGAGAAGAAAGAACCTGGGAGACGACATATTTATAGGACTTACTGTCGAATTTTGTAAGCACTGACTTAACAAAATTGGAAATGAACAGAAGGATGGACATAGAGAATCTGGGGCTAGAAAGATGGCTCAGCAGTCGAGAGCACTTTACTGATTTTGTAGACTACCAAGGTTTAAGCTCTCAGCACCCATGGTTGACAACTGCTTATAAGTCCAATTCCAGGAGCCCGACCTCACTAGCTATCCATGTGTATGTGGTGCATACAGACTCACACAAGTACACACACATACACAAACACATTGATAATAAAAATACTATGTAATCTGAATCCCTCTGTTTGCCTTCCAATGGAAATTAAGTAATATTGCAGTCTCTATCATAAGGTCCTTGTAGACATCATGGGAGTGGTATCATATTGACACCCTGATGGCATCTGGTAGGGGACCCAGATATACTTCTGGTGAAAAGTAATTATTTTTATACCAACTTGATTCTTTATCAACTTTATAGAACAAATAAGCCTCATGAAAGTGAATAAGCAGAGAGACTCATGCCTGAGCATTAATGGACTGCATGCTGGCGTAAGGGTTGCCCAGTCCAGAGTGTGTCTGATAAGGTCAACAAGTGCCCAGGTAAGAAAGTGAACCGGAGATTGGCAAAGGACACCTCTGTGAGTGATAGATACTTCATTGGTTTCCAGGCCTCCAGACATGAGAAGCAAGGACACTGCAGAGTTTCTAGAAGCATTCAGGCCAACCATGCCTGGGGAACCAGGTAAAGAGGAACAAACATGGGCTGACATGCTGCTCAACACTCCATACCAAGATTTATCCTCAATGCAATAGAAATTCCCAGGGTTCCCTGGAGAATTCTGCGAACAAGCATCAATGGCGCCTTAGCCCTGTTTGAATAGTCTTAAGTGCCAGCCGCCTGTGTTCTAGGAAGCACCAAGTGGGTTTCTTCCACGTGGGAATTGATGGGTGTGAGATAAGGACCTGGAGGATTCTGTACAATGAGGTATCTCCTAAGAGGAGAATGTTCCACTACTGCCCCATCCCCCACCCACCACCCACTCCCCACCCCCCACCCAGCCATACCTTGTTACTAAGGATGGGGAGCTCGTGACGTTCCAGTGTACTGTACATTTTAGAGCCAAACTGGTGAAAGAGAGAAAGTGCAAGCACGCAAGTGGGCACTTAGGGACATCATCCTGGCCGTTCTAAGTTGTGCATAGCTCAGAGTGAGGACTCAAAAAGATGAGAAGGAAGGAATGTGTAGCTTTGAGTTTTCTGGGTTCCAGGAAGGGCAAAGGAGCAGTCACCAGCTACAAACGTTTTGCTTCTTGCTCTTCAGAATACAATGCGCGAGAGCCAGTTCTTGCCTTTCGCCATGTGGCTCTCAGGGATTGAACTCCAAGTGTTAGGTCCGCAGCAGGTGCCTTTACTCACTGGGCTATCTAGTTGGCATTTTTTTAGGGGACAGGATGTATAGATCTTCCTCCACGACCTTTACAATTTTCCATTTAAGTAATTAAAAATATTTTGGTGGGGCTTTTTTTTTTTTTTTGTATGTGTGTAACCAAAATTTACGTATATGCTCATTTTTCTATATAAATTCTACATGGTTCACTTTTTTCCTATATTTATTTTGTAGCCATCTGTGGAACAAACTTTTCTCTCCTTTTACAAATTCTCTGGATGTGTGGGGTTGTGTCTTCCAAGGAGAGAAGAACTGAAGGCCTTGCACCCTACTGTGATGATCTTTGTTATGTTAACGCTTCGGCCTGAGGGAGTTCATGAGCCCAGCTGTGGTTGTTGTTCTTTTGGTCCTGATCTTTCTGTCCCTGAAGACTGTCGACAGCTGTTGGCACTGGTGTCTTCTACACCAGCCCCTTTAAGCACTATAACCATTCATCCTTCTTGCTCCCACTTGCTCAGACTTGATTTCTACACTGCAGGACACTGCAGTTCTGACTTGAAATCCTTCCGGCGAAACTCTAGCTACTAGAGGGGTTCTGCAGCCCAGATCTCAGTTATATCGCCTGACAGTTGCCCTGGGGCACCAGCATGGACTGTACAGACAGGGAGGAAATTCTGCCACCAGAGCATGCAACCCCTCAATCACCAAGGACTTTTGAACATCATTTCTTGCCACTAGCCTCCTAAATGCCAATGACAGGAGTTTCCTGGCACCTATATGCATGCAGGCCCTTTGATCCCTGTCTAATCAGATCACAGATGGACCTAATGATTAGCCCAATATGGTGAGCTCTCGGTGCTCGCTCTTCCTTTTGTTTTCATATAAGGTCTGTTGTGTAGCCCTGGGTGTCCTGAACTCACTATATATACTGGTGCGACCTCAAACTCACAGAGGTTCATTAGTCTCTACCTCTTAAGTGCTGAAATTAAAGACGTGTTTCATCACACCTGGCTTCTAATATAGTCGGTTTTAGCCCCTGCCCCTCTCTCTGCCATGTAACGTTTGTCTCTTGCAGCCAATACCCACCTCTGCCCTCTGACTTATTTGATACTGAAAATCAGAGTACATATTCTTAGGGGGCTCTGTCTTAGGCTGTGGTTCCCAGTCTCTCCCATTACACGTGCAATGCATTTGGAGTTGCGTACTCCCCACTTGGGGCAGAGGCCTCAAGACCAGACTTTATTACATTCTGTTTAGAGTTTCTTTCTTTCCTTGCGACTGTAACCTCAGTGCCTTCCTGACAAGATCTGCTTCAGTGGATGGCTGCTCTCCCTTCCAAGAGATCCTAAGCAGTTGATGAATGGATGTCGCCCGCCATCTTCCCATCTCTGAATCTGTGGCATCCATTGTGATGTCTTTTTCTCTACCTCTCACTTGAAAATAAATATGGAATCTCTTCTCCTTTCTCATTGAGTAATCTAGCTAAGGATTTATCACTTTTGTTTTTCTTTTTTAAAACCAACATGCTTTCGTTGATCCTTTGAATTGTTTCTTTCCTCTCCACTTTCTTTTCTTTTTTGGTGAGGACTGGAAAACTTGCAATTTCTTTCTCTTGATATCTTTCAATAATCAATTATCTTTCAGTTTACAAAGTGCATGCTGTGAAGAAAATTTGATGAGGATGTTGACTTAAGCAGTGTGCCCACAGCATTCCTGCTGGGTGTGGGATTCAGCTTGCTATGCCTTTGATGGGCTCAGTTCAGGGGCTTGGACTGGCTCTCTTTGGCAGAAAGAACTGGATCAGGTTGGAAAGGAGCCGTTTTAATAAAGCCCAGAGTCACTGGGTAAAGGAGGGTGGAGCAGGCAGCTCTTCAGATAGATAGCAGCTGTGTCTTTTGCGTTGTTGGGGTTGAGGCAGCTAACGGCTTCCCCTACAGTGCCCCCTTGTGGCAGACCTGCACCACAGCCCTGCAAGAGGTCTGACCTGTGCTGTACAAACAAGCACGGGTTAGAATGAATTATCTTGCACCTTACATGTCTGTCCTGGGAGAGGTTCAAGTGCCTAAGGAGCAGGAAGCCGAGGTCAGTACCAGAAGCGGTGTCTGCCCGTATTCTGCTCACCGTGCCAGGCAGTGGCACACAGCTTAAGGAGGTTTTACAGAGAGATGCTCCAGATCTGGGGCACGTGGTCTCTGCTCTTTGTTTTGGCTTTTGACGAATTCTCTCAGTAGTTCCATGACCTCATTTTCAAATATTTCTGGGGCTGGTTTTGCTTCTGGGGCCCAGTAGTCGATACCCCAGTCCCGGCTAGGCTCAGTAGCCGGGCGATCGCAGAGGCCCAGCTGCTTCTGTCGCATTGTGCAGATTTTCTTCAGCAAAGAGGCTCTGTAGAAACATCTGAAGCATGTGACACTAAGCAACGGAGACAGCAGGCTGTGCATTGACAGTGCTTGCTAAAGCTCTTCTTCTGGGCCGAAGCCTCCATCCACGCCAGCCATGTGCTTTCCCCTCCACCTACCCCATAACATGGCCTTCCTTCTCCTCTCCCTCTCTTGCCTTGTCTCCATTTTCTTTAGTCTTGTTCTGTTTCTGTCCTTTTATGAATTTTTGAAAAGTTTTGATTTTGCTTTTTAAAGTCTTTGAAGTGCACCATTAAGTTTAAAAAAAAAACATGTCTGGATTTTTTGTTTGTTTGTTTTTGTTTTGTTTTGTTTTTGTTTTTGTTTTTCGAGATAGGGTTTCTCTGTGTAGCCTTGACTGTCCTGGACTCGCTTTGTAGACCAGGCTGGCCTCGAACTCACAGCGATCTGCCTGCCTCTGCTTCCCAAGTGCTGGGATTAAAGGCGTGCGCCACCACACCCTATTTTTAATGTAGGCATTTATTGCTATACATTTCCTTCAGTGTAGCTTTTGCTATGCATCACAGATTTGGGGGTGTTGTGTTTATAGTTACTGAATGTGTAAAGAAAAATTTCAATATCGTTCCTGATTTTCCCAATAACCCATAGGGCAGCAGTTCAAGGTAGGAACCTGGAGGCAGGAACTGATGCGAAGACCATGGAGGATGCTACTGCTTGGCTTGACCCATGTGGCTTGCTCAGGCTGCTTTCTTATACCATGCTGGACCACCTGCCAGGGGTGGTACCACCCAGGGAGATCAGCCCATATTAATCATTAATCAAGTAAATGTCCTCTAGGCTTTCCCACAGGCCACTCTGTGGGGGCATTTTCTCAGGTAAGACTCACTCTTCTCAAATGACTCCAATTTGTCAATTTGACAAAAACTAACCAGAACAATTGGCCCCTTGTCAACTAGACACACAGACACATTACTGTTTAATTATAATCTTTCCTTTATTGTTCATCCCCAAGAACTCATATTAATTAATATCACAATAAAAAACATTCCAATGTTTAAGTCAGGCGTGGTGGTGCATGCCTTTAATCCCAGCTCTCAGGAGGCAGAGGCAGGCAGATCGCTGTGAGTTCGAGGCCAGCCTGGTCTACAAAGCGAGTCCAGGACAGCCAAGGCTACACAGAGAAAGCCTGTCTCAAAAAAACAAAAACAAAAACAAAACATTCCAATGTTTAAGTCCTTCTGTCTTTAAAAATACTTCAAACACTTTAAAAGTTCAGTCTCTTTAAAATGCCCGTAGTGTCTTTCAAAGTTGCAAGCCTTTCTCAAAACTTCTAGAGTGTCTCTAAAATATCAAAGTTTCTCTAAACTTCCAAAGTTTCTATAAAATGCTCTACATCTCATAACTCTGAGTTCCTGTAAAGTTTTTAAAAAAGTAATTAAATACTGTCTTATTCCAAAAGGGAAGAAGCAGGGCATAGTCACAATGAATGAGATCAAAGAAAAAACAAAGGTCAACAGTGTAAAAAGTTCAGTCCTTGCTGTCTGGGACTTAATCCTGAACACCTGGGCACAATCCTTTAGGCCACTTCTCTGGCTCCACCCTTGGCAGTACACACAGCTTGTCTCTTAGGTTCAGATTGTCCTCGGCAGCCATCCAATGTAATGACACCTCCAAAATGTTGGGGGTGGGGGTTCTATTTCAACACAGCTGAGCTTTCATTCAGAGCCTCTCCCGGGTTCTTTCCAGGGAGTCTACCCGCCCCCACTATGTTGTGCCAAGCCTCAGCTGCTCTCCATGCCCACTTTATGTTTCCAAAACCAGTACCATATGGGCAACTCTTCAATACTACCAACTTCCACTGTCGACATGAGGTGCAGCATTGGCCCACAGAGTCTGTGTGTTGACCCTGAGAGCCTCAGTGACGCTGGTCGCTTCTTAACCACGGCGGACTCTTCAGCCTCAGTTGACAACATCAGTTGTCCCAGCAAATATACAATGACTGTAAATCTATATGCATTTATAGCCCAACCTAGCAGCCCATCTCCATCATTTGGGAGACTGAAGTAGAACCAAAAATCTGTGGCACCATCCTGTCTCAAAACAGTATATACATGCACTTAATAGTGAAGCCCCGAACTTAGTGACTCTTAATTGAGAATATCACACAAATGGCTCTGATAGAGTCTTTGCTTTGCTTCCTTCTAAAGGTTTCCAAGGCAGGCTTCCAGCATCTGCACTGTTCTCAATATCCTCACCTTCTGAGCTCCCACAGAACATGACACTTAGCTCTGAACACTCAATGACTTCTCCAGCCCCAAGTTCAAATACCACTACAATCCCCCCAAAGACACATGGCCAGGTCTGCCACAGCAATAGCCCACAACCTAATACCAGTTTCTGTATCAATTGGGATCTCTAGTGCTGTGATAAAACATTATTTCCAAAAGCAACTTGCTTGGGGGGGGGGGCATTTGGCTTATACTTTTACATTCAAGTGCATCATAGAAACACGTCAGGAACAGAAATGTGTCAGCAAACTAGAGGCAGGAACTGAAGTAGACACCAGAGGTTACTGGCTTGTCCCTAAAGGTTGCTCAGTCTGTTTTCTTAGAGCAGCTGAGACCAAGCGGGAGTAGCACTGCCAGTGATGAGCTGGGCTTCCACATCAGGTGTCAATCAAGAAAAGTGTATACACAGCTCAATGTGGGCGGGGCAATTTTTTGTTGTTGTTGAAGTTCCCTCTTCCAAATGCCTCTAGCTTGTGTCAAGTTAAAACAAACAAACAAACAAACAAAAAAAACAGCCAGGGTTTCTTTTGTTAACTTAGTTTCAGTCTATTGTGATCAGAAGATAGAAAATTTCAGATTTGTTCATTTGTGAGCTCTTGTTAACCATGAATGCCCTGATACAGTGTCTAATTAAGTGTCTGCTGACAGGATTTTGAAACCCTCTATTACTAAATTGAGCCTATCTTTCCCTTTTGAGTCTAATTATGTATCTTATAAAGTTGGGAGCTTTGCTTTTGTTTTTTCTTTTGGAGACAGGGTTTGACTGTGTAGCCTTGGCTGTCCTGGACTCACTTTGTAGAGGAGGCTGGCTTTGAACTCATAGAGAACCACCTGCCTCTTCCTCCTAAGTGCTGGGATTAAAGGTGTGAGCCACCACTGCCCAGCTGGGTGCTTCCCTACTAAGTGCAGGAGGCAGGATGTTGCTCCGTAGCTCAGGCTGGCCACAGATTCTTGGTTCTCCTTCAGCCTCCCAAATGACAGGGATATGCCAGGTCATAAACGCCTACAGCCTTACAGCGTCTGTATAGTCTTGTTTAGTTGATTCCTTAGATCATAAGGTAGAGTCGTTATTTAAGAAATCTCATTTGGAGGCACCGAAACGCTTGCCAGATTTGTAGTTTACGTGCAACCCTTAAGTAATAAGTTCTCTACAGAACTGTTCTGTTGTTCAATTCCCTAAGCAGTGGGGCCGCCGTCATTGTGACAATGGGGCTGTTTAAGAACCGTGAGGCAAGGAAGAAGTGACGTAACGAACAAATCTCCTTGTTCACACAGACCTGAAGTAATAAGTAGGCTCAGCTGCTTCAAGATGTCGTTGGATAGGCACCTAGGGTAGCAGTTTTCAACCTGTGGGTCACGATCAGTTTGGCAAATGTCTATCTCCAAAGATGCTTACATTACAATTCATAACAGTAGCAAAGTTAGTTATGAAGAAGCAACAAAAATAACTACGGCTGGGGGGGGGTCACCACAACATGAGGAACTTCTCTTTCCTCACTTCCCAACCCTAATTTGTGTAAATCTGACAAGCATAATGTCACCTTGGTCTCACGAATTGACAAAGATGATGATTCAGATAGCTATTCATTTCCAGCTGCACAGACTTGTTAGTTCTGAGATTTAAAAGGATACCTGGCACATGCCTGGTTTCTTAGTATTCTTTTATCAAGGTTTCTTGGAACAACGGAAAGTTTTCATTTACTCACAGTGGGGTTTGGTGTTCTTCTTCTTTTGGGGGAGGTTGTTTCTTTGAGACAGGGTTTCTCTGTGTAACAAACCCGGGCTGTCCTGGACTCCTTTGTAGACTGTGCTGGCCTTGGCCCCCTGAGCGCTAGGATTAAAGGTGTGCACCACCACGATGGGCTTGGTTTTGTTTTGTTTCCTTGTTTGTTTTGAGGTAAGGCAAAATTCACAATAAATTTAACTGATTTAACTCTCAGCAAACACTGTGGGTTTTGCCTAGTTTTCTTTCTTTTAATCCCACTTTACTGGGGAAGGGTTTAGCAAAATTAAAAAAAAAAAAAAAATGAGCAGCAGCTTCCCTTAACCAATGGGTATTGAGCTGTTTTTCTACACTGGGAAGCCAGAGGTGGGAGACTAAGACAGGTGGGATGTAAGCCTCTGTAGACTCGGAGGAGCTCATTGGCCAAGTTCAACTTTACAAACCAAAGCAGCTCCCTGACCTGTCAATATCTTTCGTGCACATCCTCTGCCATTTTCACCCAGTGCACCTAGCTCAGGGCCTGCTGTTGCCATTACCATTGTAACTTGGCTGCCTAGAAGAGTGAAGGAAGGTAGGTAGGGTTCCGCAGGAATTACTGCTCTTAGATTAGCCTGCCCTTGAGAGATAAGGTCTGGTCCATGAGCAGTACTTGGGAATCCTATGTGTCCCTGGCCCTCACCACAACCTACACAGAGAAACCTCAGGATGGCTACCTCTCATCTGATAGAGGGCTCTTGCTGCTCCTGACACCAAATTTTGCAGACAGGCCTAGTATTTGCATGATGTCATCTCACCTTGAGTTCTTATTTGTCTAGGTCAGGAATCAACCAGTTCAAGACTTCTCTGGAGACTTGATGCATCAACCCACCAAAGCAGTGTTCTGCCTCTGGCTCCCCAGCCTGGCCTTTCATGTACAAGGGGGTCTGAGGGCCAAGAGATGTCCAGGTTCAAGAGGTTAGGCTCCACTCAGAAGCTCCGCAGTGGTGCCTACCACCATCCAGGCTGGAGTGGACAGCCACCAGATTAAATCTAAAAATAAGAGATCTTGTCGTCACAATTGTGTGACCCAGAGGATGGTAAGTAAAGAGAAAGCTGCCACTTTGCAGGAGGTAAGTCAAACTGTTTTGAAAACATTAAAGTTGGCGTCTTGCAGGGTGTGGAACAGATCTGTGCTCCTGCGAGCATGCTGGTGCTGGAGAGTTGTCTCCTGTCTTTTCTAGCTGGGCCACTAGTGATAAAAACAGGGAGCTTGGCAGCCACCCCAAGAAAACGGTTGCTATTTTAAATTTTACCACAGTTCTACAGGGCAGGAGAACAATAGTAGATTGTTCCTGTGAAAAGCAGTGGTCCACTTTCCAGGGAGAGTGAAACCAGCTGTATGCTCATCTACGTAGGGGCTGAGATAGAGAAGGATGGCCAGGGCTTGTGGTCATTTGGTGTCTGAGACTTTCTGCATCTAGCAAATTAACTTGGCTTGGTCACTTTTTCATGCTCAGAGCCATTTAGAGGATATGTTCCAACATGCTCCAAGCTACACTGACAGGGACTTTGGCGCCAGTTGACATCCATCCACAGGCTCAGAAGACAGGTGTTTTGCATAAATCTGCCAGTATTGCAAACATCCCCTATCAGCACACACCAGTGTGCATAGAACCCTACAGCAGACACTTTGTCTTACCTCCTTCTGGATGCTGGGGCAAGTGTCAGCCTCTCTACTGGCAATCTGACTTTACCTATTTAGAGGGTAAGAAATACGGCACACTGCTCCCACTTCCCCCATGTGGATAACTTGTGGACCAAAGGCGCAGGGAGAGGGATATGTGTATGTCTTCCACAAGGAAATTTTTACCTTTCTCTTTAGTTTGATTGGGTGCTGCTTCCCCCTTTCTCAAATCTTGGTAGTCTTCTATTTTTTCTTTTTTCCTTTCAACATTAAATTTCAAACTATTAGTTACCCATTTCTTTAACCTTTCTTATTTTTGAGGCCCCTTTGTTGTTGTTGTTATTGGGAGTGTGTTTTGTTTCATACTGTATTTATATGTGTTTTGTTTTGTGTTGTTATTATCATCTCAGGTTGTTTTGTTCCCATGAAGTCCTACCAGGAGTTGAGCCCTTAAGAGAAGGCTGACCACTAAGACTCTCATAGAACAGTGGAAGAGGTATCTGTCCCAAAAGGTGAACAAAAAGCACAGGATGAAAAAGCAGGACAACATAACTCCACCAAACCAACAACCTTCAAATACCTGAGTGCAAAAGATAATAATGCCAATGAAATGCTTGGCCAAAAAAATTCTAAATCCTATTGTAAAAAAAAAAAAAAAAAAAAAAAAAATTATCACTAACTTTAAAATAATACAAATGAAAAAAGCAAACAATTAAAAAAAATAAGTCAGGACTTGAATGTGAAATTAAACAAAGACAAGAAAAAATGTTCTGGGGAATAGATCTTGTAAAGCTTAATAAAAATAACTCCACATAAAGCATAAGAATAGACTAGAGGAGGCAAAGAAAGACTATGGCGGCCTGAACAGAAGGCTGACAGATGCTTACAAAGTATTACAGAGAGTAATAACACTGAGAGATCATGGCTGTAATATCCCAGAATTATAGGACACGATAAGAAACAAAATGTATAAATCTACTGTACAGAAAAGGGAGCTGGAATACAACCTAGAAACACAGAAAATCTATTCCATGAAATAGCTTAAAATAATTCAAATCTAAGGAAATATATGGCTATCCACTTGTCTGTGTAACATTCTAGTGAAATTCCAGGAATACCAATCAGAATATTGAGATCGCCAAGAAATACTCATCTAGTTATAAACCAATAAAAACTTACCAGAGTAATAGTAGAACTATCCACAAAAATCTTAGGGCCAAGACAACATGGAATAATATACTTCAAACCCTAAAGCAAAATAGCTACTAACCAATAGTAATGCTTACACTAAAACTATACTTTAAAATCACTGGAGACACAAAACCTTCCAAAATAACTCAAGGACATTAAGCCAGTATTGCAAATGGTATATAAAAGAATCCTACAATTACTAATGCTAAGGGCTTAAATCTCACTAAAAATAATCAAATGATAATTAGGCTAGAAACAGTATCACAATAAACAGCAATACACTATGATTAATTTAGAAGAAAATAGTACCAGAAAAAATAGACATTAATATGTGTATCTCAATAACAAACCTAAATGTAAATAGTATTAGCTGACCCCAATGGCGTGAGCCAGAGAGAACTAGTCCAAGCTTCTTGACACTGTCTCAAGCCCTGCCCATCGCCTGCCCAAAGGAGAGCTGTCCCTGGTGGCACAGGCGCAAGACAGCTGGTGAGCTGAACATGGTCACCACCCAGGCCCAGATCCAGGGCTTCGAGTTGACCCAACCCAACATCTACCCCATCTATGGACTGCTGGAGCTCACAAAGGGGCCAGTACTGCAGAACAAAGCTGTAGCATCTCCATGACACAGGGCAACAACAGGATATCTGAGAGGAGCCCTGGTGAGAATCCAAAATTGAGAGTGTTGCAGAAGCCAGGGGCCTTGAACCCCATCAATGACTCATTGCAATGAACAATTGCTAGTAATCCTGTTTGGGCAAAAGGGCATATTGTGTGTGCGTGCGTGCGTGTGTGCGTGTGTCCCCTCCCTGTCTCTCCTGTCTCTCCTCCTCCCTCCCCTTCCCTCCCTTTTGTCTTTATCTTTTGCTTTCTTTTGGGGGAGGTTTCAAGGTCAGAGGGTGGATATAGAGGGATGAGGAGATGCGTGGAACTGGGTGTATGATGTGAAATTCAGAGAATCAGTAAAATGTTTTTTTTTTTTTTTAGGAAAAAATATAGATGTGCAGAAATAAAGCCTTACAAAGCAATATAAAATAGATAAATAAATAACTGCATGGCACTGGCACCAAAACAAACATGTAGACCACCTTGTGGCCTTATGTTAGTCACCTAGCAGTTGAAGGAAGAAAAATTATGTGGTATTATAGGACCCAGATCTAAGGAACTGATTGTGATTCAGAAGACACTAGAGGGGGGCACGCATGAGCTGGCATCTTAAACACATTCCTTTTGGGGGTTTACATCCACCATTTGCAGCACTAAGCTAGAAAGATGAGCACCGCAAGGTTCATGCAAACTAGCCGTCCTCAAAACAGGTGTTCTTAGTTCTCAGTTAACAGTAGAAATCTTAAATCATTCTTTGCTTCCTTAAAATCGGCTTTAGGCAATTGTTCCTAAGTTACAGTTTGGAACACAAGATGTATTTAGTCACTTAGAAAATGTCCATTTAGGCAAATATTATGTGCTCACAGAATATTGTGAATGTGTGAGCAGGAGACTTCATATTACTTACATTAATTGACATAAGACCTAGAAGCTGGGAACTGTTTCATCACATAGATGAACATACAGATCTCAGAACCAGCTCTATTTCTTTTGTTTCTGTACCATTCACTTATTTTTAATGCAGAGAATTAAGAACTAAACACCATAACTGGGCAGGGGAGGGGAGAATAAAGGAAAATCCCCAAAGTAGTTCAGAGGAAATCTTACTGAGTTTGTACTTGTTATTTTGTACGGGGAGCAGCTACTAGACCTACAGAAATCAAAAGGCAGAGGATCTGAGATAATACTGCTGGACACACAGCTTTAATGAGAAATCAAGGAGACATTCTGTCAAACAAACTTACCTTCTTTTGGGCCTGAGCAAAATTTAAGGCCAAAGTATCCACCAATGCTGAAGTATTATTTCTTCTTTTGAGGGGAGAGTGATGGTTGGTCTCACCTTGGACACAGCCTCAGAATATTGTCTGAGCATCTGTGCAGAACCCAAAATTGGACATAGGCTTCTGACTGCTGTGTTGCTATAGTGTCACTCTTTTGTCCCCCCTAACACTACCTTACACCTTACTACTCTGGTTTGTTTTCATCATCAGTTTCACACAACCAAGTGTCATGTGAAACATGAGAGTCTCAATTACAGGACTGAGGAACTGCCCAGATCAGCATGGCCTGCGGCCGTGTCTGTAATGGTTCTCGCTCCAGTTTACTGTGGACAGTGCCGCCCATGGCCAGGTAGTCCTGGGATGTTTATGGAAGCTGGCTGAGCGTGAGCCAGAGGGCACAAGCCAGTAAGCATCTTTCTTACATGGTACCATCCCCTGTTCCTGCTTTAGTTCCTATCCTGAACAAACCTTTTCCTCCAAGTTGCTTTTGATTACCGTATTTATCACAGGAAGAGAAAGCAAACTACAGTTATTTTCCAACTTAATAACACAAAAGAACAACCAAGTTAACAGAACTCTAACTAAGGTAATTAAAGTCCATATTTTTCAACAAGGGGGAAACAACACAAATAGAAACAACTCTTCCCGAGTAGGCCCTGTGGAAGTGCATCAGAACGTATAATACAGCCATTAAAGAAAACCTTCCCGAATGAATTGCAACTTGTCAACCACTCCTTCCCTTCTCCATCCTGATCATATCATACAAAGTTCAACCATTGCTCCACTTGTTTTACACTGAGAAGTTTCCAGCCACGACTGCTTTGTGTTTGTTTTTTTTTCTTGTTGTCTTGGACAGAGGAGCTACATGAAGAAATTGTGTATGGAGTATATTTTGCCTTGCGGTGTGCACAGGTTTCCTCCCTTGAGTCCCAGGAACCTGGAACAATTCCTCTAGAGAACCAAAAGTGCTTCTGTGAAGGAGTTCTGAGTCATTCATTGCTCTTCTCACGAAATGACATAAGGTGGGCACACTGTTAGCCTGACCCAAATGTGCAAATGAGCACCTAAACGTTTGGCAGGTCCTAGGTGCAGCGAGAAATAATGATCCAGGCAGGCGAGGCCCAGGCTGACTGCAGACAAACATAAGAGAATGAAACAGCCCCGGTACAAACCCTAGACAGTGTGATGAACTGGTTCTCCATCAGCTAAGGGAAACAACACTCTGGTATATAGTTTACAAACAGTTGTTTTACAGCTTTGGATTAGATGCTCAATTATCTTTCATTATTATCAGCTCTTCTCCTTTCTGACAGTGCATCAAATCCAAGTACAATGTCAATGTTTCTGTGCCCTTACAGGCTCTGTGCTCACCACAGAAGACTAACATACAGCCTTCTATCAGTGGCGACACATCCCCGAGAGTCACTGGAGAACTTACCCAGAAAGGCCTTTAGCTTTAAGGAGTCCATTTTGAACTCAATATAAAAATGCCATCCTACATTTTCTGAACAGTCTCATTTTTAAATATGGTCATGTCTTCAAATCACAGGGAGATTATATGCATTGCAATGAAACTGTAGGTGGTCTGCCTAACTTTCTAATTATAAAAGGGTAGAAAACAGCAGGGTTCTGTGCCATAGAGGCTGTTCTGGTCAAGCCAGAAAAACTTTAGACCCTGACGTCCAATCACCTAAGAGAGACCTCAGCAGGTAAAGGAGCTCACAGCTAAGCCTGAAGAGCCGAGTTCAATTTCTAACAATGAAAGAAAGGAATGTAAGTTATCCTCTGACTCTTACCTGAATGCTGTGGCACACAACAGCCCCTTCCATGTAATTTAGTTGTATAAAAGTGTGGACTCAGCATGCATCAGCTATATATTTGCAGTCTTTTAATCAGTAAACTTAGAAGTCAAGATTCTCAGACCAATTCAACATACACTTGAAGGCTTTCTTTCTTTCTTCCTTTCTTTTTGCTATCTGGGCTCTACAGTTTCTCAGTTTCATAACTGAAGAAAAAATATACATGCAGGGTTAAAGCTGCTTATTGAAGTTATCTTCATAAAAATCTCATCTTATGTGTGCTGTAGAAGAGACATAAACACAATTCTACATGTTTTTGGAAAGCTCTATAATTTAGAGGTGGGACAGTAAAGGACTTTGAATGACACCTGCCAAAGACTACTCTAGTGTGAAACCCTGGTGTGCACTTTTATGTACACACTGGACAATGTGTAAGTTTTATGTATACATTCTGAACAGTGTTTGGAACACACATTTGAGATTGCAACTATTAACATAGAACCAGTTGACAAGATGACAAAAAAAAAAAAAAAACATTATTATTCAATTAAACGAGAATGTGATTCTGAAAATCCAGTAAGGTATTGCAACCGAAAGAATTATCTTTTAAATAATCAAGCAAATTACACATTTTAAAATTAAATCCATCTCGTGGAGCCGGGTGCGATGGCACAAGCCTTTAAAATAAATCCATCTGTGTATGTTAACTGGTTTTAACTGAATAAACTCACATATATTGGAGAAACTTTGTGTCTTGGAAGCAGCTGCCTAACGGAGTGCACTGGTGCTCAGCAAGGTGGGAACTGCACCTAAAGGTGCTATCGCATTCTTTACATTTGTAGGGCTTCTCTCCTGTGTGAATCCTCTGGTGTCGGTTAAAGCTTGATCTCTGAGTAAAAGCCTTGCCGCAATCTTTACAACAAAAGGGCTTGTCCCCAGTATGAACTCTCTGATGCTGAGTAAGGCTTGATCTTTGATTAAATGCCCTACCACAATCTTGACAGTGGTAAGGCTTCTCTCCTGTATGAATTCTCTGGTGTTGAATCAGAAGTAAATTACGGCTGAAAGCTTTGTCACAATCTTGACACTTGTAGGGCTTCTCTCCAGTATGAATCCTCTGGTGCCGAGTAAAGCTTGATCTCTGAGTAAAAGCCTTGCCGCAGTGCTTACAATGATAGGGCTTATCTCCAGTGTGAACTCTCTGGTGTTGAGTAAGGCTTGACCTCTGCTTAAAAGCTTTGCCACAGTCTTTACAGTGGTAAGCCTTCTCTCCAGTGTGAATTTTCTGGTGTTGAGTAAGGAAGAAAACACGGTTAAAGGCTTTGCCACATTCATTACATTTATTGGGTTTCTCCCCAGTATGACCTCTCTGGTGTAAGCTGAGGCTTGATCTTTGATTAAAAGCTTTGCCACAATCTTTACAAGAATAGGGCTTTTCTCCGGTATGAATTCTCTGGTGTTGAGTAAGGCTTGACTTTTTATTAAAAGATTTGCCACAGTCTTTACAATGGTAGGGCCTCTCTCCAGTATGGATTCTCTGGTGTTGAGTAAGGAGTGAATTACGGTTGAAGGCTTTGCCACATTCTTTGCATTTGTACGGCTTTTCTCCAGTATGAACCCTCTGGTGCAAGCTAAGGCTTGATCTTTGATGAAAAGATTTGCCACAGTCTTTACAATGATAGGGCCTCTCTCCAGTATGAATTCTCTGGTGCTGAGTCACAGTGGATCTTTGATTAAAGGCTTTGCCACAAAATTTACAGCAGTAGGGCTTCTTTCCAGCATGAATGCTCTGGTGCTGTGTAAGGAGTGACTTATGGTAGAAGGCTTTGCCGCATTCTTTGCATTTGTGGTGTTTGACTCCAGAGTGAATCCTGTGATGTTGCCTAAGGCTTGAACAATAGGTAAAGGCTTTGCCGCATTCCTTACATTTGTAGGGCTTCTCTCCAGCATGGCTTCTAGTAAGGCTTGAGCTTTGATTGAAAGCTGGGTTGCAATCCATATCCTTGGAAATTTGATCTTGAATATGGATATACTGGTGGATAATGAGTTCTGAGTATTGATGAAAGGCTGTGTCACATTTGTAACATTTGTACAGGTTCTTTGGAAAATGAACAGACTGATGATTGGCAGGATCTGACTCGTGGGTTAAGTCACTATTACCTTCATTGCACTGATAGACTGTCTCTCCAATATACGTGCCCTGGTGATTACTTAAGGTAGGTTCCTCAGGAAAGGCCTTTCTATTTTCTTTACATATATACTGAATTTCCAAAATATCTGTATTTGAATTTTGGTTAGGTGACACTGGATGTGTGAAGACCCTGCCATATTTATGAAAACTCTGCGTTTTGGCACATGAAAGACCTATTTGTTGATTATATTCTGATGAATTTTTCATGATGGCATTTTCAAATTGATTACATTTCGAAATTTTTTCTTCATTTTTAAGTTCCTCGCCTACAAAAATGTTTGAGTGAAAGCTTAACCCAAAGCTACATTTGAAATTGTTGAAGTCATTAACTGAAGAACAGACTAAACCCCTCTGTGTATTTCCCAAATTATCTTTAAAAGAAGAGGCATGTTTCAAAAATGGATTCTGTTGTTTACTGAAAGAAGCACACGGCTCTTCATAAGTAACTGACACAAGCTGAGGGTTTTCTTGATCTCTCCTGGGAGTAGAGCTTTTGCTATGAGCAGTTGTCACAAAGTGGTCACGCCCACTGTAACAGCTTTTCTGAACTTCACTCTCCTCTACCGTTTCCCTTTCTTCTCTGAAGAACAAACTGGCAAAACCACAATTCCCACAACTTCCATTCATGAGTTCCTGGAAGGAATATTTCATGTTCTGCTCTGGTGAAAAGTCATCTTGGCTATGATGAGGAAACATAGCTGAAAGAAAGCAAGAAGAAATCATTTCACTCACCAGACTCTGGTGAATGTAACTTATAAAACTAGTGTCTAAAATTATGTGGAGCCTAGCACATCAGCAAACAGCAGAAAGGGGAATCTCTGGCCTTCAGTGCTTCAGTAACACTGACCACAGTGACTCTGGAAGAGATGAAGTACTCCTTCTTGTTTATAAATACTGGTCTCTCGTCGGTGTGCTCTGCGTCATTCCCTCCTACTTACCTGGGAACAAGATCACTGTCTTTTGCCTGTTTATATTCCAGGGCTCTTTCCTTTGCTCCAGACAGGTAACCAGGTATGGCTTAGACACAGCAAGCCCTGGTTATTGGAAGACAGAACATGACACTTATTTGGTTTTCCTCATAACTACTAAGATATCTGACCTAGACTACTGTTCAGTAGGAAAGAAGCTACATAAGAGATATATAACAATATTCTAGAACATTGTTTCCATACACACACACACACACACACACACACACACACACACACACACACACATCCATCCCTATAGTAATACATATGCAATTCATAGGTTCTGAGGCTTACTTTTGTGTACTACCAAATCACAGCTAAAAGAGGAATAATTGAACTTTAAAATATAAATTATAATATTTTATGCCTCTTGGCTGCTATAATTACCACTAATTTTAATTTGAGGTCAAGGATAAAGATTTAAAAATAGTAATATTTATTATCTATTCAAATTCAATGCCCCCGTATCTCCCCTGTAAACAGAGGCTTCTAAGACATATTCAGCAATGCAAAAAAAAAAAAAAAAAAGTGAATTTTAATCCAAATTAGGAATTCTGTAGAGAGGTTATACTTACCCAAGAAGACCAGGTTCTTATAGTTTTCCAGCATCACGTCTTTATACAGATTCTGCTGCTCGGCATTCAGGCATTCCCATTCCTCTCCAGAGAAGTCGATGGCCACATCCTTGAAGGTCAGCGGTTCCTGGAATGAAAGTACGTAGCACAATGGTCATGTGGTCATTGGTTTGGTTCTTATCTAACTCCGGATGAAATGAGTTAGGAGGACTACTTTTGTACAGTAAGTGGTCTTGACTAGTCACTGACATGTTTTAACATAGTGATATTAGCTAATGTATTACCTAACCTTGAGCAAAGATGACACGAAATCCACAGAAGTGGGACAAATAATAAACTTTTATGGAAAACTAAATGTAAAGGCATAAACATGAGTACTTATATTTTCAGCTCTATATTAATGTAAGATAATGTATGTCTATTTTTCAGGTGAAAAGGACATACTGAGAAAGGTACTTTTCAAACCATGTATAACCATAAATGGGAAGTATTAAAATATAATTTCCTATTAGAATTGTACTTTTGTGACTTTTTGAAACATTGCTACCTGATTTGGGGGGGATGGGGTTCAGACCTGGGGCTTTGTATGAGCTGGGAAAGTGATCTAGTACTAAGCTACATGCCAGCTCTAAATTCAGATATTCTAATTTAGTAGGTCAAAGCTGGGAGCAGATTTCTCACAAGGCAGCAAGTTCACTAGTAACACCAATGTTAGTGGGCCAAAAAAGAAAATACTGAACAACAATCAGGCAGATACTAAGGGAATCTTAGTGGAGGTGGATTTGGAAGCAGCTTACGGAATTTGCATTTTTATTGTAAAGCAGTACAGAAACTATCCAGTCTGAACATTTTAAGTATACTGTCACTGAGTTTTTCATACACTGATGCATAAAACCCCAAAATAATCCATGAGATCAGGAATAGTTTTTCCTCTTCTATGACATTTTGTCGAGTATCTATAAATGTTAACACCAGGGTTTGAATAAAATTCTAGCTGATCTAGAATTCATATGATAGGAACACAAAAACCAAAATAAAGTATATTCAGAGTAATTGAAAAGAGTACTGGACATCTAAACAGGAAAGCAGAAAAAAAATAACATTTCTATTTTATGTGCCAGGCTATGTCAGTTATTGTGGCTGTGTTATGACAAAATACCCCATAGAAGCAAATTAAGAGAAAGACATTTTAATATATTAAGTATACATAATGATTGCATTTTCATATATGTATATATGTATTTAGATTATATTCGCCCTCCCAAACCTGCCAATCTTCTTCCTACCCAGTCCCCTTCTACCTCCTCCTCCTCTTCCTCCCTCTTCCTCTTCTTCCTAGTAAGTGTCTTCAATTGCCCAAAAACTATGCTTATACCCACAGGTTAGTGCTGCTGTCTGCTTCCAGTTTGCTCTGATGGGCATTTTAATGGATGCTAGGGCCATCCCAGAAGATACATCTTAGACCCTCAAGACAGTTGAGGTTGCTTAAAGTCTTCACAGAGGAAGCTAAGCCTAGTCCAGAAGAGGACTCGGAGAAGCCAGGCTGGCCTGGTGATAAAATCTCACTCACAGGATAAAAGTTGTTTTAATGCATATTTATTTATGTTTTGTATGTGTGTGCGTACGCGTGCACACGCACGCACACACTCTGTATTCACACATACCAGAAGAGAGAATCAGATCTCATTACAGATAGTTGTGAGCCACCACGTGGTTGCTGGAAATTGAACTCAGGACCTCTCCAAGAGCAGCCAGTGCTCTTAACTGCTGAGCCATCTCTCTAGCCCAAGATATATAATTTATGTACATTAAAAACATCCAAGTTCCTTAGTTGGGTGGTAGTGACACACACCTTTAATCCCACCAGCACTTGGGAGGCATAGGCAGGTGGATCTCTGTGAGCCTGAGGCCAGCCTGGTCTACAAAGCAAGTCCAAGACAGTCAAAGCCACACAGAGAAACCCTGTCCTGAAAAATAAAATTTAAAAACCACATCCAAGTTTCTTCCAGAAAAGTTCTACCTCCAAAACTATAGAAGTGCAGAGGGCAATCACCATGTCCTTCACTCTGTTGGCTACCCTCCCTCTCTCACTGTTGTCAGGTGGCCACCAGCTCTTCCTCCACCATCAGCCCAAGGGTCACAAAATGAAGGGGGGAGGGAAGAACGGAGTGTCAGGATAAAGCAGATGCAGAGTCCAAAGCTCTACAAGTTAGAAAAGAGTGCCAATAAGCTAGCTCTGAGTGATACTTAGACGTGCTAATTTTAGCTTGCATTTCCAGAGCCCCAGTGCACTAAGAGCTTTGTTGTGAAAGTGAGGGAAGAAAGCGCTTTTCTGTGAAGGGAATAGGACACTCCAGCTAAGGACGGGGCCAGCATTTTCTGTTGGACACAGAAGTGACCCTAGTTTGCCCTATATTGTCAGCCACCCAAGTCTCCTGCACCATGTACCTCATGACCAATTTCTCCTCATGGTAATCCCACCCCCAGCAATTCTAGTTCAGTAATATACACAGGTGCTTTTGTCTAAGGTCTTCATTCCAGGCCTGCGGTCACGAAGCACTAAGAAACTGCAGCAAAGGCCACATGAGAAGATATCAAACCACAGAAAGCAATATGGGTGACTAAGACCAGCTGTTACCTTGTAACAGGCAGGTGCTTGTTATAATTACAGTGTAAACAAGAAGTACCTTAAAGACATTTCAAAAAGAAGCTGAGTAACAATAATGTGTGGTTTCCAAGTAATTGCTTTTTAAAATTTAGCCCATGATAAGAAATGTGTTTTAATACAGCATACCAGTATATGTCTATACACCCTTGAAAAAGTGAAATAAAAATTAAACCAAACAAAATTATATTTGCAAAGTGTGATACTACGCTATATATTTACATATGTAATATGTAATTAATTTAGTTATAATCAGAATTGATTCTGTCTACAATTAAAAGAATATTAATGACCAGCAGGATGACCAGCAGGTAAAGGCGCTTGCTACCAAGCCTGCCAGCTTGAGTTCAACACCAAGGACACACATGATAGAAAAAGAGGACTGACTCCCACAAGATGTCCTCTGACCATCATATATGTATTGTGGCACATACCTGTTCCATATATACACAAAATACATACATGTAATACAAAGGTTTAATTAAAAATTACTGAGTTAGAAAAACAATGCAACGGTTAGGCGCTGCCTCTTCTTCCTCTACTTGCTACAGTACTTAAGAACAAACTCACTAGGCCAGCTTATCTCCTCTCACATAATTTGAAATAGGCAATGTGACCATTTCCTGAGACACTTTCCCATTTGAAGAGCTCACTCTTGAATTTTCTAGATCCAGGGAGCCTCAAGGCGGATTTGATCCTACTGGCCAAGGAATGCTGTGTGCTTTTTAAGCCATACCTCTCCTTAATCTGTTTAATCTGTCTGTAATCTGCACCCTGAAGCCAACAGCCCCGTAAATTATGTTCTTAGGCGTCAATGTTTTCTGTTAATAGATATTAGTATGTTTGTTGAGGACATCTCTTCTCAACATTTATTTAGTGTTTTTACTCTGCTTTTTGTGTAATATTTATTCACGAAAAGGTGACAATTACAATTGAGGCAAGATTCCCAATGGTGCAAGTTTAACTCAATATCTAGGATGAAGCCTATAGCCTTTTTAAAAAATCAGTAATTATTATGTTATGAGGCAAGCTGAGGTACTGGAATACCCTTATTTCTAACCTTAAAATAAACGCACACACGTTACACAGCTGTAAAGGCGGGGTAAAATATGTACATACTGTTAGGTGCAAAGCTTCCCCCCGCCCCCCAAATGGCAGTGATGGTGATAATGTCCTAAATAGGACTTTAGCCAGGTAAAAAGAAGGGTTGTCATTGGTTAAACAAGCCTAAAGGTTTCTGTCCATCAGAAAAGCGCATCTCTTAAGGCAGCTTTTGTTCACCAGGAGCTTACCACAGAACAGCAGGTTTGTCAAGAAGACTCCCACACCCCATAAGGTGCCCCATCGTGTGGAGGAAGGATGCCCCTGCACTGATCCTGGTCATCTCTCTGACAAGTCTCTTGGTCTGCATGGGGACAGCCCAAACTGGGAACAGGAGATTCCTGTCACCACATCACTTACTAAGTCTCTCCTACATCCTGCTTGCGGTTGGTCTCTCAGCTCCCTCCAGGAGCCTGCTCTCTAACGGAGGCTAACCATTTGCCTCTCCTCCCTTCCCCTCCCCAAGTGCTGCCTGCTCTGTCTCTGTCCCACTCCTTGACTGGCTAGTCCTGCTGTTTCTGTTTCTCTCAGCTCCCGGAGCCTACTCTACAGCCTCCTGGACCTCTAACATTGGAACCCTCCCTCTGGCAAAGTTCTATTTGGTACCCATTTCCCTAAGCCTCTCCCCCACTTCCTCTTCATTCTGCTTGCTTCTGAAAGAGGTCTTCGTTGCTACCTGCTCCATCTCTCTTCTCCTGACTCTACGAATGCACTCTTCCTATACAGAATTAGACTTGCTGACTTCTCACCTGCCTCCTCTATCTGTTTTCTCCGCAGACTCAGAGATTCTATTAAAGCTTCACCATCCAGCCTAGCAGGCTTATCCTCTGAGAGGCTCTACCCAGAGACAGAACAAAACAGAAGCTGAGACTCACAGTCAAACATTGGGCAGAGCATAGGGAGCCTTGTGGAACAGTGAGGGGAAGGATAGAGGGACCTGGAGGGGACAGGAGCTCCACAAGAAGAGCAACAATGCCAACTAACCCGGGCTGGGGATGGGGTAGGGGATTTACAGAGACTGAGGCACCAAGCAAGGACCATGCATGGACTAGACCTAGGCCCCCTACACACACGTATAACTAGTGGGCAGCTTGGTCTTCATGTGGATCCCTAGAAAAGGAAGTGAGGGCTGTCTCTGACAAGGTCTCAGTTACACACTTTTCAATCACTTCCCCCTGGCAGGAATGCCTTACCAGGCCACTGTGTAAGAGGATGTGACGTGCTCAGTCCTAATGCCACTGGATGTGCTGGGGTAGGTTAGTGGGGGGAATCTCCTTTTCTGAGGGGTAGGGGTATGAGGATAGGGGAAGAGGGAGGGGGAAGGGGGACCAGGAGGAGAAGAGGGAGAGGGCTACAGTTGGGATGTAAAGTGAAGAAAGAAAGAAAGAAAGAAAGAAAGAAAGAAAGAAAGAAAGAAAGAAAAAAGAAAGAAAGAAAGAAAGGGAGGGAAAAGAAAAGAAATCCATACCGTCTTACTAGAAACAGCTTGGCCCCAGTTCAGACTAGATAATCCATCTCGGTGGTCAGAAAATGGCCAAATTCTCACAGACTGTGACAACATTTGCTGCCACACAAGCAAAAGAACTGAAAACCCCCTTTTCTCTAAGCTCTCTCCACTCTCAAAAATCTCACACTCAAGACTTTCTTTGCTTTATTCTTGCTCTAGTCCCTCCGGCTGATCACTGGATTTGGTCTAACAAAGATTCCAATGTCATTGAGGTATGGAAAACATTAAAAATTCTTAAGCTATTCTCCTAAAAAGCTGGCTCTGGAGTTACAGCCTGCTCTCTGCAAACCCAAGCACGATTGCTTAAATGCTTCTCCCAAAGTCTCTGTGTCCTGGGTCAGGCTGGCCACCTGACTGTGACAGGGAGAGGGAAAGCAAACACAACAGCCCAGGAAACCATGTACTTTCAAACAACTAAGAAGTAAATGATCCCCAATTGGATTGCTGCTGCTCAGCTCAGGCTCCTTCTCTTGGTTTTATTTAATTCTCTAAATACTTCCCTCTCTTATATCTCAAAAACTTTTGCAAAAGTACAAACTTTATCTCAAGATTTAGAAGTTCATTGGGTGTAGTTAAAAAAAAAAAAATCTGTAAAACCTGTAACAAAAGGTTAGCTAAAACCTGTAACAGAAAAGGTTGAGCCAGGCATGGTGGTCTGTCCTTTTAATCTCAGCACTGAGTGCTGTAAGAAACTGGACTGAGCAAGTCATGGGGAGCAAGCCAGTAAGCAGCACTCCTCCATTGCCTCTGCATCAGCTCCTGCCTCCAGGTTCCTGCCCTTTTGAGTTCCTGCCCTGACTTCCTCCAATGATGGACTAGGAGCTGGAAGTGTAAGCCAAAAAAACCTCTTTCCTCCCCAACTTGCTTTTTTGGCCATGGTGTTTTGTCACAGCAATAGACACCCTGACTAAGACAGGAGGCAACACCAGGCCTCCAAAATATGTTGGATTAGGATGGATTTTTGTATAATGATTTTTGTCCTGGGAATAAAAAAGTAACAAAAGAGAACAAAGCCATAATGAAGGCTTCTGGGAAGTAAGATTTTAAAACATGTTTGATGACTAAGGTTTATAAATTCCTAAGGCTACAAGGTCTGCTCAGGTTAACAGAACTGACTTAGACATGCGTGTCTAACCATGTGTGTCTTTGCTAACTTTTGTTCACCATCAGCCTCCTAAAATCTTTTTTAGATAAGGAACACGTTTAATGAATAAGGCTTACGAATTCCTAAGTTCATTCAGGCTAGCAAAAACTAACTTGAAGATGTCTAGCTAACTTCGTTAGGCTTTAGCTAGGGATAAACTGATATTCTATAAAAGTGCAGTGTGCAAGGACCAGGAACGCAAGGTCCTTAGTCTCTCTGTGAACTGGACTTGTGGTTTAAAGTTTTATTTTGATGCTAAAGCATCCTCAATTCAAATCTCCAATTCCAATTTTCAAGGCTTGAGTTTAACAGGGATAGAACCATAAAGTCCAACTTGTCAACTGCTAAAGATAATTAAGGCATGTAACTTAACATGTTACCTTATAAGTGATCGGTTTTCCAATGTGCTCTGAACTACGCTCATGGCCATACCAAGGATAAATGTAACTCATCTACAGGGACAGCCTTTAGCCTTCTGAACATGTTGTCATGGTTAAGCCTGTTTCAAGTAAAGTTTGTTTAAAATTGAGTATAGTTAATACATTCAATGACAGCCCACAACCAACCCCCCACCCCCACCCCTGACTCCAAGATCTGCTGAACTATGGCATTTAGGGTGCTTAATGAAAAAGGCAGGAATGCCAGCTCCTGGCCACAGCCCTAAGGTCTCCACCAAAGAAGATGGGCCAGTGGAGTTCAGCTGGGCACTGGGCAAAGAACTGCCCTTCGCCTCACCAGTCATTTGGACCCTGCCCAAACTGTGGACAAGCTGAGCACTGGAAAATCTACTGCCCTTCCTGCCTTGTCAAGGTAGGTCAGTCCCGAGGTACTGCCTCTTCAGGAAACTTACTTGGCTCTTCTGGGCCTGGAGGTCAAAGGCTGATGCTGTCCAGGGACCTATGGCCACAACACAGCCATCAAGATCACCATGGAGGAGCCGGGGCTGCCTGTCCAGGGAGCAGGTTAAGCTTTTATCATTCTTAATTGATACAGAGACTATTTGGTCTATATTTTCTATTCACATTTATCCGTTTCAGCTCTGTGATGACGTGGTGGTGGTGGTGAGCCCTGGCTTTATCAGACAATTCAGCTGAGCTCAGCCAGCCACTCTCCCTAGGCTAGCACTGCCAGATGAGTCCACTCAAACCTAGAAAGTCTGATTCACCTCACAAACATTTTGGCTTTACATAGCTTTGGGTACAAAAGTTGTACTTGTTGATTAAACAAGTTTTTTGTTTGGTTCATTCTGATTTTTCAAGATGGGGGTTTTTCTCTGTGTAGCCTTAACTGTCCTAGACTTGCTTTGTAGACCAGTCTGGCTGGCCTTGAACTCACAGTGATCAGCTTATCTCTGCCTCCCTGACTGCTGGGGTTAAAGGCAGATTATACAAATTTTAAAAACTTTCAGCCTGGTCTACAAAGCGAGTCCAGGACAGTCAAGGCTACACAGAGAGACCCTGTCTCAAAAAACCAAACCAAACCAAAACAAAATACTTTAAAAGGTTTAAATTATCTGAGTTGCTTAAATAAATAAATAAATTTTAAAAAATGGGTCTGAGGCCTAATTACCTGCCAGCTTGAATTGGTTTCATATGTAAAAAGCAGGCCTGGCTTCTTTGGGGTTTCCAGGTCTCCTGTTGAGAAAGGCAGGCTCACAAGACAGGTTTGCCCATCTGACAGGCTTCACGCTGAGAAAGGTAAACTCACAAAACAGATTTCCACGTTAAAGAAGGGCGGAAATGCCTTTTACTATTCCTTTATTTAAAGAACTTGCTTTTCAATGGCTGCTCTTCCTTAATCAACCACCTCAGTGGGCTGAGGCACTTGCAGCCACAGCTGACAAGCTAAGTTCAGTGCCTTGGATTCACATGACGGAAGAAAAGAAAGAACCTCTGCAAGTTGTCCCCTGACCTCATGGGACTGCCACTAGGAAGATAAACTAATGAAAAGGACGTAACAATAAAAACAAAAACAAAAAACAATGACACAAGAAAAGCTAGTGATTTTCAACAAGACAGGACACATGCCCATGAGCCTGTTACCTTCCACCCCAAGAAGGAAGCTGAGGCCCTTTTATTTCCAGAACCGGTTTACTGTACACTCTCCCCACGATTACTTGTCGGCCTAGATTCATTCTTACAAACATGCACCAAGGATCCAATTAAGCAACCAGAAGGCACAACCCCCCTCCCCACCCCACCCCCGCTGCATGCGAAGCGCCGCTGACAGAATATTTATCAGAAAGCTAAAGCGCCTTTCACGTAAGGGTATACCAAGAGGTTCCTCCTAGGCCCAAGACATCCAGAGGCCCCCCACTATCCTCACACCTCAGGCGGATAAGATGATTGAGCCCAGACACTGACAGCATTGGACGCTCCTAGACACCTGAGACATGGCAGCTAGTGTTGGCATCTCTGACACCCAGACCAAAAAAAAAGGGGGGGGGGGGGTAGGAAAGTGAGATGAGGATAGCCCCATCAATACGTGGGAAATGGGTATTAATATTATTTTTTTATGACGGGTGTTTGGGAATGTAATCATGAGATGCAAATTTAGGAATCTTCTGCCCATCGGAGAAGCGAGGCTACAGGAAGGGCGGGCAGGCATCTGGGTAAGAGATCCTGCCTCTGTATATTCGGATGGCTTGGGAGGAGGGGCCTGGCACCTCACCGAACACTTTGACTGCTCCTTTCAAATCCACACAAGAGCTGGGGTATGCTAGACGGTTCTGCTCATCCACCGCCGCACAATCCAGGCTGCTGGGCGAGCAACCAGACAGGGCAGCAGGTCTGACCCTGGGCCTTCGTCCACCAGCCCGGCTCCCCCGGGGGCGCAGAAACGGCCCGGGGATCTGCAGCAGAGGCTGCGTGGGGACACACGGCCCACCAACCCAGGACTCAATCTGGCCGAGCCTAGAGCCGGCTGCAGAAAGGCGGGGCCGCCATTAGCCTCCCTCCCCGCTGGCTCCCCTCAGCTCCACACAGCCTCCCTCCAGCCTCGCCCGCCGAGCCACGCACACAGTCACCAGCCGACTAGTGCGCTCCCCTCCGACCTCCCTTAGCGATCGCCGGCTGCAGCCGGTTCCCACCGGCTCCACACAGCTCCCCTCCAGCTTCATGGCGCCACGCACACTCACCATTGTGCCCTGACTTCCGCGGCGTCCGTGTCCTCCCGGTGGACGGTCCCACACCGGCCAGATGCAGAGCAGACAGATGCAGCAGGGCCAAGGGAAGCGTCCACACCGGAAGAGACCCAGCCAGAGGATTCCAAGATCCTGGACTTCAGAAACAAAACGTGAAAGCCCGCCCCTTCCACCGTTTCTAAACGTCTAATTGGAAGCTCTCACCGTCGTGCTGCTGATTGGATGACTTTCAGGTCCCGCCCCATCAGGTCCCAGCTCTACCCTCTGAAGCTGGAATGACAAGTTCTTGGTACAGTTGTAGTAAAGCCGACCCTAATGGGGACGTTAGCATTTACTATTGTACATGAGACCAACTTATCAATCATGTGTATGCATATTATTCTCAACGGAGAAGAATTTCGTAGCCATTATTTTTACCCTGAGCTCTGTTCTTGAATTCTAAATTTAAAAATGGGAAGCAATCCTCTGAATCAGCAGTATTCAGTATACAAAGGGGGAGTAGGCAACACACAAGTGTAATTTTTAAATTTTTCTAGTGTTGATACTAAAATTAAAACAGGAGGTATTGATCATAATAAAACCCAGAATATCCAAACTATTATCATTATGTGGAAATGTTACACACACACAACACACACACACACACACACACACACACACACACACACACACACACAATCGGCCATTATACTAAATTGTCAAAATTCATCGAGTCTTTAGCAGGTTTCAGTTCAGGTCAAACTCCTCTCTGAGAACTATGAATTTCCTGGCCGCAAGAAGGTGAGGGGCCTGAGAACCTCTCCCGTTTATGTCAGAGGTGAAGAAATACAATTCCCTGCAAATATTTCTCTTAGGTTCTAGTGAATGGGAGCAACAGTGTCCTAAAAGAGAGCAAGGGTCAAACCTGGAGGTGTTCAAAGGTAGGCACATGAAGAGGGGAGCCTGTTTCCTGATCCCTCCACAGCCTTGCCCTCTGTGGTTTAGATTATAGGCAAAACCCCACCTCACTTCCCTTTTGTTTAGTTTGGCCTTGGACCGACTTGTCAGACTATGGATGTGTGTTTTCTCCTGTGGCATGCAGTACAATGTAACTTTAAGAATTCAACAATATGTACAACGTCTGCAAATTCTTTCTGTATAACTCAATACCATCTAGCAAGAGATCCAATTTAATTAGTGGGGAAGGAAATTAATTTATACATAGCAGCTACTATTTGCCAGGTACCTTACAATTAAAATAGCATGAAGTCATGGCATGGTGCCTATAAGGGTGCATTACTTTCATTTTATTTTATTTTTTAATTTCATTGTCTAAAATTCCCAAACCACCTCTGGTACTTGTGAACTAGCTCAGGGTGTATATAGCTCTGAAGGAAAATAGAGATTAGCTTCTAGAAAGGTCATGGCCACAGCTGGCAGTAAGGACTCTCAGATGTACCGACCAGGACCTGGAAGCATGTCACCCCACCGGATCCATCGTTCCACCATCCCATACACAGGATCACCGATTCTCAGGCTTCCAATTTGTTCCTACCGAGAAATACATTCCAAAAAGTGGGGATGACTGATATAAACTCTTCACAGAAGGGTCACCCAGGCGGTAGCTCAGCAGGGTTCCCAGAGGTCCCTTTCTGTCTGTGATTCCCGGTGTCTGGGTCCCCTGTAGTCAAAACACACCTGGGGCAGCTCAACGCCTTTTCCATCTCTACATCACCAAATTAGGAGTTCATCCAAGTACCCTCCTCCAAAGCCTCGAAGCCTGGCCCCAGGGTGTTTAGCCTGAAGTATTCTGTCTTCACTTTCTTTTTCAGTGTGGTGTTGAGATTGACTACGGAGGGTTCAGAAATCATGTGGATAGGGCTGCCGTCTGGGCAGGCTGCCTCCTGACTCTGAACGTAATTTTCAGACAGGTAAAGTTTCTTTGTGGTGCTTCCTTTCAAGCTCATATCAAATTGAACCAACTATAGGCTTGAGTCTTCAGGTAAGTGGTGAACCACTGGTATACCCACCCCATGCCCCATAATCTCTGCCTTTTATGTCGAGACCAGCTTGCAGTCATGGATCATATTTGAAGATGGCAGCTTAATAAGCAAAACCATCAGGCCCATACCTGGAGCTTCGCGAGGGTTCGGTAATTGTCCTCCAAGGTGACGGAGACCAGCACATGGTGAGTGAGGCTTCTGTCGGCAGTGATAACGTTCCATCTTCCTTAACCACCATCCAAAACCTGTCAGGCACTTTACCACAGTGCAGCCCCATGTTGGTGGACTCCGTCTCACACACCGACACCCCCTTGTAGGACTTGATCAGGTAAATCCAAAGCTTTGACACCATGCCTACCTGCTGTAGCCACCCGCGCCGCTAAGAACACCGGGCCACAGTCCCCTGCGTCGCCGTGGCCAGTCCTAGCTTGGCAACACCACGCTAGGTGGACCATGCCTGTCCCGGGAGCCTGAGGTGAGCCAGAGCCGAGGAGCTGGAGGCACCCATGTGCAGTCCTGGGCTCCCTGGTACATCACTTTTCTATGCCTGAATAACAAACCACTCCGAAACTTAGTAGTTGGTGGGTGGGCTGCTCTTCAAATGAGGTTCAGGGAGACAGCAGACTACATGTGTTGGAGGCAGACAATGATATCTTCTCAGCCTTTGGGAGGAACCCTGCTAGAACCTAGTACAATGTGA
Organism: Acomys russatus; assembly: GCF_903995435.1. Lineage (NCBI taxonomy): Eukaryota > Metazoa > Chordata > Mammalia > Rodentia > Muridae > Acomys > Acomys russatus. The sequence continues at coordinate 15,355,584 of NC_067151.1, read as the reverse complement.
AATATGTGAAATATAGAACCAGATTTTGAACCAGACTCACCCGAAGTGGAGGCGCCTTAGGCAACTACAGACAAGTCAGTGTGCCGTGAGATAGCTGGCACGGCAGTGTTTGTGAAAGCAGGTACACCATCTTTGCCTAAACTCATTCTCATGGAGATGCAGAGGTCTTGAAAGGAAAATGGAAAGCATTCAAGACCTCAGCCTATGTATCAGACTAATACAGTTTCATAGACACAGCGTTGTGTCGCGTGGCACAAAGAGACCAACTCAGCTTCAAAGTACAGAAAGAGCTACATCCTTCGATGGGAGCTACAGAAAAATCACGTTGCCTAGGCTGTGGACACAGGAAGAGTACAGACACGCTGACAGGCCTGCATTCGGTGTCACTATGGCTCTTCTTATGACTAAGCCTCATTCATGCAACTGGAACTGTTCCAAGTCCAGGAATTTACCCAAACAAGGCTGGAATTCCTTCCCCAAGTCCTCCTGACTTCCAAAGCCCGAATGCTCACTCTAGGACATGTGGTCCGCCCAACCTCTATGGTCCCTTTAGGACCTGAATAGCGAGCGGCACATAATTGAAAGGTCAGGATTTGCATCCATTGGCTAGCTATGCTTCATTATTAGGAGGGATCTTGACAGAACACTTCTGCACCTTCTGCAGGGGACCTGGAATGATTTGGGGGAAATGTTTCCCTCAAAAAAAATATTAAGGAAAAGTTTGGGGTATCAAGAATCAATCATATACTTCCCACTTCTCATTACAAGAGAATTTGAAGACCTATATAATGTGCCCCACAGGCATGGAAATTCTTCTCAATTTTTTTTTTTTTTTTTTTTTTTTTTTTTTTTTTTTTTTTTTTTTTTTTGGTATTTGTAGGATTTTTCTTTTTTGTTGTTGTTTTTGTTTCTGATGCAGGCAGGATGAAATTACTATGTCTGAAAAAACATCCTACTATGTAAATAAGTGACTTAAGGACATATGTAGTGTCTGCTGAAATAGATATGTTTAAATTACTTATCTCGTCTTGGTTTAATTTTAGTCAGTCATTATGCATCTAGATGTTTCTTTTTGTCTTAAATTGTACAGTTTAGTGGAATTTATGATTTTAACACATTTTGTAAGGATTTCCTGGATTTCACTGGAGGTCAACTTAAATGCATAACCTCTTCACATCACATCTATCTCTGGAGATGGTGTCCATGCTTTCATGACAAACACCGCTGCCCCTGACATCTCACGGGACGCTGACGTCTCTGTAGGTGTCCAAGGCGCCTCCACTTCAAGTAGGTGGTGGTTAGATATCTGGATCTACATTTCATGTATTTCACATTGTACCAGATTCTAGCAGGATTCCTCCCCAAGGCTGAGAAGATGTCTTTGTGTACCTCCAAAACATGTGGTCTTCTGTCTACCCTAACCAGACTTGGTGACTTACGTGTACTTTTTAATTTGAATAACTACTATCAGGCCAAGTTCATATTATTATTTGGTATACATGTTAATTTTTCTGTTTTATTATATTTTACAAACTTTAGGTATTCTTTTATATTCTGTGTTTTAAGCATGCATACATACATATAGATACATAAATACAGGTACTTTAAAATCTTACCGTGTTTCTACAGTAACACCAATATTATTTTGACCTTTTGACCTTTCGCTTTTCTTTGAAAAATATGCTTTACATTAAGAATGGCATTTTTCATTCAGTCCCGATAGCACATCTTTAAAGGACTTAAAATGTAAAATACGTAGGTCTATATAAAATTTCATTGTGTCATAGAATATTCCTTTCACTGTGATTTTGCCTGCATCCTTACCCAAAATTAAAATCGAGGTAAGATTGACTGTTTGGAACCCTGCCTCCTACCTCAGGGACTCATGGTCCCTACTGGCTCAATACTCCCTTTGTCGTGGTGCCTAAGCCCTCCGGTGCCTACTGCTTATTTCAGGACCTCTGCCTCCTTAATGAGGCAGACATCCCAATCCACTCCACAGTTACCAACCCCTACACCCTCTGCTCTAAAATTCCTCCTACAACTTCCCACTTTACCATCCTGGACCTAAAGGATGCTTTCTTTACTGTCCTGACTCATACTTTCTCTTTGTCTTCGCCAGGGAGTCCCTTGACCCATGGACGACTGTAAGACAGCTTACATGGACAATTCTCCCTCATTCCTTTGACCAAGCTTTGGCCTCCTCAGACCTCAGTCCTAGCATACTTCTTCCATATGTAAATGCCCTCTTACATTGTAGCCTTTCCCTGTCTCTGTCCTAATGAGGTGCTTCATCGCTCCTAAATTACCTTGGCTTCCTGGGATACCATGTCTCTCTGCCTAAGGCTCAGCTGTGCTCTCCTGCTGCCTGCACTTGGGCATCTGACTCAGCCCAGGGTTGAAGACCCTCACCTCTGACCAAGTCTGAGCCTTGCAGGGCTTGCAGCTCCTCCAGCCACAGTGGACCAGATCCCTTCATTCTGGGTCCTAATGGGATTCTTCTGCCACTGGCTCTCTGTACCAGGCAGCCAGAGAAACCTCCATGGGGCCCCTCATCCCCCTGGCCACAGTCATTTCTCTTTACTTTGGGATGCCCTCTTAGCAGCAGCCATCTTGGGTCTCCCAGACTCCACCCTTTATACTGAGAGGATGGGAGTGGCCAGAGGCTCAACTTGTTGGACCCTCCCACAGGGGTCTAGCTTTTTGGTCTGAATAGCTAGATCACACCTTATGTAGATGGCAGCCATCTTTGAGGGTCCTAGTGGTGGTGGTGGCCAAACTCACCTGGAGGCTGTCAGGATCACCCTGTTCCAGTCTATCACAGTAGACTCCATCTATCTCCTCTCGAGCCTTTTGAGTCATTCCTCTCTTTTCCTCCTCAGGCCCTCACAGGTCCAAGCTTTTCATCTACTGTTTCTAGAAAAAAAAACAAAAAACAAAAAACAAAAATAAATTCCCTTGGCCTCAGGTCTTGCCCTGAACCCTGCAACCTTCCTCCCAACTCCTCACTACCGAGGGCATTCCCACTGTCAACATCCACCTCATGGCCAAGCTCTTAGAGACCCTCCAACTCTTGGTAGAGTGCCCATAATCCACTCCCAGGGGTACCAGACCTCGCTGGACCCAGTGGTTGTGGGCGTTGCCAGGGCTGACACAGTGGCCTAGGGGCTAGCCTCCAGCTTCACTGGATCCACAGGACACAGCCTCTTTCTGGCAGCCTCCTATGGGCCCAAATACCAGCAGGAGGAGGGAGATACACTTTTCAATAAAGGGGCCATGCAAAGGGCACTCTCCATCATCTCTGACATCCACCAAACCTGACACATTGACCCCAAGGCACTATTCTATTTTTAGAGCCTCTCTTTGACCCCCCACTGACCTCCAGGCCCACGTTTTAAAGGTTCACTTTCCTGCCAGATATGCGCCAATGCCAACCCACAAGGGGCCCTCCAGATACACCATCTCTGTGCCAGCTCCGAGGACACCAACTGGGCCAGGGCTGGCAGATTGGCCTCACCCACATGCCTATTCATAAAAAGCTCCACTATCTTCTAACTCTTGTTGACACCTTTCCAGGGTCAATTGAGGCATTCCCCATCTCCAGGGAAATGGCTCAGGTACTCCTTGAACACATTACTCCTTGGTTTGGCACGCTACAGCCCATCCAAACAGACAACGATCCGGCCTCCATCTCCAGGATCGCTGAGCTCATGTCTGAAGCTGTCAACATCTCCTGGAAACTCCACATCCCTTACTGCCCAGGAAAGGTTGAGAGAGCCAACAAGCGCATCAAACAGCAGCAGCTCCCCAAGCTCTCTCTCGAGCTCAGCTTATCTTGGCCTTCCCTCTTCTTTATTGTCTTTACCCCATGCTCTCCTTCAGGTCTAAGCCCTTTCAAGCTGCTATATGGGAGGCCATTGCTCCCCAATCACCCTTTTCTGGCTCACTACCTACCCTACCTCTCCTCCAGGGTTTCTTCTCTGAGAAGCTGAGAGCTACCTACCTGCCCCTCTCCCCCAACACCAGTGAACTCAACCACTTCTGAGCCTGCTCTACTCTCCCTGGGGGACCAGGTACTCCTCGAGCAGTTATCTCCTAAGTCTTCAGAGCCCTGGTAGAAAGGACCCTGCACTGTGATCCTCAGCGCCCCTTCAGATGCCAAGCTTCTGGGATACCAGTGCGGGTACCACCTCTCCAGGCTCAAGAGCACGCCTAATCAGGATGAGTGTCCAACCACTGGGACCCCGCCACCCTTGGGTTATCCAGAAAGCCCAGTGAAGAGCCAGGATGGTCAAACCTGTCTGCCTTTTGTGTTTTGCTCTTTCGTCTCTATCTCCTGTGTGCTTAAATGTATTTCTCCTCAAACACTTGTGCTGCTGTAGACAAGGCCCACCGCTCCCAAATTTCCTGAAATTTGTTATGGTAATGGTTATGGTAACCTTGGAAACATGGGGCAGGGGTGGCTTGGCCTCAACACCTGCTTCCCAGTGGCGCTTCTATATTTACCAGTAAGATGCTGACAAACAAGCAGGCAGTAATGGATGTCTTGGGTCCAGCCAACTGCAGCCCTCGGGGGAGGGGGGTGCTAATCTATCACTTCCGTCCCTGTCCTGGACTTCTCTTGCACCCATTGGGATTGGGGGTTACAAAATCAAGTAGCATTGCTCCGTCTGGGTGCTTGGTGGCTGACCTTTTGCTTCATCTGTGACAAAAAAAAAAAAAAAAAAAAAAAAAAAAGCAGGATGGCAAGACTCCATATGTGGAGGGAAATGGAGGCTGCCACAGACAAAGCCATGCCTCCTGGGTCTTCCTCACTCCCAACCTACTACATCAATATCAGGGACCCCTGGGATCCACAGTGGGCTACAGGGCCGGAGAGGAAAATATAGTCAACTTATGTAGCAGCCTACCCATGTGGATGAGTCAACGTCTTTCACTCCTGTGTCTGGGTTGTTTCTTAGGCGATACTGCCCCCATCCCCCCACCCCCGCCACACACACGTTCTAGTAAGCTCTATTCCTCCTCCTCCTCCTCTCTCCAACCCCACTGGCTCAAAAAGCCCCTCCCAACAAAGAAAAGGCACCAAAAAGCCCAGTACCAAATTCCTGGCAGCTGTCACAAATGGCTCCCTGTAGTCACCAGCCACCCAAATCCCCACCTAAGTGACCATACTTGGGCACAAGCCCAGCTTGTGGCTGGCACGTTATGCCCTTCTCCTATAATCCATAAAAACTTCCCTGCCATAGCCTGAGCACAACTTCTCTGGCCTCGCTCTCCGAGACTGGTGAGCTCGCCTGGGAGCTGTCCCCAAATAAACCTGCTTATATACTTTAAACTTGGCTTGAATTGGCTTGTGTTTATAGACAAATTTATAAATAAGCACTTGCTAGTTTTTATGGATATCTTTACTGGGTGGATAGAAGTGTTACCCACCAGGACTAAAACTTCTCAAATAGTAGCTAAAAAGGCTCCTCCAGGAACTGGTCCCCCAATTTGGCCTCTCTCTAGTGATGGGGTCCAACAATGTTCTAGCTCTCATAGCTGTGGGGAGCCACTCTTAGCGGCCCTTGGCTTAAAACATAGGCAGTTCCACACCTTGCCTGTAGGCTCCATTTTCTACACCTCTGCTTGGCACGTAGCAAGCTGAGGGTCAGCCCGAGGCCACACCACCTGGTCCAGGTCCCAGGAAGCTGCTTGTTTGCCTTATCTCTGCAGCTGCACTCCTCAGAACTAACCTCCCTATCCTTGAAGTTTTTACTACAGAGATATATAGCAGAACATCCTCATTAGGGCCTAGGAACCGATTGCTTATCACCTTTGCAGCTGCACTCTCTCAGAACTTACTTCCTTATCTTGAAGTTTTTACTACTGGGTGAGAGAGCAGAATAGCTGCCATTAGGTTTCCATAGCAACCCTGCCCTTGCCCCTCTGAGACTCGCTATAAAAACCCTGTGAAATTTTTCAATAAATGAGGCTTGATCGGAATCCAGACTTGCTCTCATTTCTTCGTGTCTCCTGTCGTCCTTTGTTCACTCTGGCACCCCCTCCCAGGTTCTGTTTGAAGACCTCACAGGCTGGGGCACATAGCCAAAACATCTCAACTAATGGCTGAAGCTTTATGTACTGATTTAAAACTCCACTGCGCATACAGACCTCAAGGTTCTATGCAGAAAAAATGAACAGGCTGTTAAAACAAACCCTAATGAAATGCTCATTAGAGCCTGGAAAAGGGTGAACAGACCTCTTTCCCTTTGCTTTGCTTCAGGCCCACTGCACCTCATTCAGGGAGGGATTCACCCCACAAAATCGTGTTTGGAAGATGCCCCCACTGTTTCCCCAGCTCAGAGACCAGCAGTTGGCAGAACTCTCTGCCATTCCTTCCCCAAGGCACTACAGCCCCTCCAGGCCTGATGAAGGCTATTCATTGGACCATCCAGGAGACCCAGCTGACCTCCAAGTCCACCATCAGTTTCCACTTGTTCTAGTGGTACCATCTAGCTTAAGCAAGTAGCCAAAGGGGCACTGGAACCAACATGGAAAGGACCATACATGGTGATATCTTCACTCCTACAGTTGTGAAAGTATCTGGCATTACACCATGGATCCACCACACCCAGGTCAAGAAAGAGGATGCAATAGAAGATGAAGCCAAATGGACTGTCTTCCAGACCCATTAAAACTAAGGTTTCATTCCTCCCAGACCCTTCCACTCCCTTCCTCTCTGACTCCTCCCATTTCACCGTCCAGCTCCCACTGCCTTCAGGCCTGGACCTGGGAACTGAGGAGGACAGATAATGCATTAGCTATCATGACTATAGACCTGTAACCTGCACTCCACTTTTATCTTTTCTCACAGATGCCTACTTTAAGTGTCTGGTTGTACTGGAAGAAGGGAAGATGTGGGATTTTATCTTTTGAGATAGGAATACAGAGTCAGCAATTCTATGTATGCCCTGTGTCTGGGACCTTAGTTGTGAAGAACAAGGCAGTTTCCATTGCAAAGAAAGGGGTTGTGAAACAAAGGCCCTCTGGAAACACACACACACACACACACACACACACACACACACACACACAGAGAGAGAGAGAGAGAGAGAGAGACAGAGAGAGACAGAGAGACAGAGAGAGACAGAGACAGAGACAGAGAGAGACAGAGACAGAGAGAGACAGAGACAGAAAGAGACAGAGACAGAGAGAAAGAGAGAGAGAGACAGAGAAAGTACCTTCCAAGAAATGCACAATAGGAAAGTGTAGTCCAATGGCCATAAAATTAAAGGTCTGGAAATTTCTTAAGAAAGATTCTGGCCTATGGAAAATAGGGAGAACCTGGGAAATCAGACTCTACGTCACAGGAAGTGGCCTGGGCATTTGTTTACTATCTAGAAGACCTCCCCCACCCATCCCCATCCCCACCCCCACCCTACCACAGGTCCCCAGGCCTAACAAAGATCTACCCAATTTCAAAGCCCTGACTAACTCTCCCCTCACTCAACACAACCAGGGCCACAGCCCCACCTCCAGCTCTCCAGGAAGCTGAGGGTCCCCATTCCTGTTTTTCACTCTTGACAAAGTCTACCTCTTAGTTAATCATTCTTGACCAGAAACTGGCCAGGATTTCTGGTTATGTTTAAGCCCCAAGCCTTTGTGCTACTTAGGGATAGGAACTAACCATATGGTCTATCAACAGACTGACCAGACTCCCTATGACTGGGGAGAGCCCAAATTATAAGGAAGGAGTGAAACTTCTCCAACCTAGGCACCTCCCCTTATTCCAATGCCTGCTACTCCACCTTGCAGGCTAATTCATCTGAACAACAGCAACATGGCCGAACCCCTGAGACTTTTCAGTGGGCGTGTTTGAATGGTTTGTGTAACTGTCCCCCTTCTGAACTGAGAAACCCCTTTTTTTGCATCTTAGTACACATTGTGTCACATGTATACCTATATAATGGAAAGGGGGGGAGGATATATTTTTAATATGGACCCTGGACTAGAGAGGGAAAAAGAGCTCTGCCTGTCCCTGTCCCACTTTTGGCTGCCAGCATAGCCAGCTCAAAAGCCATAGGCATGGGAGATAGAAACCCTCAGAAACAAAGCAGACAGGTGGATCAGGACCTAGAGGTATTAGAGCAGTGGTTCTCAGCCTTCCTCAAGCTGTGACCATTTCACACAGTTCCTCGTGTTGCGGTGACCCCCGCCCCCAACCATAAAATTATGTTGTTGCTACTTCATAAATATAATTCTGCTACTGTTATGAATTGGAGTGTAAATATCTGTGTTTTCTGATGGTTTTAGGCAACCCATGTGAAAGGATCATTTGACCCCACAAAGGGGTTGTGACCCACAGATTGTGAACCACTGTATTAAAAGATTCCATTTCTGAATTAAAACAACAGTTACATCACCTTGCAGAAGGGGCCATTCAAAATCAGAAAGGTTTAGACTTGCTTCTAATGAAACAGGGGAGACTATGTATGCCTTTTTGGGAAACCTGTGCTGTCTATGTTAATCAATGAGGAGTGGTTAAAAGAAAATCTTGCCATGGATGGAGAAAACCTCAAAAATAATTGTGTTAATTTTAAACAACCATTTTCTCAAAAGTTATTCTAGTTAAAGTTTCCAGTTTTCTTTATCTCAAAAATTCCTGGTTTTCACTAACTTTAAAAAAAAAAGATTTATTTTTATTTTATATGTATGCATGTTTTATCTACATCTGTGCATCGTGTGTGTGTGTGGTACCCATAGACACCAGAAGAAGGCGTTAAATCTTCTGGAACTGGAGTTTTAGGTGGTTGTGAGCCACCATGTGGGTACTGGGAATCAAATCTGCATCTTCTGCAAGAGAAGCAAGTGCTCTTAACCACTGAGCATCTATCTCTCCAGCCCCATGAAGGCACTTACTATTGTTTTCATAGTCTTCACTACTTTTTGCTATAATTTGTATTCTTTCTATTAACTCTAAGGTTAGCTATTTTTTCTGGTCCCCTGAGGTGTAAAATTAATTAGCATTACATGAGGCTTTTTTTCAGCTTTCCATTCCTTTAAAAATTATCTGTCACAGCCAACTTAGAAAAGATTATTTTTGGGGGGCTTACAATTTTGAATGTTAATTCATAATTGAATCACACTATAGTTTTTGTCCTGCAGTATTACTTCATGTTGGAAACACATGGTGGAGCAGGGTCTGTTAGTACAGGGCCAAGGAATGAAAAAAAGAAAAAGTTAAGACTAGGGTTCCACAATTCTCATCATGGGCACTCCCTCAGTGACCTAAAGACTTCTTTCTAGACCCCTGTTGTGTAGCAGTTGCATCCGAGGTTGAAATATTCCACCCTGGAGGAAAACTCAAAATAGCTTCAGGAAGTCCCTGAAACCGAACAGACTCACTAGGCTCCTCCCTTCCCAAGGGCAACTGATAAGGACTGAGGATTCACTCTCAGATGAGCCAAGTTGCAAGGGAGACTTCTAGACAAGCCTAGAAGGAGCAGCCTGCTGAGCTGCCTGGAAGAGTCTCAGACCTGCTGAGTCATTGGAAAGGATGCTCTCCAACCTGCTCAGCTGCCTGCAGGCTGTGCAATGGGCTCCAGGTCCCCGGCTTTGTGAGATGTCACTCATGCTGGGGTGGGCTTTGCTGATGCCGCTGTCTTTGAATCATTTCTGTTTCTGTAAGTAACCCTTCAGTCATATTCCTGTAAGAAGTGCCAACAAAACTCATTGGATCACCACATTGGTGGTATCTGTACTTTGGTTCATTGTGGACTCCCTATCAGGGTTGAGTAGGTGGTGAGGGGAAAGGTCGTGTTCTATATCTTTAGGAAAAGTCTCTCAGGCAACAACCCCCACCTCTGAAAAGTGTCAGACCTCCAAATATTACTATAGGGTTAAGGCTCAACCTAGACTCAATTCCAGACTCAAACCTGAATTCTGCGTTGACCCTCACAGATTCATGCCCATATGCAATAAAAAGATTTATTAGCACACATTATTATGTGCTATTTAAGCGTACTAAGACGCTGGCTCTGGAAGCAAGGTAGCCCTCTGTGTTAGGGTTTCTATTACTGAGACAAAACTCCATGACCAAAAAGCAAGTTGGGGAGAAAAGTGTTTATTAGATGTACATGTTTACATCATAGTCCATCTTTGAAGGAAAGCAGGACAAGAACTCAAACAGGGCTGGAAAGTGGAGGCAGAATTTGATACAGAGACCTTGGTGGGATGGATGCTGCTTAGTGGTTTGCTCAGCCCGCTTTCTTTCTTCATTTATTTATTTAATCACTTTACAGCCTGATCCCAGCCCCCTCCCCCTTCTCCTCCTAGTCCCACCCTCATACCCACCTCTCCCCATTCCCTCTTCTTCTTCTCACAGAAGGGGAGGTTCCCAAGCGGTACCAAACCACCGGTACCAAACCACCCTCGCACCTCAAGTCACAGCAGGACTAAACTCATCCTCTCCCACTGAGGCCAGATGAGACAGCCCAGCTAGGGGAGAGGGATACAAAGGCAGGTAACAGAGTCAGAGACAGCCCCTACTCCCATTGTTAGGGGACCCATGTGATGACCATGCTGCACATCTGCTACATATGTGTAGGGAGTCTAAGTTCAGCCTATGCATGCTCTTGGGATGGGTGGTTCAGTCTCTGTGAGCCCCCATGGGCCCAGGTTAGTTTGTTCTGTAGGCTTTTATGTGGTCTTCTTGACCCCTCTAACTCCCTCAATCCTTCCTCCAACTCTTCCACTAAACTCCCTGAGCTCTGCCTATTGTTTGACTGTGGGTCTCTGCATCTGTGTCCATCAGTTGCTTGGTGAAGCTTCTCAGAAGACAGTTATGCTAGGTTCTTGTCTGCAATCATAGCAGTGTAAGGGCGTGGCTCTCTCCCATGAGGTGGGTTTCAAGTTGGGCTAGCCATTGGTTTGACATTCCCTCAGTCTCTGTTTCATCTTTATGCCTACACTTCTTGTAGGCAGGACAAATTTTGGGTCAAAGATTTTTATGGGAGGGTTGGCGTCCCTCTCCCTCCACTGGAAGTCCCACCTGGCTACAGGAGGTGATGACTTCACAGCCTACTTTCTTATAGAACCCAGGACCACCAGCTATTTCAATTGGATTATATTGTTAGGCTGGCCCAAGTCCCTTGCCCACAGGAATCATGACCTTTGATAAAATAAAACTACATGTTCTGCATGTCTCAGGAATCTGACCCAAAACAACTGCATTCTGTTATCTTAACTTCTACACTTCTTGTTATTTCAATGACCAGAGGCCCCCTCCTAAAATTTTGTTTAAGACAGTTTTTTTGTTTGTTTGTTCGAAGCAGTTCACTTCCCCCCTTGATACTTTCCCACCAGTATCCCATTCAACTTAAACCATCCTATAAAAATCCAAATTCTGCTTTAGCGGCACTGTTCTCCCATTTTTCTGAGAGACTGCCTGGCAGTTTGTACACCTCAGTAAAGATTTGCTCATTGGTATCTTAGTCTCACTCTCCTGTAAACTCACAGATGTAAGTGGCTGGATACAATGTTGTTTATCTATGTCTGTCTATCTGTCTGTCTGTCTGCCTACCTCCCTCCTTCTCTTTTTTCTTCCTATTTTTTTCTTTTTTAAAACCTTTAGCTACTGTATCCTTAATAAACTCACTTATTAAACCTGAAACAATGCACCACAACTGTTCTCCATATAGAATTCCATCTCATAATATAAAGTGAGTTTATTGCATGTTAGTCTCCAGCCTTGGAGCCCCTGGCTCGTTCTGCTGAAGCATTTGTCCTTGTTAGGTGAGTGAACACCCAAGCTGTGTGGAGGCAGGAGGCTTCATCAATCTTCTCCAAAGTCTATCTGAATGTTCTCCGCCATTCACTAAATAATGTATCTGTAACTTTGATTTAAGACTTATTTGGTAGTTGGGCATGGTGGTGCAGGCCTGTAATCCAGCACTCAGGGAGGCAGAGGCAGGCAGATCTCTGTGAGTTCAAGACCAGCCTGGTCTACAAAGTGAGTCTAGCTACACAGAGAAAGCCTGTCTTGAAAGTGACAGCAACAACAAGAGAAATGTTTGGTAGAGTGCTTGCCAGGCACACACAAGGCCCTGGACTTGATACACAGCACCAGCAGAAGAATCAAAACCAATCATGAACAGAAAAGCCAAAACCAAGAGCTGGGTGGGGGTGGGGGGTGTAACTTAGCTTTGAAAAGGACATCTGACCACAATGCAGTTCATAAGCTCTATGAATATGAACCAAATTCTTCTAAATAGAACCCTGGAAGTGGACCATTAGGTATCTGGCAGCCACCGGACTACACTTACAAGTTGTAACCAAGACCTTTCCCCACATATTTCGGTTTGTTAACCTGTTCTTTTGGTAGAGTGCAAAACCATACAGTTTTGAATTAAACCATTATGTATCCTTGAAAGCATGCAGGCTTCAGGGGCTTCTTCCATTCTAGGACAAGATAAACTGCCCAGGGTCCCTGAAAATTCAATAGCCATCTCTTCTTCCTTAGGCTGTAAAGTTTCATTTATGGACTTTATGCTCTCACCGTGGTTCTGAAGTCCCTGGGTGTTTAAACGCCAGCAGGTCTATGCTCCCTCTAGAGCAATGGTTCTTACCCTGTGAGTCTGACTCCTTGTTGGGGGTTGTTTGAATGACCCTTTCACAGAGGTCGCATAGCAAATATCCTGTATAGCAGACACTTACACTATGATTCATACCAGTAGCAAAATTACAGTCATGAAGTAGCAGGTATGAAAATAATGTTATGGCTGGGGGTCCCCACAACATGAGGAGCTGTATTAAGCAGTCACAGCACTAGGGAGGTTGAGAAGCTCTGCCCTAGAGGCACTAGGAAAGGTTCATTGCTCTTCTATCTTCCGGTGTGGTCCACGGTGGCACCGCTCCAGTGTCTGTAGAGCGGTTTTCCTGTGTGTGCTTCCAGGTCTGAATAACCTTCTTTATAAGAACACAAGGCTATGTAGGTTGTTTTCTACACCTTGGCATGTGAGAGTTTACTGTGGGGCCTTTTTAGGTATGCCGTTTGTCTTTGATCCATTTGGGCTCCTTACGCCTTTTTCCGTAGTTGCTATGTAGTAATCATTTATGGAACAGACTGCTCTCTGTGTTGATTTGCCTGTATGCCTTGGGCAGTCAGCCGACATGATCAGATAGGCCAGTTTGGGGCTCCCTGCTGTGTCCCATGGATCTGTTCTGCTACCTTCCAATCATACAGTTAAAGAATTCCTGTACTGAGGCTGGAGAGATAGATGGCTCAGTGGTTAAGAGCACTGTCTGCTCTTCCAGAGGTCCTGAGTTCAATTTCCAGCAACCACATGGTGGCTTATAGACATCTATAATGAGATCTGGTGCCCATTCTGGTGTGCAGGCATAACACTATATATGTAATAAAAATATAAAAAAAAAAGAATTCCTGTATCTTTATGATAAGTTCTTAGAACCAGATGTACAGGTTCTTGAAGGGTTTTTCTAGTCTTACGCCATCTCTTCAAGGTTTAGGATAGGTGGTATATCTTTAAGAATTAAATTAGCATTTTGTTGAGTCTATGAATGAAGATGAAAAGACTTATTACCTTAAAAGTGATTGTACCACAGAACAAGGATATATTTATTTATATTTTTGTTTTCTCTTAACCAAGCCTCAAGAAGCTGCGAATGTGTATTTGTTGGTGTTTTGTTAAGACATATACTTTATTACTTCAATTTTGAGTTGCTGTTGCCAAAGCATTTTTATAATTTCAAGTTCCAATAGTTGCTATATTGCTCCTATGTAGAATACTAACTCACTTTTGCTTCTTGGCCATTTAGGTTGCTTCCTGTTTTCTCCATCTGGCTCAGTCTGTTCTCTGTTGGTATAATTTAATGTCTGAGGCCAATGTTACTGTTCTGGGTGCTTGAAATGGCTGCATCTTCTATGGGTCTTCATACTGGTGTGGACTCAGGCTCCTGAGGTAATGCCAGGCATCACACAGTAGGACCCAGCTCACTTTATAATGCCACTTATTTGATAACTCATTGATCTGATAGCTTACGAATGCCCACAATTATGAATGGGGTATTAGTACTGAGCATCAAGGGTTCTTCACAATGCCAGGGAAGTCAATGACTTCCTGTGCCTACAAGACCTCTGTCTACCCCATTCTACTGGGCCCACTGGAAGGACTGGAACGTTCTCCTTAGGATTAGGCTTTGGCAGATGCCTTGAAAGTTGTGGAGCTAATGGGATGCAGCTGAGGAAAAGCATCCAATCTGTCACCTTAAGTCAAGTAAGGGACTTTGTTGTTCACACTTTGCCTGTTTTTTTTTCTTTTTTTTAAAGACAGGGTTTCTCTGTGTAGCCTTGGCTGTCTGGGACTCGCTTTGTAGACCAAGCTAGCCTCGAACTCACAGCAATCCGCCTGCCTCTGCCTCCAGAGTGCTGGGATTAAAGGTGTGTGCCACCACACCCAGCTCACTTTGCCTTATTTTAGCAAGATGGATGTCACAAAACCAAGCTCTCATTAAAGTTTTTACTGCTCATTGTAACATACCGATTCTTTTTTTTTTTTAACATATTGATTCTAATATGTTCTTTTTCTTATGCTTTTAAGATTTTTTTTATTTATGTATAAGCATGTCTATGTTAATGGGTGGGTAGATATGTGTGTGTGTGTGCGCGCGCGCGCGCGCGCGTGTGTGCGTGAGAGAGAGAGAGAGAGAGAGAGAGAGAGAGAGAGAGAGAGAGAGAGAGAGAGAGAGAGAAAGTCGGGTCTTCATACTTGCATAGCAAGTGCTCTCACCCAAAGAGCCATTTCCCTAGCTCCAATTTTTTTTTCTTTTTACAAGAAAGTCAATTAAATCAGCAGTATGTGGGTAATGGCACAACACCACACACTGCACATGCAGTTACATGCTTTCTCAATGATATCAAGCTTTGACATTATACCTTAAATACAACTTGTCCGTTAAAAATAAAATACTAATTTTTGAAGGAGCCAGATGATAACACTAAGGCTTAGTTGGCCACAGTCTCCAGGGAATAACCCAGGGAAAGCAAAAGGCAGGAGAGCGACAAGCAATGGGGCTCATTGGCTACAGTAAACCTCATGGGGGTGGAGGTGAGGCGGGGGTGGGGCGAGGGTGAGGTGGGGCTCAGAGGCTACAGTAAGCCTCATGGGGGTGGGGGTGGGGCGGGAGTGGAGTGGGGCTCAGAGGCTACAGTAAGCCTCATGGGGGTGGGGGTGGGGTGGGGGTGGGGTGGGGCTCAGAGGCTACAGTAAGCCTCATGGGGGTGGGGGTGGGGTGGGGGTGGGGTGGGGCTCAGAGGCTACAGTAAGCCTCATGGGGGTGGGGGTGGGGCGGGAGTGGGGTGGGGCTCAGAGGCTACAGTAAGCCTCATGGGGGTGGGGGTGGGGTGGGGGTGGGGTGGGGCTCAGAGGCTACAGTAAGCCTCATGGGGGTGGGGCTCAGAGGCTACAGTAAGCCTCATGGGGGGGTGGGGGATTGGGGGGCTGGAGGGGGGCGCAAGTCCACAGCTGGAGACCAGATGGAATAAAGGAGATAAAAACGCTGCAAATAGCAAAGGAAGAAGCTAAAGTACCCTTATTCACAGGTATAACTCTAGATATGAGACCGTAAAGATTCCTCCAAAACTGTGTAAGACTGTTTTACAGTGTCATCAAAGCAACAGGACAGGAAATTAACATAAAAATTGAGTAGCCTTCCTATACAACAATGACAAAAATACCGAGAAACCAATCGGGGGAAAAAAATTCCTACTCAAAAGACAGACAGCAAGCAAGCAAGCAAACATGCTGGAAGTCGAGAGTCCAGCTGTAAGCCCTCTCCAATTGACACCATGCTGTTCTACTAGCTAGCCAATTAAAGCTGTTCTCGACAGCAGTAGAAACTGCAAGCTTTGCTCCTGTCTTAGTTATCTTTTAGGGTTTTATTGTTGTGAAGAGGCACCATGACTATGGCAACACTTGTGATGAAAACATTTGATTGGGGCTGGCGTATATGGGCTTCGAAGTGTTGTCCATTATCCTCCTGGCTGGAAACATGGCAGCACCCAGGCACACATGGGGCTGGAGGAGCTGAGAGTTTACATCGATTGGAAGGCAGCAGGAAGAGACACTAGGCCTGGCTTGAGCATACGATACCTCAAAGCCCAGCCCCGGGGACACATTTCCTCCAACAAGACCACAGCTCTTAATAGTGCCACTTCCTGATGTCGTAGCACTTCAGACACATGAGTCTGTGAGAGGCATTCTTATTCAAACCACCAGGGCTCTCACATCTGTTGGGCTTCTAGGACTGGACCAGGGTGGAGTGCAAAGACCTATCAGGAAATGATGTACAGCTTCCCCTCCCTCACCTACCAGAGCTCTTAAACACTGAGACTGAACAGACCAACAGTCTCCACTTCCCCCCAACCTACTGCACTCCACAACCCTTCCTGGAGGCAGAGTGGACTTCGCCTTTCAGTTCAATGCAGCTGTGCCAGCAATTTATCTTATATTCTTTACATCGTCTTTATTTCTTTTATTTTTGAGTCAGGGTCTCTCCGTGTAGACCAGGCTGGCCTCAGAGATCCACCTTCCTCTGCCTCCCAAGTGCTGGGATTAAAGGTGTGCACCACCATTCTTGGGCACATGTTATGTGTGCATATGTGGCTGTGCACATGGGCACAGATGCGTGTGGAGAGCCGAGCACAGATGCCTTTGGAGCTCCATGCAGTTGCTGGCTGCCTGGAGTGAGCACTGGGACCTGAACTTGGGTCCTCTGCTAGTGCAGCGTGTGCTCTTGAGCACTAAGCCATCGCTCCTTATTAGTTATTAATTATGACCCTCCACAGCTGTGAGCCCTAAACGTATGCCAGCTTTTCCTTCCTGGTTACTACCTGCTTCAGTGATTTTTTTTTTCCTTTTCAATGTGGATCTAATGTTTAATCGTCTTCTTTACTTTTTATTTTTGACTATGGAGACATGTGTGTTCATGGGCACATGCATGAGAATGCCAGGTGTCCAAGGAGGCTAGGGGATGCTCTTTGGATCTGACCTCTGAAGGCAGTTGTGAGCCACCTGACATGGGTGCTGGGAATTGAATTCTGGTCCTCTCCAAGAGCAATGCACACCCTTAACCACTGAGCTCTCTTTCCACTCCCTTAACCCCTATGCTAACCCACTCTATTTCCTTTCTGCTTCTAATGTAAAATCTGAGCGTACACCGTACCATCCTTGGTTGTTTATTCTCCCACAACTACTGAAGTCAAGGGGGCCATGTTAATGGGCAGCATGACAATTTTTGAATAGTGGTTACATCACGCTACAGCTACTGCGGTTGATTTTGCAGTTAATACTGTACGCAGAGCTTGCATGGAGCTTACACCAGGCACTTTGAGCTCCAGCCCTGAGGTATTATTCTCTAAACTACACAGTGCTACCATACTGAAGTCTCACATGCACCCTGCAAATTCTTCAGCTCCCAGGATGTATGTAGTAAACACGCAGAGCAGCAGAGGATGTAGACATCCCAAACTGTAACACAGGAAACATGAAAACCAAGACAGCAGAACTCCTCCAAAAAGTACTCACCCTGTGACGGCGGCATCCGGTAAGATCGAGCCCAACGAAATCCCTGACAAGGAACTTGTAAATTCAAGACATAGACAGCTGAGTGGAATAAGAAAGGCGATGGATAGTATGAGACAGAAAGTGAACAAAGGAGGAATTAAAGAAGAAGTGATATGAAGCGCTGGAGATAATACAGATAATACAGGTAACAGAGTAAGTACAAAAAAAAAACCTCTGTCCAAAGTTTCAGCAACAGAGTTATAGGCGTAGAAAAAGAACCTGATTCTAAAGGCACAGAAACATTTTTCAAAGGAATTGTAACACAAGATTCCCCTGGCCCCAAGACCAGAAAAGAACCTCCTGTCACAAAACACTACAGAACAAAGTAGTATGTTGAAAGGGGCAAGAAATGCCATGACAAATATAAATGTAGGTCCATCAGAATTATACTAGATTATTCAACAGAAATTTTAAAAGCCATATGATCTTGGAATGGTTTATTTCTAAATATTTATAGATAAAATAAATGCTAATCCAGCATTCTATACCTAGTAAAACTGTCATAATTAAAAGAAAAGTTTAAAGATTATTTGATAAAAATAGACAAAAGAAACTTATGAGCACAGATCAGCTCTCCAGAAGAGACTGAAGAGAAAAACAACCCCAGGAAAGAAGAAGCCACACTATAATAATACTAAGCAAGAGAGGAAGAAAATAAAACACTACAAAATCAACAAGATGGCAAGCAACACTTATTTTAGGTAGAGTGTTTAATGTGAGGACCTATGGTGCTCTGGAGGCTAGAAGGAATAAGGATTACTGCACATTTAGCGCTCTGTCACACACACACACACACACACACACACACACACACACACACACACACACACACACACCTCACACAGCACTGCTTAAAAGAGGGAGGCAGCCATCTGTGCACAAGAGCAAGCCAACACATGAACATGCCATGCCACACTAAGTGGACTGGACGAGGGAGGTGAGCATGCGGGAGGTGAGCATGCGGGAGGTGAGCATGCGGGAGGTGAGCATGCGGGAGGTGAGCATGCGGGAGGTGAGCATGTGGGAGGTGAGCATGTGGGGATGGCAGATGGAATAGAAGGGAGGAGCTGGGGTAGATATGACCAACATGCACTAGTACATGTATGAACTACCAAAGAATAAACAAGTAACATTCTATTAAAAATAAACCAACACCCACCGGACCAAGCCCCTGGAATAATCCTAACAAAGGAATTGAAAGAGCTCTACAATGCAAGCTTTAAAATACCCAAGAAGGAATTTTATTGCTAAGACCCCTCATGATCCTGGATTAGAAGAACATGAAGTCTAGATGGGACAGAAACTGTGACACTTTATGTTCGTTTTTGTTAGGCGGTTCCTGATACAGATTGTCAACAGTTTCCATAGGTGGTACACAGTCTCCCAGGCTCTTCTTTAGTGCATGGTTTAGTAGGACGGCTGCCCACACCTTAGTTTCCTGTGAGCCTTGTGTCATAGAGTGGGCCCATTTCCACTGAGACACATCATGGTAGTCACACACAGAGCCATCAGCAACTTGGTTCTTTCTTTTTCTTTCTTCCTTCAACAGTTTGATCCTTCCATCCTTCCTTGCTGAAGATGTGATCTCTTTAGATGCAGGACCTACAGGTCAAACCTAACTATTGTTCTTTCCCAGAGAAGAAAACCGTTTAGTGTATGCGGATGACATGCAGTCCACACAGATGAGCCACGGTGTCTGTCTTCTGAAGAGGCTGCATTCTGTTAACAGGCTAGCTGGGTACAATGACGCAGCTCCAGCCTCAGGATGTCCTGTCTAGAGGGTGGGCACAGATGTAGGCTCGCTTCTCAAGGATCTGCCGAGACACTTTCTTAATCTGCTCATCCAGGTTTTCTGGAGCATCTGTGAGAGGAGAAAAAGGCACAGGCAATCCTTTCACAATAAGGTTGCGCATTTTCACCTGTCAGCTCCCCACTGGGAAGCAGCATCCAAGGACCCCCAGGTCCTACATGAGAAGGCTGGACTTGGTAACTAGCTCCTAGAAAGAGCATTTCACTACCTTCCACGGTCTATCCCAGCCTTGTAGCCTGTGGAGGGCCCTGGGCTGGGCCACAGCTGCAGACTATTACAACATGTGCAGTAAAGGTTTTAATGGCCCTCTCCACCGTAACTGGCACCAGGGTTAAGGCTCCTCAGACTGCCAAGTCAGAGAACCTGGCTGTATTTCAGAACATGGACAAGCAGTTACGACAGAGGAAACATTTCAGATAGGGAAGCAGGCCGAAAGTTAGCATGTTTTCCGGGGCCAGCGCTCTTGGAGAAGCCATTTCATCACCTGTACAGCATACTGCCATTTTGGCTAGTCTGCAGCTAAGGAGACAGGTACAGTGACAGCTCTAACTGACAGGTCCCCTTCTTTGGGGACTGCACTTGAACAGACACCAGCATCTCCGACATAGGAGGAATGTACCCCACGTGCCCAGCCCTCTCCTGTGAGCCGAACCCTCTTTCCCCGCTGAAGAAGACTGCAGCTGGTGCTCACTTTCCCACACGCCCCTCACTTACACTTGTCCAGCTGAGACAGGCTGAAGAGATTCTGGAAATAGGCTTCTGTACAGAACATGTTGGCCAACAGAACCTGGAGAACCAGAGTCAGAAAGGATGGCAACTGAGAGCTCTGAAGATGACCTCTGAACTCTAAGAAACCCAGCCTACTGCCACACTGGGCATCACATCTTGGGCAAAAAGCTTTGCTAAGCGGTTATGTAGCATTCTGACTGAATGCAGGCTGGCAGGAGCGAGCGACTCAGGAGCAAGCTCTGAGACAGCTCCTTTCTCTGTGAAGTGTGTGCCAAGAGCCTGGTAAGCAGGAGTTGCTAGTAACTAACTCTGCTTCCTCCTGCAGGTGAGGAGTGTGGAATGCGGGTAATGAAAGGAGGTGGCCTGTCACCTCCCCTATCTGTCTCCTATATGAGACTGAGGCAGGAGCTGTATTTAGGAGCAGCATTCACAGGGCCACAACACAGCAAGCTCATCCACCCATCTCTGTACCCACTAATTGGCGCTGGACTCTGACGTACCATCTCACGTGTACAGGGCTCCCCAACAGGCCACACCACCCAATTTCTCTTCCTCAGCTCCAGGCCCCATTAAAAGACAGTGGGATGAAGGGCCTGTCCCAGTAGCCATGACCCTGACACCAACTCATTGTGGCTCTGTTCAGTATTTTCTGGGTAGGGCTGTGGAAGGCTTACCTCATGATCATGGTCCCGGAGGCCAATTCGGATGGAGCGGCTGGCCCGTGACAGCACAGCTGTCATGCCGTACAGGTTGATGAGGATGTTGGCTACCCGCTTCAACACCAGCTGTTCTTCTACAATGGTCTGAGGACAGAGGTTCAGGATGGTGACCAATGGTGCCCTCCCTTCTTTATACTTGGCATGTGTCAAGCCTACACAGTCTCAGAAACTTGTCTGATAGCAGAGACTGGTGCTCAGTGTGTTGGCTGTCTCCTACAGCAAGAGTCTTCTGAGATTAACTCCTGGCATTCAGCCCCAGGTAGGGGACCACTCCAGGTACTGCAGAGAGCCACTCTCTGGTTGGAAGGTTCTGAGAAAACTGTGACTAATCCACTCTGCAGGCCCTCCATGGGCTGCGCTGGCTAGCAGCTCCAGCCCCATGCAGATCACGTTCTGTTCTAGGCCAGGTCTCATAGGTGGGCAATGGGCACTAAGTAGCCCCATGGCTGCTGACCATGTGGGCATGTATGTTGGGGAGGCAGCGTCCCACACTGGCAGGACCCACTTACCTTTCCAAAACGGAGTAGCAGGGTCTCAACAGTCCGGCCAAAGTAATGCACATTCTCCTCAAGCTTGTTGGCACTGTCCTGTGAGAAGACAGACTCAGTGTCTCTTATCTGTGATGTTCCGCTTGACCCACCTAGTCACAGTCTGGAGTCCGATGGAGACAGGGCAGGAATAGAGTGGGGCATCTGAGTGGTCCCAACCTCCTGCAGGAGCCTGCATGCTAGTCACACCCTTCTGGATTGGGAGTACCTTGTGGGGATGTGCACAGTCCAAGCAGTGGGCATACTTACTCCAAGACTTGGGTGTACAGCGCCAGGATTGCCTGATAGTCCCAGGTCCACAGTTCGGCCCAGTGAGTCCCGAAGCCTCCGACCAATTGTCTCAAGGACTGTGGTCACATTGCCGCTTTTCAGCTCTCTGCAGGAAGTGCAGTTTTGTGACTGAAGACCCTACAGCTGGTTCCCACTGGCCAGCAGCACGACACCGTGGAGCTCATGCTCGGCTATGGTGAGCATGCGTGCTCCATGCTGGTGGGGTTCTCCTCCTGGCAGGTGGGAGCCAGTTGTCTGGCCAGAGTCTGCACAATCCTGTCAGCAGCCTGCACACGGGCTCCAGCCCGGAGTGAGGTGGCTGCTCTGCCCTGGAGTGAGGGCAGAGGAGAGAAAGAGGGCAAGGAAGAGAAACTAGTCTCAGACTGGCCACCTGCGGAGGCACCTCTCATCCTTAGCTTCTGGATGTCTCAGCAGTCCAGCCAAAGCAGTAACATTTCCAAGAAGTAGGTACCCTCCGGGGTGGGAGATGAGAGTCAGCAGGGGAGGGGGAGGTAGAATAAGTGTGCCCGGAGGACGATGGGACTCTAAAGACAATGGGAACAACTGGGCAGGTTGCCCTTCCAGCTGCTTCCAGGCGTCACTACGACATATAGGCTATTGTCCTTCCTTGTGGCAGCTTTGCAGTGAGCCTGTGTGCAGGCTGCACTCCCCACCCACTGCTCCGAGACTGGGCAGCCTTTTCCTCTGGCCCATCTAGACAGAGAGGGACCAAGGAACAGACGGAAAAATAGCACATACTTGATCCTCGAGGTCAGGATGCGTCCAGCATGCTGCAGGCCTGTCAGGGCAATGAACAACCGAAGAATCTCATTGGTTCCCTGTGGCCAGAAGTGCAAAGGTCAAAAGCAGCCCAACAGTGCAGTCTGCGACTGGTTAGGTACAGCCACTACCCCCTTTCCACACAGTAGAAGCTGCCACTGTCGCAGCTTGGGAGCTAGGCACAGAAGCAGGCCATGGCCAGGTGTCAGGGAACACACAGGGAAGGGTGGTTAAGACTGCCCAGATGGTTTGGCCTCCCACTGGGGCCTTCACCTCTCATAGCCTGTCCTGTATGGTTCATGCCTTTCTCTAGGTCCCAGAATCCTCATTAAAACTGAAACCACACTTCCCTGGGTGATAAAGGTGTGTGCTGCCCAGGACACAGAAAGTGTGGAACAGATAACCCATAGCACTCGTTTAGACCAGAGTCCTCAGGGAAACTATAGACATTCGAGAAGCAGTACCTGGGAGCTCCACAGAGGCCCTCACACACACACACACTGCTTCTCCAAGGAAGAACACTACTCAACAGAACTACTAGGCTGCTAATAGCATTGTACTACAGAGCAGGGATCTGTAGGCCCCTGAACCAGGCTTCAGAGCCAGTACCATCCTGCAGCTGGACTGGCATCAAGGGGAGAGAAGCTGCCCTAGGAGAAGCTGGGTATGGAGGCTCTTGTGGTATTGCGTCCAGCTCTGAACAGAGCCTGTTTCATGTAACTTCCCACCCTTCTGAGAACTATGGCCTCGAGAGCAAACCCTGCTTAGCCACGCCACCTAGACAGGAGCTAGAGAAATCCAGGCCTGTCCCTGCAGGAAGGGCCAATAGAGGGTAGCCCAGACAAGATGGCTTAGACATATCTGGCTCTTGAGGGAGTGAACCTTTCTGCTTTTACGTTGTGGGTGACTGATAAGGCAGAGATGTCGGCTGGGACCAAAAGACCATGGAGACCTTCCACTGGTTCTGACAAGTCTGCCGACTACACTGCAGCTCGAACCCTCTGCATGTCTAAGTGTAGGACTCTCATGGCCGCTGTGACATTGTGAAGACCTATCCATCTTGATTGTCCCACCCTCCTGGTGGGAGCATTCCACAACTAATTTAATCCCTGATCAAACTTTCCTATGGCTTCCAAAAATCCCTGTCCTGGTCAAGGTCATCCAAGGCCCAGATCCTTTGCAGTCAACTTCCATGTCCCAACTCCCCATCATGTCTCACCACCATATCCATGTCAGCAGGGTGACTGGTGTGTCCACAAAGACTCCTTTACTCCTTATTTTCCTAGTAGTAACCGCGAAGCCCTGTCTGGGCCCAGTATATGCCACCTGCCTCCCTGCCACACACACTGCCCTTCCCCAAGGCAGTCCTTCTGCCACGGTCATCAAGTTCATCATCAGCCACCTGCTCCCTTTGGGCGGTATCCACCTTTCATGCTGGCCATGTCTCCGTGACCTCCAGGCAGTCAGGCCCCACAAGTCATCACACCACGGCCTCCCAAGTGTGTCTGGTCCCAGTGCCCTCCTTACGTGATGCACTTCAACTCAGCTGACCCCCGTAGGTTTATAAATTAATGGAAGGCAACAGCTAGAAAATGAGGAAGGGGCTAATGAGCCTTCCTTGGACACCATGAAGTGCTTCAGCTTCCTGAGAGTGAAACCCTAACCTGGAGGGGATGAGGTGAAGCAGAGCGGGAGCTGGGACTGGACCTTGGGTCTCCCGTAGGTTTGCCCAATCCTGCCCGGGCAGAAGTAACTTGGCAAAACTCTAGCAGTCACTGGGAAGTCACTGTGGGCTCCTTGAAGAGGGCCCTCAGGAGTGTGACTTGAGTGGACTGTCTCCAGCCTAAACGCCCTCTTACAAAGCCAGGGAGGATGGAGGCACTGGTGTATTATTAAGAGGGTCAACCAGAGAGCACAGTCAGCTGACATCACTGGAGGCCATTTCTGAACACTTAGCCTCTCTCAGGACTGGGAAGGCTGGGAGGAGCACAAGGGCATCACTAAGGAGGTGTACAGGGAAGTAGAGTCAGTGGGGACACTCACCTCAAAGATTAGGAGAATGCGGGAATCACGTAGCATACGCTCATAGGGGTAATCCCTCATGTAGCCTGAGCCACCAAAGATCTGCAGAGCCTCGCTCACACACTGCCAGGCAGCCTCAGAGCTAAAAACCTGCCACAGACACAGACAAGGTTAACGCCTGGTGGGAGTGCTTCACAACTGAGTTACTCCCTTGGTTTTCTAAAGGCAAGACCTGAGCTATGGGAAGTGGCTGCCCAGGATGCAGTTGGAGAATGTGGGGGAAACTGTGGAAATGAGTGGTTCCAGGAGGAACCTCTGGGTAAGCACAGGTAAGTCCACTTTGCCTTCTAGGACCAGTGACCAACCTGTGTGTTCCATGCCTAACATGACTTGTCGTGCCTCCACACCAGGAAGCAGAGAGCTGTCCTGTAGATGCCCACTCAGGTGAGCACCACTCTGGGTCCCTTCCCCCAGCTTCACCCTAGGGTCCTACTAACCCGACAGCTGCCGAGATGCAAGTCATAAAGTCAAGTCGTGGGTCAGATCAGAAAGGCTGATCTCCCTCTAGCTAGCTGCAGTTGCTGTGATTACCTTCACCATGGCTGCCTCGATAGAGCAGTCGGGAAATCCTGGTTGGTCTAGCATGCCTGCAGTGAGGTAAGCCATACTCTCCATTACATACGCCTTCTGAGCAATCAGCGCAAACTTTTCCTGAAATGTTCAGAAAACCAAAATCAAGAAGTGATCTGCATGTGCGTAGACTCAGATCTTCTATCCTGTCTTCTGAGACGCAAATTACATCAGATTTGCTGTCCCAGTGTCAGTAATGCCTTATGCGGGGTTCTTCATATGCCCCTGCTCCTAGGCACAATAGAGACAGCAACTGAAAACCTCTCCCCATCCAGTGAGCAAAGTCTTCCGTACCTGAATCAAACCGAATTCACTGAGATTCCTATTAAACTGTTTCCTCGTACAGGCATATTCAGCAGTCAGCTCTAAAGAAGAACAGAGTTGTCAAAACAAACAAACAAACAACCGGCTTTTGATTACTGGAAAACTCTAAGGCCAACATGATGTGACCCTTCCACACCCAGAAGGAACTATGAAGCTCTGTCTCTGAGGTCTGAGCTCGTTCTGGCAGGCAGCTGGTTGGAGGTGAATTCTCAGTTCTCATGGGGAGCAGGCAGGAAGATTAAGGACAGAGAATGCTGAGTCAGTTGTGAGGGTCTGGAGGGAAACACTCGACCTTCCTTCTACCTGGCACCCAAGAATGCTGGAAGATACAAAGAGGTGGAAGGCTCGAGGCATCTGGCACCAAGCCAGGGGCACAGGCATCCATCTAAGAAAGACATGGGAGTGGGCTCAGCACTCAGCCTTGAGGGGTGCCTTCATGTTAGAGCTCCGGCTGGGGCCCCAGTGTGCACAGCTCTGGACAGTGCCAGGTTCTAAGAGGCCCAGAGGCACACTCTACCTTCTACCCAGGCACCAGTGCATCTAACTCTGCCCGCAACTTGTTTTCCAAATAATTCCTCTGCCATGATCCAGTTGCTGCTCGTCTCCAACTGTTTCTACGCCCACACGTTTCTAGAACTCTCCTTGATGAGAGCTATAGAGCATGCTGCAAGGAGCCTGAACCTAGCAGGCAGGTTTGCCCTTAGGGCATGGGCCTGTGTAAAGCACCACCCTCCCTGGGCCACAGTTTCTCTACTAATTACACAGAGGGAAGACCCCAAGCATGTGCCTACAATGTTGTAAACTCCCAATGGTCACAAAATACGCAGGGTTGTTTCTGCTTCCGGCACTTCACAGCCAGAGCTGGTCCCAGAGAGCCATGGGCTCTAGTGAGATCACAGCTAACGTTTTCTTAGTGCCCGGCTCATGGACTGGAGTTCAATAAACAGCCATGTTTGTCATGGACAGAGCAGCAGCCCTCTATGCTCAGACTGGATGCCTGACTAGTGTGTAAAGCACAGGAACACTGGAATGTACAGCCTCTGGAGGAGGAGTATCTTTGGTCTAAATCAGTGGCCAGATTCTAAACTTAAGCTGTCTGTCCATGTGTCCAGCTCAGACTTGCCCACCAGCAGACACGGTGCAGACATTCTTGTATGCAGCAGGTGCTGCAGAGGGCTCCTCCTGCTCCTGACTCATCTACTGTGGAGATTACTCTCCATGTCAACCTGACTGGCTTTAGCACCTCTGGGCATGTTTATGGGGGAGTTTCCAGACGTTTAATTGAGGAGGGAAGAGCCACCCTGAATACGGGCAGAATCAGCACATAAGCTGAAAGCCACGGGGGCACCAACATCCACTCTTTCCGCTTCCTGACTTCACACACAATGCGAGCAGCTGCCTCACACTCCAGCAGCCAGAGCTAGAGATGCTTTCTAGGCAGCCCCTGCCAGGTGGTCCATGCATTCAGTGGGAGCCAGAGCACCCTCCCTCCCTCCAGTCCCTTTGTGAGTGGCTGTCACAACACTGACACCTACCAATCAGTTTCTTGAGCATTCCAGCCACAGCACTGCCCATGCTGAATCGCCCACTGTTGAGGATATTCATGGCGACCTGTGGGGAGAGCGGAAAGTCCAGACGCACTGAAGGAAGCCGAGGGAGCCAGCCATGCCCACTGGTTCTCATGAGCAAAGGCAAACAGCTACAGAATTCCATGCCAACCTCAGGCCAAGTTAACCACCCTGCCTGTCTTCAGGCTAGAGGCAAGCAGGTCTGATCCTCAAACTAGCTGGCTGTTCTACCTTTCCATCAACATCACTGGCTGCGCTCTGACCACACAAAAGTCATTGCTCATAGTCTAAATGAGCCTACACCTGTCAGTACTCCTTTCCATGGGGAGGGGACAGAAACTCAGACTGATCTAAGTATGCTGCAAGCAGCAGGAACATTATAGCTGTGCTTCAGGATCAGCACCCACACTTTACACAGGACGAGCCGTGCTTCAGAGCTGTGTCAATACTTCCTCAGGACTACCAGCAGCACACACCAGGCAGACAAGCCTGTATACAGAGATGACCCTAGTGACTGATGCCAGGTACCTACAATAGCGGCCGATGGCCCTGTCAGCCCCGTGTCTTTCCTTGCCCTTTAGTCTGAGCCAGCACAGTGAGTAGCTGCGAGCCATAGGTTCACAGCTCTGGTTCCATGCTCTGCTACCCCATCCACAGTCACAGGGGTTTTCTTAACCAACTAGAGAGTTCAAGTGAAGAAACTTAGGGAAGCCACAGGCTTCATTTTTAGAACAGACAGCAAAACAAGATATGCACTATAGCCACTGTGGAAAAAGTTCTTCAAATATCCAGCAAATTCTATTACTACATTTATGCCCAAAAGGACTGAGAACATGTTTTTCAAAGAAAAACTTTAAGACAAAAGATCACAACAGAATTATCGACACTAGCCCCAAAACTGACAACAATTCAACTCATGAACAGATGAGTAAGCCATGGCTTGCTCACACAGTAGATGATTATCTATCATTCAAAGGAATGAAACACTGACTCATGCTGTGACATGATTATGGGTTAAGAGTAATATGTGAAAGCAGCCAGTAACAAAACACACTGCATGCGGTTCCAGTCATACGAAATGCTTATCATCCACAAACCCAAAGAAGAACAAGAGAAAACAGCAGTTGCCAAAGGATGGGGGTGGGGCTGGAAGCGTAGCATTCCCACAACTAGAAGCAGTGCTGGCACAACAGACTACACATTAAAAGTGATGGAAATGTGTTTAAACTAAATGTTACATAAACTACTTCTTAATAAAATATAAATCTGGGGTTAGAGAGATGGCTCAGTGCCTAAGACTTGCAGAAGACTGGGGTTCCATTTCTAGCACCCACACAGTGGCTTATAAGAGCCTGTAACTCTAGTTCCATGACACACATGCAATTTACATACATAAACGTAGACACTCACATATGTACATAGGAAAAGGAATCCAGTTGAATAGGGTGGTACATGCCTCTTATCCCAGAACTAGGGGCGGAGGCAGGTGGGTCTCTGGGCAATGTGGTTTACACAGTGAGTTCCAGGCCAGTCAGAACTACATAGTGAGACTCTATATAACTCTTTAATATGTAAACCTGACCCCAGGGGAAAGCTTAGGGCAGGGACTTAAGTTGATCGGCTCTTGGAAGCCGAGCTTCTCGAGCCCACTGACTGGTCTGCTTGTCACACCTGCTAGAGAGGGGAATGCCACTCCTCTCTCAAGATGGAGTGTGTCTCCAAGGAGATAAAGGCTCCTCATCATCCTCCCCAGACTCCCTCCTCTAGGAGGCCGTTTCTCCAGCCTCTATGTTGCTGATTTCCTATGCCCAAGAGCTACACGTGGTCACAGGTAAAGCACAGGCTAGCCTGCTGGGAGAAAGGATAGGGCAGGGCATGAGACTCACATGTAGAATGGCACAGAACTCACAGGAGGCTGGCCTGCAACTTACCTTAAAGCCACCTCCAACTTCTCCAAGGACATTTTCCACAGGCACTCTGGTATTTTCAAAATGGACTTCACATGCTAAAACACATGAAATGTACAACTTGTGACTACAAATGTAAAACACACAGGCCTGTGACTAACTGACTAATCCACGCACTTAGCATGTTAGAGAACAGGGAAGACAGGCAAGCCACGTTCCTGCCTTCAGAGCTCATTATTTGGCCAGGAAGAGAAACCACAATGCAAGAACATGTTAGCACTGTCAGTTATGATGAAGCGAGCAGCACAGGAGAGAGGCAGAGCTGCAGGGAGGCTAGCCATCTCTTCTAAGGTAACATTTAACCAAAGCTGAGAGCACCAAAGACAGAAAAGCACATGAAGAGTAGCAGCATTTGTGAAGACCTTAGAGTCAACAGGATTCTTCTGGGCTAGAGGACCTGACCATTCCTTCAAAAGGCTACTCTGCTGGGTACAGGGAGCACCTGCCTTCCTCTTTGACTTCCTCTTTTATTCCTGGACCATCTTTTGGGGTCCTGCATGCTGCTGTGGCACCAGCTTCCCAGTTGTCACCAGGTAAATGACATCACTGAAATGCTCAGCTCCAAAGATATAGGGTACACAGCCGTGGGCCCTGATGTGCCAAGAGTGGAACACAGTCCCTGTAGGATGGCTACTCTAAAACTACACCGAGACTAGTCTAAGAACTCCATGGCCATACTGGGTGAACTGAAGGCAACAAACAGGACACCAGCTCCCCTGCAGCGAGGGTGACCAAGGAATGACAGGTGGGTCTGCAGAGTAGGAAGAGAGAGGAAGGGGACTCTAGGAAAGAAAGATGGGATGGCCTGCCACAGGATGTTTACCCAAGACAGCTGTGGCTCTGTGATGTGCATTCCTGCCCCTGCTGAGGCTGGGATTTCAACTGGCCTCACTCACCTGGATTCAGTAACACTGAACATTCCCAAGGAACTAAAGTGCTGAACTAAATCCACAAGTAACTAAGTGCCATTTCACCTCCATAGCTGGTCAGAGTGGACAGGGAGCCTGTCTTTCAGTTCTCTCTGTCACACGCACACACGCGCATATCTGCCATACTACTTACTGTTGGAGCCTCGGATGCCCAGTTTATCTTCAGGCTTCCCATGGGAAACTCCACCAAAGTCTCTTTCTACTATGAATGCAGTGATTTTGTCTTTTATCGAACCATCGGAATCAACCACCTCAGTTTTTGCAAATACAGTAAAAATACTGGCCAGTCCTCCATTGGTGATCCAAACCTGAGGAAAAAAACCAAAAGATCCTTGGAGACAGTCCTCAGATTATCCACTTTGAGGCCACCAGACCTGGAGAGTACTCCAGATAAGCCAAGCCTGTGTGGAAGAGCACGGGAGCACAGCTTAGTCTCTGCAGGGCAGGGCTGTTCTCAGGAGCAAGTGCAGGGCAGGAATGGAGACAAGCTAATGACACTAGCAAGACCTCCAGGCTGTGTGCACCAGACAGCTCTGCTTGTTAGCAGACCACCGCCAGCAGACTAAAGAAGACGGGACTTAGCATTGCTCCACAAATACAAATGTGCAATTTCATACACTGCATTTTATTTATCATCTAAAAAAGTGAAAATGAGGGGTGAGAGAAGGAAAGAGTGCTCAAGGAACTGCAGCGGATGGAAGTTAGCTATTGATTCACGCAAACAAACTAACCAGCAAGGAAACCTGAATGCTCACTAGGTAAGAAGGCATCATTATCCTTTGCCCACTTGCTAACGGTATTACAGTGTTCTGTCTTTACGCAATCCTTGATTTAATCTCAAGGATACCATCCAGAGGTGGGGATGCCAACAGAATAAATACTACCAGCCGTGAGTGTGCAAATGCTCTAGCCGTGTGCCAGGGCCATGGATGTGCACTGCGCTATACTGTGCCTCTTTGAAATTGAAAATAAACCCACAAAAGCAGCTGTAGGCGCAGAATCAAGGAGACTGGAGTTAGGCTGCCTTGCTCCAGCCACTCAGCTATGCCTCAGGCTGTTCTGACAAAGGAGTGGCACACACCAGGTGTGATGTGCAGATCCTGCAGCCCCTGGCACGCAGAAGGCAGACACAGAGGCAGTGAGCACTGACTAACCCTGGCAGGGCAATGCAGCCATGCTGTACCTTGGAGCCATTGAGGACAAAGTACTTCTTATCTTCACTTAATGTGGCTCTGGTCTGGATGGAGGCAGCATCACTCCCACTGTAACGACAGAAAGACGGATTGAGGAAGAAAAGTACAAGAATAAGATGAGAATGGGTCTGAGGGCTTGGAAGTAAGACAGCCCTTTAAAATACGGGTCAGACAAAAAAACGTCGGTTCCACTTCAACTCTGATGCTCAAACAAGGAAAGTGTCCAGAGGCTGGAAGCAGATGGGCACAACCCAGTAAAACGTATACTAGTAAGATATGTGTGGGTAACAAGTCAAAAAGTGCTAGTCAAACAGTCGGGGCTGAAGTTTCAACATGGGATGTGAGCTCCACAGGGCTTATCAAGAATTCCTGTGTGTGTTCAGGCCATGGCAGGAGGAAGCCTGTTTTAGGATTTCAAAGAAAGGGAAGCAAGATTAAACAAGGTGGCATGCCAGCTGGCCTCGCATCAGAACCTGAGTGTTATCCAGGCCTGCCTCGTTCTTGCTGAGCGACCTTGGACTGATTACAACTTCACCAAGCCTCAGCCCCTAATGTGAAAATGGGGACTCAGCCCACCCCATGTGCTCTGCAGGACTCAGTGGCGTTGGAGTATATTCCTGAGTGCCAAGTGGCTGGTGAACCCAAACACCGACTTAGTAGACACTGCAGGGATAGTTATTGATTCTCTGAAGGCTTCAGAGATGAGGAAACACAGCTCCACATCCAGGGACCTTGGACAGAGATGACAGTTTGAGGAGACAGACCTGGCTGGCTCTGTTAGGCAGAAGGCTGCGATGTGTTCCCCGGATGCCAGTCTGGGCAGATACTTGGCCTTCTGTTCCTCATTGCCGACCAAGATAATCCCCTAAATGAGACAGACAGACCCCGAGAAGATGAATGAGATGCACTTACGAGGCAGCCCCTCTGTGGCAGTGTTTACTTCTCTCAGGGGAAGACAATCTGACTCAGAGCCAGCGGCCTCAGACATGACATAGGAGGCCAGCCTGCCGGCTGAGGGAAGGCCCATGACTTATGCACAGGGGCAGACACAAGGGGAGCTTGGGGTCCACATCTAGGACTGCATCACCAGCCTAGTGCAGTGCACTGGGTGAGTGTGGGAACTTACAAGCTGAGGACCTCTCCCTTATGGACAGGGTGGCCTGGACAACAGGATGTGCACGCATGGGGGTACTGTACCTAGTATGGGAATGTACATCTCAAAGCTGTGCTAGCCAACCCCAATCCTGTTGAAAATAACTGCAGTCTGGATACTTAATCATGGGCTGCAAAGCAGATGTGGAGCCCACGGAGCTGTCTGTCACCTGTACACAGCTAATGTGAAACCCTGGAGGGCAGTGTGTCTTTGCAGCTGCCCCACCATGCTCGAAGTTGAGAGGGCAAGTAAGGTATACGTTAGGACAGCACAGCTCAGGAAAGGATTCATTTCCAAAGACAACACTAACCTG
The DNA here is from genome assembly GCF_903995435.1 of Acomys russatus. NCBI lineage: Eukaryota > Metazoa > Chordata > Mammalia > Rodentia > Muridae > Acomys > Acomys russatus. Next base: position 15,323,005 of record NC_067151.1, on the reverse strand, counting down.
TGCCTCAAAGGGCAAGTGCAGCTAGGTTTCTCCTCTGGACCCTGAGCAGTAACAGCCATTTATGTCACAAACAGTCCCCTGTCTGTCTCCTACTGCCTCCAGAAAGCCCAGACACAACCTCGAACAACCGACCTTGAGTCCAATAGCCTGGTGTGCAGCCAGGGTCGTCGTGATGGACGCATCTGCGCTGATGATCTCCCCAAGCCGAGCATACATGGTATTGGAGAGGCCCAGGCCACCTAAGGCAGACAAAAAGGCTGGCAGACTTTTCCAACTGGGGAAAGGGGCTCATTTTATATTTCTAACTTTAAAGTAACATCAGATACTATTAAAAAAAAAAATTAAAAAACACAGAACGACACAATGAAACTATCATCTATAATCTTATCCAGAGCATATCTGTGTATATCTTCCAGATTTCTTTGGGTCAAGGAAATATATACGAAGCTGAATTGTTAATATGGACATCTATTCAAACAGTAAGTCACGAGTATGCTGCAAATCCCTTCTAGCAGAAAGGCATTTCCAGTCCAGAGGCACCAGGGCAAGACTCTACTGCTGTGGCACTGGAACACTTGGAATAGTGTAAGTTTTCTGTGGTGCAAGCCACCTTGTGCACTGCAGTGTGTTTTTCACCTATATCTCAGCTTGAACCAGCTCCACATCTGGTACTGCTATAGATTTATTCTGTGTAGCTGAGAGCCCACCTTCCGATGTCCAAGGGAGGCTAAACTTCAGTATCTGGAGAAGCAAACAGGTGAGGAACTGAAACCCCAAATAGCATCTCTGCAAATAAGTAGCTCACAGCCAGTGTTGCCAACTATACTCTCCCTGCATGTCACAGACCTTCAGCTGGTCACACCCAGAGGCTGCCCTGACAATGTCCACAGTCCAGGCAGGTGAAGGCTGTAGAAGCACAGCTTTAAATGTGGCATTTGGCACTTAAGACTACAGAAGACTGCCTTTAAAGGCCTCTGTTCCTGAACAAGAAGCCCTTTATGCACACATGGAAAGCGCATGTTAAAGAGATGGACCAGGAAGTGACTTGTCACTGTTGTGACTTACCATATTCTTCTGGGACCTGTATCCCAAAAAGTCCCAGGCTCTTCAATTTCTCTAAGGTATCAACTGGGATTTTTCCCTCCCGGTCAATTTTTTGAGAGTCCACTGACAAAAACAAATATCTCAATTAGGCAGAGAAAACTAAATAAGATATACTCATGTAAGTAAAATTATACAGAATGGTTTTGAATAGTATACTAACACCAGTGGCAGAAAATGTCTAAAACCTGAAGCTGTTTAGTCAGGATCACTCAGCATGTTGTTGGTTTTATGCAACTAGGCATGTAAGAGCTGTATTTTTAAGTGACTGGTGGCACTAACCTAGGTGCTAGTCAACAGAGTCATTTAGAGAAGCGCTGTATCATGTACGCCTATGACACAGATTCCCGGAGGCATACTATGATGGTACATCTTACTTGAAAATTGAATTTGAAATGATTTAGGAACAAAACCTCTGGGTGTGCCTTTGAGGAGTTCCTAGATTTGGCAGCACCACTTCATAGGCTGCACTCCTGGGTGACATGAAAAGAGAAGGCAAGCTGAGGACCAGCTCAGAACCATCCATTCTCCTGGTTCTGTCTGGATGTGAGAACTGAGGAGATCCTGTCTCCAAAACCAAATGGCAAAATAATGACATGGAATTTAAGTAAAATCTAATCATAAAAAGACAGCACAGGAATCCTCACAATCTAACTGCATCTGTATCTTCACGACCATACACACCACACGAGAACGCACACACACCTATGCACCAGTACACGTGAAGCTTTGTGCAATCAGAGGGAGGTCAGCTGGCTAGCGCTGACAGCAATATCCTGTTGCGATGTTAGCTGAGCTATGCAAGAGCTCACCACTGGAAGAAACCAGAAGAGCATACAGTCCCCAGACCACAAGCCAGCACACAAAGACCTAGACCTAACCCTAGCAACAGATGCCATCTTCTACAGCCTTTGCCCCAGTGTGTGACTAGTCAGTCTGAACTCCCTGGCCTCAGCTATCTTCATCTTTTCATCTTATCAAGTCTTACACAAGTGTTAGCCTGCTGCAGTGTATACAACAGAGACCTAGAGGGGACCTGCATTAGTGTCTTTTAACTAAGCAGAAATGGGGTGATCCCTGAAGTCTCCATTATGAGAAACTGTTCGTAACTTAACAAAGACAGTGAGCGCTTCCTCTCTCAGTAGTGCGTCTAATGTAGCAATCAATTCATCTTGGAATGGAAGAGCAATAAAAAAGAAAGCCATACACACCTTCTTCAGTAAAGAATCTTTCCAGTGGTCCCACAAACTGACTGATTTCACTAAGTTCATCTTGACTAACCTCTGGAAATGGGAAAACGCCTTTCTAAAAGTGAAAAACATGCATGACAAATTTAATTTTCAGCAACTTTTCATTGTAATATTTATCAAGAAGGGAAGGGGTAAATAAATGTGTCCATTCCACATCTGGTCCCAGGAAGGAGGCAGAAAGATGGCTTCAGGTGTGGGTCTTATTACGCTGAAGATTCTCTTGTATCTACTCCTCCCCCCCGCCCCATGCAGGTGGGCTGAATCCTAATCTTTAACAGTTTCCTTATCAATAACAAGTGGTGGAGAGTGTCCATAAGCAAGGAGCCTGGGATTACATTTAGATCTGCTGCTTACTAATCTTGAGGCCATCAGATTCCAGCAGTATTCCCGCTTTGTCTCCCACAATGTGCAGGTCACATTCCCTCAAGGTCCCTTTGAGACTTGTCCTTATGAGAGCTCAAATGTTCTCTGTAGTCAGAACATATTCTAATCATCCTGTGTGTCCCACTTTGGGCCGCTGCTTCTTATGTTGTGGATACTGGCTTCCTGTGCCGAGCATGTGAGGTAGCAGGGTCACAGGACAAGAAGCCAACCTGAGCTCAGCCACTCTTACATGTGGGGCTGGATAGAGCAACTTAAATGTCCTCTATTAGTGTGGTTTCTAATCCTGTCCATCAAAGAGAGTAGCCTGAGGGTAGGAAAGGACATTCCTAGGACCTGGAACAGGAAGTAACTATGTGTGAGATTCCAGCTCTTCCCACGTCCACTCTCTTTTCCTGGAGAATGACTTGGCTTCTTATTGCTAGTGGCCAACTAGCCAGGATTCCCTGTTGGCCTCTGACGGCACCGCATGGCTTGCGGATCTGTGACCATCTGAGCACTGGGCGCCACTGTAATCGCTGGAATGAGGATGAATAGCAGAACCCATCTCTGCTGAACAGGGACAGATCACAGGAGTTCCCCTATCTCCTTGGCTCCTCTCACCACAGGGGAGCCCTCAATTTTCCCTACCCTATGTCCCATTCCTCACTTCCCTGACTCCACATTAGCAATACTACACAATCTATTTGCTTAGAGACACAAGAGGCTCATGGGTCTCTAAGCAAGAGACAACTGACTTAAAAGAATATGCTGCTGTCCACTGTGAGGCAGACCAAACGGGAACCATGGCTCCTCTCACCACTGTGAGCCTCTTGAAACATGGCTGCCTGCCCCCTTTGTAGAGAGCAGAGGCTCGAACCACGCCCCCCCCCCATCACCTTCACAACCTCACTGTTCACCTAGTCTTGGTCAAATGGCCGTGTGAGAGGAAGGTGCTCCTGATCCCAGTGGGCAAAGTAGGCAAGAACAGACAACCTGGCAAGTAGCTGGTATTCAGACATAATTAAAGGGTAAAAACTTCAGGGAGCCAAGCATGATTATGCACACCTTTAATGCCAGCACTTGGAAGGCAGAGGCAGGTGGACTCTTGTGAGTCCAAGTCCAGCCTGGTCTACATAGCAAGTTCCAGGTCAGCTAAGGCTACATACACATCAAGACCCTGTCTCAAAAACAACAACAACAACAACAATATAATCTTCTCCAAACAAAACAACACCCCCAAACAAAACCAAAACAAACAACATAAAACTCCAGGAGGAGATCCTGAGGGCTAGAAGGAAAAACGTCCTCTAGACAACAGAGACAAAAATTGAGTAAGACACACCATGGGAGAGGAGCTTAACTTCAATTAGTATCTTTCAAGTTCGTAAAGCAACAGAACCTGTTATTCAAGAAATCCTACTGCAGAAGTCAATTTCAAAAGCCAAGTGGCTGCAACTAATTCTGCTTTGTTACCCAAACCTCATCCAGTCAAGCTCCCACTAGCCCGTGTGGAAGCTTCAGGTCCAACTAAGTGCAGTACAGCAGCCACTGCTGGGACACTCTCCCTGAGACTCTTAAGTACCACTGCCACTGTCCTAATCAAGGCCCAGAAATGCTTTGAGAGCTGGTGTGTGTCCAATTCTGAAAGTAGTAGCAAAGCTGCTTAAAAGTGGTCAGATCCTGAATATAACTTGAAGATAGACCAAGATTTACTTACTATAGGATTCGATGTGGCTATGAGAAGAAGAAGAAGAAGAAGAAGAAGAAGAAGAAGAAGAAGAGGAGGAGGAGGAGGAGGAGGAGGAGGAGGAGGAGGAGGAGGAGGAGGAAGAATCAAAAGAGTTACTGCAGAATGTATTGAAAAGACTAAATCACAGAAGGGTCATTATCTATGGTGAAAAAAAAAAAATGCTGCTGGGAGAAGCAGGACTGGGTGGGATCCAGAAGGGAAGTTTCATATATGTTTATTAAAATGCTTATTAGCCATCTAAGGGAAGTTTCTGAGCAAAAAGATCGACATAATTCTGGAGTTAAGGGAAAACTCTTTAAGTTGGAAAATAAATGTGAGTCATAAAAGAAGAGGTGGCATTTAAAGCTAGGACACTGAGTCAGGTCACCAAGGGGCTGATGGTAATGAAAGGGAAGGTCCGCAGACCTGAGAGACTTCGGCTTTGCTAGGGGTGGCATAAAACTGCAATCCGGCACTCAGGAAGGAAGGCAGAGGTAGAAAGATCCTGAGTTCCAGGGAGACTTTATCTCAAAGCAAGCAATCAATACAACCACCACCTCCACATAAGAAGAAGAAGGAGGAGGAAGAGGAGGAGGAGGAGGAGAAGAAAACAATACAAACAACAACAGCAGCAAAATTCCCTCCAACTTCAACTGGGCTAGCAGAGACACTGGCCAATGTCTACAGGTTGGTTGAGAAACAAAGGAACTAACAAAGGAGATGACGAGAGTAGGTTTTTCAGAAGCGCTCAGAAAGTAGTTGTCTGCATTAGATACCAATGACGGGTCAGGTAGGAATAGGAAAGAGAAAGAGTAACTTCGATCTGGCAATGTGGAAAACACTACTGGCTGCTGGGACAAAGCCAGAGGGCACAGGTTCAAGATGCAGAACTGTCCTTGAGTAAGTGAGAAAGCTGAGTTCTAATGACCAAATCTGTCCCTGCTAGAAGGGGACAGTACATGACAGTAGTGGGACGTAGGTGACATGGGGGTGGGGGGGCACTAACTACATGAGCAAGCAAAGCTGATGAGTGACGGTGAGGTAGATGTAAAGACTAAAAGGGGATAAATGCCCACTTCTTTCCTCCTCGTGTCTTTGAAAGGCAGGAGAATCCAAGCTACAGCACCATCATCAGCCCCAGGTTGTGGGAAAACCTGTTCCCATAGTTCAAAGTTCTGGCTTTGAACTTTGCAGCAGGGCAGCCACTCTTAGCCGGAGTCTTGGCTTCGGCTTTAATCAAGTCAGTCAGATTATATGAGATGACTTCTAAGCACACCTAAAAAGAATCGAACTCCGTTCTACTGAAAAGCCTTTCCACGCCTAACGTGATCGGTGCGTTATGGAATAGAGGTTGCTCCAGGGTGGGTTGTGGATCTCTGAAAGGGGAAAGGAAATCTGGGGGAAGCCTCGGAGCTGAAGGGAGGCCAGAGAAGAAGCTATTTAGAAATCATATTTCCTTGTTGAAACAGGGAGATGTCATCGTAATCACCTCTTCAAGGATTCCCCCAAATTTCCCTGAGTCTTAAGAAATGGCTGGAAAGGCAGGTGTGATGGCGCACTACTGTAAACCCATCCTCTGGAGAGTAAGGCAGGAGAATCACGAATTCAAGGCCTGCCTGGTCTACGGAGGGAGTCCAGTGGCAGCTTGGGCTAATATCTCATGAGATCCTGTCTCAAAACAAAAACCTCTCTGACACTATTTAAGCCACATTTCCCTTGAGCCCAGCCTCTCGGAACTCAGATAAAGTTCCATCCATCTCCGGCCAGGTACCAATGGAAGGTGGAAGCGGAGAACACGGGCAGCCAGGACTTGCCCTACCTGCTCGATGTTGCCCAGGAAGAGCTCCTTGGCAAAAGAGCGGCTCTGCAGACTGGTGTGCAGCGCGCGACGCCTCGCCGTGAAGACCCTCAGCACCCGGGAAGCCCGCGCCGCAGCGGCCGCAGCCGCCGCCGCCCCGCGCGACAACATCCTACAACCAGACGTGCGGCTCAGGTGTCCGGACTTCAAGCCACCGGAAGCCTCGTCGCGCCTCCTGATGACGCAATCACCCGGTTCCCAGGCGCCCTCAACCAGCCCCAGTAGCCAAGGTCTCTGCTAACGGAGTTCCGCAAGCGGAAGCTAGCCCGCCCCTCCTGATGATGCACCGGCTTCCGCAGCCTGATGATGCCCGCAGCAGCTTTGGAGGGGATCTTGACCAAGGTTGTTGCACAGTTCGTACCTGAATATGTTTAATAAACCCCTCCTACGCCAAACACTGCTTATGTAATGTAGATGTTGTAATTTCTTTTAATCATCCGAACAGGCTAGGACTTTTTGTTTTCTTATTATAATTTTGCCAGTAAGAAAACGAAAATACTCCGAAGTCAATTCGCAAAACTACCGTCTGGGCTCCCAAAACATGGCCCATGAGTCTGTGTGCTGTTCTCACTACGCCTGTTAAGTAGGAGAATAGATCTCAGCAAAATAAACTTAGAAGCAAACCTTTCTTTGTTCTCATCTCACTTATAGGACTTAGAATATTGTTAAATTAGTATAATAAAACAAGAGCCCCATTTGTACTAACCCACTTTTACCAAATCCTCTGAAATATGTGAGTGGAATGATACATCATTTTGTGGCAAGATTCCATGAAGCACTGATGGCATGCTGTTTTCTTAAAGTCTGCCACTCCCTGTGTTGTGCACCAGCTAATCTGGGCCCTACTGGCCACAGTCTTGAGACACTTGCTCTCCCCATCACACCATGGGGAAGGCACTTCCCTTGTGTCAGTGTTCTCCCCTTTGAAACTATAAACACCATGGTTTTCTATGAATGGCATGTGTTAGAGGAAGATGAAGCAGGGTCTGGTCCAGCTTTGTCCCGCCCTCACATCGGGGTTTATTCCTAGGTCCATATTGTCTTTGCTTCTGAACGTCGTCACTTCCAAGGAACCAATGTAGCCTCCACTGTTGCAAGATAAACTCCTTCAGAATACACAATGGACTCTTCGCAGCCGGTATAAAGTATTTATTTGCCACCAGGGGGCTACATAGGGAACTTGCCCAACTTGTGTAGCACAGCGCCTCACCATTCGTCTCCTTTTATGCACAAAAAACGTGTCATGGTTGACATACCTTGGTTAGCAAGAGTCGAAACTACAGAAGCCAAGAAACAAGGTCAGTATTTTTAGGGACTTTCCCAGGCCCTGGAACTAAGTCCTTGATGGATTATGTCTTTGTTCCGATTTTGGCAGGGATCCAATGGTGAGTTCTAAGGTCAGAACGGTGCCTCTGCCAGGGTGTCAGTTGTGTTAAAGTCTGGGGCCCTGTTACTTCGCCAGGCCACACCCTGTTCATAGGAACCAAGAAGCTACTTGCCTTAACCTAGACAGTAGACTGCCTCCTTAAAAGTGGCGGGCCAGGAGCTCGCATGTGCATGCTAGGCACATGTGTGGAGGCCAGAAGACAGCTACTTAGGGTTGAACCCTGGTCTCTAAGCTTGGTGGCAAGTGACTTTACTCACAAAGCCGTCTTGCTAGACTACAGACTGCCTCTTTAGAGGTTGGTATCAGCATGTGCCCTCTGCTTCATTGATTCGCTATCTCCTGGTGACCCAGGAGTCCCCACCCCAATGTAATCAGCTAGTGTTGTCCAAACTCATATTCCAGACTAGATTTAACTGGGGATCCCTGTTGAGAGCAAAGGCTTTCTGTGCACAGGCGTTGCTCTTGTGCTCTCTGTTCCAACAATAGAATCACATGGATTGCTGAGACTGTGGTAAAACAAGATGTTCTGCCAAGTGTATATCAAGGTCTTCAGACTTTCACAAAAACACACTGTGGCCCCTAGGCTGAGACTTGATTGCTCCAGCACCCAAGGCAGTAGAACATGGGCTAGAGAGATGGGTCGAGCGCTCATCCAGCATGCTTGAGGTCATGAGTTCAATTCCAATGCTGCTGTCATATTGACTGCTAACCCTCCCAAATCTATCCTTTGTTTCTGACTGTTCCTTCCCTCTATTTCTGTTCTTTTATTATTTCTTAACCCTTGCTCCCTGACCTAAGTGCTGTTTGATATTGCCAGAGCGGGCTTTGGCAAATCCAGCTATGTTTAATACTTAGCTGTGTATTGTGTAGGCAGTTCAAGCTCAGCATGTTTCAGAATACCCAATTAAATCTCAAGTAACCCTTTGCTTTTCAGGCAATGGTATTATTTACTGCCTTGCCTAGCTTATTAGGCCTTAAACCTATGTCCTTTTTTATTACTATCTTTTCCTAACACTGTGTATTCAATACTTACGGTTAGAGTAGGCTTGGGGTTAGCTGAGGGTTAGAGTTCAGGTGGCCTGTTCTGTAGGAAATGGGAAGATAATCACTTGCATAGCAAATCCAAGAACACATCACAAAGATCATCCACCATGATGAAGTAGACTTCACCCAGAGATACAAAAATGGTTCAACATATGAACATCAATGTACCCCACCATATAAGCAAACCCCACACGATCATTTCATTATATGCTGGAAAGCTTTTGACAAAATCCAAAAGGCCTTCATGATAAAACCCATGGAGAGATACATGACACATGTTACATATAATAGAGATATAATTAATACAATAAAGGCAGTTTACTAGCCAACATAAAATTAAATGGAAAGAAGTTGAAAGCAATTCCATTAAAATCAGGGACCAGACAAAGCTGCCCATTCTCTCCATACCTTTTCAACATAGTACTTGAAATTGTAGCTAAAGCAATAGGTCTACTAACGGAGATCAAGGGGATACACATTGGAAAGGAAAAAGTCAAAGTATCACTATTTGCAGATGATATGATAGTATACATCAGTGACCCCCAAAATTCCACTATGGAACTCCTACGGCTGATAAACACTTACAGCAAAGTAGCTGGGTACAAAGTTAACATAAAAATCAGTAGCCTTCCTATATAAGAACAACAAATGGACATAGGGGAAAAAGTCATGGAAACAACATAATACAAAATATCTTGGGACAACTCTGCTCAAGCAAGTAAAAGACTTGTATGATAAAACTTCAAATCTTTACCTAATAGGCTGTGGTCATATGGTGGGGAAGGAGGTCCCCTTCTGTCAGAGGTCTATGGGAGGGGAAGAGGGGGGGGGGAGAGTGGGAGGGTAGGAACGGGAATATACAATGGGGGGATAACAATCAGGATGTAATATGAATAAGTTATAATAAAAATGTAAAAACCTTCAAGTCTTTGAAGAAAAAACTTAAGGAAGATACCAAAAGATGAAAAAATTCCCCATGCTCCTGGATTGGTATGATTAAAATATCCATCTTACCAAAATCAATCTATAGATTCATTACAATCCCCATCAAAGTTCCAAACACAATCCACACAGACATTGAAAGGACAATTCTTAGCTTTATGTGGAAAATAAAAAAACTAGGATACTTAAAACAATCCTAAAGAATAAAAGAACTGCTGGAGGTATCACTATTTTCAATTTTAAGTTGTACTACACAGTTATAGTAATAAAAACAGCATAATATTGGCATAAAAATAGACAAGTTGATTAATGGAATTGAATTGAAGACCCAGACATAAATGTGCACACCTATGGACACCTGATTTTTTTTTTATAAGGAGGCCACAAATACACATTGGGGGGGGAGGCAGCTTCTTCAACAAATGGTACTGGTCTAACTGGATGGTTGCATGTAGAAGAATGCCAATAGATTCATACTTATCTCACTGTAAAAAACTCAACTCCAAATAGATCAAAAACCTCAACATAATCCAAGATACATTGAATCTAATAGAAGAGGAAAGTGGGAAATAGACTTGAATTCATTGGCACAGGAGGCAACTTTCTGGGCAAAACATTATTAGTGCAGGCAGTAAGATCAACAATGTATACACGGGATCTCATGAAACTGAAAAACTTCTGTAAGGCAAAGTATGCTGTCACTTGGCCAAAGTGGCAGCCTACAGGATAGGAAAAGATTTTTACCAACTACTCATCCAACAGAGGATTAATAGCCAAAGTATATGGAGGGCTCATGAAACTAGATGTCAAAAAATCAAATATTTCAATTACAAATGAAACTTTTTTTTCTTTTTTTATTTTATTTTTTATTTTTATTTTTTTTACAAGTGAAACTTAAACAGAGAATTTTCTTTCTTTTGGAGGAGATTTGTAGCCCAGGCTGTCCTAGAACTCACTCTGTAGCCCAGGCTAGCCTTGAACTCAGAGATCCACTTGCCTCTGCCTCCCAAGTACTGGGATTAAAGACATGAGAAACACATTAAAGAAGTGTTCAATATCTCTAGCCATCAGGTAAATGCAAATAAAAACTACTTTGAGATTCCATCTTACACCTCTCAGTATGCCTGAGATCAATGACACAAGTGACAGCACACACAGGCAGGGATGTGGAACAAGGGGAACACTCCTCCGTAGTCAGTAGAAGTGCAAACTTGTACAACCACTGTGGAAATCAGCATGGCAGTTCCTCAGAAAGATGGGAGTCCATCCACCTCAAGAGCCATATCAAAAACTCTTTGTTATTGTTGCTTTTTTGTTTTGTCTTTTGAGACAGGGTTTCTCTGTGTAGCCTTGAACTCACAGAGATCCTCCTGCCTCTGCCTCCACCCTTAGTGATGGGATGAAAGGTGTGTACCATCACCACCCAGTTTCTAAAACTCTTGTGAATATATCCAAAAGACTCTTCATCCTACCACAAGGACATGTGCTCACTCAACCATGTTTATTGTTGCTCTGTTCACAATAGCCAGGATGAATAAGAATAAGAAGAAGAAGAAGAAGGAGGAGGAGGAGAGGAGGAGGAGGAGGAGGAGGAGGAGGAGGAGGAGGAGGAGGAGGAGGAGAAGAGAAGGAGGAGAAGAAGAAGAAGAAGAAGAAAGAAGAAGAAGAAGAAGAAGAAGAAGAAGAAGAAGAAGAAGAAGAAGAAGAAGAAGAAGAAAACCTAGATGTCCCTCATAAGAAGACTGAGTTTTTTTTTAATGTGGCACATTTTCACACACACACCAAAAAACTCTGTGGTTTAAAAAAAAAAATGACATCATGAAATCTTCAGACAAATGGATGGAACTAGAAAACAATCATCCTGAATGAAGTAACAATCCAGACCCAGAAAGATAAATATGATATGTATTCACTTACATATGGATATTGGTTGTTAAGTGAATGATAACCAAGCTACAATCCAGAGAGATTAGGTATAGAGGAAGGGACTATGGAGGGCATGTGCATCTCCCTGGGAGGGCAAAATAGAATAGATAAGATGGGTGGTCTGCGGGCAAGAAAGGGGATTCAGAGAGGAGAATAAGGTAGGGATGGGGAGGCAATGAAGGGAAAGGCAGCTAGAACTGAGGAACATTCGAGGGGTGGTATGGAAACCTGGTGTGGTGGTTCGATGAAAATGCTTCCCACAGACTCATAGGGACTGGCACTATTTGAAAGAGTTAGGAGGTGTGGCCTGGTTGAAGTGGGTGTGGCATTGTTGGAGAAAATATGTCACTGGCGGTGGGCTTTGAGGTTTCAGAAGCCCCAGCAAAGACCAGAGGCTTTTGCTCTTCCTTCTGCCAGTGGATGCAGATGCAGAACTCCCTGCTCCTCCACCATCATGCTGATAATGGATTAAACCCCTGAAACTGTAAGCCAGCCCCAATGAAATGTGTTCCTTTATAAGAGTTGCTTCAATCATGGTATCTCTTCACAGCAAAAGAATTCTGACTAAGACATCTAGTGTAGTGAAAATTTCCTAAAAATATATGAACATCATCCTAATGATATCTCCAAAAATGGGGAGCTGGAGTTCCAACTTTTCATCTCTTGTCACCAAACAGACCTTCCAGTTCCAAGACTGGATTACATCTGATTGAGTTGCTGTCCCATGGACATCCCCAAACAACTCAGGCTGTTGCCAAGACCACAGCTTGCTCTCCACAACCTGACAGCAAGCCCCGCACAATTCATTGATCATGGAGAGGTTGACTGGGTACCTGTATAGAAACTTCACTCCTATATTCTAGTACCTTCAGTATGGAAAATTACTCTGCAGGCTACCAGAAGAAAAACATACATTCCAACTGAGCCACAAAACCTTTGATCTACCATTCTGTTCTGCCTGCAAAATACGATAGTTCAGTGGTCACACAAACTTGTGGGAGCAACCAACCAATGCCTGATTTGACTTATGGCCCACTCTACAAGATAGAACCTATTCCCAACATGCTCGGTTGACCAAGAATCAATTAGTCCAGAGACTTAGGGTAAAGTCAAATACTACTCATCTTTCTTTAAAAAGAGAGAGAGAGAGAGAGAGAGAGAGAGAGAGAGAGAGAGAGAGAGAGAGAGAGAGAGAAACTGGAGAGATGGCTCAGCGGTTAAGAGTACTGACTGCTTTTCCAGAAGATCTGCATTCAAATACCAGCACCCACATGGCAGCTTGCAACTCCCTGTAACTCTGGGATCTGACACATCCTCACACAGATATACACGCAGGAAAAATATAAATGCCCATAAAATAAATAACATGTTAAAAAATAGTAGAGCTAAAATGGCTCCTGATGACATTCTGCCATAGCCATGGATCGGTGCCTTATCCAGCCATCATCAGAGAGGCTCCTCCGGCAGCAAGTGGTAAATTACAGAGACCCACAAAGAAAGAAAGAGTCATTGGAGTATTCGGCTCTAAATGTGATGTCCCCATTAACACCCCTCCCCAGCACCCCTACTTCAGAGCTCAGGGAACCCTGCAGAAGAGAAAGCGAAAAGAGTGTAAGAGCCAGAGGTGATGGAGGACACCAGGAAACCAGACCCTCTGAATAAGTTAGACAAAACTTTATGAACTTAGCGAGACCGAACCAGCAACCATAGGTCTGCACCAGGTCCTCTGCAGATGCATTATGGCTTCCACTTTAGATTTTATGGGACTCCTGAATGAGTGAATGGGTGGGCCTCTGAATCTTGTGCCATCTATTGGCTCTTTTCCTTCTGTTGGTTTACCTTATCCAACTTTGAGGTGACAATTTTTGTTTTCTCTTATATTTTATTTTGTTATGTCTTGTTCATGTTGCTTAGAATCCGTTCTTTTCTCATGAAAGACATAAAGGGAGTAGGTTCAGATGGGAGAGGAGGTGGGGAGGATCTGTGAGGAGTGCAGTGGGGAGAAACTGTGTAGTGCAGTTAGCTGTAATCAGGCTAGTGCAGAGGGATGCTAACTCAGAACATGGCTATTCTGGCATGTGATCACATCTAAAGACCTTCTAGGTCAGTGTGATCTGGCTAGAATACAAACACACCTTTACTCCAGGAGACAAAGGCAAGCAAATCTGAATTCAAGGCCAGCCTGGTATAGAGCAAGTATCAGGTGAAGCAAAGCCTAGGTCTAGGTGTAGTGATACATGCCTTTAATCCCAAACAAAGGTAAAGTTAATTTTAGAAGGAAGCTCCCATGTTTGAAAGTGATGTCTAATCGAGTGGCAGGAAAGACAACAAATCAGCAAAGATTTGACAGAATAGGACATTCCCAACTCTCACAAGGAGAGAGGGAAGAGGGAAGCTACTTAAGAGGCAGTTCTTCAGAGAGAAGGCAGGTTTTCTTTTTTTTTTTAATCAGGAAAGTAATAGAGAGATAGGTTCACTCAGGTGAAAATGGAGCAGGTCAGAAAATAAGAAACCAGAATATTAGAGCAGATTGCTGAGTTACTTTGAGGCCAAGCAAAGCAAGTCTGGGCCTGGAGAGATACCAGATTAAATAAGTCAGCTGGGAAGAGAGTTTGAGCCATAACAGCAGAGTTGAACCAGCCAGCCCAGAGCTCAGAAAGAACAAGTAAGGGTGAGCTTATTAAGCAGTGGGTCTCAGAGGCTAAAACATTCTAGGCCTAGAATGTACGGAGGCTAGAAACTTCCAGGACTAGTCCTAGGTTAGCAGAAGGAGGCTGTTAACCTCCCAGATAACAACTGAGGCAGGAGAATAAAGTTCCTTTTACAGGCTATATTTTATGAGAAAAGAATCTATTTTCAATAAAAGGTAAATATTTTTATTCTCTGTGCATGAGTATATTGTATGTATGTATGTCCACCATGTGTTTCCTGGGCTTGGAGAGGCCAGAAGAGGATGCTGGGTCCCCTGGAACTGAGGATACAGATGGTTGTGAGCTCCCATGTGTGTGTTGGGGATTGAATCTGGTCCCATACAATAGTGCCATTTATTCCTCAGTACTGGTGCAACTGAACTTCTGGACGTTCAATAACCATACTTGGAAGCCTGTACCAACATGGTCAGAGGAACTAAAAAAGAGAAGCATTAAACTTTTCCATCCAGGATCTTCCAGATCCCATGGGATTATGGTTTTTTTTTTTTTTTCCTCAAAATGTCTTATGCTTCCTATTGTTCGGAGAGCCATAGAGACCCCATTGGGTGGTTTCTAACCAGTCTGCATTTGCAAAGAGGAGAGGTCAATATAGATGGGAAATGTCCTCAGCTCTTCCAAGCGAAGTCATGGTCAAGCAAGGCTTTTGACTCATTCTCATCCTATGAAATTAATGATACAAAAATACAAAAGGACTAAAAGATCCAGGGGCTCCTTCCAAGCCCAAGTGACCCTTAAGGACCAGACTGCTAACTGGCCTTTACTGGCCAGAGTTAGGGAGGTGTTCATTTTGGCCACCTGTATGGTCTTAAATAACCCAAATTAAGATGACTGACATGGGCTAGAGAGATTCCCAGAGGTTAATCCAAACACATAAAATAAAATAATGTAGCTTAATAAAAATAATTTTAAAAAGGAATCTGATGGGAAAATATAATAGAAGGAAGACAATAATATAAGAAAGCCCCGAATTCAATTCCAAGCTAACCACTTGGTGGCTCATAACCACCTATCATGAGATCTGCTGCCCTCTTCTGGCCTGCAGGCACACATGCAGGCAGAATACTGAATAAACAATAAAATGGTTGACATAACACAAAACTAAAGTAGACTTTAAAGGGGACAAACAAAAATTTAGCCTTACATGTCTTTCCATTAAATCCTGTGTATGTGCTACTGACATGCCTGATGAAATGTCAAAACCACTCCATCTGTAATACAAAAATAAGCCGTACTTGATAGTTTATCTGAATCGATTAGTGACCGAGCCTTACTTCATGCTCTGGCTTTCTTTTCTTTTTCTTTTTCTTTTCTTTTCTTTCTTTCTTTTTTTTTTTTTTTTTTAACATTTATTTATTATGTATACAGTATTCTGCCTACGGACCAGAAGAGGGCACCAGATCTCAGAATAGATGGTTATGAGCCACCACGTGGTTGCTGGGAATTGAACTCAGAACCTTTGGAAGAGCAGTCAGTGCTCTTAACCTCTGAGCCATCTTTCCAACCCAGCTCTGGCTTTCTTATATTATTGTCTTCCTTCTATTATATTTTCCCATCAGATTCCTTTTTAAAATTATTTTTATTAAGCTACATTATTTTATTTTATGTGTATAAGTGTTTTGCCAGCATATATGTCTGTGTACCTGGTGCCCAGTGAGGTAAAAAACGGCCATCAAAGCCTCTGAAACTGGAGTTACAGACAGTTGTGAGCCATCATGTGGGTACTGGGAATTGAACTTGGGTCCTCAGGGAGCAGCCAATTCTCCTAAGTGCTGAGCCATTTCTCCAGCACCCTTAAGCCACATTCTTATTGTATCACCACCAATATATTGTTTTTAAAAAGAACACAATCCAAGTGATTGCACCCATAAAGGATGATTCTTCTAAAGTAAGCATAGCCGTGGCTTTCCTCACTCTCACCATTTCTGTGGTCACTGGTGGGCACTCTTGTGTTTTAAGCTTATAAGATTTATGTCTTGGAAAGCTAATAGGTTCAAATTCCCAGTGACACAGGAATTCCAGCTAAGTTCTCTGGCTGCAAATATGAAGCCTCATCTTTATTCAGTAAGTGAAATTGGAAATTTTGTGCTCCTTCATAAGTGGAGACCATGCCCACCATTGGCATGCAAGTCTTATAGAAGATTAATTGATTGCCATTTCTTAGTTTAGCTTTCTATTGCTGTGACAAAACACTGGTAAACGGTAACTAAGGGAAGGAAGGGTTTGTTTGTCATGTGTGTCAAAATCACGGTCCATCACTGAGCAAAGCCAAGGCAGGGACCTCAGCGGGCCATGGTGTCTCCTTCCATAGTGGGCTGGGAATTCTATACTCATCATTAATAAAGTCACCCCCAGACTTGTCTACAGGCCAGTCTGATGGAGGCATTTTTCTCTACTGAAGTAACCTCTTCCCAAATAATCCTGGCTTGTGTCAAGTTGACAAGCCAGGAAAGATAATTGACTCCTCATCAACTTGACAGAAGGACATCACTATCAAACTATAATCTCATTTTATTTCCAAGACCTTCTGTTAATATCATGATGCATAGTGCATAATTATAACCCGTTAAAGATAACCCTGAGGAGGCTCCCAAATGTGTCAGATGTTGTATCAAAGAATGTAATGAAGCGACTTCCTCTTGGATTAGTTTGACCAATACTGAGCCCAAATTTAATTTCTCCACTTCTCTCCCTGTGCCTGTCTGCAGTTACTGGCTTGTCTCTAGTCTGTCCGTTGTGTGCTTGTGTGTCTGATCGAACGTATCTCTGTTGCTTCTCTCTGTTCTGTGTCTCTGTGTGTGTCTGAATCTGCCTCCCCATCCCCCAAAAAGTGCTTTGCTCTGCATTTCTTGAGCAACACATAACACATGGGAAGGGAATGAAGGCTCCTTTATGGAAATCTTCACCAGAGGCTCTGTGTTTGTTTCTAGCTGGGTCTCACTATGTTGCTTTAAGTGGCATGGAACTCACTATGTAGGCCAGGCTGGTCTCCGACACAGCAATCACCTGCTTTCCTCCTTGTTGGAATCTCTCTGTGATCAACATGAGAATGGAAGAGAAATGTCACTAGTGGGTTGAAGCCAGGCTAGCTCCAAAATGGCTTCATTTCTGAGTCCAGTTTGCATTTTCTTTATATACTCTAAAACCACAAGGTGGAGCCTGCAGGCAAGGTAGTTGGATTTTGTAGATAGAAGCATACCTGCCAGTTAGCTTTTTACTTTTTGATTTTTTAAAAAAGATTTATTTATTTCGTGTACATGCCCAGGAGTAGTATAGCTGGGTCTTGAGCTAGCACTATTCCCAGTTTTCTGAGAAAGCACCAGATTGATTTCCAAAGTGATTGTATGAGTTTGCACTTCCAGCAGCAATGGAAGGGTGTTCCCTTTTCTCCACATCCTCACCAGCATGTGCTGTCATTTGAGTTTTTGATCTTAGCCATTCTGGTAGGTGTAAAATGGAATCTCAAAGTCATTTTGATTTGTATTTCCTTGATGAACCAAGGATGTTGAGCATTTCTTTAAGTGCTTCTCGGCCATTCGATATTCTTTTGTTGATGATTCTCTGGTTAGCTCTGTTCTCCATTTTTAATTGGGTTATTTTGGTAGATGATCCACCATACAAGGACATTTGCTCAACTATGTTCATAGTAGCTTTATTTATAATAGCCAGAATCTAGAAACAACCTAGACGTTCCTCAACTAAAGAATAGATAAAGAAATTGTGGTACACTTACACAATGGAATACTACTCAGCTATTAAAAACAAGGAAACCATTAAATTTGCAGGCAAATGGATTGAGCTAGAAAAGATCATCCTGAGTGAGGTAACCCAGACTGAGAAAGACATGCATGGTATATACTTACTTATAAACAGATATTAGCTATATAATAGAGGACAACCATACTACAATCCACACACCTAAAGAAACTAATAACAAGGAGGACCCTAGGGAGGATGCTTAATTCTCATTCAGAAGGGCAAATAGAATAGACCCTGGAAGAGGTTGAAGAGAGGGAACAGGATGGGAGCCTACCATAGAGGTCCTCTGAAAGACTCCACCCACCAGGGGATTTAAGCAGATGCTGAGACTCACAGCCAAACTTCGGGACAGAGTGCAGGGAGACTTATGGAAGAGTTGGGGGATAGAAAGATCTAGAGGGGACAGGAGCTCCACAAGGAGACCAAGAGAGCCAACAAATCTGGGCCTGGGGGCAGGGCGCTGCAGAGACTGATGCCCCAGCTGAGGACCATGCACAGAGAGGACTTAGATCCCCTGCTCAGATGTAATCCATAGGCAGCACAGCCTCCATGTGGGTCCCCTAAAAGGGGAGCAGGGACTATCTCTGACATGGACTCTGTTGCCCACTTGTTCATCACTTCCCCTTGGCGGGGTGGCCTTGCCAGGCTACAGAGGAAGAGGCTGTAGGCAGTTCTGATGAGACTTGATAGGGTGGGGTCAGATGGTAGGGGAGGAGGGCTCTCCTTTTCTGAAAACTAGGGAAGAGGGGTAGGGAGGAAGATGGAGGGAGGGTGGGACTAGGAAGGGGGCTACAATTAGGATATAAAGTAGATAAATTAAAAAAAAATACAGTCAACCTTTAAAATATAAAAAGAATTAGAAAAAAAAGAGATGTATTTATTTACTTTTATGTATGTAAGTGCTTTATCAGCATGTACACTTGCATGCCAGAAGAGGGCATCAGGTCCCAGTGTAAATGATCCTGAGTCACCGTTTGGTTGCTGGGAACAGAACTCAGGGCCTTCAGAAGAGCAGATGGTGTGCTCTTAACCACTGAGCCATCTCTCCAGCTCAGTTTTTACTTTTTAAAGGCATAAGTTACATTGACAAGTGTAAGTTTTTGCAGTCAGTAACTGCCTTGGGACTGGGACCGTCCTGCTGCCTTGGCCCCTGTCCAAAATAAGGGTTAGAGGGTTAGGGTTAGGGTTTGGGTAGATTAAGGTAAGGGTTAGGTTTAAAGGGTTAGAGGCTTAATGGGCTACAGTTAGAGGATTAGAGGTTAGGGATCAGGGTTTTAGGGTGTTGTGGTTAGGGTTATATTAGGATTAGGGCTAGGGTTAGGGTTTGGGTTAGACATGGGTTAGGGAGGTTTTAGGGTTAGGGTTAATATAAGGGGTTGAGGGGTTTAGGATCTAGTTTAAGGTTTTACTAATGGAAACATCAACTCCCGTATGTATAATGGCTTTCATATGGACCTAGCTGTTGGAAACTGCAATATAAAGTTTATCAATATGTAAATGTAACTTTTATTGCCTGCTTCAGCTGTTGTCTCAGAAGAGTACTGCCTCTGTCTGCTAACCTAGGCCTAGTCCTGGAAGCTTTGAGCCTCTGTACAATCTAACCTAGGCCTAGAATCATCCAATTTGGCTTCTCTCTTGGCCCCAGAATTGCTCTGCTTAGCCTCAAACTAACTCCATCTTCTGGCTCTTATCTTCCGGCTTCTTCTTATTCTCTGGCTCATTCTGCCTTCATCTGTCTGTAGCTTGTCCTCTCTCTGCACCCTGTTTTTCTAATAGTGTCCCAGTAAAACTACCTCCCTTCTCTGTCTCTCAACTGCCTCTTACATAGCTTCCCTTTCCTCTCCGTTCTTGTGAGAGTCGAGCATATCTTATTCTGTTAAATCTTTCTCTGATTTGTTACCTTATCTGCCACTCAATTAGACATCACTTTCAAACATGAGTGCTTCCTTCTACAAACTATCTTTGTTTTCATTGTATGGGACTAAAGACATGTGCCACCATGCGTGGACTTAAGTTTTTCTTTACCTGAAACTTTCTCTATACCAAGATGGCCTTGAACTCAGATCTATTTGCCCCTGTCTCTCGGATTAATGATGTGTCTGTATTCCAGCTGGAGCACAGAGATCTAGAAGGTCTTTGGATGTGACCTCTTTCCAGAACAGCCATGTTCTGAATTAAACTTTCTCTACATCAGCAGACATTGAGTCCATCACACATCCATGAAATCAAGGGTTTGATTCTAGCAATCATTACAAAGCTTAAGAAATAATAATCTGGCAGTCGAGTTAGAGCTGGAATTTTGTGCAGTAACACATATTAATACAGACTAGAAATGGGTCTTGTACTGCTTCTTGGGCTTCAAGAATTCTTTTTCATGATGTCAGTGACAAAAACCGTTTCACTGCCTGTGTAGTTGTTGCTTTGTGAAAAGGCAAGAACCACAGCCACTAACATAACAACCAGCAGAATTGTTTCCTCACAGCTATGGAGAAACTCAGATAGCTCCCTCTGGTTCACTGACAAAACCCCACAGGAGAACTCCAAGTCAGAGATGGCTGAGCCACTGGGGACCCTGGCTTCTGTGTTAATGTCTAAGCTCTCTGCAAGCACCTGTGCCCCCCCCTAAAAACACCAAATTTTACTCATCAGGTTTTTACAAATATACAGAACCTTTTGAGGCTGGCTGTGAGAATTTTCTCATTCTACCAGAATATGTTCATGATTTTCTGAATCATCTTAGGATGAAACCTGATAGTTTTAAAAAAGAGATCGAACAGTTTACAGAAACGTTGAATAGGATGGGATACAACCAATGATGCTTTGCAAGAACTTCTGGAAGTCATTTACCAACAGGCCATGGCTACCTCAGATTCCTCTTATATGGGAGCCTGCCTGCATAATTGCCTGTCCAGTCATATTATGGAGAGGCAGCTTCTAATCATAAACAACAAAGAATTAAAGTAGTTTAAAGAAGACACAAACAGGTCAATGAGCTTAAAGAGAGCAGCAGCAAATGCCAGAAGAATGGGCAGGGGTGGGAGAAGAAACACAAATGCCCACCTAAGTTAAGTTTGAAGAAAATCTTGGACTTGAAAGGTGAATTCAATAGAGAGAAAGAAATATGGGAGAGACCTCAGGCTGACGTGCAGCTGGAATTGAAAAGCACAATTAGGACATTCAGAGGAAAGCTTGAGGAATAGAGTGGATCAGGTAGAAGATAGATAGGATATCAGGAATAAAACATAAAGTACAGAACACATACTACACTAGCGAAGAACATTAAAGAAAAAGTTGAAGCACATGAAAGGAAGAATGGGAAAATGGTGGTGCTTCGTTAAAAGACTAAGTCTTTTGATTTACATGCATATGTGCATGTACATGCGTACATAAAGGAGAAGGACAGTGTCCTAGACCAGATCTGTAACAGACGATTAGAAGAAAACTTCCCCCAAATAAAGGAAAGACAAGACCCACACAGATACAAGAAGCAAAGACACTCTCCATATATATCATAGTTAAAACACTAAGCATACTAAACAAAGAATGATTATTGTTTTGTTTTGTTTTTCGAGACAGAGTCTCTCTGTGTATCTTTGGCTGTCCTGGACTTGCTTTGTAGACCAGGTTGGCCTCAAAGACAGTAATCCTCCTGCCTCTGTCTCCCCAAGTACTGGGATTAAAGGCGTGTGCCACTGAAGAATGATTATTGAAAGATGCAACAGAAAAAAAAAAAACTTATGAGACAGATATAAAGAAAAAACCCAGAACAACAGCCAATTTCTCAATGAAACTTTAGAAGCCAGCAGAACATGGAGCAACAAACTCCAAACTCAAAAGACCACAGATGACAAGCTAGGCTACAGTACCCAGCAGACCATATCTCCCACAGTTGAAAAAGAAAGAAAACATTTCCATGATACAAACAGGATTAAAGAACCACGTTCACCAAACTAGCACTACAGAGAATACTGGAATATTTAGGACTGAAGAGATAAATAATATAGCTAAGAGATTGTAGAAGGAATAAAAATGAAACCATAATCACTGAGCCATAAAGTATGACTAAAAACAAAATAGAAAAAACCCACAAATGACTGCAACCAGCAAACACCTTTCAATAACAAAGTAAATATTAGTGGTCTTATCCCTCTAATCAAAAGATACATTCTAGTTGAGTGGACTAATAAATAAAATTCATTTTCTGTTATCTACAAGAAGCTCATAGGAGAAAACATATAGATGCAAGGGCCTACATTAAAAAATCAGAAAGAACATGTTGGGTTCATTCGGAGTGGAAGCGGAGAAAACTCACTTCAGATACAGAAGCTAAAACTGAAAGCTTTATTTTCTGAGCTCAGAGACATGGCCAGTTAGGGGTCTGAACTGCTTTCCAAAGGGGAAGCTGTATTGTGTACTTAAAGGGTAAAACCACAAGGCGAGGGGCCATTGGTGAGTGTCTGGGTCATCTAATCAAAGTTTAACACTATGGGTTAAGTAAGGAGGTTTCTGTTGGAGGTTAGACCTGATCCAGGACACCTGGCCTCAAGGCCTTTAACTGTTTTCCAAGATATTCAATCTGGAACACAAGGTCCTTAATTGTCCTCCTAGACATTTGGTCCTGAGCTCAAGGTAGCCTTAGGATCAGGAGGAACAGCTGTGGACTGAACCCTCCCTGTCTTGCAGAAGCATTTTTATTGATATACAAAAGGTCTTTTAGCAAGTCAGTTTCTGCACACCAAAACCTGTTGTCTGGTCTAGGAGTTGTCTGGAAGAACCATTTCCTAAGCATTTCTCAGCCATTGCAAGACTTCCCTCTTTGCCAGCAATGTCCTGCAACTGTGGCCCCACAAAGGCTCTCACATTCCCATAGGAAGAGTAACCTGATAAATCTCAGATATCAATCACTGATTATTTACAAAAGATTGTGTCAAAGTCTGCCATCACTCTGGAATTCATGCCAGATACAATGGCCCTACCAAACTTCCTGCTATACTGTCTCTCCTTTTCTTTTGAAGAAAACAAGTGAAATACTTGTACAGCAAAAACTCTAGAACACTGAAAAAGAAATTGAAGATCAGAAGATGGAAATGCTCATCGATTGAAAGGACAAATACTTTTAAAACAGTTATCCCACCAAAAGCAATCTGTAGATTCAAAACAATTCCCATAAAAATTCTAATGCAATTAGAAACAAATTAAATTTCATATTAAAATACAAAAGACCCAAGATAGCCAAAATGATCCTAAAAAAAAAAAAATCAAACAAGAAGTGCGGGAGGAATCACCATTCCGGATTCCCAGATTCCAAGTTATTCTATAGCCCTGTGATTATGAAAACAGCATGGTACTAGCATAAGAACAGATTCATTATTCAGTAGAATAGTATTGAGAACCCACATAAAAACCCTCTCTCTCTCTCTCTCTTTCTCTCTCTCTCTCTCTCTCTCTCTCTCTCTCTCTCGGTTTTTTGAGACAAGGTCTCTCTGTGTTAGTCTTGGCTGTCCTGGAGTCACTTTGTAGACCAGGCTGGCCTCAAACTCACAGCGACCCACCTGCCTCTGCCTCCCAAGTGCTGAGGTTAAAGGCGTGTGCCACCACGCCCGGCTTCCCATACTCTTATAGCCAACTGATTTTTGTTCTGTTTTTCAAGGCAAGGTTTCTCTGTGTAGCCCTTGTTGTCCTGAAACTTATTGTATAGACTAGGCTGGCCTCAAACTCGCAAAGGTCTGCCTACCTCTACCTCTAGAAGACTGGGATTAAAGGCCTGTGCCAACTCCACCCGCCCCACCCTTCAACTCCTCAACCCTGTCAACCAACTGACTTTTGAGCAAGAAGCCACCGAAACACGTTGGAGAAAATACAGTCCCCAGCAAATGCTGTTGATCAAATTCAATAGCTACATATATAAGATGTATAATGTTCATCTCTCACTGTGCACAAAATTCAACTCCACATGAATCCAGGACTACAACGTAAGACCTGATAATCTGACGCAGGTCATGAGAGAGTAGATGAAATGCCTGAGTTCATTGTCACAGTAATGAACTTTCTGCATAGGCTTTCAGAGCCATTAAGGGTCCAGGAGATCTACTGAAGAAAGACCCCAAGGCAGTATGCAAAGGCAAAGAGTGCTTATTCCAGCATGCTGGGATCGCCTCTCTCCTCTAGAGGGAGACCGTGAAATGGCATGCAGATTCAATTTACAGAGAGTCAGAGGGATTAATGACAAACTTTAATAGATTTGTCAGAATTGAGTCAGAGCAAATGAGGGGATTCAGGATTGGCTGCTTGTTTGGTACTGGGGACTTTTTGAGTTAAGGAGGTTTTGGCTCTTACTCAGGAGTTGTCCTTTAATTTGATTGGATAAGGCCAGCTGTGTTCTTTACCAAGGCCATGAAGTAATAAAAACATGGTATCTGGTCATTTTGTCTATAAGATGATTAGCTGCCCAGGAGCTGGCCATGAGTTGTCTGCAAGGTGTGTGTGTGTGTGTGTGTGTGTGTGTGTGTGTGTGTGTGTGGTTTTTTTTTTTCAGGAATTGTTAGACACTTGGCCTAGTTAGGCAGAATGAAAACTCGGAGCCTGTCATGGAGTTATAGTCAAGCAAACTAGGGTCTTTGAGGGGTCTGGGGTCCCTGGAGGAGGGTCCCTTCAGAATAACAATTAGTAAATGAGACTTCATCAAAGAACAAAAAAATATTTTCCAGCTATATATTGATAAGGTTATTATCTATAATATATAATTCATTTTAAAAATCAAATAACAGCAAAATGAACAACCAAATTAAAAATGGGGCATAGAAATAAACAGAAAGTTCTCAAAACATGAAATACAAATGACCAAACAATGCTTTTTAAAATGTTCAACATCCTTAGCTACCAGGAAACTTCTTGGAGATTTCATCTTACTCCAGTCAAAATAGCAGAGGGAAAAAACAAATGACAAGTTCTGGCCTAGATGTAGGGAAAGGAGAACATTTAGTCCCTGCACTGGAATGCAAACTGGTATAGCTACTATGGAAATTACTGTGAAGGTGCCTCAAAAATCTAAAAATGGATTTACTGTAGCATCCAGCCACGCCACTTTTGAGTACACACTAAGGGGCTCCAGTTCCACTAAAGGTCTAGATGTACTTGCTCCTTCCTGTTATTTGCTTTTGTGCTCAGAATAGAATAGGCAATAAATAGAAACAATTGAGTTGTCTCTCAACTGGTGAATGTATATTGAAATTTATATTTACACATCATTTACACACAATATTATTTGGCTATTAAGAACTTTTAAGGAAACATATCATCAATACTCTGCAATCTGGTTCACAAATTATAATGGCAAATAGCATTATTAATTCATGGTACAAAGCCAGTATTACCCTGATTCCAAAACTTGACAAGAGAGAGGGGCAGGGGGTGAGGGGAAGATCAGAAAGGAGGGAAAAGAACAGTATAGATTAATTTCTTTAATGGCCACACATACAAAGTTTTTCAAGAAAGTACTTTACAAACCAAATTCAAGAACACATTAAAACAATTATACGCCGTGATAAAATTGGTTCCATATGAGGTACAAGAGTTTTGTTGAACATATTTCTACATAATAAACTCTATGTACAAAAAAATCTTGTATCCAACATTATACCAATGGGAAAATTTTAAGATTTTTTTAAAAAATAAAATCTGGAACGAAACAGCATTCTCTCTGCCACA
Organism: Acomys russatus; assembly: GCF_903995435.1. Lineage (NCBI taxonomy): Eukaryota > Metazoa > Chordata > Mammalia > Rodentia > Muridae > Acomys > Acomys russatus. Next base: position 15,297,231 of record NC_067151.1, on the reverse strand, counting down.
CCCTCTCTCACTATACGCCATGTGGTGCCTGCAATTTTACCTAAAGCAGTAAGACGAGAAACAAATAGTAAAGGAAGAAATCATTTGCAGATGATCCTATACTTAAAAAGACCCTACGGACTCCCAAACTACTCTCAGGCGTGGCAAATATCTTCAGCGAAGTTGATGAATGCACAATCACGGGAGATCATAGGTGTAGCTGCTGTTGTATGGGGTTGGCATTGAATCTGTAACCCACGTTTCATAGTCCAGACAGTTTCCTGAGACTAATTCTGTCAACCTGTGGGCATGGGAGGTCAACCTGTGGGCATGGGAGGTCAACCTGTGGGCATGGGAGGTCAACCTGTGGGCATGGGAGGTCAACCTGTGGGCATGGGAGGTCAACCTGTGGGCATGGGAGGTCAACCTGTGGGCATGGGAGGTCAACCTGTGGGCATGGGAGGTCAACCTGTGGGCATGGGAGGTCAACCTGTGGGCATGGGAGGTCAACCTGTGGGCATGGGAGGTCAACCTGTGGGCATGGGAGGTCAACCTGTGGGCATGGGAGGTCAACCTGTGGGCATGGGAGGTCAACCTGTGGGCATGGGAGGTCAACCTGTGGGCATGGGAGGTCAACCTGTGGGCATGGGAGGTCAACCTGTGGGCATGGGAGGTCAACCTGTGGGCATGGGAGGTCAACCTGTGGGCATGGGAGGTCAACCTGTGGGCATGGGAGGTCCTTCTGTCTAACACTTTATTAAGTTTCCTTCTCCATTGACAAAGTTTTCACTGTGCAGGTCTTGGACTCCATTGGTTTCATTTACTATTATATACTTCTGTGCCGATTGTGAATGGTTTCATTTCATGATACCTTTCTCAGCAAGTTCATTAGTAAGGGGAGGGGGTCAGGGTATAGGTGTGATTTGGGAAAGGATGACTAACACTGAAGGCCTTTTAAACATTTATATGGAACCTGCTATTTATTGCACGAGCTTTCTAAAATATATACACATACAAAGAGAGTTTAAAGAAACTTAACATATAATGGTTATCAATACCCCAAGGAGACATTACGTACTACCAAATAAGAACTCTAAAGATCACAGGGTATTGCCAATGCTATTGGTTACCCACCACAGCCTGATGCTAATATCATATTGCTGGAGACACTACCTACTTATATCATAGAATGTGGAGAAATCTAGCTAGTATTCACCTGGAAGGTTCACCAGTTTGCTGCTATAGGAGAAAAGATATCATTAACTCACCCAACTGAGAACCATGAAAACTACAATAATGACCTACCTACAAGATACACCCACTGGTACAATATGGCAAAAATATTATAGGAGTAATTAATGAGTTTTTTTAATTGCCTTTAAGGCCTGATCCATTATATAGAACCCATATCTGACACTGTGAATGAGGGAAAGAACCTGAGACTAGCTAAGTCATTGGCCCTAGGGGGAGAGCTACTACTGTTATATCCCGAAATGAACATACCAACAAAACTACTCAATGGCACATTGCTATCTCCATTCAAGCCTCACCAGAGAAGCATCTCACAGAGATGCTAACTAACGAAGAGGTGCACAGCTAGACATCATGCAGAGAGTGAGGGACTTTGGAGCCCTCAGCCCTAAATGTGATGTCTTCATCAAATCCCTCCCCCTCCAGGCTCAGGGTGTAAGAGGCATAAGAGGAAGGGGAAAGACCATAAGAGCCAGAGGTGGCACACAACCCCAAGGACTGATGCACATATGAATACACATAAATTGAGACAGCATGCACAAGATCTATGCAAGCTTACGCTAGACAGAAGCATAGCACAGAGATTAAAAAAAAAAAAGTGGACACAAAGAAGCTATTTGTAATCTGTACCTGCTGTAAGAGGAACAGTCAGCTTTCTTCAATAGCTTGGTAATGGTATGTTGTCCACACTCCAGGGGAGAGGTGCCATGCTCGCTCAGAAGTAGTTGGCCGACACAAATTAAACTCCATGGTTTTGTGGGTTTCTTTTTTGGAATTTGTGTTTAAGAGAGAAAGAACATGAAATTGGATATGTATGGTGGCAGGTAGGAACTGGGAGGAAATGGAAGAGGAGAAAAAAATGTCATCAAAATATATTGTATGAAATTTTCTATCGATGAAAAGGCCTTTTAAAAGAAAACACTGGTTTCTCATATTAGTTTTGTATCCTGACACCTTGCTGAAAGTGCTTAGCTGACTTAGGAAATTTCTGTTAGACTTCTTAGGATTTTTTTTTATTATAGTGTCATATTTTCTGCAAATAGAGGCAATTTAATTTCTTTTTATATTTGTCTCACCTTAATGTCCTTCTCTTGCCTCACAACTCTTTGTAGAACTTTACCACCAAGTTGGATAAGAGTTGAAGGAATATAGGTTTGACTAGTTCCTGATTTTAGAGAAATGGGCTCAGTATTATTATCTCATGTAACACAGTGCTTGTAATATGTTGGTTGTAGACAGCATGTATTAGGTTGAGGTATGTTTCTTCTGCTGCCATTTTCTTCAAGACTCATAAAGAGATGCTAATATTTTTCAAAGTTCTTTTCTATACCCATTCAGATGATTGGATGACCTTTGTAGTTGAGTCTAAGTATGTATTTCATTTGTTGATTGGTATGTTTTGAAATAGTCTTGTATCTCTGGAATAAGATCAAGTTGGTCACAGTATATGGATTTTTTAGGGCATTGCTCAATTTAGTTTTTGAATATTTTATACTTAATTTGCCTTTTGTTTTATGTCTTTGACAATTTTATACATGCACATACAATGTATTATGATACTATTTACTCTTAATTACCCTCTCTCATCCCACTCTCACTGACCCTTTATTTTTCCTGTCTATTCTTTCTTTTACTTTCAGGTTTTCTGTGTGTTTGCATGCCCCACTAAGTATAAATAGGGTTGGCTGCATAAAACTTTGCTACCAGTGGCCACAGCACTGAAAGTAGTGCTGCCCAGCAAACATTAACTCGCCAGAAGCTCTTCAGAGAGGCATGGGGCCTCACTGTGCGAATCTCTTTCTTGAGAAGGCTTTGTGTTCATGATGGCTACAGCCATGTCATATCCAGAGAACAGCACTTTGCAGCATGTCCTCCACCTTTCAGCTCAAACAAGCTCTCCACTTCATATTCCATGTTATTATTGGACCTTGGAGGAAGCTGTTGGAAAATTTTGTATTTCTGTTTTCTTCTGTTGACCTCTTATTCAATTTTAATATCAAGGTAAAACTGGCTTTTAAAAATGCACTTAGTAGTGTTCCTTTCTGTTATGAATAGTTTTTTCTACTTGTTTTCATTTTTTATTAGTTTTTTAAAATTTGACACAAACTAGAGTTGTCTGGGAAGAGAACTCTATTGAGAAATGCCTCCATCAGATAGTCTGTAGTTCAGAGGTGCTAGATGGTTCTAAAAAAACCAGCATCTTACAGACACAACACAACTGATACATATATGAATTCACAAAGACTAGGGCAGCACATACAAGCAGATGGAGAACCAGCACTGAGAGGGGAAGCAGACACAGGCTCCCACTCCTAACCAAGAAGTTATCAGCAAGTGATACCCACCTGTAAAGGAAAAAAAAATCAGTGTTCCCCAGTGAAGTCTCACTGGGTATTTTGATGCCATTTCATAATAGGCCCTACGCCCAGGAGTAGTTAAACAAAATAAACTCAGTGATACCTTTGCAGACATTTTTGTCTCATATACCTTTATCTGGACTTTGGGCTTTGTTGTTGTGGGTTTTTTTGTTTCTGTTTTTGTTTGTTTTTTTTTTTGTTGTTGTTTCATTGATTTTTTTCATTGTTTATTTTGATTTCTGTACTTGTGGATTTCTTTGTGTGTCTGTGTTTCTTGTTTATTTGTTTTAAATAGAAAAAGGAACAAAGCTGGTTGGGTAAGATGAGAATCTGGGAAAAATTAGTGGAGGAGAAATGATCAAAACATATGAAAAATGTTTTCAATTAAAATTAACTGTAAGAAACAAAATATTTAGGAATTTTATAAGTTTAGTGAAGGAACAAACTCTTGGTGCCCCATATTTGGCCACGTCCCCTTGATGGGGAGGCCCGATGGCACTTGGAGGAAGGATAACAGACTACCAAGAAGAGACTTGATACCCTAGCATCATATTCAAGGGGAGGAGGTCCCCCTCAGTTACAGTCATAGGGAAGGGGAATGGGGTGAAAGCGGGAGGGAGGGAGGAATGGGAGGATGCACGGGATGGGATAGCAAATGAGATATAATATGAATGATTTTATTTTTCAATAAAAAAAAGTTTAGTGAAGGAAAAATCTACTATATAGCACTAATAATTTTTGTATCATAAAAAGAGAGACTTTGGATTTTTTTTAAGATATATTTTTAAAGAGATATTTGTCTCTATATGCCTTAAATGCTTCAGGATTTCTCTCTATTGCTGTGATAAAATGTCATGACCAAAAGCAACTCGGGAGAAAAGCGTTTGTTCCAACTTATTCCGTGTAGTCCATCTCCCAGAGAAGTTAGGACAGGAAGTTAAGGCATTGCAGCCCTGGTTGAAGCATCTACCAAAGAACCACAGGACACACATTGCCCAAGACTCCCAGAGGCCTCTGCGCCCAGCCGCAGCCCCCACGGGGCCATCACGGAACGGTTGAACCCTCCCGGCAGGAGGACGCAGCTCGAGGCCACTGTGGGCTCTTGTGTTTTCGGTGAAGAGGTGAGAGATAAGGGTTGCCCTGTGGTTTTGGAAAAACTTACAAGTGCGCTGAGATGATTTTGTAAGTCACTCTAAAATTCAGGTGTATCGGTTTAGCCATTGTTTAGATCCCAGGGAAATGGGGGGGAATTTATTTATGTGTAATAAAAAAGTAAAGTGCAGTCACTCATAAACCCTGAGTTCCAAAGTATCAACGGTGTAGCGACCAACTTGGATTGTATGATGAGAGTTTGTAAGTGACTGAGTAAACAGCCAAATACATGTCCACTGAGGAATTTCTTTGAAAAAAAAAAAAGGGAGCGGAGTTTCCACAAATTACCTATGCTTATTGTTTTGTTTGTTTGTTTGTTTTTTTTTTTTTTTTTTTTTTTTATGTTTTCAAGATTTGGGGGGTGAGAACACTACTCAGTGGGTAAAATGCTTGCCTGGCATAAAACCCAAGATTGGGTCCCCAGCACCCATATAAAACCCACCAGGGATGGCGGTGCTCCTGTCCTCCCGGCACTAGAAGGCGTAGGCTGGACCTAGGGATAAGACTAGCCAGATGGTGCACTTCAGGTCAAAAGGAGATGTTTTTTAAAAATAACGAAGAAGGTGGAGAGAGCTCACCAGCTGGGTGCACTTGGCACTGCTGCTGCAGAGCGCTGGGCTTTGCTTCCTGTACTCTTGCGTCAGCTCACAACTGCCTGTAACTCCAGTCCAGTGGATTCCGTGCCCTCTTATGATCGCCCGGCCCGGCCACCGAGCATGCGCTGGGTACACAGACCTACATGCAGGCGTTCACAGATACATGTAAAATTGAAAAAGAATTAAAGGGTCTAGAAGATGGGTGGTGGTTATCAACACGTGTTTCTCTTCCAGATCACCGTCCTTGGGTTCCAGGCATTGACAAGGTGGGCTAGGCACACCTATGATGCCCACATTATATACAGGTGAAACGCACACACACACACACACACACACGCACACACACACTTTTCAAGATTCAGAAATTATCAATTTTAACAAGATACGGAGTGATCATATGGATTCATCTGTCAACATATAACTAAAACATGGTTAGACACTACATTTACTGTGGCGTCAGAGGCCCTGGGCTGAAATTCTCATTTACCCATCTGCTGAATGGCTTGGCTAAGTGATTTGGGCTTTCTCTCTCTCTCTTTCTCTTTTTTAAAAATTACACTGATGGATGGGGACGCATGTGCTTACTACATGCCTCATGTATGGAGCTCAAAGGATGACATGTGAACTCAGGCCTTCCCTCCCACCCTGTGGTTCCTGGGGGTTAAACTCGGGTCCTCAGGCTTGGCGTCGAGTGAGTGCATTTACCTGCTAAGCTATCTTGCTAGCCCATGGCCCCAGGACGTTTTCTGATTCGTTTCTTCATAATGTCAGTAATGTGTAACGTATGTCACAATTCTGAGAGGTTTGGAATGAATTCAAGATGTGCCCAGTGCTTAGAATAATACACACTAGTTGAATAGTAGGCGTCTTAGTTTGGGTTTTATTGCTGTGAAGAGACATCATGACCAAAGCAACTCTTAGAAAGGAAAACATTTCATCGGGGCTGGCTTACAGGTTCAGAGGTTTAGTCCACTGTCATCATGACGGGAAGCATTGCGGTGCGCAGGCAGACATGGTGCTGGCGAAGGACGCATGATCCTCAGGCAGCCGAAGAGGATTGTGTGCCATGTTGGGTGTAGCTTGAGCAGATTGAGACCTCAAAGCCCACCCCCACAGTGACACACTTCCTCCAACAAGGCCACACCTCCAAATAGTGCCACTCCCTATGAGCTAAGCATGGGAACACGTGAGCCTATGGGGTCATTCCTATTCAGACCACCACAGTAGGTGCTGAGAAAGCTAACTCCTTCCTATCAATTATGAAAAGGTTTCTCCACATAAGGATTTAACCCTTACTTTCCAAATTGAGTTTAATTCTCATAAAAGCTTACTTTATGAAAGAGACCAATAGCAACAAAGTACCTGGTGTGTGTCTATTTCATAGTGGAAGCAACATGTTTTCCTTTTGCTTTCTCTGAGAGTTTGATCAATACTTAATGGTTACATTATTAGTAACACTAGCCTGTGTCCCTTATGTTGCTCTTTCCCTTACAGGAATATCACCTCTGCATTGTTTTTCAATAGTTTGTAAATACTATCAGTGAGACAAATAAAGAAATAACCTTTGACAGACAAGGCTACACAGAGAGACCCCGCCTTGAAACCGCCTCCTCCCACCCCCACCAAAAAAAAAAAAAAAAAAAAAAAAAAAAAAAAGAAAAAGAAAAAAATAACCTTTGTATGAAATTACTTTTAAATAGTTTGCAAACTTTTTGAACAACATAAATAACAAATGTAATATTTTATATAAAGTGGTAACAGGTACAGACACTCTTCTGTGTTTTACAGATTTAATATTTGTCTTAAAAGGATTTTATGGTTTTGGGGATCCAAAAGGGTAACACTGAAGGCAATGGTGTAAGCTGCTATAAAAATAAACAAAATAAGCTGGGCGGTGGTGGCTCATGCCTTTAATCCCAGCACTTGGGGGGCAGAGGCAGGCGGATAGCTGTGAGTTCCAGGGCAGCCTGGTCTACAAAATGAGTCCAGGACAGCCAAAGCTGCCTCAAAAACAAAACAAAACAAAACAAAAACAACAAAAAACAATATTTCATTAAAATATAAGCTGGGTGTGGTGGCACATACCTTTAATCCCAGCACTTGGTGGGCAGAGGCAGGGGAATCACTGTGACTTTGAGGCCTGGTCTACAAACTACAAAGCGAGTCCAGGACAGCCAAGATAACATAGAGAAACCTGTCTCAGGGAAAAAAAAAAAAAAAAAAAAAAAAAAAAATATATATATATATATATATATATATATATATATAAAATAAAATGATAAGTGATGCATTTTTAAAATAAAGAGAAGCTTCCAGAGATGTGGAAGGGAAAGAGGAAAAAGGGAGAGGATAAAAGTATAGAATGGGAGCTGGAGAGATGTGGCTCTGTGATTAACAGGGCATGAGGTCATGAGTTCAATTTCCAGCAACCACATAGTGGCTCACACCATCTGCAGTAGGCTTTGATTTCTTCCTTTGTGCATGACAACAGAGCACTCATATACATAAAATACAGGAAAAAAATAAATCTTTCTTTAAAAGAGGGTAGAGTGGATAAATATGATCTAAATTTATCTATGCATGTATGAAAATGTCATAATGAACCTCTTCATTCTGTACCATTAATATTACTGCATTAGTATACTGGATTAGTATACAGTAATAGTAAAAGATACATTATAAAAGATAAGGTTAAGATAGAGAATCTTCTGGGTTTTTGTTTGTTTAATTGGGTTTGTTTTTTTTAAGGCAGGGTTTCTCTGCGTAACTCTGGCTGTCCTGGTCTTGCTCTGTAGACCAGGCTGGCCTCGAACCCACAGTGATCCACCTGCTTCTGCCTCCCGAGTGCTAGGATCACAGGCTTTGCCACCATGCCTGGCCGAGAATCTGTTGCTGTGTGAAGTCATTTAACTTTTAAAATGAGATTGAGAAACATTGGCTCATGGGTAGTTTCCTTCTTATGAAAACATCAGTTCTACTTTAAACCCCTTCCCAGATCTAGCCAATGGTCAGAATAATCTCCACAGTTGAGTGGAGAGTGTGATATGACTTTCTCACGTACTCTGGTGCCTCACATTTGACCATGTCCCCTGGAGGGAGAGACCTGGTGGCACTCAGAGGAAGGACAGCAGGTTGCCAAGAAGAGACTTGATACCCTATGAGCATATACAGGGAGAGGTAATCCCCCTCAGGAACAGTCATAGGGGACGGGAATAATGGGAAAATAGGGGGGGGAGGGAGGAATGGGAGGATACAAGGGATGGGATAAACATTGAGATGTAACAAAAATAAATTAATTAAAAAAAAGAAAAAAAACATCAGTTCTTTTCAGAAATCCCTGTGCTTCTAATTCTATAAAAAGATAGACATTTATCTCTTCTATATGGATAGCGTGTGGTACAAAAAATATTAACACACCCTTTGAATCACTGTGCCTTATTTTAAAGGTTAAAAGAAAACCTGTCAGCTATGGAAGGTTTTGATGACTTAACTGAGTCATCTGAAACAGCCTCAGAGTATGGCAGTTCTCCTTGCCCCAATTATGAAGCTGTGTTGAAGCTGATTGAACATCTTAGCCTGGAATGCAAAGGTAAACCCCCTGTGTGTAGAGCAGCAGCTGTGGCCACTGCTTAGGCGCGCACCCTAGGGCCCTGGTGAGTCTCGATGCTGCCATGTCAGAGACACGCTCTGCATCCAAGGAGAAAGACAGTCAGACACTCTTAGCTGGAACTTGTATTGTTCCTACGGTATTTTCTTCAGTGTGTGTGTTGTGGGAGGAGGGGGGCACTCTGTCCTTTTTACAGCCACTGTTTCTGACTTGAGCATTTACTATGAACATACTTTGGAATGCCTTAGAGCTGTTTTTCTGCTAACCTCACGCATCTCTTGAGACCATGGTCTACTTCACAACCCCAGTCATGTATTGGTAACATTTAAGATACAGTCATGTTAACACCTTGCTTAAAACCCAGCTATTGCTCTAGTTTCGTTTATATTGTGTGTTCATGTGTCCATCCTCTGCTTTAGAAGTTTGTTCTTGTAATGGAGCCTTATGTTTTCTGTAGCTTTACTGAGGTGTTTTTTATATACAGTAGACTGTCCGTACACAAAGCAAGCCATTTGAAAAGCTTTGACATACATGTTAAACACATGTTTAGTCAGCCTATCAAGATAGTGACACATCTACCACTTACCACACTCTTTCCATGCCACCTTTATAGTCACTTAAGATGTCACAAAACTGGGTCCCATGTTTGTGCCATCTTCCAGTCCCTTTCTTCACAAGCATGGATATTGTCAGCTGTTTTTAATTTCCCTATGGACCGTAATACATATAACATACATCAATGATAATGCTCAGTGTTTCTCCAAGTGCTTATTTTCATTTGTTTGTTTTTGTTTTTCGAGACGGGGTCTCTCTGTGTAGCCTTGGCTGTCATGGACTCACTTTGTAGACCAGGCTGGCCTCAAACTCACAGCAATCCGCCTGTCTCTGCCTCCGGAATGCTGGAGTCACAGGCGTGAGCCACCGTGCCTGATTATCAGCTGTACATTTTGATAGGACTTTCCCTGCTGCAGTTTTTGGGTTGTTTGTGCATTCTACCTTTTAAAGCACTGTCTTTTGTGCTGGAGTTCAGGCCCACACATTCTAGGCAAGCAATTCTACCCTAAACTACATCCTTCCCTTTAGTGGTGTATTTTGAAGAGCACGAGTTTACCTTTTTATAAAACCCAACTTCTTTTGTTCAGTTATGGACTGCGATTTGAGATCCTATCTAACAAATGTGTGTCCAGTCCAGTCTTTGTCTAGGGGTCTTACAGTTTCAGGTCCATTTGAGTTTATTTTTGTATGCAGTGTAATGTGGGTACTAAGTTCATCTTGTGGCTGTGGATCTCCAGTTGTTCTTGATGCACACGTTGGAAAGTCTATCCTTTCTTCCCAGTGCTCTTATGGTGCCCTCCAACATAGCTTGGTTTTTTTTTTTTTTTTTTTTATGTTCAGTTTGTTCCAGTAGATTCTATTGTTCTTCATGGATTTATTTGGCTCTATTTATATTAGTGCCACCCTGTTTTACTTATTATGTCTTTGTTATATTTAAATCAACCTCTGTTCTTGCTATTTTGCAGGGTAATTTTTATAGTTTAGATCTTTTGCATTTCCATACGGTTTCTTGCTTGGTTGGTCTTGTGTTTGCTTTTGCATTGTGGTAAAGAGTCAAAACATGAGCCTTTGAATATACTTCTTAAATCCCTAGCCATTAGGGTAGATGTGAATTTTAGAATCAGCTTGTCTATTAAAGATAAAGTTTGTGGTCTTGCTAATCACTAGACTGTCAAGCATTAACATCTTAGTGAATCTTCAAACTGTTAAGCAATAGGTTGCATTTACTTTCATGAACAACGTTTTATATTTTCAGAGTATTAATATTTCCATGTCTTTGTACATTATATATGTAACAGATATGCATATATATAGTCATGTGCGTGAGTCTATAATTCAGAAGTTTTATCTTTATTTTAGATATTTTAATAAAATAATGTCACTTTGTAAAATAGCATTTTATTTAACTAACACATATGAAAGTGTGTTTACTTATATTTCTGGGGCTCAGCATAGCATTTCAGTACATATGCACAATGTATAATTACCAAAACATAATTTTTATATATTTATAATCTCAAGTATTTGTCATTTTTTTTTCTATCAGAACATTGAAAATTGTCTCTACTAGCTATTTTGAAACAGTTAATGTTAAGCATAGGTATCTTATTGTGCTATGTAGTTGTAAAAGTGATTTTCCTCATCCAGCTGCCTCATGCCCCTTTATATACCTTATATTTGTTCAGAATAAGAAAGAAGGAATGTGACAACATGCAGTCATTTATATACAAAAAGTACTCACAAATTTTATTTCCATATTGATTTCCCCCTGATTCAGATTCTAGTAGCCTATTAAAAATCCAAGATACAGTCCATTCATATAAAAGAGTAATAAAGTTTAAAACTAGTCAGTGCAAAGTACTTAGAGAGAAACTGCACGCAACTGAAAGTGAAGCCAGCGGACTGCATAAGAAGCTATCAGAAGCAGGACGGCAAAGGCTAGAACAGGAACAAGAGCTGTGCAATCTAAGGTACGATGTCTCAATTTAAAATGTCTGACAGTTACGGGATATGGCTTCATGGTAGAGCCCCTGCCTAGCATATGTAAGGTCCTGGTTTTACCCATGACTACCCGAGGGGGGTGTAGTACTGGGTGTAATCCCAGCCCCCGGGAAGCAGAGGAAGATGAATCTCAGATTCAAGGCTGAGGGCAGTCTGAGCGACACAGGGAACCGTTACTGAAGATGAGGAGGAGGGGGAAGGGGAGGGAGAAGGAGGCGAGGAGGGAGAAGAGGAGGCAGCAGCTTTTGTAGTCTTGTTGGATATGACATTTTGGCATTGACACAAAAAGCCAGCAATTACCTCAAAGAGAATAATAGTTTCTTCTGGAGCCAAACATAAGTAGTTATGGCCCAAAATACCAACGAGATCTCAATTTTGTGGACTTTTTACAGGAAAGAAAAGAGAAAGCCATAAACTAAGGTGTTTTAAAACTATGCTGGAGGACACTGAGTAGCCAGCTTACGTACAAACAGAGGGAGATCTGTGATAGGCCACAGCTGCTGCCTGATGACAGTCTTAGCCTTTGGGTTGAAGGCCACTGGTTCCTTTTGAAAAGGATCTTACCCAATATGCACAGGGATGTTGGCTCAAACACACAGACGGGCAACCTGTGCCTGATAAGGAAGCAGAAGATAGAAGATAGCACATGATTATTGGCTTCTGCAACCTTCCAGCTTCCCACAATCACAGACTTTTTAAGAAGCCAGTCAGATGTGGCCTTTGGGGGGGGGGGCTTTGAGTCAGAGTTCATCTTTGGGCAAGAAGCACATTTTGTGCTAAACAGGCAAATATTGTTTTATGTTGCACTGTACTAGGAAGGCTCAACCCTAGGATCTGTTATAGATGAGGGGGAAAGCAGAGGGAGAAGGGGAGAGGGGGAGGGAGGGAGGGAGGGAGGGAGGGAGGGAGGGAGGGAGGGAGGGAGGAAGAGAGAGAGACAGACAGACAGACAGACAGAGACAGAGACAGAGACAAAGAGAGAGACAGAGACACAGACAGACAGACAGACAGACAGACCGACACACACACACACACACACACACACACACACACACACACACACACACACAGAGAGAGAAAGAAGGGTGGGGGTGAGAGAGTTGGTAAAACCATTAAGGAAGAAATCCCTGGGTTATACCACATCATTTAGCCATGCTGATTCACTTTGTTTTGTTTCCCGAGACAGGATTTCTCTGTGTAGCCTTGGCTGCCCTGGATTCACTTTGTAGACCAGGCTGACCTCAAACTCACAGAGATTCACCTGCCTCTGCCTCCCTGAGTACTGGGATTACAGGTGTATACCACCGCTCTTGGCTGATTCTGATTATTTTTATAATATTACTCATCTTGTCTTCTGTATCTAACCTAATATGTATATGTGATATACAAGAAAAGTATCGTACCTAAAGTTAAAATAAAGAACATAGTATGTGCCCAAGAAGTAAGGGCAGATGAGAGAAACAGGAATTTAAACTCACCAAAAATTTATATTTTATTTAGATTAATTATGTTTTCTTGTATCTATAGTTATTTATATTCTATGAAATATTTTATTTGAGGTTTAACATATTTGAAATGATTTTTGATCTTTTAAATTTTGTTTGAGTTTGTATTTGTAATTTTATGAGGCGTGGCTACTTTAGAAAAGATTGATCTTTGATATCTACTTATTATAATTTAATCTTCACAGTTCTTTAGTTGTAGTGCATTTCTATTTGGGGAAGTAAATGGAGATTTTAACCCTTGAAACTGGAACTTACATGGGGAAGAAAAGAACTGAGTAACGTGACTTGTCCTCTGAAGTCCACACTCACACAACAGCACATGAGTCCATACACTACAGCACATGAGCCCATACACTACAGCACATGAGTCCATAAATACACAAAAGGAATCAAATTAAAATAAGTAAATAAGGCTGGAATCCCAATGAAGTGGACTCTGGAGCCAGTGCAGGAATGGACTCACTAGCTAGGCGAGAGCTTCCCTCTTCCGTGCCCTCAGATAGGCTCCCAGCAGCACATGTGGTCCAGATTAGATCTGGATTAGAGATGTGTCTTTCTACCTCAAAGATACAGATTAGAAGTAGATTCTAAGCAGAAATTCCCCCACAAGTATGCCCGTTATTTTGGGCTTTAGTTGATTCCAGATGTAGTCAACTTGACCACCAAGAACAGCCATCACATCTTCCTTCTGCCATGGCAGAGAGGGTCTGCTATCAGCAACTAAGGCAATCAGGATAGTTACTTAGTTCAGACTCCCTGATCAGATCATCCTATAGCAATTTGACATTTAAAAACACCACATTCTCATGATCACCTTATAATAGAAAATGAATGCAGTCCAACATCAAGTGTCTGAAGGCATCAACAGTTCCAAGAGTGAAGGTTCAAGGACTCTTAACTGTGAGCTCTCACAAATGAAGAACAAGCCATAGACATACAACATATGGCAGGAAATAAACAGTCCCATTCCAAAATGGCAGATCCAAAGTATAGCAAAGAACAATGACATCAAACCAAAACAAAAATCCAGCATGGCCAACACCAAATCCTTCAGCTTCTTGTCTGGTATCTGGGGCTCCTGATGTAGTCGCCGGGGCTTCACAGAGCACGGGGCACGGCTACTCCCACTTCTCCAGCTCCACTGCATCCCCAGTCTCTTGTGCCACAGCAGTTTTTGGTGCTCATTCCACGACTGCAGAATATCCTGGGATCTCCTTTGGAACCCAAGCCTCTCACTCACAGATTTACAAAGTGGCTCTCTTGCAGAGCCTTCGAGTCAGCCACGGGTTATGGTCTAATTAATCCAACAATGGCTGGCTGTGACTGGAAAGTCAAGAATCCAGTTCTTGATCATTCTACAAGGCTGGATGTCTCAGCTGGTCTTCAGCTCATGGTGGAATCCCACGTAAGTGGGCTCTGATGCCAGGGAAGGGAAGGAGTCACAAGCAAGGCTAGAGCAAACAGGCGATTCTTCCAAATCCTGATATAGGCTAGAACATACACAGAGTAAAGTCAAAATACCATCCTAATGGCTCCTGACCCAGTTTCTGAGGGAACGCTTATTTAACTCTGAAACGTCAGTAGCCAAGACCCCACCATCTACATTTCTATCAGCGTTCTTGTCTAGCTCCCATTGAGATGGCCTCAGCTGCTCCTTAGACTTGATGAAGCCCCCACAATTCTGTCTTTCATGTCTGGAAAAACAGTACCACAGGGATGCTTGCTGCCCCTGCTTGGAATGTGAGGTTCCTTCCATAGGACCACAGGTTTTGTGTGCTAACTTTCCAAGGCAGTTGTTTTTAAGGTTCAGGGAATATTTTCTGGCTTAGGTATATAGAAAAGCTCATTTGTGCAAATTGATTCTGAATTCTGCTGATTGATACATAATTTGTTCATCACTTCTAGAACTTTTCTGGTAGAATCTTGGGATCTCTAGCATATAGTGTCATATCATCTGGAAACAGAGATAGTTTGACTTACTCTTCTTTCCCTGTAGGGATGCCTTTGACTTCCTTCTCTTGCCACATTGCTCCAGCTAGTGCTTTAAGGAGAATGTTGAAAAAGAGTGGGACGGTACCCATCCCTGTCTCCTTCTGGTTGCAGTTGGGCTGCTTCAGCCTTTTCTCCATTCAGGATGATGTTGAGTGTGGGCTTCCCATATGTAGCTGTTATTATGTGGGACTAGGTCAGACCATGGGGTTGGGGACTTAGTGGAAGCCTAGGGGTCACTACTACCAGGCACAGGCTATCAGATGTGACTATGGCACTGGCCGTGGGACCTGGCCTGTACCCAGCAGGATGTGGAAAACAAGTGGTTGGGGAGGTACTCACCAGGCTAGACCCTAGAGTAGAACGTGGAAAGTTTATAGAGTAGGGTGGTATAGGTGGCACAAAGGGACCTGTGACTTAATCTCAATAGCCTGTTCCCCTTTGATCTATCCTGTTGGTTTACTTATCAAGCAGTTAAATAAATGTTGTTTATTACTATATACTTGTATTCATCTGTATCAGTTACTTTTTTGTTGCTATGACAAAATAGAGCATTCCATAATGAACTTCTACTATTTATAATAGGACATTGGTCTCCACTATAGACATCCATTTGAGGCACTCACAGTCATTTCTGTTAGGAATGTTGCTCTTAAGGACGCAGGGCCTTCACTCTTGGGCTGCTTTGTTCGTCTCCTTTTCCTTGTCATAGAGTCAGCCTGACCTAGGGTAGGGATTTAGGAGAACAGACGAGACGAACATGCTTGTGTCTGAAGTAAGAAGGCCAAATTTATCTCCAGAGCCAGATTCTTGGCGAGCTTTAACTCACTCATAAATATTGGTGTAATGTGTATGTAGAATACATTTGCTTCTGTGTAAGACAAAGCTCAGTGATTTACATTAGACAGGAAATTCACTGAGGAGTCCAATGACTCCTGGCTGCGCTCAGAGTGCCCCTCCTCCTTATGACCCACATAAAGTTAGCTGTTCAGAGAAGCCATGTGCATGGGGGAAAGAGTGACAAGAAACAGAAAGCATTCCCCTCTTTTATTGTGCTGTAAGAAACAGAACACTTGGTTTAGGCTCCTCTCTGATGTCTTTAAACTTGGTAAGATTGTGAGGCATGACAGTGTGTACTAAGGTAGGCTCAAGGTGACAGAGGGATCACCTTTACTTGTTTCTCACTTGACATTGTCCCTGCCTAGTCTGGGGGTGATGTCTGAAAATGGAAGAGTAACATGCAAAGGGGCAACAGTGAGCAAGAGCGCATCAGAGGATGGTGAGGAACTACTCCAGAGCATAGAAACTTTAGAATAACAACATGATGAACTAGGCAAAACAAACACTTTCTCACAAAATGCATCCCTAACATAAGCATTTTAAACTGTAGATTTGCTTTAAAACAAGAAGAGGAGAAGAGGAAAAATGCTGACTGGGTTTATGCAAAAATTAAAGAGCAGTTAAGAGAAAAAGAAGAGCAACATAATAAAGAAGTTAAAATGAAACAAAAACTTGAACTCCGTGTTAGGGACCTGGATGTGGAATTGAAGACTGTGAGAAATAATCTTGACAAAGTGAGTTAACATACATTTAAATGTATATTTTGCTTTTATTTTGTCAATGTTGCTTATCTCTTTGAATATATATTGAACATAAACATTTATAATTGTATGTCACTCACCTATGGGGACATGATCTGAGAAGTATGCTTGGCATATTGACCCTGCAACCATCAAAAGTGTTCACTCACACATGGCAGCTCATCCAACGCATCACCGAGGCAGCAGGATCTTATTCTTATGGCCTCTTTGAATGGACTGGAGACTTTCTTGGTTCTCTCCCTAGGCTTACTAAGGAGGCTTGCATCATGCAAAGTCACTTGTGTCCAAGGCCACCCTGAGCCAGTGGCTTTCAAGTTCACTGTTTCATGTTCATTGGGTCAGTGGTTCTGCAATGAGATGGGAGCTCGCTGTCCTCTGGTAGTGAGAGCTCCACAGGGATTAGCCATTTTGTAGACATCATGGGGCCAGCTACTGAGAAGTCTATATGGCCTATGTATGCTGCCGTGGCTCTACCAAAGAGCTATTCATCTAATCAGGAGAGAGATCACACATGGTATATGACTCTGCTGATCCACCACATGGGAGGCATGCTATTATATGGTTGATATACTCTTTGAACATTTTTTTCAGTTTGTCTCTTAATATAAATTTTTAGACTCCTTCTCCCCCATTTATCCTACCATGTGGTATAAGAGTGGAATAAGAAACCTCTCTAAATGTGTGTGTAGGCTTTCGTGGAACGAAATGGCATTGAGAGGCAACTTTTGCAAGAGAGGAATGCCAGAATCTTACAGGATGAGATTCTGGCAAATCACCTTCACAAACAAAGGGAACTAGAAATGGCGCAAGAAAAAATGAGCTCCCAGGTATTTTCTTTAGTCACTTTCAAATCTCTGTATATGTATTTGTATGTACACATGGTTTTTTAAAATAACAATTAAAGGGCTCATGAAAAGCACAGAGCATTTTCAAAATCCTGTGTGGATATACTTAATATACATACTTGGATGTGGGAATAGCTTTTTAAAAGCAACTTGGATAAGTAGTGTTAATTCAAGTCCCGTTGTCTAAAGTGTAGTGATGATATTCACAGTGGCCCTGTCCAAGTGGTCATTCAAGTCTAGTTTTAGGCTGATGACTTTGACAGTGGCCCATTCCTAAGAGAGGTTTTTAGCATTTCCCATAAGAATTCATTTTTCTGTGGTCACGTAAGCCTTGCTTGTAACAGAGTATTTTCTGCTTTGAGACTGTGACTTCACCCTCTTGATCTGTTAATGGAGAGATTTGCTCATTTGTTCCAACATTTGGTACAGAGGAAAAGCACAGCAAGCAAAGAGCATGTTTTTTACATGTCACTGCCTTCCTTTCCAGGAGAGCAGCAGTTTGCCCCAATTCTTTTTCAGTACAAAGAGCGTTGGACAATGATGAGATCTGAACTAGACAGAGAGCTGCCTTATTGCTGAGCCTCTCCCAGAACCAGGGCTCTCGTTCCTGCACTGTGGTTTGTAAGTGCTGTGGCTGGAGTCCAGATCTTCACACATGCTGTACAGGTGCTCTCTCGGTGACCTCAGAACCACACATATTGATTTCATGTACATATTTCAAGATGACTCTGTAGAAAGCCCATTCTATTTTCCTAAAAAAAAAAAAAAAAAAGTTAAAGTGTTTGAAAGATGAGGCATTTCCTTTTTGTTTTAGACATATTTTTGTAGAGAGATTTAAATCCAGCAACATGGCATCTCTGTCTGGAACACAGACACACCCTTGGCACCCACCTTTAATGCCTCCGATAGAACACATCTTTAATCCCAAACAGTGAAGGTAAAGTTATTTTGTAGAAGGAGGCACCACCCATGTTTGAAAGTGATGTCTAATTGAGAGGTAGACAAAGCAACAAATCAGAGAAAGACGTGACAGGATAAGATGCACCCAACTCTCAGGAGACAGACAGGAAAGAGAAGCAATTTAAGAGAGCAGCACAGAGAGAAGGAGAGAGAAGGCACTTTTACCAGGACAGTTTTATAGACACAGGTTGCAGGTGAAGGAAGAATGAGTCAGAGAATGAGAAGGAGCCAGAAGATTAGAACAATTGCTAGAGTTAGTTTGAGGTTAACCAGAGCAGTTCAGTCAGAAGGTGAGAGAAGCCAGTTTGAATTAGTCATCTTGGAAAGGAGTTTGAGCCAGAACAGGTGAATTGAACCAGCCAGCCGGAGTTCAGAAAGAACAAGAAAGAGTGAGCTTATTCAGCAGTAAGTCTCAGAAGCTGAAAACATTCCAGACTTAGATTAGATTGTACAGAGGCTAGAAACTTCCAGGACTAGGCCTAGGTTAGCAGACAGGAAGCAGTAAGCCTTGGAGACAGCAATCACACCAGGAGAATAAAAGGCACTTTTAAATATTTTAAAGCACAGAAATAGTAGGAACAAGTATAATACTTATATCCAAAGTAAATTGATAAGAAAATTATCTAGATTCTGTCACTGGGGTGTCTCATATTGTTAAATAAATCTTAAGCATGTGTGCTTAACAGTTGTTAGGATAAGATTAACTCTTCAAATCTGTTGGGACCCTACACATACGCTTGTACATATTTATTCTGGCACTATTTAACCAATCAGTGGATAAAGAAAAAAAATGGTATGTATACACAGTGGAATTTTATTATGCTATAAAGAAGAACAAAATTATACATATTCATGTGGTGCGTATGAATGCTATGAAAGTGACAGGAAGATTATTTGGGATAGGAAGGGATTCGCCTAGCCTAAAGGGTAAAGAGAAAGACAGAAAAGGACAATGTTGGCTGGGGTTACATATGGTCATCACACACGATGTATGCAGACGAAACGTATTTTTGAAACTTACTGCTACATACGGTGAAGAAGTGCTAATAAAGAAAAGAAGCTGGATACGCCTGTAATCCCAGCACACAGAGAGGCAGAGGCAGAGGCAAGCAGATCTCTGTGAGTTTGAGGCCAGCCTGGTCTGTAAATCAAGTCCAGAACAGCCAGGGCTACAGAGAGAAACCCTGTCTTAAAAGGAAAAAAAAAAAAAAAAAAAAGAACAAAATGACATTCTCCATGTTGTAGCAGTACAAGAGTTGCCACACAAACCACTCAAGCACCAGTCTCTGTGAGATATTTATGGTTTATTGAGTGAATGCACACCCCAAGGCAAGGCTGACTGCAATCAGTGCCACAGAAAGGATGCAGGAGCCTAACTGTGATACCACCCTGTTCCTAGGCAGGCCTTTTATAAGAAAAACCATAACCAGGTAACATAAGCAGGTGGGAAGCAAGGGGAGGGCAGCATTACATCATTTTGACTAGCTAACCACGAGAAGAATTGCTTTTGTTCTGAGTCCCTTGTATCCAGGCACCTAGACAAAGTGTTTTAAGGTGACTGGCTAGGATATAGTCCTGGAGACTTTCCAGCTCCACACTGTTCCAGGAGAAAGGGAACATGGCAGGGTATTGTGACTTTGCTTAAGTAGAATATATACCATTAATTCAAGCAGAACATTCAACAAGTACTGAACTGTAAGTAAAAGGCTGTACAAGCTCCTGGGCAGCCCAAGAACCTGAACTTATCTGCACCTCATGATCAAAATGGAGACTTAAAGGCGATGCTCTGCTACAGATGAAAGCCAGCGTTAACAGAAGGGCTATAGTTTTAAGCAGGTTACAACATTCATACCATAGCGTTAATCTACTGACATAATACTCTCATTCTAAATATATTAAGAAATTAGACATAAAATAAATAGCACCCACTTTAGCAGTGAAGAATTGTTTTGCATTTTTCTCACTTGCCATCATTCTTTGCTGTGCAATTGGACCTGGGATTTATTGATGCATAGACATGTACGAACGAAAATGCTCTGGGTGCAGCCTTTTCTGATATGCCACCATCCCATGCAACCTTCAGTATTCATCGTAGTGCATGCTAAGGCATCCCAGCATGATCAGGGAATCTTGATTCCACATTACAATCCAGTGTCTTCAGGCCATTGGCTCGAACCTGTTTCTGGTGTTCATACGCCTGCATACTGCCTAACCCAAGAGGAAGCATCACTGCCCACCAAGGAGCCCTGAGAACAAATGGGCTGTAAATAATGATGAGTGGACAGAGATACTATTGGTTAGTTATCTTCACATGGAATTAAGAATATATTCTGGCTTGGCAGTGATGGCGCACGCCTTTAATCTCAGCACTTGGGAGGCAGAGGCAGGTGGATCTCTGTGAGTTCGAGAGCAGCTTGGTCTACAAAGTGAGTCTAGGACAGCTGGGGCTACACAGAGAAACCCTGTCTCGGGGAAAAAAAAGAATGTCTTCTGGGCCTCGTGGTCACCATTTGTTGCACTCTCTAGGAGCAAAGAATGCCTCAGTACGCTTCACAAAAGTTACTTCCTCCATCAGCATGCCACTTACCTAGAAGATCAAATTTTTTATTAATTAATTTATTTATTCACGTCACATTCCAGTCATAGGCTTTTCCCTCCCGTCCTCCCAGTTCCACCCTCCCACCCCATCCCCTATTTCCCAGAAAGAGGGAGTCCCCCTACCCACCCACCCCAGATCATCCGGTTGCAACAGGACTGAGCACATCCTCCTCCTCTGTGGCCTGGCAAGGCAGTCCTGCCAGGGAGAAGTGATCAAAAAGCTGACAGCAGAGTCCAGGTCAGAGACAGCACCCACTCCCTTACTCGAGGACCCACATGAAGCCTGAGCTGCCCATTGGCTACATCTGTCCAGGTCCATGCATGGCTCTTGTGCTTCAGACTCCACAGGTCCCTCTGGGCCCTGGTTAGTTGGCTCTGTTGGTCTTCTTGTGGAGCTCTTGTCACCTCTAGGTCCTTTTATCCTTCCTCTCACTTTTCCACTAGACTCCCTGTGCTTCGCCCAATGCTGGGCTGTGAGTCTCAGCATCTGTTTGGAATTGCTGCTGGGTGGAGCCTCTCAGAGGACAACTCTGCCAGGCTCCTGTGTGCAAGCATGGCAGAGTATCATTAATAGTGTCAGCGGTTGGCTCTCTTCTTCGGGTTGGGCTAGGCATTGGTTGGACATTCCCTCAGTTTTGCTCTATCTGTTCTATCTTTGTCCCTGCATGTCTTACAGGCAGAGTAATCTTGCTGAAAGTTTTTGTGGGTGAGTTGATGTTCTCCCTTCCTGCACTAGGAGTCCTGCCTAGTTAGAGGCAGTTTCCACAGCCCCTGCTACTGGGAGTTTCAGCTATAGTCCCCCTTATATCCTCCCAGAGGCCAACTCTGACTTAGGTCTCCAACATGTCACAGACAGAGCCCTACACAGTTTCTCTTTTCTCTGCAGGCCTTATGTCCTCCTGCCCAGCTCTTCTCAGGTCTGATCTCCACCCTTATTTCTTGCTGTGCTCCCTTCCCCAAGAAATTTGCAGGCAAAGAGATGGAACTAGAAAAGATCATCCTGAGTGAGGTAACCCAGACCCTGAAAGACACACATGGTCTGTACTCACTTATAAGCAGATTTTAGCCATATGGTACAGGCTAATCATACCACAGTTCACAGACCCAAAAAAAAATAACAAGGAGGATCTGAGCAATGATTAAATCTCACTCAGAAGGGTAAATAGAATATACAAAGGTAGTGGTTGACAATCAAGTTTTAATAAAACATAGAGTATACTGATAATGCTAATGGTGGCAATAAATTGTATATATATATACATACATATATATGTATCTATATAATTTATACTGTGAACCTATTTAAGTTCTCTATGTATACACTGTAGTTAAACTTTCTAATCATCCAATGAAGCATATAGTATTATTGTCTCCATTTTACAGAGAAGACATAGACACGGAAAAATTAACTTAACATGGGACCTTGTAGCGAGTAACTGTTGAGTCTGGATTTCAGATTCAGCGTTTAGAGTCGTGTGCAGGTACTAAATGTGTCATTCAAACTACTGTCACTGGGGTAGCAGCAGTCATTTCTATACTCACGAACATTTCAGATCACACTTGAGGCAGTCTCTGGAATACAATAGTTTAAAATTTCTTGTTTCTGTATGTTGTATCAGTTTTGCTGCTTTTAGTGTGATTATAGCCTTGAATGCAAACTGTCCCCACCAGGCTCAGGTGTTTGAGTACCTGGCCTGCTGTGGAACCTGGAGGAAGCAAGGCCTAGATGAAGGAAGCAGGCTCCCGGGAGGGAGGTCTTGAGGCATATAGGCTGGCCTGGTTCATTTCTTGTCTCTGCTTCCTGATTTCAGAAACACAGCAAAGGAGCAGGGTGTGGTGGCACACACCTTTAATCCCAGCACTCAGGGAGGCAGAGGCAGGTGGATTTCTGTGAATTTGAGGCCAGCCTGGTCTACAAAGTGAGTCCAGAATAGTCAGTCAGGGATACACAGAGAAACCCTGTCTCAAAAAACAAAACAAAACAAAACACCCAAACAAATAAAAACAAAAAACAAAACCAGAAACACAGCAAGGGGTACAGCAAGTTTTTGCCACCATATATTGAACTGCAGATGCCATTCCTTTCCTACCATAAAACTGAGATAAAATAAATTTTCCTTCTCTGCAGTCACTTCTTGGCAGGTTTTATATCATGGTAAAGAAGAGAGAAACAAACCCTGAAAATTGGTACCAAAATGTGGGGCTATTGTGTAATAAACCCAGTCATGTGGTTCCTGGCCTTTGGTAGTGGTTTTCTTGAAGACTGTGGGAGATTTTGTAGCTTGGGGCCACAGATACCTTAGAAGGTTTACGTGGAGTTTCTTTTTTTCAGTAGCTGATGGCAGTTAATACCGAAACACACAACCAGTCACTCTGCAGAGTGTAAGGGATTGTGGCATGCTCAGCTCCAAATGGGACATCTGTTTCACACTCCCTTCTGTAAAGGTTCAGAATTCATTGCAGAAAGGGGGACAGAAAGATTGTAAGAGCCAAAGTATAGGCATCTACAGCAAAGCAGTATTTGCCAGACATGACAGGACTACTGCAAGCATGAAGTCACAGAGGTGGTGACTGCAAGCACAAGGCCAGCCCCACCACCAAGTCCTAGTATTTGCCAGACATGACAGGACCATTGCAAGCATGAAGTCACAGAGGTGATGACTGCAAGCACAAGGCCAGCACAAGACCAGCCCCCACCAAGTCCTAGTATGGAAAGATGAAGTGTGGGCATTTCCCTCTGCTGCATGGTCTGCAGGGGTGTGAGCCAGCTACCTCAGACCCTCCCCAACAGCCCCCCTCGCCCCCCAGGCTTACACATCAAGACGGAACACTCAGACCCTCCCCAACAGCCCTCCCCAACACCCACCCACCCCCCGCCTTACACATCAAGACTGAACACTCAGCCCCTCCCCAACAGCCCTCATCATCACCCCCCCCCCCGCCTTACACATCAAGACAGAACACTCAGCCCCCTCCCCAACAGCCCCCTCTCCCCACCTTACACATCAAGACGGACCATCACCCCCCCCCCGCCTTACACATCAAGACAGAACACTCAGCCCCCTCCCCAACAGCCCCCTCCCCCCGCCTTACACATCAAGACGGAATGTATCCTTCAAACCGTGGTGAGCCACAATGAATCCCCCTCATTATTTCCATAGTGTAGTCTGTTTTAGTGACACAGAAAGTAGTGAATATGAAAATATATAAATTTAAAACAAGTATCCTATAGAAGGAGTTCCAGGGCAGCCGGACTATACAGAAGATAGAAACTCTTATCTCAAAACAACGACAACAAACTTTTTAGAGGACTACTGTGTTATTTAGGCTCTGTGAATCATAAAACCTCTGTTTTGCTGTGAGCCAATACTTTCGGATGTGTCTGTAACAGCTTAGCTAATTTTGTAGTTGCAACAACAACAAAAAAAGGAGCAATCATAGTCTTTAGGTGAAGGGTGACTGTGTACAATGAAATTTGAGCACAAACCCCAGAATGACCGTATTTATAGCAGATTATTAGTAAAGGATTTTTTTCTTTGTTTTAGTTACAAGAAGCACTGGACCAGCACATAAAGCCTGCACAGTGCGCTCAGGAGATGCAGGACTGCATACAGAAGTACAAGGCAGCACTCAAAATGACTTGAGTATTTACAAAACAAATAAATAGTGTGGTATGAGAATTATACCAGTCATGATAACTTACGAGATTTATTTTTAATTTACTTGAAAGACACAATTTAGGCTTGGGGTATAGTTTAGTAGTTATAATATTTATAATGCTTTTTTATAATTTATAATGATAGTATAATAATTTTTGTACATTTTATAAATGTACATCATTATCCACAAATTATAGCTGGAAATGATAGACTTATTATTTTACTTTTTGAATTTCTAAGAATTCAAATATTATTTTAAGATATTTGTTGATAAATTATGTGATTTTTTTTTAATTGGTGTGTACACTATAGACTTAGACTTGAAAATTACAAGTTAAAAGCTACAGCAAGGAAGCAAGCAGAGAAAATTGAACAGTTAAAGAAAAATCTACTAAATGAAATGTTGGTAAGTTATTCTCTTATTTCTTGAGATAATAAAAAGAAAGCTTTATTTCTTTAATATTAGGAATGTTTTAGGTAACAGGACATTTTCAGTGTTAAGCACGCTCATGTTCATACAAATGCATACAATTATATTAGTAACACAAATAATCCTCTTCGTGGATGTTCACTGACTTCATGAAATTAATGATCTGGGCAGCGCCTTTTATATGAAGAGGTAAGAGCCCAAAACCAATTTGTAGGTCCTACGTTTCTACCTGCTCCTCCACTGAAGAACAGGGAGGTGTCTTCTGTGCTTTGATTATTGTAAGTAATGCTGCTCTTACTGGAATATTTTATAAATAACGTGTGAAATTTAGGTACAATGCACAAAAGGAAGACAGTTTTCATTAATGTAGCTGTTATTGCAATTACTATTATGATTTTTGTGGCACTGAGATTGAACTCAGCGCCTTACAGGTGCAAAGCAAAGCTTCTTAGCACTGAGCCGCTCACAGCCAGTAGCTGTAGCAGGGGCAGTGAAACCTCACCATAGAATAACCATGTGGTTCTTAGGTCCTTGTGAAGAATTTGGAAATGAGTTTTAGAAGTGGCTTATATGATGCTTTAAGAGAGCTCTTGTCCGGAAGCTCAGAAGACCATGGTGTGGAACGTGTAGGCCATGTTCATGAGGTTTCCACTGCGGAATAGACTAGAGGCCATTTGTGATTTATTCTTGTTTATTCGTCCTTTATTCTTGCCAAGAACGTGTTCTTATTTTGTCCGTGCTCTGCGACTATAGAGAACCAAGTTTAAAGTGAGAAAACAATTCAACTGGCAGAAAAAGAAACGTCTAGGTGGCCTGACAGTCAGTCTGCTGTGTCACCATTGCTAGCTGGCTCTACCTATCTGTTTACTAAGAAGTACAAGCAAAAAAAAAAAAAAAAAAAAAACTGGACAATTTTTTAAAAGTTATAGTTTGTTTAGTTTTGCATTATAAAAGCTAGCAGAGATAAATGCCATTTTGAAAGAAGCCAAGGAGCAGGGCACAGTGGCCCACATCTTTAATTCTAGCACCTAGGAGGCAGAGGGAGACATATATACACACATATATGGGTTAAAGCTATAAAAGGGTAAATTCGTTTAGAAGAGCCTGGAAAAGTGAGAAAGACTAGACACTCTTCTCACACAAGACTGCCTAAGAGGTTGTTTTCCCAGCATTCCTTGCATAACACTCAGCTCTTTGGTAAGAGTGTGTTTGCATCTCAGAATCAAGCTATTCAACAAAGGGCTGTTGGAACTCTGAAAGGTGCACAAAATGCATTTTGCATTGTGACAAGGACATGAACCTTTAGGGGCAAGAGGGAGAATATTATGGTTTAGATTGATGATATCCCTCACACACAAAGCCTCATGTGTTGAAGGCTTGTGCCCCAACTGGTGATTGGATCATAGAGGTGCTAAATTCACCAAGAGAGTAACGCATTCATGAATTCCTAGCTGAATATGGCATAAGGGTGTGGGGTCTACATGGAGGAAATAAATCACTGGGAATGCACTTTAAAAAAAATGAATCTGTCCTTGAAAAGAAAACCCACTAATAATTGTGCTGACTGGTCTATCTTATGGGTGAAAATATTTTTGAGACTCTATATAAGTTAGTCAGATCTTCTTACTATATTTTTACTGCACATAATTTTACAATTTATTGATCATGAGTTAGCTGAGAATAAGAGCCATAAGACATCCTCTTACGTCAGCACCATACAGACATGTACTTATTCATGGAGCAGAAAATGAAAGACCAGTAATAGTACCCCAAACCTATTACATTTATTAAAAATAATTCAGGTTTTTCTTAAATTTAGGAATATTGACTAAAATCATTAAACACTTTACACTCCTACCCGAAGGTCTAAGGCATTCTAAATGTTCCAGTTGTTGTCAACAACACCTCACATTCAGTAATATCTCACGTCACATATATGTGCCACTCTGTATTGTAAATCACCTCAAATTTCAACGTCCCAAAACTAACATTTTAAAAATAATCTGTTTTAATGATCTATAAGGCTTAGTGTGGCCAGCTCACTTAGCATCAACTCCAGTGACTTGAAACTAGGCCTAGTCATGTAAAATCATGTAAAGGCGTGTAAAGGCGTGGTCATGCACGTGTTGAGCAGCAGAATGTGAGTTTTGTTTCATTGTATGGATTGAGCTGTCTCACAATTATAATATCATGCTACTTCCTGAATGAAGTCATCCCTGTTCAAAATTATAGGGATCATATCTCTCAACCTGCGTACTGGGAGATATGACTGATTTCGGAGAATCGTTAGATCTTAAAATTCAGTTCAAATATTATCAAACATTTGCAGTTCAGAAAAAGCATTAGTGGCATTAAGAAGCCTTAGTTATAAGATCCATTAATTAGGGTATTATTTTATGTCTTATTTTCCTTCTTTGGGAAGCCAATTATTTGTAGGGCCTATGAAACACCCCGTGATTATGAAATGCCACATGATATCTTTACGTCTTCTCTAAGAGTCAAGAGAGATGCTTAAGAGGCTTTCTTCGAGGGCAACTTCACGCTAAGGCAAAACTGTAGAAACCTAACTCGTTTGTAACAAAGGCAATGAGTATACAGACTGTGCTCTGTGGCTCTTGGTAAATTTTTCCTTCTTGACTTCCTGAGTAATTAACCACACCATAAGAATCAACTAGACACGATACTTTTTAGCAACTAAAATGGTCAGGTTGTGTTACTTGTGTTCTGCTAGACTCTTCTCAACCCACTTTCCTCGGCACCAAAGTGTACTACTATTGTATGTCCACAGACTGATGATCTTATTGCAAAACTGGAAAGTGCATCTTCCAAGTGTCTACGTCTGCATAAGGAAAACCAGCTGCTGCAGCGGGAGTTACTGTCCATGAAAGCTATAGAGAAGAAATGTGAGAAACTGAGGAAGCACAAGAAGAAGCTGGAGCTGGAAGTAGTTCACCTCAAGCATCACATGGAGAAGGCCATGATAGAGCGCGGCCAACTAGAGCACTATAAATGGGAAATCCAAGAGACAACAAAGCAGGACTTAGTAGAAAAATTAAAACAAGTCAACCTGTTTCTGGAGGTTAATCATATGCAATATGTCCTAATTCTTTCCACTGCAAATAATATTTTGGGCGTGCATGTTGTATGTGTTCCTTCTGCTTCTCATGTCGCAATCTGCTTTGTAGGTTTTAAAGAAATTGTGGGAAGGGCCTGAGCTCAGGGAGGACCAAATTGAAACAGTGTCTTCTGGACACACGACCAATAAAAACATGCTCTTAGGAATTTTGGAAGGAAGGCAATGCGTGTTTTCCCTGAACAGTTCCATCTCTATAAACAAACTGATCACATATGGCTTTTTTTTTTTTTTTGGCGGAATCATTTGATATTTAAGACTAGCTAGTATAAAGTGCAACATAGGAAGAAAAAGAAAAAAATATAGCATAAAATTGCACCTTTAATTGTACTTAAGATTCCTTGTTTAATTTTTTAAAAATTTGAGTTGATACTATTTTGTGACTTGCCAGATTGTGTGAGTATGAACATGGAGTAATATTGCTCTAAGATCACAGTCCTTGGTAGGGCATGTGCTAAGTGCATGTGTGCAACCCTCAGGATCAAGTGCGTGCACATGGGCACACATGTGCACGCGCACGCACGCACATGCACGTGCGCACACACACACAAATTAGAATAACAAATAAATTAATAATTCCATTTTTAAGTGCAAGCTTAATGTAATTCACAGTAATGAAATGTTGGGAATTTAGCATCCTTTTACGTATTTAAAATGCATCTGTGAAATAACTGGTCCAAACTAAAGGGCACGGGTGCTTAATAACCGTTTGAGCTGCAGTTATTTTTAAACTGTTTGCTTTCAATTTGCCGTAGACACAAGCAGCATATGAAGACAAGCTAGAAAAGTTAAGACACAAACAGAATGCTTCCGTGCGATCCCAGATGGAGCTTAAAATAAGGGACCTGGAATCGGAATTCTCTAAAATGAGAAGTCAAGTAGACTGCAACAAAATGGAAATGGAAAACTATAAGCAGCTCTACCTAGAAGAAGTCAAAATTAGAAAGTCACTGTCAAATAAACTACGCAAGTAAGTCGGAACATCATGGAAGATGAAGTAAGCCGATTATTTTGTCCCTAGAACACAGCTTTTAGTAAACTAGGTTATAGCAATTGCCAGGATGTGAACAGTAGCTATAGGATGTCAATTTGGAGGCTGGCGCCACTACCCAGGCAGAGTGGGGTCTAGCATGTGCAGTGCCCCACCTCAAGTTACAAAAAAAGAGTGTAATTGAAAAAAATAAAATAAAATCGACAAAAAGCTTTTCCAAAGGGGCTGGAGAGGTGGCTCCAATGTCTTAAAAGTGCGTACTGCCACACCCACATTCAGTTCCCAGCACTCTAATGAGGCGGCTCACAACACCTGTAATTCCTGCCTCGGGGGATCCAACACTTCAGATCCTGCAGTCATATGTGCACACTCATAGTCCCTTTTTAAAAATTACTTTTAATAGCTCCGTCCACATTAATTTATACCTCCTCTTCTTCTTTCTATATGGCCTTTTATCCTTCTTCATGCAATCCTATAGTTAACCTGGCATAATTCTAAAGTTCTGTATTTCATACACTCTTGTTACCAAACTTTCAGTGAGCATCCTCTTTAGAAAGAACATTAACAAGGTTGGAACATTACACTTAGGTGGTAACGGGATGCGCACGGGGCAGGTTGTGGCCACTCACAAACTAGCTTTCGTTGATTGCCTTTCTTCATATTCCCAGTTGAGACTCCCTAGTCACAGACCACCATCCTTTCAAGTTTTCTATTGTACCTAAAAGCACAGTTTTGCCACAAGAAAACACCAGCATAAGACTTAAGGAAAGTAAAGCTTAGAAAATGGTAAGACACGATTTCGGATTCAGTGCGGGGCCGAGTCGAAGACAAAGGATGGAGCTCGCCTTTAAAGTCTGTAAAGTGTGTAATGACTACCACTTCCTGAGGGGTGCTTCAGGTGTTTGTGACCACTGTCGTCTCAGCCGCCTTGTTCCCGTGACCACTGTCTCAGCTGCCTTGTTCCCGTGACCACTGTCTCAGCCACCTTGTTCTTGTGACCACTGTCTCAGCCACCTTGTTCCTGTGACCACTGTCTCAGCCGTCTTGTTCCCAAGACAACTGCCTCAGCCACCTTGTTCCCATGACAACTGCCTCAGCCACCTTGTTCCCATGACAACTGCCTCAGCCGCCTTGTTCCCATGACAACTGCCTCAGCTGCCTTGTTCTCCTCCAGAAGTTACTCCTCTGAGTTATTTTTCAGGGCCACATGCTTAATTTCTTCCAGGAAATGGGTGGAATGTGCATATGGTAAAAGAAAAAAAATGCCTTTAAGGAACCGTTCTTTAAATCCTTGCATTGATTTACTAAATAAATATATTCCTAACTTTCTCGCTCTTACTTTCCACGTTCTCACAAAGTAGAATGGAGATTAAAGCCAGGCAAACTAACGTACATATCATTTCACAGTTACCCTTTTCAAGTGTTTCTAACGATGTCAGGAATCATATGCAGAGGGCTTTCCCAGAAGTCTACAGTGTTGGTGTGGAGCCATAAATCATCCACAGCCATGTCTCTCTTCTACACTCTCTGAGTTGTTCACTAGTTAGAAATTCTCCTGTTGCATGCACTGCTGTAGAACAATTTTAATCCTATACTTAGATACACTGTATCTGCTCTGACACAATTTGAGTACTGAGATACACTGATTTAAAATGTAGACTATTTAGGACCCACTCAGGATAATGAGATATGAGTAATTTGTCGTTGCCCTGTTCATAGAACCGATGAAAGGCTAGCAGAGGTCAAGACCAAACTTCTCCTGGAGAGAAAACAGAACAGAGCTTCACAACACAGCACCGTCGGCACGAGATCCATCGTGGAGTCTACACATCGTAGAGACCTTAGTAATAATTTTTTTATTCCAAGAAGCATCTCTGTAGACAACATGGCTCCAACCTCAAGCTTCTGGAACTCCATCGAGACCATGGAAAGTTGCAAGACTAAGGTCGGTTTTATCTTCCTTTCTTTCCTTTGGGTTCCATTTCTGGAATCGTTCTCATTAATTCTCAGCAATGCCAAGTTACTTGGATGATTTATGCATATTGAGTGAACATTGCAACAACGTATGCTCGTGAAGAAAGGAGAAATTCTATAGTTTTCAAAAGTTCCAAAATTCTCATTGGCAAGCAACCCGCAATTGTTGACTTGACTTTTCAGATGTAGCTAGCTGGTAGACCTTTAGCTTTTTAGAAACTTATTAGCTTGCTACCTTAGGAAACAATGTGACTGCTGAAAACTAAAGGTTTTGAAATGCTTTGGCTTTCCATGTGAATGCTTTTAGTTTGTGCTTCTATATTAGTTTTAGGATTTTTTCCTAGTTAAGTTAAAAATGTTGTTAGAATTTTAATGTAATTGATTTGACTCGAGGTTTGCTCTACAAAACATGGCCAAACTCACAACACAATTCTGGTGTCCTGGTCACGTTGTGACATCTTTCCATCCTTTATTTTCTTTGTTAGTTGCTTCCTTTGCTGGTTTAAGCTTCACTGTAAAGTGCCCACTGTCCTCTTCCTTACTCACTCAGATTTGTGTGCACTTCCCCCTTTATTCATCAAGTCTAATTTTAGTGCCCATGTATTCCTGAGTGTGGGATGTAGTGAATCCATCAGTGGCAACAGCTATCAGCTGCAATAGTTTCTCTGACAGTGGTGGAACTTCATGTCCATGTCCTGTTTCCACATTGGTATTTCTTCCGGCTTGAGCTTGCAGCAGGCTTGTGTATGCTGTCACACTTGCTGTTATTTCATATGTGTGGCTGGCTGGTTTGTCTGGAAAACTCATTCTCCTCCGCTGGCTTTACAGTATTTATGCCCCTTCTGCAGTGATCCCTTAGCTTTGGAGGAGAGGGTGCGGTACAAATGTGCCATTTAGGGCTGAGCATTCTGCAGGCCTACTCCCTGAGCCTTGTCCAGTTGTGGGTCTCTGTGTTAATCACCATCTACAGCAAATAGAAAGCTTTTCCATGAGGGATAGAAGATGCATTAATCTATAGATATCATGGTAGGTCATTAGAAGTCAGTTTAACATGGTGTCCATTTACCAGAAGAATAACAGTAGGTTTCCCTCTAGGACCCAGAACCTGTCTAGCCACAGGTTCTTGGAACAATAATGGTGGCAGGTGTGGGTTTATCTTGTTTAACAGTACTTAAGTCTGTTCAGAAAGTGGTTGGTCACTCCCATGGTGTTTGTGACACTATTGCACCAGTGAACGACACCTCGCCAGGCCAATGGCTATCATACGTCACAGGGTCTCACAGCCAGGTCAATTGATGATTATCTTCTTCCTCCAGGAGCATACGCAGCACATCCTAGGACTATGAAAGCTAGCCAGGGCTGGAATGTTCTATGACTCAAGTATGTGAGATCTTCAACAATAGGGTCTTACCATCAAGTTCCATGGGTAACCAAGAGCACTGGGGGAAAAACTGTAATGTTGGGGTTATTTGGAACCTTAATAGCTAATAACTCCTAGAGAAATAACTCATTCCTGGGACTGGGTTTTCACTTGTTAGACTGTGGTGTCTAGTGGGGGCATTGTTGCTATTTTATAGAATGACTCCGTTTTCCCTCTTTTCTATACATGTATACATGTACTTTAGTGAGTATCTGCATTAGTAGGCTCCCAGGAGACTTTTTTTGGACATCTTTAATGTCATTTATCCTTCCTAGTTTTCTTCATTCACCCTACTCTCTGCCTCTTCACCAAAATTAGCCCCTGTTTGTTCCATAATTCCCTTTTAACCTTTTATGCCCCTGCATTATAGATCCCTCTGTTGAAAGACTCTCCATAGACCCTTTGTAACTTCCTAATCTCAATGAGTATGCCAAATAGAACACATATGTTGAAAGATTCAAGGTGACATCAACAAATGAGAAACAAATCAACCCAAAACATGTGATGGTGTCCAGCTCCGCCCAATTATCCACGAATTTCATTTGAAAAAAGTTGAAAATAAAAAGTGCCACATATTTATTCTTCCTAATACTGATTATTATTAGTTGCATAAATATACCACACTTTTTATTATCCATTCATCACCATTCATCAGGCTTCTAGGCTGTTCCCATATCCTGGCTCCTGTGAAGAGAGGAGCAGAGAGCAGTGATGGACACACACATGTCTCTGTGGTAGAACATGGTGTCTTGTGAGCATATTTCCAAGAGTGGTAAGGCTGGGCCATGTATGTGGCAGGTCTATTTTCAGCTAATGAACAGCCTCCACCTTAATTTCTGTACCAACTTCACCAGTTCTCACTCTCAACAAAGTGAATAAGAGTTCCCATTACCCCACCCATGCCACCACTTGTTACCATTTGTTTTGGGGATCTTAACCATTCTGGTTTGGATTAAAATTATGGTATCAATGTAATTTTAACTTACATTTAAAAAAAAACAACAACTTACATTTCCCTGGTGGTTAAGGATATTGAATATTTTAAATGTGTTTCTCGGCCATTTGTGTTTCATCTTTTGAGAAGCTGGCCTATAATTTTATTTTTCTGCTTAGTCTTTGTCTGGTTTTAATAGCAGTGTGATGCTTTCTTCATTAAGAAAAATAGAAAATTTTTATTTACCATTTTGTGGCATAATTTGAGTAATACTGGTGTTAATACTTCTTTGAAAGTGCAGGGATGCAACAGGCAAGGTGACAGGCATAGTGGCTGGAGCCATAAGCTGAGAGCACACACCCTGAGTTGTATGTAGGAAGCAGAGACAGTGAACTAGAAATGGTAGGAGTCTTTGAAGTGCCAACACTCTCTCCTAGTGACACACTTTCTCTAAAAAGACCACCCCGCCTAAGCCTCCTCAAACCATGTCACCAACTGAGGACCAAGAATACACTTACCCAAGACGATGGGGGACATCCCATTCAAAATATCACAAGGTGTGCTAATAGCACTTATATCCTGGGAGCAACCAGTGGCCATCTAATTGGACTTTAAGGCCCACTAAATAAAAGAGAGTTTGTACATGGCAGCAGACCTGGCCCACTATTCCATGGTTGGTAAAACCAAGCGTGCTAAAGGACAGCCTGTTCCTGCCACTCTGCTACACCAGTATAATTTCTAACTGCCTTCTCAGCCCTCATCCCTACAGATGAATGTAGCTCTCACCCTCTCATCAAGAAACTTGTCTCAGACAGAGACCATTACAGAACCCACAACTGTCTTTTTGCCCTCTCTTCTGTGATGTTCCCTAAGGCTTTGGTGGTAGAGACTGTGTTGTAGATCAGCGGTTTTCTACGTTTTACTGTTTGTGTGTCTTAATTAAGGGTAATGTCTTCCTTTTGTTTTTATAAACATTTTTAAATGTTTATAAATGGATGGGTGGACGCCTACTGTAATTAAATATTTTAAAGGCAAAGTCTCACTATGTGATCCAGTTGACCTTTGTATTACTGTATAGCCCAGGATGGCCTGGATTCATGGCTTCCTCTTGCATCAGCCTCCTTTAAGCAGGGATTCCAGGCATGTACTACTGCAGTGCTTAAAGGCCATATTTTAATGACATACAATGCTCATGCATCATAATGTCTGTTATTTAACTTAAATGTTATAAGTAATGTTTGGATGATTTCAGGTGCTTCAGGAATGGGAACAAAGTATAACTAGAGAGTTAAGAGAAGGTAGGTGTCAAATTTTACTCATTAAAATTGGCTTAATTAACTGATTCCTGAAATGAAATATAGCCTTCTAATTGTATCACCTTCGTTGGCAGTTTCTACATTACCATTTATTTGTTCTTATGAAATCAAGTGAAAGGTGTGAAAACACAAGCATCCTTAATGAAAAATATATTTACACATTCTTTTTTCCTGTCCTATCACTGTAAAAATTTCAAAGCCTCTATACTTAAGCACTTAGTAGTGTGTGTGTGTGTGTGTGTGTGTGTGTGTGTGTGTGTGTGTGTAACATCAATTAATGAAAAAAAGAGGCCATGAATTTGAAAACAGGTTAAGGAAAGTATATAGGAGAATTTGGGAGAAAGTACAATTGTGATCTCAAAAATAAAAATAATCAAAATATAAAAATGCAATGACATGGTGATCTCAGGTTATTACCAAGAATCACAAGGTTTATTTGCTAAAATTTAACAACAAAACTCAAACAAAACAAGAACACACACTTCATGAATTGTCACTTGAAAAGTGCCATTTCAAATCCCGCAGGATTTACTTCCTTATTTGCTTACCATTTATCCTCAGGGAAAGCTTAAACTTCCTTAACGTGAACTGAAATTGCCCAAATCAACTTTATTCTTAACAGTAATTCAGGCTTATCTCTGCACAAGAAGCCTGTTCTGCCTTTGCTCTCACGTCTATCCAAGCTGGACTACCTGTAGCCCCACCACGCTCCTCCTCGGCTGTTCCCACCCCTTCTCTCAGCGGCTGTACTCACCTTCTCATCACCCTTCAGCACCAGCTCCTATTGCCTCCACCCAAAGCCACACTGACACAAAGGGGGCATGGAAGAGCTCTCTGTTCTAGTAGAGTTCTGTTTTGTCCCTGTCAAGGTACCTGTGACTACATTGAAGTTGTCTACTCATCTTCTCTCTCTCTCCCTCTCTCTCTCTCTCTCTCTCTCTTTTTTTTTTTTTTTTAGCATTATAGTATCTGGTTATGGGGGAATGAATAACAGAAATCTCACCCGTCATATCAGTGCTATTGAAGAATATATGAAGACTGGGAAAACCAGATGTACTGATATTTAATCACACTGGCAATTAACTTAGTAACTACTACTCAATTTTATTTTATAGTATATATTGTAATATTTTTAATTTTTTTCTTTATTCTTAAGAGTTTCACACAGGTATATAAAAATGTAATATATACATCCCCTTTCTCCCTCCAGCTTCTCTACGTCTCCTCCAGTGTGCCCCTCCTTCCTTGATGCTTCCTTTCATAGTTTACTTACTCCACTTGGTGCTGCCCTATGCACATGGGCCTGGAGCCACCCTCCACCCCACGCCTCGGAGCATGACAATTCTACTAGTGGCTGCATCCCCCAAAACAATGATTCCTTTTCCTTCAGCAGCTCCGAACCATCAATAATTCCTCAGTAAACAATTAGCCTGACTATATCAGAAGTTGATCTTGTGTAGGTCTTTTGCGGTGACCACATTTGTTGTGGTCTTAGTGATTGATCGGGGAGGGCCCAGTCCGTTGTGAGTGGTACCATCCATGGGCAGGTGGTCCTGGGTTTTATAAAAAAAAAAAAAAAAAAAAGCAGGCTGAACAAGCCATGAGGTGCAAGCCAGTAAGCAGCACCCCTCCATGGCCTCTGCGTGAGCTCCTGCCTCCAGGTTCCCGCCCTGTTAGAGTTCCTGTCCTGACTTCCTGCAGTGCTGAACAGTGATATAAAAGCCTAAGTTAAACAAGCCTTTTCCTCCACGAGTTGCTTTGGTCATGGTGTTTCATCGCAGCAATAGTAACCCTAACTAAACGCGTGCCATAGGTGTTTGATCAGGATTACAGTACCAGGAACTGGATTCCTTTCTATAGACGGGCCTCCAATCCAAAGAGAAAGCAGTCACACCACGGTTACACCAACGGGATATATTAGCTTCATCTTCATTAATATTGATGATTTTTTTTAACTTTTAAAAATTAATTCATTGTCAATTCACTGTAATGTCTTTGACATAGAGAACTTTTTTCTTTACAGCTACTGCTGAATTTGAGTCTGAATGCCATAGAACGTCTCATCCAGAATTTACGCATATGTGAAGACAGAGTTTTCCTAAAGGACCTATCAGAAGAATGTGTAGAGATTTTAATATAAATATATATGCATATATATATATATTGAAATATAACATTACCTTTATGTTGCTTGGCTGTTCATAAAACATTCTGATTATTTTCCAATATATGTTAAACATTAAAGAATAGTTTTATATCAGATTAGTAGCAAAAATTAACTATTTTGAGATCTGTAGGTTTTCAGTAAATATTGCAAATGAACACATGTATCACGGAGTTCTAAGCACATGAATTTCTACAATGTTAGCTGTTAAAGTAGCACAAAAATTGTTAATACTTTGGTGGCATTAAAGGTCACCTTAGTGATGGGTTATTTGCCAATTATTATCAATCTGTGGATATACTAAAGTATAAATATCATCTTGGTATACTGGCAAAATAGCCATTTCAACACATTTTAATCTAACAAAATTAGGTATTAAAAGGGAGACATTGTAACAGACACTGTGAAAATTCTGACAGTCATAATGACATACCTTTAAAATCTTTACTCCACCAAACCAGAATATCTAAAAGAACTGGATCGATTTTTATATATTGGGTAAAAACAAAGCTAAATTAAGATGAAAAAGCAATAATTTAAATAAGCACATAGTAGCACCCAGCTGGTGGGAGTGCAAAATTATACAGCCACATTGGAAATCAATTTGAATCTTTCTCAGAAAAATTGGAAATAGATCTACCTCAAGACCCAGTTATACCACTCCGGGGCATATACTCAAAATATGCTCCACCAAACTACAAGGACATTTGCTCAACTATATTCATAGCAGCTTTATTCGTAATAGCCAGAATCTGGAAACAACCCAGATGCCCCTCAACTGAAGACTGGATAAAGAAAGTGTGGTACATTTACACAATGGGACACTGCTCTGCAGGGAGTCTTTAGCTATAGTTAGGCTGCTTGTACTCTCTTTCCCCAGCCTCCTTTTTTCTAGAAAGAAAGTCAATCCAATACATGAAAATAAAGTTTGAATGTTTAACGGAAGCCCAAACTGAAACACTTCTGGAAATGAAATACTCAATAAACCAATTTCAGACCTCAGTGGGAAACCTCACCAAGAGAATTGCTCACATTGAAAACAGCGTCGGGGTTGGAAGACAAAATCAAATTGGCTCATTCCAAAAGCATAAATGAGAAACTTGAAAACCATATGAATGGAATGTGGGAGAGTTTGGAGACATCATGAAAAGACTAGACACTAGGCCAGCTGCCTAGGTTACTGGCATAGAAGAGTGAGAAGAAAATTATCACCAAGGCATAGAGACTATCTTCAGGAAAATCATGGAAGATAATCTCTCAAACTAGAGACAGAAATGCCCATGCCAGTATAAGAGGCCTGCACAAAACAGAATAGACAAGGCCAGAGAAGAAACTCTGATGGCTTGCAATATTTAAAACATTAAAAACACAGGAAAAGAAAGATAATTGGAAGCTACAAGGTAGAAAGGTCAAGTCACTTATAAAGGCTGGGGTATTTAGAATAACACTTGACTATTTGAGAGAGACCTTTAAAACTGGGCCTGGGGGTGGAGGTAGTCAGGAAGGATTCATCCCAAATTGTAAAAGAACACACTGTCAGCTGGGTGGTGGTGGCGCAGGCCGGTAATCCCAGCACTCAGGGAGGCAGAAGCAGGTGGATCTCTGTGAGTTCAAGGCCAGCCTGGTCTACAAAGTGCATCCAGAACAGCCAAGGCTACACAGAGAAACCCTGTCTTGAAGAAAAAAACAAAACAAAGCCCACTGTCAGCCCAGGCTATTATACTTAGCTAACTATCTCTGAAAATTAGAGGAGAAATAAAAACTTTCCCATGCAAAGAATGGATAAA
This sequence comes from Acomys russatus, assembly GCF_903995435.1. Lineage (NCBI taxonomy): Eukaryota > Metazoa > Chordata > Mammalia > Rodentia > Muridae > Acomys > Acomys russatus. The sequence goes on along the minus strand of NC_067151.1, from coordinate 15,258,427 downwards.
TGGAATTTGCTCCTACTAAGCCAGCTCTACAGAGGTGGGCAAAGGGATGCTTCAAGCTGAAGAGAAGGACAAACAAGAGGTCCCAAGGGGTCACAGAAGTGAAGTAAACAATACCACGGCAGGGAATCAGATGTGAGCAAACACGCCAAAAGTAGCAAAATGACAGGAATTTACCTGTATATTCCCTTTAATAATTATGAATGTTAATGCTCTCAGTTCCCTAAGAAAAAGTCAGACTAAAAGACTGAGTTAGAAGACAGCATCTATTTATTTTTTCTGTCTCTAAGAAACACACCTCACATCAAATCGACAACCACCTTAGAGTAAAGATATTTTTAAAAAGTATGCAAGCCAAAAGAAGCGAAACAAACACATTCTAATATCTGAGAAAATAGTTTTCAAACTAAAACTACCCAAAAGAGATAAGAAAAGGGATTCGTGACTCTCATTAAAGAAAAAAAGATAAAAATAAAAATAAAAACAAACAAAAACTTTCCAACAGGACACTACAGTCCTAAACACGCCTACAGCAAACACAGGGGCACTGCATAAGAAACACTGGTAGATGTAAAACCACAGAGTGATCCCATGGCACGGTTTGTGGGAGGTTTAGCAGGGGTCAAGGGTTCCTTGTCTCTCCCACACTTGTGTTTGTATGCAGGATCATCTCAGGCATACCAATGCAAAAAAGCTTTTGAGGATCTATTGGCTTAGCACATGCACTGGCTCCCACCAACCCCAAAGCTAAGAATGTCATCAGAGCGCATCTTAGGTCTAAAGCAAAGCCCTTTCTCACTGTAGCAGCTCTTCAATGTACCCACCAAATTCACTTAGAACTTGTCTTGGTTTATGACTTTGTTCTTCTATAAAACTGCAAATTTTTCATGAAACTACTTCCACGTTAGAACATGGAATTTAGGATAACCTAAATAATGGCTCAAGAATAAACTCTTATTCCCTTTAAGAATAAGAGAGCTGTGTCTTTTCGGCTGACTGTACTCTATAGAGATCATGTCTATTTTTTTATTCACATTAGTAAAGTGTAATCATTGTGCACCTCTCGGTAGCTAAGCTTTCACTTCTCTCCGTGGTGTGAGAGTGACTGTTCTTCATATTTATTTACTGTAAAGTCAGTGAAAAGACAGACAAGGAATGAGTGGCTGTAACAGCAGGGGTTTAATTTGGGGGCGGGGGAGACACCTGTGAAGGGAACATTTTTAGTTTAAAAAAAAAAAAACAGAGCTTGCTGTCAGCTCACAGGCGAGGGTACTTTAGAGGGAAAGTGGACAGGAATGGAAACGTCTCCTCTTTTATCTCTAGGTTGGACAGTGCTAGAGATAAGAATGTGATGGTCAGTTCAAGACTGTCAGGTGATCCATAAACATTTCTAATCCATATTCTTCAGATTTGACCGTTTTCTCCTGCACTATAGATTTTTTTTTCCTTAGTTCGTCAGGGGTTCTTTTTAGAGTAAGAAGTCTATAACTGTATTGGCTGTTTTTCTATGCTGTGGTAAAATGCCATGACCAAGGCAGCTTACAGAAGAAGGCGCCTATTTGGGGCTTATGATTTAATTCTGGAGCAAGAGCCCATCATGGTAGAGAAAGAATCAGGCAGCAGGTGGCAGATACAGGGACAGCTGAGAGCTGACATCTGGAACAGCAAGCAAGAAGCAGAGAGAGCTACCTGGGATGGCATGGGCTTCTGAAATCTCAAAGGCCACCCCAGTGACACATCTCCTCCAGCAGGCTCACACCTTCTAAGCCTCCCCAAGGGACACCAGCAACTGGGAACTGAGCACCCGAAAGACAGACTCACAGACGCTATCTCATTCAAACCACCACAGTAATCATACATTTGTGATAAAACTTTTAAAAAAATCTATTCAGACTTTGCTTTAAATTTTTCTCTATATGTTTTTGGAGGCATGAATTTTAAAAGCGTTTGAAACAACATTCTCAGTGTTTGTTGCTAAGGCTGATTGATCCCCCTGAACCATTACAAACTTCCTGAATAGCCGAAGAACACAGTACAAGCTCTAAGCCTCTTTATATAGTTAAAGCTAACTCTCTTTTTTTCTGTTCTGTGTAGACTTTGAACTTTTGCAAACCTATTTTATTGGGAGTTCCCTTATACCCTATACCTCCCTTCCAACCCACCTACCCTAGATAAGACAGAAAATAGGTTAATAGGCACAGGAGAAGTAGACTTTTATAGACTCAGTACCTTGGGGTGATTCCACTCTTCATCGTCAGGATTCCAGAAGACCTGTTAAACAGCAAAGCAGTAATTCAGCAAAAGTGACTGCAACCGCAGCAGCCAGAACCTGAATCATCAGCTGGAACCCAGAACCTTGAAGCATTCTCTGGAGCATTTCTAGGAGTGTCTGGAAGCAGAACAAGGAACAGGTAAACAATGCAACAACCGAAAAGCCACACCTCTGGTTTAGGGCTCATATATATCCTCTCAGAGTCTGAACCAGGATGTTTATCAGTTGACAAAGACCATGCCCCCACAACAGGCAGTTCCTTTTCTAATGGACAAATATCACACACCCTCACGCAAGTCTGTCTCACCTCCCACACTTGGTATCAAACCAAAAACATGTTTATATCCACAACAGTTATGGTATAATAATCCACACAAGAAAGATACAGATGACCGTGCTGAATAAGCCAATGGAAAGTATAACTGTCATCCTTTGGTGCTGAAGTATAAGGGTACAATGGTTTTTGCCTTTTAAGACCATAATTTATGTCAATGTTAGATGATGGTCAGATGACTTTGGAATGTGCGTTCCCGGCAGAAAATAGTATTTATTTCAGAAATGACATGGAAATTATTTTGGACCAATACCCTCTTTGGTTGTTTTACTCTACATTAATTACTTTGGCCAGAAGTCTCAAATGTGTTACCAAGGCAATCATGATTGTTGGGAGGGAGAGGGCTGAGACGTGAACCCAAAAATGGAGTCAGGACAAGATGGCATCACCATAGTCACTACTTTGAGTGTTGTGATATGTTTACAAAATCCTTCCCTGTTCTATTTCCCACAGTAATATCTTATAGAACTTTTAAAAATGTTATATATGGGAGGAACTGAGAGGAATAAAGGGAGGGGAAACTATATCCAGATTTATATTGTATGTTTAATAAAAGGGGAAAAGTTAAAAAACAAAAGAAGACAAATAAAAAAAGCAAAGGCCTTTTAAGTCAACCTGGTCAAAGCTCATTTGAACTCACAGACACTGAAGCAGCACGCACAGCTCGTGGGTGTCTACACCAGTCCTTTGCATATATAGTATGAATTTGGTGTTTTTATGGGATCCCTGAGTGTGCAAATGAGTGGGTCTCTGTTTCTCCTGCCTTCTCTTAAGCTCTTTTCCTTCAGTTGTTTGTTTTGTGCAATACCATCTTGTTAGGTTTTGTTTTCTCTTACTTTATTTTACTGCTTTCCCTTAGAAGCCTGTTTGTTTTCTGCCGTGAGACAGAAAGGGAGTGGATCTGGATGGGAGGGGAGCGGGGGGAGGAGCTGGGAGGGGTAAAATCAGGGAAACAGTAATCAGATATAGTAAGTGTGAAAAAAAAAAACCTATGTTCAATAAAAGGGGGAAAAAGGAGCTTCCAATGCTGTGTAGTTTTATTTTGTTGTAAAGACATATATCCAAGGAAAAAGATGAAGGAGAGATGAACCTGTTTTTTAGGATTCCAAGTGTGGGATCAGAACGGTCTCATGAGAGAACAGGTGAGGTTAATTCACTAGAAGAGCAACCACTTCGTGCAGGAGCTTAATTGTTGCCAGCTGAAAGGATCCTGTGAACTGACTCTGGGAGGAGATATATATAAATGAGCCCAGAACAGGAGGCGGGAGTTTTTTGGAGACTTGGGATGGATTTGGCTGTTCATCGCTCCTAGAGAGAACCGCCGAGGGAAGGCTTTGGGGCTCCGGCTCCTGCTGCAGTTCTGGGTTCTGGTTACCCCAGGTTCCAGCAGAAAAAATCCTGCAGCTCACACCCGGAGAATTGTTCCTTGGAACTGATATCCTTAAGGTTTTGTTATTGTGTCCATTAATGCTCATTTCCTATTGTTTTGGTTAGTCGGGTTGTAAGTGACATATGCTCGGTCACTAAGTTGTTAATAAAATATATTGGTTAAGAAAATTGAGCCTACAAAAAGAGCTGTAGAAATAATTGAAAGAATGTACATAACAAAATTCCCTTGATTTCTGTAGTGCTCTTGGAATCAAGTACAATTTTTCTAACCTCTCCAGTAGAAATTGGTGTTAAGTCTGTGAGCGTATATGATACTGATTTGTGTCTTCTCAATTGTGGCACACATGTCTCATGCAACCAGAACAATCTACCTGCAAGGGGGAAAAATATAGTGAAAGAACCCTGCCGTTGTTTTGGAAGTCACCCAAGCTGAGGAAAAAAAAAATAGCTTTAGCATATATGAATCATAAGTAAAAATTTAGACAAGTAATTGTTAATTCCACTACCACAATTTTTGAGCCAGATTTGAAGCAAGTTTTAATAAACACTAGCAGGATGAAGGACACTGGCCAGGTCATGCCTCAGATTCCCAGAGAATAGTCCCAAATTATGGTAATCAGTGCTTACAAAGACAGGCAAAACCCACAAGGCTGCATCACCTTCATCCAATCAGGGACAAGCACACACCCTGATATACTTGCTACCTATGTACCTCCTGCCTATGTGCACATCCTGTGCAGCTGGGGAAGCCAACCTTGTTTACAGAAGTGAAAACATGTGGCTTGTTATCTCACATGAACAGCAGCCCCCAGCATTCCAGGAAGTTATCTGTCCTTTGGCAAATGGGGCTTATGGGTTACAGGCATTTTTGTTCTTTAGATCTCTTAAGCACGGTAATTAAGACTTAAAACATAACTTGGGCCCTCACATAGTAACAGAAAAAGAAAATCTCATTTTTTGAGACAGAGTCTCATGTAGCCTTTGCACTAACCTTTTGTTTTTTTTTTTTGTTTTGTTTTGTTTTGGTTTGGTTTTTCGAGACAGGGTTTCTCTGTGTAGCCTTGGCCATCCTGGACTCACTTTGTAGACCAGGCTGCCCTCGAACTCACAGCGATCCGCCTGCCTCTGCCTCCCGAGTGCTGGGATTAAAGGCATGCGCCACCATGCCCGGCTTGCACTAACCTTTGGCTTTCATCTGCCTGGGCTTCTCTGCTGATGGGACCCTCTCTAGCATCATCCTTCTAAGATAGGATCCACTCATTTGCCTTCTGGGATGCATCTGGCTGCGTTTGCATAGCCCAAGTGGTTCCTTCACCCTGGTCTCCGTAATTTTATCTATCAGTACCAATGTGTTACTGTTTCTCCAGGGATACTGTTTTTTGTTTGTTTGTTTGTTTGTTTTAGAAGAGTGCACAGGAAGAGGCAGATGGATCGCTGAGTTCAAGGCCAGCCTGGTCTACAGAATGAGTTCCGGGACAGCCAAGGCTAACCAGAGAAATCTTGTCTCGAAAAACAAACAAACAAACAAAAAGTGCACATTTATCCAAAATATCTAAGAATCTGACACTTTCAACAAAAACTTCAATTTTTTACTGTCAGTTTTATTTGTTGTAATATATTAAATTTTGAGGTAGTTTGGGACTCAAAAGCTAAGATTTATAAGTCAGCATGTGCGTTTTGCATAATAAGCTGCTAATGGTGAGCAAAGTGTTATACACTAACTAGAATTGCCACGTCTGTGAAGTCTTCTGCGGGATTAAGGTTACAGACAGGGCTTGATGTGTATTTTAGTTAAATTTATGGCAATTAAAATATTTGGAGGCAAGGGTAAAAAAAATTATACTTGCACATTTTGTCCACTAAAGCTTATTTGGCGTTGAGTGTCAAAAGTGCATAAGGAGAGGGCCTGGAGAGATGGCTCAGAGGTTAAGGGCACTGGCTGCTCTTCCAGAGGTCCTGAGTTCAGTTCCCAGCAACCACATGGTGGCTCACAACCATCTATAATGTGATCTGATGCCCTCTTCTGGCCCGCAGGTGTACATGCAGGCAGAACACTGTATACATTATAATAAATAAATCTTTAAAAAAAAAAAAAAAAAAAAAGAGTGCATAAGGATCCAACATTTCTTTTCCAGAGAGTCTAACCCCATCTGAATTGTTGAACAGTGGCTGGGTTTTGTATGAGCATAATATTTTCTTTTCTTTCAAATACTAACACGATTAACTATATTAGTGACTTCTTGGTAGTAAACCATCTTTACAATTCTATAATAAAATGTATCTTTTAAAACAAAAGATTTATTATGTATACAGTGTTCTGCCTGCATGTAAACCTGCATACCACAGGAAGGCACCAGATCTCATTATAGATGGTTGTGAGCCACCACGCGGTTGCTAGGAACTGAACTCAGAGCCTTGGAAGAGCAGTCAGTGCTCTTAACCTCTGAGCCATCTCTCCAGCCCCTAAAATGTATCTTTTTATAAGTCACTGAATGTTTTAGTTAATATTTACATAAGATTTTTCCATTAATACCCATAAGTGGCATTGGACTATCAACATGTGTGTGACTTACATGTTGTTTTATTGATTTTGGCACCGGTGTTATCTTTACTTCATAAAAGAACTTCAATTTTTTCTATCTTTTTGTGTTCTAGAAAAAATTAATAGTTGTGCAATGATGCACTGTTTACTCTATATATGGAATTTCTTTACAAAAGAAGGTGAACTTTCTCATTAGCTGGGTTAGAGGTAGGGTTTGGCATGATAGGAAGGATTGATCACACAGTCTAGTTCCCTTATACCTAAGGTTTGTTTAGATGTTTGGTTTTTTTTTTGTGTGCGGTTTTTTTTTTTTTTTGGTTTGGTTCGATCTTATCTTTCTTCCAGCATCTATTTTAGTAAACAATATTTTTTTGTAACGCCCATTTCAGTTCTGGCTTGTTTAAAGTTGCGCCGTAATAGCTTTTTGGTAATTTATTGTTTTCTTATTTTAAAATATTACACAAAATTACACACTCCTCTAATTAGAAGTTAGAGGCAGGCAGATTTCTGTGGGTTTGAGGCCAGCCTGTTCTACATTGTGAATTCCAGGACAGCCTGGGCTACATAGAGAGGACCCTGTCCACTCCCCCCCCCCCACAAAAGGCAAGTGAGAAATCTTTTTCTCTTTATTTCTTGATTATTTGGGATCCATGTTCACTCTTCTTTTTGTTTTTTAAATATATCTTACACAAATTTTAAGTAGAAGATAGAAACAATTTCTCCCCGCCCCCAGAAAACAGTGTATGATTTATTTTTAAAAATTCTGGGACTCTTCACACCCAAAATAGCACAAACATAAACAAGTAAATTAAAACCTATGGAAACATTAGCCACAAGTAACACTGAGACAATATTAACCTTAATAAATAGAGTTCTTATAACACTGGTTTTTGTTTGTTTGTTTGTTTGTTTTAAGGTATACAGGTATACAGCCACACAAACAAGGCCAATGGCACAGTTCTCCCAGTGAGGTTTCGGAACTATTTGATGACTCTATTGATACAAGTTTAAACACTTATTTAACATAAGATATCCTTCCACCCGTAAGTGTCTTCTGAAGGAAGGAATTCATTATTGGTGGCTTACGGTGCAATGGGGTCTCTTGCGCTGGCCTTGAAAACACACAAGCCAGTTTGTATCCAAAGCTTTTAAAAGTTTAAAACTTTCAGGTTGGGGGTTTAGCTCAGTGGCAGCTGAGTGCCTAGCGCTCTGTTCTCAGCTCTTGAAAACAAAACAAAAGTTCAAAACCTTCAAGACAACCTCTTAGGTTTTAAAGAGGCCGTGGCATAGCTCAGGCTGCCCTCAAACTCGCCGTGGGGGTGAGGATGATGGTGAACTCCTGATCCTCCTGCTTCCACCGGTCCCTCCCCTTATTTCTCATTCTTTTCTTAGGTGTTTTTTTCAGTTCGTGAATTTATTGGTCCTTTGGTTTTTCTGAATCCACTACTTTTATTTATGTTAGTTTGAGGGAGTACCTTGGAAAAATTGCCCAGGCTCGCTCGGAATGCGCTGTCTAGTCAGAGGTCGGTCCTCTAACCGCCACAATCTCTCTGCATCTGCTTCTTTAGCTCTGGGATTGTAAATACGTGCCGCTATGCCCGACTTACATTTGTTTGTGTTGTAACCCTTCAATTGGCCGTTCCGCTTACTATGCTTTTTTTCCCCCATAGGAACCCTGCCCCAGCTGTATCAAACATCTATAGATAGTTTTCACTGCGTCTTTATTTTTTAGACATTCTGCCACTCCATCTCGACTTCCCCCTTTTCTTGATGTTCAGAGAGAAAGCTTGCTTTTTGAGCGCTGGTGTCTTCCTCTCACACCCGGAGCTAGAAATGCAGACCTGGCTCCGCCCCCCCCCTCCTCCATGGAGCCCAGCCCCTCACAGTCCACGCCCCAAGTCTAACCTGCCAATCCGTGCCTTTGAGACACCCAGTTCTGTGATTGGCTCTTGCGGAGACGCCCACTTGCTCTTTCGGGGCTACGGTGGCCGCCCGGGGACAAGAGGCTTGCGCAGTGGGGGACGCTTGCACCCGTAAACCAAGCAGCTTTCGCCGTCAGGCACGGCGGTACGGAGATGGCCGCGGCGGCGCTTCTGGCTGTGGTGGACAGGAACCAGCTGCGGCGGGTCCCGATCCTGCTGCTGCAGCCGAGGTGACTACTGGTGGGCAGCGGATCAGTGCACGGGCTGCGGGTCAGTGTGCGGCCGGGTTGCGGGGCGCTGGGTCACGTGATCGGCCCTTTAAGCGTCTGCGGGTAGTTTAGATTGGACAGTCCTTCGTGGCTCTTCCCACCGTCCCCGCGGCTTTGAGAACCGGAGGTTTCTGCTGTGAGCTTGCGGGGCTGGGCACCCTGCAAGCTGCTGCATCCAAAGATCGCACAGCTAGAGGCCTGGGCTAGGATCCCTCTTCCCAAAGTCCTTTTCAGCTCAGCTCCCTCATCTTGAGTGCAGTTCAGGGAAGGATTCCTAGACATCTTTCCTATTGCTGGAATCAAATTAGTGAGAGCTGAGGAGTTTTGTCGAACGCTCTTGATCACAAGTTTGAACTGACAGATGACTAACTCCTTTCCGGGATCCTTTGGAAGATGAGGCTCCGCGCTTTGGGGACAGTAATTTCTGCAGTGAAAACACCTCTAGGTAGATTTACTATCACCTCCCAGCATTCTGAAAGACGTGCCCGCCCAAAGGCACGGAAAGACTGGGCCCCCAGCTTAGCTGCTCAACACACCTGTGACCTTGGCTGAGTTACCTAGTAGCTGTGCTTCAGTTTCTTCTAGAAGAAGGTGATGTTGCTCGTCCTCTCGTTTGTCCAAATCAACACATGGATAAAGATTTAACCAGATTACGGCCCCTTCAACAAACAATGGCAGATGCCCAGATTTTCAGTGAATACTAAGACTCACCCCTATATATATTTTTTTCAAGACAGGGTTTCTCTGTGTAGCCTTGGCCATCCTGGACTCACTTTGTAGACCAGGCTGGCCTTGAACTCGCAGCGATCCGCCTGCCTCTGCCTCCCGAGTGCTGGGATTAAAGGCGGGCGCTGCCACGCCCAGCTCTCACCCCTGTATTTTAAATAAAAAAGACATTGAAAGTAGTGTTAATGCTGTTTTCTGTGAATTTCCTTAGGTTTCCAAGTACTACCACAGACTCATTCTTTTCTCTCTCAAAGCTTACTTATAGTTGTCATCTGCAAATGATTCTTAGAATCAAAAAACTTACCAGCATGAGATTTTTACTTTTTTTTTTTTTTTTTTTTGCCAGTCATGATTCCTCTAATATCTTAGAAAAAGAAGCTGTCAGCTGGGTGAACATGTAATCCCAGCACTCGGAGAGGCAGAGACAGGCAGATCTCTGTGACTTTGAGGCCAGCCTGGTCTACAGAATGAGTTCCAGGTCAGCCAAGGCTACACAGAGAAACCCTGTCTCCCTAAACAAAAACAAAAACAAAAGAATAGAAGCTGTCTTAATTGGTGTGATTATCTCATGGCAGCAATGTACTCATCTTGTTTAAATGTTTTAAGGTGTAGCAAAAATAACTGAAAAAGGGGGATAGAGCAGTCAGAGCGTTGTCAGGATAGAGGGTTGCAGCTAAGGGGTGTGTCTGTCTGTCTGTCTGCCTGCCTATCTCAGTCCTTACTCTCATTGGTCCCAGGCTAGACACCATGAAGTTGCCCTCTCATAGGCACAGCTCCCTGTGAAGGCCTTAAACCTTAACTTACCTGAAGAAGTCAAAGGAAAGACAGTGCTCCAAGCCGGAGAACTCCTTTGAAAAGATCAGGAAACATAAGCCTTCCTTCTTGAAGAGCAAGAATGTGAGGTGGGCTGACTTGGAAAGATTTGAGAGAGCACTGGTCAGTCTCCTGGGGAAGCAAGCCGTCTCTGAGCTCTCATGCAAAGATGTATGTCTTCCCAGAAGGCCTCAGGACGACGGCAGCGTCTGACGAAGTGTGCTCCTGGGATACTGAGCAAATAGGACAATGAAAGGGTGGTTCTCACGTGACCTTTGGGAGACGCTGGTCCTGCTGGTTGCATAGTTACACGCACAGGGTGTGTGTATGTTGTTGTGGTGTTCTAATGTCGCATGCACGCTGTGATCTTTGTACTCTGTGAAGGAACTAAGCTCATCAGTCTGTACATAACCATGTTTTTGCTTGGGAAAATTGTATGCTTTAAAGCCGAGAAGTATCTTCAAGGTTGCCTCTTTTACAGAATTGGAGCTACAGGCTGAGCATTTGGATAGTATGTTTATGTCCCCCTAAAACTGAAATTTGTTTATTCCTTACTATATAAGTTTTCTCTTTGGGAGGGTATTAATGAAAAAAAAAAAAAAAAAAGATTGAGCAACCCCAATGTAGAGTAATCTGACTGTGGGCATATTGAAGAGTAATTGGTGGGGACTGGGCCACAGCCAACATTTCGTATTTCTATTATCCTTTTTAAAACTTTCTTACTTTAATTTCTTTGACTTAATGTCAAAATGGTCTTATCGTAGGGTTGCATTCTATTGTAATTTCAAACTGTAGTTTAATTAGCGTATTTCCTTTAATAAACTAGAACAGAAAGCACCAAGATGCAAAGTTTGTCACCCTCCATGACAACTCTAATTGTGTGTATGCTGCATAGCTTTTACTATAACTTACAGTCCAACACAGAGTTTTTAAAAAGCTGAGGTAGATGGCTTTAAAGTGCCTCAGCTTCTTAGTTCTCTTTCTCACCAAATGGCAGCTTTGAATATTAAACAGGATGGGCCACTCAAAGCCATGAGCCCACAGGGAAACGGGCCAGAACTCAATCTCCCAGGCTCTGGATAGGATTTCTTTCCACAGAGTCTTACTCAGTCACGTTGCCAACGGGCTCAAGGTTGGCCTTCCACCACGTCTGGACTTGTTTATAAGTCTTGAGAGAGCAGCAGCTGATCTCGAGGAGTCTGATGAATTGTAATTCCATTTGGGTTTGTTTTACAGGGAATGGGCCTGGAAGCAGAGGACCATGAAGTATGCCACATCCTCAGGTACCCACTGTCTTAAAGCTTTGCTTCAGAGTGTGAGCCAAGAAAAGGAATGTTCAGTCTCTAATTTGTGCACAATAGAGTTAGCTCTCATAAACCTTCATACTTTTGTATTTTCACAATAACTTTTTTTTAGTTGGTTCTAAGTCACCAAGTTTGCTTTTTATGTCAAATCCTTTATACTGTTGGGTGTGAATTTTGGTGTGCAACGATGGAGAACATCTTACATTTTTGGTTTGTTTGTTTGTCTTGAGACTCACTGTGTCTTGGAACTCACTATGTAGGCCAGGCTGTCCTTGAACAGAGGTCCACCGGCCTCTGCCTCCCGGGTGCTAGGATTAAAGGCGTGCGCTACCACGCCCAATGAGGACATTTTATATTAATGTACTTTCTGCTTGCTAATAAAAGAACTGTTGCTTTTTTCAAGTGAGGTTTTACAGGGAATTCGGAAATCTAAAACTGGTGCAAGTGTATCGGAATATTTCTGTGGTTGGGTGGCCACACCCCCTACCTGTTACACTTGAAACACACATGTTGATGCTAGACTGCAGCAGCCCCGGTGCCCTGTCATGGTGTTTGGACTGTTTAGATCTTATGGGAAAACATTTCTAATTATAGCAAACCTTTTTTTTTTTTTTTTTAAAGAAAACCCTTATTTTAAACTGTCGGCACTTATCTCCTGTATGATGATGAAAATGTCTATCATATTCTTTCTCTAGATCAGACAGTTTTATTACCATAATTCAAATGAAAGGAAATAGTGAATTTCTTAAGCATTCAGAATTAGATGCAAATCAGGTGACAGTGCAGGCAATGGCGTATGTAGGACCAGTGCCCACTGTACTGTATTATTTCCTTGTAAAATGTGATTATATAAGTGGTTATCTTATGGATAAATCCCAAGTTTGTGAACAGGGTATAATCTGTATAAATGACTTTTTAAGAAATCAATTGGAAAGAACTATGCAAGCTGGCTGGGAAAGAAGTGGCCCGTGTCATTGGACCATGTCTGTAGCAGCTGTACAAGTCGGGTTCCGATTCCTGGAGGTGGATTCCCGCAGTGGGGGGAGATGAGCAGGGGAGGGTTTGGAGAAAACGTGCTGGGGAGCCCTGTGATGCCTCGGTTGGACCAAGTGAGAGCAGACTTGCAGAAACAAGTCAGTGCCAGCCGTAATCTGCCAAGAGTTCGGGAACTGGGAGCCGAGGTTTAGAGACAAAGAGACTTCCTAGTGGAAATTGACTGTAGAGAGCTAGAAACCCCAACGAGCCAGAGCCAGTGAGAGTGCAGACGCTACTAACACAGAGGGGACGGCATTTGGCATAGCAACGGGACGTTTCCGTGACATAAGAAGGAAGAGAAACTGAGAGAAGAGCCAAGTCGTGTCTCCTCCTCCATGCTGCATGTCTCCGTTTAACTGTCTGGTCCCTTTCGTATGGAGATCGTGCATTGTCTTTTCTTAAGCTTTATGTCCCTTACTGAGTAACTTGAGGTTGCATTGACAGCGATATTATGAGCTTCAGTGAACAGAGAAGAAACCCACTATCTAATTTTTAAAAATGGTGATTTTAGCCTTTGGTATGCAGCTTTATCAAAACAAACCCCTAAGAGCTGATTAATAGCTTCCTCAAGACCAAGCTATTCCACTCCTTGGAATATACCCAGAAGAAGCTCCAGCACATAACAGGGACATATGCTCAACCATGTTCATAGCAGCCTTATTCATAATAGTCAGAACATAGAAACAGCCTAAGTGTCCCTCAGTAGAAGAATGGATAAAGAAACTGTGGTACATTTACACTATGAAATACTACTCAGCTATTTTAAAAAAAGGAATTTCTGAAATTTGTGGACAAATGGATTGAGCTAGAAATGGTCATAATGAACAAGTTAACCCAGAAGCAGAAAGACTCAAATGGTATATACTCACTTATATCTGGACACTAGCCCAAGGGGCATGTCCCATGAAAGTCTTCACTTGTCAGGAAAGTGGAACAGAGAAGAGGACATCCTATTGGGACTTTAGGTGAGAGACGCATGGGAGAATGGGGGAATAGAAGGATCCAGAGGGTCCTAGAAACCTACAAGAAGAACATTATGATGGGCGGATCTGGGCTCAGGGGTCCCGCTCAAACTATGGCACCAGCCAAGGACAATACGTGCAGTAAACATCGAACCCCAACCCAGATCTAGCCAATGGACAGGACATTCTCCACAGTTGAGTAGAGAGTGGGGTCTGACTTTCACACGAACTCTAGTGCCCCATATTTGACCATGTCCCCTGGATGGGGAGGCCTGGTGGCACTCAGAGGAAGGATAGCAGGCTACCAAGAAGAGACTTGATTCTTTATGAGCATATACAGGGGGAGGAGGTCCCCGTCAGTCACAGTCATAGGGGAGGGGAGTAGGGGGAAAGCGGGAGGGAGGGAGGAATGGGAGGATACAAGGGATGGGATAACAATTGAGATGTAATATGAATGAATTAATAAAAAGGAAAAAAAAGAGCCGATTAGTAACATTTTAATTTCTCATTTCCCAGTAACATTCGTGTCTTATCTTCACGGGTTTTAACAGGAAGAAACATTACCAAGGTCCTCATTGCAAACAGAGGAGAAATTGCCTGCAGGGTGATACGAACAGCCAAAAGGATGGGTGTACGGTCTGTGGCAGTTTACAGTGAGGCCGACAGGAGTTCCATGCATGTAGACATGGTATGTCCTTACAGGCTGAAACAAACCTTGTTAGTGACTGCATGTGTTTGCTTTTGTGTCCAGGTTAGCTCTTCAAATTGTATTTATTTTTATTTCACGTACATTGGTGTTTTGCCTGTGCATATGTCTGTATGAGGGTGTCGGATTCCGTAGAGCTGGAGATACAGACAGCTGAGAGCTGCTGTCCAAGTGCTGGGAATTGAACCCCTATCCTCTGGAAGCGCAGCCAGTGCTCTTAACCATTTTGCCATCTCTCCAGCCATTATAATGATTAAGTTTAGTTGTAATCATTGCATTTTTAATTTAAAAAATTATTTGTCTATTTATCTATTTGGTTTTTAAAAATCATTTATTTAATTTTATTTTATGTGCATTGGTGTGAGGGTGCCAGAGCCATTGGAACTGGAATTGCAGACAGCTGTGAACTTCCAAGCGGGTGCTAGGAATCGAACCCTGGTCCATTTGGAAGAGCAGACAGTGCATTTAACCACTGCACCATCTCTCCAGCCCCTTATTTATCTGTTTTTTTTTTTGAGATAGGGTTTCTCTGTAAAGCCCTGGCTGTCCTGGAACAGCCAGGCTGGCCTCAGACTCACAGAGATCCGCCTCCCTTTGTATCAACTACTGCCTGGCTCAGTTTAGTTCTTCATGATGACGACAGTTGATGCTTGCAATTATGAACAAGGTTGAGGTAGGTAGAGGTTCCCACTTCCCGCTAAGCACTCCTCTTGCAGACTCTTTCAAGATGTCACACCGACTGAACCAAAGCACTGTGTTTAGTCACATAGCTGATTTGCAGGCCAGGTCCTTGATCTCAGATTGTTTCCTTCCAGATTCGTGATTGTTAACAGTTGTCACCTACTGACTTGAGCTGTGTTAGACAAGCCACTTGAGTTTCCTGAACTTTAGTTCATCAGTAAAATCCCGGCTGAAAACACCATGTCCTTTGACGGTTATTACTAGTTCACGTGGGCCAGACGGAACTCTAGCAGAGATGAGTTCAACTGCGGACTCTCTCTGGGCCCGCAGGAGGGCTGAGCATACCAGTTGCAGTTCCTGGTCCAGCTTCAGCTGGCTTTTTTTTTTTTTCTTTTTTTTCTTTTTAACTGTGGCAACTGCTTCATCTTGGGAGAGAGAAATTTTCCTGATGCCTTTCAGGCCTCCGAAGCTTCTCCTTTCTCCCGTGTCTTTTTCTGAACCTCACCCATCTGTATAAATTAATGTCAAAGTTCTGATGTCAAGACTTGACCCTCCAACTTTCTCAGTGCATTCTTTTGTTCTAGATCATCCTACCTGTCCCATTGACTTCATGGAAAACTTTCAAATTTCTGTTTGTAGCCCAGACTTCCTTTTGGACATGGGTATCCATGGACACCCAGCTGCCCACTTACCAGATACCAAACCACTGTGTCCTGACGTTGAACTTTAGATATTTTATCTACACTCAGCTTGATTTTCACACAAGCTTCCATTGTTGATGATAACGCCACCTTTGCTTATAAAAATAATGATTAAAAAAGAGAGAAAGATGATTATTTTAAAAAATGATGCAGAGATCTGGGTATCTTTAAGTAAATGCATGAAATTTAAAGTTGGCAGTTTTTCTCTAACCCAGCTAGCCCCCAAATAAACAAGACAGAAAAATAAAAGGAGAGCAACGTTTACACAAACCTGAGACAGGAGATTCTTAGAATTAGCATCACAATGCCATGTCCAGGTTGCAACCAGATATGGAGGCAAGGAATCAGCATTTGAATAATACAAGGATAATCTTTACACAGTTCACAATAACATTGTGGCAAAATTAAATGTCTCCTCTCCTCTTCCCTCTATATATACTGCATCTCTTCCTCTTCCTCGTTTAGAAGGCACAAAGAGCTACTCCTGCTGCCGCCCAGACGCCCCTACCCTCTGCCTCCTGCCCCCTCTTACCATCTGTTTCTTGTATTTCATCTTGCGTTCTGAACCAAAGTTGGTTTATATAGTTTAATTGCTTTAAACCTTTTATCTGATCCATAACATTAGGAATACTTTAGGAGACTTGGGTGTTGGCGAAGATGGGTAGAATTGATGTGTTGGTGGAGATAGTTGTTAGCGAGACCCAAGTGTTGATGAACCAGGAACTATTAAAATGTACGCATTCTTGACTCTGCCCTGCAGACATTCTGCTAGGTCTGTGGCCCCACATATAAATGAACATGGTATATAATGACACTTTCAGCCTTGCTTGTGTTTAGCCCTGTGCCACTACAACCCAAATGCAAGCGAAGAGGCTTCTGATTAAATGAGCCGTGACCACCATTCTGTGTAACTATTCTGCACAGTGATCTGTACATGTGTGTGCTGGCAAAGAAGCACCCCAAAGTGTAATGCTAACAAAAACAATTCTAGAAGATTGGCAAACAGTATGATTCTATTTGCATAAAACTAAGATTGCTTGTGCTTATGTTTATATAAACAAATAAAAAATATGGATATGAAAAAAAATGTTTCAAGCTGATTATAGTGGAAAATATGTCTGGAGAGGACTGTAATAAAGGAAGGGTGGTACCCAGCATCAGTTTGTCATTGTATTATCGTCCATGTTTTTTAGAATGAGAATGGGCCTGTGTTTTGTGAAGTTAAAAGTTAAAATATATTTTATTTATTTATTTTGCCTTTTGTAGTTTTCCCCCAAATCTCATTATAAGTTCAGTTAAGGAAAAAAATCCAAATATTTGTACCTCTTGGGTGCCTCATGAAATCTGTGTTATCACTGTTCCTTGACCCCTTACCTCCTCTGACCCAGACGCTATCCTTGGTCACTTACACAGACCAGGATCCTTTCTCCCTCTGGACCTTCCCATACATGTGTTTTCCGCATGCAAGTTTTCCACTCCCTTTCCTGAGTCACTTTCTCCATCTATCCCCAGGCCAAGTCCCTACCAATCCCGAGGAGCCTGACCTGACGGCCCTGCTAGCTCACCCTGGCCACCTTCAGACCAGAGCCAGTCCCCCTGTGACTGTCGTGCCCCTGCCTTCTTTAGGGCCTTTGCCACAATTTCCATTTGTGTGTGGATGCTTAATGGGTGCCTCAAAGCCTGGCACACAGTAGGCAGTCAGCACATGTATGCAAATGATTAGATGCTTTCTGCTTGGTCTATTTCAGGGGATGTTTTGATCTTATGAAAAATTTAAAGGATGGTGTAGAATAATTCACAAATTATGAGAGATTATATAAGCTTTGTAACAGCTACATATTTCTTTTTTTAAAGATTTATTTATTATGTATACAATATGATCAGATCACATTATAGATGGTTGTGAGCTACCATGTGGTTGCAGGGAATTGAACTCAGGACCTCTGGAAGAGCAGTCAGTGCTCTTAACCACTGAGCCATCTCTCCAGCCCCTATTTCTGTTAATGTATTTTGTATCTGTTTTCAAATTACAATGTTTGACATTAAAATACATTTAAGATCATTACAATGCTGTAATTGTGTCTAGAATGTGGTTTCTTTGGGACAGGTGAGTTTTGACTCTCCTTACATACAAGACTGAGTCCCAAACTGGCTGCTTCTGCTTCTTCATTCTTACATTTTTATGTCACTGTCGTTGCCCGTTGTGCCCGGCATTGTATGCTTAATAGTGAACGAGGTTGATTTGGTTCTGTAGACAGTAACAAACAAGCTAGCCGTGCTGTCTCTAACAGGCAGATGAAGCATACTCCATAGGCCCCGCCCCGTCCCAGCAGAGCTACCTCGCCATGGAGAAAATCATCCAAGTGGCCAAGAGCTCTGCAGCGCAGGTAAGAGCTGAAACACTTTATAATGGGTGGCAAACAGATGTTATATAGTTCATGCAGAATTACTTCTTTGAAGACATGTTCTCTTTTCAGCTAGCCTTCTCCCTAGGTCCTCTGCACCTGAAATCTTTGGGAAGGTGGTGGAGGGAGAATCTAAACTGTACATTAGAATTAAGAGAATGGAGTTCTTCTTGGGACCTCAAATGTTTGAGGTTAGTCCAGTTTTGCACAGAAGCAAAAAAACAGATCCCTCGTCCCAGGCTGCAGCCTTTTGCTTTCCCTAATAGCGATGCTGTTGTAAGTTAAAGTGTGGATTTTTCCTGGGTGAGTGAGATGGCTCATCGGGTGAAGGAGCTTGCTGCCAAGCCTGTTAACCCGAGTTCAGTTCCTGAGCCTGCAAAGTGGAAGGAGAGAACTAACCCCTCCAAATTGTCCTCTGACCTCCACATGCACACCCTACAACACACACACACACACACACACACACACACACACACACACACACACAGTAAAAGATGTAGTAACAACTGTTTAATGTTAACTGTTATTCCTATTATTTAACCTAAAACATGTCTTAAAATAAAAAAGGAAAGTATGCTTCAATTATGTTTTTAAATTTAATTCATAGTGAACAGTTCAATTATTAAAAATTTGTGTAAAGGTAAAAATAAATTAATGTGTACGTAAAGATAGGTTGTTCTAGAGATAACCATACAATTCATTAATTCCACTTTAAAGTGTGTGTGTGTGTGTGTGTGTGTGTGTGTGTGTGTGTGTGTGTGTTTGATGTAGGGGTTGGGAGCTTGTGAATGTGGAGATCAGTTTACAGTCCCCTTACTTATAGAAGATTAAAAAATAGAAACAATTCACACATCAGTGAACAGATTAGTGGGTGAACAAATGTGGAATGTACATACAGTGAAATATTAGCCTGAAAATGAATGACTTCTGCCACAAGCTGCCACATGCATGAACTTTGAAAACATGCTAAGTTAACTAAGCCAGCATGGACAGGGAAGCAATATAGAACTCCGTCAACAGGAGACATCTAGACTTGGAAATTCGTAGGAATAAAGAGATCGTGGCTGCCTGGTCATGGGAATGATGTCTGGGATGGTGATACCATTTGACAGGTGGTGATGACGGTAGGAGAGTGACATCAGTGGGAATCACATGCTTAACACTGCTTAAACTGGTACCTTGTAGGTCTGCAGACATCGCTACAGTAAGAGATACCAGGCTGAGGGTATAACACTGCCTAGCACATGTGAGGGCCTGGGTTTGATGGGGAAAAAGAAACAAAAGAAATAGGTTTTCCTGGTATAAAAGAGGCTTCAAAATTTCAACTTGAATGTTCTAGACCTTGCTTTGGGAGCAGGATATGAGAGCCTTCTCAGGAGGACAGTAGTGTCAGAGCCAAAGTATTGCCGGCTGAGAGCTAGCTAGTAAGTCAGTTGTGCTTTTTCTCCGTTGTAGGCCGTCCATCCAGGATATGGTTTTCTTTCAGAAAACATGGAATTTGCTGAACTTTGTAAAAAAGAAGGACTTATTTTTATAGGTCCCCCTGCATCTGCAATTAGAGACATGGGTATAAAGAGGTAAGCATTAGAAAGCAAGTTGAAGTAGTTTATTTTATTACAATTAATTATCACTTGTGTGTGTTTGTATGTGCACACGAGTGCATGCATGCAGGCATTCCACCTTTACACAGGTTCTGAGGACCAGACTCAAGTGGTCAGGCTTACGGGGCAAGCACTCTACCCACTGAGCTATCCTGCCCTCTCCACTGAGGTGTTTTAAATTACATTCTTTTATTGTCATTCTTCTCCCGTGCAGGAAAATTCCACTGAATTTTAGGAAATATACAAGTAATTATATTGTAAATTCTAAGATCTATATTAGTTGTCTGGGGTTAAAAGATGGTGGGATTGGCTAGCACATGGAATAAAGGCAAGCATGAAACAAGCAATCTTAGTGTGTGTGTTAATAGCAGTTCCAGGCTGAAGTCCTTTCTTTATCTGTGGGATAGGTTTGGTTTTTGTTTTTGTTTTTCTAAGAGATATAATTTACGGATATCACAACCTTGGGTCATCCTGGTGTTTCTACTCTAAAGCACTTCCAAGTCCATCATGGCTGCTGCTGGAGTGCCTGTTGTGGAAGGTTACCATGGCGAGGACCAGTCCGATCAGTGCCTGAAAGAGCATGCTGGGAAAATCGGGTATCCTGTTATGATCAAAGCTGTCCGTGGCGGAGGAGGAAAAGTAAGGCTGTGGTTACATGCCCTTGCCATGTCTGGCTAGAGGTCTGTGTCTGTGTTGTGGTCTCACACTCTTTCTTTCTTAGGGCATGAGGATCATTAGATCAGACAAAGAATTCCAGGAGCAGTTAGAATCGGCCCGGAGGGAGGCAAGGAAGTCTTTCAGCGACGACGCCATGCTGGTCGAGAAGTTCGTGGACACACCAAGGTCGACCACCGGCTTGTTTTGGCTTTGTTGTGGGTTTTGTTGTTGTTTTGTTTTGTTTTGTTTTAAGCAGTGCATGTACATTCCATAAACTATAATGTTGTAACACTATACAAGTTCTTGTCTGTAGTCATGGGTTACATACATGTAGTCAAGTATGCTTGCTTCTAAATATTTTCCTCCATGTTAATAGAAAAACTCATGCATAAACACATAAGAAACAAAATCTGCCCAAAAGAGCGGTGGGTGGAATTATTTCTAACGCTATGATGTTATACAGTGTATACCATAGGCAATCTTTCCATACCGGTAAATAATAACTCTGTCCTAGCACTTTTGTTCAAGACAGAATGACCTGTGACATTAATGTCCCAGAGTACGTTTGCCACTGGTGAAACAGGATTTTCTTCCAGCATAGATGTGTTCTTCTAGAATCGCCTGTACTTACAGAGCTCTAGGCATTAGTTGAGGGACTCTGTAACTCCAGGTACAGAGAATCCATTAACCTCTTCTGGCTTCTGTAGGCCAGGTACCAGGCAAAACCCCGATATACACAAAACAGAAATAAGTATATCTTTTTTAAAAAAAGAATAGTATGACACAATAAATGAAATTTAATTGCAGTTTGATAGTTTTTTTAAAAATCAGTTCAAAACAGATCAATAATTAGGAGAGCACGCAGCATATGCTTCCTGCTAGTGGGAAGAAAGACAGAAATGAGGGAGGTTCTAAATGTTTCCTTCTGTGATACCTTTCAAAAGAAAACAGACAGTCATCCAGATCAGTGTCCTCTTACGAGAGAGCTTAGGAACACTTGCTGGATATCCCAGTGAGTATGCGTCAATACAGGAAACTGTGATTATTAGAGACAGGGCTCCACTGCATCGTGTAGCCCTGGCCACCATGGTGACCTGGAACACTCTATGCAGAGTGCTTGAACTCATGATGATCCTCATGCCTTTGCCTCCCGGGACCAGCAAGCACTACCATAGCCAACTTCATCAAGTGAGTATTGGTGTTTCTGTCCTGTAGTTTCTAGTGAAAATACTTGAATATGATACTCACCAGTATGTTTTTATAAGCTGCTGAGTAATTCCCTACTGGAATAGACTTCCAGAGAACTCATGGTAGTGCTTACAAATCTGATCAGAAGTATTGTTTACCTAAGAGACTGGAGTAGGAAACCATCTCTAAAGTGTATTTTATTTTATTTTCCTTTTGAAATAGGCATGTGGAAGTCCAGGTGTTTGGTGATCACCATGGCAACGCAGTGTACTTGTTTGAGAGAGACTGTAGTGTGCAGAGGCGACATCAGAAGATCATTGAGGAGGCCCCAGCGGTAAGGAAGCCGAAAGGACATTCCTGAGGTTTTCTTCAACATAAACCTTGCTCATTTGCATTTTTCACATCTGATCCGTAAAGCTAACATCTTCCATCCCCAGCATCTGAATAGTAACATAATGATAAGACTGATGCAGAGCTGAGCATTGGTGGGGGTGGGGGGTGGGGGAGAGAGGTGGGGGGAGAGGTTCTGGGGCCAGATACAGGTAAGCCATGTTCCTTTTGGACATAGTCCAGAAAGGTCTGCCTTGGTGCAAGTATCTGACTAAGAGCTACAACCGGACAGGGAGACGGCTAGTACACACAGTGTAAACTGTAAGTAACTAGAGTTACTTACATGGCTGCGAGGAAACTTTCTGGCTAGTTTTCTGCATAGAGAAGACTCTTAACCACAGTTTCAGCATCCTGCCTGATAGTTACGTCGTGGAGGAAACATAGTCACTGTTTGCAGCTTTCCCATCCCTTAGTTGATTCAGGTTGCCAGGAGGGTCCAAGCCAGGGCTACCTACTTGGGGAGGTTATGTTCCTTTGGGGCTTACAGCTGCCATTGGTGAGGTATGTGTTGTCTCTATTTCTGAAGCATCAGGGGTCTGTGGTTTCTAACCAAAACAGATAATGTTGTTGTTGTTGGACATATTTGATATTTGAAGTCGATGTGAACAACTTCAGTAAATTGTAATTTTTAAGCAGTGATTTTTTTGTTTAATGTCTATGTGTAGAGTATTGTAAACAGTTCCTGTAGAAGCAGGATGCATCGGCTGCCCTTGGGTTCCCTTACAGGTTGAGCTGCCTGATACGGGTGCTGGGAATCAAACTCTAACCCTCCCCGAGTGCAGTGCGCACTCTGCTGACTCATCTCTCCAGCTCAGAACCTGCCCTCTTTTATGTACTTTGGTCGGTTGCTATGAAAATACAAGGGATAAAGATATGTAATTATACTGAGTAATGTCTGTAGTTCATTGCCATTACTATAGCAGAAGCTTTCAATCTTGGTACACTGACAAACTGGTATGTTATCTTTTTAATGCAGTTATTTAGTATGCACTATTGTCTGATGTCCATTTTAATTGCTTTTCATTCTGGTGGAAACGTATAGTGAGACCAAGTACTAATGGAAATTATCTTCAATGTCATCTCGTAGCCTGGTATTAATCCTGAAGTAAGGAGAAGGTTGGGCGAGGCCGCGGTCAGAGCTGCACAGGCTGTCAAGTATGTGGGAGCAGGTATGTTAAAACTTCCTTGTAAAAGCTGTATTTGTTTCAGGGAGGTAAGAGGGAGGTAAGCCAGGCTCCCTAGATGACTTTACCATAGCTACAGTAAGAGATGGACTTTCACGACACCAGCACTTGCCAAAGCAGTGCTTAGCCTGATATGCGGAAGTTCGGTACTCCCTATTCTCTTTCAGGATAAGATGAATCGACTGTTTTTCCTCTTTTAAAATGATTAACCTTTATTTTTGGAGCATACTTTTTGTTTTTGTTTGTTTACAGAGCTAAGAATTGAAGTGAGGGCCTCACATTATGCTAGGCAAGAGCTTTGCCATGGAGGTACACCCAGCAGCCTGTAAGTGCAGTTTGCAGATCACAGCAAAGCTCAACAGAAGGCCAGGCCTGTACTCAAACATCGCCTGCCCAACCCGAGCCCCTGGCTGTGTTAGCATCCCTGGCCCAGATCGCACCTTGTGTGGGCCTGCACTGTTCACACCCTACCCTAGTTCGTGTCATCCAATCTAGCCCATAGTTAGGGCTAGCCCTTAGTGTTCACACATGTGTAATGATATGCACCTACTCTTGCATTAACAGTGTCATACAGAATAGTTTCATGGCATAAGTATCTTCTCCGCTCTTCCTGTGTGCTTCTTCCTCGGCATCACATACTGGCAGCCACTGATCTTTATAACTGTCTTTGTTTACCTTTGCAAGATTTTCTATACTTGAAATCATACAATGTGAAGTCTTTTCAGACCAGACCCTTTCCCCTTGACCCTACATATTTAAGTTTCCTCTATCTACAGTTTGGTATTCATTTCTTGTTTGTTTGTTTTGTTGTTGTTGTTGTTTTTCGAGACAGGGTCTCTCTGTGTAGCCTTGGCTGTCCTGGACTCGCTTTGTAGATCAGGCTGGCCTTGAGCTCACAGCGATCTGCCAGCCTTTGCCTCCCAAGTGCTGGGACTAAAGGCGTGCGCCACCACCGCCCGGCCCTGATATTCATTTCTTATTGTTCTAATTAATACTCCATGTCTGGATAACTTCTATTGATAGTCTTCGTTCCTTCCAACTTTTGGCAATTACAGATAAAGTTATAAACATATACACAGAAGTTTGTGTGGACATAAATTTTCTTTGATTTCTATAAATACAATAGATTATAATTGTTACATCACATGGTACCATATATTTATTTTGAAAGAAACTGCCAAACTGGTTTTTTTTTGTTTGTTTGTTTTTTTTGTTTTGGTTGTTGTTTTGTTTTTGCTTGCTTGCTTGTACTTGCTTTGAGAAAGAATCTCATGACGTAGCTCAGGCTTAAGGTGGTCTTGATCTCTCTTGCTCAGCCTCTCTGATGCTGAAATTACAAGTGAGCACCACTGTGCCTGGTTCCATTATAGCTTTTTTGTTTTTAATTATTTATTTATTTTAGATACTTGGGTATTTTGTCTACATGTATGTCTATGTACCACATGTATTCCTGGTGCCCAGAGGGTATCAGATCCCCTAGGACTGGAATTACAGATAGTTGTGAGTGATGTGAGTACTGGGTCTTCTGGAAAAACAGCCAGTACTCTGTGTGTGTGTGTGTGTGTGTGTGTATCTGCCTCTCTCTGTGTCTCTGTCTCTCTCTGTGTCTCTGTCTCTCTTTGTGTCTCTGTCTCTCTCTTAATTGTTCTTTCATGGTCCCTAATGTGTTTTTTAATTTTCCCAGCTACTCATGTGAATTTGGTGATAATTTTAGGATCAATCATTTGAGTCTTTTAGGTGCTCCATCCTCTTCAGCACCTTGAAATCCTCAACTAGGATGGTATTAACTTTGGAGGAGCCCTGTGGCTTTGCTCGCTCTTATCTGTTGTTTCTGTGTTGAGATTTTCGTATCTGGTAAAGTAGAACTTTTTTCCATGTTTACTTGGAGATAGTCCTTGCCTGACAATGTGTCCAGATTGTTTTGTGTAGTGTTGCCTTTAATTACAAGAGGCAGGTGGATTACTGTGAGTTCGAGGCCAGCCTAGTCTACAAAGTTAGTCCAGGACAGCCAAGGCTACACAGAGAGACCCTGTCTCAAGAAAACAAAAAACAAAACAAGCAAACAAACAAAAAACCAAAACAAACAAAAAAAATGACTTCTTACTGTCATATGGATTCTTTTGGTATTGGCTAGTAGAGTTTGATACAGTGTATTTTGTGATGTCGCCCCAGCCATGTGCTTTCTCTGTAGATCCACCAAGAGTGGAAATACTGTGGAGGCTGAGGTGGATATCCATCCTTCCTTGGTGTGCTGCTGTTGGGTGAGTGGCTAGGACTAGGGCCTCAGCCTTCCCCACTTGTGCTCACTGTGGCTCAGCCATCAGCCAGAGGCTTGGGGTATGATCAGTCCCTCATTAAGTTAAAGAAGTATTGCCAAGCATGATGGGTGGCTGACACGGTTGTCAACTTGGCATGATCTAGAATCACCAAAGACTAGCCAATGGCCCGTGAAGGCATCTAGGGTAGGTTAGTTGAGACTAAGTTAGTCAAGGTCCCACCTCAGTGCACCAGCATCCATTACTCTCTTGATAGTCTTGCCCTCATATCTTATTACCACGGCAGACTATCCCCCTGAACTCTGACCCCAAATAAATCTTCTTTCCTTACATTGCTTTGATTGTCACAGCAGCAAGGAAAGGAGCAAATGCATGAGGATTCAGGGAGGAGCGTATCGTGCTTGGATTGAGGCACAGTTTCTTAAATCTGGGCTGGAGAAGCTCTGTGCTGTAACACCCATTCGGCATGACTAAGGCACCAGGCACTAGCTCTATCACCACCGAGAAAGAATACAGCAGCAGTGACGCAACAACATATTAGCAACCAGGTAGGGAAATGCTGCAACAACTAATTAAGAGCTTTTTCTAGCATAATACAAATAATAGAAGAGGAGAGAGGCACAGAGATAATATGAAAGGAACTAAAGGAATATCAGTTAAGAAAGATAGGAATAATCAAACAAACATATTAAAAAGGGAGTGAGTGAAAATGTAGGGGAAAAGTTTGTTTTTGAGACAGGGTCTCAGTACGTAGGCCAGGCTGGCTTGGAAGTTCATATGTAGACCAGGCTAACCCCCCAACTCACAGAGCTCTACCTGCCTCCGCCTCCCACGTGCTGGGATTAAAGGTGTACAAGGCTAGAAAATAAAAATTTTAGAGGTGCTAAATGAAAACAGAGAGAAAAAGAAGAGAAAAAAATTTAAATATAAAAATGGGGCTGCAGAGGTGTGTTGGCCTTGGCCGGATCCTTAGCAATCTTAGCCTCCCAGAGATGAGGCTGGAGAAGGCAAGGCAAGCAATTTCAAAAGGGAGATCAGGAGAAAAGACCTAATTAAAAGATGTTAGAGGGGACATCTCATGTTAAAAAGAGAAAAAAGTAAGCAGAATTTAGGCCTGTGCAGACTGCATCCTGTCTGTGGCTCGAGGTTGCTGTCGGCATAAAAGAAGCACTAGAGTTTTTGTCACCTGGAAGACGGTCATCTTCCTGAAAGGTTTTCCTCTTCTGCAGTGGTGGCTTTGGCATTTCCCAGGAATAGCAGTGCGTGCGTGCGGGGATGGAGGCCTCCTGAGCCGGAGTTTCAATGGGGACAGGGCTATGACAGTAACTGATGAGAAAATCCAGAACTGGATTTCACCAGTTACAGAGTTGGGTTCTTTAACAGTGATACAAAATTATAGCTCCAGCAAAGGATTTTTTAAAAAATGTGAGTATGTATATTATATATAAGCCTGTATTTGTTTATATTTAATGTAATTTATATATTACAATAAATGCTATAAAGTAGGTACCCATGGGCACCTTCTTTGGTGGTGTGGTGGTTTCAGTGAGACTGTCCCCCGTTGGCTCAGATGTCCCATTACTAAGTCCCCAGTCCTCAGTTATTGGTACTGTTTGGCTAGGTGTAGGCTGCATGGCCTTGCTGGAGGAAGTACGTCAGAGAAGGCAGACTCCCAGGTTTCAAAGCGTCAGGCCATCCAAGTGTTCTGTTTTGCACTTGTGGTTCCAGATGTGAGCAGCCTTCAGCCTCCTGCTCCAGATGCCACCCTTGCCACCTGACACCCTGCAAAAGTGTAAGCTCAGATAAGATCTTTTCTCTGTCAGTCGCTTTGGTTGTAGTGTTCTCTCATAGCAACCGAAAAGTCATCAGTACAGAGCGGGGGCAGGGCATGCCATGGGTCAGTCGCCCACACCTGATGGGGATTCAGGGCTGGGCTGGATTTCACCAGAGCTCTAGCCTCTCTCTGGTATTTCAAAATGTATCTCCCAAATTTTATCATGCAACCATGTGCCCTCTTTCCCAACCTTCATTCCTTTACAGTCCTGGACCTTAGCAGGACTCTTAACAGTTTTGCTTCAGAATCCCCTACTCTCAAGCTAGCTCTGAAGGCCAATGCCCAGTGCATGTGCGTAACCTTTGCTGTGAGTTCTTGATACAAAAAAAACCACGTTAGAACCTCTGACTCACAAACCAGTAAGCTCAGACAAGATTGTCTCAAGACAGCCCTAGAGACGCTGCACCACAGAACTGCCCTGTCGTGTGAGAAGCAGCATTCTAGGTCTTACGTGTCTGCAGACTGCCCTTCTTCCCAGGGCTGCGGCCTGTGCTAACTTTGCTTTCTTGGTCTGTCCTTCAATTTTCACATTTACGCTACCCTCAGATGCACTGTGGCTTGTTTGCCTAAAGCTCTTTTCTCGTCCTTGGCTCTCCAAAGCATCTGGGGTTGGCCACTAAATTAATCACTATCCTGAAGTCACATATTCAAGAATATCTGCTTCCTGGTTGTTTTGATTCTATCCCCTAAGGTGGCTGATTATATATTTCTTTCTTTCTTTCTTTCTTTTTTTTTTTTTTTTTTTTTTTTTTTTTTTTTGGTTTTTCGAGACAGGGTTTCTCTGTGTAGCCTTAACTGTCCTGGACTCCTTTTGTAGACCAGGCTGGCCTCGAACTCACAGCGATCCACCTGCCTCTGCCTCCCGAGTGCTGGGATTAAAGGCGTGCGCCACCACGCCTAGGTATATTTGTAATCTCACTTCTGTTTCTCACTGTTAAGGAGTCATCTGTAGCCCAGAATACAATCGTTCTAGGTGATCTAGCTCAATCTAGGTGACTAGGCGTTGAAAGTCTGAGAATATATTCCACTGTTATAATCCATAGGTAGCAGTCTATCTAGTGGATTGATGGTGCAGCTGAAACATACCCTTGCTAATTATGTGCCTAATCTGCCTAATCTGATACAACATTATGTTTGTTCAATTACTGTGATGAGTTCACCTGTTTCTCCTTGCTCTCAGTTCTTGCCGCGTGTATTTTGATACTGCTAGGTATTTTTGCAGAATTGGCCCTTTCCCATCTTATAGTATTATCTTTATGCTGTTGCTCACCCATGACAACACCCCTTGCTCGGGAATGTGATCTGTCTGAAATAGCTACTCCTACTGCTTGCTGTTTGTAGGAAGTATCTTTTTTCTGCACTCTTACTTTAAATCCGTTAATTTTTTTTTTTTAATTAAAGATGAGTTTCTTGCAGACAATATACAGTTGGGTCCTTTTTAAACTCTCTTACGCAGTTTCTGTTTCTTATTTGGTATGGACCTATTGAAACTTAAAGCTATGGCTGCTATAGTTCAAACAATGTCCACCATGATTGCAGCTGTTTTCCATTCGTTCCTTTCATTCTTCATTCTTATTTTTGTCCTTTACTCATTTTCTTCCTCTCGTGTTTCCCCCCTGCCCAGCTCTGTGACTTTCAAGGTTTTTAGTTTTATATGGTTCCCCCTTTTCCTCTCAACATAATCAGTTAGTAGCCCAAGGTTCGCAGTGTGCATTCAAATTAATCCTGGTCCACTTTCAAGTGACAGTGAGATGCACTTGTCATTCAAGCCTGACCATCAGAGGTGAAGCCCCAGAATCCACATCTGACCTCCACTGTGCACCATGTCCTGTATGTATCTCCACTTGTAGACACACACAATAAATAAATAAATAAATAAATAAATATTTTTTTAAACTAAAATTCATATCATATGTCAGATACACAGGTACTTTATAATAATAATTAGGTATCACTAATATCTCCTCCTGTCCCTTCTGTTATTATTGTCATGCCCTTTATTTCTACATAGCATATATACAGAGACAGACCTAATCATATTAACTGTTTCTGTTTATTTTAAACTGTTAAATCAACCAGCAATTAAATCAAATTAATTAAGAGTTCATTCTGCGCTCACCTGTTCATTTTCTGCTGCTCTTCCTTTGTATAGGCACACATTTCATGCCAGGCTGGTGCAATGATTATAGTCATTTGACAAAATCAGCTCACCTGTACTTCAAATAATTAAAGTATTGTGTAAAATTAAGTCTAATAAAACTAGAGGCCATTTGCCTACACCAGGGTCTGGGATTCTCCCCACCCCACCCCCGGCACTATTAGAAAAGTATTGCCCCCTCTTACCAGACCACCAATAGGCCTGGTGTCAGCTTGGCTTAGATGCTGAACAGCTCAAGTCTTTTAGTGTGTTCCTAGCCAAAGGACTTTTCTTATTGGGGTGGGGAGCAATGCTGAATTCCTCAAAAGGATTTCAAGAGGGAATTTATGGAGGCCACGGTGATCAGGGGAAGGAAATTATATCTTTGTCCAGAGTCCCCAGGAGGTGCAGCACCATGGCATGAGGCTTCTGTGGAAGGTAGACTGGGACAGTAGTTCACAAATCAGTGCAGCAGACACCCGCTGCTGCATAATTTGGGTTTAGCATTTGCTCAAGATTCCAAAGATATTTTCCATTGCTACAATTCATACAGTTTTCTTTTCTAAACTGAGACTCATTTGCTGCGAGAAATATGGCGTCTCTTCATGAAATGCAAATTATATACCATATATGAAGTCCTCAGCAGTAAAACTCAATGGGCTGCATCATAGAATGTATTTTTAAACAAAATTTTAAAATCACATTTTAATTTTTCTATGTGCATGGGTGTTTTGCCTGCATGTGTGCCAATGTGCCATTCCTGTGATGGCCAGAAGAGGGCATCAGAGGTCTGTTAGTCATCATGTAGGTGCTGGGGCCTGAACCAGCTCTTCCTAGCTGTTGACCTCTTCTCAGCTCCCATCATAGAAAAAATTTGATTTGCCGCTGGTTATAAGCCACCAACGTGTGACCGCTCTGTTTTGTCTTCTAGGAACTGTAGAATTCATTATGGACTCAGAGCACAATTTTTATTTCATGGAGATGAACACACGGCTACAAGTGGAGCATCCTGTCACTGAGATGATCACTGGAACTGACCTGGTGGAGTGGCAGTTCAGGGTGAGAGGACGCCTTCCTAGTAAACATCAGTCGTGGGCTGTGGATGGAGCTCAGTGTTAGAGAGCTTGCCTACGTGAGTGGTACCCAGAGTCAGCCCCCAGCACTACCAGAAACAAGATCAGGGTTGAGAATCCATTACATCCTGGATACCTTTTATGCTGCTCCTGGTGTGACTCACTTCTGTGGTTGTGCTGAGGACAGGAAAATGGAAGATTAAAATAACAAAATAAAAGAACAATGACAAACGCATCTGAGGCTGCCACATTACTGGCACTTTAGGAACACAGATGCCAGTTACCGCCACCTTCCCCTTGGCCCCAGGATGCAGGCAGGTGAGCTGTATCACTGATCTTGTCCTCATCTCATTGCTGCCGTGGACCAGGCTGGCCTCGAACTCACAGCGAGCCGCCTGCCTCTGCCTCCCGGGTGCTGGGATTAAAGGGGTGCCACACCACGTCCTGGCTGCTCAAAGACATCTTTAAAATGGGGTTCTGTGCTTCAAAGAGCTGAGCTCAGGCTACAGTACAGGTGGCAGTTCAGGGGTGCCAGGGAAACAAACCTCAAGGCTTTCCAATACTTAGTGTCTCTCTGAGAATGAGAATGGCACAGAATTCCTAACCTGCAACTGCAGTTAGGACTGGTCTCCTCTCTTGGACTTGGATGGAAGCCAGTCTCGGGGGGTGGGTAAAGGGGGTGGTGTGGGGGGGGGGGTGAGATGCCAGTAAAGATAAGCCAGTTTGAAAATGGTCTGTGCAATAAAAAATAAGCTTGTGCCCTAGAACATGGGATGGATGGCCAACACTTTTTTTTCTTTTGCATAAGAAGACAATAAGAATTCTGTTAGTTTATCAAAAAGTTTCATTTTGAAGCATAGGAATGAAAAGGACACCAGGGGACACTTTCACGGTGCTAGTGTAGCCACACTCTGACTGCAAACGCTTGAGAAATGTCCCTCCCTGCTCAGGGTGAATGCAGAGAGAAACTGAGCCCAGTCAGTATGGGCACAGAGGCTGTTGCTGTTAATTTATCAGTAGGGCCTAATAGTTGATTATTATCAGGCCTAAAATTATTATTATTCTAATATAACCCACTAGCAATCAATCAAGATGAGACACCTATTATATTTTAAAATAGCCTTAGTTAACCTGGGGCAGGGAAAATATTAATCCTGTAAACTACTTTCCATAGTGAAGCAGGTATCCCAAACCTGCCCCAATCCCATGGCGTCTAGTTCTAATAATTTCTATCAAGACACCTCCCATCCATAATCCCATATACTTGCTAATGCTCTTTATCTGCGCCGAATCCTCCATCCATGTCGGCCATGTGCTTCTCCTCCACCTAACCCATGATGGCATGACCTCCTTCTCCTCCTCTCTTTCTCCCTCCCAAGATTCTCCCTGTCCAAGCCCAGGACCCTTAGTCTCATTTGCCCTGCCCAGGTGATGGCCTTTTATTAATTAGCATTAAAATACATCAGACCAAGCCCCAACAAGAGACAAACACACTGAATTTAGTTATTTCTACTCTGGTTTTGTTCTATGGTTCCTGATCTTCCTTTTCAGTTTATAGTCATATTAAATTATCTATAGTCTTTCCTCCTGTGTCTAGATTGCTTTTTTGTCTCCTCCTCCTCCTCCTTCCTCATCTTAGGGGAGAAAGTGAAAGAGAAGGAGGAAGTGGCCACAAATTCTTCATTAGCTTTTTCCAAGTCATATCAATTGAAGAGTGAAATATTGAATTGGCATATAAGAGCCAAAATGACAAGTATTTAGTAACAATGAATGATCATGGCTTATGATCTGGGGTCACACAAACATCTGGTTCTCCTTTCTGCCTTACTGTCACTCACTTGGTGGTAAAAAATAAGAGTATAGATAGGCTGGTCACAGCCCCCTTTTGTGGATGTCAATGTAATTTTCAACACAAAGTGAGCATATAAAGATGATTGGGGAACTGAGTATTGTATTGTAAATGAAAATAGTATCTTACCAGTAAGAAAGTTTGGCTTTCATGGTAGTAAACACCAATTTTTCGAAATGAGCCATCAAATAGTCTTTCTGGACTTAAAACTCTCTACCCCTGATAATTAATAGATTGTCCCCAAGCTGACCCTGCTTTTTGGTCTGTGTCAGCTTTACCTACACTCAAGGGGATGGACAGTCACTATTTTTATGTGACTGCTTTACAGAATCCAGATGTCCATTTTCCACAGGGCATAAGCAAGACTGTCGACCTGTAGGTCTGTTAGCAGCTCTTAGCATGCATTTTTCACGACAAGCACTATTTTGTTACCAGATTGCAGCCGGAGAGAAGATTCCTTTGAGCCAGGAGGAAATCCCTCTGCAGGGCCATGCCTTCGAGGCTAGAATCTATGCAGAAGATCCCGACAATAACTTCATGCCAGGGGCTGGACCACTGGTCCATCTCTCTACCCCTCAGGCAGACACGTCTACAAGGATTGAAACTGGAGTCCGGCAAGGTAACATGAAACAAGGTCAAAGCTATTGCTCTGACTAAATTCTTCACTGGTTTCTTTTCTCTAAGATGAGGCCAGGCTGGACTTAAACTCCAGGGCTCGAGTGAGTCTCCTGCTGTCACCTGCCAGTGAGCTAGAACCATGGCTCTCACCACCATGCCCGGTTTTAACTGCATTATCACTGTGCATGTTCTTGTTTTACAGTTTGTGTTTTCAGTCACTTTGTGAGGCTGGGTGGGTCAGTGTGTATGTGCACGGTGTGCTTGTGTAGACCCCACAGGAATGGTTTCTCTCCTATTTGGTGGGCCCAAGGAATTGAGGCTTGGAAGCTCCGAGTGGAACTAAGGTTACTACTATGAGAGGGTAGGACTTGGCCTTGACATCCAAAGAGAGAAAAGGAAAGAAGACAGGATGGAGAAAGCCAGCCTGTGTGTCCCTGAATCGCTCGGTAAAGCCCGGGTCTCTCAATCCTTGTTAGATCTTGAACAAGTTTTCTAATCACTCGGAGCCTTGTTTTCCTTGAAAATGAGCTGTGCTAAGTGCACCTGCCATGCAGGAGTCGGTGAGGGGTGAGCGTGGATGACAGGGACGAATGTCTTGGGCGGCCCTGTTTCAGCTCGCAGAGTCCTGGCGTTAAAGCCCTTGTTTCCCCACTCCAGGAGATGAGGTCTCCGTGCATTACGACCCCATGATAGCAAAGCTCGTTGTGTGGGCCTCGGATCGCCAGTCAGCCCTGTCGAAACTGAGGTACAGCCTCCATCAGTACAACGTGAGTGAGCTGTGGCCAGAGGCCTGCTGTGAGCCCCTCGTGCCTACATTCCTGTTTGTCAGACATGAAACAGGTCTTCACAGAGCAAGTCCCCCAAGCATCAGCAAATGCAGGCTTTGAGCACTTCTTTCTTTCAGTTGGAAAACAAAGGACTGCAGAAATACAACCATTTCAGTGCATTTCAGTGAAATCTAGTCTTCTATAAATAAAGCCAACTCTTGGAGTGAGTCTAATCAGTTTTCTTCAACAACAGCAACAAAAAAAAAAAAAAAAAATAACAATCTTCATTTTCATGCATTTGACAGAATTTATTTTTCTGTATCATATTAATTTTCTTGGTGCAAAAGTCCCAACCACAAAAAAAAAAAAAAAAAAAAAAAAAAAAAGTCCCAACCACCTTAATTTCACTTCACAGAAGGATTTATAAGAAGACTTTAAATTATTGTGATATTAATTCGTGTAAAATCTATGATTTCTATGGCTCTCAACACCATCGTTCAGTGCACCAGCACAGAGAGGGGCCGTTGTCCCCCTTAGGGGAGGTTCCCCGGGGTCCATGTCCAGTTGTTCCCTTTAGAGCAGGATACTTTGATGCTCTCCCGTCACCTTAGCCAGCCTCAGTCTCTTTCAGGGCCTGTTGAAGGCAGGCGCTGTATCTGTTTTGTCTCTCACTGTCCCCAGAGCCTGTGTCAGAGCCTGTGTCAGAGCCTGCCGCCAAAACTGCTCAGAAATGAAATAATGAATGGACAAGTGAGAGAATGAATGCATGAACCCAAGCCACAGTTACCTTTATCTTTAACCTTTTTTTTAAAAAGGGGGAAGTGAATTAGGGATAGTATTATTCTCTTTTTAATTTTTATATCCATGAATAAACTGGAGTTTAGAGTTGGAAGGAAGTTCCTTCAGGCACTTTACTCTTGCGCCCTCTCCAGTATCACAATCCCGCCTGCATTTGCAGTCATTTTATTTTGTGGAATGTTCTAACAAACAATCATTGGTCTCCTGCAAATAGATTTCATGTCTTTTTTTTTTTTTTTTTTAACATTCATCATTTTCCTAACGTGAGCCAGTTACACCCCGCTGCTGTACCGCCTCCTACATCCGGTTTCTCTTCTTAAGCTTCATTTTGAAGTGTAAGTTCAGATATGCAGTGATAAGTCCAGTGACAGGGAGTGTGACCTTCTGGCACGGGACACCGGAGTCGGTCATTGAGCAGTCACTGTCCCGTATCAGCAGGACCCTGGGTTTGCTTCCTTTCCTAGGTTGTCGGCCTGCGCACCAACGTGGACTTCCTGCTCCGCCTCGCTGGCCACCCGGAGTTTGAAGCTGGGAATGTGCACACCGACTTCATCCCTCAACACCACAAGGCACTGCTGCCCACTGACAGCGTCCTAGACAACGAGTCTGTGTGCCAGGCAGCTTTGGGGCTCATCCTCAAAGAGAGAGATGTGACCAGCGCTTTCAGGCTGCACACACAAGGTACAGAATGCTCCTCACTTCCCTTGCTGGGCTGTCCGAACCAGCGAGAACCATACTTCTCTTTCTGTGAGTCATCCTTGCCTTAGCACTCCCAGTGGCCGATCCTATCTCCTGCAGATGGTTTTGTGTGGACGAGAACTCTCCATATGTCATAAGTGCTTAAGCACACATGCGTATATCACAAGCGCACACTTTTATAAACATAAGCGCATATATCATAGGTGCGCACGCAGGCGCTATTGACCTCATTCAATGTAGCTCAGCTAATGCCCTAACATAGAGCTGTGTCTCTTTCTAAGCAAATGCTATTCCTTCTGTATGCTGTCCTAGCTTTGTGCACCCACCACTCCTCATGGCCGGCTTCCCTGTTCCCACTGTATCGACAGCAGTGCCCTTGGTCTCCCAGAATCTCCTTCTTTTTTTCCGTCCTGTGATTAAATTTTTGTCTGCAGAGGTTTAGACCCTGCAGAGATGTCAGAGGGTGCACTGTGGAAGGACCTGTTGTGGTTGTCACATGTATGCTGCTCTTCAAGCATGCTCTGGGTGGTTGCCCAACCTCCTTTACTTCATAGGATGGCTTACAGCTTCCGTCAGCCCTGCATTGAAAGCTCTCTTTAACTAATACAAGATATTTCAAACTTGCCCCACAGTATTTACTCAGGATAATGCTGAACATTGGAGTAAAAATAATTTTTATATCTATTTATATTTTATTACTAGAATTATTATATTTTTTGTTTTGGTTTATTTTATGTGTATGGGTGTTCTGTCTGCATCTGGGTCTGTGCTTTATATGCATGCAGTGCCCGTGGAGGCCAGAAGAGGGCATCAGA
The DNA here is from genome assembly GCF_903995435.1 of Acomys russatus. Taxonomy (NCBI): domain Eukaryota; kingdom Metazoa; phylum Chordata; class Mammalia; order Rodentia; family Muridae; genus Acomys; species Acomys russatus. The sequence goes on along the minus strand of NC_067151.1, from coordinate 15,222,483 downwards.
TACCCTGGGACTGGACCTATGGATGGTTGTAAGCCTCCATCTACCTGGGAATTGAACCTGGCCCTTTGGAACAGCGGCTACTGCTGTTGTCTACTATGCCGTCCTTTTAGCCTCCTGTGGGATTCTGTTGTCAGCATCTTTGACTTTTAGATTTGTTCAAGATCATTCTACTGAAAGCTTAAAGGATACAACTGTGTTTGTATGTTTGTGTGCTCTCTTCTCACTTTGTTCCTTTACTCTGTAAATGTATAAATACCACAGTTACAGGCTTCACGCTAGATAGCTCCAGTTTAGTTATACCACAGCCTGCGGGCTGAATCCGGCAGAGCGTGTGCACCTCAGCACATAGAGCTGGGCCAGTGACACAGAGACGCAGTGGACAGTAGAGACCAGGGCACCATGGGGACCTCTGGGCCACCAGAGGACAAGAGCTGACTTACAGATACTCAGACTCTTCCAGAGAAGCTTCCAGATATAAGCGAGAATATCCACCTTAAAGCTAAAGCAGCAATTGCAGGGGACACACACTGAGGACCGTGGTTTATGCTCACGTTTGTAGCATATACATTTCTGGAGGGCTTGATACTTGTAATTTTTTTGTTGTGTTCTAAATTTTTTCTAGATCAATTCTCTCCGTTTTCATTCAGCAGCGGGAGGAGACTAAATATCTCCTACACCAGAAACATGACTCTGCGGAGCGGGGAAAATGGTGAGTGACGGTTCATTACGAGAGACATGCAGAGTGTAGGATCATACACACTAAACCGAAACACTTCCAGCCTGGCCATGCCCAGGGAGCTATGAGTTTTCAAATGGCCAAGGTGGAGTTGATGGGCTCAGGGTCACAGGGTTCATGGGCCACATTTTCTCCCCACTTCTGAAAATAGGCTATAAGATGTAGCTAGCAAAGAACTGAAATTAAATATGGCAAAGAATTAGCCAGTGGCCAGGGTATAGTTTTCGGCAAGGTCTCTCCTCGGTTGTTTGTACTTTTTATTGCTTGCCATTCTCCTGCTCAGAGACTATTGCTTTTAGGTAAGAAAATGGTGTTCAGAACTGTCAGGCAGAGGGTCGGCCGCTGTTCAGTCAGGCTTTGAGATCCGGGTGAAGTGGGTCGCTGAAGAGCTGCCATCTAGTGTTCATCGCGTGAGTGTGTTTATATTCACAACAGCTTTCTAAGGGGAACGAGGGGGTCACTGCTCATGTGCAGATGCTGAAGCACAGAAAGAAGGGTGACCTAATGAAGGCCACTCAGCATAGAGCATTCTGGATCCCCACGCCTTTTGATACTGGCTCCATGCTTGCTCTAAGACTTCCGGCTAGGTGGTTCTGGTTTTGGCTTTGGTTTTCAACTGTACCAGTTTGAGAAGGTTCAACGTAAAGTTAGAAGATGGCTAAGGAGTCATGACCAGGCAGAATACAGAGGGTCAGAGTGCTGTGGGAGCTACTGACTGTTCCTTCTGACAGAGGACAGTCTGCATGAGAAGCCAGTGTAGGCGAAGTGTTCTGGGGACGACGGTGTGAGGTATCCTTGAGCTATGGTAGCTTCCTGACAGCAGGTCTGTCACCCCCTTCTCTGGGGAAAGCAGGAGCTCCTTGTCTCTAGAGACCATAGATCCCACGTAGCAAATACATCCTTCGCAAGCTGATTGCACTGTGACTGTTACATCGTCGTTAGCCTAGACGACATTACTAGATTTACACTGGGTGGTCTCCAAGGAAGTTTGCAGATCCCACCTCCACTCCATCGCATAGTGGTCACTCCTTGCATCTTGGGCTGGAGCATGTATTGCTGTCATCATGCAAAGCAACCTCCAAAGTCTGAGAATGTCTTGTTAGCAACTCTGCTAACTCTGCTGAATGCATGTATCAGAGTCAGGGAAACTGCAGTGGCCTTTGCAGCCTAAACAGAAAAGCCACACGTTCTGTAGTCATTCCGATGAACCAACTGTGCTGTTTGGCGTGGGTCTTCATTAAGCCACTGAGTACTATTTTGAATTGTACTGAATTAAGAAGTTTCCATTTAAAAACAAATAAGCCAACATGACTGGTGTTCACTATACATTTTTTAAAGGTCTATTCTACAAAGGTAATTGATTCTGAATGCAAATATTCAGGGAGTCTTTGAAAACTGCGCAAGAGCAGAGATGAGGAGAGCATCCCAGGCTGGAAGCCCCACGGCATTTATGAGTTTTCTTTATAAAAATGACCAAATGTTCCAGTGCTATGTTTATAACTTGAATATTTTATATTATTTTGTTACTGGTAGCTTTGTTTCAGAGAACCCTGTATTGGCCCTCAATAATAATAATAGCTGAAATTTATTGAATGTTTTCAGATATGATGTTGAACATTTTCCAGAGGTAATCTCATTTGCACTTTTCAGAGAAGGCCAATAAAATCCATGCTATTATTAGTACCACCTTTACTGTGAACAGCTAACCCTTCTTAGCCAGGAACAAAGCTGAGATATTAGTAATTTTCCAAAGGTCATACAAAAATAATTCAAGCCCGGGTTCCACACTGTGCTCCAACTGATGCATGCTTACATAACACTACACTGCTGAATGCCCATGCCTTATTAAATGTGTAGCGAGCTGTTTGAGATTCTTTGGTGGGAAACAAAAATATCTGGGGGAAGGAATAACAGTTTCACTCTGAAATTATAATCAAATCTTTGCTATAATTCTATTTGCATTATTGGCACTTAAACACTTTCACTATTTTATAATTGAAAAAATATGATCTGGTATAATTGAAGGCATTTTCTCCTAAAAAATTTAAAGCAAATTTATAATACATACGGTGGAGAATTTTACCCACCCAGTGTCAAACTTTTTTAAACAGCTATGCTAATACATTTTGAGAAGAATTAAATCAATTTTTGTGCCTGTTTGTGTGTGTGTGTGTGTGTGTGTGTGTGTGTGTGTGTGTGTGTGTGTGTGTGTGTGTGTACACACATGCTGTGGGCCCTTATTACCAGGAAAGTAGTTTGACTGTGAACTGCAAGGGTTGAAATGGGAAGGAGGGAGGACCCAGAAGATGTCTTCAGCGCATGAGGAAAGGAAGGAAGAGACTCATAAGACAGGTTTTGGAAGGAAAGAGCTTGGCAGCTGGGTGCTGCCCACTGGATGTAGAAAGCATAGGGCCAGGGTAAAGGCTGCAGACTGGATAGCAGGAAAATAGCCATGCCAGCGTGGCGCTTGTGAGGCAGAAGGGGACAATACCGGGCCTGAAATGTTCATCCCAAGGTGTCAGCATCATGCAGCGCATAACTAATCAGGGATCCGGAGAAGTTCAAGATTAAACACGTTCAAGTCAGAAGCACCCAGATGATGCCGAGACTTCGGGAGTTCAAATGGCGTTAACTTGCATTACTCTGGTCACAAAAGTGTCTGTTGCTGGGGCTTGAACCCAGGGCCTTGGAGACACTACATGAAAACATCTATACAAAACTTCTGATTTTCAACTTGGAGAATAGTCTTCACCCAATTCCATATTCGTGTACAGTAGGAATAATTTCTTCTATTCTTATGATCTATTAGTTTTTAGGCATGTTCACATTTACTTAGTTATCACATTCCCACACCCATGTAATGGCTGGCCAGCGGAGGCACACAGGAAAAATGACAGCCAAGAACACAGAGGTAACCGGATGGCAGACCTGGGTCTCAAGTCAGACTTTCTCTTTGCTGTTTGATTGTATTTTCTGCACTATCAACTGTAGCTTTTGTGTGCAGGTGAAAAGATGTGAAATATTAAAAGTCCATTTTCAAAAGAGAAAGGTTTGCCAATCTAGCTACTGAACCTAGTCAGGGACTTTGGCAAGAAAAGCATTGTATCCTTGGGAGTTAAGATGTTGCCTTTTCTTTGACTAGCTGACTAACTTCAAGTTGAGAGGCACAACTTTGCCATCTCCTTTGTTACATAATGTTTTCTCTCTCTTTCTCTTTTTTTCTTCTTTAATTTTTCCTTTGTCCATAAAGATGTGGTCATAGCTGTGACGTACAACCATGACGGGTCATATGACATGCAGGTAAGCCTTGTTGGTTCTGCTCTGTAGCTCAGAGCCAAATCCTGTCTCCCTCACACTGTGTAGGGTCAATTTTCCTTCTCAGGTTTCCCTTGAGCCTTTGCCTATTGTAACTGTAATGAGAATGCCATGTGCTTTTTTATTTCAGAACAGTTTGAGGGAATCGCCCCTGTATTGTTTCTGACTTGTTTACTCAGTTTGGCTGTGATTACTTTAAAGCATAAAAACTTAGCTAAAAGAATAGCCTTGAATGAAACAGGCAATAAGCCTCTCTGGTATGTGCGCACATTCACCAAAACAGCAGCCCTTGAATTTTCAGGCTTAGGAACCCTATAAAAGTTATTGAGAGGTAAGAAGTGCAAAGAGCTAGTAGAAAAATTTGGAAAATTAGGTATATAGCTTAGTGGCACAATTACATTCACATTGTTGTGTCACCAGCACCAGCACTGTTCAACAGAGCTGTTTAAAAATAAGAACAACAACAAAAAAAGAACAAAAATTTTACTTCTTTCTCTATTTTTCCCGTTATAAATACAATGTATTGTGAACACATTCTCTCTTCCGTTGCCCTCTTATCCTTCCCCTGGCCCCCAACGCACACTTTTTCCCCCCAACTAGTCCTCTCCAACTCTCATGACTTTGTTTTCGTCCATGGAGCTAGTTAGGATTGCTTCTGTACCCATGGGGAGGGAGCCATTTGCTGGAGCATTAGCAACTCACTGCTGGTTACACCACTTAAGAAAACAGTACCCCTTCTCCAGCAACCATTGGCTTCCAAGGCCCCTCCTCCTTCCCTTCCCCCTTCCCCTCCTCCCTATTCCTCCACGCCCTCCCCCCCCCCCACTTCAGGCAGGAGGCCTTATGGGCCCCACTGCATCCATAATAGAATATTGCAGAGCCCAGTTTCCAGCACGCCTTGTGTAGGTACGTATAGTTCCTGTGTGTCCATGGTTGCAAACCTCTCTGTCTGGGTGTTCAGTGTTTTTATAGTTAATCTCCTCATTCTCTGGCTTTTGTTTTTTGGGTATTGTTGTTGTTGTTGTTGTTGTTGTTGTTGTTGTTGTTGTTGTTGTTCTTCTTCTTCTTCTTCTTCTTCTTCTTATTGTTGTTATTATTATTATTATTATTATTATTATTATTATTATTATTATTATTATTATTATTATTTTCACTCCTCTTCCACGGTGCTGGGCTCTGGAGAGGGCGCTATAGATGCCCATCTGTGTGTGAGCAGTCAGTAACCCCTTGTTCTCAGCACACTGGCCACACGTAAGTTTCTATGTCAGCCGTTAGCCTTGCAAAAAGGAGCACTTCTGCCAAAGGTTTAGAGTAGCGCGGATCCACTGGCATACACACAAATATGTAGAAGGCAGTTAGTGTGACAACGTAGGGTATTTTTTTGTCATCTTTTGAAACTAAAATTCTGTCACCTGTTAAGCAGCTACAGTAGTGGTTCTCGGCCTGGGAAATCAGAGGACTCCTAAGACCACCCGAAAGCACAGATACTTACATTACAATTTGTAACAGTAGCAAAAATACTGTTAAGAAGTAGCAACCAAACATGGTGGCGCACACATTTATTTCCTCCTAGCACTCAGGGAGGCAGAAGTAGGTGGGTCACTGTGAGTTCCAGGCCAGCGTGGTCTACAAAGTGAGTTCAGGACAGCCAAGGTGACACAGAGAAACGCTGTCTTGAAAAACAGAAAGAAAAAAAAAATGTAGCAATGAAAATAATTCTATGGCGACGGGTGGGGGGGGGGGGGGTCTCCACAACAGGAGGAACAGTGTTAAAAGGTCGCAGGGTTAGGAAGGCTGAGAGCCACTGAGCTAGAGTCTCGCCCTCTCTGTTCCTGAGAACCACTGTTGTGTTTCCTCCATCCATGAGCTCCCTACTGTAGGTACCTGATATAAATGGAATAATTGAATATTTGTCCCTTGTGCCTGGCACGTTTCACTTAGTACAATGTCTTCAGGTAGCACATCTTCCTTTTGGAGGGAGATAATTTTCATCAGCTGTCTTTCTTTATCCATCCAGAGATGGATGCAAAGGCGTCGTTTGTAACTGTTGGCTATTGTAGAAATGCTCTAGCCATGGCTGTGTGCAGATAGTTCTTCAAAGTGCTTTTGACTTTCTGTGTGTATATCTAAAAGTAGAATTGCTGCATCATGCAATAATTCTGTTTTTCGTGTTTGAGGAACTACCATAGTTTCCTGTAGCAGCTGCAGCATTTTGCATTCTCACCAAGAGTGCACAGGGGTTTGTCTGCATCCTGGCTGTAGGTACTTGTGATGCCCCTCCCCTGTTTCTTGTTGTTTAATAGCAGACATCTTAAATGGGTACAAAGTGGTAAGGTGTTGATGCTTTGATTTATGAAATTTATTACTGTTGACTTAAGGGTGATGGCTTTCTTTTTCTTTTGGTGTGTCTTCTTGGGGAATTTTTCTCTCTGTTACATTTGCCTATCTATATTTTAATCCAACCACTTGTTTCTGTTGAGTTCTGGGAACACTAGAGAAAACAAAAATCTAAGCTCACACAAATACCCATTAGAGTAGTCATCTTTAAGGGTAACATTCTCAGAGGGCCAGTGGCTTCTACAGAATTCTGCTCCATACTCATCAGGGGGAAAATGTTTAAAGAGCCAGATAGCATCTCAGTCCTATGTAAAAACAGTTTGGTTTTATAGTCTTTCTAAATGGCTGTTGGAAAACCCAAGGGATCTAAGTCATTGTCTTAGCGTATGCTAAGTCCTTAATTGAAAGAAGTCTATTGGCAAGGGAATGCTAAGAAGGTCCTTATTATTTATTCATTTGGGGGAGGGGGACATGCATGTGTCATAAAGCCCGAGTGGACGTCAGAGGACCATTCATGGGACTTGGTTCTGTTTCCACCATATGGGTCCTGGGAATCAAAGGTGAAACTCAGGTCACGAGGCTTGGTGGCAGGCACCATTCACTGGGCCAGCTTGCCTGGCTCTTTAAAAAGGTGTTGAAATGTAGTGACTCAGTTACACGTTCAGTAAACTAATATATCATTTTTAATATGAACCGAAAGATTTCAAATTTTACAGAATGGATTATCAGCAATATCCAGTGCTTTCAGACACAACGGTTTTCTCTCAGCTTCAGAAGAGCCATGGGAAGTCTGCCCACTTTAGATAAGTGTGCTGTGCTTCATCTTGGTGCCTCTAGTGTGGGGACCCTTCCTTGTTCTGCACTGACTAGTAAATTGGCAATTTGTCCTGGTTGGCTCATGACAACAAATGTGCTTTTGAGAATTTTTAGACAAAACTTTTTTTTTTTTTTTTCAAGACAGGGTTGTTCTGTGTAGCCCTGTCTGTCCTGGAACTTGCCTGGTAGACCAGGCTGGCCTTGTTGAATTCACAGCCTCTGCCTCCCAAGTGTTGAGATTAAAGGCATGAGCCACCACCACCTGGCTAGACCAAACTTTTATACCCTAAGATTTCACAGATATTCAAACAGTTGTTTTGGTATCTTCCAAAGTAGAGTAAATGTCATGCTTAACTTTTGGGAGATGAAAATCAATATACAAATACTACCATGTAACCTATTTAAATTCAGCCCAAACAGCATGTTTACAAAGAACAGACACAGACTTTTTAAATAGTATGTTGGGAATTGAAAAGAAAAACAAAGCTTTAAATAAGATTTTCTGTGTGTGAGGGAAAGTTTTTCTTGTATGTATATTGGAGAAAATACTTTTTTTTTTTCTGTAGTGTTTCAAGACAGGGTTTCTCTGTGTAGCCTTGGATGTCCTGGACTCACTTTATAGACCAGGCTGGCCTCGAATTCACAGCACTCTGCCTGCCTCTGCCTCCTAGTGCTGGGATTAAAGGCGTGCGCTACCATGCCCGGCTCTAGAAAACACTCTTTAAAACAGAAAACCATGTCCTTTTTCCAATTCCCTTGAGACTTATGTTGTCCTCTGGCCCAGCCTCTGAGAGCAGGGCAAGTGTGGTCAGTCCCCAGCTCCTTGGTCTCTACAAATCATAACCACAGACGTGGGTCAGACCTGTGTCTTGGTGAGATGGAAGACGTGCTCTCTAATTCTGGTGTCTTAGCTTTGCTCTGCTTCATAGCTGACCCTGGCACAGGAAAGCTGCATTTAGCTTAAGAACTCAAAAATGAGTGCCGGCATGGAATATAGCCGGCTGAACTGAATACATTTGCTTGGTTTCTGTTTATTTATTTATTTGTGTTGAATGTGTGTGTATGTGTAAAGGGTGGGTATGCGCCACTGAAGGACGTTGCATGAGGAGGACGGAAGGGGCCATCAGATCCTCTGGAGCCGGAGCTGACGGCGATTAGGAGCTATTAGTCATGGGTACAGGAACCCAAACACAGGTCCTGCCAGAGCAACACACGCCCATCGCTGCTGAGCCATCTCTCCAGCCCTTTGATTTGTACATTTATTTGATTTTTTTTACTGCTGCTCTTCCCATTCTCAAGTGAACTGTCATCTGTGGCATTATACTGATATGGATAACATATTAGGGGTTTTTTTATCCTTTTAATTATCTTACTGTTATTTGTATCTAAATTGTTCTGATTAGGAATCTTGTGGGGAGGAGGAGTTCTGCCTGGTTCCTTAAAAAAAAATGCACTTGAAAGTGCTAATGATAAAGATGTTCTGATCTTATTATCTCTACACGGTCATTCATTTTAAAGACTTTCTCCTCCTCCCCCGCCCACAACCCCCTCCACAGATTGAAAATAAAACCTTCCGAGTCCTTGGCGATCTTTCCAGCGAGGGAGGCTGTACCTACCTGAAGTCCTCTGTTGATGGAGTAACCAGGAAATCTAAGTTTGTCATCCTGGACAACACTATCTACCTGTTTTCCACGGTGATGTCTCCCATTCTTGTCTTGTTTTGATGAGGTCTCAGTCTATAGCCCAAGCTGGGCTAGAACTCGTGGCCATGCCCCTGCCTTAGTTTCCCAAGTGCTAGGATTGGGTATAGGCTGCCATGTCTTGGTTTGATGATATCGCTCTTGGGGTTGGGATGGAATTGCCTGACCAGAAGCATTTCACTGAAAAGCCTCACCGCCCCGCCTCCTGCAGCCACTGACGTCACGCCTCCCTGTTTCCCTCACCATATTTTTTTTTTTTTTTTGCCACATACCTACTACCTCTAGTTCTGTTTATCTGTTTTGTTCCCTCTGACTCTCATTGTTAGACATGATAATTTTCTTCTTTGCATTCAGAAATGAAGCTTACACTCTCTGTGTCAGAGGCTTTGCTCTCAGTGCTGGTGTCCTCTCATACTTTACCCAGGCTTGGAACCCTGGGGCTAGGGGAGGAGGTGAACACTGGGAAAGCAGTCCAGACTGGGGACTCCTGGCACGCGTGGCTTTGCTTAGGTTTAAAACCTGATGACCAGTGAGTCCTCAGTCAAAGGAGAGTAGGCTGTCCATCAGAAAGATGGGACCCTGTGAAGGCCACAGTGTTAGTGGTGAAATAGCTTTAGTGACTGAACTGGGCTGCTCCTTTCTGTGGCCACCAACACTATATGCGTGCCAGGCTGGGAGGCAGGGCATGGAAAGGCAGAGAGCTCTGAAAGGTAAGGTTGTCCTGGACCAAACCCTAGCCAGGCCACTCAGCAGCTGTGTGACCTTGTACAGTTAAGACTCCCCAGGCTTTGAGTCTGCCATTTATAACCTTGACTTGTAAGCATACCAACCTTATCCAATTGTGACAGTCAATGGCATAGTGTGTATATAAGTGTAAAGTTCTCATTGTAGATTGTATTCTCCATGCTGCTAAAAATCCATCTAGAAAGGGACCGTCAAGTCACCCACAGTCCTGTCCTTTGCTTCTTCATCCCTGGTGAGGCATCTACACCTTTACCTCTGTGTCATGGGAGATGAGGCTGAGAAAGGCTTGGCAAACTGTTAAGATCATAAGGTTTACTAGAACCCGGGCATCGATGACAACGGACAGTTAGTGATAACTTGAAAACTACCAGTGCCTCAGGTGGAGCAGTGAAGCAGACGAGATCTTGACTCTGTGTTCACTGTTTGGTGTAGGAAGGCAGCATTGAAATCGGCATTCCCGTACCGAAGTTCTTGGCTCCGGTGGGCCCAGAAGGAACTCAGGGAGGTACCGTCGCGCCTATGACCGGAACCATTGAAAAGGTAATCGGGGACAGCTGTGAAATGACGCCAGCAGTGGCTCTGGGACATCTTTGTGGAGTCTTGTGCATCCTATTTTTTTTTTTTTTTTTTTGTATAGCCTTTCCCCTCCTAACTTTTACTCATTGGAAAGCACTCCAAGAAAACAATAAGATTATAGGTATAGTGGCTCAATTGTCAATGTAAATAGCTACTTAAATATTTTTGATAAAGATTACTTGATTTGAGGTGTGCGTGCGTGCGTGCGTGCGTGCGTGCGTGCGTGCGTGCACATCTGAATTCCAACCCAGAGCTTTAGACATACATAAAAACTCCACATCTGAACTCCACCCGAAAACTTCTGAGGGAGTTGTTTGTTTTTGTTTTGTTTTGCTTTTGCTATGTGTGAGGTGTTTTGCCTGCATGTACGTCTCCGTGCCACGTGTGCAGTGCCCACGGAGGCCAGAACCCCCCTGGGATTGGGGTTAGAGATGCTGAGCTTCCACATGGATGCGGGGAAGCAAACTGAGTCCTCTGGAAGCGCGGCCAGTGCTCTTACCCCTGAGCCACCTCTGCAGCCCTGAGACTGCTAGTTTGAAGGGAAGAGTTTACATCGCAGTCCAGTGTGTCCTGCCTGGTGCCTAGAGCCTGTGATCTCGGCAACTTGGCACACTGAACCCAGGAGGGTCACCTGAGTTTGAATTCCTCCCTTGGCTTCTCAGGTACACACCACCACACCCAGTCAGGATGTATTTTTAAGAATGAACATAGAACGCTCACCAACCATCATGTAAAAATTCAGCATTTTAATGTGAAATTTGACGACAAACAATTTTGTCATGAAATAGTAGCCTAATTACATATGCATTAAAATTAATTTAGAAGGCTGATACTGGGGAGACCCATATGGCTCAGGGTGGGGTGCGGGTAGGAGAGGAAGTTGTTTGTTTTTGTGGGTTTGAGACAGAGTTTCAGTATGTAGCCCAGGCTGACCTCAGACTTAGAACACTTGTTTTGGCCTGCCCTCCAAGGGCTAACATTACATGCACATACCTCCACACCCAGCCAACCACGTGCTCTGATGTCGTCTCCGGGCACAATCAGGGGACAGCCTTCTCTTAGTCTGTGTGGGATGCTAGCTCACAATTCCATACACCAAGGACTTGAAACTACATAAGTTTATTCTCCATGGTTCTGGAGGTTGGGGAAATCTCCTGACAGAGTATACCGCTGTTGACAAGTCTCCTTCTTGGTCTCACAGCGGGCAGACCATCTTTTCCCACATGACCGAAGGGCACAAGACCTCTCTTGGTCTTTCTCTTTGACGGAGCAGATCCCTGGTGACCCTAGCTCCACACTGTCACCTTGGCTTTAATCTTTCAACATGAACTGCAGCAGGATGCAGGCATTCATATGGGAGAGTGAGCTGATCTAACTTCTGGGGGGCCTAGATATCTGGTCTCCCCAGTACAGTAAGTCATACCAGTTCCATCATGACTAGAGATGTGGCTTTGTAACAGAAAACCTGCCTCACGTAGAGTGAAGGCCTTGGTTCATTCTCTCTAGCACTGCAAAAACAACAACAACAAAACAAAACGAATTGAATTCGGCTGTATATTGTTGGACCTCACACTCGCAGAAGACAAAAATAATCATTTGATCTCCCCCTGTTTTCCGCTTTGTGAGCTGACCGATTCAGACCTGCCTTTCGGTTGCTCACTCTCACTCAGTTCACAGCAGCCTCCCACGGCGAGGGCTGCGGGGAACAGAACACTCATCCTACATCTGAGGGCGGGCACACATCGGCCTCAGGAGGCTGTACTGAAGAAGCATCATTGAGGATCGGGTGGTCTTTGGAGCATCCAAAGATGCTTGTTGCTCATGACTAAGATCCAGCTCTCCCAATGATGTTGTTATGGACTGTTTAGTAACAGGCCAAAAAGACATGTGCCCTGTATCAGCTCATTGGGACTTGTAGAACTGAAGAGAGGAGTGTTCTTTTGGTGGCGGTGTTCACTTCTCAGGTGAGAACTATTTACACACTTATAGCACAGACGCTACAGATTTGAAAGACTGTCGTAAGCAACTCCTAAACTAGAAATCTAGTCAGGACCTTCATCCTCCACCCTGTATGAGACATTTACAGGTATCCGTCCTTCCGTGTCGTTTATATGTCCCAGATGTCCATGCCTGACCTAATTACACACTCATTGAAAAAAAAAAAAAACCCAAGTTATATAAATCCATTCATCTGAATCAAGCTAAGAATACACACAGCCAACGGTGGCAGCAATGCTGGGTGGACCTAGCAGCTTCCAGTTTACCTGGTGCATATGTCTGTCGTTGGCGAATAGCACGGACATGTAGGCATGCACTTCTGCTTGGCTTGTTCATGTACCAGCCCTGGAGAGCGAGAAGGACCACGTTTTAACGCATCCGTTGATCTGTAGGTGTTCGTGAAAGCTGGAGACAGAGTGAAAGCTGGAGACTCTCTGATGGTCATGATCGCCATGAAGATGGAGGTATGTGAAGTCCAGGTCAGGTGCAGAGTCGGCCTTGGGGACGGCCCCGCCTAGCTGTAGTCTATGTTGCTGATGGGCTAATAACACTTTAAATACTAAAGGTCATGAACCGGCTAGATTTTAGTTGAAAGAACTTAAAGCAGCCAACCTTTTGGTAAATACATTTTCATTCTGTGAAGCCACACCTGTCATTCTGAGCAGAGTGAAATCAGCAGCAGCAGTATGCCGGCCCAACACTCCCTGCTGCTGTTTCCTGAAGCTGAATTCAGGATGACAAGCAGCAGACTGGAGGCCAGTGGCTCCTAGCCCCAGGCAAACACTCCATCCATTTCACTCTGGAAGCTTTGTAGACCTGCTTTCACAGACCGGTTGAAGTTGGACCGTCCCCGGTAAAGCTCCGGGGTCAGTACTGTGGTGTGATTCTGGGATTGATCCCAGGGTCTTGTGCAGCTAAGTAGGTACACTGAGCTACACCCCGAGTCCTAGTACTTCCTGTAAGCTTCCCACATGAGAGGCTTATGTAAAACCAGGTTACGACTACTAGTTAGACCAGAGCTCCCCAGTCATGTCCTTTAATATGTTACTGCTCAGTATTGACTCTTCTCAACTGTAAAAGTGTTCCTATTTTCTCGGTGGATGGTGACGTGTACAAACAAATGCACTGTAGGGAAACTACAAAGTGTCGGAGGTGTTAGCTGTTTTTCATGTGCGTCTGCCTCTCCTGGCTTGGTGTGTGCCTCGCCCTCAGTGGCAGGGCTGCCATTGTTGTCTCTGTCCCTGCAGCATACCATAAAAGCTCCCAAGAACGGCAGGATAAAAAAGGTGTTCTTCAAAGAAGGCGCCCAGGCCAACAGACATGCGCCGTTAGTGGAGTTTGAAGAGGAGGACGCTGACAAGTGCAAATCATAATGAAACGCATCCATGCAGAAATGGCCGACTGCGCAGCATCTGACCTGTCTGTAAACAGCAAGTGCCTCTTGACCCTCTAGGTCTCAGAAGGAGGAGCTTTATTAAGTAAATGATTATGTGATTGTACTGAAAAGTCTTTATATTTACAAATCATCTCACAAGATTTCATAGAAATAAAGCTGAGCTCTTTTTTTTTTTTTTTTTTCAAAGTTGGAAACTAATGTCTTCTTTGGATCCTGTGTTGTACTCTTCCAGGAATAAGGTGGGGGGCAGCTGGAAGGTAAGAGGAAAGTTGTGGAAGTGGATGGCTTTCCAGTGGCCCCTGCTGGAAATACGGTATCATGCTTCAGAGGCAGGTGTCACCGAGCTAAACGCATCCAAGAGGAACTTCGCGGAGTAGCTTGGGACATGAGCATTATTTGTTTTCAGCCCTTGTGTTTGGGAAGTTTCTCCCCTAGATACTTCTGCCTTTATTGTACGTGCGGGGAGCCCAGGAGCCCCGAGTGAGTGAGGTTAAGTAAGTGTGTGCTGTAGATGTGGGCACAGCCATATCAAGGACCTTAGACCTAGACCCAAGGAAAATGTCAAGCCCCACCCACCCCAACTCCAACCCCTTGCAGGGGAAATGAACCTCAGAGGATTTTTTTGGGCAAAGCTCTCCTCTGTTTCATGTGCAGATAGTGATATGATGTGCAAAAATATGTAGGCTTTTAACCCCAGCCTGGGATGTTTCCAACCTGCTCTCCTGCTGAGACGGCTCCTGTGGAGATTCGCTGACCCTGTGGCCTTGGTCCAGCTGTTTACTGCAACCCCTGCATCCTTGTTCAGCTGTACGCAGTGGTCCTGCCTCCTTGTTCTAGTCGGTGTAATAAACACTCCAGGCATCCAGGGTGCTGCGGTTTCTCCACCGGAGAGCCCACCTCATCCAAGCCAATCTTCTGCTGCGTGTACTAGTCCTTGTCATCTCTCCATTCCCTTCCTGCTGCAGTCAGGAGTATGTCTGGCCCTGGGATGGGCAGGGCAGTATTGGGCTAAGTGTGTATTTGAAAAAGCGTTACCATAGTAGGACATCAATTATCTTGATGTTATTTAAAAATAACAGTTTTACACGAGTGGATAAAAAGGCTAAGGAGGCAGCTGAGTGATTAATGTGCCTACACAAAAGCAAGGACTTGAATTTTGATTCCTAGAGCCTACAAAAATGCCAGGTAAGCATGCCAACATGCTGATAACCTCACCCCCAGAAGGTGGAGGCTCGGTCCTTGGTATGAGCTAGCTAGCAAGACAGGCTGTGTCAGTGAGCTCTGGCTTTGGTTGAGGGACCCTGCCTCACAGTAAGGCGGAGTGCAACAGAGGAGCGCCCCTGACGCCAACCCCAGGCTTCTACATACATGGCTGGCACGAAGGAATGGAATTGGGCTAGAAAGGAGGGTCCAGAGGAGGAGGAAAGCTGGGAGCGCAGCAGGCTTCTGCGGCCATGCATTATAGAGCAGACAGTCCTTGCCCTTCTGCCCCCAGCACCATCTCCAGACCAGCGTCCAGCCCTGCTCACAGGCCTCTCTCCTCCCAGCCTACTTCCCCAGGGACTCCACAGAACCCTGCTGTCAAGGAAGCCGCTCCAAAAGCAGTAGTGATGCCCGTGCCAGCAAGAGTCAGGAGTGTGGGCCTCCCACAGTCTAATCAGCTGCCTGAGTTGGCATGTCCATGTGTTCAGCTAGGTAGCTTGAAGCCGTCTCTCCAAGATGTCACGGAAGGGGCAGGCTGTGCTGCCTGCTATGGGAGTGGGTGTTTCGGTGAAAGTTTGGTGGGTAGATGTGATCAGGGTTAAGATTCATGAAGGAGAGCCGGGGGCACGAGGTGATGTGGGGGATTTCGATTAAAATGAGGCGACAGCAGAGCCTAACTGGACGATGAGCCAGTGTTGTCCTGTGCACAACTGGAGAGACATGCCAAGCTGGCCCAGCTATGTGAAAAAGGTGCGAAGGAGGTAAGAAAAAAAATCATGCCATGAAGTGAAAAATGGGAAACATGGACAGTGTTTACATGATTACATATTTTCATGCCCTAATGCTGTAATCTAACATTCTGCTTCTAGAAAGTTCCAAATATACTTGTGCACCAGGCATGCTCATACTAATCTGAAATTTATTGATAGAACATTTGTTTAGCATGAGCAAGGCCAAGCCACACATGCGCACGTGTGTCTGTGTGCGCGTGCACACACACACACACACACACACACACACACACATTCATAGCCTCATCAGAAACAGTTGGCAAGAAAAGGAAGAATGTGGTTTAGGCACACACTGGAAATAAGCACCTGGAGTCATTTCTTAATGAAATTAAGCCTGTCCTTGGTAATGCACAGCGCAGTGCTCACTCAGACCTCCAAGGTGAGTGACCTGGCAGCAGTGTTCAGCTTGGCTAAAGAAGTAATAAAGTTGCATTCTTTCAAACGGAATACAAATGCTGCACATGTCACAGCCGCAGACAGTGGTTAGCTCAGGGTGGCAGGCACAGCCTGGGCTGGCTGAAGGTCATACAGATAGTAAATGGTCCAGTTTGGCTGGGTGGTCCTTTTGTTATTTTTGTTACAAAATTATGCTTTGTAAGGAGTTACAGTCACACCTTTTGTAAATCAAATGTTACATTAAGATATACTTCAAGAAAATGTATTTTACAGCAGCATCCAAGCTGGGAGGAAAGACTGAGTAGAGGCTAGGGAACCAGTTCAAAAGTTATTCTTACAGATCACAAGTATGCAGTGATAACCTCCCAGACCGTCTCAACTTTCCCACTCCAAACAAAACTTTCTTTCTGGGGTATTGGTGCACGCCTTTAATCTCAGCACTTGGGAGGCCAAGGCAGGTGGATCGATGTTAGTTCAAGGCTAGCCTGGTCTACAAAGTGAGTCCAGGACATCCAAGGCTATACAGAGAAACCCTGTCTTAAAAAACAACAACAAACAAACAAAACAAAAACCAACTTTCTTATTGATTTGTTTCTTTGTAGTGCTGGTGAACAGACCAGGGACCTCGCTCCTCAGGCAGCTGCTCTGACACTGGGCTGTGCCTCCAGCCCCCAAACTTTCCTTCTCTGGAGGAAGGAACTGCAAGGTTTCTCTGATGGAAATTTCTAGGTGCTACTTGTCTGCTTTCAAATAGATCTTCAAACAGATCTTCCAGGGGAGTAAAGCGAGCTAAGCGACTGTACTTGGCATATGAGGGTATGTGCATAGAGATCATGTGAAGCCAGAAGTCCTGGTATCAGCTGTTGGGCTGTGGAGAGGAATGGCACCTATGGGCTCATGTATTCAAATGCTTGGTTATCAGGGAGTAGCACTACTTGAAAGGGATTAGGAGGTGTGGCCTCATTGGGTACGCATGGCCTTGTTTGAGGAAGTGTCAGTGGGGGTGAGTTTTGAGGTTTTAAAAACCCAAGCCAGTCCCTGTGTCTCTCTCTTCCTGATGATTTGTGGATCCAGATGTAGAAGAACTCTCAGCTCCTTCTCCTCCAGCACCATGCCTGCCTGTGTGCCACAATAGACTAACCCTCTGAAACTGCAAGCAAGCTCTAATTAAATGCTTTCATTTTATTTTTATCACCACAAGTTTTCCAACCAGCAAAAGGGACATGGAGCAGATCACCCCCTCAAGTTATATTTGTTATATATATGTTATGTATGAGGACTTGCATAGGTGTAGTGCTTCATGCCTGTAATCCCAGTACTCGAACAGGAGGATGGTTAGTTGCAGGCCCACCTGGGCTACAGAGGGTTTTTCTGTATAGCGTTGTTGGCTGTCCTGGAACTCACTCTGTAGACTAGGTTTGCCTTGAACTCACAGAGATGCACTTGCCCCTGCCTCCTGAGTGCTGGGATTAAGGGTGGGTGCCACCACTGCCTGACTGAGACTCTTTTTGGTTTTTGGTTTTTGTTTTGTTTTGTTTTGTTTTGTTTTGTTTTTTAAGCAAAAAGCTCAAGGATATAATGTTTGTTAGGCAATTAAGATCAGGTATCCATCACCTGAGCTGTTATAAGACAATGTGGAAACACCCTCTGGCCATCTAAACCCTTTCCAAATCAGCTTTCCAGCAAGATATGCTTGTGACAAGAGTCACCTGTCCTCTCCTTAAGCCAACTTAATAACGTTGTCTTTCTTGTTCTGTGTCAATTTAATGGCCCTGTGTACAGTGAGAAGCCAGACTTGATCTGCTAGCTTTCCTTTATGCACACATGCCTGTCTGTTCTACAGACATTTGATATTTGCTTCTCTTCTTGGGAACAAAGATTGGAGGAATGGCTTCCCTGGCTCTAGCTAATGGGAAGTGATGCATCCATATAGGAAAAGGTAATAAACCAGTAGTACCTAGGTACCAAGTGCTAAGGGGACCACGTGAGTTGAAAGCATACTGGAGATCGAGACAGAGAGGGGTCGGGACATTTTAGCTGAGCTAGAGGACAGCCGTTTGCTATGTGGAGAAGAGAGAAGGTAATATCGGACACTTAAGGCATTGGGACTAGCAAAGGCTAATGGGGAGGCAGGAAAGCCGCCGTGTACTGGGGCAGAGTGCTTCAGCATGGACTGGACAGCAGACTCAGCAGACACAGGAAGCAGTTGGTCACAAGGGCAGGGACTTTTTGTGCTTAGTTTGTACTGGAGCCTGGGAGCTGCTGAAGACTTTCTAATAATTTACGTTTTGCCAGTTGTATAAAATGCACAATTGTGAGTACATTTTGGAGAATGTGGGGTTGGAGACAGTTCAGAGACCATCAAATGTGGGTCTCTTCTTCTTCTCCTCCTCCTCTTCCTCCTCCTCCTCCTCCTCCTCCTCCTCTTCTTCTTCTTCTTCTTCTTCTTCTTCTTCTTCTTCTTCTTCTTCTTCTTCTTCTTCTTCTTCTTCTTCTTCTTCTTCTCCCTCTCTATCTGAGACAGGACCTTGCTGTGTAGCACTGGCTGGCTTGGACCTTACTGTGTGAACTGTTGTGTGACATGACATTTCCTGGGGGATGCAACACACACATCTACTCACTCTAGAGAGGATCCCATAACAGACTAAAGTAGAAACCACCAAAGTCCAACTAGGTGAACCAATGACCTTTACTGGAGTTACTTACATGGGTATGGCTGAGCAGTTACTTAAAGGAGCAGAAATGACTCAAAGCCCACCCCAGCATGGGTGACAGCTCACAAAAGCTGGGAACTTGGAGCACACTGCACAGCCTGCAGGCAGCTCAGCAGCTTGGAGGGTGTCCTTCCCAGTGACTCTGCCCCAAACCTCTTCCAGGCAGCTCAGCTGGTTTCTGTTTTTTTCCAGGAAGCTGGTCTCATCTCAGCGTTTTCTTTGCAGCTTGGCTTGTATGCGGGCCATCTTTGCATTTCAGATTAGATTATTTAGCCTGAGAGTAACTCTGGCTTGTGTTGCTTACTCTGGTGGGGAGGGGCCTAGTGAATTTGGTCAGTTTTGGGAACTTCCGGAAGTATTTTGAGTTATTTAACCTTCCTATTGAGAAAGCTGCCCTTCAGCTGGAATGTTTCAATCTGGAAGGAAACCGTTAACTCAACACAGACTAAGTGGCCTTGAAATTGTGGCAGCCCTGCTGCCTCTGCCACACAAGTCCTGGTATTACAGGCATACAGTACTTGTGTTTGTTTTGTGACAGGGTTTCTGTAGCCCAGGCTGGCCTTGATGTCATAGCGGTTCTCCTGCCCCAGTTTCCCAAATGCTAGGATTGTAGGCTTGAGCTATTATACCAGCTGCATGCCCTTAAGTTAAAAGCAGTTCTTCCAGGCTGGAGGTGTTGTTCAAGGGTAGAGTGCTTGCCGGGCACACACAAGACTCTGGGTCCTACGTAGAGAGAGAGAAGGAGTGTGGAGGGTAGAAAGCGGGGCTAAGTTCCTCCTCACTGCTTACGCCTGCAAACACCAGGGCCTTGGATGATGATGATGAGCTTGGTTAGACATGCATCGGCCAGCTCTTCCTCTTCCCTCCTTTGTTGCTGGTCTATTCCAGTGACACCATGACACCTCTCAACCACAAGCAGATTATATGACTCTCTAGGAAAGCCTCCAGTGTTTGCCAGGCTGGCATGCCACTGGAGTCTGAGCTGAAGGGGTACCAGCACGCCTAAGAGGGCAACTCACCTCTGGCCCGAAGGCTGGGAAGTGGGTGGATATGATCAAAATACATTGCATACATGTACAAATTCTCAAAGAATGAAAGTATCATTTAAAATGAACTAAATGCGGAGAATAATCTATGTCCTCCAGCAGCTAAGCACCGTCGCTTCCTATGTGTCCTGGCACTTCATTACACTCATGAAACAAGTAGTGATGGGGGGTTACTCCCCCCATTGACAGTAAAAGTAACCTTTTATGCAGCTCTTCTGGTGAATATGCAACTGAGTCTTACTGGAATTCTACCCTGCATTTCCCTAGTAACGAGTGATGGGCACTTTTTCATATGCCTATTAATCATTCAGACCCCTTTCATGGTGAAATGCCTATCTAACCCTTGACCATTTTAAAGCAGAGCCTCTTGTCTTTCTCAGGCAAGAATTCTTTACCCATTCTGGGCACCATTTATCTGACAGGATTTGCAGGTACTTCCTGTGGTCTGTGACTCATCTTTTCATTGTATTACTACTGACTTTGGAAGTGTAAATTTGTTTTTAATTTTGGTAAGTCGCTTTCTTTGATAAATTTGTGCTTTGGGGTCATTTCTAAGAACTCACCAAACCATGAGCATGTTCTTCTGTTTTCTCCCAGTGTTTTATAGATGTAGCTCTGACCTTCAGTATGTGAGCCATATTATGTTACTTAACTATTTAGCACACAGTACAAAGAAAAACCAAATCCATTCTTTGAGTTTCCAGTTGTCCCAGCGGCATCTGTTGAGTATCATTTTCCCCACCACGTTGCCTGGATCCTTTTGTTGAAGATCAATTAAACATGAATGTCAGTGTTCACCTGGGAGTTCTCAGTTATGGGCGGCTGACTCATGTCTCTGTTTTTGCTATTGCTATAATGTTTGGCTACTACAATTCTATCAGTAAGATCCACAGTGAGGAAGCACAAGGCATCAAACTTTGCTATAGTTTTACCAAGTTGTGTTGAGAGTCTAAGCACTTTGAATTTTCATATAAATCTTTTATAGTCCCAGCTTACCAATTTCTACAAAGCCTAGTAGGATCATGGTAGGGACTGCACTGAGCCAGAAAATTAATTTGGGGAGGAAGTGCTGTGCCAAGCAACACTGCATGTTCATGAACATGGGATGACATTGGCTTATATCACCCCTAAATTCTCCTAGTCATATGTATAAATCTTGCACTTCATTTGTTAAATTTATTCCTAAGGGATTTAAGGGGTTGTTCTATCAGTTCTTTTTCTTTAGAGAACCCTAATACACTAGCCTTAATTACATTGGTACAATACTGGGAAAGAGACTAATACAAACAGTGACACTAGACATACCTGTCTTTCTGTTTTAGGGAGAAATATTCAGGTTTTTCATTTTGTTTCCTATTATTCCCCAATAAGTATGATGGTTTTTCCTCAGGCGTTTTGTGAGGTATGGAATTTCCTTTTATTACTAGTTTATTGAGAGAAGGAACTGGGGTGGCTAATCTTGCTTACCAACTTAAATAAATTTGGAGTCAATCAAAACAGAAGCACCTGTGCACACTGTGAAGGACTTTTTTTTAATCAAATTATTTGAGATGAGAAGACCCACATCACTTCTGGTTACCGCAATCAACATTAGTCAGAGTTCTCTGGAGGAACAGAAATAATTGGGGGGGGGGGGAGAGAGAGAGATAGACAGACAGACAGACACAGAGAGATGGAGAGCATTTATTAGAATAGCTTACAGGCTGTATGTAGTACAGCTAGTCCAACAATAGCTGGCTCCCAAAGGAAAGGCTAATAAATCTGGTAGGTGTTCAGTTTATGGGACTGGATGTCTCAGCTGGTCTTCAGTCTATGTTGAAATCACAAGTAGGTTCTAATGTCCCCAAGTAACACCTCAGCAGAAAGACAAACTTGCTAATGAGAGAGAGGGCCCAAAAAGCAAAGGCTGTCTTCTTCCATGTCCTCCCATTGCCACTAGCAGGTGTGGCCCAGAGTTAGGGTGGTTCTTCTTACTTCAAATGATCCAATAAAGAAAATGCCTTCAAATGGATGCCCAACCATTTGTGTTTCAGTTTATTTTAGATGAAGTCAAGTTGACAACCAAGATTAGTCATCACACATCACAGCAGCTCCAGAGCCATCTCAGCTCTACTGAGTGGAGGTTCTAGGTTCAACATCGACACTTGAACAGTTTCTTTTTTTTTTCTTTTGTTTTGTTTTGGTTTTTGGTTTGTTGTTTTTCAAGACAGGGTTTCTCTGCCTTAGCTGTCCTGGACTTGCTTTGTAGACCAGCTGGCCTCGAACTCACAGAGATCCCTACCTGCCTCTACCTCCTCGAGTGCTAGAATTTACAAGCATACAGTTTGCTTTTAAGGTGTCAAAAGTTCATTTTATTGGTTGACTGAAGCATTTGTCAAAAGATGGCCTACTAAGAAGAAGCTGGAGATTCCTGGTGTCCTGTGGTTCAGTGTTGATGAAGGGGTTTCAAGGCTCAGGGAAACTACAATGCTAGAGTGGGTATGCTGTGGAAACCTAGTGCTCCATGATGGGCAGGCCCCGAAGACACAGCCTTCACCAATCCTAAAAGACCCCAAATGGTGAGGGGCACGAGTGTATTTGAACAGCTTTGTGGTGGCCTTTTTCCTTCTGCCATCACAAGGTGTGGAGATGAATGATGAGTTAGACTAATTAAATATGATGGGTTGACTGGGCCCCAGAGTACCAGGGACCAGGAGGCAGCACTGAATTGTCAATGACGAGATAACTGTAGTTACTGTGATAGGCAGCACAGGCAAAGTTGTATTTATGGTGGCATACCTCGTACAGGCTTGTGCTATTGGCTAATCAGTCATGGTGTTTCCAGGAATGAAACAGATCAGTCATCTACATTTTTATTGAATTTGTATAAACAGAAAAATGATGGAACAAATGAAGAAAGCTACACTGGATCATAGTAAGAGGGAACTTGGCCTATAAATCAAGTTCCAGACGAGCCAATCTGCAGGCCCCAAACCCAGTAAGTGAAGGGATAGCCTGATCTACCTGAGGAAGCCTTGCTAAAATGCCTGAGAGTTCTACTGTTAGGCTTTCACCCATCCTCACTGTGTATGTGGGGAAAGGGAACAAACCCTCTCCAGGGTCTATTGGATACTGGTTTAAAATTGACACTGATTCTGGGAAACCCCAAGAAACACTGCGGCCCTCTAGTTGAAGTGGGGCTTTCAGAGGTCAGGTGGCTAATGGAGTTTGATTGAGTCCAACTCACAGTGGATCCAGCAGGTCTCCCAACAAATCCTGTGTTATTTCCCAGTTCCAGAATGTATAATTGGGATGGATATAATTAGAATTTGGCAGAATTCCTAATTTGGTTCCCTGGCCTGTGGAGTGGAGTGAGGGCTATTACGGTTGGAAAGGCCAATGGAAACCACTTAAGTTGTCTCTACCAGAGAAAATAGTGAACCAAAGATTATATTGAACCTGGAGGAATTGTAGAAATTTAGTGGCACTTGAAAGATTTACACATCTCCCTTCAACTCTTACCTGTCCTGTGCAGGGTGCAGATGGATCATGGAGAATGGCAGGAGATTATCACACACTCAATCATGTAGTGACTCTAACTGTAGCTGTTGTGGCAGATGTGGTGTCCTTACCTGAGTAGATTAGCATACCTCCAGGTACATGACACGAACTATTGGATCTAGCAAATGCCTTTTTCTCACTACCTATCTATAAGAATTGCCAGAAACAATTTGCTTTATAGCTTTCTAGTGTTTACCTCAAAGGTATATACCTCTCCAGCCTTGTATCATGACAAAACTTGAAGGGATATTCAAAAAAACTCTCATCGTCCATTTTGCTGATTGGACCAAATGAGCAGGAAGGAGGTAGCAACCACTTTGGGCTTGTTGGAACACATATGTGAGTCAGAGGATGGATAATAAATGCAACCAAAATTCACCTTCAATCTCAGTGATGTTCTTAGGAGTCCAGAGGTGTGGGGCATGCAGAGATACTCTTTCTGAGGAGAAGGATAAGTTATTGCACTTGCCCTCTCCCACTATCAAGGAAGGCACACAACATTTAGGACTATTTGGATTTTGGAGACAGCACATTCTTCACTTGGGTGTGTTACTCTGGCCCATAAACCAAGCTTCTTGGAAAACCGTTAGCTTTGAGTAGAGCCTGGAACAGGAGAAGACACTTCAACAGGTTGAGGTTGATGTGCAGAACCGTCTACCACTTGGACTATATGACTTAGCAGATCCAATGGTACGAGAGGTGTCGGTGACAGATAGGGATGCTGTTTAGAGCCTTTAGAAGGCTCCTATAGAGGATCATAGAGGAGACCCTTGGGATTTGGGAATAAGGCTCTACCATCATCTGGAGACAACTATTCTCCCTTTGAGAGACAGCTCTTGGTTTGCTATTGGGCCTTAGTGGAAACTGAATGTTTGCCAGTGGCCATGACGTTATTATGAAACCTGAGCTGCATATTATCTGACCCAGCAAGCCATTAAGTAGGATATACACTGCAGCAATCCATTATTAAATTGAAGTGGCATATATGTGATCCTGAGGACATAAGACTGCTACATGACTCTATTGCTCAAATGCCTACTGTTTACCACTGTAGAGGTGGTGGGCTCTGGGAGAAGGAAGTGGAGATATGAGGCAGACTAAAGTTTTATGCAATAGCCATCTTCATTCAGAACATAAGACAATGTATACTCTGAGGATTCAAAGGAGGCACCGGAGTAAAATGTACAGTCACAAAGGCAAGCCACACATGCTGGACAAGCTTTATGCAGCAAAACGTTTTTCCATAGAGGCATCATATAAACAGATAAGAATAGCCAGGTGGAGTGAATAATTTGAAGTAAACTCACTCCTACCCACTACACCTGGGAGGAACCCAAAAGCCTAATCCAAGAACAATTCCATGGTTTTGAAGAAACTGAGGGTACAAGACTCCGTCTTGTCTGTCGTCTTGGAGTTTTCTCACAAGCACTCAGAAATGCCACATGATTCCATTCTTGGACTGTGTTCTGACACCTACGGGTTCTACTCCTGTTAAAATGCCTTCCGCTCCTATGTATGCAGCTAGAGCTTCAGGGTGTGTGCCCTATGATCAGCTGCCTGAGGAACAAAAGGCTAGGGGCCGCTTCCCTGATGGTTCTGCTTGCTATGCAGGCACCTTTCAGAAGTGGGCAGCTGCAGTATTCCAACGCACTTCTGGGACAACCCTGAAAGACACCAGTGAGGGGAAAGCTTCACACTGGGCAGAACTGCAGGCAGTACACATGCCATACATTTTTCTCGGAAGGAGAAATGGCCGGATGTGTGATTGTTCCCTGACTCATGGGCTGTAGTGAATGGACTGGCTGGCTGGCCAAACACCGGGAGCAAGCATGACTGGGAAACTGGGGAGAAAGACATCTAGGGAAGAAGTATGCGTCCCAGGTGAAGGATCATCAAAAGGTGACTTTGGCGGAGGAGGAGTTCAATAATGAAACAGACAGGGTGCCCCATTCTGTGGACAGCCTGCCTGTTTCCTTGGGCATCCCTATCACTGCCCAACTGGCCCATGGACAGAGTGGCCACAGTGGCAGAGATGAAGGTTATGCATGGACTCGACAACATGGATTGTCACTGAGCAAGGCTGACCTGGACAGACTGCGACTCAGTGCCTGAGCCAGCTGCAGAGACCAACACTGAGACCACAACATGGCACCACTTCGCAGTGACCAGCCAGCACCCTGGTGGCAGGTTGACTACAATGGACCACTTCCTTTGAGGAAATGCAAACACTTTGTCCTTATTAGAGTAGGGAGTTACTTTGGCTAAGGGTTTGCCTTTCTTGCATGTAATGCTTCTGTCAAAATCACCATCTTTGGACTTATCCAAATGCCATATCCACCGTCATGATATTCCACACAGTATTGCTTCTAACCAAGAAACTCACTTCACAGCTAGAGAAGAGTGACAGTGGGCCCACGGTCATGTACTCTCCACTGGTCTTACTGTGTTCCCCTCACCCATCCATAAGCAGCTAGCTTTATACAAGAGTGGAATGGCCTTTTGAAGGCACAACGACAGTACCAATTAGGTGGCAGTAGCTGGGAGGGCTGTGGCAGGGTTCTCAAGAAGGCAGGAGATGCTTTGGATCAACACACAATATGTGGTACAGTTTCCCTTCTAGTCAGGATTCACGGGGTCTAGGAATCCGGGGGTGGAAATGATTATCATCCCACTCACTGGAATGGGTCACCTCTAGAGACCCATTAGGAAATTTTCCGCTTCCTTGTTTCCATGACTGTGAGTTGTGCTGGCCTAGAAGTTTTGGTTCCAGGTGGGTGAGCACACCTGCCAGGAGCCACAGAAAACATTCCATTGAACTGGAAGCTCAGGCTTCCCCTGGCCACTTTGGGCTTCTGATGCCCTCAAGCTAGCAGGATAAGAAAGGAATATTGGTGTTAGGAGGGGTAACTGATCTGGATTCCCCAGGGGAAATCGGGTTGTTTCTCCTCAAAGGAGGTAAGGAAGATTATGTCCGGAGTGAAGGATGTCCACGAGGGAGACTCTCTTGGTGTTACAATATCCTGTGATTACAGTTAATGGGAAACTACAACACCACAATCCAAGCTAGATGACAAAGAACTCAGACCCTAATGGAATGAAGGTATGGGTCACTCCTCTAAGATCCCAAACCTGCTAAGGTAGTACACACCACTGGGTGTGTGTAATACTCACCCACACACACACACTAAGAAAATATTTGTGTTTTCTTTCCTCTATCATGTAATGTTCTATCAATTGATATAATATCAATGGTTGTCATATTTAAGTTATGAGACACTTAAAGAACGTCCCTCAGGGGACATTCTCAAATGTGTCATTCATTTGCAAGTATACTTGGGATACTTTGTGGCTCTTCCTGGGAGAGTTACATCATGTTGACAGTAATTATGACATGGTTATCGTTTCCATTTGTAAATTAAGCATGGCATAAGCAGATGCGGTTATGTGTCAAGTTGATAAGGGGTAACTTGTGATGGCTAATTTTGGTCATCAACTTGACTTCATCTGATTCAACTAAAGCACAAGCAGCAGGGCGTGCTTCTGAAGACATTTTGTTTGGCTCATTTGAGGTGAGAAGACCCACACTGAATCAGGGCCACACCTTCTGGCGGCAGCCTAGACAGGACATGGGAGAAGGGAGCTCTTGCTTTTTGCCTGCCTGCCCTCACTCTCACTGTTCACCTTTGTTGCTGTGACTCCATTATTTTGCTTCTATTAGAACCCACTTGGTCAGCATTTCAGCATAGACTGAGTCAAGACATCCAACCTCATGAGCTCACCAACCACTGGGTTCTTGGCCTTTCTGTCAAGAGACAGCCAGACTAGCTGGACCACACCCGGCAAGTCCCTCTAATGAACCCCCTTTAAATATGTTCACATATATTTATAAATATTCTTCTCATCGGTTCTAGCCCACTAGGGAACTCTGACAAATGCATACACCACGAATGGGTGTTGGATTTTATTAAATATTATTTCTGCATGATTCTGTTAAAAATCATGAGATTTTAGTTGATTTCCAATGATAAGTCAACTTTGAATCTCTGGGACTTGGTTATACTACGATATGTATTTTTGCATAGTATTTGACTTAATATGTCAAGTTTTTGTGTGGGCTAGGCATTTAGTCCAGGGCCTCCATAAAGACTGATGTCTACCACCATAGCTACTTCAAGCGGCTTGCTAATATTTTAAAGACAGGTTCTTACTATATAGCTTGGCTGTTCTGGAACTTGTGATCTTTCTGTCTCAGTCTTCCAAGTGCTATGATTTCAAGAATGTTTCAATAGACCCAGCCTTCTAATGTCTTTCAATTTATTTTTGTATCTATATTGAAGACGGATATTAGTCTTTAGTTTTATTTCCTGATTTGTCATTCTTTTGTGTTTTGGAGTCAGGATCTTGACTCATAGAATGGCAGCATGCTTCTATAGACATGTAAGTGGAATTTCCCTTGTTATAACCACTTGGTGCTTAGCTTGAACCTAGTACGCCAGTGTGTCCTCTGTGACTGAACAAGTCGCAGCCAACCTAAATTAAGGAATAAGTTACAGAGTAAGTCAGACCTCACTCAGTAGTTTGACCACCATCTCATTGGTGACTCATGTGAGAACATGTCCAGAGTCTTGTACTGTGTCCTGCTGCAGACAAGAACAGGTGATATGCCAGGACCTATGGTCCTCAGTATCAGCGCCACTGACTAGAAAGGAGAGGAGTATGCTGCCCCTTCTACTTTTTTTTTTTTTTTTCTGCATCACTGAGTGGCTAACTTCCTGAGGCATCACTGGCCACCACCATTCCATCTTCTTGTCACATTCTTTTGAGATCTGGGGGAGATGTGTGACAATGGTACACAGACACTTACAAGCAAATAGACTCTGCTGTTTAGTGTCTCCCGATGCGAAGAGCCAATCGGCTGTCAGAAGAAGCAGTGAACCATCAGCCTGGTGTTTCAAGAGATCAGCCTGTCTAGTCAATGCAGCCTTCATCATGTACCCACAATACCAGTTACGCTCATGGCTGATCCGGGTTATTGCTTAGTTTGTGAAGTGCAGTGAGGTACAGGTAGGGAAGGAACAGCTTTCCAAGTTGACTGGTCTTGGCACATAACTCGCTAAGTTACTTTCAGTTTTCTGAAACAAAACAAAAGCTGCTGATGTTCACTGCTGTTCATTTTTCCAACCTCAGTTCAGACGTCACCTCTTCTGGAGTGAGCAGCCGCTACCTCCAGTGAGTGTGCACTGTGTGCATTGCCTTCTTTACCCCTCCCACAAGGTTCTGAGGCAGGCTTTTTACAGACGAAGACCCCAGGGCCCAGAGGGCGCAGGAAGCAGGCCATTATCACCTCACCTGAAATGATGAGTTTGGTTCGAGCACTAATTTAGGTAAGGAAAGCTGGCCTCTCCTGCTGACAAGCTAGCCCTCTGCTTTGTGCACCCCCCCCCCCCCAAGCGCTTGCAGTTTTCTCAGAGGCCTCACCTCACACAGACTCTACATGGCGTGACACGGAACTCCTGGTTGGGTATCTTGGGCAGGCCTGCCAGAACTGTGCGGTTCTAGTTTGTAGTTCTAGCATTCTAGAGTGTAGTGACATAGTGACACATGGGGGTATGTTCAAACAGGTGACTTACTGAAAACAGCTGTTTTTCCAGAAACTTCAGCATAGGGCAGAAACTAAGTATTTATTTAACACAAACTTTTGCTACCAGGCAGGGGACTAAGCCTCAAATAAGGGAGGCCTTTTTTTTTTTTTTTTTTTTATGCCCAGTCATACAGTGAGAAACAAAAATAGGACAGATTTTTCCTTCCGTTGCTAGTTCATATAATCCTTAGGCTTAGTCTAGAAGTTGCAAAACTGATGTCACACTCCAATTTGTAAGTTGTGGGAAAAAAAAGTTCCAAAAAAACCCTAAGGAATCGGAAGTTCAGATGTCAGTGGTGCTACAGAACATTCTGACCACAGTGACTTCATACCTGTCAAAGCAGTTTATTTGTTTTTCTGAAGAGCACCCCCCCACCCCCAATCTAAAATAACCCAAAGCCTCTCTCAGGCCCAAATCAGCCAACTTAACCCCTGGCTCAGTGCTAGTAAGCTAAGAGCCTGAGGTGTGAGCCACAGAACTCACTCAAGGTACACAGCACATTTACACAGACAAGCATGCTGTACGTGGACTTCTCAGCTATGCTCTGACTCTGCATGGCCGGATCTTAAGGATGAAGGATAAATATTCTCTCTCTCTCTCTCTCTCTCAACCCCTCCCAATGCCTGCTTCTTCCAGCCAGGCCTGAGCTGCTGGTTATGCTGTCATCTGCTCACACCCAGAGCTCACCAGGCCTGCCCAGGCCCAGGCCCCAGGTTTCCTTCCTCCCCGTTCAACACCACCCCTCCCTGTCCCACCTGTAGTCAGGGTTATGAGGAAAACCATGGGACCTCCTCTACCCCAGTGCAGAAAACAAAAGCAAAGACAACCTTCCCACATCAAGTTCCCTACAACTCCTGGTTTGGGTCCATCCTCGGAAGCTGTGGCCACACCCTTACACACCGGCATCCCCCTGCCTCTGCTTCCTGAGTGCTGGGATTGAAGGAGAATGCACCACCTGGCTGCACTTAGGTATTTTTATTATCCTCCTTCGTTAGGCTAGCCTGACTCTGATATTTCTATTTTCTCCGTTTTTCTATTATTTGCAACAATTTTTTTTTCTTGAAATTCTTCTCATTCATGCTAAACAATTTCTTTGAAACAATTTCCACTTGAATATATTACCCACTGTGGGGTAGAGAGCTACAAGTTCAGGTCCAATTAGAGGTGAGTTCAAGGTCAGGCTTGGCAGCTTACTGAGGTTCTGTCTCAAAATTATAAAGTAAAAAGAGGGCTTGCTTGTCTGGTATACATGAGACTTTCAGTTTAATTCCCAGTACCTCAAAATAAGTTTTGCATATGTGGCTTTTCTAGTTTGCTATACACACTGAAAAAGATGTATCCAAGGCCAACATGCACGAACACATATATGAGACCGAATGTCACATACTGTAGGCTGCCTTCAACTTAGTATATAGCCAATGATGATAAACCTTCGCTTCTGCTGCCTCCACCTGAGTTTACTTCCTAAGATTATTTTTTCTCTTGTCCAGTGTTTTGTTCCAACTGAACTATCTTAGCCTCCCAAGTTCTAAATGTCCATGCTTTCTATTGGCTATACATAAATATCCCAGATTCACTTTGCTTCTTTATTTTCTGAAAGTGAGGATGCTAACTTTGGGGCTGGAGAGATGGCTCAGTGGTTAAGACCACTGGATGCGCTTCCTGAGGACCCAGGTTCAATTCCTAGCACCTAAACTGTAACTCCAGTCCCAGGAGAGTCAGCACCTATTCTGACCTCCAAAGGCCACAGATATACCCACAGGCAGGTATAAAATAAAATAATAATCTCAACCATAATTTAAAAAAGAATACTAATGTTCCATGATTGCTGAGTATCTACTTCAGGGCCAATCATTGCCCGGGCCTGTGCTGGCCAGGTAGGGGCTCTTCCTATAAACAGCATCAGGTGGAAAAGGCAGCTCTGTGAGTTAGGACGCACTGCAGATGTGAGTACTCACCCAGAAGAAACCCTACCTAGAGAACAAAATGAAACATCTCAGTAATACTTGACACTGAATATATACTTGGATTGAATGAAGTGTTAAACAGATGAGGCCTTGAAAAAAATTCTTAACTGTCGCTATGAGGAAATTTAAAATGGCTTCCCATTTGCCCACACATGTCAATCAGTGGTGGCCTGTGAATATCACACACTCAGACAGGTGAGACTGGCGTTTTCTTCCTGCTTTTGTGAGATGGGGTCTCAACTGTGTGCCTCTTGCTGGCCTGGAACTCAAGACCCTTCTGCCTTAGTCTCCCCATGCTGGGCTCACAGCAGGAACGATACTCAGCTATTTCCCTGACTTGGGGGATAGCTCGCCAGCAATGAGTCAAGCAAACAGGATTTTTGTTGAGGTTTATTAAAACTAACACAATATTTGTACTTGAGAATACTGAGCCCTAGAAAGACAGTTTTAAACCTTGAGTACTATCCGTTCCCTGAAGACCGGAAGCTGTAAAAGTTCAATACTCTTCAGCCAAGCCTGTAGAAGATGCCTGAAGGGGGAGGGGCCACCAGCCTTGCTCTGCGGGTTCCTGTCAGCAGTTGTGGTCTCACCATTGAATTCATCCATTGAAACTGAGCTGTTAAGTGGAAAGGGGGTCTCATCTAGGAAG
Organism: Acomys russatus; assembly: GCF_903995435.1. NCBI lineage: Eukaryota > Metazoa > Chordata > Mammalia > Rodentia > Muridae > Acomys > Acomys russatus. The sequence goes on along the minus strand of NC_067151.1, from coordinate 15,190,917 downwards.
GACTGAGCCTACATGGGCAGGGAGGTAGGTTCACTCTGGGACAGTAGGACATTGTGACATCAGCGGTGATGGTCTCTGAGTTTCCTACTGCTGACCCCCCCCCCCCTCCCGAGTGCAAGCTGTTACTTGCTCCAAGCCCATCCCTCTACCATGAGTGTGAAACAGCTAAAATCAGCAGATCCGCATGGACCTTGAGGTGACAGGCTGGCTCTGGTGAATATTGGTATTTTCTATTTAGAAGGGGACCCACCCCAATCTTACTTGTTTATTGAGAAGTGGATACAGATGCCCAATTCCCTGAGGTTTTTCCCTTTGTCCTGATTAAGGCTTCCTCTTCGAATGGTTCTGAATGTGGAGGAAAGAGTCCCAGGCAGTCATTGCTTCAGCTTCACTGGTAACGTTTACTGGGGCAGGGGAGAGCAAAGGCTTTTATTTCTAAACCCACTCTCACAATTTTGGTGTGAACTGAGGGCTGTGGCCACCACAGACTCCCTGTGGGTCATAAGGCCTAATCCTTATTTTGGAGGCTGAGAGTAAAGTACAGAGACACAGGTGTGTTTAGCATATATGAGGCCCTGAGTTCATTTTCTAGCACACAAAATGTTACACACAAAAATGCTATAATTCTGCACCAGTAAGTTCTGCATATTATTGTATTCAGGCTAAAATATGTTGCAACATTCAAAGCCACTCAGTTTCATTGATCTGTATCAGTGAATATTAGCTTTAACGTGGCAATTTTAAACCTTTGCAGCAACAGTTTCCAAATTGGTTTACCTCAGAATGTCACCTATCTATGAACACTATGCATTATAGCTATGTGTGTACAAAGAATGTGTGTATGCATGTGTGCAATACTGGATTTCAGATAGTTGTTCTCAATTTATTTATTTTTACTGAACCAAAATTAACTGCTATAAAAGTTGTTCTTAAAATTATGTATTTGAGGCGCTGTAGAGAGAGCTCAGTAGGTAAGAAAACCTGCCGTTTAAACTTAAGGAGCTGAGCTCAGATCCCAGCACCTACATACAAAGCCAGGCATGCCAGTCTATAACCCAGTGCTATTGGGGTGGGATGGGGCTGACATAACAGCATCCCTGGAGGCTGCTAGCTGCTACCCTATCCAGATTCAGTAAGAGACCCTGTCTCAAAAGAGTGAGGCCAAGAGTGATAAAAACACTATATCCAATCTCTTCACTGGCCTCCACGTGTGTGCAAAGGTATGTGCACACCTTCAGGCAGACAGACACGCACACACACACACACACAAACACACACACTTCTGTATTTGAAAAAAATTAAAATATTTAAAACATGTTAATGAGTACCTTTCTGTTAATCAAATATTATAATTTATGCTTTATCTTCATTTTTATTAATTTATTATTTTTTAAATGGAACCTTCCATTAAAAATATCCAGGAAAAATTTCACAAATGTGCTTATCTCACACAATACCAATGATTAATATTCTCCATTTCATATTCAATCCTATAACCTGAAAATGTAAGATGGATACTATTGTTATTGCATTTACCATGTATATAATTTGCATTAGCCAAGGAGCATGAATATCCTACTACAATAACCAACAGTATGGATGCTTTTATTATTGTTGTTGGTATAACTTGTTTTGAGATAGGTTCTCATTGTGTAGCCCTGCCTGAGCTGGAACGTGTTATGGAGACTAGGCTGGCCTGCACTTGCATCAGCCTATCAAGTGCTGGAATTAAAAACATGTGCCACCACACCTGCTCCAATTATCACTGTGGGTTTTGTTTTTGTTGTTGTTGTTTGTTTGTTTTTAAGTGCAGGGTAAACATTCTACCATTGAGTTGTATACCCACAGCCCTATGCAGTCTTAAGAGCAATGGGGAGCCATCAGATTCTTTTAACTTATACAACTGCTACTGTGTGTGTGTGTGTGTGTGTGTGTGAGACAGAGAGAGAGAGAGAGAGAGAGAGAGAGAGAGAGAGAGAGAGAGAGAGAGAGAGAGAGATGTGTCAGCTGCTCACTTAACACTAAAAACTCAAATAGAAGCTGGCTTGGTTCACATTCCCAGAAAGGGCGACAGTAGGACACCCAGTTCATGTGTCTGCAGCCCCAGATCCTGCAGGGAGACGCAAGGTAGACACTGGAGAATCCCCAGGAGTTCAAGGGTCATACCAGTCTGCCATACCAGGTCAAAAAGCAACAGGGGCCCGGCTTTAAACAAGGCAGAAGGCATGGACTGACACCCCAAGTTGTTCTTTGACCTGCATACAAAAAGGCCATGGCATCCCTGACCCCACATACAAACAAAATTACCCCAAAGATGGGTGTAATGGCGTCTTTTGCCCTGGCCATGGAGGCAAATGATTATCAGATGAGGTTTTAAATCTAATGGTATACCCTAGGGGCCATAGAAATGCAAAGGGAGATGCCCCCAAAGGCAGGAACTCAGAGTAAGAAACCAACTGTACCAGTTAAGAGAACACACTAAGCAGATTGTCTAAGTTTCGATCTCAGCTCTATTACTTGCTGTGCAACCATAGGCACACGCACACACACACACACACACACACACACACACACACACATATATATATATACCCACTCTGTGCTTCAGTGCTCCCTAATGGACACAGCTCAAACCTGAAGTTTGCATGAATGTTATGGGCTTAGGCAGTCCAATACACTGGGTGTCACTCTGGAGTGGTGTCAGAGGCAAAGGCAGACAAGCCAGGAAACATAAAGACATGTTAGTCTTCATGCTTAGCAGGAGAAGACTGAAACATGAGCTGCCTTTGTGTGGAGAGGGTCATGACAAAGGGAGCGGAAAGATGAGGGGAGAGAATCTCCTGTGGCTCCACAGAGGCTCATGGGAGGATAGTTCTTGAAGGCCGCCGAGGAAGAGATTCTGGTCTGCACTGCAGACAGACAACTCTGGGGCAGAAGGAGAAGTACAGAGAAGGGCTGAGGGGACACACATGCCGGTTACCCAGGCAGCTAAGGCAGGGCTGGTATATGATGAAACCCCCATCTCAAAAGGAGATGGAGACAAGAGGCTATTGATGAGAGGCAGCTGTTGCCAGGGACAGGTGGAGTGCAGGTGTGCCGAGAGGGATGCAGGTGGGCTAGGCTAAGGGAGCTGAGGTAGATCACTGGGAAAGGTTCCTGTTACACTTATATAAGGATAAGATAACAATAGATACAAGGTACCAGATATTATGTTATACAAAGTTTATTAAATGAACATGGGAGAAGGAATGGGGGAAGGGGTACAGAGAGAGAGAGAGAGAGAGGGAGGGAGGGAGGGAGGGAGAGAGAGAGAGAGAAAGTAGAGAGAGGAGAGGGGTAGAGGAGGTAGAGAGAAAGAGACTATATGGAGGGTCTGTCCTTTTATATGGCCTTGGGCAGGGTCACACCCCTTGGCAGGTAAGCGATGACATCACAAGTAGGCGGACTCAAGCAGAATCCTAACAGTTCCTATATTTAGCTGTGTGATGAAAAAGCAGAAGGGGGGCGGCGGCCGGGGGGCGGGGAGCAGGTTTCGGTTTAAAATTTTTGGTTTTGTAGAGCTTTGGAGGGTGTTAGTGGCATGAACAGAATTGGTGTTTAGGACACTCCACTGCAGAGCTTTAATCAAGATTTTGGACTCACTGGGATATGTATGGGATCTAGGGAGTACAATACATGAAGAGACTCAGAGATGGTTCTGAAAAGCCTAGCACTGAAAACTCCACGAGTTTAGCTAGCAATGAAGAATGGAGGGGAGCCTAGAAGGAAATCAAGTCTTGGAAAATGATGGAAACTCCAGGAGGCAGTGTGTTCAACGAGGAGAGAAAGAGGTCCAGTGGAACTAAGGATGTCCCTTGCAGTTGGCACTTAGGAAAGGGGCTTTAAGAAAAACCTACAAGCTATTGTTGCAATAAAGTCTAACGGAGTGTGGCAAGAGACCGAGTCCTCTTCGTTAATATTTTAGGTTTCTAGGTTGAGTTCCCAGAGAATATCCACAGGTGTGATCCAGTTTCACGCTCGCTACGTGTCATTTTCTTAGAGCCTAGCAAGAAGCTAGCCACATCAGCACACATACACTGCCGGTGGAAAGAATGAATGGATGACAGTCTGTAGCGCCAAAGATCCGCCTCTGCAGGACTCTGGGGGTCCCAACACGTGGCTAGTTCTAAGCAGTAGCAGGAGGCCTCGAGGAGTTACAAAACACTTGTTTTTTTAATAGAAACTTGGAAAAACTGTTAACCTCCGGGGCTGCTCTGGTGGTATTTGCCTATGTTCAAGGGAGACCCACGCTGATGATGAAAATGCGCACGGTGCTGCTTTACACAAACCTGGGCAATCGTGGACAGCTTTTTTCTAAGTGCCATACTTGCTGTTTTGTTTCCTTCCTCTGCAGGGAGCACTGTATTTCCTTCTCCCCGCAGCACACACGCGTCCTCTGGACCGCAGCTCGGAAGCCAGGCTAGGTCAAGCTAGGACAGTCCACCAGGCACGACAGTGACTCTAGGCGCAATAGTCTCCCGGATTCTTCCCAAAACTTACCCGGGGACTCTGACGTGGAGCTATTTAGGAGCGCACGGCGGACAGGACGCGGCCGTGACGAGGGCGCCTTGAGTGAGTGGGGACGCAGGCAGGGGCCCCGCCGCCTCGTCCTCACCGTGCCCGCGGCCGCCCGCCGCGCGGGTCTCAGTGCGTGTCCGCAGCCCGGGCTGCCGGGGTCGCCCGGCCGCTCGCGCCACGGATGCCCGCTGGCCAGGCCGCCCACCCCGGGGCCCGCGCCCTCCGCCTCCCGCGGCCGGGCCGCTCCGCGGGCCGCCGCACTGCGCATGAGCGGGAGCCCGGCGAGCCCGTGAGAGGCGCCGCCGCCGCCGCCGCCGTCCATTCGCTGCGGAGCCGGAGGAGGAGGGGAGAGGTCCGGAGGACACCAACATGGTGAGGCACCGCGGCGCCGTGCCGCCCGGCCCGGGCCCCCGGCCCCGCCGCGCTCCGCTACCACTGCTCAAGCCGGCGCCCGGCTCGGTCCGTCCCTTCCCAGCGCCGCCGCTACGCGAGGGCCGGGCAGCGGAGCGCGGCGGGGCCTAGTCGCCCGAGCGGGGCCGGGCGCGGAGGCGTTGGGGGACGGCCCGCGCCCCATTGTGCGGCCGGGCGGCGCCTGGGCAGCGGGCCCGGGGCTGCCTGGTCCCGGCCGGGCCCCTCGGTGCTGGCGGCCCGGGCGAGCCGGCGTCGGCCTTCCCCGTCCGCGCTAGCCCCCGGCGCCCGGGAGTTGGGGCGGCTCGGCAGAGGCTCGGTCCCCGCGAGAGGACTGGGAGGCTCCGGGCTGCGGACGGAAGTGCAGCCGGGGGACCCGAGACCTGCTGCCTTCCGAGCGAGCGCCTGCTCTATTTGCTTGGGGTGGGAGGAGTAATTGCTTTATGATAGCAGTTAGGGACCATTTGTGATTCTTAAAAAACAGTTTGTCAAGTTGCTCCTCTCCTGGTTTTTGTTTGGGTGAGAAAAAGTCACGGAAGCTGGAAGACGCTGTGGTGAGCTGAGTCCTTTGTCATTAAGTACCTGGCGCTGCTGGTCACTATTTTTCAGTTTGGAAGTACACAGTCACACCTTGTTGGAGTTCCCGGCAGGCTGCTGGAAGAAGAGTACAAGTGATATGGTCTTTTCGCTCCTGAGAGCAGAAAGGCCTCTTTGGGGAGGGTGTGTGCCCCAGATTTCAGTTGTGGGGGGGGGGGGAGTGCTGTTTTGGCTCTGTGACACTTATGTGGCCCCAGCCTCCAGCTGCCTTAGTGTCATGTGTGGATTATGTAGTAGATTTCTCTTCTGTGCTATGTTCGTGAAACTTTATATTTGTAAGAAGGCTTTCTCGTAAAGTTCAGTTTAGTGTTGGATGGAGATACAATGTAAGTTCAAAGACCCGCAGTTTCTCCTTTAGTTATCTCAGGCCTTGGCTGTTAACTCCTGAACCCCCAGGTGTTTCCACTCTCTTACTGAGGTGCTTGGATGGTGCGGGTCTCCGATGAGCGAGCGGTGTATGTATGCAGCTTCCCACAGACAGCCTACGTCAGACACCTGCCCTCGAATCCAGAGCCCTCCAGTGCTCATTAGGAATACAGGACTCACGCTGTTTTGATGCGAGGTCACTTTGGGTTTGGACTTGTAGCCGCCTGTCCCTTTGGTTAATATTAAATTAGCTCATTTTGGAACTTAGCCGTAAGTCATGCAATCGTACCAGTGGGTTAACTTAAGGCACTTTCTATGCCTTAACGAGTTCTACGTCACACGTACTGCCTCGGTATGATCTTGTTCAGAAAGTCAATATGGGCCCATAAGAATCTTACAGTAAAAGTATTTCGTTATCCATTTACAATTGTTTCTTAAATGATTATTATTAAAGTTTTGTTTTCTGGTATGTGCACCACAACTCATTTCTACAACATGAATTATTGCCAGTTTTAGGAAAGGCATAAAATGATGGAATCTCTGAAATATTTCTATAAGGAAAAAATTAGATTACCTACCTCTTACACTTACGCAGAGACCAAAAATAACGCAGGGCTGGGATCAACCCTAGGCAGGGCTTCATGCATGATAGGCAAGTGTATTTAAGGAAGTGATCAAAACATCCGAGTTTCCTCTTTACTTGTAAAGTTCTACCGAGTTTCATAATTTTATGATTCTAATGATTTTTTTTTAAATATGTAAGGTATATGTAGCTTGTGTAATCTGTTAGGTGTTTATAAGTTACAGACATCCTTAGGCCTATAGTGTCTCAGATCATTTGACACATCTCTTCCCTTTACAGAAGGAGAAACTGAGGCTTCAGAAGGTTTTTCAGGTTCAAGTTTGTTAGATGGTTACAAAAATAAGACTATTTTCTCCCAGACTATGATTTCTTGGTATTTGTGGAACATGTAAATAAGTCTTTAAAATCTCATGAAATCTAGAAAAATGGATGAAAATTGCATTTGTTTAAATTATATTAAATGGAGAAAATAAGTATTACAATAAATATGTTAAGTAACAAATTAAAGTTAATGGGTAGTTAATGTTGTTAAGTACTGTTTTTAGTGGATTTAAAATGTTTGGACCTCAAAATGTATAATTATATTTTCTGCAGATAGGAGGCCCTAAAAATGCCATGTGTAAATCTGTTCTGGGTTGTTTTTTAGATTTTGCTGTGCATCTTTTGTGTATCTACAAGTAAAGTAAAGGAAGGCCTGATTGCTTTTGGCATTCACTTAAGTGTCTGCTGTGCTCGCTTGAGCTGTTCTAAGCATTGAGGAGATGTATCTGTCTCTGTCAGACAGCAATCTAGGGAAAGTCAAAAAATAAACACTGTATATATTTCTTTTCCTGCAGTTTAGCAGGTGCTGAGTGTCTCGGGAAAGGCAGCGATGAGGGAGGGAATGAGTATAGGAGTGCTAGGGCCTGCTGGAAGTGGGGACACAAAATAGCAACGCAGGGTCTGCACCACAGATGAGGTAAACCAAGCAAAATGGGAGTTGAGAGAACAAGCCTTGCAGAATAAACAGGGTGGAGAGCGAGTTTGAGAGACCAGTGTGTGAAGTGTGTGGAAGAGGTCACTGGAGCAAAGGAGGGAGGGAAGTGAGAGGATGGGCTTTGCCAGGAGAACATTGTAAAGTTACCAGATTTTCACTTCTGAGAGACGGGAAGCACTGCTTAGCTCTGAATGACATGGCAGTGTTACTTTTGTCTCCTGTATCCTGTTACAATGTGACAGTCATTTTAAGACGTCCTTTACATACAAGACTCTCATAAAGTTTTCTCTTATGTAGCATATGTGTACAGAGTATTGAATTCTGGTTCACTATATAATGTTTAATACATTTTCCTCTAGCTGTTCTAGCATTAATTAAAAAAAAAACATTTTCTTAAAAGTGTTGGGTATTTTGGTGATTTGTATGTACATCAATGACTGTATGTAGAACACTTGGTCTTTGAGGAGAGAAGAAATTGAGTTTTTTTTAACATATGTTTTTTAAACATAACTCATGCTAATCTGACCGCTTTAACTCTATTCCTACTGCAATTTGTGGAGTAGGAAGCATTGCTTCCTGCCGGCAGCAGGGCTGGCACATGCCTTGGTGGATCTTAGTGACTGAGCCAGGTGAAGAGCTAGCATAGGAAAGAGCGGGGATTGCAAACAGGGTCCCTGGTTCCATTACTTGATTCCTCTGCCAGCGCCCACACTTCGCCTTAAAAAAGAACTAAGCAACGTTTCACTACTGATAAGGGAACTCTGGCTAGTTTGACTCTACTTTCTTATGTTGAACGTAACCAAGTTGCAATCAAATAATTTTGATATGAATATTAGAAAAGGAAAACTCTTGGTATCTGTGAAAACATTGTAATAAAATTAACTGAGTGTGGGTTTGATTTTTCTTAAGTTGTAAAGTGCTGGACACATTTGAGTCTAGTGCTACTTTATTCAGGTCTCTACAGACCAGAATTGGATTGGGGCGTACATAATAAAGAAAATCTGAGGAAGCCCTTTTTCTCACAGCACCATCTGAGGTGCAGAGGCCCAGCTCGCACTTGGGCATGGTAGACAGGCACTCTATCGCTGCCTACATCCCAGCCCAAGAAAACCTCTTTGTAAAGCACAGGATGTGCAGATCTGGGTGTGGTGGTGGTTGCCTGTAATCCAGCATGCTGGGAGCTAAGCGGGAGGATAACAGTGGGAGTTCAAGGCCAGCCTGGGCAACATAATGAGTTCAGAGACAACCAGGCCTATATAGTAAGGCTCTACCTTAGAGCAAACAATCAAGCAAACAACAACAAAACAATAAAAACATAAATAGTACGATGCTGTTCAGGTCATTGGGGTGTCAGCCGTGATAGTCGATGAAGACAATCAGTTCCAAGTGGTATTCAGTTGCTGTGGATAGAAACAGCTCACTGAGTAGCTAAGTGATTGAGTTGCCCAACCACTTTAGGTTGGTTGTACCCCTCAGGAAGAAAAAGCACCTCCAACACCATTTTATTTTTTTTAATTTTGTGAAAAGTTTTTAAACTGTGGGTCTGGTTTATAAAATTTAAAGAGCTTTACTGTTGAATAGTAATTTCTAACAATTTTTTTGATCAGGTGCTGAAGTATATACTACTGCTCACCTTGTTAGGATGGTATATTTTAATTTTAATAAATACTTAGGGGGCTGGAATGTTCATGGGGTGCTTCAGTGAAGCCCTGAGTTTCGCTCTCACCGTACTGCCATGCTGTATATACCTTTAATCCCAGCATGCCATAGGGCTAGACAGGAAGATCAGACATTCAAGGTCACCCTTAGCTCAGTATGGGACACATGGGCAGACCCCATCGTACATTTAAAGTATTTATTACATTATTAGAGTACATACAGAATTTTAAAATTAGATTCCAAATATTTTATCAATTGTTGAATGCTAACCATTGTAGTTACCTACGAAAACGTAAACATTCAGTCCTTCCTTCCTTCCTTCCTTCCTTTCTCTTTCCTTTTTTTTTTTTTTTTTTAGAAAGATGTTTATGGAAAGAGAAAAGCATTTTTAAAAAATTATTTATTTATTTATTTATTTATTTTGAGATGAGATTACCAAGGCTAGTTTACTCTTGGGCTCAAATGATCTTTCTATATCAGCTTCCCAAGTAGATGAGGCAAATACATCACTACACCGAGGCTGGAGAGCAAGTTAGTTATTGTGGCTGCTTTTTAGGTGGTCAAGCAGTAAGTTGGGGAAACTCAATTGAAAAATGACCAAGAAAAGTAATATTGAAGGAACTTGTTTCTGTTCTCTTACAACTAGAAATGAACAAAAATAGCTTTTAAATAGTCAGACACTTTTTGTTAGAAAATCAAGATATTATTCCATTTTAGCAACAGCCATCTTTTGAGTAATACAATGATTTTGAGGAGTACCAGAGAGAAAATTGCTTAAATGTCTATGAATAGAACACTTGTTAAAATTTTGACGGTCATGTGCATGCTTCTAATGCTGACAGTGGGTGATGAGACAGGATGGCAGCGAGTTCAAGGCTACTCAAGGCTCCATGGGGTGGGGGTGGGGTCTAAGACCTGTCTCAAAACCCTGTGAGTAACATTCTGTGCAAGCATTTTGGATAGTATAGATGTACTTTCTGATTATATCATTGTACATAATAACTACATAGGGTTTGCCACATTCTGCTTAGTAGCAGGATACTGCTTACTTCTTAGATAATTTAAACTGTTATTCATGCTACAGGAAACTAAAGAATGGATGATAAGCTGCACAGGCCTAGTAATCAGTAATTATTCTATACTTCCGATTATAATGTAAAAGAATGTTCTGAGTTGTTTGATTTAGCTTAGTATTAGCAGTTGTACGCAGCTCCTTGAGTTTTCTGGCCCTAACCTGTTTATATTTTATGTCAAGCTTTTTCACTAGAAAAGGAAACTGACTTCTAGTAGCTGTAGTTGTTTCTGTCTCCTCATTCAGAGCTATAGATTGTCATCTGTTTAAAAAGTAGACTACAGTCATGGAGCCATAAATGTACTTTCCATCTTGTTTTATTACTTGTCTTAAAAATAACCCACCTCCTTACTCCCGCAGCAAAGCCCTAAATAGATGTTCTACCGTGGCGTGAGCCCATAATGGCCTGGGGACTAGATTGGGAGGCAGTGTTGAGCAGGGAGTGGGGTGGGAATGGTAGTGTTTACATTGGAGAAGGGAGAAGTCAGTTCTGTTGGCATAGATGAAGACTGCTGCCCTCCCCTCCCCTGCTCTTTCTGCTGACTCAAAGGTGGCGCTGCTGTGACCTTTGTTTTCATTTTCACATGAAGATGCCTTTAGAATAAGTGGAAAAACTATTCTTTGGAGCCAGGTGTAATTCTTCAATACTGCTCTGTCCTTTTTTGGTGAGTGTAGGTCCTACTCCAACAGGTGACTTCCTTTTCCATAGGATAGGCCCAGTAGATGCTTTTCTGTGTAAATCAGGCTGATCCCCTGCCTCTAAGCCCACCTTGGGCAGCTGAGACAGGACTAGCTCTCAAGTTTCAAGCTAGCTTATGGCAACAAAGGGAGATCTTATCTCTCCCCAGTGTCCCCCCTCCTCCCAAAAAGAAAAGGAAAATGTAAGTGGCTAGCATAAGGTCTGAAACACTGTAGTAACTCAAATAAATACAAGCTGCTAAGTTTTTTTATTATGTCATTATTTTTCATTTACCATTTAAATACTTTTTATTCGTACTCCCCTCCTTCATTATTCTTGCTTAATTTATGGACTAAAAGACTCTGTATATGTACAAGTTAAGGTAGTTCACGTTAAATGCCTACAACTGTAACGTTTTGCTTACTGAAGCAGAGATTAGTTTTCTTCAAATCACACAGCAGTTAGGAGGGAGGCCGTCCAGGTGGGATGGAAACCTTGCCAGTTAGGCATGTTAGGTCATGTTCAGGTGTGCCTCTGCAGCCAAAGGAAAGGTCGCAGGTTACTCTCACTTTAGCCTGGCTCCCTAGGGTAGAACTTTGTCCCTAGCTGAAGTTTCTCTTGGAGCAGATCATTTCATTTACTGGCTTTCCCTGCACTTTTGACCTGTGATCCATGGGAAGGCCATTTGTAGTTAAGTGTTTTGGGTATGAGTAACACTGAACTGTGTCTGTGCCGACTTGGTCTTACATAAGGAAACATAGCGTGCTAGACTAAAGCTAGTGTTTATAAATCTCATAGGAATTTTAAAATGTTAAGTACATGCCGATCACATAGGACTAGCCACACAGAGCTATTGGAAGTCATGCTAGCTTGTGAGAGATTGAACTTCGGTTGTCAGCTTGGTGGCAAGTGCCTTTACAGGCAGAGCCATCTCACTGGCATCTATGACACACAGAGCTTTAATGCAAGTGACACATGATCGGTAAGGTGGTTTTGCTGAAGTCAGAGTCTCACTCACTAAGTAGCCCTGGTTAGCCTGGGACTTGCTATGTAGACCAGGCTGACCTTGAATTCACGTAGATCTGCCCTCTGCCACTACATCTGGCCCCATTAAGGTATTATGATATTTTGAAACATTGACTCTTATCAACTAACTAGAAAGGCAATTCAAAAATTACTTCCAGACCTGGAAAGATGGCACAGAATGTAAGAGACTTGCTGCTCTTACAGAGGACCAAGGTTAGGTATCCACACGGCCATGCAGTCAGTCATTTGTGATCTAGTTCCAGGAGAGCCGACCGCCCCACCCAACCTTTGCAGACAGGCACAACACTCATACTAACTTAAACAATGATAATACTTTCTTTGAAACTGTGGGTCTGAGTATCTTTCTGGAGTTGAGACAAAAGTTAAACTTAAGGTAAGAAGATGAACATTGGCTGGGCGAGGTGGATCTCTGTGAGTTTGAGGCTAGCCTGGTCCACAAAGCATGTCCCAGAGAGCCAGGGCTACATAACTGAATCCTTTTTTTTTTTTTTAAACAAATACTACATCCTTCTGTTTTAAAATTCAAGGCGATAGTTGGCCAGGAAGCCATTTTCCATGTACATTTTTTTGGGTGGAAATATAGTAGGAAGACTTTCTCAACTTTACCATCATTCTGATTTTTTTCCTGCGGGGTATTCCTGGGCTTCTGTTAATCTAGTCACTGTGTTTTGTGAGTTCAGTGGTAAAATAGCGTAGCTAGGTCCAAAATACTGTATTTGACGTTTTCACGTAAATTGCTCATTTTGGTGCTGGGGATTAAACTTGGAGTGTGTACTCTACAGCTTAGCCACACCCTCTTCTGGAAAAAGAAAAATTTCTCAATGTGTTTTTTAAATTTATTGAGTTTAAAAAAGGAGGGAAGGGAATGTGCACAGATTTAAGTATAGAGTGGCATGTGTTCATGGTCTAGGTATTTTTTATTTTTGTAAAGCAAATAGGTGAGTTTTATTGTACAGGTTATGGAAAATTTCTGGGCTCTACCCGCACCCTACACTTCTCATCCCTCCTTTTTTTTTTTAAGAATAAAAATAAGAATCTTAACGCAGCCTGAGTATTACGTGTCCTTGTATTCCTACTGCTATTGGCTCTTCTTGAAACCTTGGTAATTTCTAAGTGGCCTTCACACTTGAAGACTGAGGACTGCACAGTCACACTTAGCCCCTCTGCTCTACTCTTTGGAAATTCATAGTAAAGTAACCCTGACCTACACAGCTGACTGCTGAATCGCTGAGGCTGGCTCACGGAAAAAGGTTTTCCTGAGTTTTTTTAAATAGAAATGGAGAAAATCTACAGCCAGGTGTGGTGCATGCCTTCAGTCCCAGCACCCGGAGGCAGAGGCAGGTGGATCTCTGAGTTCAAGGCCAGCCAGAGATGCACAGAGAAACCCTGTCTTGAAAACTCTAAATTCAAGAAAAAAAATCTTTCTTTTTTTTCTTCCTCCTCAGTCCCCCCCCCCCCCCCCCCATCCTCCTGCTTCCCAAGAATTCTCTGCTTAATCTAGCAGTCCCTCCCTCTTAGGTTGGCAAGCTTTTGATGCCATTCTCTCTTGGCATTGGAACACTTTGCCCAGTACCAACCTGTGTGGCCTGGGAAAAGGAGATGGGAGTGTTAGTGTTCTAAGTGGCCTGAGAAGAGGCAGATGTCAGTTACCTAGGAGAGCATGGTGGCCTGCAGCCTGTGGAAGCAGTGCATCCTCCTGGAGGGAGATGAGTGCAAAAACTTGCCCTAGGTGCGGAAGTGAGCAAGGCTGACAAGTAGTGGAGGGTGCTTATCAGACGCTGCAGAGCAGGCAGGAGTGGGACGTCTCACAGCCCCTCCAGCCTGCTCGCCTATCAGTTCTTTGCCAGGTGCTGCCCATCTGTTTTTATGAGGTTGCAAATGAGTAAGGAGCTCCTTTTAAGGAATGTGTTTATTTCCCTACAGACCAACAATTTACACTTGAAACAAAGAGTTACTTACGTTAAAAACTAAGATGTACAACGTGAAATTAAGTAGTTTGTGTAATGTTGATACTTAGTTGAATACAACAGCCTTTTATCTTGTCCTTGGCATTTTCTAATACCTAGCTTTCCGTCAGGAAGTCACCAGTGCAGTGACAGTTCTTGTAGTAGTTTAGGCCGTGCTTTTTAAGTTCCTCTCTTCAGCAGGGAGCAGCATGCTGTGCGCATTACTGTTAAAGTCCCAGATAAGCCAAGTTGTCTTGCTGCCTCTAAACTTAGGGGATGGAGAGAAAGCTACACAAAAAGTTCTGTCATGGTTACCTCAAAAGTAATTTCCAGGCTCACTTTCTGCATTGTACAGTGTCAATGGGATCACAGCAACACAGCTTCTTTAAAAAGGTATAAATACGACAGGCATGCTGAGGTTTCCAAGGCTGAAATAAAGATGTGTTTATCTTTTACTTTCAGTTAATTAACTTAAAGGAATGTAAATGATTTCCTTTTTGGCTATTTCACTGGGATTGTCATTGAATAATGCATTTCACAGATGGGTCTTTGAGAGATATGCCTTGTGATAGACTACACAGTGGTTCTCAATCTTCCTAATGCTGTGACCCTTTAATATAGTACCTCATGTGTGGTGATCCCCCCAACCATAAAATTATTTCTGTTGTTGCTACTTTATAACTGTAATTTTGCTGCTGTTATGAATCATGATGTGAATATTTTTGAAGATAGAAATTTGCCATAGTGACCGCCCCATGGATTTAGAGTCACTGGCCTGTCACTTAAGTGGTATCCGGAGGAGGTAGGGTTACCAGTCAAGTACAGGAAGCAGTATAGTTTACTATTTTTGTTTCCGTGGTGGATAGTGGTTAAGGTTGTAATCTGTCACTTCGTACATTAATACTTACCAGGAGAGGAGAGAGTGACAGATGAGACTCATGACATAAAGGTAGCTCATGTTCTGAGAGATAGAATTTATTTTCATACTTAATTTTGTGGTCTTATTTTCACTCTGTGATAGTGGTAATCCTTGATAGTCTCCCCAAGAGTCTCGAAAGCTTTATAAGTACATGCATTAAGAAGGACTATTCCAAGAATATTTACTAGGATTTGAATTTGTGAGGGTACTTTTGTTCTCTCATTTCTTCTACATACACTGGCTGAATTTTCGTGAAGAGTACTTACCTTCTGGGTCTGTTTCTCTGTGTGTAGCTGGAAGTTGACGTTGGTGACCTATCACTTTGGACTGTAGGAGTTCTTAGTAGTGCCCCTTGAGTGGCAGAGGGCTGTGTCTGTAATGTGGTCGGCCCTCCATTTACATTGCAGGGTTAGAAGAGCCCAAATATTTTGCTGAGAAAACAGAATTGGGAATTAAAAGGAGGGAGAGTTTAGTGGAGACCAGCATGGGGTGGGTGTGCGAAGTACAGTGCCAGAGACCTGCTTAGTTTGCTTTGGGTTTTAGTCAGCAAAGTGAGTCCTTGTCAGTGGATGCAAAGTGAAAACGGAAAGCCCCAGGCCTCTTAGGCTCAGGCACAGAAAAAGAGATGATTCCCTCCAGGAAAAGCAAAGGGAGAAAGGGTCTTAGTAAGCAGTGCCTCAGGGACCAGGGAGGCGGCTCAGCTGGTAAAGGAAGGCATCTGCTGCTAAGCGTGATGACCTGAGGTCATCTCTAGGTCGTACACGGCAGAGGGGAGAAGTGGCTCCTACAAATTGTCCTTTTTCCTCCACATTAGTATCTTGGCATGTATGTGCCCTTAAGTGTGTCCCCACACATGCACGCTCACACACATGTAAGCACACCCAAAATAAATATATAATTAAAAGCTCCTCATGCAAGGTTGTATATATGTAGAGTAGATTCTTTTTTGAGGGGAATGTGAGGGAATTCTAGCAACAGTTACATGTTTCCTAAACACCAACTAGGAGAAATCACCTTCCTCCCTTTGGTGGAAACAGCACAAACCCAGGCAAGCCAAGCTGGGCGGGGCAACAGGACTGCAGCAAATACCTGCTTAGTCAGACATGGTGCCTAGGCTCACTGCATGTGTTCTTTGATGCAAGGAGGCTGAGCTTTCCTGTCCTGTCTCCATGCTTGTACCTTTCCAGAACTCTACCAAACTTTGTGTTTTAGATACTTTTAACTTGTCTTGCTGATTAATGATAGATCACAAATAAGTATTAGTTTAAAAATATGTCCTTGTTCTGTGAAGAAAAACATTGTTGCTGCTGCTGATTTAGCTACATTGAATGTGTAGTGATGTTTTACATAGTTTCAGTTTGTTTTCTGGTTCTCATAGAACAAGTTGAAATCATCACAGAAGGATAAAGTTCGTCAGTTTATGATCTTCACCCAATCTAGTGAGAAAACTGCAGTAAGTTGTCTTTCTCAAAATGACTGGAAGTTAGATGTTGCAACAGATAATTTTTTTCAAAATCCAGAACTTTATATACGGGAGAGTGTAAAAGGATCGCTGGACAGGAAGAAGTTAGAACAACTGTACAATAGATACAAAGGTGAGTATTGTTATATGGCTGAAAGGGTTTGAGTTACGTTTTCCCACCTTGTGGGCTTGTTCTGAGGTATCAGCTTCCTAGACTGTGGAGTTGAGTATGTTCATCGGAACTACAGCAGACCCTGGGGCTCAACAGATCCTAGAAGAGAAACCCTTCTCCGCCCTTTCTCCTAATCTCCTTAGCCTCTCCCCCATCAGGTAGTTTGAGAATAGAAGATTGGAGGCAATTTTTCCTAGCCATGTGTTTGTAAAACTTGTTGAGCCAAGTTTTAAGAAAGTCTGATAATAACTTTCACAGAAACATGTACTTTTAAAAAGCTGGACAGCTGGGCATAGTGGCACAAGCCACTGGCAGAGCCAGTCAGATTGAGAGTTCATGGTTAGCTTGGCCTAGATTATAAAATCATCTCAGAAAAGGGGCGGGGGCAGGTAATAGTTTCTTTATCTGTTCTTATTTCTCCTGAGGGTAACCTATATTTAATAGTCCAGTTTGGAAACATACGTGTCTTATGTTTATGCAGACATATAGAGTTATTTTCAAATTTTCTCCCAAATGGGACTATATTATATGTATAATTCATGACCCAAAGTGTTGCTTTTTTTTTTTTTTTTTTTTTTTTTTAGTTTTCCATAATGCTTGTAGTGAATCCAGGGCTTTATCGTAATGCAGGCCAGGCGAGTGCTGTAGCATTGAACTACGTACCCAGGCTGATGTGCATTGCCAGATACTTCAGATATTATAGCAAATCATATTTGGTAGAATTATAGGGGAACCCCTTTCTTTGTATGTGTCTTTTTTATAACAGTTTTTCTGTTGTAAACATCAAATACTTATGCTGTTGAGATTAAGGTTGAGTTGTGTATTTAATCTTACTAATACTTAAGTGATTGCTGTGGTAATAAATTTTGTTTAAAGGAAAAAGAATTTCTAATTTAATACTGTTAATTTTAAATGCCTAATTAAGTAAGATATGAGTGTCTTGACTTAAGAATCCCTTGTCCCTCTATAGGCATGTCTGATTTTATTTGTATGTGTAACATATTTACATGGATAAGTGCTAGGTGGTGTGTGTGTGTATGTGTGTGTGTGTGTGCGTGTGTGCATGCGTGAGTGCGTGCGCTAAAGACAAGGCTGACCTTGAACTCATAGAACTCTGTGTACTTCTGCCTCTCTGGTGCTGGGACTAAAAGTGTGTGGAGCCTGTGGCTCCATTAGTGGGAATTTAAAAAAATTAAACGTCCAACTACTTTTACACTTTGCTGTACACTTTAATAGTGCTATTTAGAGGCACACTAACTTAGGCTGATGATGTTACATGGAGGAATATCTGTGAAAATAATACTGCTTCATATTTTTGGCATATTGTGGTTTGTTTTAAGATAGAAAATAAAACAATATCTTTTTGTTATGAATATAACAAAGTATGACACTAATTTTAATTTGTCTTGGTATTTTTAAAGATCCTCAAGATGAAAATAAAATTGGAATAGATGGTATACAGCAGTTCTGTGATGATCTGGCTCTCGATCCAGCCAGCATTAGTGTGCTGATCATTGCATGGAAGTTCAGGGCAGCCACACAGTGTGAGTTCTCCAAACAGGAGTTCATGGATGGCATGACAGAATTAGGGTGAGTATAAAACTTCCACAGGAGATGAGACGCTAGCTGTTAGAGTGATGGAGCTCTATTTTGTCATCTGTTTTTAAATGGAAACTTAAGTTTTTTTCCTAGCCTACAAACAGTATTGAGTCTGCATGTTGTGTATTTTCTGGGTTTGCCAAGTACCTGTATAATTTTATAACCTCCTCTAACTGCACCTTTCTTTAGCTATTTGTTCCTAGGAGAAAGTCGCTAGTATTACAATTATCTGACATTTAATATTTAACAAAGTAAAATGAACAAGTAAATTATTTCGTAATCTGAGGCCGTGTATTCTGAACTGATAAGATGTAGAGTTTAAAAAGCAGAGAGTCCATGGACATGGCTGATGCCTTTGGCTGGACTCAGCGCCTCCATGGCTGCTTTGGCTGGACAGGTTTGAATAAGTAGATTGAAAAGTCATAGGTAGAGATTTGCTGGCCGTCTCTAGTTGACGGTTTGATGGGACTGCAGAAATAGGCTGATGGCTGGGCATGGTGGGCAGCCGCAGCCCAGGGATGCCAGCCCTTGGGAGGCAGATACAAGAGGAAAGTATTTTACTGACCCATAAGACATGGTAAACTCAGGTGATATTCCAGTCAGGACCAAGGCATGATTCTGCTTGCTGTGTCAGAGGGGCATTGGAAAGCTGGGCCCAGTCAGGACACAGCCTCACCAGTAATTTGACCACAGAAAACTTAAAGAAGTGCTATCCTGTGTAAGAGAAAACCCTGAGGAGGTGGCAGTAGCTGTTGCCACCCCTGAGACTGCATGAACTCAGCCAGCCAGGCCAGAATTTCGTCCCTGGGGGGAGAGGGCAGGACGGCACGAGCAGGGTGGCTGCTCAGAGCTGCTACTCTGTGGGTAGAGCTGGCTAGAGGGCAGTGGGGGCTGCTGTAAGCACTGTCAGCACTGTAGACGTTGCTGGGACCTGTCATATGCTAGCACCATTTCTCTACTGACGACAGCCTGGGTAAAGTCTCCCCTTCCCTGGCTTTTAGCCCAGTCAGTAGACCCTGACATTGAGCGAGCTGGCAAGAGAAATGGTGTCCAGTGGTTGACAACTACAAAGCAGGGTAGAGAAGGGCAGGCTTAACACATGGAGGCGAGACAGAGAGAATCTTGGGAAGAAGAGAAACCCGAGGGGAGGGGTGGAGAAGAAGGAAGGCCGCCATGGGTTAGGCGGAGGAGAAGCACATGGCCGGCATGGATGGAGGCTTTGGCCTAGATGAAGAAGATTAGCAAGTATATGGGATTATGGGTGGGAGGTGCCTTGATAGAAATTATTAGAGCCAGATGGCATGAGACTGGGGCAGGTATCCCATACCTGCTCCACTATGGGAAGTAATTTAGGGGGTTAATATCTCTCCTGCTCCAGGTTAACTAGAGCTACTTTAAAATATAATAGGTGTCTGTGTCTTGATTGATTGCTAGCAGGTTATACTTCCATAATAATAATTATAGTCCAGATAATAAATATTATTAGGCCATACTAGTAAATTAACAACAATAACTCTCCCTGCAGCCATGGCTTTTAAAAAAATTTTTTTTTTGAAATTTTAGTGACTCATTTAGTTGACTGTGTTCTCAAATTATTAGTTGAAAGTTTCCAGGAAAAGCAAAAAACAAAAAACTTTTAAGTTGGGCATTGTTTTGAGTAGAGTACCCTGCTACCCTGCCACCCTGCCTGAGGTATAAACTGTCCGGCTTACCCCAGTGTTTACTGCCTGCCTGTTAGTCACTCAGTGGCTCTCCGTTACCAGATTGGCAGTGGGTTGCACGCCGCACTCCCTACCCGCACCCCTACCCGCACCCCCACCCCCACCAGCACCCCTACCCCCACCCCCACCAGCACCCCTACCCGCACCCCCACCCCCACCAGCACCCCTACCCGCACCCCCACCCCCACCAGCACCCCTACCCGCGCCCCCACCCCCACCAGCACCCCTACTCGCGCCCCCACCCGCACCCCCACCCCCACCAGCACCCCTACCCGCACCCCCACCAGAAACCCCACCCCACCCCACCCCCTGTGCTTGTGTTCAGGAGGCCCTACTTCATTTGACAATGGTCCACAAGTGTAAAAGTAGTGATGACGGCAACTAAGATGCCAGAGAGCAAACATGTGCATATTGTTTTCATTACCGTATGATATTTTATTTTTAGTTCCCATTAATCTCTTGCTTTTTCTTGTTTATAAATTACACTTTGTAGCACAGCTCTATGTGTGTAGGAAAAAGCTGCGCATATATGGGACATGGTCCCCAAGATTTCAGGGCAGAGTGAGGGATCTTTCGTAAAAAGATGAACTCCACCTGTCTGGTTTTAAAAAATAAGTTCTAGGAAATAAATGCAAGCCCTCATAGGAATAATTAAGTTAAGTTTCTAATTTATAGTAAAAAGTTAACTGTTTATAAACTTAATTTTATAATGTAGATGTGACAGCATAGAAAAACTAAAGGCCCAAATACCCAAGATGGAACAAGAATTGAAAGAACCAGGACGATTTAAGGATTTTTACCAGTTTACTTTTAATTTTGCAAAGAATCCAGGACAAAAAGGATTAGGTAAGAATATTTTAAAATTATACTTGGTGTTTTACATATATTTAAATATATTGATAGTATCACTTTTGCAGTAGAAACTCATGGGTTTTGAACATAATGCTATGAAAATATCAGCTATTGGAAAACACCGAGCAGTAACGGGGCACGGTGCAGCCGAGGATCACTTGGATGTCTTACATGAACCACTGAGTTATTAAAGCACAGAAAAGAGGTGGCCCTTAGTGTTTTCTGACATCTTTTTTGTTCATATGTGCTCAAGAAAACTTTTAGGATATAGGATCTATAAAACACTGTTACAAGATTGCCTGATAACGCCCTCTCTGTCTTCTTTCCTTTTTCTTATATTTGAAAACTGTAAGAAAGGGTGAAAGAAAATGGTCATCACTCACAGTTCACAGTGCAGCCCCGTTACCCACTGTGTCACCTCCCTCATTAATAGTTCAGATCAGCCAGGTTGTACTCAATGCAGGATTCATCCATTTGCTTTGGGGCCAGTTAGGGGCCATGCAAGTAAAAAGTGGAAAGCAATTTACAAAGTTCCTAAAAGCCTAGACAGCAGTAGATAACACAAAGTAAATAAAGATAGAGTCCCAAGGAAGAGAAGGAGTAATTAAAGCCAGAGAGATAGGAACGGGCTTTCTGGACTTTGGGAGATAGCAGTGGAGGCTTTGTTATCTGGTTGGCTAGAGGAAGGTGTAGTGAAGGGCGGGGGCTCCCACGCCAGAGGTAGGTTGAGCGTCTGGGCAGGAGAGGAGGCACTCACTTGATTTTAGAGTGAGAGTACATTGGTGAGACTTGGGAAGGCTAAATTAATAACCGTAGACTTCCTTTGAAAATGGGACAAAATGCTTTGAACTGGGGTGTGTGAGAAATAAGACACAAAAAGTTTGGTGATGACGGAGATCTGGTTTAATGTACCTTTTAGTGTGCCTTATAGTGTGCCAAGTCTTTGACCTGTACTGCTTCAGGCATGCTGAAGAACTTTATTCTTTCATTCAATAAATTACTACTTCCTGGTGCCAGGTACCTGGTACAGAATCTAGATGTTTTTGTTCTTACTCTGCAAATGAGGAAACTTAGGTACAGTATTTTGATAAGATCACACATAGTATTGTGGATGTCAAATTGATTAGGAATGAGTTTCTTAGATACATTTTCTGCCCTTACAAGACATAAAATAAGTGGTGCTTTGAGTAAATACATAGTTTGATATTAAAATGAAAATCAGCATTTTATGGTTGTTTGATATTAATATGACAATAACTTAGACTTTTAGATTGAAAAAAAATTATTATGAGAAAACAGATTTTGAGAAAATATAGTTGTGGTTGTTTTCTAGTATTAAGAAGAAATACATTGTTAATGGGTATAGAGTTCGTTTTGTCATGAGCATTCAGGAAGTTGTTTAATAATGAGTCGACTCCACGTTTTGCTTCTCAAGGTAGAGGCAAGTTCCTTGTGTATATGCGACACAAAAAAAGTCGTTTGTGAAGTTCCCAGACTATAGCCTTATAGTGAAGTGAGCCCTAACAGAGATGGGGGTTTGTTAACAGTGGTGTGTCTGTGTGGATTTATCAGTTGTCCTGAAGAAGGAGTGGTAGGAGGGGAGGACCCGAGAGGGGAGGGAGGAAGGGAGGAAGGGAAACAGTTTCCCTTTGTTATGCCTCCTGTTAGGTGGCAGGAAACATGGTGACTTGTCTCACTGAAGAGCTTAATTGACAAGGAAAGTCTTTCTGAAAGTCCACAAGTTGGTGGAGTTTATGGCAGGACAGTAAGTCCCAGACAGACAGGAAAGAGAGAGAGAGTGGTGGCCCAGCAGCTGCGCTGGTGGTGAGGGCTGGTGCTTCTCCCGGTTTTTCCTCTTCTGTCTCCCTGCCTGCCCCCATCTCTCCTTTCTCTACCATCTGCTTCGGTCACTGCAGTTTCTGATTGGTCTGTGTATCTTAAATTTGAAAGAGATTTTTGTAAGCCCTGCATGAAGGCGTAATCTACACAACCTACAGGCCCTGGTTAGGGACACGCCTTTGTTTTTACTTTTGTGGAAAGGCAAGGGATGTGTACAGTTTCAGGAAGTCCCTTTGCTCTCACAGAGTGTGGTTGTTGTTCGTTACACAGTTCTTTCCGAGCTTTCTCATGTGTCCTGTTGAAAACAGAGGAAGTGTAACTTAAGACCACCACTGCTCCGTCCTCGGCCTCTTCCAGCTCAACAGTCCAGCTTCTTTAACTCTCCTTTCTTTGAGATGTTTGTTGTCTTGTTATTCCTGGTGCTGCCCCCCAAGCACATGGCCAGGTTTTTGTTGTTGTTGTTTTTGTTTCTTTCAAAGTTGAGCTTTAAAAGTTGGACCAATCTTCAGAAGGCTGTGGGAGCTGTTGGCCCTGCTAATTTTGTCAGAGAGTATGCATTATCTATAATAGCCATGACATTTTAAGGGCCATGTTGAACCTTTGTTAGAAGATGGCCGGAAATGCTCACTGGGTGGGGGCAGCAAAGCACAGCCCTGGCTGCTGGTGTTTGACCCAGTACTCCACATGGTGGCAGGAGAGAGCCACTTTCCGAAAGCTGTGCCCTGTCACTTGCATGCTGTGGCACTTGCATTCAGACACACACTAAAATAAATTAATCTCAAGAAAAGAAGCCTATTAGAATAGAATCTGAAGCTTATTTTTCTTCTGAGTTGTGGTTCTACATCTGTGCAAATGATTTCAAAGATTTTAACGTCATCTTAAAATATTTTCTTTAAAGCCAGATTTACCTTTAAAGACAGATATACCTGTCTGTAAATCCTAGCACCCACAGCTGAGGCTGGGGCATTGCAAGTTCCAAGCCATGCTTCATAGTGAAACCTTAGCTCAAAACATAAGAACTTGTTTAGAAATAATTTACAATGTTTTTGTTGTTTTGGTTGTGGAGGGTTTGATTGTCTCTTCCTGTGTGGCCTTGGCTGGCCTGGAAGTTGCTAAGTCCATCTAGACTGGCCTCAGACTCACAGTGATCTTCTGCCTCTGCTTTCCTAGTGCTGAGATTACAGGTATGCGCCACCACCTCTGGTTAAATTCATAACATTTGAGAGAGCATGTTCATGTATATCTCAGGTGGTTCTCATAACAATCATTGAATTACATGCATGCTCTTCTAGGACTCTACCAACAGTGCTGCCCTAGGCTGCTAAAGCATGCTCTACGGTAGATCCTAATGATTTTTAATTCAAAGCTCCCTGTTTTAATATGGCCCTCTTTCATCTCTATTTTTGTTAATCTTGAATTTGATGATTTTTTTCTTTTCAAAGAACTACCAATGTTTTATTGATCCTTTGTACTGCTCATTTTTTTTGGAGCTCACGGACCATGTATTAGAACTTCAGAGAAAAAAATAACACAGAACAAGACAGAGAAGTGTAAATCTCGGCAGGTGCCTGGAAGAAGGAAGGAGAGAAAGTCATGCTTTCTTAGTTAAGAGTCTAAGAATAAGCCTAAGCATAAGAATAAGAATAAGCAGCGTTAAGAAGTGGGGCCAGGGGCTTCAGAGAAGCCTGGTGCCAAAGAACTATGCTTAGGATTTTGCCATTACTCAAAAAAGGAAGGGGAAAAAGAAAAGTTAAACTTTCTGAGTTAGAACTAAGATGCTGTTGGCAGGCTTAGCAGGGAGCTGAAAGCAGATGCCTACCTTTTCATTTCTAGTTCACCTATTCTTTTTTTTTAACCTGAAAAAAAAAATACATGCACTTGTTGATTGATTTAGAGTGTGTGTGTGTGTGTGTGTGTGTGTGTGTGTGTGTGTGTGTGTGTGAGCGCGCGCATGTGAGAGAGAGAGAGAGAGAGAGACAAGACAGAGATACAGGTGGGATTGAGAGGACAACCTGTAGAAGTCAATTCTCTCTCCTTCTACCATGCATGTTCTAGGGATCAAACCCTGGGCCTGAGCAAGCTCCGTGGGAAGCTCTTACATTCACTGAACCATCTCACTAGCCCTATTTTACTTATTTCTGTCTACCAATTTTAGGTTTGGCGTGTTCTCCCCGCTCTTCTCCCCCCCTCCTCCCAGATCCTAAAGTACATGATTAAGTCATTAAATTTAGAGCTTTGGTTTTTAAGCGGGTGTGTGTGTGTGTGTGTGTGTGTGTGTGTGTGTGTGTGGGTGTTTCAGATGAGTATATACAAGGCACATGTGTAGACAACCTGTGGGAATCATTTATTCTTACCACGTAGGCTTTGGGGGCTGTGCTCCTGTCATCAGGCATGCTGGGACAGTGCTCTTACTCTGACTCTCTTGCTTGGCCTAGAATCTTTGATTTTTTTAGTGTGGGCACTTGGAGCTATAAAATTGCTTTTGTTGGTTGAAGTCTGTAGGTTTTGATATGTTTTGATTTTTATTTGATTCTAATCTAAATTCTTTACAATACTCCAGTGGCCACCATTATTCAGTAGTGTGTTGTTTCTCACCCGTATATTTGCATATTTCCTGTCATTTCTCGTGCTGCTGATTTCTTATTTTTGCCATCATGATTGTTTTATGCCTTGTTATATAATTTGTTTTAGAGAGAATGTCATGGTCTGCTAGAAAAATGTATGTGCTGGTCTGTAGATGAACTGTTCTCAAGGTTCTGTTAGGGCCATTTGATCAATAATATCTCTTTGACTCAGTTTTGTTTGTTTTGTCTGAATGACTTGCCTCTTGGTGAGAGTAGGATATTGACGTGAGCCACTATTGTTGATTGAGATTAAATCTGTGTCTTCAGATCCAAGAGATTGTTATGTAAAATTGGTTTAGAATTATGTCCTATATATGGAGAGGGAACACTACCAAATTTATTTTATGAATCCAGTATTTTCCTGATACCAAAACCAGGTAAAAACACAATGATAAAAGTAAAACTTGACACCAATTTCTCCAGTGAACATAGATGCAGAAATTGTCAACAGAATACTTTGAAACCAAATTCAGGAACACATTAAGGTCATGACCCAGTGAACCTTACTACAGAGATGGAAGTTTGGTTATCATATTCAGATTAATAAATGCAATCAACCATGTAAATAACTTCAGGACAAATTACATAATCATTTCAATAACTGAAGAAGAGGCAGCCCTGAAAGGAAATCAGGTATTCTAGATGGCGGCAAAGTGTTCCAGGACCCTGCATTGGCAGGATCAACGCGAATGGCCGAATCACCAAAAGTAAGTCTGTATAGTCAGTTGCTTCCCATCGAAATGCTGATGTCAGTTCTTTACAGAACTAGAAAAGACAAGCATTCATGTGGAACCACAAAAGACCAGGAATAAGCAGTCTTAGGAGAAGGAGTTACAGCAGTGCCTCAACTCAATTTATACTGCAGAGCTACAGTGGCAGAGATGTCTGGCACTGGCATTGGAAGACAAGTAGACCAGCAGAGTGGCGTAGAGGGCCCAGAAGTAAACGGACAAAACGTCCCACCTAACTATAGTCAAAAGCATGCCACAGGGAAAAATGTTCTAATCAGCAAAACTGGGATGTCCACTTGCAAAAGAATGAGATTAAGTTCATCTTTCCTCTGTATAAAAATCAACTTGAACTAGATGACAGAACTTAATTTAAAACTTGAGATTGCGGGAGGAAAATGTGGGGCATGCACTTCAAGTGTAGCCAAGAATTTGCTGAACTGCTCTCCAGTGTCACATGAATAGCCAAGAATCAGCAGGTAGGACCACATTACATTAAAATGTTTCTGCACAACAAAAGAAACTCATCCCACAGAATGGGAGAGAATCTGACCAACTGTACTACAGACAGAATTTACCAACTACAGAAATTAACACTAAAGAACCAAAGCTGCCAGTTAACAAGAGTTTTTGTTTTGTTTTTTAAAGGAAGAAAGAGCCAACAGTTGTTTTTAAATGTATTGAGTGTCTCTAGTCACTCAATTAAGTTAAAATTAAGTTAATATACCATCCCAACTTAGTTAAAATGGTTATCATAAAAAAATAGAGCAGTGCATCCTGGGAAGGATGGGGAACAAAGAAGAACTTTAATACATTGTTGGTGAGTGCAAAGTAGTGTAGTTATGAGTTCAGTATGGAGGTTTCCCAAGAACTTAAAATACTGCCTGCCATGTGACCCCGCTGTCCCACTCTGGGCATATACTCAGAGGAGGATCCGTGTCCTCCTCAGAAGATAATACAGATCCATGTGTTTGGTACTTTCATTCAGACCACCAGGGCGCGGGAGAGTGGGTGTGACAAGGAGAGCCGACGAGCGTGCAGAAGGACGCACAGGACATGAAAGGTGTAAAGAGATGGGTGACAGAGGTTCGAAGGGACATCTAGGGCTACCAGGAAGATGGGGAGGCTAAGAGAAAAACCAGCTTGTTGTCTAGTACATCATATACTAATTTAACAAATAAAAGGTGTAAATTAAAGTATTGCTATGTTGTTTTGAATTGCTGCCTTATCCAATATGAATTGATCTTTTCTCATTACACTTTGATGTCTATTGTATTGTGTTAGATATTACAGCAGTTATCACTGAAGGGCGCGTATACACTCTCATTGCTGTATTGCTCCCCCCCTTTCATAACCCTTACTTGCTTATCTGCTGTTTACGAGATGTTTCTCTCCTTTACCCTCATAGACTTGTTCTGCTCCTCAGTGCATAGAGCTTGTTTAGGTGCCTCTGTGGTACTCACTAGCTTAGTTTTCATAAGTTGTGTCAGTTTGGCTACTATATAAAGCTTTTCCCCTTTCCACTAATCATGCTAGATAATTTTGCAGAGTATAATAATCTTAGTTGGATGATTGAATTTTAAGGTTGGTTTTCCTAGTTCTTTGAAAAATGTCATTAAGTCTGTATATAGTATAGGTGATTTGGGATATTTTAAGCAAACGTTGTTCATCTAATCTATAAACACATCTTTCTGTGTGAGTGTCATCATGGTCTATAAATTTTCATTGCACAGGCGATCTTCTATGGCTAACTTTAGTGATTTAATTTTATACTGTAGTAATTAGGATTGTTTTTTATTTTATGATTTCTTTTTCAACAACTTTATTATTATTTCAAAACTGCTTATTTTTGCGTATTGGTTTCACAACTTTCCTGAGTC
The DNA here is from genome assembly GCF_903995435.1 of Acomys russatus. Lineage (NCBI taxonomy): Eukaryota > Metazoa > Chordata > Mammalia > Rodentia > Muridae > Acomys > Acomys russatus. The sequence continues at coordinate 15,163,231 of NC_067151.1, read as the reverse complement.
TGTTCTCATCAATTCGAATAGTTGTTAGTGAAGTCTCATTGAGAAGATCTTGCTTTTGGGTTAGAACAGAGGCAAGTGCCATCAGCCTTAGCAGGCTACAGAGGTTATATGTTTTACGTGGACACAGACCTTCAGGATGGGGGCTGGCTAAGCCATCAGATGTCAGAGACATCAGTGAGTGTGGAGGATTTTCTTTAGGAATGTGGTAGATGATAGCAAAAATTATGAAGTGACAAAGCTAGATGGTGGTGTGTGTTCACAAATCACATGTTTGCTGCACAAAGGCAGAAGTGTAATTTGGAGGTGGTTTTAGAGACTTAGGGTAGTAAACATGTTCCTGTGGGAGGGGCTACTTGAGTTCTGTTACTGGAAAATGACACCAGAATTTTGAGTCCTTTGGGAGCAGCCAGACTACACAGAGCAGAAGAGGATTGAGGCACATGCTTTTTTCATATGTGGAATTTAGCCAATAAAATGATGAATAAAATATATTCATATATTCAGCAATGAAAGTGTAAATTCTGATGTGAAGCTTCACAGTTTAGAATGGGTAATTCTGAATGTATAGAGATTCACTGATGTGTGTAGGTAGACCTTGGGTCTGTGTTCTGCTATTCCCCTTTCTAAAGTTTCTTTCCCACCCTGTGGTCCCTTTTTCCTTTCCTGGTTACTCCAAATTATATACTTACATTTGAAGATTTGGAGCTAGGAACTATAGATTTGAGAGAGAACATGATGTTTGCCTTTCTGGGTCTGGGTTACTTCACGTGTGTGTGTGTGTGTGTGTGTGTGTGTGTGTGTGTGTGTGTGTGTGTGTGTGTGTGTGTATTTTAGTTCAATCCATTTACTTTCAGATTTTATGATTTAATTTTTCTTTACACTTTTCCGTAGTGTGCATGTACTACATTTTCATTACCCATTTATTAGTTGAAGGACATTTAGGTTGTTTCCATTTCTTAGGTATTGTGAATAGAAGAATGAACATAGCTGAGCAGGTATCTGTGGAGTAAGATGTTGGATCCTGCCTTAGACAATGTTTTATTGCCATGAAGAAACACCATGTCCACAGCAGCTTTTATAAAGAAAAGCATTTAACTGAGGCTGGCTTATAGCTCAGAGTTTTTGTCCGTTATCAGCATGGTGGGAAGCATGGGGGCATACAGGAAGGCACAGAGCTGGAGGAGCTGAGAGTTCTGTGTTCAGTCAGTGGGCAGCAGGAAGGGGGGGGCGGGAGAGGGAGAGAGGAGAGACGGTCTGATGTGAAGTCCCAAAGCTCACCCCCAGTGACACAATTCCTCCAACAGGCCACACCTACTCCAACAAGGCCACAGCTCCCAATCCCTATCAAGTAGTGCCACTCCCTAAAGACCAAGCATTTAAATATATGAGCCTTATGGGGGACATTCCTAGTTAAACCACTACATTTCATTTTCTGGTCCCCATATCATAATGCAAAAATGCTTTCAGTCCACCTTCAAAAGTCCCCTAGTCTATCACAGTCTCAACAATGTTTACAAGTCCAAAGTCTCTTCGGAGAGTCATGGCAGGTTCTTAATTGTAACTCCCTGTAAAATCAAAATGAAAAAGCAGATCACATATTTCCAACATGCAATGGCACAGGATATACATTACCTTTCCAAAGGGGAGGAAAGGGGAAACACTGGACCAAAGCAAGACTGAAAACCAGCAGGACAAACTCCAAACTCTCTATCTCCATGTTGATGTCAAAGAGCTCTTCAGATCTTCAACCCTCAGCGTGCTGACTGCAACACACTTCTTTCTTTTGGGCTGTTTCCACACCACTCTGCAGCCTCCTCAGCAGGTGTCCCATGACTCTGGTATCTCCAGCGTCTTGGGGTCTCCAAGGAAATCCGGGCTTCACCCTCACAGCTTCACACAATGGCCTCTCTGGACCTCCATGCAGGGAACACTTCTGACACACACCTGGCTTCAGTGGCTTTTCTTGGTCACAGAAGGAAATTTCATAACTCCTTTCTTGTATCCTTGACTCTAAAGCCAGAACCATGTGGCCGAATCTGCCAAGTTCTGCTGCTTGCTGGAGCTGGTCATGGCCCCTCCTTCAATTACAGTGGCACCAGCTTTCTGTTCACTGTTTAAACTTTCTTTTAATTCCTTTTCCCAAGTGCCCTGAGGCCACCACTCCCTTTATTAAGTTAGGATCAGGCTTTCTTTAAACCTCCCCTTTCCTTGAGCTGGATTTGCTCTATTACACTTCCTGATGCTCCTAGTCACTAACAGCCCCAACAGAGTCCGCACCAGGCTACCTTGCTATCTCCTCTACAAGTGCCCTTTAAGTAAGAGCCCTCAGTTTAGCCTCAGCTGGACTTTTCTGACAAGGGCAAAAGGCAGCCACATTCTTTTCCCAACTATCAGGAAGAACTATCTCTAAGCTACTTACTACCACTCCTCCTCTGAAACCTCGTAAGCCTGCCATCAGAGTACCACTGTCTTCCCTGCTCCTAGTAGCATGGCCTGCTAAGCCCCACTTAAAACATTCCGCTGCTCCTAACCCTGAGGCCACATTCTGCCAGCAACAAGCATTGTCAGGCCTGTCACAGCAATACCCAACTCCTGCAGTTTTCTGTCTCAGTCACTGCTCTTGTTGGCAGCATGAATATGGGAGAGCAGAGCCTAAAAATGAGGCGCGCTCAAGCCTGATGCAGTAGCGAACTTACTCAGAGTATCGGCCAATTTCTGTTCTGGGGGTATTCTGATGGTTAAACAGGGTCAAATGAAGGAAGTTCACCTGAGTTCAAGCACTGTACAGTCACAAGGACAGGGTCACATGAGTGTAGACTTTATACAGTCATGAGGACAACTGCTGCTTGGAAACATCGTCTGGATAGTAAGATAATGAAGTAAACCTACTCCTCTTTACTGCACTTGGTAGAGGCACAGAAACACATTCCCAGAACAACCCATGCTTGGAAAATAGAAGTTACAAGACTTTTGCCTTGTTTCCTTGGAGTTACCGCACAAGCCTTCAGAATTCTCATCATACAGATTTCTATTGCTGTAAAGAGACATTGTGGCCACAGCAGCTCTGGTAAAGGCAAGCTTTTAATTGGGGCTGCTAGAGCTTCAGATGTATAATCCGCTATTAGCATAGTCGGAGGCTCAGAGGCGCTCAGGAGGACATGGCACTGGAGGAGCTGAGAGGTCTACATCTAGACCCTCAGGCAGCAGGAAGAGAGAAGCAGCATTCGAAACCCTAAAGCCTATTCCCCAGTGACACACTTCCTCCAACAAGGCCACACCTCCTCCAACAAGGCCACACCTCCTGCTTCCTGTCAAGTATTGCCTCTCCCTAATGACTAAGCATTGAAATCTGTGAGCCTGTGGGGCCATTCCAGTTCAGACTACCACAGGCCCTTTGGGCAGATGTTGAGGAGTGGTCATACGGTAGATTTATTTTTAGCTTTGTTTTGTTTCTGTTTTTTGAGACAGGGTTTCTCTGTGTATCCTTGGCTGTCCTGGACTCACTTTGTAGACCAAGCTGACCTGGAACTCACAGAGATCCACTTGCCTCTGCCTCTCAAGTGCTGGGATAAAAGGCGTGCGCCACTACTCCCAGCTCTATTTTTAGCTTTTTGACAATTCTCCACAGTACAATCCCTAAACAGTGAATGGGGGTTCTCCTTTCTCCAAGTCATTGCTGGCATTTCTTATAAGCTCTTTTCCTAATTTTAGCTGTTCTGACTGCAATAAGCTGAAATCTTAAAGTTGAGTTAATCTTTATTTCTCTAATTACTAAGGAACCCTGTTGTGGTCATTTTGGTAGTGGGATGAGACACCAGGACAAAGGCAGCTTACAGAGGAAAGCATTTCCTTTGCATTGAGTTTCAGAGGGTGATTCTGTGACCATCATAGTGGGGCCCGTGGCAGCAGGCACGCTGGCATGGCACTGGTACAGGGGCTAAAAGCCTATACCTTACTCACAAGCACAAAACTGAGAGACAGTTAAGTGGGCAGAGCAGAAGCACGTCACCAGGCTTTAGCAAGGCTATGTCTCATAATCCTTGTCAGAGTTTCTCGCTAACTGGGGACCAAATATTCAAACATATGGCCCATGGTGGCCACTGCCATTCAGAACACTATGGGTCCTCCAGGGTTCTAGCATTTGTGATCTTCAGTTCATTTCCTACAAATCGTGTGTGTGTGTGTGTGTGTGTGTGTATTTAAATAAATAAGCAGTGAGTTTCTTTTTATTATTTAAAAAAGTCTGAGCAGCGTTTGCCCTTCTTAGTCTTCACTAGTCTTCTGGGCTTCCTCAGACTATCGTGTGGTTTTGACTTCATAGCTGAAAGGATTCTTAAGGTTCCTGCAGTGTGGTTTTTCCTGAGGTTTGCCAGTCTCTCCTAAAAGCTAGGCAGCTTTAACTACTTGAATTCCTTGAAAAGACCTACCTTATCTTTTCAGTTACAGAACGAGTCTAGAATTTGTCACAATGGACATTGCCAGGGTTACTTCTTTAGCCTTTTCTATTTCATGTCCAAATGAAGGACTTTTTATGTTGTCATTGGCAAATTAAAAAAAAAAAAAAAAAACAACCTTAGGTTATTATTACTATTTAATTTTTAAATTACTTTGTTTTCCCATGGTGCTAGGGAATGAACCCTGTCATAAATGTGCATTTTATGAGATTGATACACTGGGTCAAGAGAGCAACAGACTTGTGCTTAAAAAACCAAGCAAACATACAAGAATTTTAGGATTAGGAATTGAGCAATTTTTTGCATTTCAGCCAATTGATGTGCATCTAGGGGGCGTTTGCCCTCCAGAATGTCTTTGGCTGTCTAGGAGACATGTCGGTGTCTGCTGATTAAGGCTGTGTACTGAGTGGCTCATGCTCCATACACAGCCCCTACAGCAAATAGTTATTTGGCTCAGAATGTTGGAAGGTTCCGTGCTGAGCCAGGACCTTCACTTGCGAGTACTTGGCAGTGGAAAAGCTCATGACTACATCTGCTTTCAGCATCAGAATGCCCTGTGAGGTAAGCCATGTTATTCTTACCCCAGAGGCCCTGGATGCTCACTGGAAAGGAAGCAGATTTCCAATGTAGACTTGGATCTTTAAGAGAAGTTTAATCTGTGGGACACTCAGAATGCAAATGGCTTCTTTGTTTCACTGTTCTTTTGCAGGGACATATATACAAAGCGTGGAAGTTGACAGTTTATTTTTAATATTACAGATCTAGAAATGGCCATTGCTTATTGGAACTTAGTGCTTAATGGAAGATTTAAATTCTTAGACTTATGGAATAAATTTTTGTTGGTAAGTTGACATTTTCTGCAGTTTCTATTTTCTCTTAAGGTTATACTATAATTAAATATTAATTTATAACAAGGCATCTTTGATCTCAGAGCATGTCATGAACATAGAGTAAGAACTTTGATTGCCAGAATTACATTATAAAAGTGGTACATTTTCTTATGTTAGCAACAGCTGGACTAACTTTCCCCAGCTGTCCCCATGTCTGAAGGCCTTTGTTTTTGATATTTAATAGGAACATCATAAACGATCAATACCCAAAGACACGTGGAATCTTCTCTTAGACTTCAGTTCAATGATTGCAGACGACATGTCCAATTACGATGAAGAAGGTAGCAAAGCATTTGCATTGCCTGAGCTTTCGTCCACTGTTTATATAGAAGGGACTTTCCTTTTCTGAGCTTTTACCACCCCACCCCCTCACCCTGCTGTGTGTGTGTGTGTGTGTGTGTGTGTGTGTGTGTGCGCGCGTGCGCACATGTGCATGTGCATACGTGTGTGTGAGAAGGTGCACACAATTAAAAGGGGGAAAATCTTATCTGTATTTGTCCCCTAGAAAGGCATAAGAATATTCACCCATCTTTTACATGTTCAATTTACTCTAAGAGTTACATTTTCTTATTTTATTTTATACTCATTTGAGTCCAGTGGGGTTGGTTTTGGGTTTGTTCTCTCTTAGTCTCATCTGCAAACTCATGAAGTGTGCTGGAGTTGTGTAATTTGAAACGGCTTCAACTTCCTGGTGGTCCTTGTTGCATTCAGCCACTGTTCATAAGCACTCTCCACCATTTTTCTGTGTGTGTGGACAGCATGTGCTCCTCAGCAGCATTTGCAGCATTTTCATAATTCAGCATTCTCAGTTAATTTTTCACAGTGGCCTAGTTCCTCATGAGAACCAAGTGATTTTTTTTTTTTTCTTTTTGGAGATTTTTGAATGTAGTATATTCTTTGAAAATTCTCCCATGTCCTTCACCTCCTTATAAATGTCCTGGGCCATTTGGCTTAAGCAGTGATGCTTTGTTTTCTCCTCTCCATTTCCATTGTCATCACGCACAAGTGAGAGGTGCTCATGAGGGACCATAGGGCTTGTTACAATGTCATTAAGTAGCTACCTGATTTATAAAACCTTCTGAAAACCACACTACTGTATTATTGACTTATTGCTCAGAAGAGGTGTTTTCATTGATTAAGCAATAACTCCATTATAGAATAATAAATTGGAAGACAGGAATATATTAATAGAAGACATAAAGATTGAGTTTTTAAAAGATTGATTAGTGGGAGTAGACAAGAATAATATATGTAATTTTATGAGGAAACTATAAAAAAAGATGCTATTGAAACGTTAGCTTTAATTCTGCTTTTTTCTACTCTCTTTTCTCCCATTTGTTTTCTTTTTTTTTTATTCAGGAGCATGGCCTGTTCTTATTGATGACTTTGTGGAATTTGCACGCCCTCAAATTGCTGGGACAAAAAGTACAACAGTGTAGCACTAAAGGAACTTTCTAGAATGTACATAGTCTGTACAATAAATACAACGGAAAAATGCACAGTCAATTTCTGCTGGCTGGACTGAAGATCAATCCTCACCGTTCAGGCTGAGGGTTGAGACAAAACTTTAAGGATACATCTTGGACCATATCGTGCTCCATTCTTCTACTGGTGGTTTGGGCTTGTCTTCTAGTCTGGACCACTCTAAACATTGATAATTCCAACATTGTGGATTTCATCTTATACCTGTGGACCATCCTAGCCTGTCTTCCCATAAGTCATAGAAGCTTGATGGTGATTATTTTGAGGTTTCCATTCTTGCATAAAGCACAATGCTGTCTTCATCAGAAAACAGTTTGGCATAAGAATTAAACATAATAATGAACACCACAAACAATTTATAAAAACTTCTTAAGTATATGCTTTGGGCTAGTTGCAAAGACTATGCTGGTAGCACTTCTAATGAGAGTGATTTATCTGAGTGTACCGGATCTGGAATGGCATTTGATTGATTTGGGGGAGTTTACTTTTCCTGGAGAACCACACGTACTGTTTATATGAGTAGAATATCTGATGAAAGAAATGTCAAAATAACCAACACATGAGAAAAATAGGGCCGCCTGGTGACTCCCTGACGCTCACAAAGGTTCTACAAAACACGTCTGTGGCTGTCTTACCCATGTTTATGCACAGCGGCCCTGCAGCGGAGCTCTATTTAAGAAGTATTGTGAGAGACATGATGGTAGGCTCCACTCTCATCTGCAGCACACACCACGTAATTGGATTCATTATGCTTTTGAAATGCTTCTGTGCTTTTCGAATAAGTTAAACTATTTCACTTGTTTTGAATGTTTTGGATTGCTATACAATACAAATATACTAAATTTAGGCATGAGGGTTTTAGTTTTTGTTTTTTACAATTTTTGTCATCGCACTATGGAACACAATGCAGTTCACTTAATTTATAAGAAGATAGTGAGATTTAAATTTAGAAATGTTGTGATGAGCCGTGAAGTTCAATCTCTCTCATATGGGCACTGCTCTTTCAGGTGATCGATAGTCCAGCCCTGATGACTGCTTACTGTGCTGAGATGGCTTCACTGCTAATCACTGTGGTTGCCAAATCTTTACTCCAAGAGCAGAAATTTTCAAACAAGTGAACACTGGTGCAGAATACCTATGGCTTCTGTTCTATAAATTATTTGAATTTTTGACTGTTTTTGTCTCACTTGCATTTGCTATTTTCACTACAAAGCAGAATGCTGTCTTGATTGTTCTTTTTTTTTTTTTTTTTTTTTTTTTTTTTAATGACAGGACTCATGAATTGCTCTTCTGCTGAAAATGCTTGTTTCTCTGCTAACATACTGACATGTAAAAAGGGCGTATCCATAAATATTTCCATGAGGAAGTTAAAATGATGAATTAAATGTTGGGTGACTGGTCTTTGATAGCAACAGATTTTGCTCCTTGTATCCAGGCCCTCTGCAGGGTACCAAGGGATGCTCTTCAGGATAGTAGAACATTTATGCAGATGTGGAAAGGATTAAAATGGCTCTTTAGTCACATAAATTGCAAATTACAGATATATCATTAATCCAATCATAACTTTAATTTAAGAATACATTTCTACCAAAACAAAGCTTAAGAGTAAAATTCTATTTGCGTTACAGAAATTGGTTGTTAAAAGAAAAAAGAATCTTGCTGTTTTTACTATTTCTTGATTTTATTTTTGTAAATAATGGAGAATATCAATTATGAAAAGAATTAAAGATATATGTACATATATCTTTAAAAAGTTTTGCATACCTATATTGTTTATTCCCTACATGAACATTCTGAGTTCTGGTATTGTTTTCAGATTGATTGATTCAGGTGTAATTCATTTTCAAATGAGAGCCTATTAGTTTGTCTCCCCACCTCATAAATTTTTTTTTCCATAAAATCTTAATATTTGTGTGTGGCCTAATGCTTTGGATTTTACAGATTTTATTTTTAAATGCAAGACTTTTTAACAAAATAGTGTTTGTCATTAGTTTGGTACTAAACATTTACAATTACTGTGTAATTATAAACAAAACTATTTAAAGCTTTTCATATAATTATGTAGCAAAAAAAAAAAAAAAAAAAGCTAAGTTTGTTCACCATGATGGCATCTTAGAATTACACAAAACTATTACTAGGGCTCAAAACGTAAAATTGCTTTAATGTGTTTATTCTGAGGACAAATGTCTGGTTCTAGAGCATGTTTTGTACTAAAAATGCTTACACTCTTGGGGGAGGGGCATTGATGAGTGCGCAAGAGAAAGGGCCCAGGCCCAGGCGGCCAGCCCAGCCACTTCAGTTCACGGGTCTCAGTCTTTGTTTGGGTCAGGTCTCCAAGCTGATTTTTTTTTTTTTTTTCCTGACAAAAACCATAGGGAGAGTTTACTTTTTGCCAAATGTCAGAACAGGTACACATTTTTTAATGTAATGCTTTTTAAATAGCAAAATGTATAACATGAGAAGTACCCACACATAAAAATACTTGAGATCAAGGTTATCTTCAGTGACTATCATCTGCATATCTCTGTAAGTTCACGTGTGTCTTTTACAATCCCTGTCATATTACCAACAGAGGCAATAAAAGCTTCAGTAAATTTGCCATGGCTAAATCCTTTCACATATTATTTCATTTAGTGTTTTAGTTTTTTCACAAAACTAAAATATACTTGAAGATTTTTTTTCCAGCAAGAGTAATTGTTCATGGAAAGAGTGTTGTAATGGCCAATTTCGGGCAAGGAAAGATGCGCAAGTGTTTACTACACTAATGTTTACAACTGTACTCAGCTGCTTTATTTATTTAATTAACTGTGTTAGTTGTATGCTGTGGCATTGTGAGTGTGCGGCCTTCATCATACTTTTTAAAAGTTTTAGTGAGTGAAATTAAATTCACTCAACAAAAACATTGGAAGCCTTTTATGTAATCTCTTCTGAACAGTTCTTAAACAAGGTATACTACTTTTTTTTTTCTCAAAGATCTAAGTGAGTTATTTATTTTTTCTTTGATGATAAGAAGTTTTAGTCACCTTGTTTCTGCCCTGCTTTGGTGTTCAGGTATGTTGATGTTAAGGAGGACTATTGGTTGGAAACCTGTAATTTTGACATACAAATAGGAGCAAGTTAACCTAGTAGAATAATTTTGGAATTAAAAAAGGAAAATGGCATTGGGAAAATTTATAATTGTTTACAAAGTATGCCTTTGTAAAGCGAAATCAACTTTTAGAATTTATGTGGCTCTGAATGTTAAATTGTATATTTAATAGGAAATATTTGCCTGCCATCTCTGGGCTTTTTATTGTTGTTGTTACCTTAAACTTTTAATAATATGGTTTATATTGAATGCTGAGATGTTTTGATAAGAGTCTATCAAATTTGATAATGTAATGATACATGTTTTAAAATGTGAACCATTTATCATATATCTTAATAACTGAATTGTGTTTTTTTTTTTATATAACAGATGATGAATAGGGTTAAATGATGGCTTACCATTTAATTGATATAAACTTGAGTGTATTTCTGAACCCTTTTATGGCTTCCATTTTTATAATCATAGCAATAATTTTTATCTCATAGGAATTTAGTGAAGTTAAGTTTTCATTCCCGTTTACTTCATTTGCTTAACTGAATTCACTTTCTTTGTACTATGCTCTGAGGCAGAATAGATAAGTTGGAACTGTCATGTGTGGGTTTCTCGGAGCACTCTTGGCATCTTCGTCTCTGTGCTGCCTGTTTGGAAAGTGTCATTTCCTGTAGACCATTTCTTTGACAGCTTTGCCCCGGGCTCAGTAATTGGTGCTTATGCAGCTTTTGGCTGATTTTTAAGATTCTTTTCCATTTTAAATTACGTGGCTAGGGGTGCGGAATGTACACACGAGTACAGATGCTTGTTAGGGCCAAAAGAAGGCAGCAGAGCCCCAGGAACTGGAGGTCCAGGCCGCACCTCATGTGGCCACTGAGAAGTAACAGGAGCAGCAAGCACTCTGGCCTCTCCAGCCCCAGGTCAGCCTGAAGACCGAACAAGAACAACAAAAGGACTCTGTTAATAAAGTGTGGTGAAAAGAGCAGGCTCCCCACCGCCTAAACGGTGACAGCTTTCTATAGCGCACTTTAAGGAGAGCTACTTTGTGGTTGCTCACTTTGCTTTTGTCATTGTTTTGAGATAGGGGTCTCATGTACTCCAGGCTGTTCTCAAAATCACTGTGAAAGCCAAGGATGCCCTTGAACTTCTGGTCCTCTAGTCCCCTTCTCCTGAGTGCTGGGATTACACTGTGTGCTGCCATACCTGCTTTATTTAGAGCTGGGATCAAAGCTGGGCACTGTGTATTAGGCAAGCCAAGCACCAATGACTGAGCGACATCTACCCTTTAAACTGAGATTCCAAAGCTATGTTTAAAAGTGTCCCTTCACAAGCAAACTGTATAAGTTACTTTCAGTTTGATTTTTCACAGTTATGTTGTCCCAAGGTCATCAAGTAGTCCACAGTTAAACCTTGGTTTGTAAGCTATGATGTAAGGTGTTTGAGTCATCAAGTGCAGATGTCCCTACTTAATTCAGGGCTTTACATTTTTATCTTTGTGGGTGGTGGGATTTTGGTGGTGGTAGTGTTATTTTGTTCATTTGTTTGTTTGGTTGCTTTGTTAGTGTTGGTTTTGTTTTTGAGATGAGGGTCTCCCTGTGTAGACCAGGCAGGCCATGAACTCACAGAGATCCACCTGCCTCAGCCTTCTGAGGTTGGGATTGAAGGTGCATGCAACCACGTCATGCTGCTTTTCTCTCTTCTAAGTGTGTCATAGGAGATTTGTTAGGATTGGATTTTTCTTAATCTTGCTTTTGCATTTTTGGAAATGGGGCACTGCTATAGCCTAGTGTTGCCTCAGACTTTTAGTTCTGCCTCTCAGCTTTCCAAATGCTGAGTCAAAGATTGTGATAGCACACCCATCTTTATGTGTATCTGTGCTTCATGTGCAAGGAGCACAGGAGAGGGCATTGGATCCTGTGAGACTGAAGCCAGAGGCTTGAGAGCTACTATGTGGCTTCGGGGAATTGACCTCAGTCCCCAGGGAAGAGCAACCAGTCTCTTCCCTGCCTGGCCCTCCCAACAGTTCCTTCGATTGGTTCTTAATATTTGAGTTTTAAAATGTTTTGTTGTTGTTTTGAGGTGATCTCATGCAGCCCAGGGTGGCCTTGAACTCACCATGTAACTGAAGATGATCTTGAACTCTTGACCTTCCTGCCTCTGAGTGCTGGGGTCACAGGCGTGAACCCCATGTCTGGTTAATGCAGTGCTAGAGACAGACCCCAGGGCCTGGGGAAGCACCGACCAGCTGAGCCACACCACTGTCCCTAAGATGAGCGATTGCTTGGCTGCGAAGCGAACTTTGCCTCCTTAGCGAATCTGCCAACCAATGGGAAGACATGGAGATGAAAAGTGAAACCAGCATCAGCTCAGATGACAGCCCTGCTCTGGAAGAAAGCACCCACCAAATTCAAAGAAAATAAAAGAGTTTGGAACAAAGTAGAGAAAGCAAAGTTTGACTGAAACAAGTGTTTGAAGTGTACAAGGAACAGCTTAATTAACAAACATCGAAGAAGAAAAAGTACAGCTGTTGTACATATAGGAAGTATATTTGTATTTAAAGGCATATTCAATGTAACTATTAAAATTTTATTTCAGGTTATGAAATAGAAATTATTGTCTGATGAAAAAAGCCCGGTGATACCAAGCCAGAAAATTTCCCCAAAGAAAATAGTGACAGTGGCTGGGGATAAGTTTAGAGTGAAACAAATGCATGGCCAAAGTTCTGTGCTGGTGAGAGCAGAGGTCTCATAAGCTGCCTTGCGGCTCAGCGGCCAGTAGCCAGTGTGCACAGGGTGTAGAGATGGGCCCTTTGCAGCCAACATGCTTTCAGGCAAATGTGGATCATGTCCTAACAGTCATTAGGGTTTCTATTGAATCCCTGGGCTGCCAGGCAGAGCCTTAATAGCCTTCCTAAGCTTTTGTTTTGGTAGTTCTTCATAAACCCACAGGAGGCTGATGGCACAGCCAGCGATAGCCCTGGCACCAACACCGGCATTGGCTCCTCTATAACCCTTGCACCGGGCACGAGTCAGCTGCTCAGCAGAGTCGAGAGTTGTCTCATCACAGTCAAGCTGTAGAACATTGCCACCTGACTGGGAATGTCCCCTGCACTGCTCCTGCCCCTTCCTGCGCAACCGTGCTCATCTGTCTGCACATCATGAAGCGTGTAGGTAGGCCTTTGTCCGCCTAGGTGCTGTGTATGTTGTTCGTGTGTGTGTGTGTGTGTGTGTGTGTGTGTGTGTGTGTGCGCGCGCGCGCGCGCACACGCACGCTTATGCGCGCGCTTAGCCTCTTGGGCTACTCAGTGCTTCCATTGTGGAGTAAGCCAGACTCCATCTTTGAACTCATGTATGGTAGACATCTAATGTGTCTATTTTTTTAAAATGATGATGCTATGAATGTTCCTGTTGTGTAGAGTCATTTTCATCTCATGCTTTTAGCACTGCAGTTGTGGCTGTGCCATTTAGAAATGCTCTGCCACCACACAGCGTTGCTGTTTCTCCACACCCTTAGCACTCCCTCACACACAGGCCCATTCTGGTAGGTGCATCTTTCAGACTAGATTTCTTATCTCCAAGATGTGCCCTCTGAGTGGCTTTCAGACCTGGGAGATTGCTCTAGAACTGGGAAAGAGGAGTAAAGTTAGTCTGGGCCACGTTCCTCCACAAAGGTAGACTGTTCTGAGACCAGTGCACACAAGCGGTTCAGTGAGGGGCCTGCTGGCTGATGAGGCTGCCTGCAGAACGTGCTATATGACTTCAGTCTCTCACAAGTGAGGGTCATTACAGCGGTGGGATGCTGTGCAGTTTCCATTTTATTACTCTTTCCACACCTTTTGAGGTAACTTTGAAATTTTGGGTTAAAGTCTTAAATATTTGGTTGTAGTTCTGTTATTTCCACTGCCTATGCAGCTATACAAGGTTGCCTCGACCTCAAGTGGTCCCTGTTTACAGGTTAAAGGGCAGGGTAGCCCTGGGGACAGAGCTTAGTCGTGCAGACAGCCCTTTTCAAGTATGTGTGAGGCCTAAGGTAGGCCCCCACTACTGCAAATAAATAAAGCATGGCCAGCAATTAAAATACAGGCTGCTTGTTCTTTCCTATGCAGTTGTGCTTTTAAAATTTTTAATGAAAAATTTCAGACAGAAATCATGAAACAAAACCACAGTTGGTTCATGGACACTCTATGTGCTTGCCGCCTATGTTTAGAACCTTGACTGATTTTGAAGCAATTCTGAGAAAGCAAAGTATTTAACTGGTCATTATTTCAGTGGAAGGATTTTTGAACATCACCACGTTCTATTTTTCCATTTAATTATCAGTAGTTTTTTAGTGTTAGTAACTAGTCAGTATATAAAGCCCAGTATCTTTTCTTGTTGTTTTTGTTTTTTGAGACATGTTTTCTCTGTGTAGCCTTGGCTATCCTAGAACTTACTCTGCTGGTCTCTACTCAGAGATCCATGGGCCTCTGCCTCCTGAGTGCTTGGATTAAGGGTGTGGGTCACCACTGCTCGGCAAGCCCTCTTCTCTTACAGAACTTTCAAGTCCATGTGGAAATAGGATCCATGCATTACATATGTCTTTGCGAGTCTCTTCACCTAATACTTGCTGAGTTAATTTATTTGAGTAATCTGCCATGGCTTTAATTTTTTTTTCATTAAAATTTGCAATTTCAAATTTTTATGGTGAAATTTTCATGTAAATTTTAGTAAAAAATATATACCTAACATGAATATACTTTGAAGTTAATGAAGTACGACATGAGAAGCTAGCATAATTAGGTTGGCAGACTTGAACCATCCAATATAATATAGCCAGAAAATATAATGGACTCTTGATCTTTAAAAAAGTTATTACTGCATGTGTGCGTGATGTATATGCGTGTGTGTGGGTGTGCATGCCATGGTGTGTCCATGCCGGTCAGAGGACAGCTTTGTAGAGCTTGTTCTTTCCTTGCACCTTTACCTGGGTCCCAGAGACCGCTCTCAGGCCCTGAGGCTTCTGCAGCGCGCACCTCACTAAGCACCACCTCACTGGCCCAGAGACTCCCAGATCTCAATAACCAATTTTCAAATAAATGAAGGAGACATCTTGGTAAAGGTTCCAAGTGTCCAATTAGCATAAGGGAAGATATTTAACATCATTAATAGAAGGTAAATAAGCTGCAGAGAAGCTACTGCCTACAAGCACTGATTGCTCTTGCCAGAGCCGGGCAGCGGCTGAGTTTGCAGTTCACAGCTTGGTACATAGGACACCCTGGGTTTGATTCTGCACTGGGGCGGGGTTGGGGAGCCAAATGGTGCTGAGTCTGCAGAGAAGTGAGCTGTTGGATATTGTGGCTGGGATTGCAAACTGTCACACTGGCTTCAGCAAAAAAAGATGGGCTTTCCGTGAATGCATTAAACACAATTAGCATGTGATCTAAGAATTCTAGGTATACTCAAGAGAATGGAAAACACCTGCTCATATAAAAACATAGAAAATATTAGAAGCATAGTAGCTAAAAAGAAGCAGTGCAAGTAGCGACTGGCTGGTGGCAGGATGCACACCTATGTAGTTCATGGTCCTTGTCAACAGAAGATCCTAATTTTAAAAAGTGTTCTTTGAAAAACATCCTTAGCCTTTAGAAAAACGCAAAATAAAAGTACTCTTGAGATTTTTACTCCAGATCAAATGTCTATCATAAAGAAAATCTGCAATAAGTGTTGGTGAAGATCTGGGCGCATAAGAGCTCTTATTCACTGTTGGTGGGAGGGTAAACCATGGCAGCCATTTTGGACATCTGTACAGAGGTTCCTTCCTTTACAAAGTAAAAATAGAACTACTGTATGAGCTGTGTACGCACCCCAGGCATATACGCAGGACTCTGTCCTACCACAGTGTTATTCCCTCTCTGTTCACAATAACAAGTTAATGGAAGCAGCCTAGACACATTGGACACATCACAGATGTATTATGGACAGTGAAAATATGGCATATATGCACAATCAAATTTTATTCAGCTAAATAAAAGTGCATCTGCAGGGAAACGGATGGATCTAGAAAATATTAAGTGAGGTAGCCTAGGCTCAGAAAGAACATTTAAGAATCATTTGGTTCTAAATGAGACCTCCGTTTTGGTGGTCATTTTATTCATTCTGTAGAAGTCATCCATAAAATAACAATCCACCAAAAGTTGGGACCTTGATATGGTTTCTGCTGCCGCAACCGGCTGGCTCTGCATTTCTCACAGGCTGTTAGCAGCTCTTCCACCACTACAACCTTCTGACTCCTAAAGAGCAGCACATGGCTATGGGCTTGGTAGATGGCTGCAATGTTTGAGATAGACTCTTGCTTTGTGGCCCCAGCTGACACTGAATTTTCCATCTTCTTGTCTTGCTTTTTTTTTTAATTATTGAGTTATAAGAGACTTTTAAAAATACATTCTGGGATGAAGTCCTTTATTCCAGATATATTTTGTGTATAACTTTTGCATCTAATGTTGTGAGTGTGTGTGTGTGTTGGAAAGTCTACATTTTCTTAATCTCCTTCCTGCCCTCCTCTTGACTCCTTCACTCCTCTCTCTTCCTCCCCCGATACCACACACCCTTCTCCAGGCCAAAGACTGGTAAGGATCAATTGATAAGTTTTGTGTTGTATCTTTAGGGATTTTTGCCTAATTGAAAGTCACTAAGATTTCCTCCTGCTTTTCTATGTATTTATAGTTCAGAGTTTTAGGGTTCAATTTAAGTTTGATGTGGCGCAGGGGACTAGGTTCCAGTTCCATTTGATCAGGCTGCCCCGCCCCCATCTAATTATATTGATACCTTTGTCTATAGGCCAGTGGCCCTTTATGTTTCGTGGTTTTGTTAAGTGAGTACAGAACTGTCTTCATGTCCTCCAACAGCTGGAGTGTGGTAGTGCGCACTGCACAATGTCTTACAGTAAGGGACATGTGATGCCCGATACCAGTGATGCTGGTCTGGAAGCCCTGCTTTAAAGCTATACATTAATTTGAATGACACTTATAATTTTAGGAATAAAGAAAAATTTATCCCAGAACCATAATATATATCACTTGCTTAGATCTTTAAATTTTCCAAGTGGACTTTATGATTTCTTGTGTAAGTATTGCACTATCTAAATTTTTTTTTACATTGTGAATTTGTTTTAATTTCATGTGAAATATTTTGTGACTAGTATATAGAAATAAAATAGATTTTTTTTGGCCCAATTATCTTGAATCCTGTGATTTTGCTAAACACCTTTATACATTCTAATCTTAAATAAATCCTTTACAATATGCTACATACATCATTATGACATTTGTGAATGAAAATAGTTTCTTTTTAATTCATATGAACTTGTGCTTTATTGTCTTATTTTACTAGGTAGTATAATGTTGAATACAAGTGGCAAAAGTGTCCAGTCTTTTACCCAAATTTAAAGAGAAAATGTCTGTTTTCACTGCTAAGTGTGATAAGTGCTACGGACTCCATTTTTTCTAGTTAATGAAGGATTTTTTTTTTCTGGGTGAGTTTTTAATGTCTATTTAGATTATTATTTATCCGGTCTTTTTTTCCCCCTGAGACAGGGTTTCTCTGTGTAGCCTTGGTTGTCCTGAACTTGCTTTGTAGACAAGCTAGCCTTGAACTCAAAGCAATCTACCTGCCTCTGCCTCCCGAGTGCTGGGATTAAAGGCGTGAGTCACCATGCCCAGCTTGGTCTTTTTTAATATATACCACTGATTTACTTTTTTGGATATTAAAACTCTTGCATTTCTGGATGAAACACACTTTGTTACAGTGTGTCTTTTTTTTTCTTTTTTTTGTATCTTTTTTCAGTTTGCAAACATTATAAGTTACCCACTTAAAAGTGTACAATTTTGACAGTTTTTACTATTTTCTTTAGGTTGTACAGTGATCACCACTACTAAATCTCTGAATATTTTCTCTTAAAAAAAAAAAATGCTCTCTCTAAACTGTCAATCCGTCGACTTTTCCTCTGTACCTAACAATGGCTAAAGCATTGTCTCCGCAGATCCCATTCATGATGTACATTTTATATGAGTGAAATCATAAATACATGGTATTTTGGGATTAGCATTTTGCTTAGTATAATGATTCCAAGGCTTACTCTATACTGCCGCAACTGTCAGTACCTCACTCCTTCTTATGACTAAACTGTATTCATGATATAGACAATGCTCATGTGGGCATCAGTTGATTGATGGTCTGGGTTTTATTTTGGTATTTGGTACATTGGTGTTCTGCCTGCATGCATGTCTGTGCGAGGGTGTTGCATCCCCTAGAACTGGAGTGACAGACACGTGTGAGCTGCCCTGTGGATACTGGGAATCGAACCTCGGTCCTCTGAAAGAGCAGCCCATGCTCTTTACTGCTGAGTCATCTCTTGAGCTCCTGTGTTCAAAGTTTAAAGGATAAATTGTGACACATGATGAAACAGTTTTAGCGAGCTGCAGACATGAGCCTTTTCACATGGAGGAGCCAGAGGCCGGGAACAAACAGCGCATGCTTCATCCCAGGACCTGCTGCGGCACTTTAGGATCTTCCTGAAGAACTTCTTAGTACTGGCCTATCGGTTTCAGAGGCCATAGTTTGTGAAATATCCTGCACAAACCCATGAAAGGCCTTCCCGACAGTCTCCATGTTCATAAAATCAATCTGTAAAAGTTGTGGGCTCTGGTATCGATTGCTCTGGAGTATTTCCTGGCACGTGTTTTAAGAAGGAAACCGAAGGTGAACTAATCTGTCAGTGATGCAGAAACAGCAGTGCGTGCTTGCCCTCCTCATGGGGTAGCACGGACCACGGCAGCAGTGAGCGCAAAGACTGCTGAAGAGCTGACGGAGTTCTGTGAGGGAGACGAGAATTTCCTGGATTCACAAAGCAGTTGGTGGCAACGTGCTCCTCGTGGGCCCAAAAATACCGTGTTGAAGAGGGTGAACTCAAAACAAGATCTCGGAAGATTTAAGCTAACATGCTCTTCCTGGCCTTGGAATGGTGACAAGCTTAAGGCTTGGGAGTTGGGAGCACTGATGACGGTTTTTAAACATGAAAAAGATGCGATTTTTACTGCAGTTCTTTGAGGCTCTACAGGGAATCTGATGGGTAATATACAAACCACAGTAGATAGTGGTGTCGATACTTATGTTTTCAGAGGGACGTTTTTACCTGATGGAGGGCAACAGAAACAAATTGGGCAAACATCACATTATTTGAAAATACATCTCTAGACTCCATCATACGCTTTTAAGAACCTTGCTGAAGTGTCTGAAGCTACTCCATGGGCACTGACAGAAAATGTTTGAGTTAAGACCAGTGAAGTAATGTCTAAACTTTATGAGGTGCACCAAGAACACAGAAAATACTGGATTAGATATTGAGGATGACGTTCTTGCTGCAAAAAAACCAACCAACCAACCAACCAACCAACCAAAAAACCATGCTGGAAGCTGGGGCTGTAGATCTTAACCTAGGGAAATGCTGGGCTACCAGACTGGCCACTGTTGCTGCTGCAGTCTCCCAGTCAGACCAGCATGCAGGACCAGGCAGAGGGTCCGAGCCTCCAGGTGAGAATAATGACAGCAACGGTGGCCAAAAGACCTGAAAGGCTTTCTTAGCATAGATTTGGTTGTGTTTGTAGAGCAGCAATGGCCTGTGTTGTTCTCCATAAGCTGTGTTTTCTGTCTGGATTTTCTGCTGACTGATAGGCGTACTGTTTTAAACAACAAAACCTCAGCCCTTGTTTAACACCGTCCCCCTTCTCCCCGCCCCTGGTTCCTGGTCCACGCTATCTTTTTCTTTTTCTAAGAATTTACTACTTTAGATCCAAACAGGCAACCTCCAAACATTTGTCTTTCTGTGATTGGCTTACTTCACAGCATGACGCCCACAAGATGCCTTCATGGTTCAGTGCATGGCAAGATTTCTTTCCTGTTCAAGGCTGAATAGTGCTCCACAGTATGTACATGCACATACTATCTTTTGCTTAGTTCTGCATCTGTGGATGAAAGAGGATTTTCAACTTGGCTATTTCTATGATCCTAGGTGTATATGTGCCTCTTTGAGACCCTGCTTTGAGATAGACCCAGAAGTGAGATTGCTAGAGTTTTAAAGTTTTTGAGGAATTGCTGTATGTTTCTATAGTGGCTTTACCACGTTATATGTCTTACCAACAGTACACAAGGGTACCCACGTTTCCAGTGTTTTGAACACTTATGGACACTTCCCCCTACCCTCTTTTCAATGTAGATATCCAAAGGGTGTGAGATAGTATCTTAAATAATGATGTGCATATGTGTGTAACTGTGTAGGGTTTGTATAGGTACCATGGGTGTCAAGGCCAAGGGAGTTGGTTTCCCTGGAGCTGTATTTCCAGGTAGTTCTGAGCCAGGTGACATGAGTATTGGGAATCAAACTTGGGCCCTCTAGAAGGGCAGCAAGTGCTCTTAGCCACTGAGCCATTGCTTCAGTCCCACATTGTGGTTTTGATTTGCGTTTCTTCAATGCTGAACACATTTTCATATGTTACCTGTTTGCACATAATCTTTGGAGATGTCCAAGCCCTTTGCCTTTTCAAAATTCTGTTGCTTTTCCTTGTAGTGTATATGTATATTCTAGTATTAACTCCTTAACAGATACATGATTTATAGTTTTTTTTTTCATTCTGATGGTGTGTGTGTATGTATGTGTGTGTATGTGTGTGTGTGTGTGTGTGTGCATGCACATGTGAAGGCCAGAGGTTAATGTTGGATGTCTTATTCAATCACCTTCCTACTTTGTTTTTTTGAGACAGGGTCTCTTACGGAACCTGGACCTCAGCAATTGGCTAGGCTGGCTGTCCATCAAGCTCCAAGGACACTCCTGTCTTTGCTCTCCCTCATGCTGCGATTATAGGTCTGTGTTGTTATGCTCAACGGCCATGCATATTTTCTTTCATCTGCTTTACTCTGCAATATTGGAGGTTTATGTTTTATATCCTTAGTCAATTTAGCTTTGACATATGGTGTAAAGCAAGTTCCTAAATTCATTGTTTTGCATGTGAGTATCAGCTCTCCCAACACCACTAGTTAAATGAGCTGCCATTTCCTTTGAATGCACTTGGCATCCCACTTGAGGACCACTGACCACCTACAGGAGGGTTTATTATGGGTCTTGATGCATTGTGCTATGATTGTCTTCATGCTAGTGTCGTTCCCATTGCTGTAACTCTATAATACTTTTAAATCAAGAATTGTGAGTCCTCTTGTTTCTTCTAAAAAAAAAAAAAAAAAAAAAAAGTTAAAACCAATTCCTTCTCCACTGTGCTTGTAGCATCTGCTGTTGATCCTGGCCTGTGTCTACGTCTGAAAGGCCCCACCAGGACGAAAGCACTTGCCAAAGCTAACTCCCAGCAGCAGCTCCAAAGCTGGTGGGACACGGTTTATCACTCACAAACCTGTGGCTATTTCCTGGTCTGCCAGCCTGGGACACAGTTTATCATTCCCAAGCCTGTGGCCATTTCCTGGTCTGCCAGGGTTAATGGGCAATGCCTGAGAAGGGATCCTATGTAAGGAGTGGATCCTGGCCAGGCAGTGGAAAATGCATCATAAATTCAAGATGGCCACATGCATCACAGCCTGCATTCCAGAAGTGTGGTGTGTTCAAACGCTGCAGGGTTCGCATGAAACAGGATTCTCATGAAACATGCATTTTATTCTTGTGATGGTTTTGTAAATGTGTTTTTCTTCATTTTCATAGGGTTTCTTGGGGGATGGGGAGGCTTTGGCTATCTGCGTAACTCAGGTCCTCCTGTCCCTGTCAAGCAGTGCTCTGATGGAGTCTGACAGGTATATCATACCAAGCTCAGCCTTTCTGTTTGGATTGTTCATTGTTAATGTATAGAAATAGGACCAATGTTTAAATTTTTGTATCTTGCACCTTCTAAAAATGTGTATTATAGTGCATGTATATGGGTGCATGGGTGCTACATGACACATTTATAGAGGACAGAGGACAACTTCAGTTCTCTCCACTGTCTCAGTCCTGGGATTGAGCCTCATTTTCTAGGCTTAGTAGCGTGCTCCTTTACCTGCTGGTCATAGCTTGTATTTCTTTTTCCCTGAGTTCATTGTATGTATATGTGTGACTATAGGGTTTTTTTTTTTTTTTTTTTTTTTTTTTTTTTTAAGAACATGCTCTGCCACCATGTGGTTGCTGGGAATTGAACTCAGGACCTCTGGAAAGCAGTCAGTGCACTTAACCCCTGAACCATGTCTCCAGCCCCAGATTATAAGATATTTAGAGTTCCCCAGTAATATGTAAACTATTATCTGTGCACAGAGATAATCTTCCTCCTCATCTGGATGCCATGGTTAGGCGTTAAGACCTTGAAAAGCATGGGTAGAAGTCAACACCTTTCTCTTCTTCTTGATCTTGGAGGAAGATCTGCCTTTCATCCTTGAGTCTGATGCCAGCTAGGTTTTTACACACAGCCTTCTTATTGGGGTGTGATAGTTTCCTTCCATTCTTCTCTCTCTTTTTTTAACACACAGTCAAGTGGTGAGATGTTTATACTTTCTGCCATCAATTGAAAGAATTGTTTTCTGTCTTCTGCTAATGTGCTCGTTCATGATTTTATCATGGCGAACCATTTCTTCCTTCCTAGAACAATTTCCCCTTAGGAGTTGTATGCCACCCTTCACTGTGCTGTTGGATGCAGCTTCTAGTATCTCCTTCAGGAGTTTTGTATCAGTAACAATCAGAAAACAGTCCGTCTCCCTGTGCTCTTTGCTGGGCTGGGAAACACTCCTTTATTTTTGAACGAGTCTAAAGGTGACTGGCATTAATTCTTCCATTGATGTTTGGGAGATTTCAATCATCTATCTGGTCTCACTTTTTCTTTATGGAGATATTTTGGTTTCTGATTTAATGTCCTTAATTGGCCTTATTCAAATTTCACATGTCTTTGTGGTCTTGTGTTGGTAGTATGTCCATTTTTTAGTTGAGTTTTTTTTTTTTTAAGATTTAAAAATTTTTATTATATATACAGCATTCTACCTCCCATGTGAGCCTGCAGGCCAGAAGAGGGCACCAGATCTCATTATAAATGGCTGTGAGCCACCATGTGGTTGCTGGGGATTGAACTCAGGACCTTTGGAAGAGCAGACAGTGCTCTTACCTCTGAGCCATCTCTCCAGCCCTTTAGTTGAGTTTTTTATATTTTCTGGTTACTACAACACTGTCAGGTATAATTTCTACTGTCTTGGGAGTTGTTGCTGCTGCTGTTTTTACTTCTGTGGTGTTAGATACAGAACCTGGGACCTTGTACATGTTAGGTAAGCACTCGATCACTGAGCCACATTCCCAGCTCACCTTTGGAAAGTTTTTCCTTTTCTTTAAAATAGATTTTGGAGGGGGGCAGGCGTTGTGGTGCACACCTTTAATCCCAGCACTCGGGAGGCAGAGGCAGGCAGACCTCTGTGAGTTCAAAGGTAACTTAGTCTACAGAGAGAGAATTCCAGGACAGGACTATATAGAGAGATGCAGTCTCATAATTTGTTTTTTCTCTCACATCACATATCCTCATTACAGTTTCCTTCGATTCCTCCCAGTTACTTTTTACCTCCCCTTCCATCCAGGTCCATCTATTTTCTGTCTGAAACTAGAAAATCAACAGGTTTCTAAGGGATAACAATGAAACAAATATATATTATATAATAAAATAAAACTAACACATTGAAATTTGGTAAAACAGAAGAAAATAGCCCAAGAAAAATCACCAGAAACAAAGACCCACTTATTCACACACCCAGAAATTCCATAAAATTGCTAAACGTGAAACTGCCATATACATACATACATATATATATATGAAAGAATATACAAGTGAGACAAGAACTTCCAAAGGTGCCTTTGAGTTCATTCTTCGTTGGCCATCTACTGCCGCTGGGCACTCAGCCTATCCTAAAGAGGAGGTGTGTCAGCCCGACTTGGCGGTGCACTCAGGAGGCAGAGGCAGGCAGGTCTTTATGAGTTTGAGGCTAGCCTTGTCTACAAAGTGAGTCTAACACAGCTAGGGGCTACTTCACAGAGAAACCCTGTCTCAAAAAAAAAAAAAAAAAAAAAAAAAAAAAAAAACCAAAAAAGAACCGTAGTTTCTTCAGTGAGACTCCCTTGGAGACAACTGAATTTTCATTTGCAAGGGTTATCAATTGGAGATGGCTTCTGGGTTAGGGATGGGTCACATGTCCACTTCTTTCAGCTCTAGGACCCCATCTAGTGTGGACCCATGCAGGTCCTGTGCATGCTTTCTAAGTCTCTGTGAGTTCAGATGTGTATCAATCCTGATGATTTGGGAGGGCTTAGTTTTTTGGTGTCCTCCATGCCCTCTGTTCTTACACTCTGTCAGCTAGCTCTTCCACAGGGTTACCTGAGCCTTGAGGGGAGGGACATGATGGAAACATGCGATTAAGGGTTGAGTGTACCAAGGTCTATCACATTGCCTGGTTGTCATCCTTATTCTATATCCTTGGCAACATCAGTTGTCACTTGCTTTTATTGATCTTAGACATTCTGACTGCAGTTAAGATTGTAAAAGTAATTTTAGTCTTCCGGCTCAATTGTCATCTGGGAGGCTCACTACCTCCTTCTGCTAACCTAGGCCTAGTCCAGAAGCACCTAGTCTCTGTACACTCTAACCTAGGCCTGGAATGGTTCAGCCTCTGAGACTTACTGCTTGATGAGCTCATCCTTGTTTTTTCTGAGCTCTGGGCTGGCTGGTTCAATTCAGCTGTTGTGGCTCAAACTCTTCTCCCAGCTGACTTATTTAATCTGGCTTCTCTCTCTTGCCTCTGAATTGCTTTGCTTGGTCTCAAACTAACTCTCAGCAATCTGCTCTAGTCTTCTGGCTTCTCTTTTTCTGGCCTTTTCTATCATCAGCTGAATTCTCTCTATGCAACCCATCTCTTTATTACTGTCCTGGTGAAACTACTTCCTCACTCTGAAAAAGTGCCTCTTATGTACCTTCTCTTTCCACTTACTTCTCATGAGAGTTGTGAGTGTCCTATTCTATCAAATCTTCTCTGTTTGGTAATCTTTTCTGCCACTCAATTAGACATCACTTTCAAACTTGGGTGCTTCCTTTTACAAACTAACTTTATCTTTGTTTGGGATTAAAGGCATGTACCACCATGCCTAGATCTAGGCTTTTCTTTACCGGATACTTGCTGTATACCAGGCTGGCCTTGAACTCAGATCTGTTTGCCCTGTCTCCTGGATATAAGCATGTTTGTATTCCAGCCAGATCACACTGACCTTTCTAGGTCAGTTTTGGATGTGATCTCTTGCCACAAGAGCCATGTTCTGAAGTAACATTCCTCTATATAAGATGAAATCTCAAAGTACTGTTGATATGCATTTCACTGATGACTAAGGACATTGAACATATTTTAAAATGTTTCTCAGTCATCTGACTCTCTTCTTTGGAGAATTCTGTTTTATATCTGTACACTTTAAAATTGGGTTTTCTTGATGTCTAGTTTTTTTTTTTTTTTTTTGAGTTCTTTATAGATTTCAGATGTGTAGCTGATGAAAATCTTTTTCCATTCTGTAGTTGGTGCTTTGCCCAAATGATGGTGTCTTTTGCCACATAGAAGCTTTTCAGTTTATTGAGTTCCAATTTATTAAATGTTCATCTTTAGTGCCTTAGCTAATGGTGTTCTGTTCATAAAGTCTTCTCTGTGCCAAGGTATTCAAGGCTATTTCCCAACTTCTCTTCTATCAGGTTTAGTGTATCTGTTTTGTGTTGAAGTCTTTGGTAATCTGGGCTTGCGTTTTGTGTGGGGTGATAAGTATGGATCTATTTGGAGTCTTCTAAATGCAGCTATCCAGTTGGCAAGCACTATTTGTTGAAGGTGCTTCCTCCTCCTCCTCTTCTTTTTCCTTCTTCCTCCTTTTCCTTCTCCGTCCTCCTCCATTTTCTTCTCCTCCTGCTCCTCCTCCTCGTCCTCCTGTTGGGTATGGGCCCCCTTTGATGGCATGGGCCTTAAATTAGACCAGTCATTGGCCACTCCCACAAATTCTATGCCTTTATTGCACTCACACATCTTGCAGGCAGGATATAGGTGGAAGGTTTGGTGACTGGGTTCCTAATCTACCATTGGAAGTTGCCTGGTTACAGATGATGGGGAGTCCAGGCTCTGTATTCTCCATTACTAGGGGTGCTTGCTAGGGCCATCCTTACAGAATCTGATAGCTTCTTCTGCACCGGGTCTCCACATTTGCCCTATACTCTTGCTCTCTATTTCTCCCTCCCCACCTGATCCCTCCTGTTCCCATTCCTACAGGTCTCCAATCCACCTGCAAAATCCATTCCAGTTCCTCTTCCCAGGGGATCCACGCACCTCCCCTTGAGCCCTCATTACTTGGCCTCTCTGGATTTGTGGGTTGTAGTATGATTATCTTTTACTTAACAGCTGGTATTCACTTGTAAGTGAGTACATACCATGTTTCTCTTTCTGGGTCTAGCATTTTTTTCTAGTTTCATCCACTTGTCTGCAATTTTCATGATGTCATTTTTTTTAAAACAGCTAATACTCCACTGTGTAAATGTACCGTGCTTCCTTTACACATTCACTTGTTGAGGGACATCTAAGTTGTTTCCGGTTTCTGGTTATTATGAATAAAGCTGCTATGAAAATTGTTGAGCAGGTATCTTTGTGGTAGAATTGGAGCATCCTTTGGACATATGCCTAGGAGTGGTATAGCTGGGTCTTGGGGTAGATTGATTCCCGGTTTTCTGAGAAACTGCCATAAGGATTTCCATAGTGGTTCTACAAGTTTGCACTGCCCCCAGCAATGGAGAAGTGTTCCCCTTGCTCCACATCCTCGCCAACACGAGCTGTCACTTGTGTTTTTGATCTTAGCTATTCTGACAGGTGTAAGAAGAAATCTGAAAGTAGTTTTGGATTTTCATTTCGCTGATGGCTAAGGATGTTGAACGCTTCTTTAATCATTTCTCAGCCATTTGAGATTCCTCTATTGAGAATTCTGTTTAGATATGTACCTAATTAAAAAAAAAACTGGGTTATTTGGTATTATATTGAAGAGATATGGAGAGAGTAGTCAGCCTTATCCTGTTCCTGATTTTAGTAAAATTACTTTGTTCCTCCCCATTTAATTTGATGTTGGCTATTGGCTTGGTATAAAGTGCCTTTACAATATTGAGGTGTATTCATTGTATCCCTACTTTCTCCGCAACTTTTATTATGAAGGGGTGTTGGGTTTTGTCAAAGGCTTTTTTTTTCAGTATACAATGAAATGGCCATGTGGTTTTCTTCTTTCAGTTTGTCTATGTGGTAGGTTACATTGATTTTCATATGTTGAACCATCCCTGTATCTCTGAGATGAAGCCTACTTAACTGTGCTAGATGATTTTTTTCATGTATTTTTAGATTTGGTTTGTATTTCATTTAATATTTTTGCATGTGTGTTCATGAGGGAAATTGCTCTGTAATTCTTTCCTCATTGGAGATTTGTTTGGTGTGGGTATTATGGAACTGTGGCCTGATCAAACAAATGTGGCAATTGTCCTTCTGTTTCTGTTTTGTGGAATAATAAGGAGTGTTGGCATTAGTTCATCTTTGAAAGTCTGGTAGAATTCTGTGCTGAAGCTATCTGGCCCTGAGCTTTGGCCTTGGCTATCCTTTGTAGACCAGGCTGGCCTGAAACTCACAGAGATCTGCTTATCGCTGCCTCTCGTTGAGTGCTGGGATTACAGATGTGCACCACCACACCTGGCTTGTTGGGCGACTTTTAATGACTGCTTCTATTTCACTAGAGATTATAGATTTAAATTGCTTATTTGATCTTGATTTAACTTTGGTAAGTTGCACATATCGAGAAAATTATCCTGTGTGTGTGTTTCCATATGAAGTTGAGAATTGTCCTTTCAAGATCTGTGAAGAATTGCATTGGATTTTGTGTGGGATTGCACTGAATTGCTTTGGGTAGGACAACAATTTTTATTGTATTAATCCTACCAATCCATAAGCATGGGAGATCTTCCCATCTTCTGGTATCTTCTTCAATTTCTTTCTGCAATACCTTGAAGTTTTTATCATACACTTTTCTTGGTTAGAGTTACCCCAATGTATTTTATATTACTTGAGGCTATTGTGAAAGTTACTACTTCCCAGATTTCTGCTTGTTTGTCATTTTTATATAGGGTTACTTATTTTTTGCTAGTTAATTTTGTGCCCAGGTATTTTGCTGAAGCTGTTTTATCAGCTCTAGGAGTTTCCCAGTGGAATATTTACGGTCCTTTACGTATGCTGTTATATCAGCTGCAAATAAAGATACTTTGACTTCTTCCTTTCCAATTTGTATATCCATGATCTCCTTCAGTTGTCTTATTACTCTAGCTAAGCCTTCAAGTACTGTATTTAGTAGGTATGGAGATAGTGGACAACCTTGTCTTGTGCCTGGTTTTTGTGGAATTGCTTTGTATTTCTCTCCATTTACTTCAATGGCCATGTGTTTTCTGTAAACTGCCTTGTCTTCTACTTTGCTTGAGACAAAGTCTCTGTCATTTGCTCTTATACATACCAGTCTACCTAGCTTCCAAGCTTTAGGGATTCTGCTGTCTCTGTCTCCACCTGACCCATAGCAACACTTGGATTACAGACAGCTAGCTAACACTTTAATATGGGTTCTGGTGATCTCAACTGAGAAATTTACACTTAAACAGTACTCAAAGAACTGCCTCCCCAATCACATAGTTAACTCTTTTAAAAACACTATTTTATGGTAGGCATGGTGGTGCATACCCTTAATCTCAGCACTCAGGAGGCAGAGCAGATGAGTTCTAAGGTCAGCCTGGTCTACATAAGTTCCAGACCAGCCAGGGCTACAGAGTAAGACTCTATCTCAAAAAGCATCCCCTCTTCCATATAGCCAGTGAAAGCCAAGGTATTCCTACATGATAATGGAGAGTAATTTTGGAAACCAATCTGAAGTGTGCTTGGCACTGCTGGCTGTGAGGAGAAGACAAAGGATGAATTCAAATAACAGAGAGGCAACTCAAATATAGAATGTTTATTTGATAAATTTCATAAACTTTAAAAATTCAAGCTGTGCAGTAAGTAATGAAGAAAACTGTTGACAGATGACATTAGACAGCTACACTAAACACTGCTGCAATGTCTCTAGCTACTCACTCCTTGTAAGGACCTTGCAGTCCCCACCACAAATGAATCACCAGCAGTGGTTCATTTTTGTAGACTATCATTCAAGTTGTTTTGCATCAAATAGCACTTTAATAACGCAATAATCTTAAGAAAAGATTCCTTGTAAGATAAATAACAATGTCTATAAAAGGAAGCCAAAATTAATACAAGATATATCTCACTGGTTGGTTAATTTATACCTGCTTATATTATACTCCAAACTGATTTCTACAGGGCAACACAAAAATAGAAGACTCTTTTTCCCTCAGGCTCCAAACTTATTTGGAAGGTTTTCTGTTCTTAGTTGTAAAATTTGTAGTAGCTTTAACCCCTGCCCAACATGTCTCAAGCTTCTCAGAGCAGTTCAGTTCCAGACTGTTCTACAATGGAAGTAACCTCGGTGCTAACACCAATGATAGGCTAAACCACAGGGCTTTCCATAGCACAATTTGTCTCAGTTACAGTCTCAGGGGATTGCTAGGGTGTGGGTCAACCCTGGGAGCTTTTCTACATTCCAGAGCTTTAGACCCAAAGAAAGGTAGAAGCCACAGGGTCTCTCTCTCCACCCCACAGCAAACACTGGCTCACAGCTGGCTGTCCTGGGTGAGCCTGCTGTTAAGCTGAGTGGGGATAGCTGGCAACTGTCCCCACTAGCTTGGTGCTTGTCAGTATCTTTGGGGTCTACAACCTTGACATGAGACAAACAGATGCATTGTACTCTCCTTCAGCAAAGGAAGCTGGTTATCAACATGGGACTGTCCGAACAATTTGAAGGGACTATGCAGGAGGAGCTCTTCTGGCATGTGTAGTGAAGTTTTATCATATGAATAACAGTACCAGAAAACTACAAAAACAACACCTCCACTGCATTATTACTTAAGTAAATGCAAGAAAATTATGTTCTTAAAAGTTTAAAATACTTGCTGGAGAGATAGCTCAGGGTTAAAGATCAATGGCTGCTTTTTCAGAGGACCTGGGTTCAATTCTGAGCTCCTAAATGGCAAATAACAACTGTCTGTAACTCCAGTTCCAGGGGATCTGACACCCTCACACAGACATATGCAGTCAAAACACCAGTGCATATAAAATAAAAACGAATTATTAAAGGGGTATAAAATACTCTTCCTTTGACAATAGCATTCTGAGCTACCAAGCAGAATGAGCATCCCAGTGGCTGTCTGAGTTGCTTACTGTGAGGCAGGGGAGTGGGATCTAGGTCTTCAAACATGCTAGCCAAACAATCTAGTCCTGAGCTACGCCCCATCCCTATTATGTGGAATATAGGCTGAGGGTGTAGGCTCGTGCTGGCATTTGAACACCTCTTTAGCATGCATGTGGCGGTGAGTTTGACCCTCAGCACCACTTAAAAATAGTAAAACGAAGTCTTAACTAAATAAAAATGGTGAATGCTCAAAATTACCACCAACCAGTGCTAGGCCACATGTAGGCCAGCCGAGCTCTGGTCTTCTCTTGGTGACTTTGTAGTCCTTTGTCAATAATCAGTTTAGTGCATGGTGCATCAACACCATAAGGCAGAGGGAAAGTATGCCTACTCAGTGTTATTTCATTGCATGTATGCTCTCTAAGACATTTCCTATTAACTACCCTACTGAATGTGTATGTAATATTTCATCTCTAGAACATGAATAAGTTTACTATCCCTCTAAGGTATTTCTAGAACAACAGGTCATCCTAAATATAATCCTGAAATATCTAAGTTAAAAGGGCTGTTTGAGAAAATTAATATTCAGCTAACATGTAGAATATCCTTGCATTAGTGAAACAGATAAGCACACAGTTAATCTGCAACATGTAGACAGTCTTCCCCTCACTCTGGTTCCTGCCTTACCAGCAAAGGAACAGAAGTCCCACTCACGTGAGGAGGAAGCAGTGGGGAACTGCACAACACATCTTTGAGCAATTACTATCTTTTCAAGAGAACCTGACAAAACCTCACTATACTGTTTTCTATGACCTTAGGTGTGTATACAATCACATGCTTAGAACTAGGTGGTAGTAGTTCTTTAATAATCATTCACAGCTCTTAAAACATTACTTCTAGGGCTGGAGAGATGGCTCAGTGGTTAAGAGGACTGTCTGCTCTTCCAGAGGTCCTGAGTTCAATTCCCAGCAACCACACGGTGGCTCACAACCATCTATAATGAGATGTGGTTCCTTCGTCTGGTGTGCAGGCACACATGTAGGCAGAACACTGTATCTGTAATAAATAAATAAATCTTATATTACTTCTAAGCTGGATGCAATGTCGCACGCCTGTAATCCTAGCACTCTGGAGGCAGAGGCAGGCAAATCTCTGTGAGTTCAAACCCAGCCTGGTCTACAAAGCTACTGTCCAGGACAGCTAAGGCTACATAGAAAAACTCTATCTCACAAAAAAATACAAACAAACCAAAACCAGCAACAATATTACTTCCACATAAAACAAATGATATTGAGTCTCAGGGACAGGCCACCCAGAAACTAAAATTTGAGGTTCAAGAAATTACTAATGTGTCTGATTAATCAACCACAGCACATTAACTTACTGCTGATAAAATTCATTTTTGCTGACAAAATCTTAGCATTTTAGACTTTGTTTCATTTTAATTCACCAACCATAACTGACAAGATACCTTACAATGCAACTATAAGCAAAATTCACTTTATTGTGGCAGTCTGCTTTAAATTAGATAACATACAATAACCTAAAAATAACAGGATTTTTAACAAAATTCCTTTATTCTAAAGGCTGGTTTACAGAAAGGCAAGAGTACTTCTAAGTGGGCTATAGAAAGACTTTATGGCTTATAGTTTAATTTGTATAATTAAATATATTTGCAATATTTAAATACTGTCCAAAATTGTTTTTTATTGACACAATTGAACTTTACAACATTGTCATAAAACTATGAACAGAGTCTTTGGAGAGGGAGACAGGTAATAACAGAGGTTGGGGAGTTAGGGAGTGTGGTGGGATTTAAATGTATTAGCCAGGCTGAAGCATGCAAAAGATAAGGCAGATACAGTAAATTAATATGATAATGTGGGTATCTAATTTTCCCACTACAGATTTCACATACTTGGCCACAAAAATATTAGCAAATACCAATTTGACATCTAGTGAGTGGCCCTGACTCCGACGTGGACATGAGATGTGGAGTCAGCTTCACTGGTTGAGTTCCAGTGTTGTAAATGAAGGTCTGTGTCAGACAAGCTCCCTACCCCCTTGTAGAGGACAGTGGTGACAAATGTGCTCTCCTGTTTGCTCTGTGACTTAAAAAGCACTACTGGATTAACAACACAGGTCACTAAAGGACCAAAATTCCTTAATATTCACATTAACTTTCCCCATGAAAAGCTTCAAATATAATCTAATAAAAAAAAATAGAGTTCTCAAGGCAAATCTTTAGCAATAATTTACAGAAGCAGATTTAAACAGAAGAGTCCCGAACCACACTCATTCTAAAACTACACACAACCAGGAGGAACCCCTTCCTCTACTTGATATTAAGGTATAGTGGCCTCAGCAAACGCTGCAATGCCACCAGGAGTCCCCTGAGCAGAGGGACAAAGCCGACAGAGAGACTGTAGTGTCTCTTTATTTCCATAATTCAATATATTCACATTCAAATTAAAGAGAAGGAGAAGGGTTTATGTAACTGCCTGTTTCCCATGGACTCTGAGAAGGTCTCAACTCCTCCAGAGATTTCAGAAAGTAACTGGCCTTTTACAGGATGATGACTCCAAAGCTGAGGACAGATGAAGGTAGGTGTTTCCACAAAGTCCCATTATCTCTTTAACAAGTGGATGAGTCCATTGGGGAGAGAGTCAGGATGCTCCTGTCGTTGGTATAGAAAGGATCTGATGCATTCCACAACCTGAAAGTAACAAGAAAGAACAGCCTGGCTCACTGTAAGCAATGTGCAGCTGAAAAACCAAAACAGCTGGGGTAGGGTGGGGTAGGGGTGGGGGATTGACAGAAGCTGCAGTGCAGGCCTTTAATCCCAGCACTTGGGAGGCAGAGGCAGGTAGGTCTTTGTGAGTTTGAGGCCAGCCTAGTCTACAAAGTGAGTTCCAGGACAGCCAGGGATACACAGAGAAATCCCATCTCGAAAACAAAACCCCAAAACAAAAACAAAATAAAAAACCAAAACTGAGACCTAAAATGTAGGACCAAAAAACAATGTGCACACCGCCCCCCACACACATACAACACACAAACAGCAAAAGTTTAAAAAATGTTCAGTTTTAGTGAAAAATAAGTAAATGTGTATTTTGATATTACAGGAAAAGTTATCTACCAAAAGCCTTGGAATAAAATAGTAAACATTCACACTGGTCACAGAGCAGCTGACTTATTAGCCTTAAGGTCATAAATGGTTAGCATCTGAGGGTATTAAAGACACTTCTAGATTCTTCACTAGTTTAAAAACGTAACTACTGGCCTTGACAGACAAGGCCTTAAGCTAAGCAATTCAACATACACGTCACTTCTAGCTGCCCCTTTGAATTAGCTTGAATTAACTTATGATGAAGTAACAACTTTACACAGCCTGCCATACTTAAAACACATGCCCTTAGCCCAAGGACAGTATCAAATTACTCAGCAACTTTACAAAAACTGAAAGCGGGTAATTTAAACATATAGCACACAGCTCCTGCCGGGGTCTCTTTCTTCCCAGGAGATAACAGCTAGAAGCCCTGACTCATCTGTATCTAGCATCTTGCTTCCCAGGTACTCTCTGTGTATGTAACTTAAGCTTAAGCCAGGGGCCAAACCCCCGCAATTACAGAAAGTTAAGAACGGGCTGGACGAGTTGTCTAGTCTTCATGGTTTTCAGAGAAGACTGGGACCCTCCACCTGGATTTCAGGAAGGGCTTGTTTACACCTCTCAAGCACAGAGAACCCGATCTGGGAGGTATTACACAGCCAACATTATAAAGTAAATGAGGGAGTAAGGGGAAAATGGGGGGAGGGAAGAATGGAGGATACAAGGGATGGGATAAACATTGAGATGTAACAAGAATTAAGAAAAAAAAAAAGAATGTTTACACACACACAAGCTTACCACACTATCTCTGTGTCCAGGTACACACTTACCATGCCATCTCTGTAGTAGGCACTATGTTACTATTCCCACTTTATAGAGGAAAAAGCTGAAGCACCGAAAGTGCAGGTTACACTGCCTGTAAGAGCTGGTCTTTCCACTCAGACTCCACAGTCTCTGCTTTTACTACTACCCAGGAAATGGTTAATTATGATATGCTGACTTGTGTTCATCAGTAGGACAGTGTTCCTGTCCTGTCCATCTGCCTACTATAGGCAATGATGGTTCCTCCATAAGTGTGTAATGGAGAAGGGGGTGAAGAAAAAAGAAAAAAAAAAAAAAGTAAATGAATAAAAGTGAGAGTAAGACTTATTCCTGCTGAGTATGGGGAAATAGTATTCTTTTAATTTTAACTACCTACATCCTAATAGAGTTAACTGTCCAATTCTAATAGCAAGAATCCACATTTTTTTCCCTCTTTCCAAACACTGCTTACAGAGAAAATATTTATCATACAATCTATCCTTTTTCATCTTTTCAAAACAGACATGTCTTCATGTTAAATACCACTTTGAAAGAATATTAAACACCTGAAATGTCTATTAGCTAGTAATTTCTTCCTTCCTCCCACCTTCCCTTCCCAGGGCCTCCAACATGTTAGGAAAGTGCTTTACCACTGAACTACATACCCCTATCACCTTTTCACTTTTGAATTTTGAGACACGGTCACTCTAAGTTATCTAGGCAGGCCTTGAACTTATAACCCTTCCACCTCTGCTTCCCAAGTGCTGAGGTTACCAGTGTATATTATGGAGATGGCTAGTACTAACTGTCAACCTGACAATCTAGAATCACCAAGGAGATGGCCTGTGGACATGTCTGTAGGTTATCCTGATTACATTAACTGATGGAAGTCCCAAACTGTATATGGGATCATAGCCTTCAGCAGGGGATCCTGGGTTGTATAAAATGGAAATGAGAGAGAAGAGAGAGAGGGAGAGGGAGGGAGAGGGAGAGGGAGAGGGGAGAGAGAGAGAGAGAGAGAGAGAGAGAGAGAGAGAGAGAGAGAGAGAGAGAGAGAGAGAGAATATATCAAGAGCAGGCATTTATCTGTTTGCTGACTATGATTTCCCTGCCATGATGGACTGTGTTCTTGACTACAAGGCAGGATAAGCAGTTTCTTACTTAACTTGCTTTTGTCAGAGGTTCTGTCACATTAACAGGAAATGAAACTAAGACACTCACAATGCCAAGCCTTTTTAAATTTTTTTGATAGTCTCATTAATGCTCTAAATAGGATCCTCTTG
The DNA here is from genome assembly GCF_903995435.1 of Acomys russatus. Classification (NCBI taxonomy): domain Eukaryota; kingdom Metazoa; phylum Chordata; class Mammalia; order Rodentia; family Muridae; genus Acomys; species Acomys russatus. The sequence continues at coordinate 15,127,769 of NC_067151.1, read as the reverse complement.
TCTCAACCACCTCCCAAGTCCTTGCAGTTACCTACCAGCAGGCAACTCACTTATAACTGCAAAATACAGGCAGAATGTCAGTCACTGCTGAAATACAGCTCCTTAGGATAGAATGTGGCATGTCCTTTTACAGAGCACCATGATGCTCCCCTGGGAACTGAGTTTGCTAGTTTGCTGTAGGATAACTCCCTTAACATCAGCTTTAAAAGGCACCAAGTTTTTGTGTCTAGATAGTAAGAACTTAGTAGGCAGGCCCATGCGCCACATGGAGGTTTTCTGTCTCCAGAAGCGCTCAGTGTTGTTAATGGTAAAGCAGCCATGCACTAGAGGGCTCAGCCTTGCCCTATTCCTTCAAAATGTACATGAAACACAAATGTAGAATAGAGGCTGTTCCACATCAAACCATAAATGCTAAAACTATTTCATATGTATATGTAGAAACTATGACGTTAGAGGTTCATAGAATGCTGATGGGCTACAGCGATTTTTACACAGCCCTTTGAAAAACACCAACCAGCTCTGTACTGTATGAACATCTGCATTTTTGCATTGCTTAGCCAAGAGGAGGAGAAAATGACCACAGTAACCAATGACATAACCCGAGATGCTGATGGTACTGGAAGCCATTTGCTGCCTGCCAAACAAAGAATTAATCACTAATTAATTGCTAAAGCAAACATTTTATTAGGAAAACCACCTTAGAAAAAGAATATAGCATAATTCTGAGTAAACAGCAATAAAGACAGTTATAGCCACCTTTAAAAACACATGCTGAAATAAATCCAATAACTCCAGGCAGATCCCAAGGGGACAGTTAAAAAAAATAGTGGTACAAAGAACAGGGACATAGAACCTATACAACTGATAGCAAGAAAGCAAGAGTGTACAGAAAACAGGAAAAAAGGCAGCTCGCTTAAAATTAATTCTAGTCTTTTTAATCACTGGCAAGTATGTGTATCACTACTGAAGACAATTTTCTATTAAATTAAAAACTATGTAGAAGTTCTACTGTACTATACTAATCTAAATTCCATTTTGGTTCCAAGCAATAACAAATGTCAACAGGAATGCCCTTCTGAAATATCTTTTAGTGGGCTGGAGAGATGGCTCAGAGGTTAAGAGCACTAGCTGCTCTTCCAGAGGTCGTGAGTTCAATTCCCAGCAACCACATGGTGGCTCACAACCATCTACAATGAAATCTGGTGTCCTTGTCTGGTGTACAGATGTACATGCAGGCAGAACACTGTATACATAATAATAAATAAATAAATCTTAGGAAATATCTTTTGGTAAAACTATTATCTAGGAACATGGCAGAACTATCTTATGATTATTTAGAATGCAGGTTACAACATTTGCCTATTATAGCAATCCGTCTATGTAGGCTGAAATTACTGCTATATTATGGAACGATTTTGGATCATATGTTATATTCAAGTCAGGATAAAGGAGGGCTAAAGCCATAGGCAGTGTAGTCACAAAGTCACAGCAAAGCCAAAGGTAATATGAGTTGAGACCATGTTCACAAGAAACTACATTTTATGTTATGTCAATGATATCATGCCTGATATTTTTCAAAATATAAAGCTAACCAAATATTAAAAGTAATTTTACCTATAAGGATGGGATAACCATTGAGATGTAACAAGAATAAATTAATAAAAAAATGATATAAAAAAATAATAATAAATAAAATTTTAAAAAAGTAATTTTACCAAAAGGCAAGTGTACTGCTTCACTATTTCATTTCTTTTCTTAAATTTATTTTTATTTTTTATTTTTTGGTTTTTCGAGACAGGGTTTCTCTGTGTGGCCCTGCTGGCCTCAAACTCACAGAGCTGCATCTGCCTCTGCCTCCTGAGTGCCGGGATTAAAGGCCTGCGGTCACTACGCCTGGCTTTCATCATTTCTTTTTTTTTCTTTTTTACATTTTTTTTATTAATTTATTCATATTACATCTCGATTGTTAGCCCTTCCCCTGTTTCCTCCCATTCTTCCCTCCCTCCCACTTCCCCCCTTCTCCCCCCCCCATGTCTGTGATTGAGGGAGACCTCCTCCCCCTATATATGCTCTTAGAATATTGAGTCTCTTCTTGGTAACTTGCTAGCCTTCCTCTGAGTGCCGCCAGGCCTCCCCATCCTGGGGAGGTGGTCAGAAAAGGGGCACCAGAGTTCGTGTGAGAGTCAGATCTCACTCTCCACTCAACGGTGGAGAATATCATGTTCGTCGACTAGGTCTTGGTAGGGGTTCGAAGCTTACTGCCTATATTCTCCTTGGCTGGCTCCATACCTGATCTCAAGCTGTACTACAGAGCAACAGTAATTAAAACAGCATGGTACTGGCAAAGCAATAGGCTGGTGGATCAATGGAATCGAATTGAAGACCCAGAGATGAATCCACACACATTTGCTCACTTGATTTTTGACAAAGAAGCCAAATCTATTCAATGGAAAAATGATAGCATCTTCAACAAATGGTGCCGGTCTAACTGGATGTCTACATGTTGAAAAATGCAATTAGTCCCTTATTTGTCACCATGCACAAAACTCAAGTCCAAGTGGATTAAAGACCTCAACTTAAAACCAGAGACATTAATTCAGTTAGGGGAAAAAGTGGGGAAGAGCCTGGGACACATAGGCATAGGAAACAACTTCCTGAACAGTACACCAACAGCCCACGTCTTAATTTCAACAATTAATAAATGGGACCTCATGAGGCTGAGAAGCTTCTGTAAGGCAAGAGACACTGTCAGTAGAACAAAGTGACAGCCTACAGACTGGGAAAAGATCTTCACCAACCCATCATCTGACAAAGGTCTAATATCCAAAATATATAAAGAACTCAAGACATTAAACACCACAAAACCAAACAACCCAATTGCGAAATGGGGCTTGGAACTTTCATCATTTCTTATCCCTCTGGTACCCCCAGGCTCTAAGCCCCTGACTTAGAAAGTCTAAGTGTTCCCTTGGCACACTGGGGAGAATGGGCATTAGCACCTCTCCGTGTCAACTGCTGCTCTGACTCGAAGAAGAAGTGTGAGACCAAGCACAGAGGCTATTTCACTCTCTAGTACCTAATAATCACCTGCATCTTGGGCAAACTACAAAGAAATTAAAAAAAAAAAAAAAAAAAGAATTTTAAACGCTCTTTATACCAAAATAGGATTTGGGGCTATGATCCATAAAAACAAGCTGCAGTAAGTGTAATTAAGAAACAGACTTGAGAATGGACAAAACCAGAGATTCTTCTGATTCACAATTAACCAAAGTTAATATTAGGAGCATTGTTAAAAGCTGTTCTAACATATACTTTTAATTGGATAATAAATGCCAAATAAAGACAACTTAAAATCAAAGCTCATTACAGACGTCTCAGAAGGGAGCACGGAATGGAGGAAGTGCCTGTGCAGCCCTGAATGCTGGCTAGCTTTAGAGAACACAGGTAAAGAGCAAGGAAAGCAAAGATGTCTGGCATTGAGTGTGAAGATTATTTTTGTAGTGACAAAAAGGAGTAGGAGAAACAACAAGAGTAAATCCCAAACACCTAGCAGAAAATAATACAGGCAGTGGTGGCACATGCCTTGAGTCCCAGCACTTGGGTGGGTCTCTGAGTTCGAGGCTAGTCTGGTCTACAGTGTGAGTTCCAGAACAACCAGGGCTTAACAGAGAAACCCTGTCTTTGAAAAACAAAACAAAACAAAAAGACAGACAGACAGAAAGAAAATAACACAGGAGTATAGGTAAAATAATAATGAAAAACACTCATACATAAGGAAGAGTGTCACATACACACTCCTAGTCACTGTGTCTTACAACGACTGAATGGGAGGGGGTGTTATCTCCTCAACGCCTTCTCTTCCTTTGAGTGAAAGGACTACCAAGTGACAACTGCAACCCAAGGGTGATGCTGATGAAAGCAGGCGTCCTGCTTCACTCGGCACACTACAACGGCAGCCTCCTTCTGCCCCTTTATAGGACACTCATCTGCAGCCAGTCTACGTGGTGAAATGTCACACCTGCTGATATGGCTGGGACTACACCTTCCTAAGACTCGTTCCAGCATTCTTCCAACAGATGCGCATGGGGTCCCTCCTTCTGGGAAACAGCACATGGAGTCCAAGCACTTGACACTTGAATGTGCCTCAGCAAGCTGCAGAAGAAGAGCAAGTTAGCTACTCACAGATCTGGACTTCACAAAACATTAGGAAATCAAAACAAGTGTTTTAAAACTGAAAGTGATTAATACAAACATACACAGTTTACTACAATGTAGAATATATAATCATATATAAACATGTAAAAGCCTTGAATTCTAGTAAGAAGCTTAGGTAAACGATGGTATAAAAATGAGTAGGCAGGTGTTTATGTCTGCAAAGGTTTATTATTTTGCTACTTAGTAATTTGCTGTGGTCAAGTTGGCTTGTGTCAGCTTTGCTTAGGTAAAATGTTCCTGCAATTATGATTAAAAACACATGCCCAGCAACTGAGAACAGTGGAGTAGAAAAACTGAAAACCGGGAAACAATAACCTGGCAGGACCTGTATTGCTCGGTAAGCATAAGAATAACAATATATTAAGAACTTTAGTAGCATTTCTTATGTGCCAAAACCAAACAGCCAACAAACAGCTACTCCGTCCTCGTTTACCACAACTCTAAGGTGCCACCTGTGCTCATTATCAACTTATCTCTTCTTAATAGTGAAAGGTGGCACATGCATCAAAATTTGTGAAGCAAGTTTGTAATGCTATTAAGGCTTAAAGTTGAATTTATCAAATGTCTAAGATTTATACTGATTCAGGCATAAATAGGCTCAGTAGGATAATTCAGTCCCATACTATTAACAACTTTATTAAAATGAGGGTAAATGGTCTCATCACATGGCTGAATGAATCCCAACCCTAGGTTTTGCTAGTCACGAGTTTTCTTGTTTTGTTTGTTTGTCCTTTTTTGAGACAGGCTCTCACTATGCAGTTGGAGGACTTGAACTCAATGAGTAAGCCGGACAAAGATGCATCTCCCTCTGCCTTCTGACTGCAAGTTTAAAAAACTTTACGTCTTGTACATCCTGTACAGTAAATGTTTAGAAGGCACAGAGGAAGAATGAAATAAATTTGGTAACATTCACAACTTTTCAAGGTTGGGAATCACCATGTGCCATGTGAGGCATGGTAACAGAGGACACTGTGCAAACTCACAATGAACAGGGACAGATGTGAAATGTGCGTGACCTGATATTCTGAAATCAAGCAGACAGTGAGGTCCTACAGCACCCATGAATGGAGTCCCTGCCCTTCCAAGCAGCGGGAGGTGGAATGGGGTTTCTTGTTTGGCTAGCACCTGGCTACACCTAAACCCTGGGCTCTGCTAAGCACTGAGAAGGCAAACCTCACACTCCTTAATGAAACATCCTTAGTTTAGGACTTAGTTTAATGCACCCCTGCTTTAATGTGTTCTATGAGGTTTATACAAATCTTTCATTTTTAAAAGGAGAGGGGCTTCTATGGCTAAATATGTATCTTGGGAAACACTAAGACTTTTAGACTGTCTGGAAATGTGCGTAAGTCTCACCTGGTGGACTTCACACCATCATTCTACAACCCACTGAAGTGTTTCACACAATGTATTTTGATCATGTTCTTTTTCTCCCCCGCCTCCTCAAAGATTCTTCCCACCTCCCTACCTGCCCAACCTCATCTTCTCTCTCCATTCCCGCCCCCCCTCAAAGACACACCCAGCAAAACCCTGGTAAAACAAAACAAAACAGGACAAAAAATGCACACACACACACACACACACACACACACACACACACACACACACACACAGAATCCATTTTGTGTTGGACAATTACTTTAAAAACTGTTTTCCTTACCCAACCCAAGGTACCAAGAACCAGGAACCACTCACTAAACAGAAGGAACAAAAATATAAAATGAAGGAATCTGGGCGATGCTGGGGTAGGCAACTGCTTCTCGTCAATTCCTAGTTTGGGCTTTGCTGACGGGGGGATGCTCCCATATACGCTCCACACTAGCCAAAGGGACACTGTGGTTCATGCCTGTGGGCCTGGCTCAGGTTAAATACTGCTCTCTCACTCCAACTGGGAGGAGCCTATCTGGGATCTGCTTACTTACTGCTCTGGAGCACCTCTTGAATGGTAATAGCCCTGAAAGTGAACCGAGGAAGGCACAGGGCAGTCCTCAGGCGCAACCCTGACTCCTCCAGTGCAGTGAGGGTTAGGTCAGAGCAGCAGCAGGAGTCAGTGAGACAGAGGCTCAATGCTAACCTGCAAGACTCTGTCACTGGGCACGACTGCTGCGGGGCTGGGAAAGACAGAGTTAAGAAAAGTTTTAGAGCAATTTGACAAAGTAACTCTGTAACAGTTAAACCTAGTAAGTTTTTTTTTTTTTTAAATCAGGGACTATTTTCTATATTTCTTTATATTTTTAATAATTAATTTTTACCACAGATATAACAGTGTTGGTCCTTGAAGCACAGGTCATTTAAAATCAACATCCACACCACCACAAAACCTGAGCTCTTTCAGCATTCATTCAGGAAGTCCTGAGCTATCCGAATGACTCGAGAGGGAGGCTCTTGTCTGGAACTTCTACGCTTACTGTCTTGTACTTTGCTTGTAGCTGCTGTTCAGCCAGCTGACAAGCATTCCCTGAAAGTCACATCCACATGCCACCTGCATGTTCATGTCCATCCTGAGTCCGTGTCTGCTTCCAGGCAGCAGTCTTACACCACACAAACCTATGGCCAAAGGCTAAATCCTAGACACTCCAAAGGGTGAGCATGTCAAAACTGCTACATATAATGTCCTCTTTCCGATCATCTAATGAAGTTTTTTTTAAAGTACCTCCCACCTCCTGACCCGCCCCCCCCAAAAAAAAACCAACCCAGAACAAAAAGTAACAAGAAAAGCTCAGGGCATTGTCAATGCACAGAAACCCCCTCTCCTGACCTCTGGCAAACCACCGTGCTCTACCACTTTCCTAAGGCACATCACCTATCTCAGTATTCAGGAGTAAGAACTCAGAGACAGACCCCAGAGCCACAGCAGCCCGTGTAATGGGGGTAGGAACAGAGTTTCATTTCATTCAAAGTAACAAGAGGGAGGCACAAAGTTTTCAGAATATATGAAAGCCACACAAATGAATGGTGTGAGATGCCATCTGGCTGTACAACTAGCTTTGAATATAGCAGACAGTTTCATCAATAGTTCGCGGGCCTCACTCTCCACTGCACCTATTTCCCAAGTCCTAGGCACATCCCCCACCCACCCCATGGAGACTCAACATGGCTAAGGCTGGCTAGTGACAAACAGCCATCTTTACGGACCTTGATTTTTTAAATAAATTCTGATGTACTGCTCTTATTTCCTATCAATGAATGGATGCTGAGTTTTTGTTATCTACTAATAGCTACCTTAAATCTCATGTTAGAAAACTGTTTCTTAAAACTTTAAATGAGACTTGTCATATCACCTTAACTGTATTAGGCTGCACCTTGCCTAGACGTAAAGTCAGCTTTTAGAGAAATGCTTTCCTTTTGATGTGAAATCAAAGATCATAATCATTGCTGACTTTCAATTTTTGTTACAAATCACAAATTCTCTAGAGAAAGCAAGAGCTTTATCTCCTAACGCAGCAGTTAGGGATGGTTCAGGTGGCTGGCCATCTTAGTCCAGAACTCCTGGATCCAGAACCTGTTTCCCATTCATGGTTTCTCCGTCACTGTTCTATTCTCCTTCCCTCTAAGTGAAACACACAACTCCACAGTGATAAAACATTGAAACACATTTACAAACATAAATGAAATACCTCCATGTTGGTTTGGGAGCTTTCTAGAGAGGTATTCTATTCATGCTGTCCCACTTCAACACAAAAACAAATGTAATAAAAACTATACTGAGTGGGAGCTGAGAGAGGGCTCAAGCGAAGAGCTTGCTGTGCAAGCCTGAGGAGTCCGCAGCCACCCAGGAGCCCAGGGTGTGGCAGCCTGTCTGTAACTCCAGTATTCGGAGTGGAGATGAGGGTCCTTTGCCTAGAGTAAGCTGGCTGGTAAGGCAACTGAAACAAGGCACACCAGATTAAACTGAGAGACCCTGCTTCAAGTGATAAAGTGGGGAGAGGCTGAGGATGACTCCCAGGATTGGCCTGGGGCCTCCACACACAAACATGCCTAAGCATTCCCATACATGTGCATACATACTCCACATATGCACACACACCACACGTATGCAAAAATAAAACTAAGTGAAAAATTACATTGATTATATAAACAGTTTATAACTGACTTATTCCTAGTTTCAAAGGTGGCTGAAGCCCTTTTATATAAATGATGTATTTGTTCAACTGGCTCTTAACCATATATGACTGGGAATTTACAGTCTAGTTAAGGAAGAGCATCAGTATTTGTGAGACATTAAGACTCCCCAATATACTGGAAAGAAAAGTTAATGCCATAGGCGAAAAGGAGAAACCTCACTTATAAATTCCAGGGTTTCCTGTACCCTAGCTGACCCTGAACTCCTTCCTAGTCCTTCTGACTCCCCACATCATGAGTGCTAAGATTGAATCTACACGCTACCATGCCCAGTTCATGCATGGCGGGGTTGAGCCCATGGCTTTATGCAGGCTAGGCAAGCACTCTACCAACTAAGCTATACCCCTGCATACCTATGTTGAATCTTTTGAAACATACCATGTCAAAAGGAAAATTCAGAATTCATTTAAATTTCTTATGAATTACTACTATTGCTACTACTAGTAATAACTGAGAACAAATTAACTGCCCTCATTGAAGGCAATTCACTAAAGGAATCTAACCTTAAAATAGGTCTCACAGAATAATTCATATTTTCAAATTATTATACATGTTCTACAATCTGATTTCTAGTAAAGGTAAAAAACTTATAGTTTTTAAGTGGCCTTGTCTTCAAATATCTCTATTTGCTTATTCCAGATGAGACAACAGCAGCTTTTTAAATAGAAACCACAATAAAACAACAATTACAGCCTAGGGAAACAGTTATCAGTGGTGGGACTTAATAATGACTACAAATCAAAATGTTGTGCATATCCAAAACATATCTAGAAGCAGCTTGGTTTTATTCTTCAAAGGGCGAGTGAACTATTCCCCAAATAATAGTTTTTAGATTTAGTTATTCTACGTGAGTGAGTGTTTGCCTGCGGAAGGTTGTGAGTCACCATGTGGGTGCTGGGAACCAGGCCTGGGTCCTCTGCAAAAACAGGAAGTGTTCTTAACCACTGGGCCATCTCTCCAGCCTCAGCAATTAACATTTTTATATAAATACAAGTATAAAAATGTATGAAAAAATAAATCTGTTAAATACCAGTTAGTGAAGAGCTATTCACTAATCTGAGCACTCTTACTCATTTGATTATTCAATTCAAATAGAGGAGGACTTCAGTAACTCAATGTCTACATTAAAATGTATAAAATATACACAACTACAAAGGGGATAACAATTTCAAAATGGTAATTCATGAATACTTTCCAAAGAAGTAGAAAAGAAAGCAATAACTTTTTAAATGTAAGACAGCAGGCTGTGAAAATACCTTAGTATGAGAGAACACGAGGTGAAATATGGTTTATACTGAAAATCCAAAGACACATGATGAGAAATTCAGGGGTAAACAAAAATAAGGGATACAAACAAGGAAAAGAACTAAACCAAAACAATACAGGAGGAAGGGTGAAGACCAAGCACAGTGGAATGGGATGTGCTGTGATTCCCCATGGCAGCCCCGAGATGAGAACGCAGTGGAGGTGTCCCCAGCAAGGCCCAGCCAAGTACTACCTAGTGCACGCAACCACTGTCCTGCTGGCTGCAAGCCTCAGCTAGCAGGTGCCTACTGTCCTCCCCTCTGTGCTGGCTTTCAGCAAATTCATATGCTGAGCCGACTGAACCCTTATCTTCTTCCATCTAGAAGGATAGAAAAGCAGTAAGTCTCATATTCAGAACAATACTCCCACAGTATATAGTTTAAAATCAAAGCAGTAAGCAAGTTGGGTCTACAATCTGTGAGGCACAGACAAAAGTTAGCACAACAGCACAGTTACTGTCACAGGACAGAAAGAGCCAAGGAGCTTCTTGGAGAATCCAGCAAAGCGTGCCATATGAAGCCACAAGTGCAAGGCTCTGGGAAGCACACGGTGTGGTAAGAAGCAGTTTCCTTCAGTTACATTCTATTCCCTCTCTAAGATTCAGGGCCATCAAGGCTTAGCACTTGTTCTCTCGCCCTAACGCTCTCATCTCAGTGCACTGCGCTGCAGAACAGAGGCTCGTGTGGCCTATCAACAGCGCACGTGAAAAGGGGTCATGATTTAATTTACTTGTTACTAAAATTAACTTAAAATATTTCTTTAGGGAAGGTCAACTTAAAAAATCTTATTATTATGTGTATGAGTGTTTTGCCTGCATGCATGTGTGAGCCTGGTGCCTGTGGAGGCCAGAGGAGAGTGCTGGATGCCCTGAAGCTGGAGCTATGAATGGCTGTGAGACACCATGTGGGTGCTGGGCTAGAAACCGAACCCAAGTGCACTGAAGAACAGCAGCTCTTAGAACAGTTGACGCTCTTAACCACTCCGCTATCTCTGCAGACCAGGGAAGGTCAATGTAGCTCTGTCTGGCTTTGGTTGAGGTCTGTTTTTCTTTGTTGCTGATTTTAAGTTAACAGCATAAAAACATCCACGTGCTACATGACAAACTTAGGTCTGAGGAAGGTAAGCGTGCAATCACATTAGAGGGAGCAGTGAGTGTGGCACCAGCACTCAGGCCAGCTGCTAGGAAAACAGCAGTCCTCCTCTGGGACACCTGACCCCAAGCTCAGAAGATGTTAATCTTACTTGTTTATTACAATATTACAATACCTATAACCACGATAATTTTCTTTCCTCATTCTTTTATGTACAATATTACCTTTAAAAAGGGGCTTGATTTAAGCCAACATATGTCAAACTACAAAAGCTGTCCATTCTTTTATAGTATGTATATTTATATTATATAACAAACTCTCCTGCTGGCAGAGTTAAATGGCTACACCCTCAAATATATGATAGATAGCCACTGATTAGAGAAAATCAGAGGATAAAATGGGATATACATATTTACCTCAACCAAAAGTAAAAACCTATCTTTCCATTTCAGTTTAGTTGTTGGAAATATGAAAAATGGTTGCCACTCATTTACCATACACAATTACTGTAGTTATCACTCAAAGTAAAACATCTGAGAAAAAAAAATAAAGCCAAGACCACAAAAAGGCTAGTAAAGCTTTAAAATGCTTTAAAGTTATGAGCTCATGCTATATCACCTAAAAGGCTAAATGATGTTACGTCACAGCTATTCATTTTATCATGTAAATACCCACAAATCTGAAATTCAGAGAATAACAAAGTATTAAAAATATACATAATTGCCAGGCTGGTTGCATATGCCTGTAATGCCAGCATTCATGAAGTAAAGGCAGGCAGAACTTGTGAGTTTGAGGCCAGCTTGGTCTACATAGTAAATTCCAGTCCAGCTAGAGACCCTGTCTCAAAACAAGAACAACCAACAATTTTGACATGTTGTTATATTATCAAAAGTTCTGGGATTTCAGCTTTCATTTCCTTCTATCAAAAGACATCTTGAGATTAGTGGTTGTTTTTTGTAAACTTCCAAACTGGCATGGCTGTGGAGACAGAGTAAATATAAGATATACAAAATATATATTTCAACTTATAAATGCAGTAAAGGACAGCTACAGTATGAGATACGTATGCAGCCACCATAGCACACAAAGACATACACGCACATACATCGGTATCACAGAGTAAGCAAGACAGAAACATGGGCAGCTCTCACTTCCAGGTAACTACAACTTACGTTTAAACTCTGTGACACCTTTAAAAGTACTCAACATGCAGGAGCATTCTTACATGTGACTACGACAAGCAGAAGCATCAGAATTATGCTAGAAAACATAGGTGTAAAAGTATGTAACAAGGTACAGCTCTCTCTCCTCTTATGTTCAATTTCCATCTCAATTTTCTTCTCAAAGAGCGGATATCATTTTTAAGTGTTAATATACATGTTAATTAAGGTTAGATTAGAGACAGAGCTGTGCATGCGTGACTCTTTACTGATGCTGCCCATCTTTTGGAGAGTGTTTAATTGACCTTTGGCATGCATAAGCATTAACAAGGCTACTCCTACTCTACCTAAGTCTGCTCAGCTGATTCCTTGCCCTCGATAAAGGCTGCAGTGCGATGAACTCGTCACTTAAAGCCACTGTGTTGGAGTACATCTATAAGTGGACAGAAAAGGGATGGGACACACACAAGTCAGTGAGCTGTATTCATCATCCGGGAGACAGACACAGGACAAGCTTTGTAAATACCAAACACCTCTTCCCACAGGAAATATGCATGGTACACACACAACTGATACTTGTAGGTTGGCCTTGCCATAAGAAAAGGTCACTCTTCAATTTTAGAAACACACACTCTTATTCTGGAGAAAAGAAACCACTGAGAATAAATGCTGGCAGCTCTCCTTCTGAGGTGACTTTTCTTGCTATCTGATAAGCAATGAAGCATCTGATAACTTAGCAGCCATCTCTCTGTCACTTGAAAGGAGAAGTGACAGTAGAAGCTGAAATGACTACTGCTTACAGCAAAGCAGTAACACCACAGGTGGCATATAAGTGACATATACTGTCTTATGTTGAAAGAAAAGAGAAGAAAAAACACAGTGACAGCAACAGGGTAGAAGACTCATGAATGGAAGCAAAACTTTTCTTCCTCTTCCCAAATGAAAGCAACTAGAACATCCCATTTGTCATTTGGATGCTAATTTCATAGCAAAAAGGGAAAATTATTCTGACTTCACATATGATCAAATGAGTTAGTGTAAACTCAATTTTAAATTAAATTTTAACTTGCGTTAAAACAAGTATATGGAGTATTCTTATTTCTTTGTTTTGTTTAAGACCATAAAGCATCAAACATTTCCTCTGTGATATTTTAAAATAAGGATACAGAAAAGGTAACAGTAAGTAATATCATACCTTCTGGATCAGTAAGCAATCTCTATGAAAATACACTTGAAGCTTTCAAACCACAGAACAATTAAGGACAAATGTGAGTAAATGTTAATATGATGTTTCTCTTAAATTTTGGTGTGAAATGCAACATTGACCACAGGATGAGACAAACTATCCTCCATTAAAGTCTAGAAAAGTGCTGAGCTGGAGCGCTGGTTAAACACACGTATTTCTCATGCTGAGAAACTGAGTTCAGCTCCCTGCACCCACTTTGAGGGTTCACAACCACCTGTGGCTCCATCTTCAGGAAATCCAATACCCTCTTCTGGTCTCCAGGGGGACCTGCACTCATGTGCCTATACCTCCCCATACATATACATATAATTGAAAATTAAAACCAAAATATTTTATTTGAAAAGCCAAAACAGGTATAATAAATATATTAAAAGTAATGCTTTAACTATAAACATTTTGAAGATTAAAAACATGACACGACTTTCTGATGTAGATTTTAGTAATGTGTTGTAGACTAGAAGTCTGCCCCTGCTAGTGCACACATATACCCAGGCAGACACAGAAATCATGCAACTATTTTCAGCACCATTTTGTATCAGTATGACAGAGTAATATACTCATCATTTCATACTGCACCAAAATATACAGTCACTAGAATTATATTAGCAAACTAAGTAAATGATACATAAAAACTGATGTGCCCAATGGAACCATTTCTTTAGCATTTACTGTGGTTGAACATTCTGTCATTTAATCCTTACTGCAAAGGGAATGAAAGATATTTCTATCATAACTTCACCAGCGGGGAAATCATGGCCTAGCTGGTAGCTAAAGTGGTATCATCCCCAAATGTCATATTCTTACGCATCAGCAATGGCTAAGGTCTGTGTAGTTTAAAGACATGGCTATATACCTTGGTCACAGCTAGGTGATGCAATACTATTATTGTCTGGAAATAACTTGATAGTTAGATATCTAAATTTTTTAGTTACAGTTACTAGAAGCTATAAAAATAAGGAAAAAAAAAAAAAAAAGAAAAGTACCACACTTAAGAACATTGGAAAATTCTTTGAAATAGGAACAGGCATTTTCTGATACAAAAAAACTGTAACTGTAGTTACTCATAACTAACTGTTGTAATTAAAGAGCCGCTGAGTATGGAGAGTAGCTACCTGTGCCTTCTCTGTACTTGTAGGATGGAGCTGTCGATCAAACACTTTCTTCACCACATCAAGAAACAGACAAGTAACCACCATAAGGAGTATGGAAAACCAAGCCGACCCACTTGACAGGAGCTGAATAAATACAAAATACATATTCTGGGAGCCCAAAAATGGCCTGCAAAGAAAGACAATAGACTCATTAAAAGTGAATATGGCTGTGCATAGTAGTATCACATGTCAGTCATCTAGACACTTGCAACACTAGGCAGAAGAACCCTGAGTTTGAGACCCACATGGAGAGACATGGTTTTAGAAACAAGCGAAAGAAAAACTCAGTTAAATCAAGACATCACCAAAAGTCACATAACTTAAAATAAAAACCTTAAGAGTGCCAGGAACATTTTCTAAATTGAAACTGGAAGAACTTAAATAAACTGAGATAGACTGTGTTGCAATGTAAAATCCAGTTTATTTATTTTAAGGAATCATACCATTTCAGGAACAGGGCAAGCTAGCGGCTAGGTGATCCTAGCTTCTTGGCAAGTTATAAAAAGAATAATGAAGAACAGACTAACGTAAACTACAAAAATAGGAAACTAAGAAATAGTTTGTACGAAAATATTTTCTATTGGTTACAAAAGGAAAAAAAAAAAAAAAAAAACTGGGCCAATGAGATGGCTTAGCTGGGTAAAGCACATGCCACCTAAGTCTGACAACTTGAGTTTTCTTCCTGGAACCCTGTAAAGGTTCAGATGTGAGAACCCATGCTAGAAAGCTGCCCTCTGACACCAACATGGGTGCTGCAAACGAGCCCCACCCCTACCCCCAATCAACAAAACAACTTTTTGATTATACAAATCTCAGACTGAAAGCTAGGCTTTTCTTTATAAACACACTCAGAAACTCAGATTATAGTAGTATGAAGGCATTCTTTTTGGGCCTTTGTATATAGCAATTGCAGGAGATTAAAGGGAAATATAGAAACAGTAAGACTCACAGATGAACAGTATGCTTAACTGTGTTCGTTTATGCTTTTTTTATGGAAGTTAATCATCAGTGGATTCAAGTTCTATTGGAGGTTGGTCTGATGTATTTTGATGCTAATTACTGCTTGCTGTCTCTGTGCCCCACCTTGTACCTTACCTAAGAGCCTGACCTGTTTGACCAATAAAAGGCCATCACCTGGGCAGGGCAAATGGGATAGGCGTGGCTAAGGTTCCCAGGCTTTGGGAGACAGAAGGAATCTTGGGAGGAGAGAGACAGGAGGAAAGTGGGAGAAGAAGGCTGCGCCATGGGTTAAGGAGAGGAAAAGCATATGGTCAGTGTGGATGCAGATTTGGCCCAGAATGTGATAATTAGCAATTATCGGGGATTATGGATGGGAGGTAGCTTGATAGAAATTACTAGAACCAGATGGCATGGGATTGGGACAGGTATCCCATACCTTCCCTACTTATGGGAAGTAGTTTAGGGGATTAATGTCTGCCCTACCCCAGGTTAACTAAGGCTATTTTAAAATATAAAAAGTGTCTATGTCTTGATTGATTGCTAGCGGGTTAGGAAATACTGCCATAGTAATAATTATAGGCCTAATTTATTATTAGGCCATAGTGATAAATTAACCACAAGGAACTTCTCTGTGCTTACCTTTACAAAGTTTCGCTTGTTTAGTGGACCTAAGCTACAACAGAAAGGTCTAATACACACGCTCTCCTTCAAAAGAAAGGTACCAGTTTACCATCACTTACTAAAAAGTCTGAGGAAGCACAAATTATTGCTCTTTCAAAAAGCCTACTAATGATCTACATTTAATGAAGATGAGGCAAACTACTTACTTTTGAGAGCGAAGTTACCAATAAAAAGTTAATGGGTTCTGTGACTTACTGCATATGTGAATAAACAACTTAAAAGTACTATGGTTAGCATAAAGAACACTACTATGAAGTCAGACAAACTGTTACAGTCTAGCTTTCTTCTGTTTCCACTTTTGTGACCAAGAGACTCATTTTTCATGTAGAAAACTGAGGACAATAGGATTATTGTGAAGATCAACTCAAAGGAATGAACTTATCAGCATAATGTCTAAAACCTATTAGAAGAATTTGGTCATCAAGGAACCCACCACAATAAATGTTCACTATTGTTTAAATCAGCATAATTAAGACATAGTGCAGTCACTCACCAGAGAATCCCACCATAAAACAAAGAAAATATAAAATAAAATATAATAGATCCCCAGGTAACAAGATGATTGATCCAAGTCCAGAAATGTGTTTCCAAGGCCATCTGAAAAAATAAAATGTATCTTAGCAAGATAAAATAATAGCTTACTTAACTTTCAAATAAATAAATCAATCAATATCAACTATAGATGTCTAGAAGCTCTCTGGCTTAGTTCCTTAGAAGACACAGTATCAGTGAAAGAACCTTAGTAGGAAACAGTGTAACAGTCCCCTTCGCAAGGGAAGCAGTCCTGAAACATGTGATGACAGACATTACTTCAACTCTATGCACAAAATAAACTTATTTTAGGTGAGTCACAATGAAGCAAAATTTCAGTAATTTATAACCAAAATCATATGAGCTTTGCAAAACAATAAACAGGAAGGAAAAGTTACAGCAAAATTTAAATGAATAATTAAAATTTAGTGAGATCACGGACTGCTGAAAAACCAAAAGGGAACTATATATGCATGTCTAAAAGGTGAAGTGACTGAGACATGCCAAGTGTGCACAGACTTCTAATACAGCAGCATACCTTTACTGTCACTGTAATGACCATGACTGTGAAGACCAAAGTACCAAACGTCCAGTTTCCAAGCATCTAAACACAAAAGAACAGAATAATATGTTACACAACAACATAACGGCAATTCCACTGTAAGGTAAAAGTAATTTTACTCTCTACAAAAATTATGTAAATTATTTAAGATAAATTAAAATGGACTCTGATTATGTTAACAAAGTTACAAGTATGAGGACAAAAACAATGAAGATTTAGTATGTTAACTGTTCTGGACAATAACCCCTTTGGACAATATCAGGTAATACCAGAAATCCAAAGATGGTTTAGAATTCAGAATTATGGATCACAGACTGTTTTTACTTAGGATGATATGGTGTGACAGCTTTACTTCTGTCCTCTTATAAAAATGATAATAAAACCTTGCTGACCACAGTTACTTCTGAGACATTTCCAACCAGAAGTTATAGTAGTACATCTGCTACAGTGCACCTGCATAGAAAACCTTAGTAAGTAAAAAAGAAAAAAAAACCCCTTAAAACCAGTATCTGAATAATAATAATTAAACAAAGACAATCGTCAATGGCACTATTCTTCAAAGGATTCCATGGAAAAACTGGAAGTAATGTTAGTCAGAAGTACTCTTTTGGTGTTTATAGTCCAAATTTGAAAAGCCCATCACACATGCAGAATCCCAAAATAGTATCAAGATTTTATTTTCATATTAAGACTATAAGTATGCAGATTATATAATTTACAAAGTAGTCATACTCTTGACACTCATTTAGACATGTTTTGTAAGTGGAGGGCTTGCTTTTAATGTATACACATCTACCAGCAATTACTTGACAAATTACTTAAGCTTCCTGACTCTCACATCATTTGTAAAACGAGGGTAAGTCTGACAGATGTTAGTAAAAGTTATACACAAAAAGGACATTTCTGGTACATAAAAGTGAATGGTAAATACACATGAGCATCAATTACCATTGTGTTATGAGAGGGTGCCTTGTAGTCTACCAAGAAGACACAGAATGTGAAAACCATACTGAACCCATTCTTATTTCTCAGTCTTTTATATGCAGTCTTAGAAATCCCAAGATCAGCGGGTATATCCAGTCAAGTCCCGAGTGCCCATCTCTTCAGGGCTATGTGGCAAATACTTCGGTATAAACAGGTATCTTTGACATGGAACTGGTAAAAAACCAAACCAAAACAAAAACTGTATGCCTAATCCTGAGGACCTGGTTTTACGTAAGACATGCTGTTATATTTCCTTAGAAAGGTGGGAGGCAGCATTTCACTTCCACGGGGTCACATTCGGTGCCTTCTTTCCACTCTGACATCCTCTTGAGCTCAGAAGATGCCGAGGGCATTTGGGGGATTGGGCTAAGGAGAAGTGATTCAAGCTTATATTCTTTTCAGCACTATTAACATTTTTCAAGTATTCTTTAAATTTTTTCTTTTCTTTTTTTACCTGGCCATTTGCAAGCAGAGATGTATCTTTCCCCACTAGAAAATAGGATCCAAAAAAGAAAATGAAGGCATGGCTGAAACCCAGGATGGTCCAGTAAAGAAATGCTTTAATGCTCAAGAGACGGTTTTTACTAATGTCCCTACAATTATGTTAAAAGAGAAAAAGGAAAACATTAGGATTAATTTTTTATCCTCTAGACAATTTAACTGCTAATTTAAAATGATAGACTTTTAAGATAGCTAAAGATATCAATATAAAGAATAAGCCTAAATTTGCAATCAACCATTTCTAATGCTAGCATGTATCTTTCTAACAGCTCAGGATTCATACAATAAATTCCAGCCTCTTCTCATTTGATAGTAAAACACGATACAGGCATAGTACCTCAGTGTAACTGTAAAAACCCTGATTATCTGTATCACGCTCTGTTCTCACTCAGCCACTGGGCTGAGACGATGTCTTTAGTGAGGTATGACTGGGTCCAGCAGCACGGCGTCATTGTCTTCACGTTAACAAGCTAGCCGTCAGGAGGGTAACAGACTGTCTAGGGACTCTGGTAAACAGGGCAAGCTATCCCGCACCGTAACTGGCTCTGTCTGTCACTAGCTCCTCTACAACCTCCATGACACTCTGAGGATCACAGGCTGCTGGTCCTGAGAGGCTCAGCATCTCTAGGATTACCTGGCTTGGGGAATGCTGGAAAATCAGGAACTACGGTCCTTTACTTGCACTTAACTTGGATTAACACTCATAAAATGTGTAATAGTAGAACAGAAACAAAGTTTTTAAAGGAACTCCAGATACTTTTCACAACTGAGTAACTTCTCTTGTGTACATGAAATAGAATACTGTGTACAACAATCCAAGGATAGAAGTGTTTGCGCCTAAAAACACTGGAAATGTATTTAAAAATTCTCTTTAATTTGAAAACCTTTAAACCATGTAACTGTCATGCTTTATAATACTATCTATACCCATCCAATACTGAAAGCTACATACCGATAGAGGGTAGGCTTGCTCTGTAGTACATGCGGGTCTATATGTTGTTCCAAAAGACTATATATGAGAACAGGTAGGGAAGTAAAGCAAATATTGTATAAAGTCAGGTACACGCTGTCATACAGTGTCTAAAAAGAGAAATAAACGGGAGAAAATTTGAGATTCTGAACTATGTGTTTCTAAAAAAAGTAAGTTAAATTTTCAATTCATATCAAATTTACATTAATTTTACAGAATTTCAACTAAGAAATGTGATTGTTTTAGTATAGAATCTATACTGTTCCTAGAGCGGCAGGGTCTGGGGGCTGAAATACTGTCTTTTCCCCATGTTGTAGTAACCTGGATCTCCATGTTAGACTCCTCGGTTTGGTCAGTGTGGTGCAGCTTTACAGTTCTCCTGCACGCAGCCTAGGCTCTGGGAAGCTCTCTGCTGGGCCACACACTGTTTTCCGTCCCTTCATTTCTCCCACCTACCATCTTCTATGCTGTTTACAGTGCTGAAACCTCTCCTTTCCCATGGAAGCTTTCTTTTTTTTAAAGTGGCTTAAGTCCTTGATGATAGCATCTTCCTCTCAAGTGTTCTATTTGTTACTGTTGGCAATAATGCTCTTTGCCTGTGGTCCTGTTGTCACTGTGCTGACGTATCTGAGAAAAGGGAACCTAGTTAAGAAAGTGCCTCCATAGCATTGGCCTGCAGGCAGTCTGTAGGTACTGCCGGGTTAGTGAGTACTGTGGGAAGGTCTGGCCATGTGCACAGTGCCATCCCTGGGCAGGTGGCTCTGGATGTGTAAGAAAGAAGGCACAACAACCATAAGTGAACAAGCCAATAAACAGTGTTTTTCCGTGGCCTCTGCTTTACTTTTTTGCTACAGGCTCTTACCCTGAGTTCCCTGAGGGATGGAGTGTGACCTGAGATTGTAAAATTAAATTAGCCCTTTCCTTCCAAGTTGCTTTCAGCCATGACATTTTATCACAGCAATAAAAACCCCAATGAAGACACGTATAAATACTGTCTCTTTGAAAACCTAGTCAAAATGTATTGGATTCCTTATGTCATATGGTCTTAAAGAATTTAATTCAGGTAAGCTATTGCAAGTAATCAATGCCTATGGAATGATTTAAAAGTTAAAGCTCTGTATTGTAAATAGGGGGAAATTACCAAGAGGAACAATTGAACTTAACTTAGAGCGGAAGCTCAGAACCATTGTAGCAATCATTTTAGGACACTTAATGAGCCATGTGAAAGGGTTTATGTAAAGCTAGTTTTGAGGTGAGATTTATCTGGACTAAATCACTAAGGTTCCTGGACTAAATCACTAAGGTTCTCAGCAAATATTTAAAACTTCTACATCAGAAATAAAACTAATTTAGTGAACCTGTAATACTTACTTGATATCGACTATACAGAAATACCACAAATCAATGAAAACAGTTACCAAGCTTGGGGAGTAAGTGAGTTGTTAAGAGCACTTGTCTGGAGTTTATCACTTAGGACACATTAACTGGAGTGGTGCTGGGTGATGGTGGCGGTAACTTAGCCCTGTAACCCTGCCACTTGGGAAATGGAGACAAGAGGACCACGGTTCAACATCATCCCTGACTACATAGTAAGAGGCAAGCACATAAACCTTGCATAGACAAACAAACAAACAGAGAGTTAATGATCTAATGTCAGTTTGAAAAAAAAAAGAGTCCACAATTAACGTATATACGTGTGTGTGTGTGTGTGTGTGTGTGTGTGTGTGTGTGTTAAGAGTAATCACAAACCAAAAGACAGAACAAATATTATGAATGTTAGGTGGAGAAAGTAAATATACCTAGTTAGCTGTAAGACAAAGAAAAATGAGGACTGCTTAAATACCTGTCCAGATTTGAAGACATTAATTTTCTAAAAGGACAAAACCAAACTTCTATTTACTTACTTGTTGAGAAAACAAACAGTAGAACTGATATAAAAACTGGGGTGTGATAAAACACACATTCTGAAAAACAAGACAAGATAGGAAGTGATTTAAATAGTTACTACTTAAGAAAAAGAAATCTTTTTTTTTTTCCTTTTTTTTTTTTTTTTTCGAGACAGGGTTTCTCTGTGTAGCTTTGGCTGTCCTGGACTCACTTTGTAGACCAGGCTGACCTTGAACTCACAGCTATCCACCTGCCTCTGCCTCATGAGTGCTGGGATTACAGGCGTGCGCCAGTACTGCCAGGCCAAAAATAAAAAAAAATTAAAAAAATTTTTAAATTTTTAATTTATTCAGATTACAACTCAATTGTTATCCCATCACTTGTATCCTCCAGTTCCTCCCTCCCTCCTGTCTTCACCCCATTCCCCTCCTCTAGGTTTAAGACCTGCTCCCCCACTATATGGTCATAGGCTATCAAGTCTCATCTTGGTAGCCTGCTTATCCTTTCTTCGAGTGCCATGAGGCCTCCCCACCAAGGGGAGGTGAAATCTTAAAGAGTTACTAAAGTGCCTAGAAAGGAAATCTCAGTTAACGCTGTAAGATGCATTTTCACCCATGTAAGATGAGAACATAATTCTGGTCTAGAAGCTGCTAAAGGAATCCTTAAGTTCCCGTCACTTCTAACCAGTGAGAGTTATGTTTTCAACTCTTACTATGTATCACAGGTATTATAACACGCAATGCTGCTTACATTTCAGGGCTACAATGTCACATTGCCAGACTATTTAAAGCATACCAAGTGGAACTACTATTGCATCTCTCCATCTCCATTTACTCCATATTGTAAGTGGCGCTGGAACAAGGTAGAAGAGCCCCACCCCAGGCCACTCCTCAGTAACGCTCAGTTTACTCCCATCACAAGAGCAAGCCAGAACAGGCCAGAGGAAAACTGTCCCATCGCCATATAGTAATGTGCATATTTGTGTTTTATCATCTTGCAACTATTAATTACAGAAGCACATATGTCATACAATACTTTGGTTTTGTAAACGTTTATTAGCAGAGACTCTTAACATGGGTTTCACTGAATCCCACCTTCCTTAAAGGGTCCAATGAGAAGAGTATTTTTAACATTATTATGTTTCTTTTTACAAACAATCCTTCCATAACAGAAAGGCTTATACACTTACTAATCTACCAAAGGGCCACCCTTGAAACAAAGGATTGTGGAGTTCTGCTAGGAATCCGTGAAATTAGAGGTTCAAATAAATGTATTACTACAACAACATAAAATAGCTTTAAGGAAATTAAATTTATTATAGCTAAATTTAAGCAGAACAATAGGTTTTAAATGTAAGATTTGATGCCTGATAAATTTACATACCATAAGATTATAGAGAACTTACCCCCAAACCCTGTGGTTTTTGTGCTGTCTTGCTTTTGATATTTATTGTTTGTGAGAGAGATATAGATGGTAGGGAAGAGAGACAGGGATGCAGAGTCCACATCATGGCTCATATATGAACCTCAGAGGACAACTGATAGGAGTTCTCCTCTTCACCATAGGGGGCCTAGGTTTGAACTTAGGATGACAGGCTTGTTGGCAAGCACCTGCACCCACTGAGCCCTCTCACTGACCAAAAATGCTGGTTTTTCTTTTTCTTTTCTTTCTTTCTTTCTTTTTTTTTGAGACATAGTTTCTCTGTGTAGCCCTGGCTGTTTTGGACTCACTTTGTAGACCAGGCTGGCCTCAAACTCACAGCGATCTGCCTGCCTCTGCCTCCTGAGTGCTGGGATTAAAGGCATGTGCCACCATGCCTGGCCAAAAATGTTTTTATAGCATTTTCAAGCAATTCTATTACCCTTGTCCTAGTGACACAAGCAGCCATTGATTTTCAGTCTACCAGCAATAAATTTATTATAAAATAGCTATTTTTGTTTAAAGAAATAATTTTAAGAGTATTTTAAATATTTATAACATTCTTAAATTGTAATTTCAGTTTAAAATGTCAATCATTGATTCTGACAATCCAATGAAACTTACCTTATAAAAAAAATACTGTACAAGGGTGGCTATTCTAATATAATAAAAATGACCATGAACAAAAAGTAATTTGGAGAGAAATTTAAATCTAGCTATTGCATAGTCACTGTTTCTTGCAGCTTGCCTTCCTTCTTTACCCATGATTCCTGCAATAAAGAAGAGGAGAAGCAATGTTCACTGACAATCAAAGTGTAATTTTTATTATATATATATTACTCTGAACTTTATTGTAGTTGCTGTAGCTGAACTTATAAACACTAAATCCTAATATACAGCAGATAGCAGCTATCCAAAAGGCTATTTTATTTAATATGCTTAATATAAAAGTTAAATATATACCACACATGTAACATTAATTTTTAAAGAAGTAGAAGAGAATACATAAAAAACAATATCAAAATGTTCAGACCTAGCAGAGGCATCAACCACACACTGATAAGCACAAAATGCTAAACTTCTAATGAGCAGATGGCTCTAGGACATCTTTAAATTCAGCAGTTCCAAAGATTGTAAAAATATTAAAATTCAGGAATTTGACCCAACAAAAAGTAAGCACACTTTTAATGACTTTTAAGCTGTGATGTATAAAATGAATGTTTTTTTTAAAAGTAAAATGGATTTTCTGTGAATTTTCAAATAATAAAATAGGTAAAGACACCATTTGGAAAAGTCTTCATTTTAAAAATATGTATTTTTCTCTCCTCTCCTCTCCCCCTCCTTCCCCCCCTCCCCCACCTCCTCGCCCTCCCCCCCCACCGCCTCCGATTGCATATATGTACAGTGCTTGGCTTAGTTATTTACAAAATCCAACATGTATTACATAAAAAGCAAGATTTTTCTTTCAAGAGTAAAAAGCACTCTTTAAAAACTTATAGTGTGGCCTTTAGGTTAATGCCAGCACTCTGAAGGAAAGGGCAGAGGCAGGTCAATCTCTGTGAGTTTGAAGCCAGCCTGGTTCACATAGTGAGTTCAAAGCCAGTCAGGGCTACATATGAGATCCCATTAAAAAAAATTAAAGTGGGAGCATGAATGACAGAGATGTCTCTTCCAGAAGCCCTGAAGTGAAGGCACATGCACACACAATCTATTGCACGAGTCAAGACTGCTCAGGGCACACAGGCCCACAGAGGCCACAACACGACAGCCACTAAGGATGCTGGAGTTCATATTTATGTTTAGGCACAGAAGTGAATTATGATTATAACACGGGTGCACAAGGTAGGAAACTCACTTCAGTATTAGAATACCAACAGAATTCAGTCACAAAGTAACCAGCACACCACAGCAACCCAGGACACCCATGCTGCATGATGTGATGGGATGTGCGGAGTGGAGAGCTGATGGGTTTTATTTATTTATTTTGTAATTTATGTTTTCAAATCAACCCTCCCTCCCCTCTCTGGGATAAATGTTCACGTTGAAACTTCAACTTTGTGGTTTCTAAACTATTTCCAATAAATAAATAATTTTTAAATACTGCATATTAAACATATAAAGCTGATTTGGGGCTGTGGAGATGCCCTGGTGGAAGCAGTCTTGCTAGACACATACATTTTCACTAGTATTTTCAAAAAACAAAGGTTAACCCAAAAATCCAAAGACATGAAAGTTCCTGGGTGACATGCTGGAAAGAGTTCAATGGGAAGTGGGGCAGAGATGGGGATGGGAAGTGGCATGATTAAAGACACATCACATACAGCCACACATCACATACAGACACACATCACATACAGACACACATCACATACAGACACACTCACATACAGACACACATCACATACAGACACACATCACATACAGACACACATCACATACAGACACACATCACATACAGACACACTCACATACAGACACACTCACATACAGACACACATGACATACAGACACACATGACATACAGACACACATCACATACAGACACACATCACATACAGACACACATCACATACAGACACACATCACATACAGACACACATCACATACAGACACACATCACATACAGACACACATCACATACAGACACACATCACATACAGACACACATCACATACAGACACACATCACATACAGACACACATCACATACGACACACATCACATACAGACACACATCACATACAGACACACTCACATACAGACACACATCACATACAGACACACATCACATACAGACACACTCACATACAGACACACATCACATACAGACACACATCACATACAGACACACTCACATACAGACACATCACATACAGACACACTCACATACAGACACACATCACATACAGACACACATCACATACAGACACACTCACATACAGACACACTCACATACAGACACACTCACATACAGACACACATCACATACAGACACACATCACATACAGACACACTCACATACAGACACACTCACATACAGACACACTCACATACAGACACACTCACATACAGACACACATCACATACAGACACACATCACATACAGACACACATCACATACAGACACACTCACATACAGACACATAAGACACATACATACACACATCACATACAGACACACATCACATACAGACACACATCACATACAGACACACATCACATACAGACACACTCACATACAGACACACTCACATACAGACACACATCACATACAGACACACTCACATACAGACACACTCACATACAGACACACATCACATACAGACACACATCACATACAGACACACATCACATACAGACACACTCACATACAGACACACTCACATACAGACACACTCACATACAGACACACATCACATACAGACACACTCACATACAGACACACATCACATACAGACACACATCACATACAGACACACTCACATACAGACACACATCACATACAGACACACATACAGACACATCACATACAGACACATCACATACAGACACACTCACATACAGACACACATCACATACAGACACACTCACATACAGACACACTCACATACAGACACACATCACATACAGACACACTCACATACAGACACACATCACATACAGACACACTCACATACAGACACACATCACATACAGACACACATCACATACAGACACACATCACATACAGACACACATCACATACAGACACACTCACATACAGACACACATGACATACAGACACACTCACATACAGACACACATACAGACACACTCACATACAGACACACTCACATACAGACACACATCACATACAGACACACATCACATACAGACACACTCACATACACACTCACATACAGACACACTCACATACAGACACACATCACATACAGACACACATCACATACAGACACACTCACATACAGACACACATACAGACACACTCACATACAGACACACATCACATACAGACACACTCACATACAGACACACTCACATACAGACACACATGACATACAGACACACATGACATACAGACACACTCACATACAGACACACATACAGACACACTCACATACATACAGACACACTCACATACAGACACACTCACATACAGACACACTCACATACAGACACACTCACATACAGACACACATGACATACAGACACACATGACATACAGACACACTCACATACAGACACACTCACATACAGACACACATCACATACAGACACACATCACATACAGACACACATCACATACAGACACACTCACATACAGACACACATGACATACAGACACACATCACATACAGACACACTCACATACAGACACACTCACATACAGACACACATGACATACAGACACACATGACATACAGACACACTCACATACAGACACACTCACATACAGACACACTCACATACAGACACACATCACATACAGACACACTCACATACAGACACACTCACATACAGACACACTCACATACAGACACACATGACATACAGACACACTCACATACAGACACACTCACATACAGACACACTCACATACAGACACACATGACATACAGACACACATGACATACAGACACACTCACATACAGACACACTCACATACAGACACACTCACATACAGACACACTCACATACAGACACACATCACATACAGACACACATCACATACAGACACACTCACATACAGACACACTCACATACAGACACACTCACATACAGACACACATGACATACAGACACACATCACATACAGACACACTCACATACAGACACACTCACATACAGACACACTCACATACAGACACACTCACATACAGACACACTCACATACAGACACACATCACATACAGACACACTCACATACAGACACACTCACATACAGACACACATGACATACAGACACACATGACATACAGACACACTCACATACAGACACACTCACATACAGACACACATCACATACAGACACACATCACATACATACACACTCACATACAGACACACTCACATACAGACACACTCACATACAGACACACATCACATACAGACACACATCACATACAGACACACTCACATACAGACACACATCACATACAGACACACATCACATACAGACACACATCACATACAGACACACATCACATACAGACACACATCACATACAGACACACTCACATACAGACACACTCACATACAGACACACTCACATACAGACACACTCACATACAGACACACATACAGACACACTCACATACAGACACACATCACATACAGACACACATCACATACAGACACACTCACATACAGACACACATCACATACAGACACACATCACATACAGACACACATCACATACAGACACACTCACATACAGACACACTCACATACAGACACACTCACATACAGACACACTCACATACAGACACACTCCATACAGACACACATCACATACAGACACACATCACATACAGACACACATCACATACAGACACACTCACATACAGACACACTCACATACAGACACACATCACATACAGACACACTCACATACAGACACACTCACATACAGACACACTCACATACAGACACACTCACATACAGACACACTCACATACAGACACACTCACATACAGACACACATCACATACAGACACACATCACATACAGACACACATCACATACAGACACACATCACATACAGACACACATCACATACAGACACACTCACATACAGACACACTCACATACAGACACACTCACATACAGACACACTCACATACAGACACATCACATACAGACACACTCACATACAGACACACATCACATACAGACACACATCACATACAGACACACTCACATACAGACACACTCACATACAGACACACTCACATACAGACACATCACATACAGACACACTCACATACAGACACACTCACATACAGACACACTCACATACAGACACACTCACATACAGACACACATCACATACAGACACACATCACATACAGACACACATCACATACAGACACACTCACATACAGACACACTCACATACAGACACACATCACATACAGACACACATCACATACAGACACACTCACAGACACACTCACATACAGACACACATCACATACAGACACACTCACATACAGACACACTCACATACAGACACACTCACATACAGACACACTCACATACAGACACACTCACATACAGACACACATCACATACAGACACACATCACATACAGACACACATCACATACAGACACACTCACATACAGACACACTCACATACAGACACACATCACATACAGACACACATCACATACAGACACACTCACAGACACACTCACATACAGACACACATCACATACAGACACACTCACATACAGACACACTCACATACAGACACACTCACATACAGACATGTTATGAAACTGTCAAAGAATAAAAATGATTTTAAATGCTTATTTTCTTATAATAGACCCTACATAAATAATAAATAAAATCTTACATATATAATTGAAAGCTCAATAGACACACAGTTGAAAAGTTTTATTTTGTACAATAATGGTGTGCCAATTTATAGTCTCAAAAATGTTGCCAAATTTGTCAACTTTTATCGTTATTGCCAACATTTTTTTGTTTGACAGACTGCTTCCAGTCTGCCTCATCTTTTCCTTATAGTCAATTAAATTTCTTGATGTGGTGTTGTGCTTCAAATGTCTTCTCATAATCAGACAACAAAATTATTTGTAAAATTTTCTTCAGTTACATTTTATGGCTTCAAAGAATTACTTAAATCCTTACTCCATCTGGAATTGTTTTTGTAAAGGTAGTAAAAAAAAAGACATACTTTTTTTTTATATTTTTGGTAAATAAATAACTTGCTGTTGCTTTCTTCCTGAAGCTTTAAGTATTTCCTTTGCTGTATGGTGAGCAATGTTTCCTTGTGTATGTGTGCACTTGTGTACATGGGTATACATGCTTGTGATGTACAACATGTGTATGCAAATACTAGACAGACACGGATACAATGAACCGTTGTCACTCGACCACGTGTTTCAGTACTAGGTCTCGCACTGGACCCGGGGCTATGTCAGCTAAACTCAGCTGCGCCCTGGTGTCAGTCTGTGCCTAGCCCAAGTGATGCTGCTGGTTTACTGGCCTTTATGTGTGTGTACCAGAGACTGAGCTCAGATGCTCAGTCTACCTAGCAAGCACTTTACCCACCAGGGCATCTCCACAGCCCCAAATCAGCTTTATATGTTTAATATGCAGTATTTAAAAATCATTTATTTATTGGAAATAGTTTAGAAACCACAAAGTTGAAGTTTCAACGTGAACATTTATCCCAGAGAGGGGAGGGAGGGTTGATTTGAAAAGATAAGTTACAAAATAAATAAATAAAACCCGTCAGCTCTCCACTCCGCACATCACATCCGGAAGCCCTTCCTGGACGAGGCTGGCTCTCCTCTAAATTGGGGTCTTACCCCTCAGTGGAGCCACACACACACAGCACTCACACCTCCCTTTCCTGGCCTTTATTTGTAAATTACCCTGACAGTTCAGAGTAGATTAAATAGGAAATCATTCACCGGTGAACCAGTGCCAATACAGTAACAGTAAACTGAGTCCAATAAAGTGATTCTATAATAAGAATGAGAACAGGTTTTCTGTGTGTAGCCTTGGCTGTAATGGAACTCACTCTGTGAACCAGGTTGGCCTTCAATTCTGAGATCTGCCTGCCTCTGCCTGATATTAAAGGCATGCACCTTTGAGACAGGGTTTCTCTGTGTAGCCTTGGCTGTCCTGGACTTTGTAGACCAGGCTGTCCTAGAACTCACAGAGATCCTCCTGCCTCTGGCTCCCAAGTGCTAGGATTAATGGTGTGTGCCACTTCGCCCGGCAATTAGAAAAATATTTTTGAGAGATAACTATGGTATGACTTTAAGAATACAGAATCAGAAAAGTATTATAATTTTTGGCTTTTTAAAATCAATGCTTGGTGTAATTCTGTTTCCTAAAATTGTCCCTAAAATGCAAAACATAATTTTTACTTTCACAAATAAAGTAATAATAATTATAAAATATAAATTTAAAACCTTGAGAGCAACTTTATAAGTTACAGAGAATAAAATGATATATGAAACTTCTTTTTGAGGTACAAAATGGGATGTAAAAATAAAATCACTTTTATTATTAACTAAGCAAAGATAAAGTTTACTAATGTGATGCCACTTCCTTTACTTAATATTTTAAACTAAAATATTATAAATAGTGGGCTAAATAATAACTGGTTTCTTATGGGGTTATACTGTCATGTAATGTCATATTGTGTTTGTTTTCAGTCCATATACTGGGCATAGTACTTTACAAAAAGGAAAATTCAAAATTACCAAGTAATTATACCAACTTTAAAATTCAGGAAAAAGCCAGTCACCTATGCCAACATGTGCTTCTTGTATCATGCTCACATCATTAGCACCATCACCAACCGCCAGTGTTATCGGCTTCTCAGGTGAGATTTTTATCAGTCTTATTACCTGAAAAACATACAATGAATTCATGATTTATGATGAAATTTCAATTTTCTTGTATTTCTGTAATGTTCTTTATCTGAAATCTTCTGTAGTAATGTGATGGTGAAGAAGGCATTTAACTTCATGCTAGATAGTACCACGCAGTAAGGTTCACTTTCTTGAGGGGTATGGAGAGTCAGGGTTTAAGAATGTCTTTCAGAAATGTGCCAACAAAACAGGTTTATGTTTTCATTTTAGGAAGAGAAGATTTTTAAAATATTCTAAGATTAACAACTTACTTAAATAAATAACTATACTTCATTGAGTTGTCAGATAAAATTCTCAAAAAACCTCTACTTGATATAAAGAAAAAGAAAAGACACCTATTTAGTCTGATTAGCTAAACCTCAAAATTTAAGAAAATAGTAAATTCAGTGAAATCAAAACAAGGTTATCTGAAACTCTGTGAGAAATACTCTTTACGTGTGTGTGTGTGTGTGTGTGTGTGTGTGTGTGTGTGTGTGTGTGTATGGGGGAAGGGGCTGTGCACACGAGATGGCTGGTATCTGGAGGCCAGAGGACAGCTCTGGAGCTGGTTCTCTCCTTACACCTTTATGTGAGTTCCAGGTGTTGAATCAAAGTCACAGCTTACTTGACTTTTACCCATTGACCTTTATTGTGGAGTTCTTGGGTATGATTTTTCAAGAGTAGGGACATGTCTGCTCTCTAGTTTTCATTTCTACAGACTGGGACACACAAGTACTGAAACAAAATTCCATGAATCTAAATAAACCTGGATAACTGTATCAAAATAATCAGTACCTTACTTGTATTGCTAAGAGTATTATAATATATTCTGCTAAAGGTTTGCGACATTTTATTTTGTGTGTGCATACATGTGTGTCTATGTATATGGATGCACATACAGAAGTCAAAGGACAATTGTCTGGTCTTTCCCTTTTCCGTGTGGGGCCTGGGGGTGGAACTCAGGCAGTCAGGTTTAGCAGCAGGTGCTTTTCCCTGAGGAGCCAGCTGTCTTGCCAGCCTAACAAGAACGACAAAATATTCCAAGTTGTGGATTTATAAAAATGGAGTAGGTTTTCAGTTGAATCCTAGGTATCTAAAAATTTAAATGTTTCTTGTATACAGCTTTACAGATGATAAATGTGAACTGATTTCAACCTCTCTTATTTGTAACTTGATCACCGTGGCCTCCTCCTTTCTCCCTCTGCCCTTCCTGTCCTGGTTCTCTGTTAGTTGAGGCTTGCCTCAAACTTGCAATTCTCTTGCCTCAGCTTCTTGGATGCTAAAGTTTCACAGACATGTGCCACTATCTTGAGGTTGATACCTTTTTTAAAATTAAATGTTTATTTTTAATTTATCCACTTTGCCAATTGTAGCCTCCTCCCTCATCTCCTCCCAGTTCCACCCTCTCTCCCCTGGTCCTCAGGAAGGGAGAGCCCTTCTCCTCTACCCTCTGACTCCAGCCTATCAAATGTCATCTCGACTGCCTGCATCAGCTTCCTCTGTGGCCTGGCAAGGCCTCCCCACCAGGGGGAAGCGATCAATGAGTGGGCAGCAGGGTCCAAGTCAGAGGCAGGCTCTACTCCCCATATTGGGGGACTCATATGGAGTCCGTGCTGCCTATTGACTCGGATGCTGAATTCTTACTCAGAAGGGCACCTAGAATAGACACCAGAAGTACCTGAAGAGAGAACAGGATGAGAGCCTACCGCAGAGGTCCTCTGAAAGACTCCACCCAGCAGGGCTGGAAGCTGATGCTGAGACCCACAGACAAACTTTGAGGCAGAGTGCAGGGAGACTTAGGGAAGAGTTGGAAGGAGCTTCACAAGGAGAGCAACAGAGCCAACAAATCTGGGTCCCAGGGGGGCCTGCAGGGACTGATGCACCAACCAAGGACTATGCATGAAGAGGGCCTAGAGGTTGATAATGTTTAACAAAGAATTATCTTGCTTGTTCTTTCCTTCGTTCCTTTGTTCCTCCCTTCCTTTCTTCTCTCTCTATTCCTTCCTTGAAGAATATTTTTACTTCTACATATTTTAATAGCACTTTATGATATATACTTACTTTTGCTTTCTGTAAAGGTGCCATACGGCAACATAATACAGCTGAACAGTTTCTGCAAACTTCCATAAATAGTTTTTCATGCTCCCTGAGTGCAAGAGATAAGCTCGTTCCATCTACTACCAGCCCATGCTGAATCACATGGTCCTCTGTAATTCTAGAAAAGAAAACAATTTTATCATCTATGTGTCATACTCTGAAGCCAAATTACTCATTTTAATAAAATCAGAGTCTTATTGAAGGATGGAGAGTTCAACCAGACTACTACTGAATAACTTATGCATAAGTGGACAAACTCATTTACATTACCTGAAAGTTAAGATAAAATACAGCGTTAGTACAAAAAGAGAAATGGGTATTAATCACTTAACACATTTACCAAAAGAACACATATAGAAGCCTAAAGAAAACATGCCAAAAGACAAAGATTCACATACCTGTATAGTGCCATCCACACTGCATCTTCCTTACACTGCCCTGTATTTTTTAAGTAATATTACTTTACACATTTTTACTGTTTTATTTATTTATTTATTTACAAGCTTATTTATTATGTGTATATATGTGTATGCAGACATGTAGAAATAAGAGGACAACTTGAAGAAAATGGTTCTGTCTTTCCATGTGGATCTTAGGGACTGAACTCATGCAATGAGGCTTGGTAACGGGCACATTTACCCACTGAGCCATCTCACTGGCACAACATAACTTTGAATAACCAAGAAATAATTTTAGAAGGTATAGATCAAGTAAATTATATTGTGCAGTTAATTTCTTCCTGGCATTACTCTTCTTAAATATTAACTGACTATAATGGTGCTCACACACTCTTAAAATAGCACAATTTCCAAGATGCAGTATCTTTTATGTTCAAGCAAAGACATCTAGACGTTACACTGTCTTTTAAAAATTTTTCTTAGACTCTTTACTTCATAGTGGCAGCCAAGGACATGAGCTCTCAGCTTCATTGCCTGCTGCCATGCTGTCCTTGCCACTATGGACTCTAACCCCCTGGAAGCATAACCCAAATAAACTTCTTCTTCTATAAAATACCTTAATCATGATGAGTCATCACAGATACACTAAAGTAATGAATACAAAAGTTGGTATAAGAATGGGATGTTGCTATGAAGAACATGGACATGTTTTTTGTTTGTTTGTTTGTTTGGTGTTTGTTTTTGTTTTTGTGGAAAAATAAAAGAGGACATGCTAGTGTTGCCTGGTGGGAATGAGACCAGGGAGTATGGGATACATATTATCAAGATTCATTGTCACATGTATACATTTGTTAAAGAATAAATAAAAGGCATTCTGCTAAAATGCACATCTTTAAGGTTTTTCTTTGATGAAATCTAGAACACATAAATGCCTATATAACAAACATAAATGAAGCAATGAATGTATATTAGCAACCACAGCCTTGCCTTTTGAAGGTTGTTTTCCTGGGTGAGCATCATAGACTGCAAAGGAGATATGGCTGTGCAGACCTAACATGTGTACATCTACACTGAAGCATTCAATGATCTGAAAAATTAGACTACAATAAATGGTGTAGCCAAATATATCTGTCAGAAAAGATTTTTACCAACTCTTCACCTGACAGAGAATATAAATTATTATGAAATAATCTTTGAACTGTGAGATGGAGATTAATTTGTCAATTTGGTTATATCAAAGAGATCAGTGGCTAGTAAATGTTTTCTGTAAAGGGGTAAATAACTCTTTTTTAGGGTCTGTGGGCCAAAACTAAAGATCCTATATAGGTACTGAGAAAATAATTTTTACTGCCTAAAATGTAATAATAATTTAGTGCATTAGAAAAATATAGTGGTCTAGTAATAATAAGGATGAACTTTTTGGAGGTAGTTTAGTGTAACAAATATTATATTGGTATATTGTCATGTGCCATCTGAGCTCACCAAGAAGCTGGCTCTACTATGGAATCAACTCTCCCACTTCAGACCCAAAGTTTTTATGTTGAATGTTCTCCAAAACCCTTGTTCCAGGTTAAGTTGACCTTTTGACTCTATAATGAGGACAGGTGAAAAAGGCAAACAGCTATGGTATTAAAACAGTAAGGCCTTGAGAACAGAAGGTAGACTATTTCCAAACTTATTGTTGTTTGTCCTAGAATAAAGTGCCAAAAGTAGAAAAGACAATGTAGAAGCTCATCCGTGGAGAGGACAGAAAAGACCTCCAGCGTAGGACTCTCAATCAGGAGCAGATGCAGAGATCCGCATCCAAATATGTTGAGAAAGAGTCCTTGGAAAACACTCAAGGTGGGATGTCTCCATCAAATCCCTCTCTTCAGAACTCAGGGTACCCCATAGAAAAGGAGGCAGAAAGAGTGAAAGAGCCAGGGAGGATGGAGGACACCAGAAGAACAAACCCTTTATGTCAACATGAGCAAAGCTCGTATGAATTCACTAAGACTGGAGCCATAAGCACAGGGCCAACATGGGTCTGTACCTGGTCCTTTGGTTCATACTATAGTTCTCAGTTTAGTATTTTCATCAGACTCCCGAGTGTGTGAACAAGTGGGTCTATGATTCTTGTGCCCGTACTTAAGGCTCTTTTCCTTCTTTGGGTTGCCCTGTAGAGCTTCGCTTTAATGGTTTTTGTTTTATCTTACTACATTTCATTTTGCCATGTTTGTTTTTTATCTCTTAGAAGCTTTTTCTTTTCTAATGAGAGACAGAAAAGGAGTGGATCCAGAGGGCAGGGGAGGTAAGAAGGAACTGGAATGAACAGGGGGAGTGGATAATGTAATCAGGACAAATTGTATGAGATAATAATCTATTTTCAATAAAAGGGGAAAATGAAATTTGCTACACTGTCAGCAAATTTATATTGAGTGAGGGAATCCAGATCTAGAAAGACAGATCCTGCATATTCTCATCCTTATATGGAGATTAGTATCTAATTTTTAGATTTGGCTGGTTAATTTGGAGTAACTATAAAAAGAGACCACTGGTCAAGGTGGAGGTGAGATCTTGAGGGAGAATATTAGATCAAGGATGATAATAAAGGCAAAAGGGGGAATATTTGAAACCTAGAAAGTCCAATGCTGTGGTATACTTCCCCTCCAGCTGTTGGTCAGAAGCATCATACAAAATAATACAGGAGCCCCACAATACAATATAGGCTCTTGCCATTGTTCTTGCTTGCCCTCACAACTTAATGGTAAGCCTCTGCTGCTGAAGACATAACACGCATTGTTCAGAAGTTTTCACAGTGCCAAAAGATGCTGTGTAAGTTGCGAGGAGAAAAAAGCCATCAATAGTTTTCAGCTGTGTCCTACAATCATGACTATAATAATACTATCAGCATTGCAAGATATGTTCGTGGGCACAAAAGTGGCATAGTTGTTATAACGTTAACAGCTGCTTTCTAACCGGCTGAAGGCACAGTCCACAGGAGGAAAAACATGCCTGGTAGTGTACATATGGGCAGGAGACCATGGTGAGGATCTCCAAAGTCCCAGGGTGAGCCTACCACTATTAACTGCTAAGTGGACACAGTATCCAATGTCCTTTCAATTCCTCCTTCTCTACCCATCGATTAGTGCAGCTCTTGGACCTCATCAGAGAGGCTTCTTTGTACAGTGGACAGTGGTTACCTTGGGGCTCACAAACAGTCAAAGCATAAAGATTACATGTCAGTGGAATGCTCAGCGGTAAACAAGACATCTATACCAATGTGTTCCCCAAAGCCCAGGGACCATCACAGAAGAGGAGGCAGAAGGACTCTAAGAGCCAGAGTTCTGTAGTGAAACTGTTTTTTGGACATGACAGGGCCACCACATTCATGAACTCTTAGCAGCTATGGCTGCCTATACAAGATCAAGCCAGCCAACAGCTTAGCATGGAAGGGGAAGAGATTCATGAGCCTCCTACATAATGAGCGACAGACAGTTAAAGGCTTCTGTGGTAGGAGACTCAATTTTCTGTAAGGGTTTAAGGCACTGGAAGGTTCAGATAAGGTCTGGATGACCACTTAATACTCAGAAGTCTATGGACAGAACAAATTGCACTAGACAGGTTATTTTTAAAAATGGGGGACCCTAAGTTTAGGGGGGTAGGGAGGAAGAGGTGGACTGGGAGAAATTAAAGCAAGTGGTTGAGTGTTAATTCAGATGACATATACTGCATAGTTGCATATAAAATTAAAGAGTGTTTTCAATTTTTGTTAAGAATTGTGCTGGAATTCTGATGGGGACTGAGTTGAATCTGTAGAGTATTTTTGGTAGGATGAACATTTTCACAGTATTGACCCCATCGATCCACAAGCACTGGAGGATTTGCCATCTTCTTCAGTGTCTTTGTTCAATGCCTTTAAAGGGTTTAAGGGTTTGTTTGTTCTTTTAGGAGCTGTTTATCCTACTAACAAGGTTCAGAATCCCCTTAGCAGCTACTTCACATGCTGCCACCTGTTGGCCGCTAGCTTCTGGGCTTCCAATGGCCTCCTCAGCCTGTGGTTAACAGCTGAGGCTCTAGTTTTGAGAATGAGTGGTGCAGTCACTTGTTCACGCAGAGTACAAACTCGAAGCTGGTTCCAGCCCTTGGCTGGTGAGAATCAGGTCACCTCTCTCATTGTGCTCTCTGAGTAGCTGTAGTAACTGCCACTCATCATTTTGTCTTTAGCCAGTGTGTGTGTGTTGTAGCCTTGCTCCCAAAACCTATTTCATGAGCCAACAGGTAGGATGAAGCTCTTCCTGCGCCTTCAGGATTTCCTTCACTATAGCAGACTCAGATAAATTCTGTGTACCCAGATTTCCTCCTGAAGGAACCACCCCATCGTATGGTCCCTGCTTCCTTGCATCTTCAAGACTGAAGACTGGCATGGGGACAAACCACCACATCACGGCTACACTGCACAGGGTCTTTCCCAGCCAAGCCTGCAATGGTGACTTTAATTCCAGCTTTCCGCATGGCATACACAAGAATCACTATCCCATCTCCTCTGTCCCTTGGCCAGGATGACCAGAGCTCTTTTGGAAGCCATTTCTATCTAATACAGACTGCACCCATGCCTCCCCTGCCCATGTGAAGCCTCAGCCAGTCTTGCAGCAATCCCATACCCGGCCCAGTCACACAGACTTGCAGACAGCATGCATCCAATGTCTTTTTTAATTGTAAAAGTCTTTCACGTTATAATTTAGATTTATTCCAAGGATTTTTGGCTTGAGGTTATTGTGAACAGTACTATTTTCCACGATTTCTTTCTCAGTGTTTGTTGTTTGCATATAGGAAGACTACTTAATTTTGTATCCTGCTACTTTGCTGAATGTATTTATCAGCTGTAGATTTCTGACTGCAGTCATTGCTAGAGTCTTTTATATACAGAATCACACTGTCTGCAAATAAAGATACTCTCACTTCTTCCTTCTTCTTTCCTTTCTTTCCTATTTGCATGCCCGCATTGATTGATACTCTCATGACTTTCTTTCCTAGTTGCGCCCTCTTTATCTCTCTTACTTGTCTGATTGTTCTAGTTTGACTCCAAGTGCTATGTTGAAAAGGAGAAGAGAGATTGGACATCCTTGTCTTGTTCCTGATTTCATTGGAAATGAGTTTTTTTTTTCCTCTCTTCATTTAGGATTATGTTATCTGTCAGTTTCCTGGATCCCTACTCTCTCTAGGACTTTGATCACATTGGATTTTATTAATGACCTTTTCTACATCAAATGATATGGTCATATGGTTTCTGTTCTTTAGTGAATTTGTGTGGTAAATTAGTTTATTGTCTTATGTATGTTGAACCATCCCTGAATCTCTGGGGATGAGGGCAGCTTGATCATGATAGTCATTTTAATGTGTTCTTAAATTTGGTATGCAAGTTGCTTATTAAGAAACTTCTGAGTCTGTGATCATTAAAGATATTAGCTTATAATTCTTATTTATTTATTTATTTATTTATTTATTTATTTATTTATTTATTTATTTTTAGTTGTTGCTTCTTTAGCTGGTTTTGATATCAGGGTAATGTGCCTTCTTTCATTTGGAAATGTTCCTTCTTCCTCCTCCATTTTTGCAGGATAGTTTGAGGGGTATGGCAGTAGTTCTTTGAAGGTCTGGTAGCTTCTGTGCTGGGTCTATCAGGCTGTGAGCTTTTTCAGTTGGGAGATGTTTTATCACTGCTTCTGTCTCATTGGATATTACAGGTTTACTTAAATTGTTAATTACTCTTGATTTAACCTTGATAAGTCACATGTATCTAAAAACACAGCCATTTCTTTTAGACTTTCCAGTTTCATGAAATATAGACTTTTCAACGTATGTCTGATTTTCAGAATTCCCCAATATGCATGGAATATCTCCCTTTCCATCTCTAAATTTTATTAATTTTGATTGTCTCTTTTCTTTGGTTAATTTAGGTAACAATTTGTCAATCTTGTTAACCTTTTCAAAGAACAAACTCTTGCTTTCATTGATTCTTTGTATTGCTTATTTTTTCATTTCTATTTCATTAATTTTAGCCCTGATGTTATTTTCTCCCACTTTTTATTGTATTGACGTTTCTTGTTTCCTAAGTCTCAGTGCATCATGAAGTTATTAATTTTGAGATCTCTTAAATTTTTTGGTGTAGGCCCATAGTGTTATATAAACTTCTCTCTTAGAACTGTCTTCATTGTGCCCTTTAGCTGTTGGTATGCTGTGGTTTTATTTTCACTCAATTCTAGTAATTTTTTAATTTCCTTCATACAAAAATGCAGAAGACCTAGGAAAAGCTGAAGCAATCCTGAACAACAACAGAAACTGCTGGATGCATTACCATCATCCCAGATTTCCAGTTATACTATACTATAGAAGTAAAATATGGTATTGTCATAGAAACAAACTTATTCACCAGTGCAATAGAACTGAGCCCTCACAAATAAGCCCTCACTCTTACAGTCACATGATCTGTGGCAAGGAGGCCCTCAATACACAATGGTGAAAAGGCAGCATCTTCAACAAGTGATGCTGATCAAACAGGATAGCAACATATAGAAGAAAGAAACTTCTTATCTTTCACCCTACACAAAACTCAATTCCAAATGGATCAAGGACCTCTCCACAAGACCTGATATCTTGAATCTGACAGATGAGGAATTAAGGAATAGGCTTGAACTCATTGGCACAGGAAAAGAATTTCTGAACAGGACTTCAATAATATAGCACTAAGATGAACAATTAATAAATGGAATCTCATGAAACTAAAATATTTCTGTGCAGCAAAGAATATCATCAGTTGAGTGAAATGACATCCTACAGAATAGGAATTTTTAAATCAACTATATATTGTATAGTGTTAGTATTTAGAATATAAAAAGAATAAAAAAGTAACAGTAAGAGCACAAAATTTCCAGTTAAAAAATAGAGCATAGAACTGAACAGAGTTCTCAAAAGATTAGATACAAACGGAGGGAAAATGCTTATAAAAGTCCAGTATCTGTAAGGCACTGGAGAAACACAAGTTCAAACGACTGTGACATTATTCTCCTCCTGCACTCAGACTGCCTAAGACCA
This sequence comes from Acomys russatus, assembly GCF_903995435.1. Classification (NCBI taxonomy): domain Eukaryota; kingdom Metazoa; phylum Chordata; class Mammalia; order Rodentia; family Muridae; genus Acomys; species Acomys russatus. The sequence continues at coordinate 15,086,802 of NC_067151.1, read as the reverse complement.
AAAACACAAATGAAGGAAAATTCTGGTGAAGATGTGGGGGGAAAGGGAACATTTATTCAATGCTCTTGAGACTGCAAACTGTTAGCCACTATAAAAATCACTGTGAAAATTCCTTAAAAAACTGAAACTAGAACTGCCAAAGAAGCCATATTTTACTACAAAGACACTGTTCATTTATGTTTATTGCTGCTCTGTTCACAATATCCAGGAATGTACATCACAGTAGCCAGCTAGATGCCTATCAACTGATGAATGCATAATGAAAATCGTGTATTTATATAATGGAATATTATTCAGCTAGTAAGAAAAATGAAATTATAAAATTATGAGTAAATGGACAGAGCTGGAAACAATCATCCTGACTGAGGTGACCTAGGCCCAGAAAGATAAATGCTACATGCTTTCTCTCAATTGTGGCTGAGTTTTGAATCGTTAGGTATTTATATTCATTTGCAATACTCAGAGAGGTCAGGAAATTACTAAGGGCCCAAGAGGAGGGGCTTTTGTAGGAAGAGAAATAAAATTTACTAGTATAAAGAGTAAAAGGAAAAAAATGGAGTGTGGGAGGGCAGAGTAAGAGGAAAACTGGAAGGGACAATAACATTGAAGACTTTTCAGAGAAAAGAAGCTTCTTAAAATCTATCCACACACACAAACATGGTCAAATGTTGTTACCCTATAACAAGGCCACACCATCCTTACTGGACACCAGAGGATAATAAATAAAAATTCCAGTTCCAGGAATGGATTGCTCCTTTTGGAGCTGTTGGCTAGTGAGGTCCTAGGTTGATTTTTTCCATGTTCTGTGACTCAAGTATGTGGTATATTCAGAAATGGTTTCTTTCATCTTCCCATCAAGCTCTAGAGGGTAATGAAGTAAACTGGCAATACCCCATAATATTTGGGGATCTTTGGGACCTCAGGCCAACAACTCCAGAAATAACCCATTTTCTGTTTTGGTCACTGGACTTCAGACTGACAACAGAAAATATTAAATGTCATAGTGTCATGTCATATATGGCACTCAAGACACAATCAAGTTGTAATCATGTCACTCTTATACGCACCAGTGCAAAGAGATGAGAGAGGACCTTGTCAGGACTCAGTGGCAAATAGTTAACTCAGACGGTGCAATGGTAACATTCATGGATACCATGGAAACAAATGTATATAAATATCAAACACTGAATTCCCAATGTAAGTTTCATAGCATGAAATAATTCTTTGGATTGCTCCTCATCTATCAAAATCTTAAAAACAGGGCTGGAGATCTGGTTGAGCTGTAAAGAGCATTGGCTGCTCTTCTTTAAGACCCAGGTTCAATTCCCAGCAACCACACGGTAGCTTACAACTGCCTTAACTTCAGTTACATGGGATCCAATGCTCTCTTCTAACCTCAGTGGGTACGAGGCATGCAGACGTTAACACAGACATATGTGCATGCAAAATAGGTATATACATAAAAACTAAAAGATTGTTTCTAAATTTAAAAACATTTTATTTATCGGCGGATGAAAGCTGGTAGCGGTAAGCTGTCCCAGTCACTGCTATCTTACCTTCTGGCAAGCTGCCTCAACTGCTCAGCACATCCACTGTCTGATTTCTGATTGATGAGTTCGAGAATATTCATAGTTCTATGAAAATGTCCACATGACAAACTCACACTAACAGCTGTTTCATGTTTATCTCCAGTAAGTACCCATACTTTGATACCAGCCATTCTCAAAGCTTCAATAGTTTCTCGAACTTTATCTTGTAGTCTAAAAAAAAAAAAAAAAAAAAAAACTGGAAGTGAAAAATACTGCTGTAGTTTATGTTAAGTATAAGCCACACAGCTTATTGCAGTGTATGAACATAATTGAAATTTTCTCTCATTATGCAGGAAATAAGAATAAACTACTCTTGGCCATCTAGTTCAAACACAACCAATGAATCAAAATTTACAACAGTATATTTTAAAGGTATCATCATCAATGTTGGCTTTCATGAACCCAAGTAACCAGGCAGCCTTTATAAACTTTTCTGGCTGGGAAGTGGTGTTGAAGAGGGGACTAAATCAAAGCCTGGTGCCTGCTAGGCAAGAAGTGTGCCACTGGGAAGTCTAAATTCAAACCACAGATCTCCCTCCCCACCGCACCCCTGAGGAAAGTCTTTCTAAGCACTCTGAGAGCTACACATCCGACTGTAGGAAATACAGGACGGCATAGCTTCATGTTAGCTTAAGAAAGCTAGTGAAAACAACTGAAAAGTACACGAAATTTAAATTATCTACCTTTGTAGATACAGGGAACTGAAGAGAACAACAGGCTTAATTTATAAAAATCAATTTGATTCATTGAATGCAATTCAGTTCTGACATAGATGCTAGGTTAAAAAGTGAACAAGTTGCATGGAAATTTATGCTAACAGAGGAGAAAAAAATCTTTAAACAATTTAATATAGCATCAAAAACCCAGCAACAAATAGAATGTTCACAAAGAAGAGCATTTTCAATCACGCTGGTTGTCAGAAAGGGTTAGTTATAAGTACACTGTATTCACAAATGCACCAACAGGGAAATGGAGGCTCCTCCAGGCAAAGCACAGCCTGCCAGGGAGCACAGCGTGAACACGACAGCCCCACCCAAGGTGGCCCACAGTCAGTGTGGCATTGGAGAAGCAGGGAGCACACTGGGCAGCAGCGGAAAGGGAGGATGGAGAGACATGTGAGTGTTTGATGACAGTATAACACACCTAAGGAATAGCAAACTGGAATATAATACAAATAATTGTTTCTTTTTATCAATTTCAAATATCTAGACATTTTTAATATCTAGTGCTGGAATAAAACACCATTATTCTGAGTAGAAAAAGTAAAGCTTTAGTTTTCTATTTTGTTACAGAATGTTAATTAATGGTATTTATTTTTCACATAGTAGAAGCACTTGACTAAAATGTTTTTGAAAAAAAAAATAAAAACAAAACAGATACTGCCTACTTCTGATACTTGCCTGTCTTCCACTGCTGTAGCTCCTAGTAATATCAGGTCTTTCTCGATGTACTGGAAGACATCAGCCAATTTTTCTTCCCGTCGCTGCAAGGCAGTCCTGGCCTCAAACAGGCGTCTATCTAAATCTTCATACTCCTTAGCTGTGAACTGTCTATAAGCTATACACAGTGTCCGCAGCCCTTTCTAAAAGAAAAGAAAAGATAGGCACACAACTCTAGGAGCCAGACTCACAACCTGATTTGAAAAACTCACTTTATCTTCATTGTGAATTGGAACTATATAAACTTAGGAATCTGTATTGAGTACTTGATTAGATGGACCTTAAATGTTCTTTTTTTTTTTTTCATTTATTTATTTATTATGCATACAGTGTTCTGCCTGCATGTACATCAACAGGCCAGAAGAGGACACCAGATCTCATTATAGACGGTTGTGAGCCACCATGTGGTTACTGGAAATTGAACTTGGACCTTTGGAAGAGCAGCTAGTACTCTTAACCTCTGAGCCATCTCTCCAGCCCAGCTTCAAATGTTCTTAATCTCTGAAAACTAGCATCTACATCTAAAGACTTCTTATTTTTTTCCTTTAAAAAACACAAAATAAATGAGCTAGAAATAGGGCTTGAAAGAGCAGATTTTAAAACAACATATAACTATGTTCAGCAAATTTCTAAACAGTGCCACTTCCTAATTTGTAAATAACACTTGTAAATAACATTTAAGGAGGCATCAGATATTAATATATGCACTAATTTATTCACTCTAAAATAACTGTATGTGGGTACTGTTCTAGATAACAAAATGCCTTTGCTGTTGGATACTGCAGTAGGTAGACTGTGTCAATTACAGGCAATTGCAAACCAGCAGAAGTGGGTACAGAGAGACAAGTAGGAAGCACACACAGAAACCTAAGCATGGGAGACCCTGGGTTAGGTTTTTTGCTTCTCGAAGAGTCTACTGTATCACGCCTTTTAACTTAGAATCACACTACACAAAACTAACTCTTTTAAAGAGTGCCACGTTGTGCTTCTTAGACTACTTACATCATTGTGCAGTTGTTACCACTGCCAGAACATTTCACTGCAATGGGCTCCCCATCCATTAGAAGACACTCCCTTCTTTTCCCTCCATCCAGAGCTTTTGGCAGCCACTCACTTGTCTTCTCTCTATGAATGTGCCTATCCCGGATCGGTCATATAAATATAATGTGTGGCCTCTTGTGACAGGCTTCTCTCAGCAACCTTTTCAATGTTCACTCATATTGAAGCACATATAAGAGAGCAGTAGTTTATTTCTCCTAATGACTAAGTAATATCCCATTACATAGCTATATCACACTTTATCCATTCATCAGCTGGGCTTCTAGGCTTTTTCAATTTGGGGCTATGAGCATCTATTTGTTAGATCATGTGTGGATATATATTTTCCTTTCTCTTTGGTGTACACTACATATAGCTAGGTCAGGTTGTAACTTCATTTTTACCTTCTGAAGAACTGCCAAACTGTTTAAAGGCTACATGATTTATACAATGTGCTAATCTCTACTTTCTCCATATTCCTGGAATTCCTCCATATTCCTTTAATAAGCCCATTTCTGTCATGCTTGGATATCCTCTACCACTGAGCAACACCCTTATTTTTCTTTTCTTTAAAAGTCTGGGTCTAATTATGTTGCCCCAGTTGCTAGTGAATTTCTGGGCTCAAGCTTTTCTCTTGTTTCTTCCTTCCCACTACAGGCTCAGGATACACTAGGATGGCGGGAGGAGGGGGAAGGCAGGGAGAAGAACAGAAAAAGAAAAAGCACAGTGACTCCGAGCCATTCAGGAGATGAAACCGAAGGATTTGTGCTTCACCTTAAGCCCCAAATACTCATTTTTTTCTTAAGGGCACAGTGTGAGAGGTATATATAGCCAGACGTCGCTACCAGAACAGACTGGAAGAGATGTACATGCTACCATCTGTACAGGCTGGTTTTGTGTGTCACCTTGACACAAGCTAGAGTCAACAGAGGAAAGAGCCTTAGTTGAGGAAATGCCTCCAAAAAATCCAGCTGTAAAGCGTTTCTCAACTAGTGATCAATGGGGGGAGCTCCATCCCATTGTGGGTGGTGCCACCCTTGGACTGGTGGTCCTGAGTTCTATGAAAAAGCAGGCTGAACAAGCCATGGGGAACAAGCCAGTAAGCAGCACCCTCCATGGCCTCTGATCAGCTCCTGCCTCCAGGTTCCTGCCCTGTTTGAGTTCCTGTCCTGACTTCCTTCAGTGATGAACAGCAATGTGGAAGTGTAAGTCACATAAACCCTTTCCTCCAACTTGCTTTCTGGTCATGGTGGTTTGTTGCAGAAATAAAAACCCTAACTAAGACACCGGGTTAAAAAATCAGTTTTTTCAACAAGAATAAAGAGCAAACATTTAATGCAAAAGAACTAAGAACTACAGAATTTCTACAATGTGGATAATCTATTAAAAAGACAAAACCTCAACCTTTTCACAAATATATTTTTGAAAAAATTTTTAAAAATTTTGTTTAATTATAGCTATCTATGCTTACCAAAGCAAATTCATCTACATGAATTCTGGTTTTTGCTATTTCTCCACCTATGCACTTAGGGAGAATTGAAGATTCTGCTCCTTTAGCAAATAAGAGCTTCTCACCTAAAAGAAAAAAATTTACTAGTTAGCAAGCTATATATTAAGCAAATAAATACTCATAAACGTTTAGATGGGTTACCTGAAGGTGCCTGAACAATTACACTCATTCTTCTACGATCTGAATCAAATTCCAGAATATGAAGCAATTTATACCTAAAAAATTAAAAATGATAATTCTTAGTCTTTAGAGTATTAACATTTTAATATTTGGAAAGAATAAAGATAAAACACAAGTATAAAGTAATAAACTAGAACTGCATTCGCATGAGGAGAGGCTCTAAATGATCAATAACAGTACAGGACACAAAGTCCGTAACAACTACCATATACTTTACAGACCGTGGGTCACTTTAGTGCCACAGAAGCCAAGATGAAGATCCAACAAAGATGAAAATTCAACAAAACCAGTAAGTAGTACAGAAGAACCATCTCTTATCATTCCCTGTAAGGGGAATGGGGGGTAAGGGGGTTTGGTATGTGGTAATTCTGTCTAGTATTTCTTGATATGTCCCGAAACCATTAAACGAATGGGGAGAGGAAGTTGTTAATGAGGATAAATAATTCTTGAATAACATGTCCCATCGGAGTGTGGGCTGGTATACATGCCTTGACGGCTATGTTGAGGAAGGCACCCTAAAATAAAAAAATACCAAAGGCACATGACTACAGTTATGTTGGTCCTGGGCTGATTAGACCCGAACCATCGTGATGTCTTATTTAAGGGGAACGAATGGGCGATGATCCATGTTTATGGCCCTGAAGAAAGAACCAGATGTCTGTTAAAGTTTCAAGTTAGCTAGCCCTAAGTTTTATGGGCCTGGAGCGAGAAGAGTGGTAGAGGTGGGCGGGTTGTTGATTTCACGGAGGATGGTAGAAATATAGACCAACATTGGAAGGGGATAGTCATGTGGTCAAGCAGGGTTATGACGTAATGGTGTATGTCTAATAACACAGGTATGTGTAATTGAGCATTAATTTACAGTATTTATGAATAATCATGAGGTTAATAATTTTAGTTGATGTATCATTGTAATTCCTATAAAATTAACTTTATTTACTTGCTTATATGCTAGGGGTAAATAATTTAATATAAAATATACATATAATGTTATGGGTGGTATATAAATTTATGTACGGAAAAATTCAAGAGGTAGTTTAAATAGAATGTCAGCTTTGGGAGTTGATGGTGAAGACGTAGTTTTCTCTCTTGATGCCCTAAGAAGATTAATTCTTCATTTCTAGTTTACAAGACTAGTGTAATGTGTTATATACTATTGGGGCATTTAAGTTTTAGTATTTTATTTTCGATTAATCCTGAAATTGGTATTAAGATGAGAATGATAGAGAAGTAGCTAATCGAGGCTACCTGTCCGATGATGATGAAGGGGTGTTCTACTGGTTGTCCCCCAATTCAAGTTAGGATTAGAAGGTTAGCTGTTAGTATTCAAAATAGGATTTGGCTAATTGGACGAAATATAAGGCTTCGTTGTTTTGAGGTGTGTATGAGGGGTAGTAGAGCTAGGACAAGGATGGATAGTACTAGAGCTAATACTCCTCCAAGTTTGTTGGGGATAGAACGTAGAATAGCGTAAGCGAATAGAAAGTACCATTCAGGTTTGATGTGAGGGGGCGTATTTAGGGGCTAGCTGGTGTGTAATTGTCGGGTCGCGTAAAATATCTGGCGAGAATAGAACAAGTAAAAGTAGGGCTGCTAGTATGAGTAGGGCTCCTGGGAAGTCTTTTATCGTGTAGTACGGGTGAAAGGGGATTTTGTCTGCATCGGAGTTGACTGCAGTAGGGTTGTTGGATCCGGTTTCGTGGAGGAAAAGTAGGTGGACTATGGCTAGGGCTGCAATGGTGAATGGGAGGATAAAATGGAATGCGAAGAAGCGTGTGAGAGCGGCTTTGTCTACTGAGAACCCCCCTCAGATTCACTCTACTAGGTTGGTACCGATGTAGGGGACTGCTGAGAGAAGGTTGGTGATGACTGTGGCTCCTCAGAAGGATATTTGTCCTCAGGGGAGCACATGTCCTATAAATGCATTCCCAACTCAACCTCTACACAGTCTTTTTATTTGTTTGTTTTGTTTTGTTTGTTTGTTTGTTTCTTGAGACAGGGTTTTTCTGTGTAGCCCTGGCTGTCCTGGATCCACTCTGTAGACCAGGCTGGGCTTGAACTCACAGAGATTTCACCTGCCACTACCACTGCCTCTCGAGTGCTGAGATTACAGGCAAGAGCCACCCCCCCCCTCCCCGGCTCCTTTATGCAGTCTTAAAGTTTGTCAGCAATGATTCTAAACCTGGTGTGTGTGGGGGGGGGGGAGGGAGGGAGAGGGAGGGAGGTGGGGGCAGGAAAAGGAAATGTCTCTGTTGAAAGCTGAGAGAAAATTTATGAGGATAACTATAGTTGGGCTTGAAAAAAATCTTCCAGGAGAGAATTCTATAATGCTGTGTAAGCAATGAATGTTCTAAGTGGACAACAGGTTCACTCATAAAAGCAGCTTCTGAATGGGCCTTACTTCTTTAGTATGGAAAAGCACAGCAAGGGCTGAGGTACACAAACACCAGGCGAAGGACTAGCTTATTCAAGCAGAAAGAGCATAAGCAAGCTGCTGTTCCTGAATGCTTGAACATAGATCACAGACGACAACACAAGGGAACTTGTACTGGGGTGCAGCTTCATGGCACAGCACTTGCCTAATATTCCTGAGACACTGGTTTTGTTCCCCAGTTCCCCAGAAACAAAATATAAAGACATTTTCTTCTTCTGATGACCTATGAAATCGCAACTTCAAGAGTATTTAATATAAATATATAAGCAAATTGAGTAAATAACATACTATTATAATTATGATGAGATACAATGTAATATTAATGTCACTCTAAAGAGAGGCTGGTAAGTGTTTTATGTAGAGTCAGGTAGTATTTTTAGATTTTACAGGATATATATATATATATATATATATATATATATATATGTGATTATTCTTGCATACAAAACAAGTGTTCTATCACTAAACTACATCCCCAGCCTCTTTCTGTCTTTTAAAATTTGAGACAGGTTCTTAATAAGTTTCCTGGGCTGGCCTCACTCTATGGCTTAGGCTTTGAGCATCTGGCTATAGGCTCCACCCTACCAGAGCTATTTTATTCTCTCTTCTCTCCCTTACTCTCTTTTTCTTTCTTACACAACTCTAAATACACTCTAACGTAGCTTATGGGCTATACAAGAACAGACGGGAGGACAGTCTGTCCTTATACATACTACAGACTACACATAGTATATATATTATAGACTACTACGCATTCAAAACAATTTACCTTTCTAGTCTTCCAAGTACTTTAACCTCCATAGTTTCTTCAGAAATGCCTATAAATTTAATACCAGCTCTAGGGATGAAAAGAACAAAGAAATACAAGATTTAAGGGAAGATATTTCATATTTCACAGTACACCTTTGTAACTTAGTTTAATGAAGGTACATTAATTGAAAGTTTGAGGTGTATTTACAATACTGTATTTGAATAATATGAACCTATTCTTAAGAACTTGACAGGTCAGGCTACATCCAAAACAATGCAAAGTATTCTCACAAGTTGAATTTACATTTGAGAACTTCATGTGACAGATCTCTTTTATTCTAACAATTATTTCAATAGTATGCTCTAAGGATCAGAGAAATGAGGCTTAGTCACCTTGCTGCAGCTTCCACTAGAGCCTTTTCATCTGGTGAAGATGCATAGTACTCCAGCTGCGCAGGCGCCAGGTTGGACTGCCAGGGGCCATCGCCTATGCCATCAGTGTGAGCGTTGCTGATCTGTACCGTATGGCAGAGACTGACTGCTTTAAAGAAGAGATCATGCTCTTTTATCTGTAGGAACATAACATTCACGATCAAAGCACTTTCCAATACCATAGAGAGAGACAGACAAACGGCCTGAGAACGAAGACAAGAGTGCTGTGGCTCAGGCTGCTTGAGTAACAGCTGTACATTTTGGATTTCAATCTTACAGACTGTCTTAGGAGCCTCTGGTATAAGTGACAAAATTGCAAGCTAGGGAGACTGTGTCCTTGAAAAGAAGTAAGGTCTCAGAAAGACAAAAATAAGTATTTTTTCTCTTTTTCACTTCAAGGCAATAACAGCATTTCCTAACTGTTCCACTTAAGTGCCTAGCAAGCTAAGGCATTTAAGATGCTTAGTAATGACAAACTAAACTGGGATGGAACCACAGTCTCAAAATGGGGTTTTGAAGTATTAAATCAAAGACATCTATTTCAAATACATACTTGTGGCTTCACTGACAGGAAGTTCCCCTTAGTCCATCTATTAAAGAGAATGAATACATAGGAACCCATAATTATTAATTTGGAAATTGCTTACTAGCTCAATTTCACTTTCAGGACTGGATCTAAAAGAAGAACTGGCTGTGAGATGGGCTGAGTTGTTGAGATGGGACAAACTATCAAGGTAAGGTAAGTTTCCTTCTGTGGAGTCAGGGGTTGGTCCTTCAGGTACAAGTCTACCATTGATTTCTTGGTATTTCATGCCATTAATTGAACATTCTCGAAACTGCATCTCATTTTCTGTCAGTGTTCCAGTTTTATCCGTAAACACATACTCCACCTAGAGAAAGAGAACAAAAGAAACCTTAGCGTTTAATAGGTTACTGTTGAACAAGGTGACAAAAGTATTTAAAATGTACATATACATCTTTAGATACATATCATCTGCAGAGGTGACTGACAATAAGGTATAAGAATTTCATGTCTATATCTTGGCCAAGCGACTTTTAAAATGGTATAACTTGACACTTACCATTGAAGTCAGGGTAGAAAGGATACAACCTAGAAAGTAAATAGGGGCCAGGAGAGATGGTACAGAGACAGGGAGCGCATCTCCTTCCTTCCTTCCTCCTTCCTTCCTTCCTCCTTCCTTCCTTTACTCCTTCCTCTCCTCTTCCTCCTCCTCCTTCTTCCTCTCTCTCTCTCCCTCCCTCCCAAAACAAGAATACAACTTGAAAAGTAAAAAGAGAGGGAGCCATTACAAGAAAACAAAACCCAAACAAACTACAGACCAATATTTCTCATAAGTATAATATATTCATGTATACTAAGTCCAGAAATATATAAAAAGGATTATATATCTTGTTTCCAAACACATCAGGAATCGATATTAACTTGACATGTACAACTTGTCAAATTAATGATATTTGTCCTTTATCTTCTTAATAAAATGACCATCTCAATAGATACAGAAAAGTCACTTGATAAAAATCCAATATTCTTTATGATTAAAAAAAACACTTAACATACTATGATAAAAGTGTCTTCAAAACTAGCTACTATCATGGTGAGTGATTTCCTATGAGTAGAGGTATTAAGATAAGGTTGTGTTCACATGTTTTATTCAAGATCATACTGAAATTTCTAGTCAGGAAAAAGAAGCAAGTTTCCCTGTTTAGGGAAAAAAATGATAAAGCTATCTCCATTTGCATATCAAATGACCTTGCATATACACCATCCAAGGAAATTCACCTTAAAAAAATCTATTAGCACTAGTAAACAATTTCAGTGAGAGTCTAGGATAAAAGATCAATATGCAAAAGCAAAGAATTAAAGTGATAAAAAAAAGAAAGAGGGGTAAAAAACTGAACTTTAAAGTCCATATTTTTGGAGACAATAAAGGTAACTATTATACTTGAGACACGAGACGTGTATTCTGTAAAATAAAAATTTATTCTACAGGGTCCAAGACCAAAGTCTATGTATGCAGTCTTAGCTACTATGAAGGCTGAGATGGGAAAATCATTTGAGCTCACGTTTTTTCATTTTTCTGAGACAGGGTTTCACTATGTAGCTTTGCCTGACCTGGAACTTTCTGTGGAGAGCAGGCTGGTCTCAAATTTACAGACAGCTCCCTGTCTCTGACTCCCTAATGCTGGGATTAAAGCCACTGCACCAGTATGAGTGCAGAAGTTTAAGCATAGCTTGGGCATCAAAAAATGGGGGCCCTGTTGGAGGTTGGTCTGATATATTTTGATGCTAATTACTGCTTGCTGTCTTTCAATGTACCGCAAGTACTGCTGTGTAATCTTGCCTAAAAACTTATTCCTGTTTGACCAATAAAAAGCCGATACACTTGGGCAGACAAATGGGGTGGGCGTGGTTAAGGTTCCTGGGCTTCTGAAGACAGGGAGAATGCTGAGAGAGGAAGAGAGGGCATGGAGGAAGGAGGAGAATCACCATGGGATAGGAATAGAGCCTTGTGGCCCAGAGCAGGACTCTGAAGTTTATTAGGCCATACTTCTAAATTAACCACAACAGGGCCCATATCAAAAAGAAAAAAAAAAAGCTAAATTTAAATTACACGTGGAGAATAGGGTGAGCAAATTCAAGATTAACTGACATGTTTGAATATACATAGAGAGATGGTGAATATATTTATAAAAGACATTTTGAGGTATACAGAACTAAGCAAATGAAGAAATAGCAATTAACTCTACGGGAGATAAAATAGATAAAAGAAATATAATTATAGTATTACAAAGAACAAATAAGAAACCAGGAGTTTGCAAACAATATTATGAGTCATAACATAAGTATTAATTAGATTGTCAAATTATAACAACACCAAGGGCCAGGCGGTGGTGGCGCACACCTTTAATCCCAGCACTTGGGAGGCAGAGGCAGGCGGATCGTTGTGAGTTTGAGGTCAACCTGGTCTACAAAGTGAGTCCAGGACAGCCAAGGCTACACAGAGAAACCCTGTCTCAAACCCCCCAAAAACAAAACAAAACAAAAACAACAACAACAACAACAAAAAACCAACACCAAGGTAGGCAAAGTAGCCAAGTTTTTGCGTATGTTATGAAATGGCAAAGTAATGGTTCCCCTTTCTTTTTTAAGATTTACTTTTTTAAAAATTGTGTAGAAGCAAGTGGGTCTGTGTGTGCGTACCGAACATGACTGCAGGTGGTTGTGGAGGCCAAAGGCTCTGAATCCTTTGAAGCGGGAGCTGGAGGCAAGGTTGAATTTGAATTCATACCCGATGTGAATGCTGGGAACTAAGTTCCCTGAGAGAGCAGTATGTGCTCCTGACCTCTGAGTCATCTATTGAGCCCCCAAGTTTCATCTTTATATTCCATAATTGCTAATGTCTAAAAATTTTAAGTCACAATATAATACCATATAGAAATATACTGGTAAATTATGGAAGAAAAAAATTAAGACATAAAAAGGGAGTAAGAATTAGCTGAAAGAACCAGGTGGAGGAGGCACACACCTTTAGCCCAAGGACTTGGGAGGCAGAGGCAGGTGGATCTCTGAGTTCGAGGCCAGCCCGGTCAACACAGTGAGTTGCAGAACAGCCAGGGCTAACAGAGAAACCCTGTCTCAAAAGCCAAAACCAACCAACCAGACAACAAACCAAGAACCAGCTGAAGGAAAGTAAGAGGTGTTCTGGTGTGACCTTTATAGTGCGTTCTATGGCATCAGTCTTTCTACAGGGAATTCTCTGGCAAGAAGCAGGCAGCAGGGTCATCCTCACCTGCCCAAGCTCTTCGTTCAGATCGGAAGTATTGACTTGAGCTTTCTGATCTGACTCTTCATGATACAGATCAAGATCCCAGCCAATAAAAAACGATCCAAGAAATTTCTGCATTTCAACTGTCACATATAGAGAAATTGGAATGATGAAATTGTAGAGTACCAAAAAAGCAAGGAAATCAGAAATAAATTTCAGAATCTAGAAAAAAAGAGAAAGAGATGATTATTTGATGATAAAATACAAGAGAATTATGAGGAAGTTCTTGTCTAAATCACCAATCAAGCCCATCTGCGCTAAACTAATATCAGCAAGGGAAAGTTCTTGATTCACTTGCATTTATGCTGCGTCTCCTCTGTACTTAGATTACTGGCTAAGGTAAAGGTGAAATTCCTAGAGAAGTTAAAGTCACCTGGCATGATGAAAATAACAAATCACAGCTGCATTCTGTGCAGCGCGCTAGCTGTTCTACCACTACTCTTCAAAGATCATGGCTGACTAAGACGCGCGTGGAACCTAAGCATACTGGAACACATTTTCTAGGGAGAATTTTTCTTCTTTTTAAAAAAGTTTGCTTATGTTTAATTTATTCACTTTACATTCCAATTCTAGCCCCTTCACTCACCTCCTTCCTGTCCCACCATCCCTCTCTCTGCCCCCCTCCCCACTTCATCTAGTCCTCAGAAAGGGAGAGCCCTCCTCCCCTACCATCTGACCCCAGTCTATTAAGTCTCATCAGCACTGACTGCATCCTCTTCCTCTGTGGGCTGGCATAGTGCCGTGCCAGGAGGTAGTGACCAATGAGTGGGCAACAGGGTCTGTGTCAGAGGCCGCTCCTATTCCTCTAAGGAGAATTATTAAGAAACAGAAACTGTAAAAGAGACTACAGGTATAGACTGCTATAGCACAGCAGAGCTGCCATTCGGTATGTACTCTGTGCAGTGTAAATGACACTGACAATGGGAACCTAGACCGATTTGCTTTGCTGTCTCTTGAGAAAAAAGTGTTTTCTAATATGTACATTTTGACTTAAACGGAAATTTAGAGAACAACTGTCTACCAACATTTCAGGTGAAATTCTCTTCGTATATCAAGACCATTAAGACTTCTTGAGTCATGCAGACATGAATTAAAATAAATGTATCCTTTAATTAATTTATAAGGTACAATAAATGATTTAAAATTTTTTTAATTTGTAATGCTGGAGTAGAATGCAGTTTTTGACATGTTTTTGTGATCTGCTTAGGCCTTAAACTAGGAAAGTACACCGCTGCTAACATGCTCATTGCTCTTCTAAAAAGACATCTTGTCAATCTGATGCTGTGATGAGATCCCAGTGGTCCTCCCAATCAGATATCACTACCAATGCATCAACCATCCCCAAAGAAATTCCCTTAACAGCTGGATTATGAGTAACATATAATACCTTACTACTATTTCTTTGATGTTCTGTTTTTTGGTTATACCAAGGTTCGTCCCATTTTTCTTCGGCTTGCCAGGTATATTTCAAGATAGTACTGATGATGGCCTCAGAAATAAGTATTATCAGATAAATTATTAAAAATGTGTTCATTGATCTAAAGCAAGAAAAAATACAAACATGTCAATATGGTCTATATGTTTATTTGCTTAAAAAGCAATATTTGTATTATATATAAAAATATTTAAGATTTTATTATAGCTATTTTTAAATTAAATTATTATTTTATTTTTACTTTTACATATATATTTATATTATTATACATATATAAACTACATATAACAAGAAGGACCATGAAACAATTAGGAACTATATAAATGTAGCATTCATAGTGTTTTGCTTATTTGTATTTGGCAACCTTGGAGAAAACATCTTTCCTAACTTGGTGAGTATACAATTCTGAATGTAAATCAATTAACTATCATATCTCACTCTATCAACCTAAAAATCCTTATCTAGACCTAAAAACAACTTAACCCCTAAACAACTAAGCTTAATTATAAAACTAAACTATTTGGTCTTCAACCCCATCAGAGACTTGAGAAGGAATAAAATTAAATACCGGAGTAAAGGAAGTACAAGAGAGCAGCTTTCAAAATGAGAAAATGACAGAAACAATTTGCTGCCTGAACAGTCACCCAAAACGCTCTATAATGTTGAAGCATTGTCTTCAGCCATCTGGCCCATTATATCTGGCAGACATACTGGTAAAGCAGGAACTACTGAGCACTTGCTTATCCTGTCTTGGCAGAGTTTAGCCGTCAACTCTGCCTGCTTCTAAGCTTGCCCACTTTTAGACAGAATTCTGTCTGTGGCAGAAACGAGGACATTTTGCCCAGTAGCTGGTTTGCCACCTTTGAAGCCATCTCCATAAGGAGGTTCTTTGGTGCTCATCATCTTCTTTGAGGTAGGCTGGGTGTTGCCAGGAGTTAACCAGTCTTATTGTCAAAGCCTAGCATTTCTCAGCATTTAGAAACTAGACTGCAAATGCTATTCCTAGCTTGCTTAACCATTTTCCCCAATTGTATTTGGGCCCCTACAAAGAGAACAATGCCCCATTTCCCCTAAGAGGGGCTGAGTGGGGTTCTGGTTGTTCTCTAGGGATATATATGTTTATTTGTATTGGGAGTAGGCTATAAATTATTATTGGTCTTATTCAGAGAGAAAACAAGATTGGACTCTGGGATTTCCTTTTTTCTTAGGTATGGAGATAGGGGTTAAAAAGAAAGAAGGGGGAATATAGGAATATACAGGGATGACAGGACCAAAAAGTAGATTATTGACTCTATTCCTCAACTTAAGGCCTTAACTGTTACTCACAAACAAGGTTATTTTTAATTATTGGTATAGAATTTTGTATACTGATGCAAAATAAGTTTAATTTTGATACATTGGTATAGAATTCAAATTCAAGTTTATTCTTCACACACATTAAATATATTTATTTTAATGTAAGGTAGTGTGCCCATACAATTCTATTATAATACAAAGTTTATTTCTAATACAGGCTGGTTAGGATAATTAAGTGACACAAGTTAATTGTTAGTTGATCAACTCATGGTCATGTCAACTACTATTCTGTTTTCATCACAAGAACACACACTCTAGGTACAACATATAGATATGATTCTATAGAGAGATAAGGTAAAATAGTTAGCTAAGGTCTTCAAAAACCTCAGAGACCTACAGGATATGGCATTTAAAGATGTTTTTATGATCTTAAGGATCCTTTGACAATAATATAGCTATTTACAGGATAGTATTTTAATGACCATTTAATAAAGCATAATTACCAGTAATATAGTTATAAAACCTATGAATTATAACAACACAGCAAGATATATCCAAAAGTACAATAGTGATGCTTATATCTTGGGGGTTATCAAAAACCATCAAATTGTACTTAAGGCCTGCTCTATAGAAGGAGGGAATCCATTGCCATCTGTGGCTGGTGAGGTCATGAACCCTAGAGGAAAATGTTCTACCACCATTTTCCTAAACCAGTATAATTTCCAGCTTCATTCTAAATACCTATCCTTATTTGTATAGGTAAGTGTACTTCTCACCAGAAATCCACAACTGGTCAAAACGCAGCAATCAGATGACCATGAGGTGCCCAGCATATTGGTACATCTGCAACACAACCCTACACCTAAAGCTCCAGGGACACTGCTAAAGAGACAGCAGAAAAAATCTAAGAGCCTGAGGACCAGGACGTCTGCTGTGAGATGGTGTTGTGTAACAGTTTCCTCTGATATGGAAACACTCCATCCTTCAAGGAAGCTCCGTAACCAGGAAAGTAACTCAAAAGGGCTTCAGGAAATCCCTGAAACCAGCCTGACTCACTAGGCCCCTCCCTGCCAGAGTAAACAAGAAAGGCTGAGCATCCCTCTCAGAAAAGCAGACTTGAGCTGTAAAAAAGACTGTTATAGCAGACCAGCAGCCTGGAAGAAGCAGAAAGCAGCTGGGCTGCCTGGAAAGTTGAGATCAACTGAGTCCAACTTGTCGGTCTGCCTGCAGGCTGTGCAGTGTGCTCCAGGTCGCCAGCTTCATGAGCTGTCACCTATGCTGGGATCGGCTTTGGTGATGCGGCTGCCTTTGAGTCATTTCTGCTTGTGTAAGTAACCTCTCATCCATAATCCTGTAAGTAACTACAATACAACTCATTGGTTCACCAAACCCAATTTTGGTGGTACCTGTACTTCGGTGTGTTGTATCTAGAGTGAGTAAATATTTGTGTTGTGTCTTCCAGGAAAAATTTTGTCATATAGCAGTGTCTTCTATATATGACAGGGAGCTACATCCATGAACTCTTAACATTGTGGTCGCCTAAACAAGTCATGACCAATGACAACACCAGTTGCTATGCCAACATGTATGGGGAAATCTCACACGGCCCCACTCCTATAAAGTGCTACAAGCAACTATTGGCTGCTAAGAGGGACAATCAGTCTGCTCTAGAGATATGCCCAGGGTAAATTACCCACTGAAGCAGTCAGCGCCAAACACACACATACAAACAACAGTAGGTTATCTCAGCAAATTGTATTGAAATACACATGTGTAGACATGTTTAACAAAAAAGGTCTTAAATTTAGGGTTCTGTAGGAGGAGTTGAAGAGAGAGAAGAGAGTGGAATGAAAATGACATAAGCACAGTATACATGTATGAAAGTCTATAAAACATTTTTTAAAAGAATATATTTATCAGGGATAAATGGACCAATACATACAATGCTCTGACCACTGTTTTTACTATAAGTAAGTATTCTCGGATTTTCAGGATTCATCTAACTATAAAGGTAATAACTAAAACTAACATATACATTAAACTTTTACAAAACTTCTGCCACATCTACTAACTTGACCAATTCTTAAACACTTGTTTAAAAAAAAGATTGATGAGTCTATGACATCCTTTATAGTGGCAAAAAGGCAAATCCAAGAATAATTCTATAATTTCATCGAGTCATCAAAGTAAGGAATTCAAAATCTCTCTTTCATTCATCAAGCAACCTTAATAGATGCCCAATTTTAAGTTAAAAACCAAAATATTCATGTAAGAAATGTGTCTTCATTAAACAATTAAAATATATGGAAACATAATCACAAGGGACTAATGAACTCCACATATCTAGTGAGAATGGAAGAAAAATGTACACACAGGCTTTACAAAAACTCTTCAGAGTAAAAAAAAAATACCTATATTCCTGGTTTTTCTCCAATAATTTATCTTTACCCTAACTACTGAAATAGTTGCTTCTACACTCTCTTACAAGAGTACCATCAGAATACCATGAGAACACATGGGAAATAAAGGCACAAGAAGAAGGGGGCTCTTTTTCTACATGGTGATCATGTGTTAGTCATCTCATTATTTGGTACTTCAATAGCAGGACTGCTCACATCTTACAATATCAAAGTATTTGGTCCAAAAGAACAAATCAAATAATCCACAATCACATAACTTAGGATCAGGAGAGCTGAGTTAAACCTGCAGTCCCTAATTTCATTTCATTAACCTGTATCCTAGCACTGTCACACCTAGTTTACATTTACACTGTCTTTGCTTACAACTTCATGAGACTCTCTCCTCAACAACATGTCACATTCATCCTTCTGCCAATTCTTCTTCCTCCTCCTCCTCCTCTTCTTCTTCACCACCACCACCACCAGTACTTCCTGGTATTACTGCGTGTGTGGTATGCCTGTAATCAAACCAGGACACAGCACTCTCTAGGTGAGCACTCCACCACTGAGCTAAATTCCCAACCCTTCACTGTATTTCCGTATGTTCAACTGGAAGACCTCTCCTTCTTAACTGCTTTTGTCTATAGTCAACATTCTCTTATTTAAATTTGAAATTAGTACCATAGTCACAAACGTCAGCAGTGAGACAACTCCAAATTGCCACCTTCAGCATTCTAAAGAGTTTATCTTTTAGGGACATTAAGGTCAAACTGGGATTCCTCGCTTTGACACTAAAAACAACTCAAGACTAGCCAGTACAAAAGTGTATCTGAGGATTTTGCTAAAGATATTTATTAAATACTTTATTAAAGATAAACTTTAAACACAAAAGTGAAGACAAGAGTGCCCAGAAAGAAAGTCCTACTATTATCTAAATTTTCACTGTATATTCCTTTAATTTCCAGTTGAGCTGGAAAGTCTAAAGGGGGAATAATTGTATCTCAGAAAACCTAACCCATAACAGATACACATACGACATTTAATATCTATTTCTAGACTGGGTTTTCTTAAAAAGAAATCTGATGTCTTAGAATTCATGAGTAAGATTCTGGAATTGAAACAGCAAGGATAATAATACTCGGTGAATTTTAATAAAAATAATACCCTGGCGAATTCTGTTTATGAAGGTATGAAGTCACTGGTACTCCCTCCTCAATGTCTACTCACTACAACAGGCTTTCGATTTCATGTTTCACATATCAAAAGCATGGAACCCTTCAGGATTTAGTGCTGGTTTTGCGTACAATTGATGCTCATCTGTGTACTGCAACAAGGTTAGAGCAAACAGACTCAACTTCAAATTTAAAATCTTGAACTTAATAACATAAATTTGATATGAAAAAACATTTTATGATAAAAAACTTGAGACTACTACAGAGATGCACAATTATACCAACTGATACATCTACAACCTAGCCTCTACACCTAAGGCTCAGAGAATATGAAAAAAGAGGGTGGAAAAGTTCTAGGAGCCAGGGACCACGATGCCTGCTGCTAGATAGGGGCTCCAATGCACCCATGAACTCTCAACAATATGGATGCCTGAACAAGACTGCATAATAACAACAGCTGGCATTCCAACATGGAAGAGGAAGACTGCTCATGCTCCCACTCCTAGGTGAAGAGGTATAGTGGGCAACGGCTGCTGAGACGGGGAGAATCGGTTTCTTGCAGAGATGCGTGACCATATAGTTCTCCAGTCTCAGTCAGCCCTGCCTACATGCACATATGGGCAACACTAAGTGGACTCAGTAGGTAACATGGAGAAGAGGTCATGAATTGGGGAGGAGAGGACATGGGAGGATTTGGTGGAGCGGAGCGGCAGGAGTGAGGAAGATTCAGTACTTATATGATATTCTAAATAAATTCTCAAAAAGGAATAAACTAAAAACATACAAATAAAGTGAACACAATAATGAATCTATGTGCACCACATAGCTTCCCCAACCGGCTTATTCCACTTATACTTCCTTCCATTCCAATTACCCATTTAATTTTTGTTTTTTATACTTCTTTTTTCTTGCCATTTCTTTTTAAAGAACTCCTTAATTTGAAATTGCAGCCTCACAGAAAGGTATAAAATCAGTACAAAGAGTTCTATCAACTTAGTCCACATTTTCCCCACCTTCCTCGCCTTTTTAAGACTGATGACAGGATCGAACAGAGAGGTTAATACTGTGCAGCATGCTCTACCACTGAACTACAGCCCCAGCTCAATGGTGGCACCTTATGTAGCTGTAGTCTAATATCACAGGTAGGAAAGGAATACTGAGATGTTACAGGGAATTAGATTTGATTAACTTTCATATTTATGAAACCTGAACTTATTTGTATATTCCCACACACAGATTAATTACCATTATCAGGAATTGTCCCATCATCAGTTTTAAAAATATATTTATCTAGGGCCCATCATGGTCACACATGCCTTTAACCCAGCACTTCAAAGGCACAGGCAGGTAGTTTTCTGTGAGTTTAAGGTGGGCCTAGTCTACATAGTGGGTTCCAGGATATCAAAGGTTACATAGAAAGACTCTGCCTCAAAAGATAAACAAAATTTAAACATTTAAAATTTTATCTTGTATGTATGAGTGTTTTGCATGCATATTATATGTGTATCCCACACGTATGCCTGGTACGTGTGGGATGTCAGAAGACTGTCAGATACCCTAGAACTGGAATTGCTGGGAACTAAACCCAGGTTCTCTACAACATCAGCAAGTGTTCTTAACCACTGAGCCACGTCTCCACTTTCCATCACTCTTTTTATTTTCACAGTCCCCATACTGAATCTCTTTCCCCTAGCAGCAATCATCTGTCCCCAACATACACAGTTTTATAATTTTGAAAATGTTACACAACATACTGGAAGCATACAGAATATACTCTTTGAACTTGGCTTTGTACCAAGTATAACAGTTTTGCAGTCTGCTCTGGCTCATGCATGTAATGTAACTCCCCTTTCTTGCTGAATAGTACTCTATGACATAGCCGTACCAGATTTCCTTCTGTTCAACTATTACACATGCATGGATGCTGAGCTGTTTTCCAGTTTTTTGCTGTTATAAATAAAGCTGCTCAGGAAAGAAACTGCCAAACTGTCTTCCAAATGAAAATATCATCATTGTACATTCCTACCAATAATGTATGAGCTCTAGTTCCTCTACCTCTTTCTAGCACTTATTATTATTACTGCTCTTAAATGGTGAGCCAGCCTCACTGTGTTTGTGATATGATAGCCTCTAATAGGCAACAGCACTGACTGGACATCTTTATCTGCTCCTTTGTCCCCTCTACCTCTTGTGATGACTGTGATTCGTGGCTTTTGATCACATCTTGCTGAATCTCTGTGCTTCTGTCGGGTTTAAGTTTGTGGTTTGTAAGCATTTCCCTGTCTGTGGCTTGTCTCTCTATCCTTTCAAGAGGGGTTGAAAAAACTTTTAATTCACATGAATTTAATTTAGTAACTTTTTCATTCAGGAATTAAGCTTTTTTGTTTGTCTAACAATTATTTGCTTAAGTCCAGATCCTGAAGATTTCTATACAACTTCTTCTAAAAGTTTTTACAATTCTGTTTCGTATTTATTCAATCATTATTTTTGGATGCAGGAAACTGAGCCTGTGTCTGGTGTATGCCCTCTCACTGGCAAAAGCTCTCTGTTCCCTCATATTTATTATAAATTTCACCATGGGTATTATAAATAACAGCTTTTCATGTTCCTCAGGAGAGTGTTGGTCTTTGTTCTAGTAGACAGTTAACTTTAAACACCTAATTTCACTGCAAGTAGTAAAAGTAAAATTCTGTTTAGCTTTCCCAACCCCACCCCAGAACTCTGCTGGGTTCTGTTGTTTGTTTTCTGCCAACTTGTATCTACAGTTTCATCAGTAAGGCAAGAATTCCAGCAGCCCTTACACATAAGTCTTCAAGTCCATTATTTCCCACGCTATCTAATCTGTTTTCTCCTTTCTAGGTCCTTTTCCAATTTTCTTGTTTTGTTTTGTTTTTCGAGACAGGGTTTCTCTGTGTAGCCTTGGCTGTCCTGGACTTGCTTTATAGATCAGGCTGGCCTTGAACTCACAGTGATTCACCTGCCTCTGCCTCCTGAGTGCTGGGATTACAAGCGTGTGCCACTACACTCGGCCTCCTCCTCCAGTTTTACATCTTGTCCTCTGACATTTCAACCCAGTAAAGAAATAGAGCTCACACTTTTCCCTTCTTATTTCTCCTACTTCCCGCCTTCCTTTTCTCAGCTGTCTTCAGGATTGGACTCATTGCTAATTTCAACCTGCTTTTGGTCACTTTCTATTGCTAATAGCCCAAGGTAGCCTCAAACTCATGACCTTCTTGTCTCTGTCTTTCAAGTACTAGTATTGCTGGACTGCCCTCACCATGCACGGTCCAATATTATGTTTGTGTGTGTGTGTGTGTGTGTGTGTGTGTGTGTGTATGTGTGTGTGCACGCGCGCACACACACTCACTTGTATGCAGATTTGCAAGTCTACGTGGACATGTATGTATTATGTAGAAGCATAAAGTTGATGTGTAGTTCTTGCTCTGCACCTTATTTTTTGAGACAGCGTTTCACACTAAATGCAGAGTTTCCTATTTCCCCTGGACTGGCTGGCTGGCAAGCCCCTGGGATCTTCCTGTCTCCACCCAGAAGGTTACAGGTACATGCCACAACAACCAACTTTTTATAAGGGTGATAGGGATCTGAAGTCAGGTCCTCATGCTTGCACTGCATGTGTCTTACTCAGAGCTATTACCTCATAACCTATACTATATTCAGTCATATTTCAGCACTTACTACTAGTCAAATCACCATGCAAAATGCTAAGTGTATACAAAAACATAAAATACCATTCTTATCAAATAGGAGTATCATTTTGTGTAGGTAATGTGAAATACCTTTTAAAGGATTTGCTTATTTTTGTGTACGAGGGTTTTGCCTGCATGCTGTAACTGTACTGAGTGTATGCCTAATGTCCATGGAGACCCCCTTGCACCAGAGTTACAAATGGTTGTGAGCTGCCATGTGGGTGCTGGGAACCCAGCCTGGGTCGTCTGCAAGAGCAACAGTGCTCTTAACCCCTGAGTCATCGCTCTAGCTCCTGAAATGTCTATTTTTATGGATGTTACACATGTGTAAGATACACACATAATTATGTGAAAATAGTTTTCTTACTTTTCTACTGCAGATCGTTTCTGTGACTTGCTCTTGTAATTTAATGCCATCTTAGTTTCCATTCCGGTGTATACGGCCACACCTAGAAAATAAAACTGCCATTTGAAATGTACTCAGCAGCTGGAAAGCACTGGTGAAAAGCACTGTCTGAGTGCGTATACAGTCTGACTTTCCCTGAGTCTTTTCACAGCCTTTGCTACACCTACCATTCTTGGTGATCTAGACATTCAGCCTGCATGGAGTCTTGCTTCTCAATTACAACAGTTATTTGGATGAAAGATGTTACAAGTTGAGACAGACAGAAGGAAAGGGTGGGAGTAACAGACGACCACTGCACATGGCTAACTGTGAGAGCAGGAACCCTGCTGATGAACTGGAGCCATGAATAGCTAGCGACCCAGCATGCCCGAATCTGGAGTGTGCACATAATTCCCTACGTGCTGAAGACCACTCCTAACGTGTTCCAGAGTAAAGTAAGCAAGCACAGAGTAGACGCTGTGACACCCTGAGACCAGAGAGAATGGCTACAATAGTGCGACCAAATCTGCAGAATGAAACTAATTAGGCAGGACCAAACTTTAAATGCTCATTCACATTCCAAAACAGTAAGATTAAAGAAACAACACAGAACCAATTGTGCCCTTTTAGTAAGCATTTGACTTGGAATTTTTAAAGTAAGAATTATTCTTTAAACTCAGGAGTCATAATTAAAATGAAAAATAACACTGAAATCATGCAATTTGAAAAAAAAAAAAAAAGCACTCAGAATGAAATAGAGAAGCGAATACTGGGGCAAACAACAGTAGACCCAACCAAAAGCATCCAAGGACACATTTGCTTCTAAAACTATGCATGGTTAGGACTCCTACTTTAAACAAAGTAACAGAGCAAAAAGCATTACTCCCAGAAAGTCATATAAGATTCAGTGTTCCAAGAGAAAACCTAAAAATCGTGGAGGTTTAACCTGGTTTCTGATATCAAAACAGTTATAATTTTTTTTAAATGGTGGCAAAATACATGCAGCATACAAATTACTACCTAACCATTTAAATGTGTAGCTCAAAGTGGTAAGAACACATTCACAATTTTGTGGACTTGTCTTTTTTAACTAGAGAATACTTCTAATCAGTTTTTTAAAAAATGCTGAACCCACTAAATATCTATCCCTCTTTCTTTCTCTTCTCTAGCCTCTGGAATTCCTTTATGCCTGTATTACTCTAGATGTACCGTGTGAGGTATATGAAAGGAGCATATACTCTAGGGCCCGTTTTGCTAGGCTGCCACAGGGCAGGGGCACGATTGCTCTTCCTTCTGAGAAAGAAAGTCTATGTCCCAAAGAGTGCTGTGTCCACAGTCAGAGCTCCTAAGAACTTGCTGCAGTTATTAACCCAGCTGAAGAAGAGCACTAAGAGAACTGAAGATGTGTGGCCCAGCACTCATACTAAAGAGCACTGACTGCCCTGTGCTGCACTCAGCTCATTACCCACACACAGGGCGAGGAAGTCCCCAGTACTACTCCAAAGGAGAGATTAACCACAACAACGACAAAATACTATACTAAAACAAACTTTAAAAGGAAGTTACCATAGATTACATTTAATAAAGTAATATGCAACCAAAGGGCATAAAATGCTGTGCTCTTGAAGCTACTTTACAGAGGTTGGGGATGCCATCTAGAGCGAGACAGGGTGTGTGCCTGGTGTGTGCAGGACCTTGAGTTCAGTACCCAGCACCTCCACAGTAAAAGCAAAGCTTCACATAAAGCACCGGTACAAAACACACAAACAGTTTTAAAAAACTTAAGTATGTACAAACCAAAAATTTCTTTTGTATTTTTTAATCTGGCTCCACGAAGCAAGAGACTCTCTGGTCCCAGAGGTCTAAAGAAAAAAAAAAGAAATCCAAAAGGCACTGAATACATTAAAATTTCAACTCAATTAAAAGGCATCTTCATTCAGAGGTACTTAACCTATAGTTACAACATTGTTTTCATATCAAAATCAAAATCTCAGCTACTATAATACTTCCTGGACTAATCTTAGTTACCATAACAACCAATGTCGGCTTTAGCACTTCAGTCACTTTAAGATTAAGGGCAGGGCTAAGGAGATCACTCAGCAGTTAGAACTGGCTGCTTTTTACAAAGGACCTCAGTTTGGTTCCCAACACTGATGGGCCAGCTCACAACCATTTCCACTCCTGTTCCAAGGGTCCGCTGACCTCTGCAGGCACTAGGCATGTAACTGGGGTACAGATAAATGCTAGCAAGACACCATACACATAAAAATGTTCAAATTAAGGCAAGTGGCTTAAAAAGAAAATCATACATTTTATAAATTAACTCACAAAGCCATTAATGTCAAAAATTTTCAACACAAAGTAATATTAAAAATTAAGCAGTGATTTAAGAAAACTTAGCAGAAGATAAAATTTAAATTTTGTTAGCAAAATTAATAGTTTTAGAAAGAAA
This sequence comes from Acomys russatus, assembly GCF_903995435.1. Taxonomy (NCBI): domain Eukaryota; kingdom Metazoa; phylum Chordata; class Mammalia; order Rodentia; family Muridae; genus Acomys; species Acomys russatus. The sequence goes on along the minus strand of NC_067151.1, from coordinate 15,060,736 downwards.
AATCCAGGATAGAAATGCAATACAAACATAAAATTTTTATGAGAGCTGCATAATATAAATGTATGAGTTCTGCATAATTAAAATTCTGTTATACTATAAATATAATATACAAACTATGTTAATGCTTTACAGGCAAGATCACAAAACACAAGCTACTTGCACTGCACACTTCTCAGTACACAGGCCTACTTGCTATTTGAATTTTTCTCCACTAAGGATAAAATGAAAAGGAATAACTACTAAGGAAATTCTATTTTCTTAATAATAGTAAGATGGTTAAGAGTCTGTAATGGATAAAGTAGAAGGTCTTTATTTTGTTGATAGTTTTTAAACTTTTCTGAAACATACAAATAATATGTTTATTCAAATCAAACAAAGCTTGAATCATTGATAAAAACACCAGCAAACGCCAACATTGTGGGAAAAAAACAAACAGAAACAAAAAACTGCACTGAACCAGGAAGGTCAGGCATTTGGGACATGTTTACCAGTAAGGTTTTATTGAGGAGTCTGTTGGTGAGTACACACACCTAGTCTGTCAGAACCAGTATGGTGTTAACTTCTCAGCAGCTACAAATACCTGTTCACTGAAATACGCTCACCACTCAGAGAAACCATGTGCCCATCACACATTCACCTGCTGTGGTGTTCTACCGCCTAGCATGCTGTTGGTTCTAACAATGCAAAGGAATGCATACATAACTGGGAGACCATTACAGCTTCCAAATAAAAGACAAGTCAATAGTTAACTGCAGGTGTTTCAGTAAAGAACACAGTTCATTCTTTCAGACACTCAGGAGTGAGTAGCCCACACTGCAATGCTCCTTTACCAGACACAACACCTTAGAACACAATTCAGATGATGCATCACAAAATTTTCACTATTTTAATGCATAAATAAAAATAAAACTTAGTCATACTTATTCATCAGGGATCTCATACAAATGTTATTAAAGTTTATTGAATATGCTTCTATGTTGTTTATTAAAGCATGACTCAGTGCTGACATGACATTTTGATGGCTTATATCTTGATCTAATTTTAAAATGCTCAACTCTTTCTGCTACTGACTTATTTCATGCAGCCAATATACGGTGACTATGTCCATAGAAACGCTGGGAAAAATCAGATTAAAATAATAATTTAACAGCTGATTCTAAGACCGACTTTAAGTTAAACCTTTAGGTTGTAAGTAAAAATGTAATATCATTCTATTATCAAATATTTAAACTGATTCAAAGCCTCTTATTTAGATGCCAAATTATGATGGGAAAACAGACCAAAGCAATCAACCAAGCCATCAACAAACCAAAAAAACAAAAAACAAAAGCAAAAAAACCAAAACCAAACCAACCAACCAAACAACAACAAAAAACTGCTCACTAAATGCTTGAGCTTACACTCAGTGACTATGAAACAAAGCCAAGCAAACATTATGTTATGCAAAACATGCATTCTTTGTGGTAGGAGGATTGAACCCTGATGAGCCTGGACTTCATATATGGTACCCCTGCTGTATCATGGAACTGAACTCAACTCACTCCACTGAGTATTATGACTAATATGTTTAAGGATCTAAATTAAAACAACAGTGTTTCATTTCAAAGTTGCTATCAAAAATGCAAATATATAAGGCTGCATAATTACTTTTATGTCATCTCATGGAGTGTTTCATCTTCACTTGTTGCTTCTAAAAACTACTAGCTGATGACATGTTTTTAAACTTATGCTTCACTGCGATAAGCTGTTTATTTACTTAATTCCCTTTTAACTTTTATTCTATCAGTTTCTAATAACAATAAGTAGACAGTATGATTTATTCTTACCTTACAATTTCTTCCATTTGTTGAGTTATTATCATTCGTCCCATAAATCTGTAGAAGAATGTATCATATTATAAAAGTAGGTAACTTATGAAATCAACAGGTGGAATGCACTTACTACTATAAGAAAATGAAATAAAATTTAAAAATAAGTGTGATAAATATTTTTTCAATATTTATTTATCATTATGTATACAGTGCTCTGCCTGCATGTACACCTGCAGGACAGAAGAGGGTATCAGATCACATTACAGATGGTTGTGAGCTACCATGTGGTTGCTGGGAACTGAACTCAGTACTCTTAACCTCTGAGCCATCTCTCCAGCCCTTGCTAAATATTTTTTTAATAAAATAAATTTTGTACACTTTTTAAAATTAAAACTTTAATAACATTCTATTGGAATTTTACTTATAATATAAGCTGTTAAGTGAAGATGAGCTCATCAAATAACACACCATACCTGTATAAGTCCGCTTCTGGCTGCTGGCATTCTATCACAGCTATGAGACTATCCAAGTTGGCAACTGTTTGTAATACTGCTGTTTCTGGAACTGACACATGTGTCTGAAAAAAATTAAAAAGGGACTGATGTTTACCTAAGTATGACCTCAGGTACCAACTACTTCAAGTGTCCTCTAGATGAGATTATGGTATACTAGATTGCAGATTACTCGCTAAGATGACAGACAAGAAGCAACTAGAAATAAGCAGAGAAGGAATGGATTTGCTGCAATTACCAGTATATAGAGTCTGTTTGCAATCACAACTGTCTAAAGATGCTAAAAACTGAGAAAATTTATACTTGCTTCTTAACCAAAAATATATCAAGGTGAGTATGGTGGCTCACATCTATAATCACAGTATTTGGGAAGCAGGGGTTAGGTAGGATTCCCAGAAGTTAGAGGCCAGCCTGGGTTTAAAAAAAAAAAAAAAAAAAGACATCAGAAGTATTAAGAGATTTTATTTTTCCTAAAACATTTTTTATTTCTACTTTCAATATGAATAAAGCCAGGGTGAGACTGACCTTAAACACAGAATAACATTTTTTTTAGTTTGCAACTTTTTAAATTTTAAAACTTACTTGCATACATGTGTATGCATGTCTGTGTGTCTATGCAGACGAATGTGCAGAAGTCAGATTTGCACTGTGTATGGAGCCCAGAGGTTACCTTGGTGAGTCTTCAATTACTCCCCGTCTTACTTAGTGAGACGGGATTTCTCACTGCACATAAAGCTTACCACTTTGGTCAGACTGACTGGCCATCAAGCTCCAGAGGTCCCCTATCTAAGCCTCACTGGTGCTGGGATGAAAACATGGCTGCTATGCCTGTCTTTCTGTTAAAAGCAGGTGCTAGGGATTCAAATGCCGATGCTTGTATTAGATAGCAAGTACTCTACCAACACAGCCGTTGTCCCAGTCCATCAACTTTTGTAATTTGTTTAAAAATTTTTAATAACAATAACACCAACAAAAAAAAAACCTAACTTTCCTGTATCAGTCAATCCTAATCACTTCAGCAAAAGGTAAGCACTATAAACATGAGGCGTTCACGTCACCCAGAGCAGTGCCGAAAGATGTCCATGAACAAACCTTCAGGTTGGTCTCTCCATCCAAACTAGCAGTTGTAACATGACATGAACCGTCAAGCCGATCTGAGGACAGGAGCACCAAATCTGCAGGAAAAATTTCATCTTTGGCTATACGAACAATATCACCGACCTACAAGATGTCAGGAGATATGTTATTATACACATTTTAAAAGGCAAAGATTTGTTTTCATTCTGTTCTACATAGGTGGCTTATCACAGTATTTTACTGTATGTGCATTTTTTGAAATCTAGATGAACTCAGGGTCAAACATGTGAAGCAAATAATCTGCCACTGAGAAACACACACGCATAGAATTTTATAGTAAATACAAAAATATACATAGAAAAGTCAAGATTAAAACTATGACACAAAAATACAATTTTATATCATTTCCACATACATACCCGAATGTTTTTTGATCTAGTTTTTACAAGGCCACCACTTCTAACAACATAAACAGGAGCTCCATTTACTTCATTATCTGAGTTATGGCGTAACCAGTCTTCATATCCCTAAAAATAAAAGAGGAAAAATTGTCCTATCTGTATACTTTTAAAAATACTTAATCAAATCAGAGAACATGAAAAGACACACACACACACACACAGTTTCCAGGGAACACTCACTAGAATTCTCCTAGGCTACTCTGATGCCTACGAAAGGAATGACACTTCTGACATTCATTCTTACCAGAAACATTATCTGTATCCATTACATTATGTTCCTGATGTTCTGAGGTTCTGACCTTTCCTTGTTTGCTTGTGAAGGTTTCTTCTGTTACCTCTATGAGTCCCTTCTGTATACTTCACTCTTAGTAGTAAAATTATTCTATTCAGCCTGGCGCAGTAGTACAGCACTCAGGGAGGCAGAAGCATGCAGTTCAAGGCCAGCCTGGTCTACAAAGTGAGTCCAGGACAGCCAAGGCTACACAGAGAAACCCTGTCTCCAAAAACAAAACAAATAAATCTCTTCTTTTATATGTATGTAAATAATATAAAATATGCTGGTAATTCTGAAATATTTTTTCTCCAACTCGTATCTCTTCTAGATTCCAAAGGTGAATATTTAGCTGCATTATTAGTATCTCTATCTAAGGTTGCATAAATATCTTTTTAAAATACTCTGATCCTCGTCATTTCACCTTCACCCCTAGAAACCTTCCTCTCCACAAGCCAGCTCCCCTGCAACGTCTTTTTGTGTGTGAACAAACTGAGTTAAGTTTTGGCTGCTGGCATGTGTATGTGTGTGTGTGTGTGGGGGGGTAAACATTTGTCCTTATACCCACAGATAAATGTTGCCTTCACCCCTCATCAAGAGAACTTCTCTTTACAATGGAGACTACTACGAAAAAGCAAAACCAGTCAAAATGCAGAGTTGTGGAACTCAGTCCCAATGGAACTACAAACCACCAACAAACCTAAGGCTCAGGCATGGTACAGAAGCAGGTAGAAAGAGATTGTAAGAGAAATTTGCTTGTAGCAAATTTGCTTGAGACTGTGTCTGCTAAGTAACTATAGAAGTTACACCCATGAAGTCTCACCAAAACGACTGTCCAAGGATGAGCTGAACAAAAAGGATACCAACGAACATGCCAAACTTTATTGGGAAAAGCGCATGAGACCTCAACCTTACAGAAAGAAACAGGCAACTATTTAAAGCTTGGAGCAGAAGTGGCCCTCCCCAGGGAAGAGCATACCAATTAATTGCCCAGTGCCAAACAGTCAGCCCTGAGAACATACATACAAGTAACACATGGCCACAACAGGTTGTATTTATTGACATGTATGTATATACAAATACACGTATATATTCAGTAACAATTGATGAAAAAGAGGCCATAACTTTGAAGAGAGTGTGTGGGGGCATATATGAAAAGAGGAGGGAAGAGAGGGAAGGGAGAAATGTTGTGAATAAAATAGAATCTCAAAAAGAAAAAAAAATTGGAGAATAAGAGGGCAAGGGAGAGGGGGAGGGGAGGAAGGGGAAAGAAGGGAGGGAGGGGGAGAGAAGGGGGGAGAGGCAGACAGACAGACACAGAGAGAGACAGAGACAGGCAGGCAGGCAGACAGACAGACAGACACTGACACACTGACATACCCTTCAACTCATAGTTCCTTAATGAGGGGTGTGGCTTATGAATATCTTGAGCATATCGAAAGCTAAGTTTAGGGTGCTGTTGCTAAAGTCCATATTGACAACTGTCATAGCTAACCATGCCAAAAGTCCAGAGTGGCAACTATGGCATCTACATTCGCCTAAAACTATTTAATCATTAAATGACTTTTATGTACAAATTGATGTTTTACTCATACAGTATAAATTCCCAAAGCATTGTTTCAGACAACAAACAGAAAAAAAACCCAAACTTTAAAAGTGAGGTTGATTTTTTTCTTTCTTTCTTAAAATACAGACCACATAATTAATTATAATTTAAAATATAAGCCTTTTTTAGCTCTGGCATGATATGACAAGCAGAAAATTCCACATCTGACTTCACATATGAAACACCATTTTATACATAAAAATACTTTAAAATACTGCATAAAATTATCCTCACACTAAGTGCATAAGGTGTAATAGGGGAATTCCCGCCAAATGTCACAGGCTATTGCAAAAGCTGTTGGCTGCTCTCTACAAACTAATGGTAAGGCCCTATTGCTGAAGACAACATTTATGACATGAACACAAAGAAGACAAGTTGGAGCCTACCTAGAAACCTCACTCCTGATGACTGCTGTTGATGGTACTTGAAGGTATGGCACTTGCATACTACCTACCTAAAAGGAAAGGTCATCACAAGTATTGCCCGACTACAAACCCTAAGACATACAACAGACAACTGCATAGGATACACTGGTGTGATAACAGCATAAATGTTATAGGAGTAACCAACAACTCTGTGATTTAAGGCACACTCCATGAAATGTAACCTATACCCCACACTGCTGAAGTAATAGGTCATGAGCCCCGAGGAAAACCTGCTACCATTATTCTGCTAAATGACCATAACAATAAAATGACTCCTAATGACATACTGCTATACCCATAGATCAGTGACTTGCTCAGCTCTCATCAGAGAAGTTTCTTCTTACAGTAAATGGAAACTAACACAGATACCCACAACTGGACAAAGTGCAAAGAGTAAGAGACTGTGGAGCATTCAGGCCTTTATAGGATGTCTTCATCAAAGCCCGCCCTCCAATGCTCAGGAGCTATGCAGACGAGGAGGCAGAAGGCTGTAAGAGCTAGAGGTGAACGATCAAAGTGATAGCTGTTCTTTGAAGGTCTACTTTCTTGGTTTTGTTTTTCAAGACAGGGTTTCTCTGTGTAGCCTTGGATTTCCTGGACTCATTTTCTAGACCAGGTTGGTCTTGAACTCACAGCAATCCGCTTGTCTCTGCCTCCCAAGTACTGGGATTACAGGCATGTGCTATCACATCTGGCTTGAAGGTCTGTTTTTTTGTTTTGTTTTGTTTTGTTTTGTTGCTTTTTGTTTGGTTGGTTTTTGGTTTTTGAGAAAACATTTTGAGAAAGCACTGTAGGATATATAAATTATACTGGCCCAATTTAACCTGTCAATTTTAGAAAAAGCTAAGCATTAAAATACCATTTATTAAGCAATGAAAAAGTTTACTTCCTTTTATAGTCAGAAAACACTAACAGCAAAGCATTGAGAGTAAATGCATTATTCTTTTAATGTGAGTTCATAAATTCTAATTCATTTTGCATAGCATTGCTAGGCAGTAGCCTGCTCAAAATCATTTTATTGACTCTAATGCTTACAGCAAAACATCTTTCAGTTACCTTAATTAGCATCATTATTTCAAATATCATCTTAGCACTTTTCTAAACAGGCTCACACATTATCATGATTATAGTTCCTCAAAACATGTCTTGCCATGTCTTGCAGATGGGTCCTTATCCAAATTGTTTCCATCCGACCTTCTTTATCAATTTTTTATTCATGTTCTAAAACTCATCTTAATATTTCTTACAGAATCTTCCTCAGTCATCTCTGTGATTTACCAGAGTTCTGTGTATCACAATACATGACTAGAGAAGACATGATACACACTGTATATAGAAAAAGATGACATTCAACAAACGATACTTGAGCACTTCCCCACTGTGCTGCAGCAATAAACGTGGAGACCTGCTGGGCGGGGGCAAAGTCCGCCCTCCTCCAGTTAGCTGTTCTAATGCACTCGGAAAAGGGGACGGGACGCCTCCCTTCTTATCCCAGCAGACCCCTAAATCCCCCCGGGTAAGAGGTGTCACAGACCTGGTCCTGCTCTGATAAAAACTTCAATGCCACCTCTGGATTAGCAAGGGCTGTTTCCCCTTCTGGAGATAAGGCTCTCAAGATATTTACTATAAACAGAAGCATATCCTGAGATCTCCCCTTCTTACAACCCTCAGGTCCCCTTTTTACACAACTCTCAGGGCATATAAACCCCTCCACTCTATAGAACTATACCCCCTTTCTTAAAGACTTATTTATTATTATGGAGTGTTCTCCCTGCATGTACACTCACAGGCCAGAAGAGGGCACCAGATCTCATTATAGATGGTTGTGAGCCACCATGTGGTTGTTGGGAATTGAACTCAGGACCTTTGGAAGAGCAGCTGAGTCCCAACTATACTTCTTTTTGTTGTTGTTGTTGTTTTGTTGTTTTGAGACAGGGTTTCTCTGTGTAGCCTTGGCTGTCCTGGACTCGCTTTGTAGACCAGGCTGGCCTCGAACTCACGCCTCTGCCTCCTGAGTGCTGGGATTAAAGGCGTGGGTCACTCTGCCCGGCTTATGTTCTTTTTTAAACATCACTAAAATTACAAAATGATCATGCTATTAATTAGCCTGTATGTATATTTATTATTAGATTGACTGCTGTGTCAAGAAAGTAATATGTTTTAATGACTGCAATCATTCATGAGTCTCAAGGTATCTGGAATATAATCTGTTGTGTATCAAGTAAATCTGCTACTTTGTTACATAAACTGCTTTCACAATGTTAATCTGGAGTAGAAATCTTTATGAAGTTCTGAGTGAGTTTTGGAAGAACTAAGGCAGGGAGTACTACATACCTGTTTTATGGCAGTTACTGTTATCACAAAGAATAATGGAAGTCCACTGGTAATTGGACTGGTAGGTGTATCAATCATAAGCTAGAATTAAAGAAAGAATGCAGAGTATTAGATGTTTATATCATATAGGTTGTATTATTAATATCTAAAATCTCATGCTATTGTACAATGTATTTCACATTTCCTGACAACTTGACAGTTGTACACGCTCAATTGTACTGATAACTGGACTCAGTTACTCTGCTTCTGCTTTTTTTTTTTTTTAACGGCTGTTCTGTTTTTTTTAGACAGGATTTTGCTGCATATGCCCTCCCAAAACTGGACTACTCTTTCCCCCCTTGTTGCTGCTCAAGTGCTGGAACTCCAGGCACCTACCACCACACACCAGATGCAGCTATTTTGCTCTAACAGTTCTTAAGTTCTTCAATATTACCTACAAAAAGAGCCATAAAGGGCCTTATCTCGTTTTGCATTTCTTTGTACATGCTACAAAATGCTGAAAAGTCTGTCAGCAACTTTAACCCACGATTCAGGATAAACTCAATCCTGAAGAGAAAAAACTAGGAATGGAATATGGAAAGTGGTTTTTCCTACAAGTGATTTTATTACACCCAAAAGAATCAGAGGAAGACAGCCAGGAAATGGTGCTTTAATTATGATGTGTGTTATATAACTGAACTTTCTGTAAGCTTCTGAACAAGCACTTGAAGTAATTACTAGGTTAGGAAGAACAAAAATCTTACGCTTTATTGATTTCTCTTGACTCTGGGCTAATTAAGCTTGCTCTACTGTATATACATGCGGATCTTAGCAATCTGACAACTGCATGCATACCATGTGAATATAGTTAGCATCATTTCACTTTTCAAGAAAACCACTAGATGTTCTATTGACATAAAGTTAGAAGTTCCTTCTCCACTCATGAAGAAAAACATTTATAAACTAAATATTTCCTAAAGCTTTACAATGATTATTTTAGTAATTTTACTTTTCTTTTGCAATCCTAGATTCTACTGACATTCCAATTTAGAGTTTAAACAAATTTTTATTTTAACACTGAAGAAAAATTTAGTGTTATTTCAGCTTTTAGTGTTATTTTCAGTGTTATTAAGGTTTTATCAGAAAATAATAACCATAAAAATCACTATATTTACAAATTGATTTATACTTGAGTCTCAATTTAGATTTTATATGTATGTATGTATGTATGTATATGCATAGATATACAAAAACATTAAGATTAAGAAGCTACAGAACAATTTAGGATGAACTTGGATTTAAGCCCAGACAAGTACTCTTGCAAACATTTAAAAATTAGAACAATTAGTAAAATGTAACAAACACTTGTAATTCCAGACTGGCAAATGCAGACAGAAAGGGAGTTAATAGCCAGTCTAGGCTATAAGGTATATACATAGCAACACACACACACACACACGGAAGAAGAGGAGGAAAAGAAAAAGAAAGTAAGAAAGGGAGGGAAATGTTAAAAATTATAAATTTAAATAAAATGTATTGGGATGGGTTTTTTGCTATGTTGTCCAATTGGCATCAAACTCCTGGGTATGAGAAATCCTCATCTGCCTCAGAGTCTTGTGTATCTGTGATTATAGACTCATGACACATGTGGATAAAACAAAATTTAAATAAGCACACACACACACACACAGAAAACTTTGTACAAAGATGAGTCTATAGGCAGACATGTGCCAGTGATACACTACATAACAATAGATAAAACATTTATACTCTGAGGCAAGCATCTGAAAAATGACAAGGAATATTCTTGGCTTAATTTGTAGGTATTAGTACTATGGCACACTAATAAAGAAACAAAAATGCAATTGATCTGAAAACTTATAGCCCATGTTTTAGAAATCTAGATTTGATTTAGGTAATTTATTCATGAATACAATGGGGAAGCTACAGGAGAAAAAAAATCCCATAGTCAAATAACTAAGAATATAATATGATTTTTCCCTACTATAAAATATGTTTAGGCAGCAAGTTCATAAATAATCCATTGAATAATAAAACTTACCTGAACCAAAAATATAATAAGAAAATAAAAGTTTGCCACTCTTCTGAATTGTTCAAATAAATTTTTTGGAACAAAATTCCATACAGTATACTAGGAAAAAAAAGAAAAGGGAAATCAATAAAAGAATATTTTTAAAATATATATACTACAGAAATACAATTATAAAGTAAAACAGATTTACTAATCTCTTAGACTAATTAATATAACTTCCTGCTACAGAAACTACCTGGTTTCTAGAATTTAAGACTTTTATGCTACTTTCTTTTTCTCCTTTTTACTTATTAGCAATTTTAATATCCTTTTAAACATGAGATATAAAACCTATTAATTCTGTCATCTAATTGTTGATTTTATTTATTTAGTTCAGTGTCAGAATTAAATGGTCTAATCAGTTATTCTCCGTTTACATGAAATATAGAAAGATTACTTAGAATATTAAAGAAACTATAAGACAAACAATGGGATACCCACCAAAACAATTATGAAGGATATAAAATTGCTACAATTTCCTAAAGGCAAAACAGCTGAGTACAATGGTCAAAAGCACAGATGGATGGGAGTTAAAATCCTGTGGCTCAAAGTTGCAATATTCATTAACTAATCCCTCCGTGCTCTATTTCATTCCTCTAAGAAATGATGACAATAAGCGAATTTCCAGAGTACTCAAAGAGAGTAAATGAATTAGTCGATGTGTAAAGGCAGAATGTGGCTTATATTGACTGCTCTGTTTGCTCATTGTTACTAATCAACTTATGAGCTTATCAGGTGTGTGACAAGGGCAGAGCAATATGCTACCCGCTATTGTTAAACCATCACTCACAACAGGTCTGTATGTATGAGAATGGGGAAAGTTTATAGAACTTTTATTTTAGTCTGTCTATACCCTCCCACTTGACTGTAGCATACCAAGTGTCTACCTTGAGTACTTACACTATTCAGCACAGCTGCAGATCAGAAAGCTCGCAGGCTCAATGACTGAACCAATAAAAATGACTGAAATGGAGTCCTGTTGTCAACCAACGCTCAAAACCTTAGTAGCTATTGATTAAGATTTTTCTAAGTAGTTTTGTTAATTTTCTCTATGCATACTAATATGCTTCTAATTTCTAAAGTTTTGTATGTCACTTAGCCTTGCCCCTATGTACCTGTGTCCTGGGATACAACTTGGGATTGGAAAACCTAAGAATACATTACAGTAGAGCTCATGAAGCTGGGTGTGGGTAACATGGAAGAAGCTGGAGCAGGGTGGGAGGAGCGGAAGTGGTGCAGGTGCTCTGCTCATGTATGAAGTTCTCAAACAAAAAGTGTGTGTCAATGTTTTAGCATACAAGATGGAAACTCTGAGTAGGTACATGTGCACATATGTGCTGAATGCATGTATTCATGAGGGTGTGCATAAGTATGTGGGTACATGTGCATATGTGTAAACCTGTGTGGAGGGAGGCCAGAAGTCAACAACCGTAGTCCTCAATTGTTCTCATCTTTCTGTTTAAGGGGAGACTCTCATAACCCTGCTGCTAACTGACTGTAACTAACAGGCTGGCTGGACAATGAGTTGCAGGGACCCTCCCATTTCTGCCTCCCCAGCACTGGGATTATACACGTATGCACCTGAGCTCTACTTTATATGGGGGCTACACATCCAAACTCAGGCTCCTCGTGCTTTTGGCAAGTCCTTTGCAGACTGATCCATCTCCCCAGCCTCTTCTAGTTGATCTAATTGGAGTAAAAGGCAACTGTTCCTACAGACACCTGTTCCTATAGCCTCGAAGGGCTAGCGGAGCCATGGATCAAACACCACCACTTTACTAAGCCAGCATAAACCAGAGCGTCTCCACAGACATTTCCTCATCACCTATCGGACACACGAAACTTCCTAAGGATTAAGTTGGCAATGCCCTATGTCTACAAACACGCAGGTAGGTTATACTAAGAATAGAATTCAATAGAATTAAAATTAAAGAATTACATAAATTGGCAGAAAGTAAATGGTTTCAAGATATTTGCTTTGAAGAGAATGGAAAGAGTGTGCATGCTGCCTCAGTCTTGGGTGCTCGCAACTCGGAAATGGCGGGATTTGGTGCAATGGAAATTTTTCTGGTCTAATATGAGAGTGCGGTGGAGAAGAAACTGGCTGAGTACAAATTTAACACCAACACAGCATTTGAATGGAAACTAGTTCAATTTCCTGAAGATCTTGAGAATGACATTAGTTTTCTTTCCTGAATATACCCATCAGCTCTTTGGGGATGATGAAACTGCTTTTGGCTACAAGGGTGTGAAGACCCTGCTGTACTATACTGTTGTAACCTGTCAACAATGTTCCGTGTTGAATATGCATCTAAAGTTGATGAGAACTTTGACTGTGTGGAGGCAGACGATGTTGAAGGCAAAATCAGACAAATCATTCCACCTGGGCTTTGGACAAACATAAATGATTTTCTTTCTTTGCTAGAAAAGTAATCCGATTTCAAGCCATTTGGAACCCCACCCCCACCCGCCCCCTGCAAACATACTCAGGTCCTAGTCCAACAGGAGGAGACAACTTTACTTTTCAGATATCCATGGCTGACATGACATATAGAGGCTTCTGAGAATATCATGACAGGCTTCAGACATGTTTGATGTGGTTTATTGAAACCGCTAGCCTTACTGACATGGATGTTGAAGGCTGGCACTACTTTCTAGTATTTGAGAAGGATAGTAAGGATGGAGCTATGGCCTTGGTGACCACAAGTTACCTGACACACTATAGCTACTATGTGCACCCAGACAAAACCTGCCAGGTGTAGGTCACATGTGGATACTGAGTCCATTTCAAGGTCAGGGCCATGGTGCTCAGCTTCTTGAAACAGCTCATAGATACTACATTGTATCTCCTTCAGTTCTTCATATCACAGCGCAAGATCCACCCAAAAGCTATGTGAAGCTGACACTTGGTACTTGATGCTCTGTCAAGATTTGCCCTGTTTCTCCTGGGAAAGGTTAATGCCAGGACTCAGTGACGATATGGCGATATAAGCTTAGCAGAAGTTCAAAATAGTAAGCAACATGCTAGACAGGTTTATAAAATTCTTCGACTGCTGGTAACTGACATGAATGATGGTGAACACTATAGAAGCTACATTGGATATGAAAAGAAGACTAATTGGCCTTTTTAAACAAACAAACAAAAAGAGCAGAGAGATTTTGCCAAGATGAGGAAATACCTGAGACCAGAAGAGCTGGCAAATCAGATGAAGCAGACAGAAGTAAGTGTGCAACATGAGTAACCGGAAGAGCGATTTCAGGAGCTGGTGGAGGACTCTCAGAGTGTCGTTCAGTGACTCGCTCAAGAGTGAGACCCCTTGTTCCCCAGGATACCTGCACATTTCTGTGCACTGTGCTATGAAACCACTGACAATCCTAAAGTTATCTCTGTTCTTGTTAGGGGAATATTTCTTTTTGAGAGGCTGTATATGTTAAAATACTGTCTAGAGTTTATGAACATATATTGAATTAATAAAAGATGGCTTGTGAAATTAAAAGAAAAAAAAGAAGAAGTGTGCATATTGCTCTTCAGAGGCCTCAAGTTCAATCCTCACAACTGCCTGTAATGTAACTCCAGCTCTAAGAGCCTCTGAAGCCTCTGGCCTCCAAAGGAGCCTGCACTCAGGTGCCTCTACTCACACAGAGATGCACGCAGATAGTTAATAATAAGTCCTTTAAAATGTATGTGTAGAGTGCTTTATGTATAGATATGTGTGCACCACATGTGTGTCTGGTACCTGTGGCGTACAGAAGGCATCAGATCCCCTAGAAGTGGAGTTACGGACCGTTGAGAGCTGTCATGTGGATGCTGGATACTGAAGCTGAGTCCTCTGCACAAGCGTGCTCTTAACCTCAGAGCCATCCCTCCAGTCCCATAAAAATCCATTTTAAAAGAAGAGGTTTCAAGCCGGGCCTGGTGGCACACGCCTTTAATCCCAGCACTCAGGAGGCAGAGGCAGGTGGACCGCTGTGAGTTCAAGGCCAGCATGGTCTACAAAGTGAGTCTAGGACAGCCAGGGCTACACAGAGAAACCCTGTCTCGAAAAACCAAAAAAAAAAAAAGAAGAGGTTTCCTTTGGCTAGCTCATAAAGTTCCTTTAAAAGGGGGAAACTGAGGATAAAATTTTTATATACAAAGCAGCTTACTAGTGACAAAATATTCATGTTTTCTACAATACAAACACTAGCAGATCAAATAAGTCAAAATTCTGGGCTTATACTACCATAGAAGAGGAAGGGACATTGTGGAAGGATGGCAGGCTTTGTCCCAGGTGAAAGCAATCTTGCTGGGCTTTGCCCCTTGGAAACACCCCGGATACCCCACTGAGATGGACATTGTGATAGACTGGAAGGAGCCACCCTGGGAGGAGCCATCCTGGGAGGAGCCACCCTGGGAGGAGCCATCCTGGGAGGAGCCACCCTGGGAGGAGCCATCCTGGGTCCAGAATTCAGGAAACAGACCAGGGACTCCAGCTGGGCTATTGTGTTTCTAATCACATCAATGGGAAGTGGGAACCAGAGAGACCTAGAGAGAGAAGTAGGCAGAGAGGCAGAGGAGAAGGCTGCAGGTTCCAGGTTCAGACTACAGGGGTGCAGACTGCTTCTACTGGGGAGAGGATAGGGATTTGTCCCATGGAACTGATACCTGGAAGGTTTATTCTTGTTTCCCTTCAACCTTTTTTCCCTCCTGTATAGGATAGCTGGGTTGTATAATGAAGTCTAATTGTTAAACAATACAGCCAACAGGACATACTATTAAATATGAAAATACTTAAAAAATAATTTGTTGAACTTTAAAGTTACCTGAATTATTATAAAATATTGGTTAAGATGAATGAGTTTAGAAGAGAAAATCTATACCCTCCTCAGTTTTTACTTTTTTAAAAATATATTTTATTAATTTATTCATATTACATCTCAATTGTTATCCCATCCCTTCTATCCTCCCATTCCTCCCTCCCTCCCATTCTCCCCTTCCTCCCCTCCCCATGACTGTGGCTGAGAGGGACCTCCTCCTCCTGTATACGGTCATAGGGTATCAAGTCTCTTCTTGGTAGCCTGCTATCCTTCAGTTTTTACTTTTTAAACGCCCCGGTGGAAGCATACAATCTAGCAAAGGTTCAATGGGAAAAGAGTTCTCTGTGAGCTATGAGACTGCCAGCAATACAGTTACAAGGTCTGAGAACAACTGAGATACAATGAAATAGGAAAGTCACATAAGGAAACTTTTACTTAGGCTAAAATGTTTTAAAGAGGTGCTTAAACACCCACATTTCTGAAACTCAAGTAAAATTACACTTAAACTTCTGCATAAACTTACTTAATCGCAACATTTTACAGGACTCTCAGTTTCCAGCATCAGCTGAAATGTTTTATGTTAACCTGTGAAGTCCTACAGATGAGATTATTAAATATTAAGAGCTTAATAGGACTCAGAGGACCTGATTACCTGATTTGAAAGCCTCCTCTTTGAAGATTAGCTTCCAGTGCTGGAAGGTGCTAAGCTGGCTGCCACTAGAGGGAGCAACCAGTTGTCCCACTCAGCCGTGCACCTGTGAACCACATCAATAACTAGCACGGCGAGACATTGCTAAAGGTGCATCTTTATCAGCGCTGATTCTCTATCAGTGGCATTCTTATTGGCAGTGACCAACTCTCTAATTGAACGGAACGCCTACTCAAGAGGAGGGAAATCATGTCTGGTACTGGAACCTAGCCAGCTACCCAGGGCTAGAGAGGTCATGGATCTTCGAGCAGATCCCAATACCACCACTACTAAACCAGCATAAATCCTAAGGGTGTCCTAAATTCTTTTCTTTGTATCCACAAACAAGTGTAGTTCTTATCCATCACAGTAGGCAGAGATCACTACAGAAAGCCTCAGCTGGTCAAAATACAGAGAACCGCTTGTGGGGTTGCCAGTCCCTGTGGATATATCTACAACACAGTGCTTACGCCTCAGACTCAAGAAATATCGAAGTCTGTAAGAGCCAAAGAACCAGGAAATCAGCTGTGAGATTGTGGCAGGGAAGAGTGACTCATGATAGCTCAACAGTATTGGTGCCTAAAAAAGACCAAAACAAGGAAAAAACCAATAGACACGCTACCATGGAAGGAGGAAATCTCAGTGGGCCTTCTACCTAGACAAAGGCAGGTAACTAAGGAAAGCTACGGGCAGCAGTATTAGTCTTCCCCAGGGGTCAGCCCTGAACTTATAAACATACAAGCAACATTAAATGGACTTGACAAGTTGTACTTATACATGTATGTAAAAACAACAAAGAAAAGAGGCTGTAAATTTGAGAGGGAGTGAAGGTTGAGGGTAGGACATGAGAGAAATTGGTGAAAGGAATGGAATGGGAGAGATGAAAAAATTATTTTAAATATAAAAATTAGACTTTAAAACTATTTTAAAAGATCAGAATTGGGACAAATAATGTGATGGCAGAAAGAAAAGAGGACATCTTAGGAAAGATGAAATCAGTAAGAGAGGGAAGCATTGGTGTCTCTGGAAGGCAGGGGAAAGAGCATCCAAAGGTGATTCTTGTGGTACTCTGTACGCAAGTGCCAGGGTCTACATAAGAACCTTACCCTCAGTCTCTGATTCACATCCTCAGTAAGTGCACTGCTCAATAAGGGGGTTACTACTTACATATGGCTCTGACACTTAAATTAAAAATAATTTTTAAATGTTCAGTTCTTCAGTAGTACCAGCCATATTTCCAAGGCCTCAATAGTCTTATGTGCTACTAGGTATCTTACTGAACATTGCAACTCACATCTATCATGAAAAAAAAATTAGTTAGACAGCATTGCTCTATAATCCTCTGCTTTAACAAATAAGACATCTTCAAGAGGCAAAGGAAAAAAAAGAAGTAAATATGAACAAAGTAATACTTTACATTAAAGTGTTTATATGAGATGCTAGATAATTGGACAAGGAGATTTTAAACCACAAAGAACAAAGTTCAAACTCTAATCAAGCCACTTACAATTTTGAGAAAAATTATTCAATTTCCAAGCACTGAAATTAAAGAACCGTGATAATATACGTATACCATTTTGTACACAAGACTTACTGGTTACTTCACACAGGCTGCTGCAAAGGTTAAATGACATGAGAAGATGCCGCTTTGGCAGATGGTCATCACAGTACAGTCATGGCTGCAGACAACGGTTACCTGGTAGCAACTAACCGCCGCTTTTCTCTCATACATGATGTTGGTGAGATATATCTACCAGCCTTCAGTTTCTTGACTTTTTAAAAGTGTAAGTATACACGTACACACGTTCAGTAAGTCACATGTTACAAATCTACCTTTTCTTTGTTTGTTTGAGACAAGGCATTGTATCATATACCCCATGGTGGCCTCAATCTTGCTATGTAGCTAACGCTGATCTTGAATCCAAGAGTGCTGGGATCACAGGGCATCACAATGTTCGGTTTATCTAGTACTGAGAACGTAACTCAGGTTTTGTGTGTGACAGACAGGTAAGCATTCTACCAAATGAGCCTCAAATACATTCCCAGCTCTACATCTCCAGTCTCATAATAAAATTGTTTATTCTTACCTTAGATGAAACGATCCGGTTATCTATAAATTTCTGAGGAGTGTAAAGGCCATTCTGAGGAAATCTGTTGGCTATGTAAATAGTTCTTGTATCACTTTGATGTGGTGGGTCAAAACCCTAAGACCAAACAACAGAAAAGAAGAATATTAGTCGACAGGCTAGTTGTTATATTTTACTATTGGCTTTATATATTGATCGATTATACACATTATTGACCTTAAACTCCACACTGACTGAATAATCCATTCAGTTATTCAGACCATTAAGCCACCAATGCTTTTCTTCACAAGTGAACAGGTATACTACCTTTAGAGATAAAATAACTAAGTTATACCTTGAATAATTAAAAAATAGTTCACACTCTCAAATATGCTACGAGGGAACAATCAGATATGAGAGCTTTAGCAGTTTCCTTTACTGCCTTCTCTGCTCTCATTCCTGTGAGCGCCTTGCTTTCTCCTGTGCTAGATTCTTAATGAGAGAAATGTGTCTAACTAATGTGAATACCATGCCTGATAGCAAAGTTTTACGCTTATCTGTAACCTCCCCTATTCAAGATCAATTAGTTTCAAAAGTTTTGTTCACAAAAGACTAGGATTCATGTCACAGATTTTTACCATCCTTTATTTTTGTAAACAGGTAAGACTTCCTGAACTGTAGATAGAAATATGTTGATAATTTTCCTGGAGGAACATGTCCCGTGTCTTCAAACTCAGAAGACCATCTGTGCTGGTTGGCATTTTGTTGACTTGGCACAAGCTAGAACTATCTGGGAGGAGGGAAACTCAACTAAGAAAAATACTTCCATCAGAGTGACCTATAGGTAAGTCTGAGAGCCATTTTCTTGATAAATGACTGATGCAGCAGAGGTGAGAGAGTTAGAGTGCAAGCCACAGGAAGTAAGCCAGGTAAGTACTGTTCCTCGATGGTCTCTGACTCAGTTCCTGTCTCCAGTTTCCTGCCATGACTTCCCTTCATGACCGATGGACTATACTGTAAGATGAAATAAACCCTTTCCTCTCCAAGTTGCTTCTGGTCATGGTGTTTACCACAGCAATAGAAAACAAATTAGGACAACATCTCTTCAGGTACAGCAGTAACAATAATCCTAGCACAATGTTTAGTTACACTTCCATAGTTGTGATAAAAAGGCTTGACCAAGGAAGGCAACTTATAAAACAAAGTGCTTAATTTAGAGCTTACAGTTCTAGAGGCTTAGACCCCATGATGGCAGAGCAAAAGCACAGCGGCAGAAAAAGCTGAGAGCTTACATCCTGTTCTACAATTTGGAGGCAGAGAAAGCCAGCCTCAAATCACATGCCTCCTCTTCCAAGGCCACACCTCCTAATCTTTCCCAAACAGTTCCACTAATTGGGAAAGAAGACTTTAACATTGGAGCGTAACTAGTGCATTGACTCCCTTTAAATTTTGCAATGAAGAATTCAAAGTTGAGTGTGGAGAGAGAAAAAAAATCTACAACAGTGGTTCTGGACATGTGGGTCCCAACCCCTTTGGAGGTCAAACAACCATTTCACAGAGGTCGCCTAAGATGGCCGGAAAACATTTGATATTTACATTACAATGTATAACAGTAGCAAAATTACAATTACGAAGTAACAACGAAAATCATTTTATGCCTGGGGTCATCACAATATGAGGAACTATATTTGTATTAAAGGGTCACAGCATTAGGAAGGTTGAGAACCACTGATCTAGAAGGACTTGGGGGACAGGAAGAATATGATCAAAATATACTTTAAAATTATTTTAAATAATAAAAGTATAAGAGAGAGAGAGAGAGAGAGAGAGAGAGAGAGAGAGAGAGAGAGAGAGAGAGAGATTGATCGATCCATAGAGTAGGATGGTGTCTTTCTTATCTGGCTCAGAAACTCATTCTTTCATATTTAAAGTTCAACATAAAATGACAAGATTACAGACTTTCCTGCCTCTATCTATACAGTATTCTGCCAGAAGAGGACACCAGATCTCCTTGTGAGATACTTTGTTGTTGCTGGGAATTGAACTCAGGACCTTTGGAAGAACAGACGGTGCTCTTAATCTCTGAGCCATCTCTCCAGCCCTGTCTCTCACTATCAAGTCACTCCCACTACTGGAACTTTCTGAACATAAAAAGTGTAGTGGAGTGCCAAGGGAAGCAAGACTTGGGGGGTGCAGAAGTCAGGAAAGAAGTCGTCAGTGGTGTGCTGAGCAGTAAGGCTTGCTCCTATCCACTACACATGAAGACTCTTCAGAGTCAAACCTTAGGACATCAACAGGTGGCATGTGCTTACTGAAAAACTGTGTTTTGTATTGTGCTAAGCACTGTGACAAATTTAAATTTTTAAATTATTTGACCATTCTAAAATAACCAATCACTTAGAATGCTAGCTGTTAAATCCTATAATTTTACTTGCAACCGTCATTTTATAAATACAATGAGCACAGACTATATGCCAAGAAATATACTTGAAACTGCTGAAATAACAAAATGAGAAGATAGTATCTTTACTTTAAATAAAATTACATTTTAAAAAAGTGAGGCCTTTAGGATAGGAGATGTAGCTCAGCAGTAGACACTTGTGGTAGACACTAGCAAAGCCCTAGATTCACTCTCCAGCATGGAAGCTGGCATTGAAAGCAAAGAAAAAAGTTCCTGACTCTCCTCAGAACAAAAAACAAACAAAAACAAAACAAACAAACAAAAAAGCTCAGGGGTGAGGGGGGCAGGGGAGGCTTGAAATCCAAACCAAGGAGCAGCACTGAAAGGCATCCAGAGCTTGGCATGGTACTCTTCTAGAGTCCCAGCTTTCTGGAGGCCAAGGCTGGAAGGTAAGTTCAAGGCAGGTCAGCTTTGGCTATACAAGAAGACTCCATCTCAAAAGCCAAAAGATTGGAAGAATAGGAGAAAAGTGTGCACCACCCACCTTCTGGGCCTAATACTGAAGCTCCCTTCAAAGAACTGTCCCAGGAGAAACACACCAGCATCCCGAGCCAGCCACGGCACATTACAAGACAACACACTGCCATCACTGTGGACAGCAAGGCTAATAAGCGCTCCATATATCAGGCTTTATAGCAGCTCCGCAACCCTCAAGTAGCCAGGCTCCTGACTATAATACTCTAGATGCTGCCAACAAAACTGGGATCATTTAAACCAAGCCAAGCTGACTAATTCTAGATAGACAACAAATTTCAAGTGAGAAAAATTCTTACTGAAATAGCATTACGTCATTGGGTATGTGTGTCTTTTTTTATAGAATATTATCAAGCATATTCTTCTGAATAAAGAGTTTTAAAAGTATAGTCTAGCTTCATTTCAGATATAATAAAGGTTTGATTAAAGTAAACAAGAAATGTGTCTTTTGTCATTTTAGATTTCTATTTTAGTATCACAAATATCTAAAACAAACAAACAAACAAACAAACAAAAACCCAAAATAAGTTTGGGGCTCCCAAAGATTAAAATGAAAATTAAAACTTGCAAAAAATTCGCTATGTTGTTTAAAATCAACTTACAGGTATTGTGTCTTATAATATGTAATATCAAACAGAAATTATATATTAAGAAACAAACAAGCCCTAACCTTAAAATGTCTCAAGCTAACTCTTGAAAACAGGCATGGCTGGCTAACTACAGAATTCTGATAATTACTCTCCTTTTTTGAGAGAAAAAGGATTGCCACTGACAAGTTTCCTGCCACCTTGCGCATTCCTTCTTAGTCTACTGCTTACTTTTAAACGACAAAATAGGAAAGGAGTGAGAGGTAACAGAGACAGGAACTATCCCTTTACCCAACTATTACCCCATCTCACACTGCTAGTTTCCTAGAAATTTCCTTATTTCTTTTTTATTAAGATTTTCATACATGAATATTTTGATCAAATAGTTTAATCAAATATTTTGATCAAATCTACCCATCCTTCTCCTCTCCAGTTCTTCACCGATCTCTCTCAGCTCCCCTGCCCCCTAAATTCATGTGCCCTTTTAAAAAGACTAAAAATGTTATGTGCATGTGTAGCTGCTTGTCTGGACGTCCATCATGCCTGCACAAATGCCCATGAGTGTGAGAAGAGGACAGCAGATCCTGGAACTGGAGGGACAGGCAATTTTGAGCCACCCAAGGGGATGCTGGAAATTAAAGCCAGGGCCTCTGTCGAAGCATAGCTAATGCTGAACAGTCTTTCCAGCGGTGACGTTTGTTGCTGCTGTTATTTAAATTCACTGAGACCACTTAATGATGAAGGTTGGGCATGTGTGAGGAGCCTCCTCCTGCAGCATGCTTAGCCTCTCAGGGCCTGTATCTCTGAAGAAAACCGAGTCTCCCACATCAGCAGCCATCAGATGCAAACAGCTCCTTAGCTATGGACAGACCTTCATGAGCCCCCCTCTCCGCTTGACTCATGCTGGCATTTATCCCTGGCTTGATCTTGTGCAGTTTTTGTGTATGCAGTCACAGCCACTCTGAGTTCATGATGCAATGATGCTGTGAAGTCAGGAAATACTGTTCTGCGGCAGATATCTGCTACCACTGGCTTTACAATCTTTCTATTCCCCTTCCTACAGTGAGCCTTCAGAGGAAGAGGCGTGACATACAGGTCCCATTTAGAGCTGAGCACTCCACACACAGCCTTTTATTCTCTGCATAATAACCAGTTGCTTCTCTGGATGCTACTGACAAACAACTAAAAAATAATCTACCTATTGTGCTGCCACACGCTATGGTTGTGGGTCATGTTGAGGAGCATGCTCAACCTACTAATGCTCATACCTTTAAACAAAACTGATGCCCCAGCAGAAGACATCAGCTGTTCCTAGCTCCTTAGTGGGAGGGGCCCATGGAGCCCTTCCCAATTCTAGCCTGGAATGTTGGATGGTTTGACCTTGTGCTCGACTTGTGAGGCACCACTGCCTCTGTGGGTTAGTGAATGTGGGGTCTCATCATATGCAGAAGATCCTGTCTCACTGCAGTCCTCCCAGACTGGTTATCACAGGATTTCCAATCCCTCTTTTCTGATGGTTCCTGAGCATTGAAGGGAGGGGTGATATAGATATCTAATTTGTGGCAGGGCTTGAGTAGCCACCTTAATTAGCTGTACAGGGTTTGGAAGGGGGGGGTTAGTGTTGCTTTTAGGGTGTCTGTGTTGTGGGGGGCTAAGGCCATTATAATAAAGCGATTTTTAAAATAAAAACTAGAAGTAATATAAGCAACAGAACAACAAGAGCACTAATATAGCAAACATACGAAGAGAGTCAACATCATGTTCACCAGTAACTCTAGAATGAGGGAATTAAAGGCCAAGAAGCAGCATTTAAAGATGGTTGAAATTTCCTAACTATAATAATAGCAATCTTCAGATTGAAAGAAAAATGCAGAGGAAGAAAAGCAGCATGAAAAATATTATAATCACACTAAAAATACAAAGCATCAAAGATAGTCTTAAAACTAACATGAAAAGAAATATCAAGAAAGTAATGATAGGGGCTGGAGAGAGGGCTCACTGGTTAAGAGCACTGGCTGCTCTTCCAGAGGACCTGGGTTCAATTCCCAGCACTGACATGGCAGCTCACATCTGTCTATAACTTCAATCCCAGATGATTTGATACCCCTCCATACACTCGAGCAGAACATCAATGCACAGTAAAACAAACAAACAAACAAACAAAACTCTAAAGGATATCAAAAGTAAATTCATTTGGAAGATGGGGGCTAAATAAGTCGAGTAAGTAGTTCAGTGGCAGAGCATGTGCCTCAGCAAGATCCTCAATTAACCCCAGCATCACTCCACGACTGATCTTATAAGGCAAGATGACTGTTGAGGACACAAACAAGCATGCAATACAAAAAACACTGGGCTCTAAAAGAAAACAAAGAACTACAACCCACATTATAGGAGAAAGTATTTGTAAACCACATTATCTAATAAGAATCTTGCATTCAGAGTACATAAAGAATCCTTAAGACACTGCAGTAAAACAAACAAGGTAATTAGATGGCAAATAGCCACTTCACCAAAAACAAACAATAGATGCATGATGGTAATCACATTTCAACCCACTGGAACAACTATAATACAAAAAATAGAAAGCAGTGTTGGGAAAGGTCTAAAGACACGTAAATGCTCCTATTTTAGTGGGAATGTAAAATCTAACTGTGAAATGCTTTAGGAATTTTAGAAGCAGATTCACAATATCTTACACAATTAATGCTATAGTTAAGCTTACTCTTTAGGTTTATGTCTAATAAAAATTTAGCCCACACAACATTCCTATGTTACTGTTGATTTAGAACACAAGTATACTCAAATAACTACAGACATGGCTAGAAAAAAGTGAATATACAGTCTATAGCTACAAATCTTTAATAAAGATTTTGAAATTAATTTTAGCTTTATTCTGTGTGCTCCCATGGGGTAGGGGGTCAGTATGCCATGGTGTGCATGTAGAGGTCAGAGGACCACTTTTGAAAACTGGTTCTTTCCTTCTACCATGAAGATGCCCGAGACATAACTCAGGCTGTCAGGCTCAGCAGCAGAGGCCTACCTGCTGAGCCATCTTGCAGACCAGCTGTTAAGTCTTTAATGCAAAGAATATAAATAAAAGAAACTCACGACTAGGAAGATAGCTCAATAGGTTAAAGGTGTTAGTCATTCAAACCTAACCACCCAAGTTTCATCCTGGAAACCCCTATAAAAAAAGCAAATGCAGTGGTGCAATCTTTAATACCAGTACACGTAAAGCTAGTCTGGAACACAAAGTATAATCACAGAAGCAACAAGGTGGAAAAAGGTAAGACTCAACTCCTGAAAACTGTCCTCTGACCACTGCACACACATTTCCCCACACACTTTCTCTCACATAAAACTAATTAAGTAATTATAAAATAAATTCCAATACAAAGTCAATCAAAATCCTTTATTTTTTCTCAGATAATGAAAACCAAACCTGCTTATATGTCAAAAATGGAAGAGCAAAGGTCCAATGCAATTCTGGAAAAAAAAAAGAAACCAAGATATGTGGAAAGATTCTGTCTTACAAATGCCAACATATCATGCAAATACTAAAACAAAGACAATGCATTATTGGTACACTAACAGATAAGTCAAATAGGAAAAAAAGAGAACATAGAGGGAAATTAAGAATTTCATTCATAACAGAGAAGGCAAACACATATCTTAGACATAAAAATGGCTCATCCAACAAACTGAGAGGTGAAGCAAATAACTTTCTAATGGGAAAACACAAACTCCCTTATTCTATATACAAAAATCAATTCCAGGATATTGAACTTGAATACTAAAAAACTACATCTTAAGACAAATTGAAGAAAACATACTAAAGCAACTCTGATTTTAATAGAGGAAAGAAACTGTTAAGTAACAGAAAGCAGAAATCAAATTTTCTAAAAAGAAACTTAAATTTTCTGTATGGAAAAAATGTCAACAAAATTAAATACAGGCAAAGAACGGAAGGTGATACTTACAGCACATATAACAAAGAAATGACATCCATGCTACAGAAGTAACAAAGAGAAGAGCAACTAGTTATAACAATAATCATCTGTAAGATTTTTATTAATTTAAGTCCCGGTGGCTTAGGGTTATATGCACATGAGTGCATGTGCCTGGGAAGGGCAGAGGAGTTCAATTCGCTCCGAAGATGGAGCTATAAGTGGTTGTAAACCACCCAGCGTGGGTGCTGATGACCAAATTCTGGTCCTCTGCATCAACAGCCAGCAATCTTAATGGCTATTTCTCCAGGTCCCTGATGTTAGTCTTTGTCAATTTGATGGGATTTAGAATTACAATGATAATAAACCTCTGGACATGCCTACAAAGGCCTGTCTAGATTAGATTAAATGATGTAAGAAGGCCATCCTGCACGTGGGTCAGCATCACTCATAAACCGTTGTCCTAGCCTGACTAAAAAGCAGAAAGAGAGCTGATCACCAGTATGCATTGTTCTGCTTCCTAAATGTAGGCGTGACTAGCTGCCTCAAGCTCCTGTCACTATAATTTCTCTACCATGATAGACATAAACTACCCATGAACAGTAAGCCAAAATAAACCCTTCCTTATGTTGCTTTGGTTAAGGATTTTATCACAGCAACAAGTAACTACTACATTACTCAGTAGAAAAACGGGAAATTTATCCATATGAATAAAAAAGGTATTAGCATTGCTTACTAGCAATCAGGAGAATGCTTATAGGTAACTGGTTAGCAGTCACAGTATGCCTATCCCAGCACCTAGCAATTTCAATTCTAGATATTTCAATTTTAAAAAGTTATATACATCACCTTGTTTTCTGTTTTAAGCAATAATAATAATATACCTTAGCAGCAGTTCAAATATCTATTAGAGAAAAAGACTCAGAGGAAACCACCTGAGCAGTCCCAAATACTATCAGCATGATACAATACAAATATTCAGAAAACTGTTAGAAGGAATTAACAATTGGAAAATGACTTTACCTAAAAGGGGATGAAGAACTGAGAAATGGTTTTGCTAGGTGGAGGACTAAACTGCCAGTCCTCGTGGGGTAAGCAGGATGCAGAATGTGTTGAATGTTACAACACTGAGAGGAACAAAGCAGGAAAAGGGGTGCAGAAGGCACAGTGGATGATTGTTGCTGTTTCTGTTTGGTTGGGTGGTTTTATATTTTATACTTAAGGGCTATAAAAGGCTTTTCTATTCCGTAAGGTGTCTCAGTTAGAGGTACTTTTCTATTGCTGTGAAGGGACACCATGACAGAGGCATTCAAACCACCGCATAAAGTAATATTTAAACAAAGACCGGAAAGATGAAAAAGATCCAGCAGACACCTAGGGGAAAATATTCCAAGAAAAGGAACAGCAAGGACAAAGACTCTGTTGTGTTAAGCATGCCTGGACCATATGAATCGCAAGAAGGCAGAATCAAAAGTAGAGTGGGGACAAAAATCAGTAACTTCCTATGTACAAACAGCAAACACACTGAGGGAGGAAAAAAGGGAAACAATACCACACACCGTAGCATCAAACACACAGATAAATATTCGGGAATAAATTTAAATCGAAAAGTAAAAGACTTGTAAAATAAAAATCTTAAAACACCGAAAAGAGAAATTGAAGGTGTCAGTAGATTTCCCATGCTCATGGATCAGAAGGGTTAATGCTGTGAAAATGACCATCCTACCAAAAGCAATCTATAGATTCAATGCAATTCCTGTAAAAATTCAAACACAAATTTTCACAGAGATTGAAAAAACAATCTTGCTGGGCAGTGCTAACGCATACCTTTAATCCCAGCACTCAGGAAGCAGAGGTACAGGACCTCTGAATTCAAGGCCAGCCTTGAACTAGGTCTACAAAGTGAGTTTCAGGACAGCTAGGGCTACACACAGAGAGAAACGCTATCTCAAAAAACCAATTTAATTAATTAACTAATTAATTAATTAAAGAATCTTACACTTCACATGGAAATAAAAAGCTAGGATTGCTAAAAATAATGCTGAACAATAAAAAATTGGTGGAGGTATCGCCATTCCTGATTTTAACTTATACTAGAGCTAAAGTACTAAAACAGCCTTGTACCAGCATAAAAAGAGAAGCACTGAGTAACTGAATAGAAGTGAAGATCTGGTCATAAGTCTCTATGTATGGATACCTGATTTTTAAATTATGTTTGAGAGCATGATTTAATCATATCATTTCCATTCCTCCTTCTAAACTTTCCCATGTACCCTCATTCATTATTTTTTGAAATTTTAATTCCTTCTTATTGAAAACTGCATCGAATGCTAAATGTCTACCTTTATAATAAACAAATACAGTAATGGTGACTCACACTAAAACAAAACATACTTCTGATTGCCATTATTTTTTTGTTTGTGGCAGTTTAAAGTTTTCCTTTTTACAAAAACAGGAATGTA
Organism: Acomys russatus; assembly: GCF_903995435.1. Lineage (NCBI taxonomy): Eukaryota > Metazoa > Chordata > Mammalia > Rodentia > Muridae > Acomys > Acomys russatus. Next base: position 15,032,686 of record NC_067151.1, on the reverse strand, counting down.
CCTATACAGAGGCTCAAAATAGGCCATTTTTAAAAACAAAAAGGCAATGATTCAGGGAAGACTATGAATAAAACATGTAACCAGCTGAAATAAAGCTAATAGAATTTGTTAAAATCAGTTGCATCTAATAGCACTTCTGAAGTGTTTTTGTTTATCACATAAAGAAAATAATTTATCAATGTCTTAAAAACACGGGGTTTGTCCATAGACAATCTGGCAAGTTACCATAAAATTCATGACCTTTTTTCCTAAGTTGTTGTTGTTGTTGTTGGTGGTGGTGGTGGTGGTGGTGGTGGTAGTGGTGGGGTGTGTGTGTGTGTGTGTGTGTGTGTGTATGTGTGTATGTGTGTGTGTGTGTGTGCGTGTGTGTGTGTATGTGTGTGTGTGTATGTGTGTGTGTGTATGTGTGTGTATGTGTGTGTGTGTGTGTGTGTGTGTGTGTGTGTGTGTGTGCGCACGCGCTCCTAAGTACATAAATACAACCTGCTCAGCCTGTATCATGTTACTTGTAGGCATATGTTTTCAGGCTGACCATTTGGTACTGGACAACAGTCAGCTGGTGTGTTCTTCACACATGAACACTATCTCTCGTATTATCAGCATTCCTTAGTTGCCTTAGTTCTTTGTCTAGGGCTCAGTCCTTGTGAGCATCCCCTTCCACGTTAACACATCTATTTCTGTAATATTTGTTCGGCTCAAGGTTAGGCAGCCATGTTGGTGAGACTTCCTGAGTGTACCTTCAGACATTTCTAGGAGACACATCTCACTGAAAGGTTCTGTTCCTCTGGCTTTTACAGCATTTCCATACCCTCTTCTGCAATGGTCCCTGATCCTTGGGTACAGTAGTTTGGAGAGATTATTTTTGACAAAGAGGTCAAGATATACACTGGAGAAAAAAAAGAACAACTTCAAGAAATGTTTGGGGTCAAGCAGAATGGATGACGGTAGAAGGATGAAGTTAGAGCCATATCTCTCGTCCTACACAAACTCACCTGCATGCGAACACAAGACCTTGACATCCCAAGTATGACAGAGAAGAATATGGGAATCTGCTTGAACGTATAGACACAGGAAAGTGCACTCTGAGGAGAACCCCAATAGCACAGACACTAAGACCAAGAGGTGACAAATGAGACTTCATGAAATTAAAATGCTTCTGTACAACAAAGGATATCCTAAGCGAGGAGGCAGCAGTTAAACATCTAACAGAGAGTTGGTACTGGGAATATACAGAGACTTAAAAACAAAAACCAAAACCTAAACACCCCAATTTAAAAATGGAACATGGAACTTAAGAGAATTCTCCAAATAGTACATGCCTTTAATGCCAGTACTTAGGAGGCAGAAGCCTAGGCAAGTGGATCTCCGGAGTTGCAGGCTAGCTTAGTCTATACAGCAAGCTGGCCAGAGCCACCTGTCTCAAAGAATAGAAAGAAAGAAAGAAACAAACAAACAAAGCAAATGCTAGCAAGGACGCCAGGAAAGTGAAACATCTGTTCACCGTTGGTAGGAATGCAAATTGGTATACACTATGGAAATCAGCATGGAAGTTCCTCAAAATGTTGGAACTAGGTCTACCACAGGATCCAGCTACACCATTCTTAGACCTATAACCAAAAGACTACAGTTCTTACGACAGAGATACTTGGTTATCTATTGGTGCTCTGTTCACAAGGGTCAAGAAATAGAAGCAGCATAGATGTCCACCAACTGATATATAATAGGGCATTATTCAGCTGTTAAGACAACAAAATTATGAATATTGGCAAGTAAATGTAAGGAGTTGAAAGCAGTCATCCTGTGTGAGGTAACAGAAAGCCAGAAATATAAACACTGCATTTGTCTCAGGTGTTGATGCTAGCTTTTAAGCTTTAGATATATGCATTTCATTGGAAATATCCAGACAGGTAACTAGTAAGGAGACACTGGAGAGGGGTCTTTCAAAGAAAAAAACAAAAAGAATATAATGCTATATAGGGAGAGAGGGGGAAATGGTACTGGAAAGACTAAATGGTCTGAGGACAGAAGGACAGGGTAGAGGAGGGAATCTGAGGAGGGAAAACTAACACTAACGGCCTTGTGAAAAGTCAGTCACAGAGGCCGGCTACTGTGGAGTTATTCCCTAGTGAGAGCACAATATCCCAGCTAAGTACTACGCACTACTAAATGATGCTCCCAGTACCAGGGATGGCTACCTCTTTCCGAGCTGTTTGCCAATAGGATCCAAAACCCCCTCCTCAATTACAGGCTAGTGCCAATGCCACTGATTACCCCCCAGCACTGACAGAACACCCTACTACCGAGATCGCCAGACACCTGAGTTACAGAACATACAGGTATCCAGCTGGCACTCAGTGGTCCCTCCATCTCTACTGGCTAGAGTTTGTAGTGCGGCACACTCCACCCACTATCAACACTGATAGCACTATTAACACCAGTCACAACCTGCTTGGTGAGATGCGCCCACTGGCGCAACGGAAGCATCAACATTATGGGAGTAACAGCCTCGATCAGCTTTAAGGTATTCCCCATGAGGCATGTGACACTGTTAATGAGGCCAAGAACCTGCGGCTACACAGATAATGGCCCTAGGGAAAAACCTACTATTGACCTAGATAAACGGACATGCCAATAAATGACTCTTAATGACTTATTGCCATATGCTTGGATCACTACCCTGCCCGACCCTCATCAGAGAAGCTTCTTCTTGCATTATATGGCAATTGGCACAGAGACCTACAACTGGTCAACACGTGGAGAAGGGACTTTAGAGTGCTCAGTCCTGATTGGCTATCAACACAAAACCATTCTCTTCAAGGCTCAAGGATCTAAGTAGAAGAGGTCAGAAAGATTTTAAGAGGCACAGGTGGTGGATGACTTCAAAGCAACTTTCCTAGACTCAGCAGGACAGATACACATACAGCCACTGTGACAATATACATAAGATCAAGCTAGAGAAAACACACTCTCAGTGTGGAGGAGGTGACCTAACATAAATTCACACTCCTAGCTGAAGAACTGCTGGCATTTAATGGCTGCCAGGGAGGGAAATAAGTTTGCTTTCAGTGATGTGACACCTGCTACGCTGACCTCACTCTGGAAAAAGCCTTACACCACACCCTGAAGCAAGGTCCCTGAGCTCTTGGGAATACCTAGACACATCTAACACTATATCTTGACCAAAAGAAAAACCTCATATTTTAGAATACATTTCCATAATGCCAACACTCAGGAAAATGAGCATGAAGATCATGAGTTAAGACCAGCCTGTGATACATTTTAAAAAGGGGCGGGGCGGGGCTAGAGAGATGGCTTAGAGGTTAAGAGCACCGGCTGTTCTTCCAGAGAGGACCAGGTTCAATTCCCAACTCACTACTATCAGTAATTCCAGTTCCAGGGGACTTGACAACCTCACACAGACATACATAAATTCAGAAAAAACACCAATGCAGATTAAAAAAAAAAAAAAACCCTTCGCAACAAAAAATTAAAAGAATATAGACATCTAGACTTAATGTGCTTCATAAAAACCAAAGCTTATTTTTAATATCATATAAATTTAAATTTAATTGAATTTTAGATAAATATAAATTCATAGAAATTTAAGTATCTTTTCCTGCTATGCCATCTTACCATTACAGAAAGATGTAACTTAAATGTCACGCTTTTCTTCTGTTTTGAAAGTCTATATGTTTTATATTTTTAAAAAATTCAACCTGAGCCAGCCTCATTTCAAGCATATTAGACAGAACTGATGCAGGATAAACCTTTTTAATGTTATTAAATTAAAGAACAGTTGGCAGTTAGGCACAGTTCAGGGCAAATTAAGATAACAGAGGGAAGCTTAACTGTGTTTACAGGTTACAGGAAAAGAGGAAGGGCAAGTTCTCACGGTAACTGATGGGGTGTAAGGAAGATGATGAAAGAACAGTACCAATACCACAGCTCAGCCTGGGGAGGAGGGCTTCTCCTTCTGCGACAGCAGAAAGAAGGGAAGGAGTGAGCACGTGATGCATCTGATAGTAAAAGTCAGGGAGTTTTGGCTAAGAGCGTGTCAATTTTCTCAGTGAATCAGGAGACAGTCTTCAGCCTCCTTACACAATCACCAGCACCAATCTAAAAATATATTTATGAACAGTTTAAGAACAGCACTGCATCCTACCTCCAGATCAGGAACCTCTTTCCTCCAATTCCCAGATGCTTGACTTACAGGCCTGTGCCACCAGCTAAAGTAACACCTTCCTGCTAGGTTGTGCTTGTGTGTAGTTAATTTTCTACATTCTTCTGGGCTGTTCAGACTTAAGTTTTATTACTATATTGTGAAACACAGAAATAACATTATTCCCTTATCTATTCAGAAAGCATACTCACTACTAACTCTACGGCCAACAGAGGGTGCTGCCTGAGACCAGTCATGAGTAAAACCCTCGTCACCTTCATATGAGACAACAGGGTTAGCATATACCCACCCACAGTATGTTCTATGAAAACATGGTATTATGTTGTTCCGTAAAAAAACTTATATATCATCTAAATATATTTGTTACAAGGGCTTTTGCTTAAAAAGCTTAAGTTAGCACTGTACAAATAAAGATGCTATTAAAAATACTCTTCTCTGAACATAAATTTTAGCATGTGTAAAGCTGTCATTTTGACTGCCAGCTCTGGCAAGACAATAATAATAATAATAATAATAATAATAATAATAATAATAATAATGGTACCTAGTGGTCCTATGCAGTTATAATTGAGATGCTGTTAATGATATAATTATTAGTTAATAGAGCACATTACTCAAAAGGGATACAAAATACACCCAAAAAACATAATAACTTTTAGCAGAAAATAACTTGAATGTTATGTATGAAAGACAAAAAAAAAAAAAAAGAAAGAAAGAAAAAGATTTTCTTCATGTTTTCACTATTCTCATAAAAGGAAAATATCAGTTTTTGACATGATTTTTCATCATGTCAGGCAGTAAAATATAGAGATAAGAAATCATTTTTATTGCAAATAAATCAGTAAAGCATAGAATTGTCTCTGTAATAGAATGACAGCAAGGTAAGTGAGATATCTCTGGAGGCAAATGAGATTACCACCAGGCCTGAGGACCTCAGTTTGAACTGACTCCCACAGGTTGTCACTTCCTTAGACACTTACACAGACAGACACACACACACACACGTGATAAAAAAATAAAATAAAAAACAAAGTACTTTTGGTGAAAGTATTAGCTGAGAGCCAAGATTCATATAAAGTGTTCTGTAACTCCAAAGCAACCTGTCCTTGTAATTTATCCAAATTTTCCTTTTATCAGTTTTACAATTAACCTAATGCAGGTGACTCTGACTAGGGAGCACATATTAGACAGTCTAAGCTGGATTTTCTGAGCTGAATTCTCTGTGTAGCAACCAGAACAGCTGCTTCCTCTGAGACCGTGCAATAAATATACTTTCATTACTCTGTACACACTCAGGCGATTACACAAACTTTGTCAGCAATACAAAGCCCTGCTTTGGCACAGGTCTTAAAGACCTGCTTATCTTAAAAGTAAAACCAGCGTCAGGCATCCTTTACGCAAGGCAGCTTGTTCAACGTGTTAGTCAGTCCAGGTGATTTATATATATATAAATGACCACAAGCTTCTGCTACTTCCCTTTCAGGTGTGGACATCTACCAGCACTACCCGATTTCTATCTGGAAAATAGGAGTGATCCTAAGATAGGATATTATTCAAGCTTTAAAAAAAGTATCTTACCCTGAGACACTGTCTTAACATACTGGGAAATGCTTGAGGGGAAAAAACAGACTTAAAAATGACCTGCCTGACACACAAAACATTACATAAATGGTGTTAGATAAAGTCTTCACACGGACTCTAGGAAATCAAAAGCCGATAAGATTTGTATTAATTAACTTCCTTACTGTACCGCCTTACCGCAAGGAAGCCAAAGCAGTCTAATAGTGTGGATTACATGACATCATTAGCTTGGATTCCCAATAAAGCTGAAACACTTCAATTTGCAACAGTTAGCTAAAAATAAAGACCCACCATGTGTATGAGGGAGTGGCAGGCAGTTCGGGTTTTATTTATAAGACTTCTTTATTTAAGAATGGTGCCTACTGTAAAATAAACAGGAGGCTGACTTAAATACATGCTTTTTAGGTTTTACCTGAAAAGCTGTTCTACCGCAGGGAAAAAGAAGTATGATTATTTTGGTCTCAAAACAGTAAGTTTCCGCTTCGCTAAGATTTTTCACTGCCTTGGAACCTCGTAAACAAAACCACTGCAACTGATAGGATTTAGAAATTAAACAGTATAAAGGTTAGCGTTCCTAGAACTGAAGTGATGTCTGTCCCAAGTGTAACTGTCGCCTCGGCGGTGTATTTTTTCTGAGCTGCAGGTACCAAGAGGCGGGAGAGATTTTCTTCTGTGAATAATTTCTGAGAAAGGTGATGCTTTTAGACACTTAAGTCACCCTAAGGCTTTCCTTTTCCTTCCGCTGACGACCCAGTCATGTTCAAAAGTTAGACACTGGTTCCAAACCTGAGCGTTCTAACCGCCCTGAGGAGGGGGTGACAGATGCACCGACAAGTTGCACCGCTGTGCGGTGAGGACCTTCCGGTGCTCCTTCCTCCTAGGCCCAGGGCGGGCTTCCGCCAGGAGGCCAACGACGACCCGGGGCTCCTCCGGAGCCCGCACGAGCCTAGCTCCGAGTCCCCGAGAGTCGCCTGGACCCGCGCCCGGCGCCGCTGCCTCGGTCGTCCCGGGCCCCGCGCCGCCCGCGACCCGCCGCGGCCGCAAGCAGCAGGGCAGCCCCGCGCGGTGCGGAGCCCGGGCCGAGGGAGAGCCGCGCGCCCAGCCGCGGCCTAGCCCGCGCCGCCCGGCCCTCACGCATGCACGTACCAGCTGCTGCCGGACCCAGCGCCACATGCCCCCGCCGTCGCCGTCGTGGCCCGCCAGACGCGGGGCCGGGCGGCAGCAGGTTGGGAAGGACGCCGAGTCTGACCGGAGCAGGCGAGCCCCGCGGGGTTAAGTTCCGCTCACAGCCGCCGCCGCCGCCGCCTCACTACCGGAGTCGGATCCCCATCCTGCCACCTCGGCCCCCGACGTCCTACAGGCGCGGCCTGGCTGCCAACCGCGCCCGGCGCAGCTGAGCTCCCCGCTGCGCCGCGGCTACCTTCATCTCTGACCGTTGTCACCCGCAGCACCGCCGCCCCCACAGCGCCGCCCCGCCCCCGCCCGCCATGGCCCCGCCCCCAGGTCCTGCGTCCCGCCTTAGTCCGCCATGGCCCCGCCCCAGACCCTGCGTCCCGCCTTAGTCCGCCGTGGCCCCGCCCCCAGGTCCTGCGCCCCACCGTGGCCCCGCCCCCAGGCCCTGCACCCCACCTTAGCCCGCCATGGCCCCGCCCCTCACGCGTCTACACCAGGAGAATGTATGTGACCAGAGGTCTGTCCCCAGAGATCCCCGTATTGTTACCATTAAATTGTCAAAGGCTTTCATTTGGGGGTATGAATATGATCAAAATAAATTGTATGAAAGTCTCAGAGTTGGTGAAATATATATGTATTGAAATTGTCAAAGGCATGCATGTAATTGCTTCACACTTGACTCAGGAAGTGGCTGAGGCGGGCTAATACTGGGGAAAGTTTGAGATTTCTCTGTGAGAGTCCAGCCTGCACCTCAGTTTCTGGGGGTTATTGCTGAGATCCTGTCCTGCGGAACTAAATTGGAAAGGTTAAGGAGGAAAGCTTTCTGTGGGAAGCTAACTGCTAAGCATTCAGTGAAAACTACCCTGGAAGTAGCTTGACCTCGCTAACGGGTGTGGATAGCTGGTAAGAAGGAACATAGAATCGACTAGAACAAGTTTCTACTGTCCGAAGCAGCCACCTACCTGTACGTCTTCTGTTAATATGTCTACATGAAGAACTCTCCTTTTCCTGATTTAAAACAGTTCATCAGATGTTTGAAATTTTAAAAGTAACATTGAGCAAAACCCTCAATCTAAGCTACCATGACTAGACAAATCAGTCTTCTGGTTTCAGTAGGCACTTATTATATAACCCAGCATTGCCATGAGAACCTTTCTTTCACATGTCTATAGCCTATAAAACCAGCAGTGGGTTTTTTTTTTTTAAATTACCCAACTTCAGAACATAGATATTTAAAGAGAAAAGAAATCCTTTGTTTTTAATTATTTTGAGAAAGGAATCTTATTTTTGTTCTTATGACTGAACCTTAGCATTATGACACCAACATGAAGTTAGTCATGTCTATTAAAGAGAAAAAAAATGTTGCTTCCATTCCTAAGAGAGTGTCCCAGAACCTCCAGCATCAAGCTCTACCTGAATGCTCTAGTTTACCCATCAGTTCCTTGAAGTACATATTATCCTGGTTGTGTGCATGGAGAAACGGAAGCAAGTTAAATGATTTGGCAAAGCTGTGACTGGGATGGTAGCTCATGACAGAGTAGAAGATGTACTCCCAAAGAACCTTATTCCCCGTGTTTCATTTCCAAATGCTTTGGTGACGAAGTAGGCCTGGAAATTTTTTATTTCTGTGCCACAAAACTTTGTCAAGCTAACCTGTGAAACAGCAGTCTGGAGGAGGCTTTATGTATCACTATTGAGTTGGATCCCAAATTTCTAACGGTGGAAGTGGGCAGAGGATAGGGAAGAGGTGAGTTTATGTGGAGTGGATTCTAGTTGTTATGAGGCAGTATGGTAGAAAGCAACTCAAGGACGTGAAGACCATAATGAAAGCTCAAACTGTCAGGAACCAAAAATAACAAAACAGCAGTGTTTTGCTCCAAACATTTCCTACCAGGACCATAAGGTCGGAGTGTAGTTTCCTGCTGTAGTTATAGTTCTTTAGCGGTGGCAATGTCCTCTACATGTGTAATGATCAATGATTTTTTTAAATTAAATGTATTTATTGGAGGCCGTGTTGGGTGTACAGAGGTCAGAGGGAAACTTTTAGCGATTGGCTCTCTCTTCCAGCACTTGGTGCCTAGGGGATGAGCTCAGGTTATCAGGCCTGGCAGTGTGTGCCTTACCTCCTGAGCCATCTTGTTAACCTTTACAGGGACTTTCGTCATTATCTGTTGTTGTTGTTGTTGTTGTTGTTGTCATTTTTTTTTTAAAATAGGGTGTCTCTGTGTCACCTTGGCTGTCCTGGACTTACTTTGTAGACCAAGCTGGCCTTGACCTCACAGAGATCCACCTGCCTCTGCCTCCTGAGTGCTGGGGTTAAAGGTGTGCGCCACCGTGCCCGGCTTATTTGTTTGTTTTCTTTCTTTTTTTCTTTTTTTATTTTTTATTTTATTTTATTTTTACAGATTAGAAAACATTATAAATAATATATTGCTGTTTTGTGAAATCTTGATCTCACTTGTATGTATAGACATATAAACATATGCCTTCACACAGTATAAAGGGAATCCCATCCTATGGCTTGTGATCCAGAAGGCTTGAGGGAGAGAGATGGGAAAAGAAGGCAGATACGAGGTATAAAAAGAAAATATTTGGAGCTAGTAGCAATTCATTTATTCCACAATTGTTTCTTCAGTGTTTCTGTATCACATGATGGTGTGAAGACTTCTGAAAACTAGGAAAGGGCGCAAAGCCCACGTTAGCTTGGCCTCCTCTGCTCTGGCTGCAGTTTGCAATCCAGCTGGAAAGAGAAGCCACAGAGGGGAGTCAGACAAGTAGCAATGAAATCCTAAAGTATTATTCCGACGAGAGTCAATAATTTCAGAAATTTGATGTGAGCCATCGCAGTTGGGATTAAACTTTGTCACAGAGAGGTGTCAGGAAAAGAAAAAGCTATTACAAAATCATTTTATTTTATTTATCTCTGATTCTAGGCAAGCATTTTACCACTAATTTGAAATGAGAGCATAAACGAGGGACAGACTTTGCAACCAGATGAGCTGCGGGAGCAAATGCTTGAGTGTGTAAGAGAGTGTAAATAGTTCAGGGTAAGAAGAACTGGGGCTGGATGAGGAGAGTGAAGCCCAGTGTGCAGAGCTTTTGACTACTTACAAGTGTTCATTTATTTTATTAATATTTTTAAATTTATTTATCTTTATTTTATGTGCATTGGTATTTTCCTTGCATGTATGTCTGTGTGAGGGTGTCAGATCTTGGAGTTACAAACAGTTTGTGAGCGGCCGTGTGGGTGCTGGGAATTGAACCCGGGTCCTCTGGAAGAGCAGTAAGTGCTTCTAACAGCTGAGCCATCTCTCTATTTCTCTTTAGATGGAAGTTCCTAACATCTTTCCCAGGAGAAGACAAAAGCAATGTGTGATCCTTCTCCTAGGAACCTGGTAACCAAGGTGTGATTACCACCAAGCTCACTCGGGGAACCGGTGAGTTTATTAGGCTTCCTTACACAGTACAGATGAGGGGTTTCTTACAGGGGTGGGAGTATTCCTGCCACAACAAGACACAGCCAAAAAGCTTTTCCCCAGCAGGGATGAGAGCTTCCCAGGTAGCCATATAGAGAGAGTCCCCTCTTTAATCTGCCCCTAACTATGTACATTAGCCTCTACCCTTCAGCATGAAGTATAAAAGTCAACAAGCCAAGCTGAGATGATCTCTTGCAAGTAGGCAAAGTTGAGCACCGCAAGATGGCAGTTGTTTGGCTAAGGAAAAATTCGATCAGAACAATGGAGAATTCCTGGATTTTCTAAATAACAGAGCAGTAGGATTTTTCTCTAGGATGTTGACCCACAAATATTTTGTGTGATAGGGGAAGGAAGGCCTGATAGGAAACTATGTACTGGTAGAATAAAGCATAGAGTAGAAAAGTAGAACGTGCCAGGCTGGCAAAGGGCCAGACGTAAAGCACGTCCCAGGCTGCTGTGCAGGGCACCCTGGAAACCCGAAACTCGAGCCATTCCAGCGAGGGAGCAGACGCTCCTAAGACAGTGATTATCAACATCAATTAATAGCGGCTACATTAATGATAAATATGTTTCTTTTGTATTCACGCTAGCATAATTCTGAGCTAGTTATGCGTATGCGATGTGTGCATTCTCAGGGGAAACTGTAAAATATCTCCTAACTCGGTGTCAAACAAAGGTATTCTTGCCTATAAAATCACAGCTCATTCACTTTGATACTCACGGTGTCTAAAGAGTACTCAGTAAGAGCTCAGCAAAGCAGCGAGACACATGGCTGAGTGGCTGAGGAAAGAAATAGCTAGATTCATATCAAAGAAATATGGACTAAAGCACAGTGGATGACGTAAGTAGATCCTAAGCTACAGGAGCGCCAGCCTCTTCCTTCCTTTGCATCAGTGGTCCTCAACCTTCCTAATGCAATGGACTCTTAATATTCATGTTGTGGTGATCCTACGTGCTGACCACAACCATAAAATTATTTTTGTTGCTACTTCGTAACTGTAATCTTGTTACTATTATGAGTCATAATGTAAACATCTGTGTTTTCTGATGGTCTTAAGTGACCCTGTGAAAAGATGGTTTGGGTTCCCCAAGGGGGCGCCACCCACAGGTTGAGGATTGCTGAGGATTGCTGCTTTACAGCAATTTCTACTGTACCTTCCCAACTCTTCCAGGGTCAGTGTCCATGAAGGGCCCTGAGCCTACCCACTGTGTTTCCTCAGTTAGTTTTATAGCAACAGACTCTTTAATGTGCTAGGAAAAGCTTTTGAAATCTCATTTTTTTGAAAATAGCTACTTACAATTGTCCTCAAAGTCACAAACCAGGGTTTGACTAGATGGGTTCTGTGGCCAAACCTGATGATGACCTGACTTCAATCCTGAGAATCCACATCGTGGAAAAAGAGAACTGATTGCTGCAAACTGTCCTCTGACCTCCATACATGTATGCATGTATGAAAATAAAATAAATAAATACATTTTAAATCATAACTAAGGTAGATTCAAAAACAGTAGTCTTAGAAAAAATCCTACTGAGCATTTATTATTCTAAGAGCTCTCGATGGGACTTTACACAGGGAAAAGAGAAAAGAATTAGACCTGCACTGGGATGGACATGTAGCCTTGTGAAGTCCTGCTTCGGATCGGCAGTTCACTGCTTAGTTGGACCCTTCTTTATGTTGTGTAGCAGTTTCCTCTGCGATTGAAACATTAGGTCCTGCAAGGAAGCGCCTTGGAGATAGAAGATAAACTACTCAAAATAGCTTCCTGAAGTCCCTGAAACTGACCAGACTCACTAGGCCATTCTCTTCCAGGAATAAACAAGACAAACTAATAAGAGTTGCTCTCAGACAAGCTGATCTGCAAAGCAGGCAGAGCCTAGACAAGCTACTTGGAAGAAGCAGAGACTAGCCCAGCTGCCTGAAAGAGATTTAGGCTAACTGAGTCACTGGGAAAGGATGTTCTCAGACCTGTTGAACCGCCTATAGGCTGTGCAATGTGCTCCAGGTTTTCAGTTTGCTGAGCTGTCACTCAGGCTGGGGTGGACCTTGGTGATGCAGCTGTCTCTGAGTCATTTCTGCTTCTATAAGTAACTCCAATAAGACTCATTGGTTTACCAAGTTGGACTTTGGTAATATCCATACCTTGGTCTGTAGTGGCCTCCCTAGCTGGGCTGAGTAAATGTGTGTGTTGCATCTCCCCAAGAAAAGTCTTGTCATACAACATCCAGAAAATTCCTCAGATAGCTATCTGCAATGAGCTATGTGATAGGAACTCAGCTTCAACTTCTTGGTTTTTTGGTTCGTTTGTTTGTTTGTTTTACTTTGTTTGTTGGTTGTTGGGTTTTTGGTATTGTTTGTTTGTTTTGATTTGGTTTTGGGTCCCCCCTGCCCCCCCTCCAAGATGGGGCTTCTCTATGTAACCTTGGCGCTCCTGGAACTCACTCTGTACTCCAGTTTCAACTCTTTGAACTATTGGTACAAACACCTAACTGAAATTCAAAACCACTGTGAAAATTAGAATTCATAAATACAATCTCTTTAAAAGGCAAGAAAATAGGAAAACATCCATTTATTTGCACCTCATTTCTTCTTGACTTTCAGTTGCCCATTATTAACTTGACACTACTTTTGGATGCACTGGCCATTTCATTCTATGATTTATTAAAACAAACAAAACACACACACACACACACACACACACACACACACACACACACACACACACACCAGAATGAAAACAGCCCTAATAGCCTTCCTTTATGTATACTTGCTTAAAGAGGGACTAGGATGAACTGCTCATAACAGTATCAGTGGACTTAAATCAAGTTGCAATAATACTGAGATTTGTGACACTGTTACTGTTAAGGCTACAACCAACATTTAACCACTTTCAGCACTGCACAGGCAAGCAAGCAAAGTAAACAGCCTTCCCAAGACATTATTTTTGCAACCACCGCAGGTGCTTTCATTGTTTCAAGTTTCAGTTTTGATGATTTTTGCATTTTGTTGAGTTTTTCCCGTTTTGTTTTTTTGTTTTGTTTTGGTTTGGTTTTGCTTTTGTTTTTTCTAATGAAAATGACTGCAGAGCTTTTCTTACCAGAAAATTTGTTTCCTAGTAATTGCTACATAGATTTTTTCTGGGCTAAAAATGTTTTCTAAGGGAAAAAAAAAAGCTTGGATAAGTCCATAAATATTTTTTGGTTTTCTTAACTTTTGCAAAACATTACTCTACCTGTAGTTTGTCTAAGTTGCCAGCACAGCAAGCGTAACCACTCAGCTGAAAGACGGGGTGCTGATGGAGGACTTCCTGAACATGGTGCCCTTTTTTGCAAGATCTAGATCGAGCCTTTAGGTTTTAGGAACTATCGCAGTGCACTCTTTGCTCCTCTTGTGGCTCCTCCCTTTATTGTCACAGACCTGCAGTGCACAGTCTTAAACAGAGGGACTGCGGGAGAAGTGGCCCGAGGATCCCAGAACTGTGTGCCCAGTGGTAGTGACAGTGGGGGAGCAGAGGCAGGGAACCCTACTTTCTTATCAACTGCATTTCCCTACCAAGTACCTGAAGAAATCCAGTAATGGCACAAAGGACGATAGCACTCCTCAGGCAACTCATTTGTTTCACAATCTTGTGGGTATTTTGAATGTTGTAAGTCAGTGTACTTCCTGTCATTGTTTTGGTGGCTGGTAACTACAGCTGCTTCAGCTCCCATGGTGTATCTTTGTAAGTTTTTCACCTCAATTTATTATTTTGTCTACTCTTGGTTTTCCTGTGACTGGGTATTTCCTTTCTTTATGTTCTATGGCACTATTCACATTTCATAAGTAATCTTCAACTTTTCTGAATAGACAGAATAGAGGAGACTATACAACACTCATTTATGACTGCAAATCATAAAGATTGGTCTTGAGGTTAGAGTGAGACCCCGTCATCAAGTCTAAAGACCATACAGTTTCCTTTACTCCTGAGTCTACAAGGAGGCTGTTCCGTCCTTACAGTGAATGACTCTACATGTATGAGAAAACAGTGGCTCTAATTTATAAGAATCATGGTCTGAGAAGACAGTTGACTAAAAAAACAAAAAACAAAATGATGAGTAAAAACTGTCATAAGGAAAGGAAGGCTGTGAAGAAACTGTGGGGAGGAAGAAAAAGTGAGTCAAAGATCGCATCCCCATGATTGCAAGAAGAACGAGTTGAATGCTGGGAGTTATGAAATACTACTTCAAAGAAACTACCGCTGGGAATCAGGAAGACTAACTGCTTGGTCAAGGGCTTAGGCTGGGTCTGTGGTGCTGACAACAGTTTATCAGTGAAGTGTGTGTGTGTGTGTGTGTGTGTGTGTATGTCTCTGTGTGTGTGTGTTTCTGTGTGTGTATGTGTGTGTGTATGTCTCTGTGTGTGTATGTTTCTGTGTGTGTATGTGTATGTGTTTCTGTGTGTGTGTATGTTTCTGTGTGTGTATGTGTATGTGTTTCTCTGTGTGTGTATGTATGTGTTTCTGTGTGTGTGTGTGTGTGTGTGTGTTGGCATCCTTCAAATTAAAGTGTTGTACCTACATCCTCTGTGATCCTGCATGACAAGCTGACTCAAGATAGCAGGTTGATTTCTTACTGCTCAGGAAGGATGAGAAGAAAGTGTGGACTGAAGCCTCAAGGATCAGTGCAGAAGAAGAGAGAAAACATGTGGGAGCTGGAAGATATGGCGAAGAGCTGTGAAGTGCTACTGCGCTGGTTAATTTTTGTCAACTTGACACGAACCAGAGTGACCTAGGAGGAGAGAATGTAACTGACAAACTGCCTGCCTTGGATTAGCCAACTGGCATACATGTGTGGTGATTTCTTCATTGTTGGCTGATGTGGGAGAGCCCAGCCCACTCTTGGTACCATTCCAGGGAAGGTGGGCCTGGAACATATAGGAAAGCAGTTGAACATGAGCCTGAGAGCAAACCAGGAACCAGGACGCCTGCCTCTGCTCCTGTTTTGAGTTCCTGCCCTGACTTCTCTGAGTAATCAGCTGCGACCAAAGCATGGCAAATAAATCCTGCTAATAATTGGTACACCAAAGGAAATGGCAACATGTAGGTTTTCACCAAGTCCTGGTCTGTTTGGAGATGTTTGATGCTGTAGCGCGGTAGCCCTACACAGAAGACTCACTGCATCTTCTTCTTTGTCTAGGCCTGTCCTTCAGGGCATCCTCTGGAAGCCTGACTACTTATGGGGGGTTTTGCTCAGTGACAATGAGTGGAGGAGGTGTGACTATGCCTCCTGCTCCAACTCCGTACATTTAAATGTTTTCATTGTAAATTAATAGTGTCTGTCTCTAATATGCAATTTTGCTAGAAAGTTTATTGAACTGGACCTCCCAAGTCTGTTCAGCTTCAGAATATCGATGAAACTGGTTTCCCAGTCCCAGGTCTAGAGGAAATTGTGACCCTGTGGTTTCCCCTGTCTTCTGGGCTGGTAAATGGAAGCATTTTCGATTCCAAAATCACTCTTGCTGGCGAGCAGGCTGCCTTTCAGAATGTAAACACGAGGAAGCATAGAGTGTTGTCCAGACATCACCTGTTTCCTCCAGGGCACTTGCCCCTCACTTGCCTCTCATCTTTTTTTCAACTCCGGCATAACAGGTGGTATCCAGCAAACAGCGTGCTCAGCAAGTATGCTAAAAACATGGCAGCATTTATACAAACGGAGTGGCCTTCCACAAGAAAGAAGGAGGGACTCTCCACCTAGATCCCATCTCCCCAGTGACTGTGGCTCTAAGGAGAGTAGAACTTCCTACAGTTTGGATTGAAAAAAAAAAAAAAAAAAGACACTTCCCAAGATCCCAGAGGTGGGGAACATTGCAATGTACTAAGGACAGAAGAATATTGCTCAGTCACTAGGCATGCATGTGGTGAACAGACATACATGCAGGCAAGACAGTCATACACATAAAGTGTACTGTACGAAGTTCTGAAAGAATTAATAGACCATTATTTAATTTAAAAAATTCAATGAGCTAATTACGAGATATGTACACATTACTTGCCAACATTCTGCACCCCCTCACCTGGTACAAGCACACATGTACACAGGCACAAACACATACTTAAAACATCATCACTCTTAGTCTTTGCATGCTTTGGTTTTGCTGTTGGTTTGTTTTGCAGGTACCAGGAATTGAACCTTGGGACTGAACACAGCATGGGTAAGAACTCTACCACTAAACTCTAGCCCTAGCTCTGTGACTTTTCTTTGTGTAGATAAGGGACAGCAGACAGGCTGTCCCTACTTACAGCGTCACTGGATGTGTAGTCACTCATTAGTGAAAAGCAGCAGCCCCCCTCAAAGAGGCGCCACATCTTAGGCGAACAGCTAAGGCGTTGGGCTGGAGAAAACAGACCTAAGAATTGTAGACTTGATCTTCTCACTGATACTCTTTACTTCCTGTACTTACAATTCCCTACAGCTACAAGTACTTTCTAAACACTTTCTGCCAATATTTTTTCCATATTCAAGATGGTAGGCATAAAACTATTTGGGGGCTAATAATCCAATTCTGAAACAACAGCCTTTTAGGTTTTTAATTATGAACCTAAAAATACTTTAAATGATGTATAAAATGTGTACATAATAACAATGTGCCATATAATGCTTTAATACATAAATACATTGGATAATGTTTAAATCAGGTCGAATCTACTATTTCTTTATGGTGAAGAAGTCAAAACCATTCTCTTAAGTGTTTTGAAATATACATCACTGTTATCTATTCTTGCCGCACTGTGCACTAGCACAGCAGAACTTACTGCTTCTGTCTAACTGTAGCTGTAACCGCAGATGTTGAACTTACAACGCTCTTGAAAGCAAGGCCAGTGGGACTGTTCACCTGGGGACATAGCACAATATTATCTTTTGCTAAATGCTCAGCCTTTACTTGTTGAAAGAGCAAGTGGTGAAAAACATAAGGACAGTGGAGAGAGAGGATAGAGTCTTGGCTACGAGAACACGAGAACAGAAAAGAGTATAATTTTTTAAGGGGTCTTATAAAACTGTCAACTTTAGACTGATTATAATGACAACTTTATATTGTATTTCACTAGTAAATATCTAAAGAGAATCCCAACTAATCTCATCAGAGGTGTATGTAACATTTGGTGGTTAGTAGGCCTGGTGAGGTGGTTTACCTGGTAAAGGTGTTTACGGTGAACCATGAGGATCTCAATTCAATTCCTGCATCATACTGTCTGTGCAAGTGGAAAGCTAACTCCCTCAGGTTCTCCTCTGACCTCCACTCATGGGCATGCATGTGCGCGCACACACACATACATTCACACACACGGAGAAACTAAATATGTAATAAAAGTGTTAAGAATAAAAAAAATGTGTGAAGGCTTTGATTAAATGAGTATTTTACAGGAAGATGCCTCTTATTTTATGTGCCCTTT
Source organism: Acomys russatus (assembly GCF_903995435.1). NCBI lineage: Eukaryota > Metazoa > Chordata > Mammalia > Rodentia > Muridae > Acomys > Acomys russatus. The sequence goes on along the minus strand of NC_067151.1, from coordinate 15,014,848 downwards.
CTAGTCAGTCATCTTCTTTTATCCTCTTTATGAGCATGCAGTTTACCATCGTAGAGGATTTCTTGACTTCTCCACTGGTCACCTAAAAGTTGTTTGCTTTGCGTAAAGCAGATCATGAAGCGGCCAAATGTTTGAGTCACTGAGAACGTCACCCAATCTCCACTCCGTAGAATCATTTCATGGAGGAAGACAGAGCACCAAGATCACAGGACACCAGTGCATGATTATCAGTGTGCAATGTCCAAGGATGTGTACAGAGGCCCATGGAGACCCTTGATAGGTGACAATGCATGATGACCTGGTTGGAAGTTTCAGTGCTTGCCTGGGCATCCTGAAAAAAAAAAAAAAAAAAAAAAAAAAAAAGACTAAGAAAGAAAAACTGAAGACTGCTTACGTAAGAAGGACAGGGAAAACATTTGAATCAGGGGAGAATCTAGAAAGAAGCTGCTCTGAATAAATATGCATCTTCTTGTATATTCTCTCAAGAAATAAACAGCAGTTTTATGGTTTTTTTTTTTCCTTAAGTTGGGCAGGGTCAGCATGTAAGTGCAGAATCTTTTAAGTCCTCAGAGCTTATGAATGCGTTAATCCCACTGTGTAAAGACTCCCGACCTTCTCTGAGGGGCAACAGAAAAGCTGCTGCGTAAGAACGCAGGGGATAAGAGAGCAGCAGATTTCCAGAGGATGTATGCAGCACAAGGAAGAAGTGAAGGGGCTGGAATGGGGAAGGGAGCCGCACAGGGCTGGCTCTCTCCTTGCTCTGTAGGGAGACAATCCTAAAGGCGATCTCATCCAGTTGAAGGAAGAGGTACTATTTATTCCTAAAATACAAATGAACAATTGAGAGTGTACACTTTTGATAACTTGTTCAGTGTCACAGAGTTACTAGTCTGTCATAGCAGAACTAGAATCCAGGTCTCTGAAGCAAGAGTCCATGCCAGACACACACACGAAATTTTCAATTTCCTTTAGACATCGCCAAGCAGAGTAACAGACAGGGGTCTGTAAAGACATTGCTACATGGATGCTGTCACAATGAATTCTGTGTTTACTTGTCAAACAAGAATCTGAGTGTTACTTCAATGGTGTTTGGGATGAGATCAACATTTTAATTGGTAGAATAAAGCAAGTTGCACCTTACAATATGGATAGCCCTGTCCAATCAGTGAGGGGCTTGAATAGAAGAAAACAGAAGAGCAAGACCTTGCGATAGGAAGAGGAAATTCTCCAGTAGACTGCCTTTGCTATCAGCTTCCTCTCTGACTGGCTCATAGTGTGGACTTGTACTTGTTGGCCTCAATAGTCATATAAGCCAGTTCCTTATAATAAATTTCTTTGACTAAATTATAGGCAGACATATAGTAGGCGACAGGTGGATATACAGATGATAAATAATGGTTGGTGGATAATAAACAACAAATGATAGATAATAATTGGTAGAGGATAGAGAGATTATGTATACATTCCATTAGTTGTTCTCTGGAGAACCCTGACTAACACAAATTGATTTCAAGATACAGATTTCAAGTACAAAGAAAGAATATTCAAAATACCACTGAACTTTACAGCACTGACAGACATTTTACATGAATGTGGTCTTTTTTTTTCCCCCATGAATCATATTACTAAAATAACATGCTTCTAAAAATCATGGACAGATGATTGGACCTGCTATATTTTTGTCTTGTGGGGAAAAAAGTAAAAAGAAACTGGTTTGAACATTGGCATAGCCAGCTGTCTCTGGGTTGTTCCATTAGAAATGTAGAGTTCTCTTATACTCACTTATGGGATAAAATTAATTTAGTCAAAGCATGTTGCAAGGCTCCATGTTAGGTACTGCACTTAGGCCTTGACTCTAAGAAACTTTGATGGGAGCCAGACAAGTTAAAACTATGGCCTGACGTATTCAGGACACACCCCAAGTTTAAAAGGCATGAAGCACTGGTGTCTACAGCTGCAGGCAAATAAGGAAGAGGAGCACTTCCTGGAAGGCAGGGTGCATATCAGGTCAGCACTCAAAGGATCTATCCTACTTTATTCCCCCTTTTTCTTCTTGTCTTTTCTGCTGTTTACTCTTCTCTGTTTGGCTTCAGAATTATCAATGATTTTTACCCTAATGCCCACAAGAAACTCACATGGTCCTAGGCAACTGCATGCTTCCCTTCTCTCTCCTTTGCATTGTCCTGGAAGGGTTGTCAAGTGACAGCATGAATGGCCCCAGTGCAGTCACACCCTTATTTTTTTGAACTTCCAATTACTAATGCACCTTTAATTCCAGTAGCAGACCTGCAGACAAAGATGAATTCATTTCCCCATCGGGCTTCCACACACAAGTGCAATATTGGGGTATGAAATTGCTTAACATAACAAGCTCCTACTTTCCTCTTTGCCGGATTAGCTTTCCTTGTGGGCCACCCCTGAGATGTCACATTTAAAACTTGTTCTTTGTTGACCCTATAGAAATTGGTTGGCATTACACAGCCCCTTTGCTCAACTAAAATCAAATTTAATGACTTCAGTGCATGCAAGAACTTAGAACTCTCAAACTGGGCTCCAAGGCAGAGTCTCATTTTTATAAAAGGCTTTCAATCCCCATTTTTTTTTGCTCCCATCACAGAATGACTTTCTGGATGACAGTGCTTTGGAGATAAGCAGACATTTTGAAGTAAGAGAGATGTGTGACTAACTGGCCAGGTCTATACTGACAACAGTAACTGTGCTGTCTTGCTGTTTGGAAGACGTTAACAAACAGCTTGATTGGTTCTTTAGGATTGGAGAGGACAAAGTTCAGACTGGTTTTTTTTTTTTTATACTTTTATTTGATTACACGTGTATAAAACAAACTACATACAGCAGGGAGAACCATGTGACAATCATGAGAATAATGAGTTCAATACATGTTACATTCATAGTGACTTGGCCATCTGCATTCGACCTGTTTGAAGTAAGCGTCTTTCCTGTCTTGTTGGGTCTAGATTTCTGAATGAGATTCAATATCTATCCTATCTCAACTCTAATAGCTTAACTTCTTTATCTTGATCTAAAACGATCTTGTCCCCTAACCAGCTAAACTTGGTTGTAAAACTATACTATCTTGTCTTCAATGCCCCTCAGAGACTTGAGAAGGAATAAAACTTAAATTCCTGAGTGAACCAGCAGTGTGGGTTAGCAGCTTCCAAAATGTACAAATTGACTTAAGACAGTTTACTGTCTGACCAGTCACCCAATACACTTTATAAACGTTGGAACCTCATCTTCAGATTTCTGGTCTAATATTTCTGCCAGACTTGTTTGCGGGGCAGGAACTATTGAGGACTTGGTTACCCTGACTGGGCAGAGTGCGGCTGCCTGCAGGGTCAGTAGCCAAGGGAGATCTGGTTAAAAGGGGCAGAGTGCACAGCTCCTACTTGTGGGCATTTTAGGGACTACATAGTAAACAGAGATGTATTTTGAAAGGACACATACCATGGAAAGAAAACCATCCAGGAGACAGTGAGGCCCAGCTAGATGCTAATCTCACAGAGTCTTTCACAGAAGTTTGACTAAGCAGCAGGGGGAGGCTGTGAACCTGGTTGGTTTTAACGATGCTCAATAGGACGGTGTCTCCTTCGCACTAACCCTGGCATCTGGGCTTGCTTTTCACCATTGGGTGTTTGTAGGAGCAGATACGCCTCCTTCCCAGAGGAGAAGCAGGCAAGCCCTAGCCGGAAAAGGGCAGAGCTCCCGTGCAACTGTGATACAATTCACAACCAGAGGCCGCGTCTGGTAATGAAGAACCAGAGACCGAGAAGGGAGGCACAGCGGATGACAGATGATGAGAGAAGCTGGTAATACTTTCTATTGTCCCATGTAATGGTTCCACTGGTTTCTTGTCCTGAACTCATTCACAGGGCCATGGCCATCTCCAAGAGAGGATGAGGAATAGCACCCGGATTAAAATAGAAGCCCAGGGATGGGAGAGATGGCTCACGTGTTTAAGATGAAGCCTCAAAGTTTTGATTTGGAATTCCCTGATGGCTAAGAATGCTGAACACTTCTTGAGTGCTTCTCAGCTATAGTGTTTCCTCTTTTGCGAATACTTTGTTTAGATCTGTACCCAATTTTTAATTTGGGTTGTTTTCTTCATGTCCATTTTTTTCATTTTTAAATATATTTTAGAGAAAATATGGAACACTTCGTGAATTTGAATGTCTTTCTTGCAAAGGCCATGCCAATCTTCTCTGTATTGTTCCAATTTTAGTATATGTGCTGCCAAAACGAGCACTATTTTTTTTAAATAAAAGTTATTCTAAGAAAGAGGAGATCTCATTCAGGGACAGCTAACACTGTGTATCAGAATCCTCACATTCCTTGTAAAAACATTGCCTTAAAACCCTTGCGGGAACCAACCAAGGACATTGCATGGATTGGACTTAGGTCCCCTACAAAGATGTAACCAATGGGTAGCTCACGCTTCATGTGGGTCCACTAGTAAGGGGAGCGGGGCTCTCTCACACATGGACTCTCTTACAAGTTTATTGATTACTTCCCCAAGCCACAGGGGAAGAGGGCATGCTCAGTGCTGATCCGGCTTGGGGAGCTGGGGTGGATAGGAAGGGGGGGGTCCTCTTTTCTGAGGAATAGGGGAGCGGAGAGGGAGGGTGGGACTGTGAGGTGAGCAGGGATGGGGCTATGACCAGGGTGTTAAATGAATACCTACAGAGAGAGAGAGAGAGAGAGAGAGAGAGAGAGAGAGAGAGAGAGAGAGAGAGAGCGGAGAGAGGAGGAGGGGGAGAGAGAGAGAGAGAGAGAGAGAGAGAGAGAGAGAGAGAGAGACCCCTGGCTAGGTACTCACTCCAAAGCACTTCATCTCTTGTGTGTACCCTTTACACCTTTAAAACTATACTAGTCAAGGTGGGGTGCCATACCAGCAGCACACAAAAATGCCAGATCTCAAGCCATAATCCAGAGCCACTGGAATTCTGTCCTGGTCCTAAGTCAAAACGCATGTGATAATTTTTAAAATAAAACTTAAGTCCGTAAGGAGAACGGCAGTTTAAAAAATAATTCTAATGCAATATAATGCGGAGATAAACCAATTTGATACTTAAATGCTGAAGAATGAAATTAGGAAACTCGAAAGTCTGTTTTCTGTAGTTAAGCCATGCTGTTTCCACAGGAGCAGAAGACTTTACGTGCACAGTAAGATGGGGGTGTGTGTGTGTGTGCAGCAAAAAGATGCATTTTGAACTTAACCAGAGCCCTTGCACTCATGAATTCACTGCAGATGTAGTCACCTGAACAAGGCGTGCACAGATTGTGCCCTTTGGCATTTCATCATAGGTGGAAGGAAGCATCCCAAGACCCCACCCCTGCCTGAAGGATGATTGGCAGTTAATGGGTTTTGGGAGGCAGGGCATGCCATTTTCTTCAGTAGTGTAGCCCCTGACAAATTGCCCATACACTTATAAATAACCTCCCATGCATGCTTATGTAAGCACCTTCTGGGTCATGTACAAAAAGAAATGGAGGGGAAATTTGAGGCAGAAGAAGGAGGGTTTCAGTAGGAGAGAGAAGGAAGTGTGTGTGTGTGTGTGTGTGTGTGTGTGTGTGTGTGTGTAGGGGGTGACAGTTTTTAAAAGTTATTATATACCTGCACCAAGCTGTCAAAGAATTAGAAGATCAAGAAAATAAATTTAGTTATGGCAGGGGGTGGGAGGGGGGAGAATGGACTAGCTATGACTTGAAATTAACAAGATATGAATGTCAGTTTGGAAGCTTCAGAAATAAAGTGGTGAATTTGATGGGGCCTTTGGAAGTTAGCTGAGTGGCTGCTCAGTAGCAGAGTGAGTACTTAGCATGGTGAAGGTCCTGGGTGCAAGCCTCAGCCCCAAAGGTAATTAAACCAATAAATAAATAACAATATTTTTCAATGTAAATGTAGCAATTATACCATAAATCTCACATGTACAATATATGCTTTACTATTCCGCAATGTTAAATAGTAGGAGGTAAGGAACCATGAACTGATTGTAAGTCTGAAGGGCAAATCTTTTGTCTTTATAACATTATAAAAGAAACAGAGTGTCCATGACTTATACTGTAGCTGTGGCTCTATCTATATTTGGAATTTTAGAGTGAATAAACTAAAGTTCCCCACACTTTTAAGCTGTCCACCAAAGCCAACATTTCCTGAGCATCAAGAAGTGAAAATGTAACTATAAGGGAACAAAAAAATAAAGTTAACTTCTCTGTTTCTGTTCTGAGTTTAAGACACCACTCTGAAAGACAGGGCCCCTGTCTGACTTTACCCATTTTGTATACCTGTGCAAGCATTTGTAGGCAGCCACTCTAGACCCTGAATGCCATGGGAATCAGTTTCCCAGCTGTGCAAGAAGCATCACATGACTTTATTTTCCCCTAGCAACTGAAATCTGATTCTGAGCCCCCATCCCGCAGAGCTAGAGCAGCACCGAGGTGGTGCTGTGGTGCTGTGGTGCTGAGGAAACTCAGCACTCTGCAGTGGTCTCACAGGCCCTCAGGAACCGTGGCCCGCACTCAGTTGTGCTAACATACCTCCGGCCTGACAGCTTTCTCTGAGGGGCATGCTGGGAGCTGTAGGAGAGTCACGAGGAGAGGGAAAGAAGTCCAGGAGCCAGGGGTGTCTGTCCTAGGGTCTTCACCTCTTTCCATGGGCACAGTTGTTAGGCAGGCGATCCAGTCCATGATGCCCCTCCTACCCCGCTGACTTTGGTGTTGACACAACCTCTCAGAACCTCTGCTTTCTTTCTAGTCTGCTTTAGAATGCTCTACTCTCAGGTATCTGCTCCCAAACACCCCAGGGCAGTGTTTTCTAAGACATGGATTTTACATAGAAGTAGAAAATCTTTTGATAGTATTGTATAGGACCTGAGGAAACAATTACAAGGGACTACCCATTTTGCTAACACTGGAAGAAACAACAACAACAACAAAACAAAACCAACAACAACAAAAAAAAAAAAAAAAAAAAAAAAAGGAAGGAGGAGAAGAATTGGGTAAATTTGAATTAAAAAAATTCTGTCCTCTAAATAAAAAAAAATTTAAATGTATATTTGCATGTATAGGTGTCTTGCTGCATGTATGTCCGTGTACCGTGTGTGTACTTGGTGACTACAAAAGCTGGCAGAGGGCATTGGCTCTTGTGGAAGAGGACTTACAGACATTTGTGAGCTATCATGTGGGTGCTGGGAACTGAACCTGGGTTCCCCTGGAAGATGGTGAGCCATCTCTCCAGCTGCTGATGGGAATTGCGAAATATGGTATTTTATAAAGACAGGAAAAGCTAGGGTGAATTCTATATACTTTGCCGCAAGCCTTATCCGAGATAACCTACACTTCTGATGTACTGCCCTGCACCTCCTGGTAAGAGAGACTGGGAGCCTGGGTTCAGCGTCCTCTTACCCTACTCTACTGCCAGGTTCTGCTGGTCCTTTCCCATAAGCCTTCTGTGTGAACCTTGGGTCGTGCTGGGGTGCACTTGTTATGACACCACTCATTTACGTTAAATTCTCTGCCTTGGCTAATGTTTGCTCTCTGGCATTCTTGAAATTCTGTGGGGAGATCCTCCAGCAGGGTGTGGCTGGTAGACTGCAGAGTCCAGGCAGCCAAAATACACGTCGCTGAGCTCAGCTAGTTCTGTCAGGTTGAAATGTAGGAGCGCGTTGCAAAAGAAGCAAGTTCACTCATGATTCCAGGGAGCTTTGCAAAATGAACGTGCAGTTTACAGTTTCCATTATCTTTTTCTGCTTCGCTGATCACACGTACACTTGGGGACAACTTGGGAAGCTGGAGGTCCACAACGGTTCCCAAGCTGTTCTCTTTCATCTGTTAAGGCTAGTTGTATGGCCATGCCCATCTGCAGGCTTGCTCCGTTTTCCATATAGTCATCCTTGTCAAAGATCTGCCCTATGCCTTCTTGAGAAGAGGCGTAGACAACTGGGAACTTAGTTTTTGAGGTGGCTCCTGACATCCTTCTGTTCCTGTCCTGATCCCCTTGTAATGAATGTCTACATATTGAATTTTTTATATATCCGTGTGTGTATGTGTGTGTGGGTGTGTTGTCCACATATGTGGAGGTCAGAAGACAACTTGGAGGAGTTGGTTCTCTCCTTCCTCCTTGTGGGTTTTGAGGATGGAACTGAGATTAAGATTATCAGTAAGATGATCGGGCTTGGCAGCAAGCGCCTTTACCCGGGGAGCTATCTTGCTGCCTTCTCTCCCTTCGCACCACAGTTCAGACCTAGGGCTATATGTATAAAAGGCAAGTCGGCCTGTTCCACTACAAAACTAGACCTCCATCCAAAGCATTCATTAGAAGCCGATAGGAGCCACAATGTACTGCACGCCTACTAATGTGATGCAACGTGTGCATGCATTTCTGATCCTTATAACCCCGGCAGGTGATTTAATGATAATTAACCTTTACGCTCACTGCAACTAAGATTCGGTGAACACAATTAGGGCTATGGTTACTGACACATAGTAACAGTCCACAAATATTAATTTTTTTTACCTTATATTTATTAGAAAAAGTGAGTACTTTGGCTTAACTTTTTTGGCTCCTGGGTGAAAATGCTTTTCCAGCTTTGTATTAGTACTGGAGTGATGTTTCTGTGCACCGTGTAAAGGTTATCTTTGTATATTCAAATGCTGGGTTCTGTACTAGCGGAGAACTGAGTACAGACCCATTTTGCTGTGGTTAAGCATCACCTGTCTCACTGGTTTATAAACATTGCTCTCTGTCACCTTCTGATGGGCTGAATAAAGAGCTGAGTGACCTATGACAAAGGCAAGAGGGAACACGCCGGACTTCTGGAGAGATAAGAACTCTAGGAGAGAACTGAGAGATGGGAAGTCAGACATACGGAACTGAGGAGAGGTAAAGAACCACGTGGCTGAACACAGGTTAAATATAGGCTACAAGAGCTGGTTGTGAGCAACAGTAAGCTAAGGCCTAAAGCTATTATAAATAAACACAACTCTCTGTGTCATCATTCAGAGCTGGGGTGGACATAGAAAGTTCGTACGACTTTATATTAGCCATAAATTTTGGTTCTTAAAGCCATTCAAAGAATCCTAAAGGATTAAAGACAGAAGACATTCTTTCTTTCTTTTTTAGGTTTTTGTTTGTTTGTTTGTTGTTGCTGTTGCTTTGTTTTCTGAGACAGGGTTCGTCTGTATATACCCCTGGCTATCCTAGATTAACTCTGTAGACCAGACTGGCCTCAAATTCACAGAGATCTGCCTGTCTTTGCCTCCAGAGTGCTGGGATTAAAGATGTGTGCCACTACACCTAGCAAAGAACTTTATTTTGTCAAAGTTTCAGTCTGTTCTGCACAATGCCTTTAAAAATGTTTGCTGCTGCTGCTGCTGCTGCTGCTACTATGGCTACCACTATTACAGTTTTGAGGTCCGCTTCTTCCATGGAAGAGACACTATTCACATGAGAAGAATGGCACCTGAAGGCTAAGTTTTATCTCTTAATTGAACTCAACACAAACGCAGGTCTGTTTTAAGTGTCGCATATTAAAGATTATCTTGCAATCACTGCAGCTGCACTCAACTGAAGGGAAGGGGAAGGATAGAGGCCCCGGTTGATTAGTTGCAGGGCTACGGGTAGCAGCTGCCATTCTCTCCCAAGATCTAGATTATGAAGGCATCTATTCTTTGGGGGACATGATTTAGCAAACCAACAGACATTTGAGTTTTGCATCTTGCCACTTAGGATGAGCTACCATAACTCAGATGCTTTCTTTTGGTTTGACACTCTGGCCAGATTCCTTGGGTTTGCACTTCTCTGAACGAGGATGAACTGATGGAAGCTTTCTCGTTGATTGCTGGAACTTTGCAGCAGATGCTGGTACCTGCCAACTGAGACAGTCCTGTTGGGTTTCCGTCACTGTGAAGAGACACCATGACCATGGCAACTCTTATAAAGGATCAGAGGTTTTAGTTCAGTACCATCATGGTGGGAAACATATGTGCTGTGCACACAGACGTGGTACAGGAGGAGGAGCTGAGAGTTCTACATCTTGATCCACAGGCAGCAGAAGGGGACTGTGACACACTGGCCAGACTTGAGCCTCTTAGACCTCCAAGCCCTCCTCCACAGTGACACACTTCCTCCAGCAAGGCCACGCCTCCTAATAGTGCCACTCCCTATGGCCAACCATTCAAACTCAGGAATCTATGGGGGCCATTCTTATTTCAGAGAGTCCTTTTTAAAATTTTTTTATTTTTGGAAGTTTTATCGCTGACATGCAGGAAGAGTCCCCATGTAGTACAAAAATACCTCTTTATGCAAACTTTTCTGTGACCCTTTTCCATTTTTTTGCCTTTGTTTTGGGGTTTGTTTGTTTGTTTTATACAATAGGACTTCTCAGTCCCCATGAGGGCAACCCCAACGTCCTCTCATCTGCATTGCCAGAAATACCAGCAGAGCCAGGGTTGACCTTGGAAGGAACAATATTGTTTGCTGGATCTGTCTGATGGATTTGTTTCAGGTCTGTCAGATATATACACCTGAAGATACTGCTTTAAAAAGGAGTCCTGTGGAAGCAGACCTAGGGGCTAGGCAGGGACTCTGCCCAGGAGGACCCTAGCCAGGCCTTAGAGCCTCACTCCTCTTAAAGAATAGTTTGCTATGTTTTGTGACCCTTGGGACTGAACCAAGTGCTCTAACTTTAAACCAAAGTGTGTGTGTGTGTGTGTGTGTGTGTGTGTGTGTATGTATGTAACATGTGTCTATATGATCATGACTCTCATCCAATTATACATATTAAATATTTTACATACCTCATTAATTAATAACAGAATTTTTGTTTATTTATTTATTTTTTATTTATATATATATTTTAATTTTTTATTAATTAATTCTTGTTACATCTCAATGGAATAACAGAATTTTTAGAAAATTACAAGTACTACAGAGGAAAAGTAGTAGCCATAGACCCAAGAGTAGATATATATTCCATAAGATAATACAGATTGCATGCTTATGGAAGCTATCTTCTAGGTTACTATATGACTTATGTAATTGTAAATACTTCCCAGAGGCATCAAAAAGTGTCAGGCCTTACATAATCATACAGGGTGTACCAGATAAAATAGTCAGTGTCCACTTCAAAATCATTCACATTTTAAAAGTCAACATGGTAATGTGTTTTCATGAGTTTCCAACAGTCACATATTTTATCCATAATGATCTTCCTCTGTACCTCTCCTTTAGAACACTTCCTTCCCTCTCTGCCTTGGAGTAGCCCGCGGTGCTCTGGACCCCAGCTAAGGGACAGCTGAGCTGACAACAGCCTTAGTGGGATTTGCCTAGGGTGTATTCACACAGCTTACTTCTGGCTGGCCGGTCAGGTGCAGGAAATGAAATGGCTCCTACCAGTGTTCCTCCCTGCTTCTGTGCTGACCCACATGCCAGTCTTCATCTAAAAGAGAATAGGGCCGGAATTCCTAAAACAACTGCGTGTTCCACAGCACCAAGTGCCAAAGCAGTAGGATGAAAGCAAGTGTGAAGGCGTAAGTTACATTTTAAGTTTAAAGTACTGTGCTTAAGAGGTCTATAAGACAAAAATGCCTGTAACCCGTAAGCCCCACTTGACCAAGGACAGATAACATCCTGGAATGCTGGGGGCTGCTGTTTATGTGCAAAAACAAGTCATGTGTTTTCGCTTCCATGAATAAGCATGGTTGCCCCAACTGCACAGGATGTACTTGGTCACACACACACACACACACACACACACACACACACACACACACACACACACACGAAGTATGTCAGGCTGCATGTTTGCCCCTGGTTGAGCAAAGGTGAGAAGTACATAGCCTGCGGGTTTTGCTTTTATAAGCCCCCAGCTTAATGTAATTAGTAGTCATATTCTGGAAATCCTGGGTATGAACCTGGCAGTGTTCCATAGCTTGGCCAGTGCTTAGTAAAGCTTGCTTCTAACTTAGTTCAAAATTGTGGTGGTGGTCTTATTCTTGCCTGGTAGGATTAACAGAAATAACACATTTTACTATATGAGGAGCCAGTGAATAGTCTGTTAAAAGTTTCCTAAACTTTACAAATCCATTATTAAAAAAAAAAACACACACACACACAAAATTTTTATTTAGTGTCTTCTCTGGATATGACACCATAAACATTTATGTAAATATTATCAAATGTGAGTTGTGAAGAGTAAATTTTGAAATGAGCCTCTTATAAAAAGCAAGAAACCAAAATATCAGATTGTTTCTCTGTTAATAGAAAAAAATAAAAAATATGTTACAAATGACAGGATTAAAAAATATACAGCACATCAGGGGCTGGAGAGATGGCTCAGTGGTTAAGAGCACTGGCTGTTCTTCCAAAGGACCCCGGGTTCAATTCCCAGCACTCACATGGCAGCTCACAACTGTCTGTAACTCCATCTTAAAAAAAATACAGCACATATGAATGGGTGGATTAAAGCATGCATCAGGCACATGCTATGCTATGAGAGATGGCAGGTGGTTAATTATTAAAGATATTATTGTTCCTTGGATTTTCTACTGTTTATGATGTTCCTGTTTTTCAGAACTGATAATCAATTTTGATTTGTTTTCTCATTATAAATAGTAATGTCAACAATTGTCTATCTTTTCAAACTTTGGTTTTGTCCACAATCTGTTGGGAGCCACTATCTACTACATCTGTCTGACCTATGTAATGAAATGTGGAAGCATTACAGTCTGGGATGGTGAGGTCTACTAATATTGAGTGTGAAGGATGGATAAAGTTGAGAAGTGAGGTAGGCAGCAATAATAACAAAGACACGAGGGTGGTGGGAAGACCTTGGAGAAATGTAAGAACAGAAAGTAGTTAAGAGTGAATCAGACAAAAAGTTTATGTTGAGTAAGAGAGAACATTTCAGGCTACCTTGTGTGGAAGGCTGGAGTGTCAGACTGAGGGACTTTAACTTCATCGTAGTCACAGAAGCGTGTTCTGGGCATCTGTTGCTTTGCCTGCTCAGAATAGATGCTCTATTCTGGGACAGCACCCTTATGGTTTCTGGCAGCCATACTTTCCTTTTCTTGCTCTGTGTAATGTGGGAGCACCCTCCTGACTCCTCAGGACTCCCATGATTTGGGTCTTGTAAGTCAGTCAGTACTAGGGGTTCTGCTGCCCAGTAACAGAGTGTTCCTGTGAATGATGGCTCAGCTCTGTTGTGTCGTTGTGCAGGTGACAGCTTAGAAGGGACGTCTATGAAGATGGAACGAGGCAGATTCTCACTGGCACTGCTACTCCTGCAGGTACTCATCCTTGACACCTGTATGAGCAGCAGTGCATTTCTCTTGTCTTTTCCATTTGATTGTTTTTCAGTCCTAGGATTTGAACCCAGAGCTTTACACATGCTAGGCAAGCACTCTACCATCGATCTACATCTCCATCTTTCTAATTGTGTAATTAAAAGCTTGATCAATGTAAGTAATGCATGTTCATGAGCAGCGTTTTATGAAGAGTCACACCATGACAGATGGAGTAGAGAAAACAAGGTGGGGACCATAGAAATGGAAGGGATAGGGAAGAGAAGAAAGTTGGAAGGAGGAAGAGAACTTGGTAGTGGGGAGCAGTGTCATGTGATATAATCCCAGATGCTTGGGAGACTCAGGCAGGAGGATCCCCTGAGGTCAAGAGTTTGGGGTCAGTATGGCTAGCAAGGCAAAAGTCTGTCTCAGATTTTAAATAAGAGAGGGTGTTAGCTAGTAGAAGAGGCAGAAGAAACAACACGCAGTGAGTAAGTGATAGAGCCACTGATGATAACTTGTGAATGAGAAAGAGTACCAGGTAATTAACAGTGGATCTGAGGGAGGAGCCTAAAAAGTTGCATCTTTGTTGGGTAGGATGTGACGTACTTTTTATTGGTATGCCTACTGATGCTCATGTTACTGTAAATAACCCATAACATGCGCTTCTATAAGCAAATCTAATCACATGCAGATGTTTTCGAGTTTGCTTGCGCGCGCGCGCGCACACACACACACACACACACACACAGAAGTTGGGAAGAAGTAGTATTGGGAGGAGGACAAGAGGAGGCGATGGGGATGAATATGAGTAAAATACACAATATGTATGCATAAAATTTAATAAATTTAATATGAATTTCATAATAATGTATGTTGGCATGTATTTTTTTAAATCTATTTTATTGGGTGTCCTTATACCTCTAACTTCCTTCTCTACCCCGAATCCTTCCAACATCCCAACACCAGGGAGGAGAGGAAGACAGCTAGTGGGGATGGGAGGACATGTCTCTTTAGCCACTTCCTGCTGTTAGGATCATCGTTCCTTGGGGTAAGTGCAATCTTTGTCTCGGGAGATCTCCAACTTCTTCCTATCAAACTTGCAACAGCAGCAGCCAGGAGCAACAGGAGAAACAGTAGTCCCTTTTTTTCTTCTCAGAGCACTCCTCCCCTCTCTGAGCTCTGGAACTTATGCTCTCTCAGAATCTGCAGGATTAAACTATCCTCAGCTAGCAAAGATTGTGGCCCTTTCAGCACCAGCAGGAGGCAAATAGCTGCTGAGATTAGTCTGAAGCAGCCCCATATCCCACCTGGGATTAAAAAAAAATGTTTACATAACATAACTGAATTCTTAAAGAAAACACAACTCCCTCTACAAATATGTAAACTACTACTAATTATTGTGTTCTAGTAAAACTGAAATAAAGACAGTGTTACGTATTCTTTCAGGGATGAGAGTTTGAGATAATAACAGGAAAATCAAATTTTACACTTAGGAAACCTTGAGGAGATAGTTAAATGTAGAATAAAGGACCAGAAGGAAACTTGGGATCCAAGTCCTAACGTGTTAGTGTGTGTGGTCAAATGGATGCGAGTGTCAATCGAAGTGTGTGTGTTCAGTGGAACAACAGACTGAAATGGCAGGCAGGACCATTAAGAGCAGCAGAGTAATGGGGGTTGGGGGGGAGGGAAATCAGGCCTCTGCTCACATCTCATCCTTACCCACCCTTATCAGGCAGCCAAACCATCAGCTTGGAATGGGCCAGTGAGTTAGTCCAGCTGCAAAATACCCTTTAGCTAGTCAAGCTCCTGGAAGACTCAGATGTAGGTGAGATTCATCTCGAAGGGAGTGTGGAGATAAAAAGGACGGGGAGCAAAGGAAACAAGTGGACAATCTGCTGAGAACAGAGAACTGTCCCATTAGGAGGGTCACTGTGGTCAAGACAGCTATGAGACAATGAGGGCACTGCAGGTCTGCCAGCACTCTACGAGAGGAAACAGGTTCTGTTTGAAGTGAAGGTGACATAGAAGAGGAAGCTGTAGGTGGAGACCAAGAAGAAGACGTTGGGTAAAATGTTGATGGAACAGCTTAGCCTAGCCTTTTTTGTTTTATTTCTGGGCTAGAGAAGGCAGACAAAAGGGAGAGGCGTGTGTGGTTTGCCGAATAAGGAAGGAGCCAAGACTACCAGGGTGGAGGGTGCAGATGGTAAAGGTAGCGGGCCCTTCCACAAGAGTCTGGCTGAGGATGGGAAAGAAAAAGTGCAGAGAGGTGTGGATACCCTGGAGAGGAGCCAAGGGGCTGGCAGTGTTCTCAGCACAGATAGGAGGAGTGCCAGAGGTGTCTACTCCATTTACCTGACTCAGGATTCATATTACTGTTAGGCAACCAAATTGCTCTTCTCCTCATGAGGCCTCACAGGAAATTGCAAATCTGTAACTGATATTTGTGCTAAGAAGGAAAGGAAAAGAAAGAAGAGAGAAAGAAAAGAAAGGCGAAAATGACACAATCTGTTGTATGCCTTAGTCACATAACTCTTTTTATTTACTTTACACGCGACCACAGTTTCTCTCCCCCCCCCCCCCCCGTCCTCCACACACAGACCCATCCATGCCTCCTTTCTCTCTCTTCAGAAAAGGAGAGGAGGCCTCCCACCGTGTAACTCTTAATGAAAATATGGTGACAACTGTTGTTGGCATGACAAGAAGAGGAAGAGGCAGCTTCATCACAGCACATAACCTATATGGTACAACCAGCATCACTTACATAGAATAAAAGTACAGACTTAATTACAGGTGGAGCACATTTCGCAATGTGTTGGAGGATCCCCAGGGAAGCCAATTATCAAGTTCGGTAAGTGTGCTTTGCCTCTGTGAGTAATAAATTCACCTCAAGAAGAAGAAAGACCTGTGATGAATCAGAGGCACAGCCTGGAGGAAGTCTACCCTTAAAGCTCACTATCAGATCCAACTTCTCAGAGGCAGAACTGGAGAAACCTGTTTTGGAAGGAGAACCAACTTCTCCTGATAAAAGCTGTTGCCTTCAGCCGCCATTATCTTTAAGGCAGTGACTTTTGCCCTGGAAAAACTGGCCATTACCAGGGGTGGTGGAGATGATAGCCCCACCCAAGTTTTCTGCCCTCCCTTTTTTATCAGTGGTTTGGCTTGCAAACTCCTCTATCTTGTTCTTTCCTGGCACTTCCAGTTCCTGGATGTACTCCTTTCTGGATCTATAAAAAGAACTAAGAAGGTGGAGTCAGTTTCACTTAGATTTTCCAATTTTGTGGAGTACAGGTTTTTGAAGTAAGGGCTAATGATTCTTTCGATTTCCTTGGTATCTACTGTTATGCCCCCTTTTCATTTCTGATTTTGTTAATTCGGATATTCTTTCTCTGCCTTTTAGTTAGTTTGGCTATGGGTTTGTCTATCTTGTTGATTTTTCTCGAAGAACAGCTCTTGGTTTCGTTGATTCTTTGTATTGTCCTCTTTGTTTCTAATTTATTGATTTCAGCCCTGAGGGTGATTATTTATTTCCTGCAATCTACTCTTCTTGGGTGAATTTGCATCATTTTGTTCTAGAGCTTTCAGGTGAGCTGTTAAGTCACTAGTATGAGATCTCTCCAATTTCTTTATGATGGTACTTAGTGCTGTGGACTTTCCTCTTAGCATTGCTTTCATTGTGTCCCATATGTTTGCATATGTTGTGACTTCATTTTCATTCAATTCTAGAAAGTCTTTAATCCCTTTCTTCTTCCCTGACCCAGTAATCATTTAGTAGAGAGTTGTTCAGTTTCCATGAGTTTGTAGGCTTTCTGTTGTTGTTGAAGTACAGCTTTAATCCATGGTGGTATGATAAAATACAAGGAGTATTTCATTTTTCTTGTATCTATTGAGGCTTGCTTTGTGACCAAGTATTTATGGCCAGTTTTGGAGAAGGTTCCATGAGGTCCTGAGAAGGAGATATACTCTTTTGTGTTTGTGTGAAATGTTCTATAGATATCTGTTAGCTCCCTTTGATTCATAGCATCTGTTAGATTCATTATTTCTCTGTTTAGTTTCTGTCTTGATGATCTATCCATTGGTGAGGGTAGAGTGTTGAAGCCTCCCACTATTAATGTGTGGGTTTCAGTGTGGGATTTAAGCTTTAGTAATATTTCTTTTACAAAAGTAAGTGCCCTTGCATTTGGGGCATAGATACTCAGAATTGAGATGTCATCTTGGTGGATTTATCCTTTGATGAGTATGAAGTACTCTTCCCCATCTCTTTTGATTAACTTTGGTTGAACATATATTTTATTAGATATTAGAATGGCTACTACATCTTACATCTATCAGAATGGCTAAGATCGAAAACTTATATGACAGCACATGTGGGCAAGGATGTAGGGTGACAGGAATATTCCTCTACTGCTGGTGGGAGTGCAAACTTGTACAACCACTCTAGAAATCAATTTGGCTGTTTCTCAGAAAATTGTCAATAATTCTACCTCAAGACCCAGCTATATTACTCCTGGGCATACACTGAGAATATGCTCAACCATATAACAAGGACACTTGCTCAACTATGTTCATAGCAGCTTTATTCATAATAACCAGAATCTGGAAACAACCTAGATGTCCCTCAACTGAAGAATGGGTAAAGAAACTGTGGTTCATTTACACTATGGAATACTACTCAGCTATTAAAAACAAGGAAATCTTGAAATTTGCAGGCAAATGGATAGAACTAGAAATGATCGTCCTGAGTGAGGTAACCCAGACCCAGAAAGACATACATGGTATGTACATACATATAAGTAGATATTAGCTATAAATTACAGGATAACCATGCTAAAATCCACGGACCCAAAGAAGCTAAGTAACAAGGATGGCACAAGGGAGAATGTTTGAATATCACTCAAAAGGGGAAATAAAATAGATATCAGAGGTGGATGAAAGGAGGTAAGTTGTTGGGAAAGGGGCTTGGGGAGGAAAACAGGATGGATCAATAGGTGAAGAACAATGGAAACTCCCAGGAATCAATGAGGATGACTCCAGTTAAGACTCCTAGCAACAGGGCATATGGAACCTTCTATAATTAGGCAAGACTTCCAGTGGAAGGATGGGGACACCAATCTACCCACAAAACCTTCTGCCCAAAATTTGTCCTGCCTAGAAAATGTGCAAGGATAAAGATGGAACAGAGATTGAGGGAATGGCAAACCAATGACTGGTCCTACTTAAAACCTATCCTGAGGAGCCCTGGTTAAATAAGCCTAACCCTCTACTCCTCAGAAATGAGCTCAACAGTCATTGGAAATAGTGAAGAAAATGGTCAACCAATCAAACTTGGCCTAGCCCTGTGACCAGAGGATGGCAAGATTGCTTAAGGTTGGTTTATTGCTGGTCTGGGAGTTTCTTGTCTTATGATTAACTCATGGCCCTGACTAAGTTTGCCTATACTTTTTCAGTTTGAATGTTCCAGTCATGTTAAAGGTTGCCTATTCCCCCACCATGGAATTTCTGGAATGCCTTTAAAAAGACACTGAGAGGTCACTTTGGAGTGAAGGTGAGGGTTACCATTTTGTCTAAGTGGTGACCACAGTAGGCTAGGTTCCTGAAGAATAAATGCTCTTTGTAGCTTGCATAATATTTGGGTCTGGGGTCTTTTCTTCAGTATGTCCAGGAATTCTAACAATCCCATAAATGAAAGCCAACTCCTAACACTATTAATAATATTCTACTATACTTGCAGACAGCAGTTTAGCATAACTGTCCTCTGAAAGGTTTCACCCAGCAGCTGATGGAAATAGATACAGAAACCCACACTCACATCCACAGCCAAACATTAGGTGGAGCTTGGTAAACTTTGTTGGAAGAGAAAGAGGATGGTTGAGGGAGCCAGAGAGGTCAAGGACAGCACAAGAAAACCTATAGAAACAACTAACCTGGCAGAAGTAGTGACTGAACCACCAATCAAAGAGTATGCATGGGATGGATCTAGACCCCTTACACTTATATAGCAGATGTGTGGATTGGTCTTCATGTAGGTTCCCTAACAAATGGAGTAGAGGCTACCTCTGAGTCTGTTGTCTGCTTTTGGATCCTATTCCCCTAACTGGGATGCCTGTCTAGCTCAAGAGAAGATGTGCTGAGTCCTACTGCATCCTAATATGTCAAAGAAGGTTGATATCCATGGGAGGCCTTCCCTTCCCTGAAAAAAAAATGGGGGGGGGGAGGGGGGAGAGGGAGGAGCTGGGATAAGAGAAAGGAGAAACTGCAATTGGGATGTAAAGTAAATAAATTAATGAATGAAAACCAAGCCAACCAAACAAATAAGATGGAGTCAGGACTGCCAGGACTGCTGAGTGATGTAGGGTGGGACTCCCTTATCCTGAACGCCATCGTTAAGAGAAGTGTAAGCTCAAAGGACCTGCAGAAATCTAAGCTTGTACTTGTAAGGGAGAAAAGAGTATGGGGAGAACATAACTACTTCTTATAAAATAAGGTTTCTGGAACCATCTCAAATACTATGGTCTCATAATACCCGAGTGAGAGCCTATGAGTACAACATGAAATCACCCACAGTCAGTAACCAATACTGTATTTACTGTACAGCTCTAATTTTCTAAAGTTTGCGAAATTTATCAAATGTAGCTGTCTAATGTCATCTTTTCACAGTTTTCTGCATTATCAGTAACCATATTGTACTTGGAAATTGCTTTGGGGGAAGGGCCAGTACTCCCTCGGGGACATTTAAAACTGGAGACTTTTCAGTTGCTGAAATCGTTGGAGTGCTTTGGGCATTTAGAAGGCATGGGGCATTTAAGCAACAATGCTAAACTTCCTGCTTGCAGAAAAAGAGTGACAGAGGGGTTATTTTAGTGTCAATACCATTCCATTATCATAAATCTAGCACAGCAGAATATTCTTTCCTAGTCTCCCAGCATTAGATCCCATGTATTTAACTTGATGAATCAAATTTGAAAATAGAATCCGATTTAGTTAGATTTAGTATGTGCTAGTGAGACACGGTGTCAGTATGTTAAGGCCAGCTCAAACTGGCCCCAAAACTGTCTATATTGCTGAAGATGACCTTGAACTTCCGATTTTCCTGTTGGGATCACAAGCATGTCATATGAAGAGTTGAAGATTAAAGTCAGGGTTTCCTGCATACTACGCAAGCATTCTGTCAACTGAGCTACATCCCTGCCCCTAAGTTGTTTATTTCTTACTAATTACTGTGGAATGAACCCAGAAATTCTTCTCCCCTCTGTTTCCCTAGACACAACCCCCCAGTCTCCCCCCAGTCACTATAACACAGCAGCAGCTTCAGCCTCCCTCCCCCTCTTCCCACATCTCCTGTGGAACCCACGGACCATCCCTTCCTAACCTCCCCCTCCCCCCCATTTGGCCATGTACCCCAGCCTCCAACACCAGCAGGCATTCCCCATAAACTTATCAGCTGAGTAAGCCAGTAAAACAGACCTAAACTCTCTGAAAAACAGAGAGGAAACAGAATCCGAGCAACAAAACACACAGCAAATAAAGACAAACCCAGAAATCAGCACCTGCCATAGCGCATGAGTATAAGGGTAGCTGCACAAACAACTCAGACTCCAGCCTCAGCCAGATGTGGATGGTTTATTGGGGGAATGCATACATACCCCCAAGACAAGGCTGACTGCAATCAGGGCCACAGAAAGGACGCGATAGCCTAACTGTGACATTGACCTGTTTCCCAGAGTCATCTTATAAAGGCAAAAATAGCAATTAGTTCATACAAGGGGGCAGATGGTAGAACAGGGTGGTCAGCTCTGACTCAAGGTATTTTGGTAACAAGCAGTACTAGTTAACCTTTAGTTTGATTGGTCTTAAGTGAGATAAGTAAGGCAATGCTTAGGGTACACCCAAAGTATAGCCAAGTATGAATTATGACACCATTGAATCATAGATAACAAGAGTTGAAGCAGAGTGTAGTTTAGTAAAGGTCAGCTTCACCCTTTGTCAGGGCATGTTAGTGTTAGCTATGAATAACTGCTTCTAGAAAGCAGATTTGAAAACTTTAAATTTTTTGAACTTAATTTCAACTTATAAACAAAATAGATGATGAATACCAAAATGTCTGCAGATATGTGAAAAAGTAGGCTTCACCTACTCTTAGACTTAGACCTATAATTATCCAGATGCCTAAACATCAGGATAAGAACACAATCAACAACAACCAGGGCACTGTATCTCCACCACAGCCTATCTACCCTACCACAGCAGGCCTGGAATATTCCAACACAGCTGAAGTACAAGATAAAGGCAACTATATGAAGTTAGTAGAAGTCCTTAAAGATGAATAGCCCCTCTAAAGAAAGCCAAGAAAATACAAAGAGTTGAAGGAAATGCATAAAACTGTTCAAACCCTGAAAATAGAAATTACAAGTAACAACACTAAAAAATAAAAAAACACAAACTGAGCAAATTCCAGATGTGAAAAATTTAATAATGCTAACAGGAACTGCAGAGACAAGCTTCACCAACAGAATACAAGAGATGGAAGAGAGGCTCTCAGGCACTAAAGATTCCACAGCAGAGATGAGTACATCAGTCAAAGAAAATCTTAAGTCTAAAAAATTCCTGACACAAAACGCCTAGGAAATCTGGGACAACATGAAAAGACCAAGCCTAAGAATAATAGAAATAGAGGAAGAAGTTCCTAACCTAAGGAACAAGACGCCTTTAAAGGTACAAGAAGTATACAGAAAACTAAGTAGATGGGACCAAAAGAGAAAGTTCCCTTGCCACATAATAATCAAAACACTAAAATTACAGAACAAAGAAAGACTATTAAAAGCTGCAAGAGAAAAAAGGCCACGTAACATATAAAGGCAGATTTATTAGAATTACACCTGACTTGAAAAGCCAGATGGGTCTGGGCAGGTGTACTGTAGATTCTAATAGAGCACAGATGTCAGCCCAGGCAGCTATATGAAGCAAAACTTTCAATCACCATAGATAGAGAAAATAAGATATTTCATGATAGTCAAATGTATGCAATATTTATCTACAAACCAGTCCTTCAGAGGGAGCTAGAAGGAAAATTTCAACCTAAGAAGGTTAACTACACTCATGAAAACACAGGAAACAAATACTCTCAAACTAGCAAAACCAAAAAGGAAACATGCATGTACATGTATACACACACACACACACACACACACACACACACACACACATACACCAACAGCAACAAAAAAAAAAAAAAATAAGAGGAATCAACAGTCATTGATCTCTCAACATCAATAAAGTCAATTCCTCAACAAAAAGACACAGACTTACAGAATGGATTTGAAAACAAACCCAACCTTTTGTTGTATCCAAGAAATATGTCTCCACAGCAAGGCTGGACATTGCCTCAAGGTAAAGGGTTGGAAAAGGATATACCAAGCAAATAGACCTACGAAGCAAGCTGTATCTATTTTTATATCTGACAATATACACTTCAAACCAAAACTAACTGAAAGAGATGGAGAAGAACACTACATACTCATCAAAGAAAAATTTCACCAAGCTATTTCAACTCTTAGCATCCATGTTCCAAACACAAGAGTACCCAAGCTACAGCTTAAATCACATACTGTTTCTCACATAATGCTAGTGGGGAACTTCAGTGCCTCACTCCCAGAAAAAGGCAGGTCATCTAGACAAAAACTAAACAGAGAGAGCAGACAGATGGCTCAGAGATTAAGGGCACTGAGTTCAACTCCCAGCTTAGAAGCCTGCTCTTTTCCAATGAGAGACAGAAAGGGAGTGGATCCAGAGGGGAGGGGAGGTGGGGAGAAACTGGGAGGAGAGGTGGGGGAATTATAGTCAGAATATACTGTAGGAGAAAATTATCTATTTTCAACAAATAAATAATTACATAATAAAATGCTTTAAAAAAGAAAGAAAAAGAGAAAAGGAATAGACCCAAGTTCATAAAGGAGGAATACAAATGTTTCACTGGGGACTGAAGTTTATGATGAAAATCCTTCATCATGACAGACTGACTGTAGAGAGATGAAATGTTGTGTATCAAAAGCCAAAATTATCGTAAGCCATCTTCAGCCAACGCAATCACCATTCCTTACCAACTCTTGTATCTGATGTAGCATCTTGTGGGTTGTCAGGCAACCCAAATGGAGTGGATCTTTAGCCAGCTGCTAGTCTCTGTCTACTCTACAGCTAAGACTGTTATGTGGCACTGAAAGCTAAAGCCGAGCCTGCCCTGCTCTGCCACAACCCACCTACCAGAGTTTGCACCAGTGTCTCTGGTGATGTATGGATTCACAGTTTCCTTTTGTTCTGTGACTATGAAAGTTCCTGCAACCTCTTTCAAAGAGGGGCAGGCCATTCAGAACTATTTCAACCTTTGTCCCTGGGCTATGGTCACATACATTTAGTTCAGAATAAACTCCTTTTTTATTCCATCTGTAGTGAGAACTAAAGTCTGTGGCAACAGGATCTACCTTCAAAAGAAGATATAAATGGCCTAGCCATTGGTTAGGCCCCCTCATGCCACACAGCAGTGCTTGGGTAGGCAAGCCACAGAGTAGCTGACAGTTTGGAGTCCTTGGGTGGCCATGGCTTTGCACTTTGACTTTTCTCTCTCTCTTGCCGGAACCTTCCTGCTAACTTCTCAGGAAGCCGAATTGATAATGATGCCCTAGCTTGTCACTGTAAACTCTGTCATTGCTGTTTTCAGTTTTCTTGACACTTCATACACCATCTCTTGCTCACTTGCACTTTCCTCTGCCTCTCCATTCCACGCAGGTCTACCCCAGCTCTCCTCTGGATTCCAGCTACGCTCTTCACACGGGCCCCTCCGTGTTTTTCCTGCCCTCTACATCCAATCCCTCCATAGCAGCCCTAAATACTTCCTTTAGCAATCGTTTCCGTCATCTTACTCTTCACTTTCTCTGTCCTTTTCCTTTACAATGAAAACCTCCTTACACACCTGCTACCTGCCTCCTTTCTACCTCTCGTCTTTCGCTCACTGTGTTCCTCACAGGATCCTCCTATTTCTTTTTTGAACACAACCAGCTTCTCCCTGAGCCTAAGATGCTCTGCACATATCCGGTCGCCATGCATTGGACCTCTGCTTTAGTGTCCCACTTGGCTGACATTTCCCTGGTTCCTTTCTCTGTGGTTCTTATCTAAAAATAGATGCCTGGTGTCCTGTTAAGTGTGTTTTCGGTACTTACTCTGAAATATCCTGTTGATTTGTTCACATTTTGAAATTTGTTTCCTCTTACTAGAGAGTAAACTCCCTCAGGACAGTGTCTTAATCTATTTTGTTTACATTTTATTACCAGTATCCAGAATCGTCTGCTTCACATACAAGGCATTAACACGTCTTTACTCAATGGGTGAATAAACGAAGCTGGCTTTGTTTTGAACAGTACTGTAAGATAAACAGAGAAAATAGACTTGGTCTTTTCTAAGGATGCGTTTCACAGAGGCTCATCCTTGGTCCATCTCTGAACCTAGAGTAAGGTGGGGAGCGTGCAAAAGGGAAACTGCTCACCTCCTGGAACCAAGGAGTCGGGGGTGGAGGTGGAGCTTATGTCCAGATGATGGATACACTCCCAATGTCCTGACTTCCTTTCATTACATCTGCCACCAAAGTTCTGCTACCTGCCAACAGTGCTGCAAGCTGCTGGGCAAGCATTCGTCACATGGCCTGCCTTTGACGGAACATTTAAGATACAAACCATAAACGGAGCCTGGTGGTACCAGGTCCTTGAGATTTTAAGTCAGGGAAGTCAAAAGGTCTAGGACTCCCTAAGTGAAAGAGAAATTCAAGGGCAGCCTGGGCAACTTAGCAAGATTCTGTCTTAGAATCTTAGGAACTTACAACAAAAGCATGGGCTGCAGAGATGGCTCAGCAGCTAAAAGTAGTGGTTGCTCTTCCAAAGAACCTGTGTTGGATTTCCCGCACTCACAAAATCAGTCTCCCTCCCCCTCTCTCCCCCTCTTTCTTATAATTCCAGCTTCTGGCTTCTGTGGATCCACACACATATTTGGCACACAGACATAGATTCAGGCAAAACACTCACACACATAAAAAATAAACAAAGAATCTTTTTTTTTGTTTAAAGGCTGGAAATAATACAGAGGTAAAGTATTTGTCTAGCACAAACAAGGTCCTAAGTCTAATACCCCAGGCCTCATCCTTGATCTAAACTGTAACCTACTGTCTGTGGCTCTTACTGTTCATTGCTGACCTCAAAAGGCATGGAAATATCTGATCCTGCCTGCACTTCCTTCTTGGCCAGTGTTCAAAGCAGAAGCCAGAGGGAGTCCCCAAGGAGCAGATGGGATTTCACAGACAGAGGCAGGGCTTGTATGGTCCTGGCATTCTCTCCTGGGCCCCTCACTTCCTCTTATTGAATGCCATTTGTACCCCAGGCAAAAGAAGGACAATACTAGAAATAAGAATACAATTTCTTAAGGAAATCCTAAAGACTACATAAAGTAACTCAATTAAATTGGCTGCAACATAACAGCAATAAGAACCTGTTTCTAAACGTGCATTAAATGTAATCATGCGGTGGCTTTCATAAGGAAAAAGAGGCCTGTTTACATATTACCACATGCCACATGTAACACACTGCTACCATTTGAAAAGTGTAGAACACCTGGTGCTTAAAAATAT
This sequence comes from Acomys russatus, assembly GCF_903995435.1. Lineage (NCBI taxonomy): Eukaryota > Metazoa > Chordata > Mammalia > Rodentia > Muridae > Acomys > Acomys russatus. Next base: position 14,988,885 of record NC_067151.1, on the reverse strand, counting down.
ACATTGATTACCACTGTACATTACAACCCAGAAGGGAAATAAAAGACCAAAGACTGACTGGTAAATTGTTTCTGATCATACATGTTATGTTATTAAAAAAAAAACAAATGGGCCTGTAGTTTATCAAATGAGTTCTATAAAAAATGAGCCACTGTGTCTGGGAGTTTAATCTAGTGGTAGACTATATGTTTAGTCATGTGCTCAATTTCTGTACTCTGCCCCCAAAAGACATAAAATACCTTGAAATGAATGCTGCATAGTCAATATTGTCAGAATAGATCTATAAACAGCAATGCTCATAATGAGGCTCGAGAGATGGCTCTGCAGTCAAGCACACTGGCCGCTCTTCCAAAGAACTTAGGTTCAATTCCCAGCACTTACGTGGTAGCTCACAACTGTGTGTAACTCCAGTCCCAGGGGATCTGATCCCTGCTGGCTTCTGCAGGCGCTGCACATGTGTGGTGCGTAGATATACATGTGGGCAAAACACCCTTACACAGAAAATAAATACGAGTGTTTTTTTTTTTTTAATGTAGTGACAGCACAAACAGCCAAAGAAATAATATAGTATATTCCAGTGCAAGTACAGGAGCAGACAACAGAGGCAGGAGCGCCAGTAGGCAAGCCTTGCACACAGCAAAAGGGCTCATAGAAGACTAGAAACAGAAAATAATATGGCAATGGATTAATCCCAGCAGAAGTGAGCTTTACAGCCAGTCCTTGTCCCACAACTGTGCCCAAAAGGGAGACAAAAAGCACCACAAGGACTTATCCCTCATCCTTAGGAAACTGTTTTTGAACACCTGACAAACCCCATCCTTGCTGAGTCCTGATAGATGTCTCTGCCACTGAGTGTCACTGTACTGGAAGTAGCAGCATCTCTCCTTCAAATGGTCTATCTACAGCTTGGGCTGGTTTGGGCACTGTCTTGTACTTTACAGCAGGTGTGTTCAGCATCCACTCACTTCTTATCTCATTGTTTCTTTGGGTCTTTATGCTTTTTTTTTTTTTTTTCCTGTTATGAAGTCTGAATAACCTTGACTGCTTTATTAAGGTCCCTTTCTCTCAGTTGTAAAACACTAAAATGATTAATGATAGACATATTTTCATGTGATGGTATGACACACACACACAGACAGAGAGAAAGTGAGAGACAGAGACAAAGACAGAGAGACAGAGTTAACATGAGGCCTTGTGCATGCTAGGCAATTGCTCCACCAACTGAGTTACACCCTTAGCCCTCCTATTGCTTATTCTGAATCACAAATTACACCCAAAACAAAACAAAACAAAACAAAAACAACAAAAAAAGACAACCCGGTACCAACCAAACAACTAACCAACCAAAACAACTAACCAACCAACCAATCAAAACCCACAAACCTCCATATCCCTTTCAAAACAGAACAAAGGTCACTATGGGAATTACTGTAGTGCTAATTTAAAAATAAACTCTGCCCTGTAAGCTTGTGACCTTTGATACCAATATCGCATGATGACCCTAAAGGCTGTTTTATGTCGCTGCACCCTGCAATTAGAAAGCCATCCTACGGTTTACTACCACCTTTGCCTTCTAGGGCTGGGTGCTTATTGATTGTACTTGCTTTGCTGTGGCATGACTTTTAAGGACACCTTGCAGTGGGAAATAGTGCTGAGTACACATTAACCAATATTAGCTCACATAGGAGTCACACACACAGACACACACACACACACACACACACACACACGCACATGCACACACACGATTTAAATTGTGGAGAGTGCTTTTCCTGATAGTATTCCTAATAATTTGAGCATGTAACACTTCAGCTCTTTTAAAAAAAAATGTGGCCATGGAATTTCTTCATCAGAGTCCTTTGGGGGGGTGGTTGTTAAAAAAACATTCTAAGTTCATAGTTTCTGTCCCCAGCTTTGCTCTGAAGTCTACTGAATTAGATTCTTATTTTTAACAAGGCCCCAAGTTGAGCATATAGAAGTCAGCATGGGGGAACAGTGTTCCTTTTAACTGTCCCCAGATGGCTCTGCCAACTCAGAGCACTGCTGGAATTCCCAGGTCTAAATTTGAACTTCGATTTGTAGTATTTGCCACAGACCCTCATCCTTGAACTTTGGTCACCTCATTCCCTGTGGCACACACCCCTCTGGCACACACCCCTCTGGCTGCCATGTCAGCTCACCCGCTAATTATGATTTCTCATGGTTCGAGAGAGAGAGCACCGTATCGGTGGGCCCTCAGTTTAGACAGTCTCTTCTCTCTCTGCTTAAGCAAGACACAAAGAAAAGTACAGCTTGAAAAACGTTGAGGCTGCTCTACTGTGCGGGGCATTGCTTACTCTGAGGATAAACACAGGAATGTGCAGCCCTGACAGAAACATAAGTGAGACGTCAATAGGTAGAGAAAGGGCGTGTTTGGGGCTAAACGACTTTCATCCTGCTTTGCACCTCCAATTTAGGAGGAGCTCTTTATGGCCACTTTAACCAAAACCCTGGGCTTCTGTAAAATGCCCTTTGGCTCAGGCTAGAGCCACTGAATTTCCTGAATAGAAGAAGTACTAATTGATCATTGTAGACATTATAAGCTTAGATACTGATAAAAGAGCCTTGGATCACACATAAGAATCCTCCTGGTGGTCTGTGCGTCCACTGCAGAGTGCCAGCCGGTCTGGCCCATTCAAATGCGGAAAGAAAATGTTGTCATCACTTGTTTGTGTGTGCATGTGCACACAGGACAGAGAAGGGCATCTGGTGTCCAATCCTATCACTCCCTGTCAGACTGTTGAGACAAAGTCTCTTATTGAAGTCAGCTCTCCTGTTTCTTTTGTTTTGTTTGTGATTCCCTGCCCCACCCCCTACCCCCACCCCCACCCCCACCTTCTAGCTGGGCTGGCAGATAGCAAGTCCTAGTGACTCTCTCTGCCTTTCTCAGTGTTGGAGTTACAGGCCTATGCAGGCACATGTCCATCTTTGGGGTTACAGGCACATGAACAGTGAGTACTCATGGCGTCTAAACTATCTCTCCACAGCCAGAGTCGGAGACATGTCCTTAAAGTAACATGTTATAAATATTTGCCTTGAATTTTTTTCCATTAACAGTACCTGCATACACTTCATCCAAAAAAGGTGTGTGTGTGTGTGGGGGGGGGGAATTACACATTTACTGTAGATGTGTGCCAGAGCCACAGGTCCATAGCATAACCTAGCATACAAGACAGAAGAAACTGTGGTAATATTGCTGAGCAGCTTCTCAAATGAGTGAAGTTTACTTGTGACAGACCATTAATTTGGTAGCTAGAAGTGTAAGGCATCAAGGAAGAAATAATCTTCAGCTGAAAATTTAAAAATTCAAATGAAAACCACCCTCTAAGTGGCCAACATCGCCTGTTTCCCTACCTGCCCAGAAGTGAGAGGTTAGCAGGAGCACATTAGCTTAGGACTCCAAACTGCCTCTTTCTTTGTTTGGCTGGTTGTTGGTTGGTTGGTTTTGTTTGCTTTGTTTTTTGAGTCAGGGTTTCTTTGTGTAGCCTTGGCTGTCCTGGACTTGCTTGAACACACAGAGATCTGCCTGCCTTTGCCTTCCTGAGTGCTGAGATTAAAGGCATGGGATACCACCATACCTGGTATCCAAACGTTGTGTGCTGCTGCAGCTGTGTTTGCTGTAAGATGAAATGTAACAGATGCACCACCTACAGTGGTACCTGCACACAGTCCTCACTCAATAAGTGATGCTTCCTCTGCTGCCCAGGATCAGCAGCTGGGAGCTTTATGTACTGGTCCACAGACAGGAGGCAGAGAGAGTGAGACTGGGCCTGGCCTAGAGCAGCAGCTGAGAGTGCACATCCTTATCAGCAAGGAAGGAAGAAGAGCGCTAACTTGGAATGCCATGGGCTCAAAGTCCACACCTAGTGACACATCTTCTCCAGCAAGACTGCATATCTTTCCCAAACAGTTCCACCAACTGGGATCCAAGTATTCAAACATATGACCTGATGGGGGAGCCGTTGCCATTCAATCCCCAATGCTTGTCAGATTAAAAAAAAAAAAAAAAAAAAAACAGCATAGTAATGAAAGGGAGCCCTGCCAGATGGTACTGCCACAAAGGGGCCCCTGGCCTCTGCAGAGGGCTTAATTAAACACCCTAGCCGAGGATGTGTTGTCCCATCTCTGGTGTGAGCCTGCGCTGGCCTTCTCCCCAGGGAAGAAACCCTGTAGTGTTTCTCTCTGTTGGAATTCTATCACCAGCTTGCACACACTGCCAGTCAGGCAACAGGTAACAAGAGGACCAGTGATGGAGGCTCTACTGTGCCAGTGGCGGCTTTTCTCCCAGGTTCCTTAGAGACCATCATGTTGCTGATGGCAAAGGCTGGTGTGGACACCAAGATGTATTGTGTTCTCATTTACCAGTCTGGTCTAAGCTATTCTACAGTGTATGTAATAGTGGCTTTCAGGCTGTGCTTTGTGCGGAGTGATTCTATCTAACAAAGAAGCTGTTGGCTGCATCATGAGTAAGCATGCAGAGATAGAATAACTCCGTGTCGTTTGTGCCTACAGATACCAGTACCAGCATGGACAGACGGACAAATTCTCACATAGATAAAAAGCACTGCCATCAACATAGTGAATTGGGAGCACATGGGCACATGGGAGCATTGGAGCTATATCACAACAACCAGAGCCACACGAGCTTATCAAGTATTCCAGACCAATGAAGGACACAGCCTTCTTACTTGCATTACATTAAAGGAGAGATACCTAGCAACGAGGTAGGGATGACCCACAGTGACTTGTCCTTTAACCAAATCTGGGGAGATGTGAGAGAGAAGGAACCGATGACAGAGCAAAGTTAGGAAATCACCAAAGGGGTTTATAGGGCTTACTTAGAAGACTATAGGTGAGAGGTGCCTTATGGGAGCAGACATGACTCAAACAGAGCTGCATTACTTAAGTTCCACCCCAGGACGGGGTGACAGTTCATGAACATTGTCTGGAGCACACTGCACAAGCTGCAGGCTGCAGAGTGTCTTTTTCAAGCCTCTCAGTCTGAGCTCTCTCAGGCAGCTAGCCTTTCAGTTTCAGGAACTTCCTGAAGCCGTTGTGTTTGTTGTTGGCTTCCTGAGCTTAAGGAGCTTCCCTGCAGGATGGCATGTTTCACCTCTCCTCAGAACATCCGAGTATTTCACCTCCCTTTTAACATCCTGTTTCCTGAGAGGCACCCTTGCAAGATGCAATGTTTCATCTCAGAGGAAGTAGCTACACACACATATGACAAAAAATCTGCAAGCAGAGTACTCCTAAGCATTACGAGGAACTTGATGCTTGACATGGCCTGCTTACCGGAACGGGCCCACATGCTCAAATGACCTGTTTCTCGGTGCATCCAAAACCTTCAAGTTGGCCTTTCCTAAACTTATCTCGAACCACTACTGGCTTGGCTCTGATTGCCTCCATCTGCTCTCCTGCTTGGTCCTTAATATCTTACCTAATCACGTGCAGGGAGTCTCTTTTCATCCATGTCAGCTCTCTGTTCCTCTGAACTATGGAACATCTCTAAACCATTCGGAGCCATCCTGTAACCTGCAGGCACACGTGTGTGCACACACAAGCATGTGTGATTCAAGCACTAGCACTTGTACTCAAGATAATGGCACAATCTGTGATTTCCAACAGCCACACTCTGGAGGGAAATGGCAGTTAAAGAGCTGTAGGGTCATTATTCAGCACATTCTGATGTTGTGGAAGAATTAAGACTGTATCTGCCTGGGGCTTTTATTTAGAACACCCAGGAAAGCTGACGTCTCAGAGACAGAGCTGACAGAGACCTCTACCCAGTATTTCCAAGTCCTTGCCACTGTTAGTGAAAGACCTCAGAAATGGGATAAAGAGAGGAAGTAGAAGTGTATTATAGACTAAAAGTATACACGCAAGAGAGAGGGTGGGCTTCCCAAGAGACAGTCAGGCCTCTTGGGATTTCGAATAGTTTGTTGTTGTTGTTTTCCAAACTTTAGTGGAAGGGAGTCGCATTATTGAGTTACTGAACGGTGGGACAGAGGGGACGGAGATTTCCCTAGGGACAGGGGTGATTCCCCTTTAGGTGAGTTTGGGCGTTAAGACAAGGGCTCCGTGATGGGAGCATCCTGCTTTAAAAGGCTGATCCCATGAAGTTACTGTAGAAAGGGAACTAAGTACCCATGTTGCACCAGCCAGTGCTGAACTGTATCGTTTCGTTTTGAACTTCTCTGTAGTCCCACGGTCTTGTCCTACTATCTCCCTGGAGGGGATGAAGTGCCCAGAATGGCTCCAAGTTCTGGTCAGCTGACCCCCCCCCCATTTCACAGGATGCCTTTGGGGCCTCACATTCTCTCCAATTACAGGAAAGACCACCTGCCTCATAAAAATTGAGATGAGAACGTGCTGCCTTATTGAAATAGCTGCAAGCTTGTACAAACATCCTGCTGCAGCCCTGATCAGGCTGCTTGCTACTCAAGGAATGACTCACCAATTTGCAAATTCCTTCTTAGCCATCCTCTGGACATCTGGCTGTGGCTTTTACACTTTAAAAGGAAAACCAAAAAAGGAACCCCCAGCCCTACCCCCACTGATGGGGTGGGCTGCATTTTCAGCCCCTGAGCCTGACTGTGACCCTAGCTGGCTGTAAGTGTTCCATCCCCCTACCCCAACCCCTCAGGTGAATAAAGTTGCTTACAGGTTTACTTTGACTTCAGTGGCCTTACCCTCATTATTTGCAAGACCCCAGACTCCAACATGGGCACCAGTCTCAAGCTTATGCCGTTTGTATCTTTCTTCTTTGTCCACCTAGCTGCCTCAGTTGTATTCTTACTGGACATTTAGATTTGTTCAATCTGTCATACAGTTTCTCCGTAAGGAGAATTGAAAATGAATTGATTTACAGTTTGGCTAAGGTGGGTCTAGGGGTGGGGATTGGGCTAATGCCCCCCATGCCTATAAACACCCTATAACTCATAGAAAACAATGAGAACATATGCAACTCCTTTGATGGTGAAAGAAGACCTCGGCTCCATGTCTTTTTTTTTTTTTTAAAGTCTAGGTAGAGGAAAATTAAGTCTCAAAGATCAAAGAGAATATAATCAGGCTTGTGAGATGTAGGGTTCTCCCCTAATCTGGGCCTGGAAGAGATTCTACTTATTTGATGGATGGAGAATGCAAGCTTTTGGTATCTGCTCGTTGGATACCAGCATCAAGCTGTGTCCTGCTAGACATGGCCATTTTGTAAGCATCCAAAGGTGATCTTCTGAAAGCAAAAGGGAGGGCCAAGTGAGGAGTGATGCAGCTTTTCAGAGCCAGCTTCACTGTGATCGGATGATCTGCAAAGCTTCCTCTCTGGCTTGTCACAGCCCAGATTGAGATCTGCTCCCATTCAGCTGGCAATAGGCTACCATGAAGTAGGACAAGGAACTAGGGTGTCACACTACAAAAAAAGCCCTGTGTGTTCTCTTCTACCCCAGACATGATTGGCAGGTACAAATCTGTGATAAACTGTATACGGCCCCAAGAGGGGCTCAGATCCCCCCAGTTTCTGGAACCTGTTACCTTACATAGTAAAAGACCATTTCTGTAGAGTTACTATGTTAAAAGATGGTGAGATAGGATGACCCAGATAAGCCCCCAAAGCAATTAAGAGTCCTAAAGGAAGAGAGAAAGATATGCGATACAGAAGAGGGCAAGAGCTCACATCAGCAAAGTGTAGTCCCAATTTGGAGACAAGAAGGGGGCCTGGAGAGAAGGAGTGCAAGGAATGTTCTGGAGGCTGCAAAGAGCAGGGGACTGAGTGCCACGTGCTGGCAAGTCCACCCTTTTGACACTGCAACCCGACCTTGTCATCTGTAAAGCCCATGCTCAAGAACTGCACAACCGGGTAACAACAAAGTCTTACTAATTTAAATAATTCTCTGTGCCATACAGTTCTCCCAGCCAAGATGCCGGTTCAGAGTAGAGAGCTCACTGCCAATTCTCACCTCCTTTAGGGCAGATATGTTTGGCAGGCTGGACAGACAATTCTGAGTCAGTTTCCTCAATGAACAGGTCCCTCTGGGGCTTGGTTTCATTTTCTCTCCTGCTGGAGACAGAGCGAAAGCTCTACAGAGCCTCACGCCCAGCTCCACCTGCTCAGTGGTTTTGATGAACGGTGTGAAAACAAAAACGCAGAACGGCAAGCAGCTTCTGTTCTAGGCAGCCACGTTTGGGCGGAGGTCCACGCTCCATGCAGCATTTCCCGTAAGTTCTCTGCCTTGATCTATTCATAGCATCTCCACCCTGTGTGGCTCTTGGTGCTTCCAAGTTCTAAGTTTCTTAGTGGTTCATCAGGTAAGGCTGGTTTCCTTCTATTTGGGCCCTTTCTTCAGTTACAGTAGCTCTTGTTCCTGGGCTACTCGGCTTGATACCTCTTCCAGTCTCTTTCTTCTGCTTTACTTTTTCCTCCTCCTCCCCTTCTCTTACTCTTCCTCACCATCTTTTTGGTGTCTCTCTCAGTTCTTTTGCCTCCTAATTTTTTTGTTTGATTTTTTATTTCGACAGAGTCTTTCTATGTAGACTATGCTGGCCTGAAACTCACAGACATCCTCCTGCCTCAGCTTCTCAAGTTCTGGGGTTAAAGGTGTGTGCCACCATGCCCTGTACCACCTTATTTTTGAGATAGGGCCTCTCGCTGAGCCTGAAGTTTATTGATTTGGCTAGACTAGCTGGCCTGCTAGCCAGGAACCCTCCTGCTGCTACATCCCAGCACCAGGTTACAGCTGTGCGCTGCCATGCCGATCTCCTTCAAGTGGCAACTGGGAGCTTGAACTCAGATCCTCTTGCACAGCACTTTCCCATCTAAGCCGTCTCCCTGGGTCTTTCCTGATTCTTATAGATATCCAGCTTTCTTCACTTAGTGATATTAGCCAGATTTAAATAAGAAGGAAAGAGATGTATGTGGTTAATTTATTTGTGTAATCAGAAATTAGCCTTTATGGGACTAGAGAGAGCTCAGCAGTAAGCTGTGTGTGTTATAATGTATATGTCCACACCACACAACAGGTTTGATACAAGAAAGTTCATTTGAGGGAGGGGAAGGGGAGAGGAGTTAAAGCCTAAGTGAGCCATGAGGGCAAAGCGGGGGGGTGGGGGTGGGAGAGGGAAAGAGAGAGAGGAGAGAGAGAGAGAGAGAGAGAGAGAGAGAGAGAGAGAGAGAGAGAGAAACAGACAGAGAGATACAGAGAGACAGAGAGAGTCTGAGAGTGAGCAGAGTGTGTGTAAGAGGCTGGAAGTTCCTTTTTATTTGGCTCAAACCTGCCTCACACCTGGTGCACACCTGGCAGAGGCAGCAGGTGATGACGTCAGAGGTTGCTGGTGCCCTAGTGGCAGGCTATCAGGGCTGCCTGTATGCTAACAGTGTATACTGTAGTTGTAGAGGGTAGGAATTCCGTTCCCAGCACCTGCACCACCTGTACGTAAGTCTAGCTCCAGGAAGATCTTATGCTACTGGCCGTTATGGGTGCCAGCACCCCCTCCATTTATTAAAAATAAATAAAAGAAATCAGCCATTAATTTCAGTGTTTCAATTATTTTTTTCAAGTCAACATGTAATGGAATTAATTAAGCTAATGTTTTGAGTAGGAAAAACAGAATTTTATCACCATCTTCTCATGGTTTCCTGCTCAGCCCAAGAATTGAATGGACACATGACAAAATACCAGGAGAACGTAAGTATTTAATCTTAGTTTTGTGGACTCGATTAAGAAATGAAAATCCAAGGAAGGGCTAACATTCAAATGCTTTAATATTAAGTTGAACAAAGAGCCAAATACTACAGAAAAGTAACTCAATTCTGGAGAAGACCATAGGAAAACAGGAATTATTTTAACAGGGTCTGTTTGCAGGATTCTATTTGTTATGGCTCCCCATTGAGGCGTTTCTTCTTTTCCTAGCACAAGGAGGATGTCTTCAATGTGGGGTTTCTGAACTGCCTGTTTCCAGGGAGAAGGGGGCGGGAAGAGAATACCCCTCAGCATCTGAAGCTCTTCAGATATCCTTCACCCAAACTGATCCTTATCCAAAGTGGCACATTTTGAGGGTTTTATCAGTGGCCTGACAGAAATCAAGATATTCTAAAAGATTCTCGTATTGTCTTACTTTGGCTATCACACTATTGACAGAGTCGCTCCCAAGACATTGGCCTCCCCTCAGGAATCTCATGCTACAGGAAGAAAAACTCTCAAGTCTGTATGTAGCCAACCAGAGGGGAGCTTGTTTCCCAGAAACAGATTTGCACCTTATCACCTTGCAGGTGACAATGATGGGTCAGTGATGCGCGGGACTCTGCCTTGACCAGCGCTATTTAGTTATTCATTTCTCAGGCTCTTTGCCAGCAACAGCCCATGACAGCACATCCTGAAGACAGACTGGGGCTGGAGTGTGTCAGTGAATCTCTTTGTCCCTCTTCCTACCGAGGTGTCAGATAGGACAGAGACACAGCTTGCAGCAGGCTGAAGAGTTCCCCGCCCCCCGCCCACCAGATGTGTAAGGACCTCAATTCAGGCTGAAATGGGACTTGCTGCTTTAATGTCAGAAAGGATCTTAGGACTATCAGAGGGGAGAGCTTTGTTAACGCTGTTTTAATACAGGCTTATGCAGAGGCCTCAAAGACAGAGGTGCTCCAATGAAAGCAAGATGCAGCCGAAGTTATGGGTGTAGGCTACTCACAGACGGGTCACACTTCAAGCGTCCTAGGGAAGATGTCACTGGTAAGAAGGCAGGGACACAAGCCACACTGACACCCTTAGCAGCCTGAGGAGTTCCTCAGGACTTGTATGGACCTTATTTGAGTTGCCAGAAGGAACTATAAGATTTTCCCATTTACGAAGCAGAGTTGGGGATCTCGTTAATGGTGTCTCAGGGTAAGCGTAGGCATAAGGGTTGAAAGACGAATGCTTAAAGGAAAGTAAAACACATCCTGGTCCCAGAGGCAGAGGCTTTAGCCAGCTGGTTTCAGATGCATTCACTGTGTGGCAGAGTGTCCTCTGGGTGACCTTTCTGGGAGAACCACTACTTACCATCTTACGCCTATACACGGCTGGGCGTGCACACGATGAATAGTAGGCACGCATGGGAAGCGGCGGGCACAGTGAACACGTGCTGGAGAGATGGCTCAGCAGTGAAGAGCACTTCCTGTTCTTCCGGAGAAGTCAAGTTTAGTTCCTAGTTCTCACCTCTGACACCTATAAGCCCGTGCAGCTCCAGGGGACATGACACCCTCCTCTGGCCTCTGAGAGCACTGTACTCATGTGCACATGCCAGAAACCTATACTGCTGAGTCCATCAAGTCACCTTCTATCATCAGAGGACCAGGCTGTGCTCTCTGCTGTGTGAAAGGTGTGCACTGGGTGGCTCCATTTCACAGAGCTGTAAGTGGTCCCATTCCGGCCACAAATGCGAAGGCAACAGGACTCAGACTCTTGTTTGTGTACACAGGCACCACCAACTGACCATCACCACCCAAGGCACACACTGCGGAAATGTGAAAAAGGGACCACTTATAAACTTATTAAAGTAGATTAGGAATATATGAACACGTGGGTTCATCAAAACCATACAAGAAAAACCAGACCCAAGAACCCCTCAAACACAGAAAGGGTGCAATCTCCTTACATGGACACTATGATGATGACAGTCATACCAACCTGTCATCCAGTTATCTGGTGTGCAGACAGGGAATTCTTGAGTGTCCCCTAGGGCTTCAGCTCGGCAGGGCCCTCACTGCTTGAAACAGCCTACTTGAATTGCCATCTGTTGATCCATCTGTCTCTCCGGATGGACCAGGTCTTTACCGCTGTAGTCCTGTATTTCTGCTCTACCCTGTGACCCCAAGACCCAGCTCTGACCTGTCCTCTCCTCCCCGCCGCCCGAAACTCTCCAATTGGAGTTTTTTCTCTTTTAAAAAAATTTTTATATAAGTAATTTATTCAGATTACATCTCAGTTGTTGTCCCCTCACATGTATCTTCCCATTCCCCCTCCCTCCCTCTTTGATCCTATTCCCCTCCCCTAGGTCTGTGACAGAAGGAGACCTTGTCCCCCACTATAAGATCACAGACTATCAGGTCTCTTCCTGGTAGCCTGCTTACCCTTCCTCTGAGTGTCACCAGGTCTCCCCACCAAGAGGAAGTGGTCAAATAGGGGGCACCAGAGTTGATGTCCGAGTAGTCCCTGCTCTCCACACAATTGTGGAGAATGTGCTGTCCATTGGCTAGATCTGGATAGGGGGTCTAGGTTTACTGCATGCATTGACCTTGGTTGGTACAGTAGTTTGAGCTGACCTGCCTGGGTCCAATCTGCCTGCTTTAATGGTCTTCTTGTAGGTTTGGGTTCTAGAAACCTATAAGAAGGCCAATTGGAATTTAAAATACCCACAGTACCTGCATCTGATCAGTTCTCTGCCTTCAATAAAATCCTTTTTGAACTGCTGTACTAATCCTTTTTTAGCCATTCTGTAATCTGGATATACAGACATACATGTGCAAGCACAGTTGTGAGTCTAAAGTATAGTGTGGTATCTGAGAGTTAATGTTAATGATGAAGGTCAGAATATAAAATATCTGTTTGTCAACAGTCTGCTATCAAAGGAACTTGGGAGAAGTTGGCAAACTGCAGCCAGCAAAACCAACAGAGCTTGTGAATTTATCATTATTCAATAAATTCTGACATGGTTGAGTCTCAATGTGTCCTTCTATGTTTTGTGCTAATGACACTTCTAAATTATTGACCTCCTACAGGTAATGTGTCATGAATCCTTTAACTGTTCTTCTTTGTCTTTGATATAAATTTATTTGGCTTAATCCTGTTTGAGATTTACGTAGCTTTTGGAATATAGGTTTGTGTTCAGAGTCTTCAGAACTCTTTCAGCTTCACTTTGTCTCCTATGGCGTATTAGGCAGAGGGTGATACTAACATGATTTGGGGACATCCAGTCTGGACACTGTCCTGATAGTCAACATTCTGTGAAACCAAAGACAGAAGCCCAGGGGAAGCCCAAGTGGTTTCCTAGGACAATGCTTTCTATATGTCAATCACTATAGTAGTTTTTTTTTTTTTAATTACTTGTGGCCAGGCATGGTGGAACAGGTCTTTTGTTTCACAGCTCAAGAGGCAGAGGTTAGCTGACCTTTAAGTTCAAGGCCAGTAAGGTCTATATAATGGCTTCCAGATCAGCCAAGGCTACACAGTGAGATCTTGTCACAAAAACAATATATTTGTGACTCTTGTGAGATGAGCACTATTTCTGTTATTGCTCCCAAAGGGCCCGTGAGCATATGAATATGGGTTGATTTGTAAGGTTGGCTACACACTCAGGCAGCAGCAGCAGCAGCAGCAGAGCGTTTGTCCACAGACTGCCTCATTCATCAAATAACAGGAAAAAAATTCATGAAAGACTCCACTCTGATGAAAAGATCAGGACTGTATCTCGGTACTTCTAACTTCCTCCTAGACTATGAAACTAGAAGTGGTGAATTTTCCTATATCATCTGAGAGCACATCCATGTGTACTCTGAAAATGCTGAAATGATAATTTCAATGCTACTGACAATAGAGTATCCTAAATAGCTCAATGTTTTTTTTTTTTTACTTTTTATGTCTCTTTATAATTAGATTTTTAACATTTTTATGATATTTAATATTTCATCTAATATATTTCTAAGTGATAAAGTAACACTAATCTTGCTTTTAATGAAATTGCAAATGAAAATTTTATATTCTTTCAATTTAATTATGTTTTTGTTGTTGTTATGACTGCTTACCCTAAACCTCTACCTTATTCAAAACTAGTATTTAAAAGATTCAAGGGTTTTTGCTGGGCGTGGTGGCACACGCCTTTAATCCCAGCACTCGGGAGGCAGAGGCAGATGGATCGCTGTGAGTTTGAGGCCAACCTGGCCTACAAAGTGAGTCCAGGATGGCCAAGGCTACACAGAAAAACCCTGTCTCAAAAAACCAAAAAAAAAAAAAAAAAAAAAAAAAAAAATCAAGGATTTTTACATGTATATATTCAAATTATTTGGTATAATTTGGATTAAAAATCTAGTTTTTTAAATTAAGCTTTAATTCTATTTACTCTAGTAGAGATACCCAAAAATTTGGGTTGACTCTCTTACCCAAATTACACAAAAAGCATCAGTCTCTAACAACAACTTACATAATATTCTACACCTTAAGTGCTGATGTTTCTTGGTTTAAATAGTACCTAAAGTGTTCTATAATACAATCACCCACGATTAAGAAATATATTAACTATTTCTGTTTTGCTAATAAAAAAGGGATTACTATGACTTCTTCTAAAGTCCCATTTTAACTACTTAAACATAAGAAAGATGGTTCATAGAGTACAATTAACAGTAAATACAGGAGTAGAAAAGCTAGTCTAGTTTTTAAAATATGTAAATTTTGGTTAATATACATGCTTCCTCTATCTGTTACCTACACTAGCTAAACTGTGTTCTGTTCCTGATTACTTAATATTAAGCCTAGTAGTTCTATTATATGTTGTTAGAGACCGCCCGTCCACCCCACCCCAGCCTGCCTTCAGTGTCTCCACGCCGGCATTCACGACATTACCAGCATTGCCTTTGAAAGGTCCCCACCATTACAGCCTGCTCTCTCTCTCTCTCTCTCTCTCTCTCTCTCTCTCTCTCTCTCTCTCTCTCTCTCTCTCTCTCTCTCTCTCTCTCTCTCTCTCTCTCTCTCTCTCTCTCTCTTGTCCACACTCGGAGGTCGACTTTCACTTCTCTCCCCAAGCCCCTTAATAAATTTCTTGTGTGAGATCTGTGGCGTTCCTTGGCGCCTATCTGCCAAGGCACCCTTCCACCGCTAAGGGTGGTATGACTTGGATAAGACTTGGCCCCACGGGAAGGGCCACCCCAGGACACTACCTGCCCGCTCTACCTGCAACAGACCCACCTCCTGCCCCATTGATTGCTTGGTCCTCCATTCATCACCAGTAGTTGGTGAGTGATCTTCCTCTCAGCCATCACAAATGCTTCCCCGGGTCGGTCGCTTGTACTCTTCGGCCCTTTCGGGGGAGGCTTCATTCTGAGCTCGGTTTTCATCTTTTGACTTCATTCGAAATTCCTGGTACTAGGCATTGTGTCTCCTCGGGCTTTTAGCCCTTGGCCCCTGTGAGGTGATGACCCACAGAATAGCTTCTGCCTTCTTTGTTTGGTCCCCCTGAGTCCTGGGGATGCCTTGGACTACAGGCATTGGACCGTCCCCTCTTCCTTATCCGTGAAAATGGCGTCATCCATAGAAAACCTCCAGCCTCTCCACCTGGCACCCGACCTGAAGGGCTCCAATTTTATTCACTTTTGCAATAAAATCTGGCCTTAATATCCCTTAGATAATCAACCCAAATGTGGCTGACTGACAGCGCTCTAGATCCCAATATTATCCGGGACATTTACAAATACTGCAAGGGGAATGTAAGGAGGTTCTCTGTTCCCTATTTCTTTGCTCCAAGCCCTATTTGGTTTGTTTGGTCTACTCCCCATTTCCCCGCCCCCCCCCAACACTGTAAATGTCCTGCCTTTAAGTTATGGTTAATGGATCTATAAATTTGTTGCAAAGTGAGAGATACCCAGAAACGGCCTTTTGCACGCCCCCTCCCGCCCCAATCTCTTGTGTGAAATCTGTCGCTCAGATGTGAGCTCTGCGGCATTCCCTGGCCCCAATCTGCCAGGATACTCTTCTGCTACTAAACTCTAACATATGTCCCATGTAAATGTTATTTCAGATACAGAGGATAGTTTTAAAGAATCAGATCATGATGGCTAATAGTTTTGATGTGATCCGAGAATTTCTTTCTCAGTGGTTTTTTCTTTTAAGCTACTCCTTTCTCCTAACGACCGCTGTCCTGCCCTTTGCTCAGCCCCCTCTCCGGCTCATTCTAGGAATAGCTTCATAGCTATGATTACTGTTAGAAAGCACCGAGAGAGACCGCAGACTCAGTTTAAATTATTATTAGACAAAATTGTATTTTAAGCCGCAGCTGTCCTCACTGCCCGTTGGTTGGACTTGGAACTGAGGCCCAGCTAAGACGGGAGGGCCAGTTTAAAGGGCGAAGGCCACAGTTTACTCTTGTGGACACGTGCTTCTACAGGTGGCAGAGACCATCTGGAGTCTTTCGACTTCCTGGAATTTCTGGTCTTGTCTTAACCACCTCAGGTTACCCGCAGGGCTGGCTTCAGACATAATGCTGTAGGGTATTCACCCAAGAAGAACCCAGTCATGGGTTTAGGCCAATAGAAAGTCTTTATTACCCAGCCAGGGTAGGTGTTTCAGATCTTAGTGTAGCTCCGAGCCTTTCTCAGGGTGAGCTTTTATGCACAAAACCCATGTTCTGGGTTGACATAGTTCAGTTAACAAGGACAGTTAGCTGGAAGCAGTACCACAGCAGCCAGAAAGCGAGGTTAGAACACTTGGAGACTTTCCCAGAACTGTAGACTGCAAAGGATTGGGTCTTTGTTTTTGTTTTGGTGGGTGGTACTGTCTGTGTGTTGAGTTTCACAGCCCGAATGGCACGCCCATCATGGAGTCAGGTGTGCTAAGGTCTGGCAGGGCCCTCTTAAACTAAGATGAAGTTTTTCCTAGCTATTACACTATGAAGGGCCATAAATAATATTAGCTGCTGCATGTACCAACTGTGGCGCTTGGCTGACAGTGGGAACTGCATAGAAACTGTGTCTGTAGAGACTAATGTATTGATTAAAACCGCTGTGATGTGGAGAGGTGGAGCGCTGCGATTATATTATTGCGGTAGAGGCTAATTAGATTTTATCTCAGGCTATCTTTAAGCCCCTGAACACACATTTTTGTCCACCTCCATGTCAGAACTAACATCTTGTGACTAACAGATTAAAACTCCTTTAAAAATCTATTAATGTAACAGGGCTCTAGGGTCCACCAACCTCACAGTAAAATGTCACCAGATGGATAGTGTCTGCGGCCTTAAACTTGCCTTGGTTTATGGCTCTCTTTGTTCTATAAAACTGTAACACTTCATGAAACTGTTTCCACGTTGGAACATGGAATTTGGGGTAATTTAGATCTGTGTTCCTGGGCTGGAGAGATGGCTCAGTAGTTAAGAGCACTGTGTGCTCTTCCCAAGGTTCTGAGTTCAATTCCCAGCTAACACATGGCGGCTCACAGCCATCCATAGTGTGATCTGATGCCCTCTCTGGCCTGCAGGTGTACATAAAGATAGAACATTCATATATGTAAAATAAATAAATAAATCTTGAGGGAGGGGGAGCAGAGGGGAGGAACTTCAAATTCAAGTAAGGCTAGTTTGGTCTATACAAACTCTGTCTCAATTAGAAAAACATGGGAGAAAGATCTAAGAAGCTGTTTTTTAAAAAAGAAGAAAAAAGAAAGAAATCTGTGTTTCTAGGGATCTTCGCTCAAATGGCTCCAGAATAAACTCTTAAGGTGAAAGCTGTGTTGTTGTTGTTATTATTGTTTTCTGGTGTGTGTGTGTGTGCGTGTGTGCGTGTGTGTGTGTGTGTGTGTGTGTGTGTGTGTGTGATTTAAGCACTCAGAATTCTGTGAAGGTGTCCTCCTGTAGCTTCAGCTTGCCCTCTTCTCCAGCTTGGGATTTCCCGGGAAGTTAGAGCTCTGAGGGCCATTGTTTCAACCGTAACAGTCAACAACAGTCAACGAGAGGCACAGTGTCTTTAGATGATCTCTTCCCAGACAAAGCAGTTACATTCCAATTACTTCGCCACATTGTGAAAGCACAGCTAGGGTGTTTCCTGGTCTTACTTACCACCTGCCCTTTGAAGAAATGCTCAGCTTCACTTGGGCCTTACAGCTAGCTTGCTGGGGGAAGTTCCTTGCTGGGGAAGTTCCCTACTAGAGAGTAGGCCACGCTACCCCACCTTTGCATGCAACTTGTCCTCACCCACAGCACTAAGCAGCCATGTTTTCTAAAACACACACAGGGCACAAAGGTTATTTATTTTCTTAGAATTGATCTTGCCTTCTGGTCATTTCTTGTCACCTGATCTGTATTATGAGAAGAACATTTAAATTATTTTGAACTAAATATATTTCAGTATTAATGATTGAATAGTTTGGGGGTTGCTTTCCTTTTCTTTGCATTTTTTATTTATTTTAATACTTAAAAAATAGAGCATTGAGCCCCAGATGACACCACTGAGCTATATCCCCAGCTTTTTCTATGTTTTTACATTTTAAGACAAAGTCTTATCTGTCCAGGCTGGCCTTGGACTCACTGGTGAGGCAGCTCTTCATCTTGCCTTTTCCTGTCTGACCCTCCTGAGTAGCTGGACTGACAGGCCTGGATGGGTAGGGCCATCGTTGTCAGAGGCATCAGGGAAGAAGGCATAGTTCCATTCTGGTATCCACAGCAGCGTGAGCAGTGAGTTTAAACCCACAGGGACCTGACGCAGGAAAAGCTAGATCCTAGGGTCATATGCAGAAAAGAATTTCAAGTACGACCAGAAAACAGAGTTACAGTTTATTAAAGATAGAAAGAAAGAAGGGTGTTCTGGGAAAGAATAAAGCACCCCAAAGAGCATAGTATAGGCTTCTCAAAGAGTCAAACTTCACTTCCTTAAAATACATCTATCGAGCCGGGCATGGTGGCGCACGCCTTTAATCCCAGCACTTGGGAGGTGAAGGCAGAGGCAGAAGGATTGCTGTGAGTACAAGGCCGGCCTGGTCTACAAAAGCGAGTCCAGGATAGCCAAGGTTACACAGAGAAACCCTGTCTCAAAAACCTAATAAATAAATAAATAAAATAGATCTATCTCTCTGTCTATCCATTTGTCTCTATCCATATATATATATATATATAAAATTAGAAAATATGCATATGAGTATTTTACATATCTATTATCTATGTATTTGTTTGTCTGTCTGTCTATCTATCATCTACACTAAGGACATGTCCACTGCCTTTGGAGGTCAGAAAAGGTCATCAGATCTCCTGAAATTGGAGTTACAGACAGCTGCAAGCAGCCATATGGGTACTGGAAATCACATTCAGGTCCTCTACAAGGACAAGTGCTCCTAACAATGGAAGCCATCTTTCCAGCCCCAAGAATTTGGGTAGTTTTAAACGTTACACTCACATGTTTATTAAGGAAATTAAATGAGGTGTTCAGGTGGTTTCTTAGGTATACTTGACAGAATTAAAGTTGGAAGGTAAAAAGTCTAGGCCACAAGGTGGCAGAAAATTAGAATACTTTTACTTAAAACAAAGTAAATAGTCTTGTTTGAGATTCCCCGAACATGTCCAACCATGTTTGGTTCACTGCCATCTTAACGTAAAGGAAGGAGTCTGGTCTGTGTGTCAGTACCTCTAGTGCAAATCTTCCTTGTGCTGGAATTCTCACTTCTCAGCTGGTGAGGGGCTTCAACCAGACTCCAGGGTGAGGACTATAGAGTTTCCCATATTTTCCCTTTTTATTCTGCCTCAGCTTTTAAAACATTTTTTAAAAGGTACTAATAAAAGACGTAAAAATTGCCCAATTATCCACTGTAACCACATATTTTTGAAGCCACCTTGTGCATACACAGTGCTTTGCGACAGGATTCCCATGCCTTTGCCCTTCATAATGCTCTGGATGGATGTTGGGATGTCCAGTAAGGGAAGAGTAAGATACCCAAATGCTGCGCATTTAGTTGACCAGAAAATACTAGTACAGAACCTGAGAAGTTTAAGTTGGGATACGGGAAAATTTGGAAGCTAAACACGGGGGCTTGGGAAGCTGAAACCCGGGGGGTGGGGTGGGGGGTGGCTGATAGCACCACGTCTAGCCTATAGTATTGCGCACCGTCATTTTCATGAGGTTTAAGGTTGATGTCTTTCCTGTATTGTGCACGTGTACTAGTGACGCCATAAAGGAAATGGATGGAGATTCTAGGATCAAAATGGAGTCAATTGTGTCAACTAATAAAAAGCAAACAGGGAGCTAGAGAGGTGGCACAGTAGTCAAGAGAGCTTACTGCTCTTGAGAAGATCTGACCTCAGTTCCCAGCAGCCATAGCAGGGCTGTCCATCATCTGTAACTCCAGTGCTGGGGACTGATGCCTCTGGCCTCTTGAGGTATCCCCATGAATGTGGTGCACTTGAACTCATGCAGGCACCCGTACATACACATAAAGCATTCTTGTTTTTTTAAAAAAAGGATAAAAAAAGTTAATAAAGCTGGGGGTTATGGAGGAGGATTTCTTACACCTGATGGTCTCATACTGATAGTCATAAAATCCCACCAGAGGCACACATCCACACAGACGTGAATTCACAAGCTCGCTCAGAAACCAGTTCTTCACTCTCCCCTCCCACCACTGTTGTCAAGCGTTAGCGAGTCAGAATACCATACTTAGTTCTTATTTCTGTTTCCTCTCCAGTTCTCTCCTCCTTCCCTCCCTCCCTCCCTTCCTCCCTCCCTCCCTCCCTCCCTCTCTCTCTCTCTTCTTCCTGTCTACCCTTCTTTTTTCCCTCCCTCTCTGGTAGGATCTCATATAGGCCAGGCTAACCTCGAACTCACCACATGGACAAAGGGTAACCTTAAACTTCTAGTGTTGCGGCCTCAGACTCTTCACTGGTGGGATAACACATGAACACTACTGTGCCCGATTTATGCAGTGCCAGGGATCAGACCCAGGACCCTATGCATGCTAGGCAAGTACTCTACCAAGGGAGCTACTGCCCCTCGCTGCTGCTGGGCTCCTCTTCTCTTCCTTTTCTTTTCTTTTTTTTTTTTTTGTAGCACAACAAAAAGGCAGCATAGTTTCCTGGAAGACGCTGACTGCTTTTGCTGAAGTTGTATTGGCACACTGGAAGGTGACTTTTTAAATGCCATTTTTTTAATTTTTGAGATTATAATATAGTTACGTCGCTTCCCCCTTTTCTTTTCCTCTCCCTAAACCCTCCCATATATACTCCCCACCTCCAGCTTTGCTCTCCTTCAAATTTATGGCATATTTTCTTTAATTGATGACACACACACACACACACACACACACACACACACACACACACACACACACACACTCCTAAATACATAAAATACAATCTTCTCAGTCCCTATGATGTTACTTGTATGCATCTGTTTTCAGGGCTGACCATTTGGTATTAGATAAGCAATTGGTGTGGTCCTCCCTGATAAGAGTGCGTCTCCCGATTTCAGCGTTCCTCTGTTGCCTGCAGCATTTTAGGGCCCAGGCTTCAGGGGCTTCACCCCCGAAGGTGACTTTTAGACACACTTGTAATGGAATATTCCTGGTCTTCCCCACACTGAAAAGACTTCTAGAGAGTTAAGGCACAAAAGCCTCGGAGAAGCTCCTGACAGCCGGGGCTCCTCTGGGCTGCCCAAGAGAATTAGAAGGACGTTTATATTTCTAGACCTTAGGTCAGTCCAAGCATCTTGCCCAAAGCCCCTGGCTGTGGTTACAGGTGCAAGGCCCAGTGCGTAACCAGGCAAACACAGGGCTTCTCAAAGCATTACTTTATTAGAGCCATAGATTAAAGATCCTTTGGTGCCACCTTATGCTAAGTGTGAGGAATTGCACCCACTTAAGCTGGCTTCGTGGTTATACTCTCCATTAATTGAAACAAGGACCCTACATTTTTGTGTGTCACTATAATTAATTTCCGTTATCAAATTTAACACAATAAAAGCAGTAATTGTATTGGATAACATTAAAATGAATGATTCAATTTAAATACTTGTTTGGGCAAATATTTGTGAGAAATGTATATACTTTGTATTAAATTTTTCCTCTGTTTATGTTTATGTTTATGGATATCCTAAGACTGGTTTGGAATGAGGCACGTGAATACGACTCTGCATATAGTACAATTTATGGGAAAGTCAGATAGACCAAGGGAAGCAGAGTGGTTGCCTGTGAGCAGCTATGGCAGTCAGAACCTAGAAGGCCATAGTTTAATTCTCCCATAACCCTGTGAGGTTAGCATGACTATATCCATTCTAAGACTGGGAAAGGGAGGCAGAGAGATTTACTGACTTGCTTAAGGTCATGCAGGTAATAAATTAGCCAAACCAAAGTCTGAAATTTAAAACTATGTATTTGGCTGTAGTGTCTACAGCCACTCTGTGTATTATCTCTAACATTAAGACAGTAGAAGGGATATATGTGTATATATGTAATTCACTATATGGAGTAAGTGGTCACATATTTCATCTTATTTAACTTTGCACTGACTTTCTGAGGAGCATATGCTCTCCCTTCAGGAACCAGAACCCCAGTGTGCAAGATCAAAAAGAATAGCTGACTCTTGATCTGCATTATTTCACAGCCCACTTCTTTGGCAGAGATGGGAGGGGGAGGGGGTCAGGCAGTAGAAAGAGAAGGGGGCAGAGGGCCGGGGGGGGTGTGTGTGTGAGATTTGCTCTTCTGCTATGTAGCCTGTGTTTTTACATGGGCCCTGATATGAACATCACTGCTGTGATTCCATGGCAATTCTCAAAAGGTTTCAGATTTTTTAAACCGCACATTTTAGAGTTTTGAACTAGAGATGCTCACCTTGTATTAATAATGATGCATGTCTTTTTTTTAGATCAATGGAGGCATTTCTCATCCCAGATGGGTGTGTTCTAGATATTCAAGGGGGCACCAAAAGTCAACCCAAGACAAACCCAAGACAGTGGTTTCCAAGTTTGTTTTCTCACATGGAGGATTAACAAAGACATGGGAGCAAGCAAAGTGGAAGCAGGCTTTAGTGTGTAAGGTTAAGGAAGAGAGAAACTCCCCCAGATAGGTAAAGCCACCATGACAACAGTATTAAAATGTCTAGGGGCTTCTATGGTTGGGACTGAGGTGATTTCTATGATATGGATTAAGTCTTTGAACATATTACAGACTGAATCAATTATAGGGCTATCCAATGTGTGCATTTTCTGGCCCAACTGGGGAAGTGATCATGCACTGTTCATGTACTGCTCACCAAGTTAATGGTAGCTGAGGACCATCCCAACCCCTGTCCACCTCTAACTTTTGTGAGACGCTGACCTTGTCTGCCTGTTAGCTCTCAGCTCTGGCCAATGTTGCTACTGCTGACCTTGGAGGTGTGCTGGCTGCTAATCAAATGGTGGTCTTTGGTCTCACATTTATATGACCTGCTTGTAGTGCTTCCAACCACGGTTACTAAGATGTAGCTTCATTTGTCCTTGGTCACTCCATATTTAATGCTTTGTCTGCAGGGTGGTACAGGTTGGTCTTTTCCCTGAAATAGGTGGGGCTTTTAGGGACTATATTTACTTACAATTTAGTCTGTTATAGTTAGCCACCTAAGAACCAAAAGAACAGGAAAGGACATAATGCCTTTCATGTGTGTTCTCTATGGTAGTGGTTCTCAGCCTTCCAGATGCTGCAACCCTTTAATACAGTTCCTCTTATATTTTTGGTTGTAGTCCTAGTGGGGAGTCCTGTGGAAAAGTCGGTGGGGGGGGGGGAGGAGAGAAGGACCCAGAGGAGACAAGAACACTGCAAGAAGACCAACAGAGTTAACTAACCTAGACCCATGGGGGCTTTCAGAGATGGAAACACCAACCAAAGAGCTTGCATGGACTGGACCTAGGTCCCTTACATATGTGTAACTGATGGGCAGCTTGGTCTTCATGTGGGTCCCCTAGTAAGTTGAGCGGGTGCTGTCTATGACATGGACACTGATGCCTGCTTTTGATCGCTTCACTCTAACTGTGCTGCCTTGTGTTGCCTTAGAGGATGAGGAAGAGCTCAGTCCTGATAAGACTTGATGTTCTGGGGTGGGTTGGTGTGTGGGGGGTGGCTACATTTTTCTGAGGATAAGGGGAGGGAGGGAGTGGGAGGAGAGGTTGCAGGAGGGTACAATTGGGATGTAAAGTGAATATATATAAACAAAAATTTAAAAAAACTTAAAAATACAGTTCCTCATGCTATAGTGACCCACAACCATTAAATTATTTTTCATTAATTCTTTATAACTGTAATTTTGCAACTGTTATGAATCACAATTTAAGTATCTGATATGAAGGATATCTGATAAATGACCCATAGGAAAATGTCATTCAACCTTTAAAGGGGTAGCAACCCACAAGTTGACAACCACCACTTAGCAGAGCAATAGTATCTTTTATAGGGCTGGATTTGTGCATAGGTTTTGTTTGAATTTGACTTTTCTCATGGAATATCTTATTTTCTCCATGTATGGTGGTCAAAAGTTTTCCTGGATATAGTATTCTGGGCTGACATCTATGGTCTCTTAGAGTTTGCAAGAGATCTGCAAACTCTGTTGAAAAGTTGGGAGGAATTCTGATATGCCTGCCTTTCTATGTTACATGGTCCTTCCCCCTTGCAGCTTTTAATATTCTTTCTTTGTTCTATACATTTAGTATTTTGATTATTATGTGACTTGTAAATTATTATTATGTTTATAAGCACTTATTTCTTTAGGTTGGGGAAATTTTCTTCTATGATTTTGTTGAAAATATTTTCTGGGCCTTGGATTTGGAGGCTTCTCCTTCTTTGATTCTTATTATTCTTAGGTTTGGTATTTTTGTAGTGTCCCAGATTTCTTGGATATTTATATCAGGAATTTTTTTAGGTTAACATTTTCTTTGACCAATGTATTGATTTCTTCAATCATATCTTCTGCACCTATGATTCTCTCTTCCATGTCTTGTACTCTGTTGATGATGCTTGCGTCTGAAGTTCCTTTTCTGTTTCCTAGGTTTCCATGGCCAGGATTTCCATAATTTATGTTTTCCTTATTGCTTTTATTTCCATTGTCCAATCTTGAACATTTTAATTCATTTCCTTCACCTGTTTGGTTGTATTTTCCTGTATTTTTAAAGGCACTTTATACATTTCCTCTTCAATGCCCCTATCATCTCTACGAGGTTGTATATAAGATTACTCTCTTGTGCTTCAGCTGAGCTGGGATATCCAGGACTTGCTATAGCAGGATTGCTCAGCTCTGGTGGTGCCATATTTCCATGACTGTTGTTGATTTTGATCTTTTGCTGGCCTTTAGCTATCTGGTTGTCCCTGGTGTTGACTGGATGTTTCTGATGCTGGCATGACTCCTCGGGAAGGCAGGAAGATCTGTGGGCCTGACAATGAAGCTCAGGGAACAGCACACTGCTCACCTCTGCTGGCTCTCCATGGAAACCTTTTATATGCCGTCTTTCTTTTCTATGTTTATAATCTGTATTTCTGAAATGGCTAGCCAGCAGGATTTTGATGCCATAAGTGTAACAGCGTATGTGAATGAAGTGGCTGTTTTAATTTCACAACTCATCTTGGGATATGTTTAGCATTTCATATACTTAATCTAGACATTGGAAAATCCCTTTCTTTAGAGCATTTAATATGAGTGTTTGCATTTCTGAACATATGCTGTAATCCCTTTACATATACATCATGTTTCCTGAGTGCCAGAAGCAGTGCTCTGAGGTCCAGGCTCGTCTGGGTGCTCCTCGGCTACAGTGTGGAGACTGATCACATGCACACCCACCCCGAACTGGCCACCCTGACTTGTGCCACTGCCTGATCCTTTTCTACGTTGAGAACTTATCATTGGCAAGGGGCCTCAGCAAAATGCTGGATGGCACCAGACATTGAAGATTCACTGAGGACAGGACAGAAGGATCAGAACTAGGGCTCTAGGTTGAAAATAGGACATTAATTATTTCAGGTAGGGGCTGGATCCTGGAATAGCTTTTGGCTTGCACGACAGCTCTTTGTGTAGGTCTCCTGTTGCTCAAGTGGCTGCAATAAACACAAAAACAGACCCTTGGTAAGACAGACATAGGTGGCATGGCTTGCATTGTCATTTCTGGGCTGATGATTTTCTAGACTCATGGTTCTCCTCATGCTTTTTTAACTGAGTCTGGGGGAGAGACCCACACTTCTGTTTCTTCTTTAGATCTGTATTTAATTGCTCTCTATCTCTCTGTGTCTCTGTCTGTCTCTGTCTCTCTCTCTGTCTCTCTCTCTGTCTCTCTCTCTCTCTCTCTCTCTCTCTCTCTCTCTGTTGTTATGTGATTGAAAGAGAAATAATTTATTGGAGTGCTGAATCATAATCAGAGACAATATCTCTGAGGTGCTTCCCAAAAATTTTCCAGAGCAGTGCAATACAAATGCAAGTTGATGCCAGTCTCTACACTAAGAAACTTCCATCACACTGGAGGAAAATTCTACTAGGTTTAAATGGTTTCCTTTTCTATTATTATGATCTTATTAGTTAACGTACAAATAATGGTTTCATTTAAAATTTTAGATGTATATATCATTGTACTTAGCTCGTATTCACTATATTCCCCCGTTACATTTCCCATCCTTTTCCCTCACCGCTGTCTGCCCTGCTTAAACAGTGCCCTTTCTGGCCTCATACATGTATATGTATATACATTTCTATATATGAGAGAAAATATAGAATATTTGTCTTTCTTCCCTCATTCCCTTTTCCTGTTCCCCTCTCCCTCCTCCATTTAGACATCTGCCTCTTCCCATGTACTCCACATAGTCCTTCTTTTAACTTCTTTTATTTTGAGACAGGGTTTCATGTATCCCAGACTGGCCTTGAATTTAAGGATGATATTAAACACCTGGTCCTTCTGCCTCCATCTCTGAAATGCTCAGATTACAGTATATGCTACCATATCTGGTTTGTTATAATATTTAATTGATAGATATTTGGGGTAATCCCATTTGCTACTGAGAATAGTGCAACAATAAAGATGGGTCTATACATATCTTTGTGGTATGCTGATATAGCTTTTTCTGGTATATGCCTAAGGGTAGCATATATAAATGATATGGTTGTTCTATTTTGAAGTTTTAAGGCATCTTCACAGTGACCAACACACTGGCTATACCAGTACATAGTCCCACTATCACTCAGTGTTCCTCCCCCACCAAACTAGGCAATAGTTATCTTTTGTTGTTTGGATTTTTTTTTTTTTTTGGATGTTGGTCATTATGCCTGGGATAAGATGTAATCTCAGTGCAATTTTCATGATTCACATATTTATGTTTTTAGTGGATTTGTTAATGTTATAGAGTTTTTTCACTGTCAGCCCACGCCTAAAACTCCAAAGAAAGAAACGATGGACATTTTTAATCCATTCATGGGCCGATTCATCCACCCATCATACAGTATTTCGAACATGGACTCATCATGTTCATTCTGATAATTTCAAAGTTAAGATGAGTTGGGATTTAAATTTGCTGCTGGCTTTCAGCTTTCCAGTACAGTGTGCTTCATATTTGTCTCAGTTCATGCCTCAAAAAATCCTCAAATGAAATTTTGTGGGGAAATGCAAACTTATCAAGAAAGGTCTGCGATTACTTGCTAAGATTTCCAGTGCCCAAATAAAGCCTTCAGTTTGACCCAGAACCTCTACCTTCTGCCTAATCTCCAGCCTCTTTCTTCAATGCTCTTATAATGCCAACACCATTGCCTAGAGGTGGTTGGAGTCTTATCAGGGGTCACTGTAGACCTCTGGCTTCTTGGTTTCCTGAATGGATGTGCTTATCAGCTAAAGTATAGGAAAAGGCTCTCACACTTGGAAGGAGTCAGGCATCACCTGCATCCCTCCTGTCAGTAGCTAGCAAGTCTGAGTTGCATTTGGCAAAGGGATTCATTAGAGTAACTCCTACTCACCATCCTGTCATCAAATGCAAGTATTGCTATTTCTCTTAAATGAAAGGTATAAATCAGGCAGTTGCTAAACTAGCTCATCAGGTGGAAACTTTGCAATCCCGCAGAACTCTAGTCTCTTTTATGAACTAAACACTTCTGGAAAGTTACTTACTAAAACCAGGAATTCTATATTACTATGCTGTTTCTCTGCCTTTTCAAATGAACACTATGGGACCATAACAAAGTCGATGGGAGAGGTGGCTAAAACAATAACTATAACTACAGAATGGCTGATATCATAAAAATTCTGCACATGTAATGAATTCTTACCGAAGGTCATGCAGGATCCATGAAAGGTCAGAGGGCAGTGGATGGGTCTTTCCCTGTGCTGCTTCGGCTCTGCATGGGTGGGTCTGTGAATACTTCCACTGCTGAACCCCACATGCCTTTCACAGAAGCTCACAGAGAATTTAGGCTTGCTTGGCAGAGGTAATTGATAAGTTGGTAATCGATTGATAATTGATAACTTGATAAGCTGCACCTGGAGTGGGGCCTCTAGCTTCTGATTCTTTTTGCATCAAAGGCGGTTTGGTTTTACCTAGGGATCAGCATTCTAACATATGGTTCAGGTTACTTAATCAAACACTATTTTGTCAAAGGACTTATTCTAAATCAAAAGAGAAAAGGCTTTAATGTGGAACACAGAGAAACCATCATCCAAAAAAAAAAAAAAAAAAAAAAATCTAAAGAAACAAGATTACTCCCTGTCTCTTTTCCCATTTGATAGACCCAAGTGTGTCTGGACTTAATTTGTAGTTATTTCAGGCTACAATAAAGATTTAGGTTATAAATCTTGGCCCTACACAGATGATCCAAACATATCAACTCTTTTGACAGTCGCTTTTCCTAGAAAGTCCAATATAGTCACAGCCTACTACAGAGTGTTCCTTAGGGTGCAGCGAGGCAAGCCAATAAAGGTTACTTAAAGTTTCATCTTTCACTGCAGGACCACTTGCTCAGCGGTGGCACCTCCTGCAATGGGCTGGACCATCCTACATCAATCACCAATCAAGAAAATGCCTCACAAGCTGTGCCCACAAGACAATCTGGTGGGGTCATTTTCTCAGTTGATGTTCTCCCTTCTTAATGACTCTAGCCTGTGTCAAGTTGACATAGAACCTGTCCGGAACACATTGCAAGTAAAGAGGGGAATGAAATGTTAATTTTTCTAAAAAGCAAAAAAGGAATAAACAACACAGTGAAGAATTACTGAACTGAGATCTAGCAGAGGATGGGATTCTGGATGTGGACATTTGCCTGGTTGCTTTTGGTGGGGACCTGGAGGGGACTACAATGACTCTGAGGTAAGGTTATGGGGCTAGCATCTAAGTGGTTTGAAAGGTATGTGTCCCTAAAAATAACAGCCCTCTTGCTTGTTGGACTAGTGTAAAAATGAAGGAAACCAGTTCTGGAGAACTCTACACTTTTCTACGTGTATGAGCATCATACAATAAGAGCTCTGACTACAAGTGCCTCCAAGAGGAGTGTGGGCTTGTGGCCAGCCCAGGCTATAGATATGGACAGCACAAATTGGATCTGGTGGGCTTTAATAATAATAAGAATGCTGGGTAGGTAGGGAAGTGGTGGTGGTGGATCTGGGAGGAGTCAGGGGAGGCAAATATGATCAAAACACATTGTATGAAATTCTCAGTAACTAAGATCACAGACAAATAAAACAGATGAGTTAATGCCTGGTGGATAGGGAAGCAGATGAAGGTAACATCTGGAAGAGTGCAATGTTACTATTTCTTTTAAATTGGTCCTATAGCTAATCCTTATGCTTATGTTAGACTTCATAAATTAACAATCAGATAGTCACTAATAGAAAATGCAAGAGTGTATCTTTCAAACAGGGAAAGTGCCATTAAAAACAAGGCAAAACCAAAGCTAATCAATAATGTGGTGGTTTGAATGAGAACTTTTCCCATAGGCTCAGATGTTTGAATACTTGGTACATGGCTGGGGGTGCTGTTTAGGAGCCTTGCTGGAGGAAGCATGTCACTGAGGGAGAACTGTCGGTGTTCCAAACATCACTCCATTCCGAGTTCACTGTCGTCACTTCACAGTTGCAGTTCAAGATGTAACCCCTCAGCGTTCTTCTCCTGTTGCCCTGCAGTCCACTTGCTGCTGTGTCTTCCTGCCGTGATGGACTCTTAATTCTCTGGATCCATAAGGCCAAACAAACCCTATCTTTTATAAGTCACCTTGGTCACAGTAATAGAAAAGTAATTAATACAAATATTATGTAGGAGAGCAAGAAAAAAAGAAAGAGTATAGATCTATCAAAAAAAAAAAAAATTAGAAAGTGCATGTCAAGAGGGTTGCAGCTCCAGAAACATCAGAAATTACATTAGCTATAAATAGAATATATGGTCCAGGTAAAAATACATATGTGTAAGAAACACACACACACACACACATGCACATACATGCACACACACGCACACGCACACACATATGCACACACACACGCACACGCACGCAATCATGTGCACACACACAGACACACACACAGAGACAGACAGACAGACACACACACACTTCTAGCAGTTTACATAAGGTAGAATGATGATAGGCAGGATACGGAAGGGATTAGAATAAATCTTGAGGATTAGAATAAATTTTAGTCCCATCCATGCCCTATTTTATTTTTAAAATGGGAGTATCCATGTGAATATCAGATGAAACAGAAGTTATGAAGAAAGCCTTAACAGAGTTAAAGGGCTTTTCTTTCTAATGATGAAAGGCTAAATTCTACAGGAAGATATGGCAAACCTATATTCATATGCTCTTACTAGGATGTTGCCGATATGTATGGCATGAAACCAGGTAGAACCACACACAGGTAGAGACTAATCTGCCAGTAGGAAAATTTCAGCACACAGCACTCATTCATTGATAAAGCAAAATGACAGTGAAGCAAGATAAATAGAATCTGACCCAACAGTCTCAGCTAGGTTGATATCCGAACATAATGAAATTGATTAAAAAATTAAGGAGCTGGCCGGCGAGATGGCTTAGCAGTTGAGAACACTCCCTGCTCTTCCAGAGGTCCTGAGTTCAATTCCCAGCAACCACATGGTGGCTCACAACCATCTATAATGAGATCTGGTGCCCTCTTCTGGTGTACAGCTGTAGATGCAGACAGAACATCAATATACATAACACATAAACAAATCTTTTTTTAAAGTTTATTCTTGTTACATCTTAATAGTTATCCCATTCCTTGTATCCTCCCATTCTTCCCTCCCTCCCATTTCTCCTTATTCCCCTCCCCTATGACTGTTCCTGAGGGGGACTTCCTCCCCCTGTATATGCTCATAGGGTATCAAGTCTCTTCTTGGTAACCTGCTATCCTTCAAATCTTAAAAAAAATTAAGGAGCAGCAATGCTATTTCTGAGAAGTCTGGGATACATTCAAGAGACCGAACCTGAGAATTCATGCAGTAGAAGGAGCCCAGGTAAAATAAAATAGAAGAGACAAATTATGCATTAAGATTATAGCAGAGACCTTCTCAAGCTTACAGAAGGAAGTGGTCCCCCAACACATGAAGGGCCCTCCTTACCTTCTTGTGCAGCCCCACTCCCCACCGCTCTCCACAAAAACAAAACAACAAAAATAAACTTAAAATGGATCAAATGCCTTAATCTAAAACTTGAGACACTGAAATTTCAAGAAGAAGACATAGGAGGTACCTTTCAAGATCCCGAAGAAAGCAAGAACTTTTAAATAGAATGTTCATAGTGCAGGAAATAGCCCCGGGGCCAATAGATGGGACTACAGTGGAAATAAAGTAGGACTTTGACCTTTGTCCAGCAATGTCAAACAATCTGAGAGGAAAAAAAAAACCTTCAATTAAAAATATGTCTCCAAGCCTAGTGCGATGGGGCGCACCTGTAATCCCAGCACTCAGGAGGCAGAGGCAGGAGGAACTCTGTGAGTTAGAGGCCAGCCTAGTGTACCAAGTGAGTCCAAAACAAAACAAAACAAAACGAAAATGCCTCCATAAGATTGGATTGTAAGCAGGCTTGTAAGATATTTTCCTAATTAGTGATTGATATGGGAGGGCCCAGCCCACTGTGGGTGGTGTTATACCTGGGCTGGTTGTCCTGGGTTCTGTGAGAAATCAGGCAGAGCAAGCCATAAAGAGAAAGCCTATAAACAGCATGCCCCACCCCCATGGCCTCTGCATCAGTTCTTGCCTCCAGTTTTCTTACCTGACTTCCCTCAAACAATGGACTATGATGTAGAAGTGTCAGCCAAATAAAGCCCTTCCTCCTTAACTTCCTTTTGGTCATGCTATTTTATCACAGTAATAGTAACCTAACTAAGGCAAGTTGGTACCAGGAGTGGGGGATTCCTGTGACAGACCTGAGCAAGTTGTTCTTGGGAGGATTGTGGAAAGGCTTTGGAACTTTGGGCTAGAAAAGCCACTGGGTATTGTGAACTCAGTGAGCTGTTCTGTAGGAGCTTGGATGACACGAATATTGACAAGCAGTGCAGACTATGGAAGCCTGGCTTGTGAAGTTTCAGAGAGAAGCGAAGACTCTACTGGGATTTTGAGTGAAGAACATTTACTTCTAGTTTGCCAAGGCTCAAGAATCAGCTGTGATTAATAAAGTACTCAGAACCACTAAGGGGAAACCTTTGTTTTGCTGGGACACTTGATGCTGGTCAGCTGGATCTGAGAAATTAGCAATGGTTAAAAAGAGACCAGCATCGTTGAGGTGAAATCTTCTCGGAAGTGTTTTGTCAGAGGCAGCACATAGAAGCTGTGTTGTAGAGGTGGCCAAGGTTGTACCTCATTCTGGAAAACTGACCTTGGTAGTGGAAGAGTCACCCAGGTCACACTGGTTTTGAAGGCATGAAGGAGTCGTGGAGAGCAGCTGACGCTTAGCACTGTGAGAGGCCAGGAGAGGCCATTGGGGAAGGTGCAGGCTCAGTGGCAGTTGAAGGCCCAGGACTGAATGGGTCATGGAAAGAAGTTGAGGTTTGGCACCATGAAGAGAGCCTATGAGTGGCTGTTGGTCCGAGTGCATCCCAGTTGCAGCAGAAAAACCCAACATTCTGGAGATGCCAGTACAATGGGATGACCACCAATTGCAGCAGCAGCAGTGGAGTGGAGCCACCCAGAACCTAGGAGACAAGCTGAGGGTGGAGCTGGAGAAGCCACCCAAGTATTTTGCAGGAGCCCAGAAATGAGTGGATCCCTGACATTGGACATTGAATTATTTATGCTGTCTGTTGCAGCAAAACCAAACCAATCCCCCAAACAACAAAGAACAGCAACAACAACAAACCCCCAAATAAACAAAACAGCAACAACAACAACAACAACAACAACAACAACAAAACCTTTTTGATGAGGAAAGAGAACTACACCTTTCTGCAGGTATAAATATTAGTATTAAGAACATAGTTAAAGAATATACTGCTTTGGAAAAGTGGCAGTAATATGTTCTTCTCTTGTAAGTTCTATAGCTGTAGCAGCCATGAGTAGCAGGTAGGTTTCTAGCACCATGCATGCATTTCCTTCTGTTGAGGGCCTTTAACGCCAGTTAAAATGTTCCTTGTTACAGTCAATATAAGTGCTGCTGTTGCACCTTGGAGCTATCTTGCCCGACTTTGTGGTTCATAGGCATTGCACTGTGTTCATTGTGTGTTGACAGCTCAGTAGAACACCTGGTCACTTCTCTTCCTCAGCATCATGCATATAACATCTTCCAGTATTATCCAAGCTAGTCAGCAGGGAGGAAGATTCATCCAAGTCCTGCGTTCAAAGTGCCTGGTATTTTCAGCAGTAGAGACTTCGATTTCTGGGAGGCAGCCAAGGACAATAGCAAAAGCCTGGGTTATTTCTGGAGTCTCTTGGGTTCTCCTGAACAAGTAGAAAGGAGGTTTCTCATACTTAGTCCTGGAGACTTTGTTAGATAGTCTGTTGCTCTTGGAGGGAGCATTATTACTGCATGTGGCACAACTCTATTTAAACTACACACACACACACACACACACACACACACACACACACATACACACATACACATACACACACACCCAATTATATATAGTTACATATATGTGTATTTAATATATAATACATATAAACACGTACATATAATATTACATATTATATATTACAAACTTAGATAAACATGAACTGATATTATTCCAATGGCCTTTCAGCCATTTTTAGCATGGTTTACCCATCCTCCTTCTTCACATCCCAGTTAAAGTCCCCACCCCAGTTCCTCTTCATTACTGTTGGGATTCAGGCTTCAAGCTGTTCTGATATTCACAATGTAAAACTAAATAAAACAGTTAAGTTACAGCCAATGACAGCATAGATGGTGAATTACTATTTCAAATCACCTTTGGTTATAAGTTTTATAATAAGGCTTACAGCATCCGTGACACTCCTCCTCTTCTTCCTCTCTTCCTCCTCTCCTCCTCCTCCTCTTCCTCCCCTCCTCCTCTTCCTCTCCTCCTCTTCTTTCTGTTTTAGACAGAATATGACTATATATCCTTGCTTGGCCTGGAACTCATTATTTTGGCCAGGTTGTCCTCAAATTCACAGCAATCCACCTGCTTCTACCTCCCAAGTGCTGGGATCGAAGGCCTGTGCTACCACATTTGGCCCATATTTGGTCTTTCTCCCCAACTACTGATTGTTCTCTTTAATTTTCTCAAGGCCTAGGATTTTTTTTTAATGGGCTTCAGGACAGAAACATAGCTACTTGGGAGTTACTTGGGGTCAGGAGGGGTTTGGCCATGTCATTGTGAGAGGGAAGAAAACAGTGCTCAACTCAGCATGCTTCTTGCTCAAGCTCAGCTCAAGAGCCGAGTCAGAAATAATGGGGACAGTAATAATGGATTAAACATGACCTGGCAGCGGTTTCATCTGTGGTGCCATAAATGGCAGGTTATGGCTGCATACGTAGATTTGTGAGTCAACTTCCCAGGCATGCATAGTAATCCCATTATCTGCAAACATGATTTGTGCACATACCTCCCATGTGCAGCCTAAGTAACCACCCTTCCAGTGTTGCTGTGAAATGCAATTTGTGTGCAGATGAAAAGTTTACAGAACCCGGGCTGGTGTCACAAAGCTCTACAAAGCTTCCGTGCTGTGCAGCAAGCCTTCTGAATCCAACCCCTGTTGCTCCCGTGGTCTCCTTCCTTATTGATTTCTATCCTGTGGCCAAGTGGGCTGTATGAAGTTTGCAAAATGAGCTAATCAAGTGGGCACAGCAGAGATCCATCTGAGTTTCTAGGCGCTTCTTAGACATGCTGACCATAAATTATATTTGATGGCTGGATCAGGCAAGTGATAGCAGAATACGAAGGGAGAGGAGGCCAGTGGTGTGTGTTTTTATCATTTAAAAGAGCACCTTAGACAAAGGGAAAACCAAAACAGAAGGCATATAACATCCATGTTTGAGGACTTACAGCATCCATGACACTTAAAAAAGAAGTTAGATGCTTTTTGGGGTGCTAGGAATCCAATTCAGGCCATTGTACATGCGAGACCGGTGCTCCAACACTAAGTTATACTCTCAATATATGGCTCTTTTGTTTATCTTGTGTGTGACACTCTTCCCTAGAG
Organism: Acomys russatus; assembly: GCF_903995435.1. NCBI lineage: Eukaryota > Metazoa > Chordata > Mammalia > Rodentia > Muridae > Acomys > Acomys russatus. The sequence goes on along the minus strand of NC_067151.1, from coordinate 14,953,543 downwards.
AGGCATAAACAAACACCTGCTCACCCCAGACAGGAAACTCACCATAGACCTAAGTAATGACACCAACTAAGTCCGACTTGGCAAACCAAGGAGTTACAGGGGACCATAGGTTACTTACAGGAGCATGTGCACCTCAAAGGCGTTAGTGAAGGCATTAGTGACAACTCAGGAAAGATGCAGCCTGGGAGGTTTGTACAACTTGCTTGCAGCTGAGCAGCTTTAAGATCCCTTCTCCTCAGTATCCCTTGCCACTTACACAGACTTGGAGAAAGAGAGCCCTTGTGAATCTTACGGATCTCAGGGGCCTTCTAATATTTGTGAAGCATTAACTTCCTGAGTCTTTTGTTGTTGTTTTGTTTTTTCAAGACAGGGTTTCTCTGTGTAACCTTGGCTGGCCTGGACTTGCTTTGTAGACCAGGCTGGTCTGGAACTCACAGAGATCCACTTGCCTCTGCCTCCTGAGTGCTGGAATTAAAAGCATGCACCACCATGACCACTACTTCCTGAGTCTTAACAACCTTGTTTCAAGATGGAATGCTTTAGTTGTGAAGAAATTGTTTTACAGTATCACCCATAATTTTCTTACCCTCCTTTTGGATGGAGTTCACAATACCTGGCACAAATCTTTACACAAACATACAAAAAGCAGTGCTTGCTAACAGTAGGTGCTCGTGTGAAATTATAGAAAGAAAGTATTCAACAAATTGCAAGGGAGGAAAGACAGATTAATGTCCTTATTTTCCAGAAAAATCAGTAAATTCCCACATTGTTGTGTAAACATCTTGATTTATCTCAAATAGCCAATCATGAAGGAAAATCATTTTAACTGAGTAGTTTTATACCAACATAAATGTCTCACTAAGATGTGATTGTTTGTGGTTTAAAGAACACATTATTATTCAAAATACAATGTGTTAAATCATTGTAGTGCAAATGGACTATCTGGAAGGAAATATTCCAAATAAATTATAAATTATTTTCTGGGGACTCTTTGGGTGCCTGATGGGAAGGATTTATTCTCAGTGTGGTGGTTTGAATAGAAATGGCCCCCATAGGCTCATGCATTTGAAGGTTCAGTCATCATAGAGTGGTACTGCCAGATAGGGGTTAGGAGGTGTGGCCTTGTTGGGGGAAGTGCTTCCTTAGGGGTGGGCTTTGAGGTTTTAAAAGCTTAGGCCAGGCCCAGTGTCTTCTCTCTTCCTGCTGCCTGCAAATCTAGATGTAGAACTCCCAGCTATTTCTCTAGCACCATGTGTCTGTCTGTGTGCCACCATGTTTCCATATGTAATGGTAAGAGATTAAACTTCTAAAATATAAATAAGTCCCAAATTAGGTGCTTTTTTCATGAAAGTTTTTGTGGTCATGGTGTCTCTTTATAGCAGTAGGACAGTAAGACACACAGTCTCTTTTTTCTATGTTTTTCAGTTTGTCTATTTTTTAAACAAACAAACAAACAAACAAAACAAAGTCTCATAAGGAAATGTAAATATAACTTTTATTTGTCAGATATAATTGTTGTTTCTGAGGCTTACTGTCTCTGTCTGCTAGCCTAGGCCTAATCCTGGAAGTTTCTAGCCTCTTGCACAATTGAATCTAGGCCTAGACTATTTTCAGCCTCTGACATTTACTGCTGAAAAAGCTCACCCTTTCTAGATCTTTCTGAATTCTAGTTGGCTGGTTCAACTCAGCTTTTCTGGCTCAAATTCTTCTCCCAGCTGACTGATTCAAGCTGACTTCTCTCAGCTTCTGACTGAATTACTCTGCTTGGCCTCAATCGAACTCTAGCAATATGTTATTATTTCTTGCCTCTTCTCATTTTCTGGCTCGTTCTGTCTCCACCTGTGTCTAGCTTGTTCTCTCTTTAACCCATCTCTGAAAAACTTTGCCAGTAAAACTGCCTCCTTTGTGTGTATGTGTGTCTGTCTCTGATTCTGTCTGTCCCCCCCCCTCTCATACATTGTGCTATTCTCTCTTAACCCAGCTCTCCTGTTCTTGAGAGAGCTGGACATCTCATATTCTGTAAAATCTTTCTCTGATTTGTCACTTTGTCTGCCTCTCAATTAGACATCACTTTCAAATCTCAGTGCTTCTTTCTACAAACTAACTTCACCTTCATTGTTTGGGATTCAAGACGTATACTAAGGGTGTGTCTGTAGTCCAGCCAGAGGGATTAAAGGTGTGTCACTCCAGTCGGATCACAGAGACCTGATTCCTTGTCAAAGCAGCCATGATGCTGAATTAGAACTTCTTTACAGAAATTAAAGGAAAGGTTTTGAGTCTGAAGACTGACTGGTGGGTGCTGTTTTCCACATAGCTCTCACTCCGCTCTTCTGTGGCCTCAGTACGTTTACTTAGATCTTGGATTTTTCTCACCAGGGTTTTTATACTTTTGAGTGTTCAGGCTTTCTGTGTAATTTTAGATTTATCTCTAAATATTTTGTACTGTTGATGTTTTTGCAAGTGGTTCCATTTATTTGTTTGTTCATGTATTTTAGCACTAGACTTAGAAGACTGTGTCCTATACAGGTTCTGTGGCTTGATGGCACCTGAGAAGCCTTTGTCCTTCTGAGAGTCATAGTTCCTGAGGCTTGTCTATAGCTCCTGTGTTTCCAGAAACTTGCACATTTACATTAGTTTCCATGCAGGATTTCCCACATGGACAAATCAAGCTTTTAACTATACAGTTTGGTGCTTATGGCCTTTCACTTTTATTTTATTTTTTTTTAGTTTTTAATTTTTTAAACTTGTTCATTTTACATCCCAAATGTAGCCCCTCCCTCATCACCTCCAGATCCTACCCTCCCTCCTTAATACCCTCTCCCTCCCTTCTCTAGTCCTCAGAAAGGGGAGCCCTCCTCCCCTAACTTTTGACCTCAGCCTATCAAGTCTCATCTGTACTATTGGTATCCTCTTCCTCTGTGGCCTGGCAAGGCTGCCCCACCAGGAGGAAGTGACCAACATGGGGTGGGGAGAGTTCATGTCAGAAGTCATCCCTACTCCCCATATTGTAGGACCCACAAAGAGACTGTGCTGCCAAAGTACTAGATCTGAGCAGAGGGTCTAGGTCTATACCATACATGGTCATTGGTTGGTGCATTAGTCTCTGTATTGTAGTATGGTTATGTGGCTTATGCTTATGAGTGAGTATATATCATGTGTGTCTTTCTGGGTCTGGGTTACCTCACTCAGGATTATCTTTTCTAGTTCCATCCATTTGCCTACAAATTTCAAGATTTCCTTATTTTTAATAGCCAAGTACTATTCCATTGTGTAAATATACCACAGTTTCTTTATCCATTCTTCAGTTGAGGAACATCTAGATTGTTTCCAGATTCTGGCTATTATGAATAAGGCTGCTATGAACATAGTTGAGCAAATGTCTTTGTTGAGTGGTTGAACATCTCTCCTGTATATGCCCAGGAGTGGGATAACTGGGTCTTGAGGTAGAATTATTTCCAATTTTCTGAGAAAGAGTCAGATTGATTTCTAAACTGGTTGTACATGTTTGCACTCCCACCAGCAATGGAGGAGTGTTCCCCTTTCTCCACATCCTCAGCAGTATGTGCTGTCACTTGAAATTTTGACCTTGGCCATTCGGATAGGTGTAAGATGGAATCTCAGAGTCATTTTGACTTGCAATTCCATGATGACTAGGAACGTTGAGCATTCCTTTAAGTGTTTCTCAGCCATTCAATATTCATCTATTGGAAATTTTAATGCTTCATTCTGTTCCCTGTTTTTAAATAGGATTATTTGATTTGGTGCTGTTTAATTTCTTGAGTTCTTTATATATTTTGTATATTAGCCCTCAGTCAGATGTAAGGTTGATGAAGATATTTTCCCAGTCTGTAGGTTGCTGTTTTGTTCTATTGGCAGTATCCTTTTCTTTACAGAAGCTTTCCAGTTTCATGAGGTCCCATTTATTAATTGTTGACCTTAAAGCCTGAGCTGTTGGTGTTCTGTTCAGGAAGTTGTCTCCTGTGCCAATGAGCTCAAGGCTCTTCCCTATTTTTTCTTCTATCAGATTTAGTGTATCTGGTTTTATGTTGAGATCTTTAAACCACATGGACTTTAGTTTTGTGCAGGGTGATACGGATTTGTCTGCATTTTTCTACAAGTAGACATCCAGTTAAGGCCAGCACCATTTGTTGAATGGTTTGGCTTTTTTCTTGAAAATCAAGTGTCCATAGGTGTGTGGGTTTATTTTTGGGTCTTTTATTACTGTTGCTCTATATAGTACTGCTTGAGATCAGAGATGAAGATACCTCCAGAAGATCTTTTGTTGTACAGGATTGCCTTAGCTATTCAGAGTTTTTTTCTTTCAGTTTGTTTATAATGTTTACATTGCTGGATTTCTGGACATTGAACCACATTTACATGCTTGGGATGAAAGCTACTTGGTGATGGTGAACGATATCTTTGATGTGTTCTAAGATTCTGTTTGCAAGTATTCTATTGAGTATTTTTGCATCAATGTCCATACGGCAAATTGGTCTGAATTTCTCTTTCTTTGTTGGGTCTTTGTGAGGTTTAGGTATCTAGGAGACTATAACCTCAAAGAAATAGGCTGGTAATATTCCTTCTGTTTCTATTTTGAGGAATAGTTTGGAAAGAATTGGTGTTAGCTCTTTTTTGAAGGTCTGGTAGAATTCTGCACTGAATCCATCTGGCCCTGGGCTTTTTTTGGTTGGGAAACTTTTGATGACCACTTCTATTTCCTTAGGAGATACAGGGCTATTTAATTTGTTTACCTATTCTTGATTTAATTTTGGTAATTGGTAGCTATCAATAAAATTGTCCATTTCATTTAGATTTTCAAATTTTGTGGCATGTAGGCTTTTGAAGTACGAACTACATATTTTTTGTATTTTCTCACTGTTGTTTTGTCTCCCTTTTCATTTCTGAGTTTGTTGATTAGAGAACTCTCTCTCTCTCTCTCTCTCTCTCTCTCTCTCTCTCTCTCTCTCTCTCTCTCTCTCTCTCTCTCCCCCCTCTCTCTGCCTTTTAGCTAGTTTGGCTAAAGTTTTTTCTATCCTGTTGATTTTCTCAAAGAACCAGCTCTTGGTTTCATCAATTCTTTGAATTGTTCTCTTTGTTTCTAATTTATTGATTTTTTTTTTAGCCCTAAGCTTGATGATTTCCAGCTGTCTACTCCTTTTGAGAGTGTCTTCTCCTTTTTGTATAGACCTTTCAGTTGTCCTATTAAGTTTCTAGTAAGGATCTCTCCAATTTCTTTATGAAGGCGCTTTGTGCTATGAACTTTCTTCTTAGCACTGCTTTTACGGTGTCCCATAAGTTTTGGTATGCTGTGCCTTCATTTTCATTGAACTCTATGAAGGCTTTAATTTCTTTTTTATTTCATCCCTTACCCAGAGGTCATTGAGTAGGCAATTGTCCTTGAGTTTGTAGGCTGTCTGTTGTTTCTGTTGATGTTGAATTCCAGTTTTAATGCATGGCGGTCTAATAAAATACAAGGGATTATTTTGATCTTCTTATATCTGTTGAGGGTTACTTGTGGCCAACTACATGGCCAATTTTGGAGAAGATTCCATGAACTGCTGAGAAGGTATATTATTTTGTGTTTTGGTGAAATGTTGTGTATATATCTCTTAGGTCCATTTGATTCATGACATCTATTAGTTTCCTTATTTCTCCATGTAGTTTCTGTCTCCCTGATCTATCTATTGGTTGGTGAGAATGGATGTTGAAGTCTCCCGCTATTAATGTGTAGGGTTCGATTTATGATTTAAGCTTTAGTAATGTTTCATTGATGAATGTAGGTCCTCCTGCATTTGAAGCATAGATGTTCAGGATTGAGACATCCTATTGGTGTATATTTCCTTTGGCGAGTATGAAGTATCCTTCCCCATCTCTTTTGATTAGTTTTGGTTGAAAGTTTATTTTATTAGATACTAGAATGGCTACTCCAGCTTGCTTCTTGGGTCTGTTTGCTTGGAATAATTTTTCCAGCCCTTTACTCTGAGTTAATATTTGTCTTTATTGCTGAGGTGTGTTTCTTGTATGCTACAGAATGATGGGCCCTGTTTTCACATCCATTCTGTTAGCCTGTGTCTTTTTGTTTGGGAGAGGAGGCCATTGATTTTGAGAGATATTAATGATGAGTAGTTGTTAGTTCCTGTCTTGTTTTGTTTGTTTGTTTTTATTTTTTTTGATGTTGGTGTTGGTGGATTGTGTGTGTTTCCTTTCTTTTAGTTTTGTGGATGTGGGGTTTTTACTTCCTATGTTTTCCTGGGTGTAGCTCATGGGTTCAAGTTTTCCTTCTAGAATCTTCTGTAGGGCTGCATTTGTTGCTAGGTACTGATTAAACTTAGTTTTGTCCTGGAAATTTTTGTTTTCTCCATATATGGTGATTGAAAGATTTGCTGGGTATAGTAGTCTGGGTTGGCATCTGTGGTCTCTTAGTGTCTGCATGACACTGCTCCAGACCCTTCTGGATTTCATAGTCTCTGTTGAGAAGTCAGGTATAATTCTAATAGGTTTGTCTTTATATGTGAGTTGATCTTTTTCTCTTGCAGCTTTTAACATTATTTCTTTGTTCTGTACATTTAATGTTTTGATTATTATGTGGCAAGAGGATTTTCTTTTCTTGTCCAATCTATTTGGAGTTTTGTAGGCTTTTTGTATGTTTATGAGTATTTCTTTCTTTAGTTGGGGAAATTTTTTTTTCTATGATTTTGTTGAAAAATGTTTTCTGGGCCTTGGAACTTGGAGTCTTCTTCTATTCCTATTGCTCTTAGGTTTAGGTTTTTTTTTTTTTTTTTAATGTGTCTCAGATTTCGTGAATGTTTTGTATCAAGGACACTTTAGTTTTAACATTTTCTTCAATTGATGTATCAATAACTGTACCTTCTATACTTGAGATTCTCTCTTCCATCTCTTGAATTCCGTTGATGTTGCTTGTGTCTGAAGTTCTTGTTCTTTTCCCTAGGTTTTCCAACTGCAGGATTACCTTAGATTGTGTTTTCTTTGTTGCTTCAAATTCCCCTTTTAGGTCTTGTATGGTTTTATTAATTTCTTTTTTCCTGTTTGATTGAATTTTCCTGTAATTCCTTATAGGATTTATTCAATTCCTTCATCTGTTTGAATGTATTTTACTGGATTTCTTTGAGTGATTTATATTCCTCCTTCAAGGCTTCTATCATTTTCATCACCTCAGATTTAAAAATCTCCTTATTGTGCTTTGTGTGTATTCATATCTCCAGGGTTTGCTGTGGTAGGATCACAGGTTTCAGGTAGTGTCATATGATTCTGAGTTTTGTTGCTTGTCTTCTTGCCCTGCCTTCTAGCCATCTGGTTATCCCTGGTGTTAGCCGGCCTGGAGGTTCCTCCAATGGAGTCCCTGCCTGAATGTGTTTCACATGGGCCAGGCAGGTTGGGAGCCAGCAGAGAGAGCTCCAAGTTAAAGGATATTTATTAGATCTTTCCTGAGGCCTTCTTGGGAAAGTGGACAATAGATGTTGGAGCCTGCACTCAGCTCAGCTCTATTAGGTTCACTGTCTGTGACCCAGTTGGGTCAGGCAGGAGAGAAACAGGCTGAGAGAGCTTCAAGTTGAGAGCTGCTCAGGTGTCTCCTAATTCTCACTGGTATGGTCCTCTGTTGGTTCACTTTCTATAACCCAGATGGCCTAGGCTGGTAAGCAGCATGTGGGCAGAGAGATATTCAAGCCTAAAGCTGCTCTGGTGTTCCAAGGACCTTATCTAGATAGCAGTTAATGTGGGTTTTTGCCCATGCCTAACTCAGCTCTGCCTGTTTTCTCTCTGTGTCCCAAATGGGCTGGCTAGGCCAGCCAGCAGCGGGTGGGTGGAGAGAGAGCCTTTTGTTGTTTAGACATTCCATATCTGCTTCTAACCAATGACAGTGGGAAAAAAATTAGGCCCAAAGAAAGCAAAACAAGGAAGAAAAAGGTAAGAGCAGAAATCAATGAAATAAGAAATAGAAAAACAATAGAAAAAAGGAAAAGAAAACAATACCAAACATCTAAGAATTATCAGGGGAAAGAGAAAAGATTGAGTAGCCAATGTTAGACATGAAAAGAGGATATTGCTATATACTGCAGACTTCAAAGAGATAATAAATGTAGTTACCACATATGACTTTAGGTACATAAACTTGTAAATTCATATAAGTTGTGTGTGTTCCTTGAAATATAGCCATTCTAAACTTATAAAAGAAGAAAACAATTCAAATATCATCTGTCTATCTGTCTATCAATCATCTACCTATCATTTGTTTATATATGAAAGGAATTGTAATTGTAGTAAAAATTCTCCCAGATGTAATCATTATATGTTCTTTTGCAACAAATTTTAGTTTCTTAAAAAACCTATCAATGTTATCCAAATTTTCAAATGATTAAAATGTTATTTTAAAGTGTTGATAATGTGTAGTTATATTTTTTCTTTTATTTACAGATACTTATAATTTGCATGTTATCTCTCTCATATTTTATGTCTGATTCTGTTATTCCCAAGTCACGAGACCCCCATAGACCCCCATAGACCAGCTGGATGCAATTCACACAGGGTCTTTTTATTGAGCAAGCTTCAGAGGAGGAACGTCCATGCCCCAGAAACTGAGGAAGGTAGCAGCCTTGACTCCTCAGGGTACAGGGTTTATAAAGACAAAAACTGCAAGCAGGGCTTTCCAAGCCTTGGCATTAAGTAATTGGATAAGGGTGTATAGGGAAGTTGGCCATAATGCTGATAGGGTGTAGAGCAGGGGGCTTTGAGCCAAACTGCAAGGGATTTTTATCTAAATTTTTATCTGCTGTAGCATTGTGGGTTCTTCTCCTTATGAGTTGGCCTCCAGGTGTTAACTTTGGGTTTTACCAAAGTACTTTTGTGGGCTTTCCAAGAACATGGGGAATTAGGGGAAGGGGGAGTTAACTCTGGGGACAAGGCAGAGGCCTGGTGCAAGATGGCTTTTGTTTAGTGCTCAGAGTTTCTGCTACCATTATCTTTGTTTTTATGCTTATTATTTCCTTCTTTCAATGTCACTCCTTTTTTCTTTGTTCTCTTCTTCTTTCCCTCTTTTTGAGATTGTAGTATAATTAAATCATTTTTCCCTTCCCTCTTGTTCCTCCAAACTCTCCCATAGACCCTTTCTTGCTCCCTTTCAAATTATGGTCTGTTTTTGGTAATTAATTATTATTGTATATATATGTGTGTGTATTTGCACATGCATATATTCATAAATATAACATTCTTAGTCTACATTACTTGTATGCATGTTCTTAGGGCTGACCATTTGGTATTGCATAACCAGCTGGTGTGCTTCTCCCTGGAGAAGACTGTTCCTCCCATTATCAGTATTCCTTGGCTGACTGTAGCTCTTTGTGTAGGGCTGAGGCCCTCTGTGCTTTTCCTGACCGCTTTGGCATGTCTGTTGGTGTCATCCTTGTTCAGGTCATGTCAGGCAGTTACGTTGGTGAGACTTTAGGGTGTAGCTTCCGACGTTTCTGAGAGACACGATCTCACAGCAAACTCCCTAATCCTCTGACTCTTACAGCCTTTCTTCCCCCTCTTCTGCAATGTTGTGTGAGCCTTAGCTTTGACAATGTTTTGTAGATATATTCATTGCGACTGTGATTCACAACTCTGCATTTCATTTGGTTGTGATTTTCTGTAGTGGACTCCATCTGCTGCAGATAAGGGGTGAGGACTACACTTATTCGTGGGCATAGGGACAGATGTTTTTTGTTAGGGATCATGTTGGTTTAGTAGAGTAGTAGTTGTAGGTTCTCCTCCACGGTCCATGGCCTCAGTACCACTGAGTTGTGGTTAAGATTTTTAGTAGCAGACATAATTTCCATCATGTTGGTCTTAAGTCCAATTAAAAGAGTTGTTGGTTACTACCAAGGTATTCATGTCACTGCTGCACTCACATGGTTATAATGTCATGCTGATCAGTGATGTGGTTCACATGTGTCATAGATCTGTAGGACTGCTTTTCTCCTCTGGATGTCTGCATGGCACATTCTGATATCATGAAAGCTAGACCTCATGGGGAGGCATTTAGGTCACTTCTAGCTCAGGGGCCTCTGTGCTCTGTTTCTGAACAGCTAGTGTCTTTAGTAATAGGGACGTACTTTTCACCTCACTTTCTTAATTTCTTCTTTGACCCACTCATCATTCAGTAATGAGTTGTCTAACCTCCATGAATTTGTGTATTTACTAGAGATTTGCTTGCTGTCAATTTTAAGTTTTCTTGTGTTGTGGTCAGATAGGATACAAAGAATTACTTCAGTCTTTTTAAATTTGTAAAGATTTATTTTGTGTCCCAAGATGTGATCTACTTTAGAAAAGCTTGCGTTTGCTGCTGAGTACAACATGTATTCTTTGGTGTTTGGGTGGAATATTCTGTGAATATTTGTCAAGTACATTTGACATATAGAATCATCAATTAAGTCTGGTGTTTCTCTTTATTTTTCTTTCCAGTTGACCTGTCTGGATTGATGTCAGTCTGTGTTTTTGAATTCAGTAGCAGATTTTAAAAATGAAATTTGGTGCCCCTGAGCTTGTATTTTTGGGGTGTAGTATCTTCTTGGTTAACTAGTCCCTTGATTAGAATGAAGTGTCTCCTTTTACCTCTTCTAATTAGTTTTAGTTTGAAGTCTATTTTGTCTGATACTAGGATAGTGATGCCTGCTTGTTTTCTGGTTCCACTTGATTAGAGCTCTTTTGTCCATCCTTTTACACTATTGCGGTAACATGTTTCTTAAAGTCAAAAAGTAGGTAGATTTTATTTCTTGATTCATTTAGTCAGCCTGGATCTTTTGATTGAAGAGTTGAGGCTATTTATATTTAAAGTTACTATTGAAATATGTATGTAAGGGATCTAAGATGGTGGCGAGCAGTGTGGACCGTGTTTGGAGGCTCCACTGAACAATTCAGGGAATTGCACAGATTTCTGAGCCAGGAACACCGAGGTCCCCACACCACGGCTCCATGGTTCGGAGGGACCAGGGTGCAGAGGACCTGCATGCCCTGGCACACGGGAGGAGTGCGCATTTTCTCGTATCAGAGAAGCAGTGGCAGAGGCAGCAACGGTACCAGCGGCACCAGTGACACCAGCGGCACCAGCGGGTGCAGAGGACCTGCGTGCCCCGGCACACGGGAGGAGTGCACATTTTCTCGTATCAGAGAAGCCGCGGCAGAGGCAGCAACGGCACCAGCGGCACCAGTGACACCAGCAGCACCAGCGGCAGCAGTGGCGGTGGCTGAGGTTTGCAGCTCAGAGCCTTCTGGTGGAAGCGATTGGTGTGGTGGCCGGTGGGAGTTGCTGTGGGAGAGGGGACTCTGGGCAGGATTTGGGTCGCATGGTGCCTTGGGACCCAGACTGGACTCGGCGGACAGTTCGGCCTCAGAGTCCCGGGTTCTGGCTCAGCTCAGCAAGCAATTCTGCCTGAGGCACTAACTCAGCCCAGCCACAGCTCCCCTGCTGTGGCGGAGGCTGGGCGGAGCGCTCAGTTCCGCCCTAGGCACCACCTCAGCTCAGCAGCAGCTCCCCTGCAGTGACGCAGTCTGGGCGGAGTGCTCAGTTCCACCACTGTCACTGGCTCAGCGCAGCCGCAGTTCTGCTGCTGTGACGCAGGCTGTGTGGAGCACTCAACTCCACCGGAGGCCCTAGCTCGGTGCAGCCGCAGTTCTCTTGCTGTGATGCAAGCTGGGTGGAGCGCTCAATTCCACGGGCTCTAAGACTGGTTGGACACAGTGTGCAGTTTGAATCCAGAATTCCTGCCTGAGCTTGGCAGACAGTTCGGGCCTTGAGTCAATAACTGACCACAGCACGCACTTTGGGCCAAAAGCCCCTAGCTGAGCTTGGTGCGCAGTCCCAGCCCAAAAATTCTGGCTGGACCCTATGTGCATTTTGGGCCCAGAATCCCTAGCTGAGCCCGGCAGACGGTTCAGGCCCTGAGAATCTAGCTGAGTTCTGCCCGTGGATCGGGCCCAGTGATCGTGGCTGGACTTGGTAGGGGACACAGAAAGCTGTGGATACCTTGGCCCGACCCAATGCGCATTCAGCGGTCCAGAATGATTGCAGGACCCACAGCACAAGGGAGCTGAGGATCACTGGCTGTGAGAGTCCAAAACAACAGGGCTAACCTCCTAACATCCACACTAGTGAAGCATTAGAGCTTCCAGCCTAGGGAAATCATGAGAAAACAAGTGAATCTATCTTCGGACTCCCTCCATCCAACTCTGGAAGCTACCCAACAAAACAAAGATGGCAAGATGTCTAAAGGACAGTGAAAAAGCATACGCAAAAAACCCCAAAACGACATGGCGTTTCCAGTTTCCAGCTATCCCAAAGAAAACAACCCAGAGAAGTCAAATACAACGTAAATACAAGAAAATGACCTCAAATCCTTAGTAATGAGGATGATAATGGAGGAAACAAATAAAATTCGTAATCAAATGCAGGAAGACGCAGACAAACAGGTGAGAGACATAAAAGAAGCACATAGAGTGGAACTGGAAAAATTGCAGGAAAATGCAAACAACCAGATGAAATAAATAAATAACACGGTTCAAGCTCTGAAGATCTATAAAGAGGCAATGGAAGAAACTCAGGAATATACAAACAATCAGATGAAAGAAATAAAAAAATCAGTTCAAGATCTGAAAATGAAAATGGATTCAATGATAAACACACAGACAGAAGAAAAGCGAGAACGTGAGACTTCAGAGAAGAAGGCAAGCAACACCAAGAGATGGAAGAACGAATCTCAGGTCTAGAAGATACAATCACAGATCTTGAAGCAACCATTAAAGAAAATGCCAAATCTGGAAAACTCCTGACACAAAACATCCAAGACATTAAGGACACCATGAAAAGAAGAAATCTGAGGATAATAGGCATTGAAGAAAGAGAAAATATCAGACTCCAAGGCCCAGAAACTATTCTCAACAAAATCATAGAAGAAAATTTCCCCAATCTAAAGAAAGAGATGCCTATAAACATACAAGAGGCCTACAGAACACCAAATAGAATTGACCAGAAAAGAAAAACTGCCCGGCACATAATAATCAAAACACAAAACATACAGAACAAAGAAAAAATATTAAAAACTGCAAGGGAAAATGGCCAAATAACATTTAATGGCAAACCTATCAGAATTACACCCGACTTCTCAGCAGAGACCATAAAAGCCAGAAGGGCCTGGACAGAGATCCTGCAAACCCTAAGAGACCACAGATGCCAGGCCGGACTACTTTACCCAGCAAAATTATCAATAACCATTGATGGAGAAAACAAAATATTCCATGACAAAACCAAATTCAAAGAGTACCTATCCACAAATCCAGCTTTACAGAAGGTACTAGAAGGAAAACTCTATCCCAAAGGGTCAAGCTACAACCAAAACTACTCAGGAAATAGATAACTATCACATGGCAAAAACACAACTACACAAATGCTCGACTGGAAACAACATCAAAATTAAGACTCTTAGCAGTCACTGGTCATTAATATCTCTCAACATCAATGGTCTCAATTCTTCAACAAAAAGACACAGACTAACTGAATGGGTACATAAACAAGATCCAACATTCTTCTGCATTCAAGACACACATCTCACCCATAATGATAGGCATTACCTCAGGGTAAGAGGTTGGAAAAAAATATTCCAAGCAAATGGTCACAAGAAGCAAGCAGGCGTAGCCATTTTAGTATCGAACAAAATAGACTTTCAACCAAAATTAATCAAAAGGGATGAGGAAGGACACTTCATATTCGTCAAAGGTAAAGTCAACCAAGATGACATCACAATTCTGAACATCTATGCTCCCAATACAAGGGCACCCACATTTGTTAAAGATCTGCTAAAAAAGCTTAAACCACACATCGATCACCACACAATAATAGTGGGAGACTTCAACACCCCACTCTCACTGAAGGATAAGTCATTGAAACAGAAACTAAGCCGAGAAATTACATCATTAACCAATGCCATGGGTCAAATGGATCTAACAGATATCTATAGAACCTTTCACCCAAACAAGAAAGAATATACCTTCTTCTCTGCACCCCATGGAACCTTCACCAAAATTGATCACATCGTAGGTCACAAAGCAAGCCTCAATAGATACAAGAGGATTGAAATAATACCTTGTATCCTATCAGATCACCATGCTCTTAGGCTGCAATTCAACAACAACAGAAATAACAAAAAGCCTACACGTACATGGAAACTAAACAACTCTCTGCTAAATGAAAGGGAAGAAATAAAGAAAGAAATCAAGGAGTTTCTGAAATTCAATGAAAATGAAGGAACAACATACCCAAATTTGTGGGATACATTGAAAGCAGTGCTAAGAGGAAAATTCATAGCACTAAGTGCCTTTAAAAAGAAATTGGAAACACCGCACATAAGCATCTTAACGACACAACTGGAAGCCCTAGAAAAAAAGAAGCAGAAACACCCAAGAGGAGTAGACGTCTGGAAATAATCAAACTCAGGGCTGAAATTAACAAATTAGAAACTAAGAAAACAGTCCAAAGAATCAACAAAACTAAGAGCTGGTTCTTTGAGAAAATCAACAAGATAGACAGACCATTAGCCAAACTAACTAAAAGGCAGAGAGACAGTATCCCAATCAACAAAGTCAGAAATGAAAAGGGAGACATAACAACAGACACTGAAGAAATACAAAGAATCATGAGATCCTACTTTGAAGGCATATACACCACAAAATTTGAAAATCTAAGGGAAATGTATGACTTTCTTGATCAATTTCACTTGCCAAAGTTGAGTGAAGAACAGATAAACAAGCTAAATATTCCCATTTCCCCTACAGAAATAGAAGCAATCATCGATAGTCTCCCAACCAAAAAAAGCCCAGGGCCAGATGCTTTCAGTGCAGAATTCTACCAGACCTTCAAGCGAGAGCTAATACTGATACTCTTCAAGCTACTCCAAAAGATAGAAATGGATGGAAAATTACCAAATTCATTCTATGAGGTCATAGTCTCATTGATACCTAAACCTCACAAAGACTCAACAAAGAAAGAGAATTTCAGACCAATTTCTCTTATGACATCGATGCAAAAATACTCAATAAAATACTTGCAAAACGAATACAAGAACACATCAGAGATATCATTCATCATGACCAAGTAGGCTTCATTCCAGGCATGCAGGGATGGTTTAATATATGGAAATCCATCAATGTAATCCACCATATAAGCAAACTGAAAATAAAAAACCACATGATCATCTCTTTAGATGCAGAGAAAGCATTTGATAAAATTCAACACCCATTCATGTTTCAAGTTTTAGAGAGATCGGGGATACAAGGCACTTTCCTCAACATAATAAAGGCTATATACAGCAAGCCAATAGTCAAAATCAAAGTAAATGGTGAGATATTCAAGGAAATTCCTCTAAAATCAGGAACAGGGCAAGGCTGCCCACTCTCTCCATATCTCTTCAATATAGTACTCGAAGTTCTAGCCAGAGCAATAAGACAACAAAAGGAGATCAAGGGTATCCAAATGGGAAAGGAGGAAGTCAAATTATCCCTCTTTGCAGATGATATGATAGTGTACATAAGTGACCCTCAAAATTCCACCAGAGAACTCCTACAGCTGATAAACACCTTCAGCAAATTGGCTGGATACAAAATTAACCCAAAAAAGTCTGTAGCCTTCCTATACACAAATGACAAGCTTGCAGAGGAAGAAATTAGGAAAGCCACACCCTTCACATTAGCCACAAGCAATATAAAATATCTAGGAGTTACTCTAACTAAGCAAGTGAAGGACTTGTTTGAAAAAATTTCAAAACTCTGAAGAAAGAGATTGAAGATGACTGAGAAGATGGAAGGATCTTCCTTGCTCATGGATCAGGAGAATTAATGTAGTAAAAATGGCCATCCTATCAAAAGCAATCTACAGATTCAATGCAATCCCTATCAAAATACCTACACCGTTTTTTAAAGACATTGAAAGGTCAATTCTGAACTTCATATGGAAAAACAAAAACCCAGAATAGCTAAAACAATCTTGTACAATAAAAGGTGCTCCGGAGGAATCTCCATACCTGATCTCAAACTGTACTATAAAGCAATAGTAATTAAAACAGCATAGTACTGGCACAGCAACAGGCTGGTTGATCAGTGGAATAGAATCGAAGACCCAGATATGAATCCACACACATATGGTCACTTGATTTTTGACAAAGAAGCCAAATCCATTCAATGGAAAAAGGATAGCATCTTCAACAAATGGTGCTGGTCTAACTGGAGGTCTATGTGTAAAAAAACGCAACTGAACCCATATTTGTCACCTTGCACAAAACTCAAATCCAAGTGGATTAAAGACCTCAACATAAAACCAGAGACACTAAGCCACTTAGAAGAAAAAGTGGGAAAGAGCCTGGAACATATTGGCACAGGAGACAACTTCCTGAACAGAACACCAACGGCCCAGGCCTTAATGTCAAACCATTAATAAATGGGACCCTCATGAGGCTGAGAACGCTCTGTAAGGCAGGAGACACTGTCAAGAGAACAAAGCGACAGCCTACAGACTGGGAAAAATCTTCACCAACCTACATCTGACAAAGGTCTAATATCCAAAATATATAAAGAACTCAAGAAATTAAACACCACCAAACCAAATAACCCAATTGGGAAATGGGGCTTGGAACTAAACAGAGAATTCTCAATAGAGGAATATCAAATGGCTGAGAAACACTTAAAGAAATGCTCAACCTCCTTAGTCATCAGGGAAATGCAAATCAAAACAACTCTGAGAATTCCATCTTACACCCATCAGAATGGCTAAGATCAAAATTCAAGTGACACCACATGCTGGCGAGGATGTGGAGAGAGAGGAACACTCCTTCATTGCTGGTGGGAATGCAAACTAGTACAGCCACTTTGGAAAGCTATCTGGTGCTATCTCAGAAAATGGAATAGGGCTTCCTCAAGACCCAGCTATTCCACTCCTTGGAATATACCCAGAAGATGCTCCAGCACACAACAAGAAAATTTGCTCAACCATGTTCATAGCAGCCTTATTTATAATAGCCAGAACATGGAAACAGTCTAAGTGTCCCTCAGTAGAAGAGTGGATAAAGAAACTGTGGTACATATACACTATGGAATACTACTCAGCTATTAAAAACAAGGAATTCCCGAAATGTGGATAAATGGATTGAGCTAGAAATGATCATAATGAGTGTGTTAACCCAGAAGCAGAAAGACTCAAATGGTATATACTCACTTATATCTGCATACTAGCCCAAGTGGCATGTTCCACGAAAGCCTTCACTTACTAGGAAACTGGACATGAGGGAGGACATCCTATTGGACCTCTAAAGAGAGAAGCATGGGAGAAATAGCAAAGTAGAAGGATCCAGAGGTTCCTAGAAACCTACAAGTAGAACATTATGATAGGCAGATTTGGGCCCAGGGGTCCCGTTTCAAACTAAGGCACCAGCCGAGGACAATACAGGCGATAAACTTTAAACCCCTACACAGATATAGCCAATGGTCAGAACATTCTTCACAGTGGAGTGGAGAGTGGGATATGACTTTCTCATGTACTCTGGTGCCTCACATTCGACCATGTCCCCTGTAGGGGGAGAACTGGTGGCACTCAGAGGAAGGACCACAGGTTACCAAGAAGAGACTTGATACCCTATGAGCATATACAGGGGGAGGTAATCCCCCTCAGGAACAGTCATAGGGGAGGGGAATAAGGGGAAAATTGGAGGGAGGGAAGAATGGGAGGATACAAGGGATGGGATAACCATTGAGATGTAACAAGAATAAATTAATTTTAAAAATGAAAAAAAAGAAATATGTATGTTAATTGTGATCATCACATTGTGAATGTTTGGTAGTACTGTTTTTGTTTTCAGTGGTAATTTTTTTTGTTTTAATAATTACGGCTTCATATTTATTCTCTCTCACACACACTCTCTCTCTTATGCTCATTCTGTATTTTCTTTAAGTTTAGTTTGTTTGAGATAAAAAATTAGGTTATTTTTCTTCTGCTTTAATTATGGTAGGTAATTTTTCTGGGTGTATTAGTCTAGGTTGGTCCATAATCCTCTAGCTTTCAAAGTTTCTATTGAAAAAAATCCCTGTTATTCTGATTAATTTTCCTTTACACATAACCTATCTTCATTTTTTCTTGACGTTTTCAATACACTTTCTTTGTTATGTACACTTAATATTTCAACTCTGATATGCTGAGAAAATTTTCTTTTCTGGTCTTGTCTATCTGTTGTTTGGTGTGCTTGTATTTATGTGAGTGTGTCTTTTCTTAGTTTGGGAAAGTTTTCCTATGTTATATTGTTGAAAATCTCATTTATGTTACTGACTTTGGATTGTTTTCCCTCATTTATGTCAATAATTTGAAGATTTTTCCCACTTGTGGTTTCTCACATTTTCTATGTGTTTCTTTCTGCTGTTTAAAAATTTTTCTCTTGCTTATTTTGTCTAAATCCTCTTCCTTATCTTCAAGTCCTGATATTCTATCTTCTGTTTCATTCAGTCTAGTTGTAAAGGTTTCCTTTGAGTTTTCTAGTTTCAATTTCATCTTCATTTCGGCCTTGGTCCCCCTCAATGTTTCTATTTCCTTACTGAATCCCATTTTCAAGTCTTGGATTGTCTTTGTCATTTATATCAGCCTTATATTTTTGTCCACTTGGTCATCACTTAGGCCTTTATTTTCCTTAAGCGCTTTCTCCTTAATTGAGCTGGTTCTTTGTGTCTTTCTTAAACTCCTTGAATCTTTTGGTAAGGTTTATTTTTCTTTAAAATTTTATGTCCAGAGTATTGTCTTGGTGATTCTCATTGCAAAAATTTCTACAGTGTCGATATATGTAAAATATAAGATATTGACTTGATATTTTATATTGTTGGCATTTTTGTGATGAGATCTGGGCATGTGGACATTTTTGTTGGTTCTGAGTCCATTAGACACAGAACAGGTTAAAGCAGAAGTCTCTCTCTCTCTCTCTCTCTCTCTCTCTCTCTCTCTCTCTCTCTCTCTCTCTCTCTCTCTCTGTGTGTGTGTGTGTGTCTTGGTGCTAGAAGGTGGAATTGGCTTTAGTGGAGTGATGTCAGGTGGCAGAGTCAGGCCAGTACACACCATGTGCTTCTTGCTCCAAGCCTGGAGTGTGAGGCTAGGTCTGGTTGCGTGGAAAGTTTGGAATGGTGTGGGAGGGTAGAGATGATATCTAGAGATTGTTTATGATGCAGGTAGGGGAGGCCAACCTAGGATAGGGCACAGTATGTGGGGCCCAGGCTGTATCTGGTGGGCTGGGGAGATGTCATGGATTGGAAGACTCAGCAGGCTAGAGCCTGGAAGAAGTGTAAAGTTTGGTTCAGTGGGGCAGTTGGAAGAGGCACAGAAGGGACCTCTGAGTCTTATAGGTAGATCCTGTTGAAAGCCTAGAAGTTGGCTGTAGTGTGGACAACATTGGCCAGACTAGACCAGGCCCTCCCTTTTCACTTCTGAGACAACTCTCACATATCAGACAAACCTCAGACTCCATATATAGATGGGGCCGCTCTTTAATGAATAATCATATCTACCTCTCTGGATTCTCTTTTTTAAAATATATTTATTTATTTATTAGCATTTCTTATGACTATGTGCTCGTGGGATTGTATGCCACCTCTGTGCAAGTGTCCACAGAGGCTAGAAGAAGGTATTGGGTCTCCTGAAGTTTAAGTTGTGGTAGATATTTTCTTTCTTTCTTTTTTGCCTCAATAGTTTTTTTTTTTAAACAAAATAAAATATAATAAGATAAAGCAAAATGCATCACATTGAATCTGGACAAGGCAAACTAACAAAGGAAGATAGCCCAAGAGAAGGCATAAGAATCAGAGACCTACTTGTCCACATGTTCAGGAGTCCCATAAAAGTACTAAACTGAAAGCCATAATATATACGCAGAGGATCTGCTGCAGTTCTGTGTAAGCCCCATGCTTGCTGCTTTAGTCTCTGTGAGTGCATATGAGCTTTGCTTAATTTATTTAGAGGGCCTTCTCCATCCCCTCTGGCTCCCACTTTCCTTCTGTTTTCTTTCTTTCTTTTTTTTTTTTTTTAAGATTTATTTATTTATCATATATACACAGTGTTTTGCCTGCATGTACACTGGAAGAGGGCGCCAGATCTCATTATGGATGGTTGTGAGCCATCATGAGGTTGCTGGGAATTGAACTCAGGACCTTTGGAAGAGCAGGCTGCTCTCTTAACCTCTGAGCCACCTCTCCAGCCCCCTGTTTTCTTTTTCACATGGTTCCCTGAGCTCAGAGTAAAGAGATTTGATGGCAACATCTCATTTCAAGCTATGTGTACCAAGGTCTCCCCCACCATACCCTGTGAATGTCTGACTGTTATTCTCTTTATTTGCTCCCATCTGCATGGGAGGAAGCCTCTCTGATGATAGCTAGATAAGGCATTGATCTTTGAGATTAGCAGAATATCACTAGGGAACATTTTCTCGTTAGTTAGTTTGTTTTTTGACCAGTATTATCTGGTTTAACCCTAGGTCTCTGGGCTATAGTCCCTGGTTCTTAGTCACCCAAGTAGTGTCATAGTGTCAGGTATGGGTTCCATCTTGTGGAGTAGACTTTAAGTCAATGTCATGGGCTGGTTACTCCTACAAGCTTTGTGCCACCATTGCCCAGGCACATTTTGCAGGCAGGAGAGATTTAGATCAAAGGGTGTGTGGCTGGGCTGTTTATGTTTCTCTTCTGTTAGCTGCTGAATATCTTCCAATATAAAAGACACTAGAACATGGGATGAAGGTGCTTTGTAGGCACCTGGTCAGCCTCTCTGTGTTCAATGAGTTGTGTGGGTGTTGTCTTCACCAATGGGCCTTGTTGTCTCTTTGTGGAGGACAATCTTTTGCATTGATAACAGCCTGGGTTGTTGGATTTCAATGGAATCCCTTTGGCCAACAACTCAATTGGATGTAACTCAGTCCTGGTACAGGAAGCTTCATTTGGTGACAAGAGGTAGTCAGTTGGAGCGCCATCGCCCTCATTATTTGGAGACTTTATTCAGATTGCTTTCATATATTTTGGGAAGTTTCCACTGCATCATGTTTCTCTACTGCCTCTCAACCCCACCCCAATTCTTGCTTTCTCTCCTTACATTTTCGCCCCCAATCCCTTCTTTCCTCCTGCTCCCTAATACTCCCATTCTTGTCCCCCAACTTCCAGTCTCAGTCAACCCATAAAAATCTATTCCATTTACTCCTCCCAGGGAGATCTACGTATTCCTTCTAGTCCCTTCCACTATGCCTAACCTACCTAGATCTATAGATTGTAGTTTGGTTATCATTTATTTAATGATTAATAGGCACATATAAGTAAATACATACCATGTTTATCTTTCTCGGTCTGGGTTATCTCACTCAGAATGAGTTTTCTTAGTTCCATCCATTTGCCTGCAAATTTAATGATGTCATAATAATCCTTGTACAAACATCCCACATTTTATCTATTTTTGTTGTTGTTGTTGAGGGACATATTTCCAATTCATGACTACTGTGAATAGAGCTGAACATGGTTGAGCAAGTGTCCTTGTAGTGGGATGAAGTGTCCTTTAGGTATATGCCCAAGAACAGTATAGTTGGATCTTAAGGTAGACTGAATCTCATCTTTCTGAGGAATCACCATATTGATTCCTACCAGCAATGGAAGAATATTCCTCTTGCTCCATATCCTAATCAGCATGTGGTGTCACTTGTTTTATCTTAGCTATTCTGACAAGTGTAAGATGACACCTTGAAGTCATTTTGGTTTGACTTTGCCTCATAGCTAAGAAAGTTGAACATTTCTTTAAGTGTTTATTAGTCATTTTGAGTTTCCTCTGTGGAGAATTCTCTGTTTAGCTCTGAATCTCCATTTTTTAATTGAATTGTTTGGCTTGTTGATGTCTAATTTCTTGAGTTCTTTATATATTTTGGATATTAGCCCTCTTCAGATGAAGAGTTGGTGAAAATAGTTTCCAATTCTGTAGGCTGACATTTTGTCCTATTTACAGTGTTATTTGCCTTGAAGAAGCTTTTCAGTTTCATTGGGTCTCATTTATTAATTGTTGATATTGATACCTGTGTTATTGGTGTTCTATTCAGGAAGTTGTCTCCTGTGCCAATGCATTCAAGGCTGTGCCACACTTTCTCTTCTATCAGGTTCATTTGGTTTTATGTTGAGGTCTTTAATCCATTTGGAGTTGAGTTTTGTGTAGGGTGATAAGTATGGATCTATTTGCATTCTTCCACATACAAACATTCAGTTTGGCCAGCACCATTTGTTGAAAATGCTCTCTTTTTTGTCCATTGTGTATTTCTGGCTTCTTTACAAAAAATCAGGTAGATGTGTAGATTTATATCTGGGTCTTCAATTAGATTCTGTTGTTTAATTTGTCTGTTTTATGTCAGTACCATGCTGTTTTTATTACTATGGCTCTGTAGTACAACTTGAAATGGGAATGACGGCAGCCACAGCAGGTCTTTTATTGCTCAGGATTGTTTTTGCTATCATGGGTTTTTGTGTTTCCATTTGAAGCTGAGAGCTGTCGTTTCAGGTTTTTTGAAGAATTACGTTGGGATTTTGATGAGGATTATATTGAACCTGTTGATTGCTTTTGGTAAAATGGTAATTTTTCTATGTTGATCTTACTGATTCATGAGCATGAGAGATCTTTCCAGCTTCAATTTATCTTTTCAAAGCAGTTTTTATTATACAAGTCTTTCACTCCCTTGATTAGAATTATCCCAAGATATTTAATATTATGCGAGGTTGTTTTGAAAGATGTTGTTTCCCTGATGTCTTCCTCAGTCCATTTGTCATTTGTATATAGGAGGGATACTGGTTTTTGTGAATTAATTTTGTATACAGTTATTTTATTGAAAGTGTTTATCAGCTGTAGAAGTTTTGTGGTGGTCTTTTAAGGATCACATATTTTAATATCATATCATCCACAAATGATACTTTGAGTTTTTCCTTCTCAATTGTATACACTTTATCTCCTTCAGTTGTCTTATTGGTCTGGCTAAGACTTCAAGTACTATATTGAATAGGTACGGAGAAAGTAGACAATCTTATCTTGTTTCTGAATTTATTAGAGTTGCTTTGAGTTTCTTCCCATTTAAGTTGATGTTGGCTATGGGTGTGCTGTCAACTTCTTTTATGATGCTGAGGTGATGCTGAGGTATGTCCCATGTATCCTTAATCTCTCCAGGATGTTTATCATGAAGCGGTGTTGGATTTTGTCAAAGGCCTTTTTTTTTTCATCTAATGAGCTGATCATTTTTCCAGTTTGTTTATATAGTGGATTGCATTTATTTAATTTTTGTATGTTGAAACATCCCTGTGTCTATGAGACGAAGCCTACTTCACCATGGTGGATTAACTTTTTGATATGTTTTTTGATTCAATTTGAAAGTATTTTATTAAATAGTTTTTCATTTATGTTCATAGGGGAAATTGGTCTGTTGTTCTCTTTCTTTGTTAGGATTTTATGTGGTTTGGGTATTAGAGTAACTCTGACCCAATGAAAATAATTTGGCAGTGTTCCTTCTGTTTCTATTTTGTGGAACAATTTGAGGAGTATTGGCATCAACTCTTCTTTGAATGTCTGGTACAATTCTGTGCTAAACCCACCTGGCCCTGGGATTTTTTTTTGGGGGGGGTTGGGAGACTTTTAATGACTTCTTCTATTTCAGTAGGGGTTATAGGTCTCTTTATATTGCTTATATGCTCTTGATTTAACTTTGGAAAGTATGTGTTGAGAAAATTATCCACTTCTTTTAGGTTTTTACAGGTTTTAAAAGTATATCCTTATGATTCTTTGGATTTCCTCAGTGTTGGTTGTTATGTCCCCCTTTTTATTTTTGATATTGTTACTTCGGATATTCTTTCTCTGCCATTTAAATTGCATAACAGTTTGTATATCTAAATAATTTTCTCTTTTGTATTGTTCTCTTTGTTTCTATTTTATTGACTTAGTTTGATTATTTCTTGCTGTTTACTTCTTTTGGGTGTGATTTTGTTCTTTTTGTTTTAGAGCTCTCAGGTGTGCTGTTAAGTTGCTAGGATGAGATTTCTCTCTCTCTCTCTCTTTTAATGTAGGCATTTAGTGCTATGAACATTCCTCTTTTTCCTCTCAACAGTGTTTTCATGTGTCCTATAAATTTGAGCATAATGTGTATTTATTTTTACTCAATTTTAGAAAGTCTTTAACTTATTTCTTTATTTCTGTCCTAACTCACTTTTTCATTCAATAGAGAGTTGTACAGTTTCCATGAGTTTGAAAGATTTTTGTTGTTCAAGTCCAGCTTTAAACCTTGGTTGTCTGATAGAACATAGGGGGTTATTTCAATTTTATTGTATCTGTTGAGACTTGCATTGTGTCTAAGCATGTGCTCAATTTTGAAGAAAGTTCCATGAGATGCAGAGAACAAGGTATATTCTTTTGAGTTTGGGTGAGATGTTCTGAAAGATCTGTTAGGTTCATTTGGTTTATAACAATTGTTGGGTCCAGCATTTTCTCTTTAGTTTTCTGTCTGGATGACCTGTCTATTGGTGAGAGTCAGGTACTGAAGTTTCCTACTATCAGTGTGTGAGGGATGACATGAGAGTTAAGCTGTAGCAGTGTTTGTTTTTTAAACTTTAATGTTCTTTGTGTTTGGAGCATAGAAGATAAGAATTGAAATGTCTTCTTAGTGTATTTTTACTTTGATATCTTTCCCGATCTCCTCAGTTTAGTTTTGGTTTGAAATCTTTTTCTTTTTCTTTTTCTTTTTTTTTTTTTGTAGATATTAAAATGGATGCATCAGTTTGTTTCTTAGGTAGATTTGCATGGAATGTTTTTTCAATCTTATAACTGAGGTAATGTCCATCCTTTATGCTGTGGTGTATTTCTTGGATACAGAAAAAAGGATAGGTCCTGTTTCTGCATCCACTCTGTGAGGTTGTATCCTTTTATTGGGGAATTGAGACCATTGCTATTGAGAGATAACAAGGACCAATGATAGTTGATTCCTGTTATTTTGTTGTTGCTGGTAGTGATGGTGATGGTGGTGGTGTGTGTATGGGAGGGGAGGGAGGAGAGATAGAGCCTTTCTTTCTTTGATTTTGCTGGTCTGAGATTATTTATTCCCTGTGTTTTCATGGTTGTAGTTAACCTCCTCAGGTTGGTGTTTTCCCTCTAGGATTTGTAGAGAAATATTGCTTGAATTTGACTTTCTCATGGAATATCTTATTTTCTCCATCTATGGTGACTGAAAGTTTTAGTGGGTATAGTAGTCTGGGCTGGCATCTGTGGTCTCAGAGTCTGCGACACACCTTACAGGTCCTTCTAGCTTTTAGAGTCTCCATTGAGAAGTCAGGTGTAATCCTAGTAAGTCTGCCTTTGTATGTTACTGGGTCCTTTTCTCTTGTAGCTTTTAATAATATTTATTTGTTCTGTAAGTTTATTGTTTTGATTATTATGTAGCAAGGGGTCTTTCTTTTCTACTCCAATCTATTTGGTGTTCTGTGTGCTTCTTGTATCTCTATAGGCATCTTGGTCTTTATGTTAGGGAAAATTTCTTCTATTATTTTGTTGAAAATAGTTTCTGGGCCATTGAGCTGGGAATCTTCTCTTCTCTATTCTTATTATTCTTAGGTTTTTCTTTTTGATAGATTTCATAGGTCCCAGATTTTCTTGATGATTTGTGTCAGTTTTTATTTTTATTTTTTGATTTAACATTTTCTTTGACTAATATTTCTATTTTTTTCTATTGTATCTTCAATACCTCAGAAAAATATCTTTCATCTCTTGTATTTTGTTCATGAAGCTTGCCTCTGTAGTTCCTGTTCACATTTCCAAATTTTTCAATTCTAGAGTTTCCTTCCTTTGGGTTTTCTTGATCATTTCTGCTTCAATTTTCAAGTCTTGAACAGTTTTACTCATTTTCTTGCACTGTTTGTATTTTCTTGGCTTTTAAAAAGGAATTTATTCATTTTCTCCAATTGTTGTCATTTGTATCTTCCTGAATTTCTTTAAAGGATTTATTCATGTTTTCTATTTAAGGATCTCTTATCTTCATACAGACTGTCTTAAAGTCTTTTTCTTGGGCTTCAATCAGGTTGGAATATTCAGAGCCTGTTGTGGTAAGAAACATATTGTCCCAGCTGTTATTGATGTGATTTTACACTGGCATCTAAGCATCCAAGATTGGGATGACTCCAGTTCTAAGTGCTAGCATCTGGGTTTGTGTCTGTTGGGAGTTTTGTTCCTTGGTTTCTGCTTCCTTCCTGGATTTTAGGGTATTGTGATGGATGTGTGCTACCTGGCAGGAAAGTTTCCACAGACCTGTTTCCCTGACCTGCTTAACTGCTGTGCTCCTAGGTATCCCTGCGGTATTGGGGGCTGGGATAATGGGATGAGTTGGGGGGAGGAAGATTGGAGGAGAAGGTGTTTGTGACTCACTGGAGATGGGATCAGAGAGGAAAGGGAGACTGCAGCAGATGTTCTGCTAGGGAATTGGGGGTGAGACTGGGGCCATTGGGACTGGAGGAGCAGAAGGAAGGGTGAATACGTGCAGTCAGCCTACCCACTTCCCTGGCAGGAGCAGCCCGTGGGGGTAGCAAGAGGTGCCTGCTGCGATTGAGGGATAGGTCAAAAGAAATTGGGAGACAGAGGTTAACGTGAGAAGATCTGTGGGATCATCCGGAGATGGGGATAGAGAGTAGGGAGGGCTGCCACGGTGTTCTGCAGAGCTGGGGAGGAGAGGAAGAGGTGAAATTCTAAAGTTAGCCTACCTTGTTCCCTGGCAGGCATGGCCAGTGGTTTAGAATGGAGAGCCTGAGTTGCAGATAGCTATAAGCCACCCAATATGGGTGTTGGGAACTGAACTCAGGTATTTTGTTGCTTTTAAATGCCTCAACAATTTTGAAGCACACTGTTTCCTAATACTGTTGGAGGTCCCTCTGTAGAAATTATCTGGATAGTTTACTTCTGACTAGGTTGTTCATAAAGGACAAATGTCATGTCTGTAGTTTCATGGCCAGATGCTATTAGCATTGTTATTACTGATAAAACTCACTTTGTGCAGCTGGCTGAGTTCTTGCTAACTTTCTTTATTTTAAACAAGTTCTTTTTTTCTTTATGTATTATTATTTTCTTCTGTGCTGTGTTCTGTAGAGGCTTCTCTCTTTCTTTCTTTCTTTCTTTTCTGTAGAGGTTTCTTTAACAAAGCCTTTAGGAATGGAGAGTTTAGTTCTTTTTCCTCTAATGTGTAGTAGCTTCAGAATTTATTGGAATTCTTTTAGATTGAGTATCTTTCTTTATAAAAACTACATAAATCTATTCATTAGTTTATCTTATAAATATTTATTTTGTCTTCTTTGGCTGCAATTCAACATTATTTTATTGCTGAAATTGTTCTAGCTTTGGCTATTGGAAGGTCTCTCAGTCAGTGTCTGTGGCCCTTTGAGAGATAACCCTGCTCTCTCTCTCTCTCTCTCTCTCTCTGTGTGTGTGTGTGTTCACCTGTGCACATGCAAGCTTTTGCTTATATTCTGGTACTCCTGGTTTCTCCTATTTGTTTTCTGTCTCTGTCCCATTCAGTAATTTTTTTCCAAGAAGGCCTGCTGTTTTGTTTTTAATTGAATGATAATACTAGAAGCCAAGGTGAGAGTTCTAGAAGTTTTCATTGCTTCAAGGATATTGGTCTTGTTTTTCAATTTCTTTTATTCTTCTCTCATACATTACATCTTAACCTCAGTTTCCCCTCCCTCCACTCCTTCCGGTCCCCCCTACTTCCCCTATCCTCAAGATCCAGACCTGTTCCTCTTCCATTTTTTTAAAAAAAGGAGGATATTAACCAAACATAGCATAACAAGTTACAATAAGACTAGGCACAAACCCTCATATCAAAGCTGGATGAGGTAACCCAGTGGGAGGAAAAGAGTTCCAAGCACAGGCAAAAGAGTTAGAGATGTCCTGACTCCTTCTGTTAGGAGTTCACAAGGTACTGTTTTATTTATGCTTTCTTGGGTGATAGAACAAAGAAATATATGTATACATATAAGATTGTGTGTATAACTCATTTGCAAATATTTTATATGGAGTAGTTATATTTATGTTAAATGTATGTTCTTACTAATGTCTTTAACTTTTAGCTGTTAGCACACATTCTTTTAGCTTCCTCCCCTTTCTTATTCATGACCGCCCAACTCATAGGTGAGCATGTCCTCAACTATTTCACCTGCTCACTTAATTGTTCAATCCCCTGATTCATGTGTTCAGTATTAGAGATTGTAACTTATACTTTTATGGAAAGAAACATAACTAGAGTTGGCACTGTGTGCAGTTAGCTCCCTTGGCCTTCTTTTCACAGTTGCTATTATTTTTAAAGCAAAGTATTTTTTGAGGGGCAGAACTTTCAAATTTTAGTTAAATCCAACCCAGTTTCCCATGTGTATTTAACATCTTATCTAAAAATAGATATTGCTAAATCCAAGGTCACCTATATTTTCTCCTACAACTTAAACTTTGTGTTTTACATCTAGATCTGTGATCTATTTTTGAGACTTTTTTTTTGGAAGGTGTAAAGTCTAGATATTTTTGTTTCTCTTTTTCTTTTCTCCATACAAGTTTCAACTCTCTAAGAAACTCATTTGGAAGAAACTGTCGGGTCTGTGCTTCGTAGCTTTTGTTCATGGCTTGGCACTCTTCCTGAAGAAACAGAAACAAAATTGTACTAAAAAGAAGGAACTGAAGACAGCAGGCTAAATTAAAGATATCCGTGAAGTCCAAGTTGGTAAACCACTGAGTTTAATTGGGGTTACTTACAGGGGTGTGAGTGAGGGATTATTTATAGGGTGCCTCCAAGAGAGGTGCATCACCAAAGCCCACCTCAGTGTGGGTGACAGCTCACAAAGCTGGAAGTCTGGAATGCACAGCACCACCTGCAGGCAGCTGAACACATCAGCGTGTCCTTTCCTGGTAGTTCAGTGGTCTGAGCCTGTTTCCAGATGTTTGTCTGGTTTGCTTCTTCCAGATGACTTCCAGATGGCTTCCAGACGGCTTCCGTTTCTTTTAGGCATCTCAGCTTGTCTCAATATGTCTCTTAGCAGTCCTACGGTTTATATATGCTTGGGGGTAGGCGGGGCTTAGTGAATCTAGTCAGTTTCAAGGACTTCCTTTGCTACTGAGTTGTTTGTTCCTTAGCTTAACAAGCTAAGTACCTACTCTTAGAACATCCTGGTTTACCTCCCTTTAGAATAGCCTGCATCCCAACGAACTTCTTTCCTTGATTGGCTTTATTGTGGAGGAGACTGATACACAAAATTGCCTTATATTTTGGTGAAACATTGTTACTCTTCAATCCTCTCATTGGCTTACTATTTATACACTTTAGTCATTCCCTCTATCCCAATAGAGATAACATATTGCATATTATTGCAATTCTTCACTTTTGGTATTTCCCTTGGTATTTATCAGCCCTATCTTCTAGCTTTCTGATTCATCAGGCCTGGAAACTAATAATTTTAAAAACTTTCTAACTAAAGTTCTAGTAATTTGCTAACTGATATGGATGATGCTAATCTGGACATTATACTTTGGGGACAAGAGTCCTAGAAATAAAGACTTTAGGACACTTTACCCTGCTTCTCTCTTGTTCTCTGACTTTTGTGCTACTACTGTTCTATCAACCAACTGATTGTCTATCATCTACCTGTCTATCTATCCATCAATCATATATCAACTGTCTATCATCTATCTGTCTATCTACCCATTTATCTATTACCTATCAATTGATCATCTATCACCTATCTGTCTATCATCATCACCACCATCTATCATCTATCTACCTACCTATATATAATCTATTCATATTTATCCATTTTCCCCATAACAGAATTTTTTTTTTTTTTTTTTTTTTTTTGGAGAGAGTTTATCTGTGTGGTCCAGAGTTATCTTTAATTCATTATGTAGACTAGGCTTGTCTCAAACTTGTGTTACTCTTCTTTCCTCAGCCTCCCTTCTTCTGGGATTATAGATACTACTACTATGTCTGCTTATAACGTAGTTCTTATTGTTTTATATAGCAAATACTCATTTATAGTCACCCACACAATGCCATCTCTGTCGATATTCATTTCTTCTTTCACTTTTGAGCTTCCATATTGGACCATTTTGCCTTTTGTACAAAGAACAACTCCTTAACAGTGGCCTTAATTCAGGACCAATAGTGATAAGTTTACGTAAGTTTTGCATTATTTGGAATTTTTCTTTCATCTTTGGAGGATATTTTATTAGCTATGAAACTCTATTATCTCAACCGACTTTCACGCGTGCTTTTCTCTAACAGCTCTGGTCAGGACTCAGAGGACTTTTTGTTAATGTCACTTGATGTTTTTGCTGCTGCTGGTTAACATCTTGGCTTTTGCTGCCAGGGATTATTGTCTTCATGATGCTAGTAGTTTCTTGAGATGCATCTTCGTGAGCGTTACTTGGGACCTGAGAAGAATTATATGCTGCAGTTATCACACTATCATCCTAAGGGTTAACTTGTAGCCACTTCGTTATCTGTGCTGTGTAAACATTTATTCTGCATTAAATTGCTGTCTTCAGAGTGGTCTATAATACTACACTATTTCAAGGCAATTTTATTATAGGCATCCAGGTTTAAAATTATAATTATATAACAAATTGAAAACTTTCACCAGTAGATAAAATAGCTCATCTTTATATACAGTAATGCCTGCAGGGTTACACTCTGTTTTCTTCCATATTAATGTAGTTATCTCTGTTATTATTTGATAATTCTTTTTTATTTTCAATCTTCCCACATTGCACATGAGTTTATTGAAACAGTATATTTAGATTTTTAAAAACTTGATTTGTAGGCTGGCCTGGTCTACAAAGCAAGTCCAGGACAGCCAAGGCGACACAGAGAAAACCCTGTCTCAAAAAACCAAAACCAAATCCAAAACCAAAACCAAAACCAAAACCAAAACAAAACAAAACTTGATTTGTGAAAGTGATATTTTGTTCACGTGCATTTGTTAGGTTTTTAAAAAATTTATCTGGTCTCAAACCTTACTGATGTAAAGTTTCCCCCTTGTTTAGCTTTTGTTTCTTTCTTCTTCTTGGCTTTTGGGAATTAATTTAGTAATTTGGTTAATATCTTTCCCCTGTTTAAAACATTACACTCTTTCAAGAATTAATACTGACATTTTATTGTACATTTTAAAAAGATTTATTTATTATGTATACAGTGTTCTGCCTACATAAACGCTTGTACAGCAGAAGGCACCAGATCTCATTATAGATGGTCATGAGTCACCATGTGGTTGCTGGGAATTGAACTCAGGACTTTTGGAAGAGCAGCCAGTGCGCTTAACTGCTTAGCCATTTCTCCAGCCCTAGTGTACATTTTCCACTTAAGTTTAAAGTAATTAAGTATGCTAAGCCTGTCCCTTGAGAGAAGGATCTTAGCACTTTATTGGAATCTGTGAGATATTTTTGAGTTTCTTAACAATAGCTTTCTGTGTGTCTGTCTGTCTGTGTTAAACATGTGCCACATGTAAATAGTCATCTGAGGGTACTAGAAGAGGGTGTGGGATCTCTTGGAATTGGGGGTGCGGGCTGTACGTAGCAGCTACCCGCTTCTTACTCAGGTGCTGTTGGAGGTCTGGCTTTTACATCTGTGCTTTTTTTTTTTAAGCTGAAACTTAGGTTCCCTCTTCCCCTTCTCTCTTTGCTTTTTATTTCTTCCCTTCTTCTTCCTGGTCCCTTTCCCCTGGTTTTCATACATGTTGCAGCATCTCAGATGTATGCACATCCTCACCAACATAATCATCCTCCAGTTCAGGCTTTCTTCTGGTGACAAATTCCTTCCTCAGGAAGCTCCTCTTTTAGAAGTTCCGGTGGTGAAGAGGTGTCCACAGCAAACTAGGACGATGCTCCCTGACCCTGACCCCAACCCTGACCCTACAGGGGGTTTTGCTGCATACAGAGCTCCTCGACACACGATGAAGGCAGCACCCTCCTTTGCTTTCTGCCTCACTGTGGAGACTCTGCCTGGCACCCTTTTCCTTTTAGGTTAATGCAAATATTCTTTGTGGTATGTAATGCCAGTATATTGTGCATCTTCGTAAATTTCTTTTTATTTAGCTCACTTGTTATATATTGACTTCTCTTGTGAATTTATGTATTTCATCAATTCTAGAAAATTCTTAGTCATTTTCCCTTCAAACACTGCAGCTTCTCCATGGTCTCTATTCTCTTCCCAGGACACTGAGTGAGGATGTATCAAAGGTTCTTGTTCTGTCTCCTACTTCTTTCTATTTATCTACCACAGTATTAATCTTCTTTTTTCTGGATCCTCAATATTCCTTTCAGATATGTCTGTCTATATATTCATATCTAGCCTCCAATCTGTGTCACATTCTTTCAACAGTTATATTTTATATTTAGTTGTTTTTGCTTTTATTATTCAAATTGGTGAGATATTTTTGAGTTTATTAACAATGATTTTTTTTTATTTCTGTGTATATCTGTCTGTGTTAACATAGCCACAGGTAAATAGGTGTCTGTGGATACTGGAAGAGGGCGTGGGATCTTTGGGGCTGGAGCTACCGGCTACCGTAAGCTGCGCAACATGGTAGGAACAGAACTGAGGTCCTCAAGTGCTCTTCACTACGGAGCCATCTCTCCAGGCCTCTCAACATTTATTTTCAGTTGCTCCAAAATCTTTCAAATTCAGAAATACATACCTAATTATTTAATCATTTGATAGATATTAATTCTCTATTCTGTATCTTAAAATTATAAATATAATTTTTGTGGTTTAAATCTTTCGTAGTTAGCATTGACTTACCATTATAAGAGCTTCTTTTCACATGCATTTGCTGGTTTGGGTTAGTTATTAATTTGCTATTTGTTTGCACAGGTGCATGTGTGTGTTTGACTGTGTGTGTGTGTGTGTGTGTGTGTGTGTGTGTGTGTAAGCACACATGCCACAGTGCATGTGTAGAGATGAGAGACACCTTTAGAAGTCAGTTCTCACTTTCCACTTTGTTAAGGCAGAGTCTCTCTTACTGGCTCCACTGGGCTATGTGTTCCAGCTGATGTGACCCACCCAAATTCTGGGTGACCTCACATTGCCATGAGAACGCTGGGCCTGCAGATGCACCCTGACACCGCATCTGGCTTTGTTCACAGGATCTAGGGGTTCAGCTCAACTCCTCAGGCATGTTTGATCTATGGGGATCATCTAGGAAAGCACCAGAAATGGCTTCCCTAAGACACTCTGCTAGAGACAGGAACCGGTGCCCCAAGAAGCTTGAGCATCCTTTGGGAGCCTCAGCTCAGCACGAGACAGTTGCTCACCCACAGGGCTGCTTCTAGCCTGGGATACGCCCAGCAGATAACTGTGTGGCTCCCAACTGTCCCACAGGTTTAACATGTGCTTTTGGAGGAAGTGTGATGAGGTGCTTTCTTTCCTCATAGACTCAGAAATACAATGAGAAATCTGCTGAGTCTACTTGCTTGTGTGTGGTGTGTGTGTGTGTGTGTGTGTCTCTGTGTGTCTCTGTGTATGTGTGTGTGTGTCTGTATATGTCTGTATGTGTTTGTGTGTCCGTCTGTGTGTATGCCTCTGTGTATGTGTGTGCCTGTATGTGTCTCTGTTTTTCTCTGTCTATCTGTCTGTCTCTCTGTGTCTCTACCCCCCCCCCCCCCCATGTATAGGGGTAGAGTGGCAACAGCAGTCTGGACTGAGAGACTTTTACAATCACTTCTTTAACAAGATTTAAAATGTTTACAAACAGCTCTTTGGAAGAGTTTATGGGATTTTCTGTGCGCTGATCAGGCGGTGGTGTTGCTCAGAGTCGTTTTCTGATCCCTCCGCTCACGCAGCTCATGTGGGGATGTAAGTTTACCATAGATAGTTAGATTCACAATGTTCAAATGAGCAATTACCTCTCAACACCAACACAAGCCATGCATACAATTTGGCAGATTGAAGATTACATACAGAAAGGACTTGAAGTTCATTGCAAAACAAATAGAGGAGCGAGAAAGAACATTGCAGGGTGAAAGCCAATGAACTCCTTCTCTTTCCAGTTTTCAGAAAAAGCACAGAAACGCTTTGATACAGTAATGATACTGACAGTCTTAAAGTTGCTCCCCAACATCCTCAGATGCCTAGAGTACACAAACGTTTTCTGTGACTAGAGTCTTGAACTTGCTTTCAATATGGGAAGTTGGCGGGGGAGGTGTGTGGCTAGCTGTGAAACCTATACTTAAAGTAAAAAAGACTGCAGTGTGGAGCGCAGGAATCCATGAACTGCAGACTCATCCCAAACAGCGATCTTCCCAAAGTCCTGAGTGTGAAACGTAGTGATATCTTCTAAAATATACAGTGTCTTTTGCCATCAGAGTCACTGAATTCGGAAAGGACCAGGTTGAGCCGAGTGGGCAGTGAGTGTCACAGCTCTGTAAGCTTGTTCTCTGAGACTGCAACTGGGAATGTGGCTGTGTTGGAGTAGGGACATTCTGGGGAGGCTTGGATTTGCAACTGCTTTTTCTTGACAAACAAACACACTTGGGTCTGCAGAGCCTTGATCCCCATTCAGTTGAAGTGTTTTAAAAATTGCTTCCACTTAGCCAGGCATGGTGGCGCAGGTCTTTAATTCCAGCACTTGGGATGTAGAGGCAGGTGGATCTCTGTAGAGTCTACAAAGTGAGTCCAGGACAGCCAAGGCTAACACGGAGAGACCCTGTCTCAACCAACCAACCAACCAACCAACCAACCAACCAACCAACCAACTCTCTTCCACTCTCTGGGTCTCATTTCTTCCCCCGAATGCAAGAGACAAGGAGGGCACATGCTGGACAAGTCTCCCAACACTGAATTTGATGAACTGTGTGGCCTGAGGAATGTATGTTCCTCCACAGCTCCCTCAGCTGACAGGTGAGACTTCTACCCAAACCACAGCAGAAAGGAATCCTCCTCATGGACCATAACAGGTCCAAACACAGTTTTGGTTCTTAAGCCCTGTTTAGTCCACAGATTATTTTAATTTTAGAAAAAAAAAAAAACCTGTGAAATGACTGAGTGGTCTTTACACATGATTCCTTCTTAGAGAGTACTGACTCCCCCTCCCCAGCACTGTGCAAGAGTGGCTGCGAGTATCCACCATGGCAGATGAAGTGAAACGCTGGGGAGACAGGGAGAAGACTTGGGAGAAGCTGACACTTGGGGACACTACTGGAGTCTCTAAGTCAACCACAACGCAAAGTCTGAGCTGTGTTCACTCTCAGTCTACGTGTTTCCATCTCCAAGGCACGTTTGGGTTTAGTCACTCAAGGCCAAAGATAGTCTAACGATAAGCCCTCCTATTTGAGTGTAATGCGAACATGTGATTCCAATAAAGGTTTGTCACCTGTGATAGAAAACAAAGTTCTAGGTGACTTCCCCCCCCCCCTCATTTTAAGAGTCCTAAGTCTAGATGTACAACTTGAGGCATTATTTGCATTTGAAATGGTGTTTAAGGTATAGGAGATTTGCTGCACGATCTCTTTGCTTAGCCAGCTTCTTCATTAGCGTAACATACGATTCTTGTGGCGTATGCTTCTCCAGGCGCACACCAGGGTGTGAGGTTGGAGAGCACCTGTTCAAGATACCGGGTGTTCCTAATGCCAGCTCTGTTCTCAGTTTCTGAGGGTCTGTTGGTAGGCCATGTTTTAGGTAGGTGCCTGAGTCCCCCATTAGTTTGATGCCTGCAGAGTCTGGGTGTCAGATAGACAAGATTGAATGACTGGCCACACACAGGGTTTCCGAGAGCTGCAGCAGGCTGCCATGCTGACCTCTGCATGTTGGGATGGCACAGTGACCCCGACAGTGAACTTTAGGACTGTCTCTGTTTCTTCAGAACAGCTTCAGCTGATGTTTTATGGGCTTCTGTGGATAGCGACATCATCAAGGGGCACCAGTGGGAGTGTGCGGATCCAATCAAACCAGAGAACAAGGTAAGTAGGTGGGGGCTGGAGAGATGGCTCAGTGGTTAAGAGCGCTGCCTGCTCTTCCAGAGGTCCTGAGTTCAATTCCCAGCAACCACATGGTGGCTCACAACCATCTGTAATGTAATCTGATACCCTCTTCTGGAGAATAAAACACTCATGCAATAAATAAAATAAGTAAATCTTTAAGAAAAAAGGGATGGGCTAGGATTGCTAAAACAAAAACAGGGGACAGCAATAATTGTATAGGGAAAGCTTTTAATTGCCCTGTATCTCTTTTGCCTTTTTTTTTTTTTTTTTTTGACAGAGTGTCATGTAGCTTAAACTGGCCTCAAACTTATGAGGATGACCTTGAACACTTTATTTTCCTGACTTTACCCTACAGTGCACACCACCATACCTAGTTCATGTCGTACTGGGGGCATGGAGCCCAGATCTTCTTGCACGAGAGGCAAGCAATCCCAACTGAGCTACACAGCCCAGCCCACATTTTGAGATGAAAACAAAGACTGGTATTCCGTGACTGTGATAAACACTGTGACAGAAAACAACTTGAAGAGAAAGGGGTTTATTTTATTGAAAAGTTTCTAGCCCATTGCGGAGGGACGTCAAGGCAGGGCCTCAAGACAGAAGCTTGAAACAAACCATCACAGGAAAGCGGCCTTTTGGCTTGCTCTGAGGTATGTTTAGCCAAACCTTTCCTCCACAGCTCAAGCCCACCTGCTTAGGAATGACATCATTCACCATGGGCTGAGTCCACCTGTGTTTATCAGCAAGCAAGAAAATGCCCCCCCCCCAGACAGGCCCACAGGCTAATCTGTAATTAAGGAACAAGCCCCGCCCCTACCAGGTTCATCCAATTGACAATCAAGATTAGCTAGCACAACTGGTAAAAGCTTTTAAAATTCAGAGAAAATGAATCCAAACAGATAAGTAATATAGCGAGCAATAAATTCGTGTTCTAGAAGACAGCAATCAATTTACCTGTGCACTTCACTTTCTTCTTTATTTTAATCAATTGATTGATTGTGCTCCCTATATGGCACACAGATGCCTGCAGTGGCCAGATGGGCGTGTCTCATTCCCCTGGAACTAGAGGTAAGGAGGTGTGATCCACTGACATAGGTGCTGGGAACAGCAGCAGTGTCCTTAGCCACTGGGCCCTGCAGCTCCTCTGCCCTTCATTTTCCGTATTGTGCCTCGCTTTTCTTCATAGCCAAAGGTCACTCTCAGTATTGGTGGCCCAGTGCCTGTCAGCTGCTGGAACATGCCCCAGAGGGTAACAGCTACTGCGTTCGCACCTCAATTTATTCCCAAATATCACAGCGGAGACCAACTCAGTTGGGGGTTTTTGCAAAACTTTTGATGTTGTTCTTGTTGTTGTCGTTTTCGATATGAGCGCTCCGTAGTTCTGGTTATCCCGGACCTGGTTATGAGGACCAGGCTGGCCTCGAACTGACAGGGATCCGCCTGCCTCTGCCTCCTGAGATAGGGTGCTGGTATTAAAGACGTGTCCAACGCAGGCAGCTGAAAAATGTTCTATTTATCGCCTGGGAAGTTTTGGGGAGGACAGAACGGCAAAATGCATCATTTGTTGTTTTCAACAAATATTTAAAGTTTCATAGAAGGTAAGGAGATTAGACGCACGAGTCTAATAGGAAGCATATATGTTTCTGACTGTATGAGTGGGAAAGTAGGTTCCTGAGAACAGCTCAACCAAGGCAGTCTGGGACTGCAGTACCCCGATGCTTCCACAGGGGGCCGCTCCAAGCTCATCACCGAAAATCCCACGCTGCTCTGCTTCAGCGATAGCTTAGGCTGGGAGAGCTATGCATCTCCACTCTTAGCAGGGATTTTGACGTGCAATTAAAAGCACATTAGCAGGGCACTGTGTGAACCAGGCAAAACCATTTTAGCATCAGTGCCTATGACGCTAGCAGCCTCTTCTAAATTACTGCACGTTTACAAATGCAATAGAAATGTGTTACATTTGAAAACAAACTTCACCTAGGATGTTTGTGTCTCCTTTATACAAAAGACAGATTAGTTTTGGAGACAATAATTTGCATTTGAAGTTAAAATATGCTTTATCGGAAGATTATAGTCAGCCCACCTCAAAATCTCACTTCCTCACCTGACTGGGTAGTATAGAATTCAAATTACATCTTGTGCAAACGGAGTTACAGGTAAACGTGCCTCAGTACATCTCAGTATCCTCATCTATGTTTTAGGATGGAAATCCCAGAACGTGTCCATGGTTCCCATGGCATGTCCAAGTCAGCAGCAGCAGCAGCAGTGGCAGCGACGGCGGCGGCGGAGTAAGCTGGGACTCTGTGATGGCTTCAAATATGTCAGTAGCCTTTGATACTCCCATCTCTGGTTAGGGACAGACAATCTTGTAAGACCCCAGTGGACAACTTGGCCGAAAGACCCGAGACTAGAGAAGATACTGCACAGAGGACACGGAGCTAGCTAGCAGACAGCAAGGCGACCACAGAGCCGAGTGAAGGGCTAATCATCCAGACCGACCTCAATTTGTAGCCGTTCTATCGCAGACTCCCCACTGCTGAGATTGCACGCATGAACAGCCACGCTGGGTCACAAAGGCCTTATGTGTACAATTTCAATAACGTAAGATATCACATCACATTGTCAACTTAAAAAGTGAGAGCATATTTAAGTATGGTGTGCCACACCGTTACCCCATCCTTTGGGAGGCAGAGGTAGGAGAACAGCTTGTGAGTTCAAAGCCAGCCTTGTCTGCGTACTGAGTTCTGGACAACCAGAGCAAAAGGCGAGACCCTGTCTCAAAAAACAACTTCCCCCTAAAATGTGCATATTTCAATGGGTTATTTGGCTGTTATGTTTCTAGACTACTGCTTGTACGCTAGAAAGCGGAGCATTTGTGCCCACCCACGCAACGGTGTCACGGTACTGCTGCCTCCGCATTTACACCATGCTTTCTTCAGTGAGAATTTTCTAATGACATTGAATATTTTTAGAAAAAAATTCAGGGTCTGCATCCATTTATTTAACATCGTGCCAACTGTGGAGCAGGAGGGTAGCTTCTGGTTTCCACAGTAGCATATGGACTGTGCTCGCGTAGCCGCGTGCCGGCCTGCTGCCGGAGGAACCTCTGTAACTCGGGTTTGATGGATTGATGCTCTATCATGGCGCATGCGTCGGAGCACTTAACAGGAGCTCAAGAAATCGTGATGCAATGAAGTCAACAAAGGCTACAGGAGGGCATTTGAGTTTCTGTTTTGTGAATTGCTCATACGTGCTACTCATTAGCATTGCGACCGTTGTATCTTATGGGTACGTAACTTGATTTATCTAAGTATTTAACCTTCTGTTTGGTATATGTGGCAAACCTTCCTCTCCTTTTCAAAGCATAAGTGTATGAGTAAGGCTGTTTTTTAACGATAATTGTTACCACATTAATTAATTGGAACCAGTACTCTAATCTGTAAATGTGTTTTAAAAAAAATACAGTTTGAAAAGTGCATTTTGCTTTCTCCAGCTTGCCAGGGTTTTCCTTGGACTTGGAGTTCTCTTGGGGGACATGGGGTGGAAAGGCGAGAGCTATGACAAGTTCTGGGTCTGGGTTGGCAGGTGAAGAAACTGTCCACCCCCCATCTCTCTAGACAGCTTCATGCCTGCCTTGTTACAATTTGGCAGGAGGAGAGGAAGGATTTTTACTTCTAATGGTTTTCTATGACTACTGCCTTCCCATGAAAACATAAAGCCTCAATGTCCTTCCTGGTCTGATTAAAACGACAGTGTTGGGGGGGGACTTGAGATGGAAACAGGGTGCAGTTTCAAATGTCACCTTGACTTACTGTGAGAATAAAGCCACCGTAAATCGAAAACATTGTGAATCAAAGTGAAGACCAACAGAGGCAACTGGGCTAAGAGAGGCTTCCTGAGACTAAAGCACCAACCAAGGACCGTGCGTGGACTGGACCTACGCCCCTACACATATGTAGCCAATGGGCAGCTCAGGCTTCATGTGGGCCCACTAGTAAGGGGAGCGTGCAGTGTGTGTATGGCGAGGGCGGTGTGTGTCTCCGACTTGGACTCTGTTGCCTTTCTCTAATGGGACTGCCTTGCCGGGCCACAGGGAAGAGGACACGCTCAGTCCTGATGCAAGTTGATGAGCTGGGGTGGATGGGAAGGCAGGCTCCTCTGGTCTGAGGAATAGGAGAGGTGGGCTGGGGGGAGAGGGAGGGAGGGTAGGACTTGGACGAGAGGAAGGATGGAGGGTGCAACCAGGATGTA
This sequence comes from Acomys russatus, assembly GCF_903995435.1. Taxonomy (NCBI): domain Eukaryota; kingdom Metazoa; phylum Chordata; class Mammalia; order Rodentia; family Muridae; genus Acomys; species Acomys russatus. Next base: position 14,913,240 of record NC_067151.1, on the reverse strand, counting down.
ACATGGGTAAGTAAATTAATTAGGAAATTAAGAATGCATGTATTATCCCTATCAGCGTGCTCAGGACCCCTACATGGGATGCTGGTTGGAAACACTGACCATAAAGCCTGTGTGTAATAGGCGCTGAGCATCTTCTGTGATTTCTTGACTACTGACTACAGCCTGATTATGTGGGTGCACTTTCGCACCACCGAAAGGTCAAAACATCCTAAAATCAAATCTCCACAAATCAAGGATTCTCTACCACTTCCTCAGAATGGGCACTGGGCTAGATTCCCAGAGTTGCCATGGCAAAATACCAGAGACTGGGAAACACAAATGGTTTTTCTCAATTCTCTGGGTTGGAAGTCCAAGGTCAAGGCATGGTCAGGTTTGGTTTCTTTCATGGCTTCCGTCTTTGGCTTGCAGGTGGCTCCGTTTGCTCACACATGTGCTTCTGTCCTTTGGCCCCCACTTCCCTCTTGTGAGGTGGTCTCCCTATGTAGCCCAGGCTACTTTTAAACACACAGTCCTCCTGCCTCAGCCTCCGTAGTGCTGGGATTATAGCTGTGGTCATCATCCCAAGCAAGACCTCATTGAAATCAGATCAGGGTTTTGAAACATTAACTATACACACTGCCATTCCGACTCAAATTCTGTGGGCGATTTTAGCTCCTTAGCACAGAACACTGCATAACTAAGAGGCTAGACTTTCTCAAGGTAAACTTGCTACACTCAATCTTTTCTCTTAGAAGCTGTTATCAGCCAATACATTGTTGTCTATCAATACAGTAACTGAAAGTCTGGAGGCTGACAAGCCAATTCCTCTTGTGAGTTTCTCTTCTTCAGCAGGAATGGCTACCACCTGCCCTCTGACTGACTATCCATTTTTTTTTTTCTGTTGAGTTTCGATTTGGTTATACCTGTGACATTAATGCAGAAGACAGACTGTCTCTAGTTGACAGAGCTTTGACCTTTGCTTTTGTGTAGTCTGTCTATATGGCTGTGACTGCAGCATGCTAAGCCTTCAAACCATCACCCCAAGGACATTTGAGGGAGATGTTTGCAATCATCTGTGATGTGTTTTCAGCTTATTGTGGGTGGGGACTGCGATGAGAGAGGAAAGCATTGCTTGAGAAGGGGAGGCAGGGTGGGGGGGGCAGGAGGTTGGCAGCAGCCAACAGAGGTTGGTCTCTGCTTCTGGCGTTGACATTGTGTCCGCTGTGACACAGGAAAGGGAAGATCCTCTTTCCTCTTGCCAGCCGACCCGATGGTGAGTATGGGTCCAGCCTTTGCTTTTTACGATCAGTCCCCAACCCTGAAGTTGGGGCAGTCTTAGTGCATTTGTCATTCTGGTTCAGAGGAAATATCAACTCTTAGCATTTCCTTACCACACCAGCTACACCTTTCATGATCATTGGGTGGGTCTCTTATTTTTTTACACATATGAGCAAATACAATAATATTATGTAATCCCACCAACCAGAAATAAGCAGAGACAACCTATTTTGAACAATTTCCTCTACAAATTATCTCGTGAAATTTTATTTAGGCATAGCATTTAATATTAGCCATTATAATCCTCTATAATATTATTCTGACTAGCTAACTAAATTCTATTGTGTGGATGGACCATACCATAGCCTATCCTGCCAGATTCCTTTTGTTTGACCTTTAGGATTATGTCCAATTTTTTTTTTCCTGCATTTCAGAGAGGGCTGTAATAAGCATCTTTCTACAAAAATATCTGTAATAACTTCCCAAGACTCAATTATAGAATTGGAGTTTCTGGTCCGACATCTGTCTGTGCAGCATTGGTTCCTCATAGGCTAGCTAGCCACCAGAAAGATGTGAGGATTTATGTTCCAATGCGCAGACGGTGAGGGCTCCCATTCCTCTGCTCACCCTCAGGCCACAACTTGAGCTTTAGGACCAAACTTTCACTTGCTCACCTGCCAATTCCCAAGTGCTGCTCTGCTTAGAATGTTGAACGCCCTCAAGCATCCACACGGTGATCTAGTGGGTCTAGTGATGGGTCTAGTAAGAGATGCTGTAGACTTACACAGGTAGAGCAGGGCCCCCAAGGAGGTCTGTAGGCTATTTGGGTGTGTCACTGGAGAGGAGCACTGTGACACCTTGGACCCTCCTATCTATTCCTCGCTTCCTGAGTGCAGAATTGCCTCACGAGAAGTTCAAAGCAATGCTCCTCACCACTGTGGACCGACATAGTCCCCAAAGCTATGGATAAAAATAAACCTTTCCTCATAGTGTGTTAATCACATCAGATGTTTTGTCACAGTTACAGGAAGCTGACTAATACGCTGGGCACTATTCTAAGCATGAAAAGATAGTCATGAACAACACAGACACAAAAATCTCCTTGTCTTAGGAAGTTAACGGAAGGTATGTGAGATGTTTATCATTATAAAGTAAAATAAGGCAGGGCAGGAATACAGGGTGCTTTGGTTGGGGAGGTATTCAAGTCGCCACTGAGGCAAGGAAATGGAAGGGCCTGAGAAGGTGTAAAGGAGGCCCGAGCATCCCTAGGGGTGAGCTTTCTGCCAGTGCAAGTGTCCTGAAGTGGAAGTCCTCCTGGCCTGTTCAGGAAGCAGTCATGAGACTGGTAAGGCGGGAATGGGATGAAAATAGGGAGTGTGAGGTGAGTAAGTCAGGTAGGGATATCTACGCCACTGTAAACACCATGGTAGTCCCTGTCCTGGAGGGGGCTTGTGAGCTAAGGAGAGACACCATGCCATTTGTGGGTGAAAGGATTTCTCTGGCTGCTGTGCTGAGAAGAGATTGAAGGAACAACAGGGTAGGTGTGGTATATGGGCTGATGGGAAGGCTACTACAATACATGCATATACCATTTAATAATGGGTACGTGTTCTGGGGGTACCCTGCTGTGTGAGGGAACATCACAGGATATACCTGCACAAATGAAGTCAACTGCACCACTGGGTGACACGACCATACACTGTATGTATGGCCTGTGGGTGACCCACAACATCATTATTTTTGTGTCTGCTATAATTCAGAAGGCTGGGGGTGGTAATTTAGAGTAATGTGTTACAGTGCAGTTGATAGAAAATGATCTCAAGGCAAGTGCAGGGAAAATAGGGACTCGTCATAAGAAAAGCAGAGGACTCAAGGTCCTGACCTGAGCAGTTTGGAGGGATGGTTTTCCTATTCACTGGGGGTGAGGGATACAGCATGAAACCAGGCTTAGAGGAAGACTGGATGCTCAGGGTGGACATGCTACCCAAGGTGCCTCAGATATATGTGTGGAGTTGTCTGGAGGAGCTTTGCACACGTGAATCTGAAGTTAAGAGAGGAGGTCAGCCTGGGAGTTGTATGACTCCCACATCCCCATCCACTCACCCCAGTCAGCGAGCCCATGACAGACCAAAGACGGCACCTACCAGCCAAGTCTAACTTCCTGAATGAACCATGAGCTTTATTGGGGTTGTTTACAAGGACATCGGTGAGGGGTTACTTACAGGAGCAGAAATGCCTCAGCAGCTGCATCTGCAAAGCTCACCTCGGCATCGCTAACAGCTCACAAAAGCTGGGTACATGGAGCACACTGCACAGCCTGCAGGCAGCTGGGAGGGTTGGAGAGTGGACTCGTCAAGAGAAACCTCTTGCAGGAAGCCTGGCTGGTTTCTGCTTCTTCCAGGCAGCTAATCAGGCCCTAGGGTCTTTTCTGTAGCTTGGCTGTCTGAGAGACATCTTTGCAGCTTGGCTTGTTTACTCTGGAAGCTTGAGGGCCTAGCGAACCTGCTCAATTTCAGGAACTTCCTGAAGCTATTTTTTGTTGTTGTTGTTGTCGTCGTCGTTTACCTCCCTGTTTTAGGAGCTTCCCTGCAGGATGGCATGTTTCTATCTCTGAGGAAACTGTTACACAACAGGGGTGGGACGGGTGAGATTCAGGGAGAACTGTCCTTGTCCAGTGGGGTATAATCTGTTTGCGGGTGGGAAGGAAAACCGGAGATACCAAGGAGGCGACACTGGAGTATTCAGTAGGCAAGAAAGAATGGGGTCTAGAACCCAGCACTGGGTTTAGATGACAATGCAAGTCATTCATCCAGCGCCTCAGGAGGAAGAGCAGAAAGGGGGCATGCGCACACAGTAGGTGGCTGTACGGGAAAAGATCTTTATGGAAGGTCTCTTTAATTTTCTTCTAGTTTCTCAGGGAAGTAGCAAAATAAAAGATTATGCATTCAGGGTGAGGAACTTGGAGAGATGCGTACGGAGCGCAAACCTCTTGTGGCTATGTGAGGCGGATGAGGGGATTAATGCTGAGGACCAGGACAGGGAGGTGTCGCTATACACGGAGAGAGTATAGACTCCCAAGATGCTTTGCACGCAGACATGCAGAAGGTGCTGGCGACTCTGTAGTGGGGGCAAGGGAGATGGGAGGATGAAGAGCCACCCTGTCTTGAAAAGCTTCCTAAAGGGCAATGTGTTTTTAACAGGGCCACTCATAATGAAACGGAAGCCTGAGCTTTTATATTTTGGCCAAACAATTAAGTGCACTAGAGCATTTTTTCTTTAATCTGAAAATCTACTATGAGTATTCTGGCAACCTTTGGCTTAGCGTGCTATGGTTGATAAATAGCACAAACGATTTTGAGATGTTGCCAGTCTGTGTGAAGTCTATCCTCATTTTGCAGTGGAAGAGATGGAGCCCCAGAAAGGTGGATGGGGCTAATTACAAATGTCAGAGGAGGGGAAATCAAATGAAAGTTGTTTTATTCACATACAGTAGTTTAAACCGTGGGTTGTTGAACATTAGCTGCATTCTTACTTTGCTTTTTCGAACAGATTCTCTAAGTAGATACGTAAATGCATTTGACAGTGTTTCTGCACAGCACACTAATAGCTGTTGATTGTCAAGGCCCCTTCTAAATATGTAGAAGGACCTTACGATGGTGGCAGCCTCTGACGTGAGGTCAGGAGGCTCCAGTTCTTCTTAGGAAATGGAGTAGTGCAATGCTCTGTACTTCTGTTGCTAGTAGAAAAATTAAAAAGCAAACATCCCCTTTGCAAGCCTGATTTATGGGCTGGAGAGATTACTCAGTAACATGCTTGTTGTGCAAGACCTGCGTTAGGGCCCCAGACACACAGAAAAGAAGCTAGTTGGTTGTGTGCACGTGTAATACTAGCCTGGAGACGATGGGAAGATGGCTCCCCTGGTTTCACTGCCCAGCCAGCCTCGCTCTCATGGAGCTCCAGGGTGGATGGTAGTTCTGAGAAGTGACACTCAAATATGACCTCTGGTGTCCACAGACATCTGCACACACACACACACACACATACATACACATGTACTTAAACATATACACAATATATACACAAATACATACACAATACACATAAGTACACACTATCTCCACATACACACACATACATGTACATACACGTACATACACATATAACACAAATACATATACACACATAATGCATTTACACATACAAACATGCACACACATATATACACATACACACATACAAACACACACACACATATGTATACACACATATACATGCAAACATACACACGTGCACGCATATTAATACATATCTACACACACAAGCACACATTCATACATATACATATCCACACATAAACACACATATACACATATACAAACACAATATACACATGAAAACATGTACACATACACACAAATGTACATGAGAGTATGAAAGTTTCACATAGGATTCTACTGCTTCAGTTTACAGCTCACTATGGTCTTTGATACTGGATTTCATTACATTTCTAAAAAGAAAGTGTGCTCTGTCCTGGCCACTCTTGTACCTAGAATGTGGCAACTTTCCCTAAAATGCAAACGGCACTAGAGATAGTTCATATCTTTAATTCATTGCCTTCACATTGTTTGTTAGTTGTTAGCTTGAAAATATATTTACTAATTCTTTTCTAAATGTCCAGATTGCTTCTAAGAAGACTTGGTCTTTTCCACTTGAGCACAGTCCTTTGAGGGCAGCAAAGATCCTCCACCTCTGAGATGTTTCATGCAGTCCCTGCTGGTATATATAGCGTCCGTTTGTGGCTATTAGAGGGATGAAGGGTCCTTACACCTCAGTTATCAGAGCGTTCGAAAGCCAGGCTTTCCCCTGTGCAGAAGAAGCGAGGGTGTGCCAAGCAGCACTGTTGTGAACTCAGTCATCCACCTCTGACAGTTCACTATCTAATTAATTAATCATTTGATAATTAAAATGACCTCCTTTTGGCTGATATCGGATCCCAAGGAAGGCTCCAGAGAAACTTGACACATTAAATTGTGTCCTGTTCCATTGCGACAACCCTACTGTTTAGGACACGATGTCATATCTGATCACATTGTGGTGAAAGTTGAATAAGATAGGAACTTATTAGGAAAAGCCAGTATTAGACTTACACAAAGTCATTGATTATCCTCTCCTTCAAAGTGAAAGCCATTGGGTAAAGTCACCAACAGCGAGTCTCAATGAGCAGCAGTTGTTCAGGTGACTTTCTGCTTCTGGAGGTAGGTCTCCATCCATTTCCACTGTAAGATTTGCTGGACCACTCTGGACAACATACTGTGCTTTTGCACTGAGCTTGGCATCACCTTAACAATGGGAGAAAACTAGAACACAGAATCCGTAGATGGATTTAGGACACACCATTTTTTTTTTTTTTTTGTCCTCTATTTCCAAAAGAAAAAAAAAAAAAAAGAGCTTCAAGTGCAATAGAAATCTATAGGGAAACCTAAGCCTTAAAGCCTCCCTTGGGCCCCTGTTTCCACAGCAGCCTCAGCCGCCACCGCAGCATTGTGGCTTTTGTGTTCTAGAAATGTGTTCGGTTCTAAGATAGTAAACTGACCTCCACATTGTTATAGGTGCAGTGGACACACCAAATCTGTGGGAACACAGTTCACCTCAGAAACTTCTTGTGCTAAACATTTTAATATGGAGTATGTACAGGCCTTGAAGCATGGCTCCATTGTGAGGTAGCGGAGTGTAGGGAGGGCTCTCAAAGTGACAGTGACCCATGGTTGACATGCTGGGACTCAAATAAGCTACAGAAGACATGGGTGTCCTCGCAAAGGGGATATTGGCTTTCTGTATATAATTAATAACAAGAAAACTGTATCCTGACTTTAAGGTCTGCAGTAGCATCCTGGAACAAAAAGGACCATAAATTAACATCAATTATGTATTAAAACTCCAATTAACCTGGCTGACACTGATATTCTATAACAAGGCACATTTAGATAAAAGAAAAACTCTCTAATTACTTGGAACAGGACCTTCTGACCCACTCTGCTCTTTTATCCCAAGTCCAACCTCATGAAGAACGAAGTGAGGGGGGAGGGAGCTTCACACAAGGTGACAATGCCACACCAGAAGTGTCCCCTGAATACCCTTTCTCCATCAGGCATTCCCATAGGGATGCTTTACCGCACTTGCGTCCTTAACAACAAATGCAGCCACTGCAGAAGGTCATTTCAATATCAAACAGGGGGATGTTCTTTGAGATTTTTTCCCCTTGCAGCCCACTCATCATCAGGCGTACTATGGAGACATAAGGGCCTTGTTCCTTCCAGGCCTCCACTCTGCTTGGCCTCTCTTTCGGAAAAATCTCCTAGGAGACCAGTTCACGGGTCCCAGTCCTGTTTGTACTTCTCCCTGTCCTGCAAGTCTTTTGACTCCTCCTGGTTTCCGTTTGACTTGGGAAGCAGGCTAGTTCCATTCCCCTTTTGGTTTCTAAGTAGCTCTCTGGATTTTGTTCATCTCTGGGCTCTGTCCACTGCCTGGTCGTCTCCTTCAATTCCCTAGGTCCTCACGTGCTTCCCAGTGTGGCTTGATCACCTGGCTTTGGCCACAGTTGCATATGCACCCACATCTAGGTTGTACATTGTGTGCCCCGAAGTATCTCTCTGTTTGAAGACCAGGAAATTAAGGTGAAGATGCTCACAGAATGGACAGAAACAAACAAAAGGCATTGATGTGGGCAGCTACACTGGCGATGAAGAGAACTTTCTAGGAGCGCAGGAGACCAAGCAGAGAAAACAGGATAAAAATGTGGTTTCTCCAGTGTCCTGGCTGGTATGTCCCCACTGCAGCCTTTTCTCGAGACAGGGTCTTCTAACAGCTAAGGCTGGTCTTGAACTTGCTGAGCATGACCTTGAGTTTCTGCTCCTCCCAGCTCCACCTGCAGTGTCCTGGAGTTACAGGCAGATGCTCCCACGCCTGACTTATGTGGCAGTGGGGATCGGTTCCGCGCTTTGTGCATGCAGGCAAGCACCTGACCAACTGAGCTACGCTCTCAGGCCCCTGGTCTTTTCTGGACATCTCTCCGAAGTCTGTTCTCTAGCTCACCCTCTGTGGGGGATGGTGCTACTTACTTTATCTGTGCTATTTACCATGCGTTCAGCCAGGCTTTCCTGCTCACCCTCTTGCCGCTGCACACACATGCACACGCGGGCACGCACACACACACATACACACACACACAACTCTATAAGGAATAAATACTTTCTTCAAGCTCTTCTCTTCCTACATCCCAAATGAGACCAACTTTTTATAGATACAAGTGAACTCAGCTTTTAGCCAAAAACGAAATTTAAAAAAATCAAGAAATGCATCTAAAAAAAGCAGAATTTCTACTTATACATTTGAATAAATATATCCAAGTTCCTCCAGGGCCACAGATATATGTGAATAGATACTTAGATCTATCTGTGGACTAACTATCTAGAACAGATGATTGTGAATAGAGATGGAAGCACATATATATAAATGTGTACACACACACACACACACACACACACACACACACACACACACACACAGAATTTAAAATGTTGTCAACATGGGTGAGGGCAATGAAGATATCACCCAGTATAACACTTTGTGGTCAGAGGAGAGTGCCGGTGGGAGCACAGGGGCAGATGCTGTTAGCTAGTCTGAGGCCCAGCGGTTTGAGCTGGCCTGCTAGGGAAAGCAGCCATTCTGCAGTGAGGGGAAGCAGTTACTCACTCCGTGGCCAGGGAAAGCAGCCCCAGGAGCTGGCTTTGAAAGTCGACTCTCTGCCCTCAATCTGTTTTGGACTATGAGCTCAGGCCCAAGGCTTGCAATCGTTTTCTTGTCCCCGATTTTGTGTTTTTCTGACCTAGATTTGAAAACTCCACTGCCTTCCTCTCTGACCTGACTTAATTCTGCCCTCGTCGGCTTTCAGTGGAAACCTCAGTTCAAGGATAAGCCGGAAGTCCTTCAAGTTTCCAAACAGAAGAGCAAGTTACATAAAGAATGGCTCCGTGCTTTCCCTTTGAAACATGAAAGCCTGAAGACAATGGAATACAACATCCACAGAAAGCTGAGACAAAATTATTATAATCTGATTTATATGAGAGTGGGAAAAAAAACCCGCAACAAGCCTGGGAACCTTTGCCCCCAAACAACTGATGTAAGCCCCTGCGATCTCTCACCTGGCGGACACCCGTAGCCTTTCGCAGGAGTCTTTTCTCCCACAACAGCCAGGAGACCCTTTTGAGAACAATCGTCAGATCACGGAACTTCAGCGCTCAAAACCCCTTAGCAGTTCCCAACTCCCATCTGCCCTCTGCCCGCTTCCCTCAGCAGGGGATGAACTTTGCCACTGCCATGGATGCCTGCTTGTGAGGATTTGCCTGGCCTCGGGCCTTTGCTTAGCTGTTATCTATTATAGAGGCCCCTCTAGCCTACTATATTTTAATTAAATAACAGTCTTCTTGTTGGTCACTCTGTCTCTTGTTCCTCCCCCCCCCCCTTCCGCTCATATTCGCCATTCTTTGCTTTACTGTGTGCTTATTTTAAGTTTCACTTTCTGTCGTGTTTGGGGATGGAACCCGGGGCCTCAGGCCTGTGGCCATGGCCTCGGCTGGCTCCTCGCTCATGGTATTTCTCTCCTGGTAGGATACTGGCACCTTGAGCACAGAGGGTTGGTTTGTTCTCTCTTTACCACCTAGAAGCCACCCTCATGTTATCCGCAGCGTGCCAACGCACTTACCTGCTATGAAGGAAAAGGAAGAATCTCCTATATTCAAGAAACTAGGGAGTAGCACCCACAGACCTCAGTTACAGTCTTGGGAAAGAGCCTCGTATCACCTAGAATACAATTAAATCAGACCCTCAGATTTCTTGGCACCCAAAGGAATCAGCATTTCTAATAGAAAGTCCTGGGCTCTGAGTACTCCACACCATGGTATAAAATGTTTCCAAAGGCTTCTTGTATTTCCCATAAAGCTATTCTTGATAACTCTGTGAAGCCAGTTTTATATCAAAAGCATGTGAACATACTTTATGGGGTATCTATGTGCTTGAGTTAATATACTTTCTACTGATGTAACATGTTTGTGTATTGATCATCTGTTATACAATTTATCATGTCACTGTCATGTAAATATCATCTATCTATCATTTATCCATCATTTGTCATCCAGTTTATCATTAGCTAGCTATCACATGGACATCTATCATCCATGTATCTGTCTCCTAATATATGTATGCATCATCTACCCATACATATATCCATATATGTATATTCTGTCTGTTGATCATTTATTTTCTAATTAGATTTTAAGGGAGATTTGCAGTGTAAGCTTTACATGCAGACTCTTGAAATAAGACAAGTTTTTATTATCTTATCCACCCTTTAATTACCCATTTTCATTATAATTTTTATTCCAGTTAGTCCAGTTGTGCTCTCCGTGCTAAGCTCATTTTATGTGCAGACAGATGCAGCTGGAAATGCATAGACATAATGCTGCACTTGTTAAAATGAGCCTCTCTATTCATTTCAAAGAAGGGGGAGAGGAAAGAGCTGGAGTCTCACTGGTAGCGTTCATGGGAAACATACTAGGATTCTGTGCCTGGCATTTAGTGGAAAGGCAAGTTTCCCCTTTCACCAGTATTTTATGAGAGCATCACTATGTCACAGCCTGGTACCATAACTGACTTCATATTGAATACATATACTGAGGAGACAGTTAATTGGGTTTACAATACTTCAAGACGTCAGGAATTGCTAAAAATGGTTAAAAGTCATTAACATAAAATATAGTTTGATAATTAAAACAAAAAGCTATTTGGAAAATTCAATTATGACCAAAATGAACTCTTGAATGCCAGATCAATAAAGTCCTATCGAGTGAAATAAGATCCTTGAGAAGCACATGGCTATAATCTTAGCAGAGACAAAGCGTGTCAAAACATGAAATCATTAAAGAGTAATGAAAGCTTGCTCTGTACATGCTACCTAATCGCTTTGATTCACACTGTGCCTCTCACCAGTGAAATGGATACAATAGCCCAAGACTCCTGGGGAGGCTGCAAGATGAAAGGAGCAGCTCTAGTCTTTGATAAATGGTATAGGATGCCACTCGAGGAAAATCCACAGAGGCCCAGGGAAGCTGAAGCTACCCAAGTTGGGGAAGCCTGCGTGGACATAGGTGGAAGTTTGAGAGACTTATTTCCAAGTATAAGCAAAGATGTGGAGGTGGGGGAGAGCTCGGTGTTTCCAAGGGACAATAAGGGAACATCTTACTGAAGGTGTGGCTCACCCAATGCAAGCCTGACCAGGAGGGTGTTCATCTGGACGGACCAGCAAGAATGAAATCTGGGCCAACATAGAGAAAAGGAGAGCTTTTCTGTCATTCATTCCACTACCTAAGAGCTTAAGACAACTTTGCTTGCTTACTTCTCATTGTTCCGTTCTTGACAAATAGTTACCTTTATAGTGAAATAACTTGGGATATATGTAATGTTTGTAGCTGCTGTCAATATTGAGAAAGAGTATCATTGCACATTTCTGCATGCCTTTACATAGTCTTTGCAAGCATGGCTCGTAAGGTCACTTATATTTACTGGCCTTGTTGCAAGTTAAACACTCTGTTCTTGTTGGAGTGTTAGGTGGGTTCTCCATCCCCCTCCTCTGACATGTCACACTACCATGAGAATAATTCTCAAACATACATTTTATTTCCTTCACAGGAAGAGTTACTAGAATGACAGCTTGGTGCACAGTGTGTGAATTACTTAAGATTATTATATTTGTAGATTGCCATATGAACTGTTGCCAGTTTATATTTCCATGAGAAAAAAAATGGGAGTGTGCCTTTCAGCTCATTCTTGGCAGAGAAATGAGCACCGAGCAGATTCGTGGATCCCAGGAAGCAGTTTGGCAGCCCTAGGTGGAGAGACTAAACAATGCCAGGCAGGTGCTGCCATCAGGTCTGAACACCCTGATCACGTGTGGAAAGAGAAGGGATGCACCAAGGATGCTCTCCCTCTCTTCTGTTCTTCCGTCCTTCTTAAAAATGAGCCCTTCCCCCTTATTAAAAATACAAATCACCATTGAAATGGGCAAAATCTTGAAATGTAGAATCTTGGATTTATACTATTACGTGAAGTGCTGCTATCTTTCTTTCATACCCGTATGTATCGCCTTTATTCCTGATTTTCTGTTCAGAAAAGAATTAGTGACTATATTGTATAGCTAGATTTTTAGGTTTAAGGATTATTTTCAACGGAGTAGTGACTGGATTCATTATAGATGTCATGTGTATTCGTTACAGATGTGCATACATGTGTACACACACACACACACACACACACACACACACACACACACACACACACACTCATAGACAGACAAATAAATGGTCATTGTACTTCCTAAAGTTAAAGAATCTCAACATTTCTAAATAAGATGTGTAGGTTTTTTTTTTATTCCTTCCTTTCTTCTTCCTTTCTTCTTCCTTTCTTTTCTCTCTCTCTCTCTCTCTCTCTCTCTCTCTCTCTCTCTCTCTCTCTCTCTCTCTCTCTCTCTCTCTCTTTTCTTGAGATAATGGTCTTTCTCTCAGCCCAGGCTGGCTGAGAACTCATTTGATGGCCAAGCTTGCCTCAACCTCTAGTAATTCTCCTGTCTCAGTCTCCCAAGTGCCAAGATTGTAAGTGTGAAAGCGTGAGTTGCTTTGCTTAGCGTCTGGGATCTAAGAGGAGGAAAGTTGAAAATAAAGTAGGCAAATAAAATTTCGCCTCTGTATACTGTATTCCTCTATGCATAGGTGGTAGTGACTTGCCTTGCTGGTAATGGACTCCCCTTAGTTTGTGCCTATCTTGAAATGTCTCTGTTTCTCTGTCAATTTTTAAATCATAGCTCTGTTGGCTACATCAGTCTTGATGATCAGTTATTTAGGTTCAGGGCTTCTGCTTTTGAGTGTCTAGGCTTCTGATGTGTTTGTCGTTGCTGATGAGCTGGTGTTTGCCTGAACACCTTTGTATTTTTAATGTGCCACCTGTAACATATCACAGAAGTCCCTTCCCGTGGTCTGCTCGGCTTCTGCATGCATCACTGGCTGGGTGCTTATTTCTTTCGTTAGGTTTGGTCATTTCCCGCTGTAGCTGTGTAGTACAGATTCCCTATGCCTTTGGCTTTCTCTCAGACCCTTCTGCTATTCTGTGGGATCTGGCTTTGATCTCTTGATTGTACACCAGGATTCTCTGGCATTGTGGTCATGATATTTATCATTTTAATAGCTGTTTAAATATAGTATTTTATTTTACGCTATGACAGCAGTACCACCTGGAGGCCACCTGGAGGCAGCCCCAGCCTATCACCTCTCTCAGATAGCATTTTTCTGCCTGGCTAGTTAGTTAACATTCTTAGCATTTTTCTTTTTAGTGTATCTTTTGTATTTACCTCAAGATCTTTGTGTGTTCATCTATGGGGTCCATCTTTAAACTGGCAGGCAGGTTTTTTAAAAAAAAACCTTTTTATTTTAAAAATATTGGAATGTTTTCACTTGCTTCTTTTGCTCCAAATTTTCTTCTCTGACCTTTAAAGATGCTATAATTTAACTACCTTAAATATGCAACAGAAGCCAAGGTTGCTGTTTTGTCCCAAGGATTTTCAATCAGCTACTGATCAGAATCACTTGAGAGATTTGACTTCACTCCTCTCCAGGCTGCACCATTGGGGGGGGGGGGGAGGTCTATTTAAAGTCTGAGGCGTGGCCTAGCCAGTGGCGTATTTTACAAGTTCCTAGGTGACATGAGTATTTTGGGGTATCAAGATTTTCCCATTTTCCTTCAGTGTCACCATAACTATGTCCAACACCAAGAGATGCTACCTCTTATTTGTCACTCTAACAAACTTCTGGAATGGGTGTTCATATCATCGCTGCAAGATATGTATCATGCGGCTCCCAGCCTCACACTTCTCTAAGGGGTCACATGCATACCATATTTCTAGGTGTTTTAGAGCCAAGCATTGCTTAGAGATGGCCCTTTGCAGTAGAATCTGCTAATGGAGTTTGGAACTTTAGGCAGCCCAAGTAATAGTTCTCTTTTATTCTCTCCCTCTCCCTCTGTATGTAAATGTGTATTTGTGTGTGTTAGTTTACTTTGAAAAATTATTTTTGCTTTGGGTTCCTTAAATCCCTTTCTTCGAGCTCCACTCCAATTCGTCCAACATCAGGTAGGAGAGAGAATGTTAGTGAGGGGTGTGTGTGTAGCTTTCCTTAGCTGCTTTCTGCTGTTCAGGGCTGTTGGATTCCTTAGAGCAAGTCCAATCCTCCTTTCAGGAGATCTCCGACTTCTTCTCAGCAGCCAGGAGCAGTAAAGGGGGAAGCACCAGCAGCCTTCTGCTTTCTGGAAGCCCCAAGTCTCTCTTTGGATCTGGCTTTTACTCCCACTGACAAAGATCATGCCCTCTGCCAGGTGGTGGTGGAGCACGCCTTTAATCCCAGTATTGGGAGGCAGAGGCAGGCAGATCTCTGTGAGTTTGAAGCCAACTTGGTCTATAAAGCGAGTCCAGGTCAAGGCTACACAGAGACATCCTGTCTCAAAACACACACACACACACACACACACACACACACACACACACACACACACACACACACACCAAACCAAACCAAACTAAAACACTACACCCCCTGACAAGGCCCTTCACAGGTGACAAACATCACATGTCCTTTCAGGAAGCAACTATCAGCTGTGGACAAACTGGAGCAGCCCTCATATCCCTCACCTGGGATTAAAACAAAAACGTGTTTACATATAAACCAAAACTTCCACACAACAGTGTGTATGTATGCTGGCATGCTCCTCTCTCTCTCTCTCTCTCTCTCTCTCTCTCTCTCTCTCTCTCTCGTGTGTGTGTGTGTGTGTGTGTGTGTGTGTGTGTATGGTGTTATGGATTGAACCCACAGCTTCTTTCATGTTGAGCACATACTCTGCCACTGAGCTGCCCACTCAACCCTCATGTCACAGCTGTGACCCTAGTAATTTGGGTTCATTTCCTTTCCCAGCTCCACCAGATTACCTTTACTTCTCTGAAGGTTTACTCTTTACTTGGTGAAGATGCCAGTGATAAGTGATGGAAATACCCATTGAAGAAACGTAGACCGTGGTAGCCTGGGAGGGGGAGTTATTTGCCTACGTTAGAACCAATAATCAACAATAATGTTCTTTAATCTGGTAGCACCCAAGCTGTCAGTTTTAGACCATGAGCACTGAGCCAAGAACTTGTTAGAAATGCAAATTATAAGCTGTTTCCTTAGGTTTGCTAACCCAGACATTTAAGAGCAGGGCGAGGCAGGGCTCAGAAATCTGTAGTTTAATAAATTTTCCAAGTGGCTTTGGCACTGAACCAAATTTGAGAGCCACTCTCTAGTGCATGATTCCTACATTCATTTTCATTAAGAAAATATAACGTTCCCATCTATAACCAGCTAAGAATGATGGTAAGAGTGACACTGCCATGGCACCCTTCAGAGCTCTGGGATCCTCTCGGAAGAGAGGGTAGAAAGATCGTGAGAGCCAGAGTTTGGGGAAGACCTTGGTGAAACAGTCTGGACATGACAGGGCCACTGTATTCAAGAACATGACGCAAATGTGGTTGCGTGCACAAGACCTGAGCAAGAGCAAGCCAGGAACTATGCCAACATGAGGTAAGGACAAGGGCACATGAGCTCCATCCCTAGATGAGTAGCTACAGACAGTAGATGTCTTCCAATGGAGGGAGAGTCAATTTTCTGAGGATGGTGTGGACCCTGGTAACCCTCACACAGAGGACCATGTGAGTAGCACAAATTAGGTTTTGTTGGTTATAAAAAAAATAAAAAAATAATGGGGATAGAAAGTTGGCAGGAGGTAGGAAAGTAGAATGGATCTGGGAGCAGTTAGAAGAAAGAGTAGGGCATGAATATCTCAAAATACCTTGCATGCATGTATGTAATTTCCAAAGAATTAATAAAAATACTATAGTAAAAATAAGTGGTCCACTCAAGTCTCAAAGGGGGAATAAACTGATCAGTCTACAGCACTGATAGCACTTCCTTGTCTGTGGGGATGTTTCCATGTCCCCCAGTGGATGCCGGAAGACACAGACAATAGGTAACCTCAAGTATACTATACCTTTTCCTATATACCTTGATAGGATTTTACTTTTTTCCCTCTGGAAGGCACTTTGTGAATTCTTTCATGCATGCTAATTGCTGGCATCATCATTCTTGTGGTCTGAGACAGAATTAAGAAAACCAAGAGTTACGTGAACACAAACACTGGGATGGCCCAGCAGCTGATCTTTTAATGAGACGCCTGGTGACTGTAGAGTGAACGGGAAAAACATAGATACGCTGGGAGAAGGAGTGGCTCGTGCCTCAGGCAGACAGTGGGATGGAGCAAGATTCCTTCATGGCACTCGGAAGACCATCCATCTGAAACTTACTGTTTTCTGCTGGAATTTTCCATTTAATTGTTTAGACCGAGCCTGATCCCAGGTAACTGAAACTGGAGAGCCAAGCCACAGACAAGGAGGGGTTATTGTGCTAAGGCCGTAGCTTGGTATGCTAATTTACTCTGATTATTACCCCAGCACTCATTCTAATCTTCATATTATGATGCTTTTCTTGAAACTGAAATTTAGCTCATGATTTGAGCCAAATGGGAGTGTTGAAGCCAAAACTTAGAGTAAACCGCCTAAATGGCCTGTGGATTTATTCCAAATTATTCATATCCAAACCTCCAGCGTAGGAACAGTTACCCAGCTCTTCTGAAATGAGCCGAGGAGCCAACTCTTTTGTTTCTTTCTCTTCTGACTAATTTCTGAGACAGAAGTAACTAAATTCTCTTGGCTGTCTGTAAATTGTGTTCCTTGGGTGAGCGCCCCATGAACAGTGGAGCCTGAGCACTGTGGGCTCAGTGGCAAAGGTGGATAACAAACTCCCTTTCGTAAACTCTTCCTAGAAAAAAGTAAATTTGGGACTGGAGAAAAATAATTTGGTAGCTACTCCTTTGTTTTTAATTGATAAAACATTCTCTTTCTATTGTGTTTACTGTTTTTCTAAACTCCTTTTCTTTAAAAAATTATTTATTTATATATTTATTTTACATTCCGATTGTGGTTTCTTCTCCCTTCTCTCCTCCCAGTCACTCCCCACTGCCTCTCCTCTTCACCCGGAATGCCCGCCCCCCTGCCCCATCCACTCCTCCTCTATTTTTCTTCAGAAAAGGGTAGGCCTCCCACCTCTATGCATATCAACCAGCCCTGGCATATCAACCTGTAGTAAGAGAGGCACCTCCTCTTCTATTGAGGCTAAACAATGGGGAGAAAAGGGTCCAGAAAGCAGGCAACTGAGTCAGAGAGAAGGCTCCTCTTTTACTGAGATGGTCTGCCTGTCAGCTTTCCTGGTATTTCCTGTGCAAACTCAGTAACAGAAGACCAAGGAAGAAAAAGACAAAGCAGCTCTGAAGCTTTTAAAGAAAAATCTAGTCCATGTGTCAAATAGCACATTACCAGACGTGAAGAAACAGACTGTGCATTTGCATGACATCAGTAGAGCCATTGAGGTTGTTGCCCACTTGCAAGACCCGTCACTACAGTGATGGACGTCAGGATGAGGAAGGACATGTGTGTGTCCTCTTCCTAAGCACACTCCGCCAAGCCAACCTCAATAACAAGCACAGTGGCCTTTCTGGGATACTAAAGCATCTTTTACCATTATTGAGGGAAGCAAAGTTTTCCTCAGAGATACATTTATCATCATTGTACAAGCACACTAGGTCCAGGACCAGGAACTTCTGTGGATGCTGCCAGCCCCACCTTGGGAAGTTTCTTGGGTCTTCAGTGTTCTGGTTCTTCAGACTTTGCAATTCTGTGTATTCTAGATCCTGTGTGTGTGTGTGTGTGTGTGTGTGTGTGTGTGTGTGTGTGTGTGTGTGTCTTCATGTGTATGTCTCTCTTTCTCCCTGCCTGTATGTTTGTGTCTGTGTGTCTCTGTTTGTGTGTGTGTGCACATGCCTGTGTGTGTTTGTGTGCCCCCTCCTTCTCCAAAAGACTGTTGCCCTTACCTCTGAGGGCTCATAACCAAGTAATGCTCTTGAATTCCAGGTGCTTTTGGCAGATGAAGCAGAATCCAAGCAGAGGCTCTTCCAGGACCAGAACTCATCTATTGCTCCTACCAGTCTGTCCAAATGTCCAACTCTCTTCCTCTCTTATCTTTCTCTGCTTCCCCACAGCCCTGGGGCCCTGTGCTTCTAAAGCTAGTCTGTCTAGTAGGCTGTCAAACTGTCTCCGTCTCACTGTGTGCACTTGCACCCACTGGCTCCATGCTGGCAATCCCTTGCCCTCACTCAGCTGTCACTTTTGTAGATACTCAGCATCTTCTGGAATGCTCAGCACTGTCATAGCAGACCAAACATGCTTGTCATCACTCAGTTCTTCAGGCTCAGTGCTGTGTACACAAATAAGACCCATTACCACTTCCGTTTCAGAATGACAAGAATAGGTGTGGGTTGGGTACTGATTTATTTGGTTCAAATTATCCCTAGACCGTCATCCCTAAATGGAGTTTCTTCATTACCCCCAACCCCCATGCTCAGGCATCTATGTGAAATAGAAGCAGAAAGATGGTAAGAGCCAGAGGTCCAAGGAAACAGTCTTTCAGACACACCAGAGCTAATGCATGTATGATCTCACAGAGCCTGGCAGCATGCACTGGGGTCAAGGCAAAGTCTTAGCACTGAGCAGAGAAGTGGACACATATTCCCACACATGACCAAGAGGCCATCTGCAGTTGATAGCTGGTGGCAAAGGGACAATCAGTTTGATATAATGGAGTTTCACTGTATATAGCAACCACACTCCAGAGCAGGCCCTAAGCCCACAGGTAATTAGCCAACACAAATAAACCCACAGTATCGTTATGCATGTTTTGTTTTACTTTGCTTTGTTTAGGCATTTTTTGTTTTGTTTTGTTTTGTTTTGTTTGTTGTTTTTGCTGTTGCTGCTTGTTTTGATTATTTTCACTTTTGTGTTTTTTTTTTTTTTTTTTCTGAGTTGGAGGATAAAGTGGAGTGAGTTGGGAGGTTAAGTGAAGATCTGGAAGAAGTTACAGGAGGAGAAAGCATGGTCAAAATATGAAAGAAAAATTTAGTTAAAAATTACTTAAGTTGTGTTTCTTTCTTTATCAATTGTGAGTGATAGTTTTTCTGGGTATAGTGGTCTGGGCTGGTCCTTCAGACCTTGTAGAATGTCTGTCCAGCCCCTGCTGGCCTTCAGTGTCTCCACAGAAAAATTAGGTCTCTGCCTCTATATGTGACTTGATCCTTTTCCCTTGCAGCTTTTAATAGCCTTCCTGTTCTGATCACTTATTGTTTTGTTTTATGTTGTAGGAAACTTCTTTTCTGGTCCTGTCTATTTAGTGTTCTGTTTTTTCTTGCACCTAGATGGACATTTCTTTTTTTAGACTGGGGAAATTTTCTTCTATTGTTTATAATATTTTATTGACCTGGGCTTCTTCTCCTTCCCCTATAACTAGTATTCATAACTTTAGTCTTTTCATAGTAGTCCAGATTTTATGGATGATTTGTGCCTGGGATTTTTTAGATTTAACATTTTCTTTGACTGAGCTATCCATTTCTTTCTTTGTCTTCAAGCCTTGAACTTTGGTCTTCTATGCCTTAATCCGTTGGTGAAGCTGATGTCTGAGGTTTTCTTTCATCTCCTAAGGTTTTCATTCCCAGCTTTATTTCAGTTTAGTTTTTCCTTAGTGATTCTATTTTCTTGTTAAAATTTACTTTCATAACTTGAATTGTTTTATTTAACCATTTGTGTTGTCATGGTCTTCACTGAGGCATTATTCATTATATAGTATTTAAGGTCCTTGAACATATTAATTGAAACCCTTGTCTTGTGCTTCAGCTAAATTGCTTCCCTTGGGGCCTATTGCAATAGGGTTGCTGGCTTCTGAAGGAGGCTCGTTGTCTTGGTTGGTCATATTGGCATTTTGTGCTGGAATCATGGTATCTAGAGTTATAGCATTTGAATTGTTTCTTGGTGTAGATACTTGGTCTCACTTTTGTCCCATGGATGTTTGGCTCTTGGGTTTCTGGGTCCTAGCCAAGGGTGAGTCTGTGAGGTCTGTGGTAGTGAGTGTTTCTTCTGTCACAGGTGTCACATAGAAATGATGATGGGTTAGGAAGAAAGGCTAAAAGAAGCAGTGAGAAAGAACTAGCAGGTAGAGATGGGCGTGGGGGAGAGGCTCCTGTGGACATGATGCAGGAGGACTAACAGGAAGTCTAGAGAGACCTCAATGGAGGAAAAGAAGGACAGTAAAGGACACCTACCCATGTCCCCGTCTTTTTGGCCACTGGGGTTCTCCAGCAGAGTGGTTTTGTGAGTCAGGAGGTATTTTTATTTATTTACTTATTATAATTTATTCACATTACATTCCTATTGTTATCCCCTCGCTCTTATCTTCTCCTTCCCACCCTCCCTCCCTCTTCTGCTTTATTCCCCCTTTCCTGGACCTCTGACGGGGCGGGGGTGGGGGGAAGAGAAGAGTCTGACCTCAGCCTATCAGGTCTCATCAGGATAACCTGCATCCTCTTTCTCTGTCTGCCCACAAAGATGCCCAGCCAAGAGGATGTGAGCAAATCTTATGCACCAGAGTTCATGTTAGAGGCAGTTCCTGCTCTCCCCGCTCCCGTCCCGCCTCCCCCCCCACCACATGGAGACTGAACTCCATTGGCCACATCAGAACAGGGAGTCTAGGCTCTCTGCTTGCATTGTCCTTGGTTTGTGCATCAGTTTGTGTAGGGCCCCCTTGGGTCCAGATCCACCAGGCTTGCTGGTCTCCTTGTAGAGCTTCGGGTCAGGAGGCATGAAAGGGATGGAGATGAGATAAAAGGAAAGAGAGGAAGAGGCAGTGGGAAAGAACTAGGGAGACCCTGGTTCTGCACCAAGAGGCTGAGTGACTGAAAATATTTCTATTAATTGCTTCCATGTAGTGCCAGCTGTGGTAATATAAAAATTCTTTGCCGTAACCCACTGTTACCGCCAAGTTATTTACTTCAACAGGAGACTTTAAGCATTCTTTCATTTTCTGATCGTAGCCTTGATGTAGTAGCATCATCACATTTCTGGAACTATCTTGAGAAATAAAACAGACCCAAGAATCTTCAGAAAAACAATTACTGTTGGCCTTGGGAGTTGTTTAATGATCCGAATATTATTTGAAAAGTGATTTTCCAGTGTGTATTGGGCATAGAGGGTATTTCACATAGGATAAGAATCCTACACTCCGGTAGGTCCTTTAACTCAATATTTTAAAGATGATTTTTCTTATCAAAATGTTGTAATGTTCACAAGAGTGTATTTTTAGTAGGAAGTGCATTGATAGTCACTAAGGAATGAAACGAAATCCCAGAGGCTATTTCCACAGGACAGACTCACAGTTTTCTAACTTGTGAATCTGCAGCAATTCATGGCAGACAAAATAAATGTCATGATCAAAGAAGTGGTTGGTGTGGGTGGCTCACCTTTGTAGCCAAGCAATTCCTGGGTCCCATCCTAGGAGCTCTTTCCCCAGCCCACACACTTGATAGAACCATCTCAGGACTTTCTCATGCTGGATTCTGCACCCCTCCCCCTTTCAAGCACACAATGCCATCTCTTATCCTTCTTGTCACACTTAAGATGAGACCTGCTGCTTCCTCTGTCTCTGCTAACAATGGAGACTGAGCTATTGGCTTAAGATACATCTTTGTATTCACAGAGGAAAACAAGACAGTATTTTCAAAGAACCAAGAGAAAACGAGAGAGGAATTTGCTGACATTTCCACTCAAATCTAAGATGGAGAACATAGGAGATGTTCAGTGATAAAGACACCCCAGGGTCATAACATTTTGAATTCCAAAGTATGTCAGAGCATCTGCTGCCCAACCCTTCTGGTCTGTGTGGTTTACTTTTATGGGCTGGTTGTTTTGAGGAGATGCATATGGAAATCTTTATCTATAGCTATGTGTGTGTATATGTTTATGTATCTGTATAACTACGGGGCACTAGAGGTTCTGGGGCTGGCAATTCTCCATTTAAATGCATGATTTGGCCTCCTGCTCCTATTTTATAAATGAATTTTGCTAGTATAAGGCCTATTGCATGCCAGACAAATAGAAAATATATTTGGAGAGTGTCGGCAGTGTGCACAAAGCTCGCAATCAGAAGCTAATTAGCGCACCTAGAGTCTGTCCATGGTCAATATTTCAGAGGAGTTGTTCTGGTATACTGACTGTCTGTGGCCTGGCCTCTCTTCCAAGCCTAGCTCCACCTGCTATTAGTTTGTTCAGCGTATTTTGATTACATACACTCCTCCCCAAATTCCTCTCAGATCCAGCTTCCTCCCCCATCTGCTCAATTTTGTGTCTTCTTCTTTTTATTTAAACTGGTCAAACACAGTTGATGTTGCTCATATACTCTTGGGTATGTGGCCTTCCACTGGAGCATTGTCACCCCACCCCAGAGCCACACCCTTAAAGAAAACTGACTCTCCCTGTCCCAGCAGCTGGCAATTGGCAGTTTAGAAAAGGGGGAGACTCCACACCCACTTCTCCTCTCTACGCTGAGATTTCGTCTGGCTTGAGCGTGCACAGGTCTTGTGCATGCTGTCTCAACTGCTGTGACTTCATATGCACAATTTCCCTGCTTTGTCTGGGAAATACTGTTTATTTGTAGTCATCCACTATCTCGTTATGTTCTTTCTTCTGCAAAGATTCCTGAGCCTTGGCGGAAGGGGGTGTGTCCTGTTTAGGGCTGGGATTTGTATATCTTCAATTCTCATTGGTTAGGGGTTACCATTTCTAGAATGAAATGCCAAAAGCTGCTTGAAGGGGAAATGTTTATTAGGTTTATACTTACATATCCCTGTTCATCATTGAAGGAAATCCAGGCAGGAACACAAGCACGGCAGGAGCCTGGAGGCAGGAGCTGATGCAGAGGCCACAGAGGAGGGGTGCTAACTGGGTTGCGCCTTGTGGCTAGTTCAGCTTGGTTTTTTTTATAGAACCCAGAACCATAAGTTCGAGGAGGCCTTACACACAACGGGCTGGGCCCTCCTCCATCAATTACTAGTTAAGAAAATGTTCTACAGGCTTGTGTACTGCCAGTCTTATGGAAGCACCATCTTCACTGAGGTTCCTTTCCCTCCGATGACTCTAGCCTGTGTCAAGGTGACATAGAACGAGCCAGAACAGTGACTAACTCAAGACCCAGCTTGATGGCTCTTCTTGGCTGTCAACTTGACTACACCTGGAATTAACTGAAAGCCCAAGCAGCTGGATACACTTGTGATGTACTTAGTTGGATCATTTGTGGTCAGAAGACCCACCCTGAATCTGGACCGCATCCCTCCTCTTAATTGTGATTTTTAAATTTTTTCTTTTTTACATATACATTTATATTATTACACATATATACAATAAACTACCTATAGCAAGAAGAACCACAAAACAATCAGGAATCATATGTTACGTTCATAGTGTTTTGGCTGTTTGTATTTGGCAGCCCTGAAAAGAACATCTTTCCTATCTTGGTGCATCTAAAATTCTGAATGTAAATCAATATCTATCGTATCTCATCTTTATCAACTTAAAAAATCTGTCTAGACATAAAAACATCTTAATCCCTAAACAACTAAGATTAAATGTAAAACTAAACTTCTGGTCTTCAAACCCATGAGAGACTTGAGAAGGAATAAAATTAATTATCTGAGTAGATAGGAAGTGCAGGTTAGCAGCTTCCCAGATGTGAAAATGACAGGGACAGTTTGATACCTGAGTAGTCATCCAAATCTCTCTATAATGTTGGAGCATCATCTTCAGCCTTCTGGCCCAATATATCTGACAGGCATGTTTGTGAGGCAGGAAGGAACTATTGAAGACTTGCTTACCCTCTCTTGGCAGAGTTTGGCCGTCAACTCTGCCTGCATCCAAGCGTGCCCATATTTCATTGATGCTCATCATCTTCTTTGAGTTAGGCTGGGTGTTGCCAGGAGTTAAACTGTCTTATTGTCAAAGACTCTTTAAACTAATAAAAATATCTTTAAATGCCATATTCTATAGGTTTCTGAGGATTTTGAAGACCTTATCTAACTATTGTACCTTATCTTTCTATAGAATCATATTTATCTGTTAAACCTAGGATGTGTATTCTTGTGATAGAAATAGACTAGTAATTGACATAACCATGATTTAGTCAAGTAACAATTAACTTGTATTACTTAATTACCCTAAGCAGCCTGCAATAGCACTTTCAAAGTATTAGAAGTTAACATTTCACACTTTCTCTTGACATCCTGCATAAAGAGCATGGAAGAAGGAAATTCTTGCTCTGGTAAATTTCTTATTTCACTGGGAGTAGAGCTATATTTTTTGTTTCTGTTTTTGTTTTGTTTTCTTGGTATTCTGACTTTTCTGATTTTACTTAAGACCTCCTGAGATATCTGGCCTTGTATACTGAGCAACTACTGGGTTCTTGGACTTTTGGTTGGGAGACAGCCATTGTTCAAATATTCAGACTACAGCCTGTAAGCCCGTATATATTAATTCTATCGGTTTTGTTCCTTTAGAGAACTGTAATAAAGACCTACCACTGGCCAAGGTGTGGGGAGTAAGAGAATCCTTTTTGGTTCTAAGGATTTCAGCTCACACTTCAACACCATGGAAGCAGGGCACAGGGGATAGGATCTTTCCAGTCTGAACAAATCCTATGCTGTCAGGGATCCTTCCTACTTCGTGACTGAAACCTCCTCCATCTTCAATGACGTTTTCTTTAGCTGAAATGCTGAGGGTCACCTTGGCCCAGCCCTTGGCATCCATTAGCAGCAAGTTATCAGTTTAAGAGAAGTAAAGTTGGGCAACCTGTGCATAGGAGTCTCTTTAGAACTGCTCCGGTGCCTTCGGAGTGTGGGATAAGATTAAATCACAGTTCAGATCAAACATGGTAATTTTACATCTATATCTTTTATAGGAAGTAGGATCCTGGAAGGAAAAGAGATACAATTTCCTGAGAGTGGAAGAGCACGTCCTTTGCAGAAAATTCTGGCAGGCTGCAGTGGTAGCCCCAGGGCTGGATTGTCAAAGGCTTGTGTCTGGGAAATCAACTTTCCTCTTACGGCCTTCAACATCCCTGCCTCTGAAGTGAAACTTTCCATTGTAGGAGTTTCTGAGGATCTACCAAATGCTACTCACTCACCAACAAGTATTTAAGGGCCAGACACTAGAGATGAGCTGGGGAGACAGGGTCTTTGGTCTAGAACCTATACAGCACCCTTATATTACAGTCTCTCTGCAGAAGAAAGACTGTGAGTTCCACTCAGGGAGGACGCTAGCTTGTTATCAGCTGTTAGACTGTCCTGGTATTATTCTGAGTTGTGACACTTCTGCTTGTGTTCTCACTGGCTGGGTTTTCTCATCATTTGTAACACACACAGTGTCACCATACCCAGCCAAACATGTGATTTTTAAAACACATCAAAGGCTGGCAAGATGGTTCGAGGGGTGAACTGCTTGCCATGTGGGCCTGAGGAGTTGGAAACCATGTAAAGATGGAGGGATAACACTGAGCCGCCATGTTGTCTTTTGTCCCTCTACCTGTATGACATGTGCACACTCATGTACACATACACACACACACACGCGCACACACATGCACACTCATACGCACACACACACACTTGTACGCACACACATGCACACACAGAGAGAGATATGAGAGAGAATAAATAAATTTTATATGAATTGATAAATGCAGAAATAAATACTACTAGTTAATATTGGTTGTGGTGAATTGTGGTTTAAGGATGAAGAGCAGATTATGGTGGCCACATTTGTGTCTTGTTGTTGTGTCCTTATTGTGTGACTATATGTATAAACTTTTTCAAAACAAAATAATTGAGAATGCCTCTTGTCATAGCCTTATTAAATTAAAAAAACAAAACAAAACAAAACCTTTCCAGGGAATCAGTCTGTTAGATTCTTCCTGTGTTTGATATACTGCATCTAAGCAGCAGGTTTATAGTTTTGAGTGCCAGTGCATGCTATTGTCCTGCACAAACAACCATGCTTGAAGCTTAATGAAGTACGAAAGGCATTCAGGAAGAGCTAGAGCCAATATCTTGTGCATTTGAACCTGTCTCTTCTGCCAGTGACCCATAGAGTAAAGAGCTGTGTCAGCTGGTCACTTAGCTGACCAGTGCTGACAGACAAAGACCTTGTTCTGAGCTTAGAGGGAATACCACAGAAACACAAGTCAACACGGTGGCACACAATTCCTGTGGGGTCCCGTGAATTTTTTTTTTTTTTTTTTTTTTGCCCTTGCTTGGAGCTGCAAAAATGCATCTCACTGTAAACATCATATACATTTTAAGACTGTAAATTATTTTGTTTTGAGAAGGTGTATTTCCAAGCTACTTGGACACATATTTTCCAATGATGATAATTAGCTGATTAATAATATCACAGCCATCAAAAGAGATAGCATGTTTTCAAAACCATGCAACAATAGAACACCTAATTATTGGAACACCTAATAATTATAACCTTGTAGATGCAAAGGAAGAAATGTTTTCAACTGTAAACAACACAAATACAGAAAACCAAATACAGAAAACCAAATACAGAAAACCAAATACAGAAAACCAAACAAGCACCCCAGCCTAAGATGCCAGAAAGCAGCCGCTCTGCCTGAGGGAGAGTTCCAGGGACACAGAAGCCAGTTTCTATCACTTTCATTCAAAAGCCTAAGATCTGCAGTTTTTGAGATTTTTTTTCCTTGCAAAAAATTGTATTTTATTAGAATTATTGCATTTTGGCAACCATTTAGCAACCACACAGCATTATAGCTACCAGGTAGCTGGTGTAACCAAGTGCAGCGATGGATCCTCAGCACTAAACTGCCACAATCCTCTTTAAAACCAAAGAAACATTCACAGCTTTCATAGATGCCTTTATGGTGACTAAAAAATGTGATTTTTTTTGTCTAATGTAGGCTTGATCTTTTCCAAACCTACTTTATTTGGAGTCCTTTAAATACTTATACCTCCCTTCCAACCCACCTACCCTAGATAGGGATGGTGAAGAGGAGGAGTCGGGGAGAGGGGCTCGGAGGAGAAGAGGCAGAGGAAATTGTGGTCAGGATGTATTAAATAAAATAAAATTAAAAAATAGATGTGAGGGCTTTAGAAAATGAATGGGGTTACTTTTCTCTTAAGAGAGGCTTGAGGGAGCATGCTTTCCCTTACCACCCTGTGATGTCATCAGTAGTATGTGGTCTGAAAGCAGAGAGCAGCACTCACCAGACACTGGATCTTAGGCTCGGATCCTCTCAGACCGTGAACGATAGATTGCTGTGTTTGTAAATGACTTTGTGTAAGGCATTTTGTAGGCTTTGAACTTTTCAAACCTACTTTATTCAGGGTTCTTCAATGCTTACACCTCCCTTCCAGCCACTGCCCTAGATAGGAGAGAACAGAGGTTAATGGGAACAGGAGAAGTAGACCTTTGTAGACTCAGTTCCTTGGAGCAGTTCCATTAGCATAGTCAGCAGGATCCCAGCTGACCTGTTAAACAGCAAACCAGGAATTCAGCAAAGGTGACTGCAACCACAGCTGCCGGAACCTGGAGCAGCAGCCGGACCCACCTCAAAGCGTTAACTGGAATGGTTCTCTCTAGGAATGTGTCTAAGGGGAGTGATGAACAGCCAAACAATAGGAAATGATGCCAAGATCAAAAAGCCCGGCTTCTGGTTAAGTCCATACTAGGATGCTTATCAGTTGACAAATACCATGCTCCAGGAGGAAGTGATTCCTCATCTAGTGGACAAACAACGCCCTGTTCTCTCATAAGTCTGTTTCCAGCGGGAAAACACTGCACATGCTCACACAAGTCTGTTTCACATTCCATACTTGGGATCAAGACAAAAACATGTTTACATCCACTACAGCATTTTATTACTTACAGCAGCCAGACAGACCAGACTATGCCTTGGACGTGAAGAAAGTGATGTCTAACTCCACGATTGTTGACATGGCCTCTGCCAACTGCTGCTTCCTTCTTCAATGGCCTCGTGCATGCATTCAAGTCTGGTGTCTGAACAGGACTTTGGTGCAGAGGTCACAGTGAACAAAGATGATTCCTCCTCCACCTTTGTTGGTTCCAGGGCATCATGGGAGGTGGCTGACAGATTACAAATCATAAATGTGATTTGATCACAGGCAGATTAGAGCTGTAAAATGACAGCACATTGTAGTTTTGATTTACACTTGCTCATCAGAGAACCTTTATTTATTATGTATGTATTATGTATACAGTGTTATGCCTGCATGTCCACCTGCAGGCCAAAAGAGGGCACCAGATCTCATTATAGATGGTTATGAACCACCATGTGGTTGCTGGGACTTGAACTCAGGACCTCTGGAAGAGCAGTCAGTGTTCCTAACCGCTGAGCCGTCTCTCCAGCCCTTCTTCTGCTCTCTTAATAGAGACTTCTGTTGTCCTTTGCTTAAGGAAGTATTCTGTCAACTCCAGATCAAGTCTGCTGAGCACAAGTTCTCGTTGGTCCACGTAGTTCTCACTCATAGCACTCACCTCAGTTATAGCTCTGGTCGACATGATTTAGAAAGGGTTACTTTTAATTAGCATGTACTAAGTGCTCAGATTGGTGGGGTGCACTGTGATCTTTCTGTATGTGCACTCCCTGTGTGATAATGGAATTCAGAGAGGCAGCACATCCAGCGCCTTAAAAATGGCTCCTTTTGTGGTGAAGACCTGACATCCCAATTTTCTAGATTTTTATTTATTTATCTCTAAGTTCATTTCTAGAAGTCTAAAGGTTTTTATAAAGTCAGAGAGCCAGCTGATAGTTCAGTTGGTCAGTGAACCTTTTATGAAATAAAATAATGAACAAATTCTGTGTTGCAGAAATACCTTTCATAAATACAGACACATTATGTGTTCCTGTAGGATTGCTCAGAAGACAGGCTCCCGAATTCTTCTTTGTATGGACAGTTACATCGTTTGTTAAAGGATAATGTAGAGAAGATGAGCTTACAAAAGGAGCCTGTGGAAAACATGTGTTGAATTGGGACATTAATGCAAATCAGCTCAGTTATCTCTTTATTTATTTTTTTTGATATGGGGTCTTATGTGGCTTTGATTGGTCTTGAATTTCTGATCATCTTGCCTCTACTCCCAAAATTATAGCATTACACTCTTGGGTCTTTTATCTTTTAAACTCACTAGCTAACAAGTTACGTTTTCTAGCATTAACACGGAAATTCAGTTTCTCTATAGCTTCTTCCACTGACGCGTTTTTGAGTCAACACAGTGGTACCTTCTATCAAGATCCGAGGTGCTTTCAAAAGCAATATGGAAGAGTTCCTGCCTCCCTTAGCTTTGGGCACGTATCCCCTCCCCCCCTTTGCTCATTCCTGCTTGAAACCCAAGATCTCTATCCATTTCAGCTGAATGCATTTGCCAAGCATTAGATGACATTTAGTTATACAAATGAATGCTAGGGTTTCAGGAAAGCCTGGCCTGACACCCTCCTGGCATTCATCATTTGAAGTGACCCACACTGCAGGGGACCGTGCACACCTTAACGCCTTGACAATGGAGGTGTCAGCTCTCACTTGAGCCTTTTACCTAAAGGAATTGCACCCAGAGAAGGAAGGGGGTGACTAGTACCCCACGAGCAGGAACACACAGTGGTATCCGGAAGCTGGATGTCCCCCACTTTACCCATAGCCAAGTGTGACCTTGTGTAAGAAAGACAGAAAGTAGCAATAGAGTGGGAAGCACGCACCCGAGGGGCTTTTGAGAATTTCTGAGTGTGTCAAACTCTCTCTTCTTCTCTGTCCAGAAAGTCTTCATGGCTGAAGGCTTCGGAGCTTAATGACAGGAGATGGACATGTCACAGACAGAAGTGGCCCTTGGACCCCGGAGGTCACAGTAGGTAAAGTGTGAAGGAATGTGCTTCCGCTGTCCAGCTTTGTCCTGGGGATATGGTCCACTGGCAAGCCCTGTTGCACTAAGATCGAGGAGCAGATAACCCAGACAGAATCCAGACATGGAGATTGCCTTCCTGGCGTGACACTTGGAGTCTAGAGCACACCCCTTCTCAGAAGGGGAAACTCCAGCATCCTCCTGTGTGGAGAACTCTGATTCTACTTCTCATTTTCTCTCTTCAAACCTCGATGTTTTCTGGTGAATTTTCTCCTCTTCTGTGTCCTTTCCGTATATGTCCATCGGCTAGATACCATACCTATACACGTCTGGAGTGTATGTCTCTAGACTTTGATATACGTTATCTGCAAATATAATTGGCCAATATACGTAGGGTATGTTTCTGCCCCAAACATTTGCAATATAGAAGTGAAAAGAAAATTTAACGCAATCTGTCAACAAATGGGCTCACAGGATTGCACTGTATCTGCCATATATGGCGAAAGACAATACCAGGTTAGTTAGAAAGGGTATGACGATGACATGGCGCTTGCAGTTGCTGGGTTTAATAGGTTCAGTGCTCTTAAACTGGACAGTCTCACTATCAGAAACATGGGCCCTCTGTGTCAGCCTAGAGCCACGGTTCTCAACCTACAGATTTCGACCCCTTTGGGGGTTGAACAAGCCTTTCCCAGGGGTTGCATATCAGGTACCTGCATATCAGATACTTACATTATGATTCATGTCAGTAGCAAAATTACAATTATGAAGTAACTACAAAACAATTTTATGCCTGGGGGGGGTCACCATAGCATGAGGAACCGTATTAAAGGGTTGCAGCATTAGGAAGGTTGAGAACCACTGTTCCAGGAGGTTTATCTGGGCCCAATTCTTAACTTTGCTTTGTGAATTTTCCCTGTACTTGCACTGTTGATCTAGACCAGGATATTTTTAACTTCATAGTTCTCAGATCCATCTTCCTCCTGGGTTCTCACCCCAGTGCCATAAAGTCACAGGGAGGTGTGAGATCAGACAGCTATTGCTAGAACCCCAGGTTTCCTCTGGGCTCTCTTCTCCCCCAAACCACTCACTCTCCCAGCCACAAAGGGTTCTGAGAGACCTGCTGATCTTTTCAGGGTGTGTGACCAAGGGACCTATTGGGTGGAGTGCCTGGACTATCAACTGCACCTTCAGCTCAACGCTTCAGAACCCTCCAGAGGCTAAGGAGCTCTGTACCACGCGGATGGTGAGGCCTTGGCCTCTTCCTCATAGGCCGCTGAAGGAAAGCATATGTTCAGTGTGGGGTCTCAGACACATGGGTCTGCTGTGTCCCTGCTGCCACCCATAGTTTAAAGACTTTGCTATACTATGTCCTGGAGGCACAATTATCAGAGTTAAGAACACTCCAGGTCTCAAATAGCCAGAAATGTGCGACCATTGTTGAGAATTGTGTAGTCGAATGGAAATGCTTGGACTGGCAATTCTGCTTTGCATGGTTTTCTGGATCTTTAAGCACCTTTGAGGGCCCACTCGTGCCTATCTCTCGCGCCTCAATACAAAGACGCTTTGTCTAGAGAAGGGAAAATGCCCAGATACACCTTATAGGATCAGAATAGAATGGGGGAAGTCCTACAGCCTAGTTTTGGAAGAGTTAAAGGGATGTTCAGATGAAACAGAGTGAGTCTCTCTCTTTTGTCTCTGAATCTAACTCCTCCTGGCCTCTTTCACATAGACAATACTGAGATAGGGACATTCTTGCGATGCTGTGTCCATCCCCTAACTTTTCCCAGGCACTGCTCCAGCCTGGCATATGTGGAAAGTCTTGCTTCAGATGGACCTGTGCTCTATTTGCCTTACTTGCTTGTTTTGTGATCTCTTGTCAGACACTTCACCTCCGAGCCTCAGTTTCTGTAACTATAAAATGGCAACAGTGATAGTGGCCGCTGCCTGGGACACAGGGACACACAGGGAAACGCTCTTGTCTCATCACTGTCACCCGATAGCTTTCAAAGTGTATACAGCATCCTGTATCATACAACTCACTGGTCCAGACCTACAAAATATGTCCATCTTGTATAATCTGTGCTGCCAGTCAAGCAAAGCTTCAGGAAGACCTACCTGACTAGACCTAACATATAACTCCCTTCTGACGGGGAAGCCACATAGAAGGATATTTTTACAGAGCATATGAATTTGGAGCAGGGGTGGGACTTTCCTCTGCTGTCTCTGGCCTGGAGTGCTATTCCTGCAATTTTACCAAGGCTTTGGCAATTGGTTGTTTGAAGGCACGTTCTACAGAGTGGCAAGGTGAATTGCGGCCTACAAGTCCAGTATGGGAAGCCTGCTCCCTGACTCCAAGGCCTTCAAAACGCCAAGATGAAAAGATGAAAAGAACGCCCTACTTCTCTCAGACACATCGTGTCATTGAGAGGCAGGACAACTTCTTCTTCTTCTTCTTCTTCTTCTTCTTCTTCTTCTTCTTCTTCTTCTTCTTCTTCTTCTTCTTCTCCTTCTTCTTCTTAATTCTTTTATATCACATCTCAATTGTTATCCCATCCCTTGTATCCTCCCATTCCTCCCTCCCTCCTGCTTTCACCCTATTCCCCTCCCCTATGACTGTGATTGAGGGGGACCTCCTCCCCCTATATGATCCTAGGGTATCAAGTCTCTTCTTGGTAGCCTGCTATCCTTCCTCTGAGTGCCACCAGGCCTCCTCATCAAGGGGGACGTGGTCAAATATAGGACACCAGAGTTCATGTGAAAGTCAGTCCCCACTCTCCACTCAGCTGTGAAGAATGTCCTGTCCATTGGCTGTATCTGCATAGGGGTTTGATGCTTACTGTACGTATTGTCCCTGGTTGGGAGGCAGGGCAACTTCTGCTGGCTTCCATGGTAGCAGTGGTCACCAGAAGTTGTCTCGTTGGTTTATTCCTTTCAAGTGGAGCAGTAATACAAAGTTTCTGCCTAGGTCCTGATGACTTGTTCTAAAACCTTCCATATTGTCGGACGATGCCAACCTGAAGGGACCATAACCCACCCACCTTTGAGAAACTCAAACTTACTACTGGTCAAATCTCTTTTGTTTTGTTTTGTTTTTGAGACAGGGTTTCTCTGTGTAGCCTTGGGTGTCCTGGACTGGATTTAAAGATGGATTCACATAGATCTGCCTGCCTCTGCTTCCCAGAGTGCTGGGATTACAGTTGGGCACTGCCACATCCAGCTTAGTCTTCGATTCTTGGCTTAATTAACAGTGTCATGAGTTCCATCTCATGGAGTGGGATTAAATACAATTAAATACAATTTAATTAAACACAATAAAAATGTTTCTGGTGACCTCCATAACATTTGTGCCACTATTGCAGCTGTATAACTTGTAGGCAGGTCACTGCTATAGGTCAGTGGGTTTATGGCTGGGAGATATTGATGATTACTTTTCTCCTCTGGTATCATGCAAAGTACATCCCAGCACCATGAAAGCTTGTCAGTGTGGGTGAAGCTTCTAGTTGGGTGCTAGTTTGCTTTCCCCTTATTTGAAGACAAAAGGAAATGGTTTCCTCAGGAATAGGGCCTTACTGTTGGGTTGTGGACAGTAGCCAATAGACTTCTCAATAGCCTGTGACATTTGGAATGTTCTATGGAACCCATGTAGCCAAAGATTCAACAAGATTTAACCCATGTGTGGTGCTGGAAGTTATACTTGGTGGCTTCAGATGTCTACTTGGGACATTGTCTCCTCATTATTGGGAGACTCCATTTAGATCCCTCACATGTGTGTATATTTTTGGAGGCATCTACAGTAGTAGGTTTCTCTGTGGTTTTCCCCTCCCAAGTTCTCTAGTTTGCTCTGCCTTCCCATCTACCTATCCATTTGTCCTCTATCCTAGTTTCTCCTTTATGTCTCCATAACATCATATTCTATTTATATGAGAGACCTTCTCTCCCTAATTCCTTTCTAGGTACCTAACTGTTTTAGTTATTCAGATTGAAAGTACCATATCAGGAGCTTAAGAGCTAGCATCTTCATATAAAGCCGACATTTAGTCTTTGTCCTTTTGAGTCTGGGTTGCCTCACTCAGGAGGATTCTTTATATATTCGTTCCTTTTTATTATCAGCTGGATACCATTTCTTTGTGTAAATGTACCTCATTTTTATTTTACATGCATCATTGATGGATAACTAGGCTGTTTCCAATTTCTTGCTATGACAAATGGAGCAGTAATAAGCATTAATGAGCAAATATCTATGTAGTCTGATATATATGCATATATTTTTTTCTTTAGGTGTATGCCCAAGAGTGGTATAGCTGGATTTAGTGGTATCTGAGAAGGAATAGAATAGAGGAATAGAGGGAAGACACTGGTAGCCTACATGGATCCAGGAAAGTGGTAGCTGTAGTAGGTTCACCGGTTGAGGTAGTTTTAGGGGTTCTGCAGGCAGGTGGTGGAGGGGGTGTCATTAGTAAATGTAGGGGTGCTATTGGGCATTGCTGAAGGCAGCAAACCCTAACAACTAGTGTGTCCCCGAGTCCACATCATGAGCTGAGTCACCAATTCTTTAGATCTTAAGTGTAATGTACCACATATGCTCTGGTAAAGATTTACTCTATAACCACTCTCCCAGTCAAATGTTGCCTAGCATTCTAGAAAATGTGGACATTACATTGATAATGCAAAGCAGCTTTAGTAAATAGTCTATATTTGATTATAAAATTACTTTCAGTCAGAAATCTGAGTTATTTGTGTCTAGAAACCAAAACAATATACATCCATAGCGCACTTTATTAGCACCTTAACCAAACAAGTAATTTACTTTGACACAAGCTGGCAACTAAATATTGTCTCACACCCATGAGCTTCTCAGTTGTGCCCAACTCATTCGGGAAATTAAACTTTACTCATGGGGTAGCAAAAGCCTGCTGATGAATTTAACAGTGAATTAATTATAAATAGCTTCTTCTAATTAGTCCAAAGTGGGAGGTTTTGTTTCATTTACATCAAACACGTCCATCATTAGGTATCCTTTGGCCTCAGAAGGCAATCTCAGCTTTCCTGTTTTAAGGGACCAACGAGCCTCTGCTCCCCAGGAGATGTGGCCTGGAGCAAGAACTGCACAGATTTTACCTCTCGTATTTATTCATTCAATCCTTACTTTGTGCCAGAAACTGCTGAGTACAATGATAAAACAGATGAAAATCTGTATCATCGATGAGAAGCATGACAAAATCAAACCAGACTAAAACAACAACAACAACAAAAAAAGAAAACCCAACAATCTCCAGCCCAAATGAGTCTATGAGATAGTGTCAGATAAGATGAGCCACAAGGAACATACAGCCAGGAAAAGAACAGCATGATGGACAATGGTCAAGGCTACTGTGAGGTAGGAGAAAGCCCCTGAGAAATTCTAATTGAGAGGGGGTATGGGAACCTATGGAGGCCTCTGGGAACAACAGGTGCACAGATCTTATTGGGGAATGTGTTAGAAATTGCCTAGAAGTATAGTTTGGGGAAGAGAGTGAGGAAGAACAAAGATGCTAATGAAAGAAATAAGGAGACTCAACATTCTGGGCCATGGTGGGAACTTGAGAAGTAAGTAAGACTTCTCTTACCTAAAGTTTCAATAGGAACTTTATGACAGGCAGATCTGGGTCCTGGGGTTCTCCTCAAACTATGGCACCAGCCAAGGAAAATATAGGCAGTAAGCTTCGAACCCCTACCCAGACTAGCCGATGGACAGGACGTTTTCCACCATTGAGTGGAGAAGGAGATCTGACTTTCACACAAACTCTGGTGCCCCATCTCTGACCACGTCCCCTGAATGGGGAGGCATGGTGGCACTCAGAGGAAGGATAGCAGGTTACCAAGAATAGACTCGATACCCTAAGAGCATATATGGGGGGGAGGTCCCCCTCAGTCACAGTCATAGGGGAGGGGAGTAGGGGGGAAACAGGAGGGAGGGAGGAATGGGAGGATACAAGGGATGGGCTAACAATTGAGATGTAATATGAATAAATTAATAAAAATAACTATTAAAAAAAGAGAAGTAAGAAAGTGTGAAAATGTGTTTTGTCTTTTATTGGTCTCATATGGTCTTTTATTAAAGCTTAAAGAGTGTAAATGCTATTGTAGTAGCTTTAGGTTACCTTGTACTGATAAAACTAAGAGTTAAAAAATCATTAACAGAAATTGGGACTCAAAAATAAAAGTTATTTACAGAAATATAAAGAAAAATACTTTTCTGAATCAGATTTTACAAAAGAAATATCATTTTGGAATGATTTAGCTGTACAGAAGAGAAAGGTTGTTCACAATGTAACAAACACCCTTCTTCCAGCTTTCCCTATTATCAGCATTTCATCTGTACTAAAGCAGCTTCTTGAAGATGGAAACATTCCATCTCCCAGGGAAGCTCCTTAAGACAGAAAGTAAACAACGCAAAATAACTTCAGGAAGTCCCTGAAACTGAGCAGACTCACCACCTGTCAGCTGTCACTCATGATCATCCCAGCATGGTGATGCAGCTGTCTTTGAGCAATCTGCGCTCCTGTAAGTAATCCCTTACCTATGTCCATGTAAGCAACCCTTGCAAAATTCACTGGTTCACCAAGTTGGGCTTTGGTGGTATCCGTACTTTGGTCTGTCATGGGATCTCTCTCTGAAGTGAATAGATGTATGTATGTGTTGTGTCTCCCCAGGAAAAGTCTTGCCACACACCACATCTTACCACTGTCCACTTGTTAATAAAGGGCAGAATATTGCAATTAACTAAACTGTTCATTAAACTTCATAACTTCTTGGGGTTTTGCTGGTTTTCCCATTCTGTTGCTGGATGTATGGTACCATGTTACAGAGGTTGTCTTGCATCTCATGCCTTACCTAGGCTTTGACCTTTTCTTATTCTTCAGCACTTTGACTGCTTCGAGGAATCCTGCCGTAATGCTCTCAGTCTGCGCATTTTTTTGTTTCTTTCAAGATTAGATACTGCTTTTGAGTCTTTACAATAAACCTATAGGGGCAAGTAACACTTCTCACTGCATGATGTCAAGGCGGTCTAAGCCTTTATGTCAGTGGTTCTCAAGCTATGGCTTGCGGCCCCCTTAGAGGGTTAATGACCCTTTCACCCTAAGCCTTCCAGAAAACACAGATACTTACATTATGATTCATAACAGTAGCAAGGTTACAGTTATGATGTAGTGATAAAAATAATTTTATGGTTGGGGGTCACACAACATGATGATGCGTATTAAAAGGTCTCAGCAGTAGGAAGGATGAGACCCACTGCTCAATGCCATCATGGTGATGTAAACATTGACCATTTTGCCAGAATTTTTCTTTATACCAAATAATTTTTCTTTTCCCTTAAAATTTTCTTTGGAGTCCAACTCATGCTGGGCAGATCATTTGGAGTTAAAGTTCTTTGGACTGTTTCAAATAGATGAATAACACAATTCTATTTATGTTTTTAAAAGGTGATTGGTAGCTGAACATTGGACAGAGAGACTGAAAAGCTTCCAGTCAGAGGCCATGGGTTGGCCTGGGGAGTGTGTGGAATTGGAGTCTACCAAGGCAAGGACACCTACCAGGATTATGCTATTTCTGTTTCTCCCTGCTCCTTCCTGCAAGGGCCACTGGCCATGAAGGACATTGTCTCTCTGACTAATGACTGAATCACTCCCTGGAAGGACACTGTTAACCTTTCATGATTTATTGGTTGTTGAAAGAATGTTGATTGATTGGTTTACATTCCTAGAACAAGCTGGACTGGTTCTAGGCTCCAAATGCCTCATAATTCAAAGGAAGAGAATTAGCATACAAAATTTAAGATAATCTAAAAAATTCCAGGGTAAATGAAGCCAGCATCTTCGGCACTTTTTATGTTGTAGGGCCTCATCTCAGGTGCATTATGCTTGTGTTTGTTTCAAGACCCCTAAGAAGGAAGAATATGGCTGTAATTTATTTTCCTCCGTGCACATTTAAATTTATGTTTTTTTCTTCCCTAATGTACAACACTTAGTTAAGTGCCACCGAAAGAGTGAGACAGTTTTCATGAGCCACCCGAAAGGGTCCCTAATCCTACCTGGGCTAGAGTCTATGAAGGCTTCTGGGAAGAATGAGGCTTAAATCTCAGAGCTTCCCTTTGGCAATGGGTGCAGGGGATGGAGGAGGGATTCTGACATCCCATAGGGTATCTTTTAGGAAGTACTATTCTCCCATTCCAAAGAAGGGCCAACTGAAGGCCAGGTCAGGCAGGGACCAAGGTTGCCCACCTACTCTTAGGCCAACCCTCCAAGGCAACCTGCCTGTTCTAATCATCTCCCAAACCTGGTTCTTACAGATAATCTCTGAAAAGGCTCCTCAGGTCCTCAGCCAGATGGCTCGCTTCCCAGCCCATGGCGCTCTTTCCGTTGGGTCGGCCTCCTCTCTGGCCTCAACTGAGAAACATCCATGAAGGAAAATACCACAGGGGCAATCAAGCAACACAAATACAGAGCAAAGGATACCGTTTCCTTCTACCCAGATTTAAAGGTTCTGGAAAGAGCAGAGGGGAGGATGACTCTAAGAGGCTGTGAACAGATAATGTTTAAACAAAAAAGGGACCACAGTGTAGTTATTTCTGAGGGTGGGTCAGTGTTTTCCATTTGTTCTTTCCCTGTGGTCGGCTTATATCCTATACCTAATATTTTCCCTTAGACACTTGAGCCTCTAGACCTATTTCACTTTTACTTACATCTTTTTAAGAAGACAGGAAAAGCCTCCCAGTTGTTTGTGTTTCTGTTGGTTCCTTCTGTGGGGAAGTATAGGACACAGTTTACAACCCATGGTTGCCAGAGGGTAGCTCAGAGGGGCAGTGGTGGATGCGTTGTGATGTGCATCCTTGGGGATTAATTGCTCTGATGGAGCATCTTACACCACATGCAGGCATTGTGCTTCTGGGGACAGAGGGACCCCTGAGGTCTTTGGAGGATGATTCAACAGGCTACATACTGGGCTGAGCTACAGGAAGGCCAGAATCTGCTGCTGCCTCCATGGGTGTCCTGGAACCAATGCCTTCTGGTCCCCAGCTGCCACTGGCCAGAAGAGGAGGCTGAATGCAAGGCAGCTGCAAACATTTTGTGGCCTTCAGAATTATGACAGTGTATGTGAGTCCTCCACTCTGACACACACACACACACACACACACACACACACACGCACACGCACACGCACACACACACACACGTACATGCGTGCACACACATGAACTTAGCTGTGGAAGCTATGGTTTAAGTGATCTCCTTAAGGAAACTGTAATGAGGAAGTCAAAGGATAAATAATAGCTTGATGGGGAGAGACAGGTAGGAGCATTGAAGATCACGCTATACACATTTATTTCCTTAAAGAAGAGCATCTAAGCTGAACAGTGGTAGCATACGCCTTTACTCCCAGCCCTAAGGAGGCAGAGGCAGGCGGATCCCTATCATTTTGAGGTCAAGTCTGGACTACAGTTTCAAAGACACTTAAGACTACACAGAGAAACCATGCCTCGAAAAACCAAACAAACCAACCAAACAAGTAAATAAGGACGGTATCCAAGTTACGGCTTCCTTTAAAAATGTGGGCAACATTTGGGTAACATGGGCAGACACACACAGCTGAGAGGAGAAAGGAAATGCAGATTTTGACAAGTGGCTGTTGTCCTCTAATTAGTCTTATTATCCTAATTTTAGGGGCAAGAAAGTTGAGGCAGAGATTATATAACCATCAAGAAGCTTCTAGCTGGCCAAGTCAAGACTACTAGTCTCGATGAGATGACAACAGCGTCTTTAAGGCATGGCTGTGGGCCATGACCTTGAGATGTGAGTCCGACCTTCCTTCCTCATGTCCTTGGCTGCCACTTCCTTCCTTATAGTCCAAGTCTCAAGGTAATCTTGTCTTTTTGGCTTTCTAGGTGTTTTTGTGACAGCCAATAACCATGAAAGTACTTGCTAAGTGACACTGGGAGCCATTGGGAGGTGCACATGTTGACGAATTACCAAAATCTTTGCAGAAGGCCCTGCCACGAATGAGGCCTCTGGGATGCACTGTGCTGAGGGCTCGTCGGTTCCGTACTGAGGAGCGTGCAGTCCTGTGGCGGAGACTAGTGCCACCAAGACAGCGTGGTGCCCAATCACATGGCTCTACTTCTTCCCTGCATTGTGAATTTAGACACAGCACTTTCCCCCTTTCTCTATGGATCCATTTGGAAACCTCTGCAATGGGGATAAGAACAGGCTCTGAAAGATTGTGTTGGCAAAAAGGTGAACAGAGTCCTGCACGGCTCTTGGCATCACCACTGGGGACAGGAAACTACGATAAACGTGCCGACTTACACTACGTGGATTTCTAGCCATGCTACAATATGCAAAAGACCCATGATGAGGTGAAAAAGGTCTGTAAGCTCCATGGGAGGCGATCACGACTCAGAACCTTAGAACAGCAGCGTCCCCTGTAGAGAGCATCCTGTGCTTTACAAAGATGTACCTTCTAGGGCTAACAGTTCCCGTTTGGATTAAGTGCAAATCCCAGGCCTATTGAGGGTCTTGAAGCACCCTGCTCTTTTGGGTTAAGCTCCATCTTCCTCTCATACATCATGCTGGAAGTCCACAGACAGCACAGAGAATCATTCGGAGTTAAATGATGACGTAAATCAAGTGGACCTAGCTGATATCAACAGAACACCCACCTAAACACTAGAGTATACTTTCTTCTCAGCAGCACATGGAACCGTCTCCAAAGATGACCACATAGTAAGACACAAAGAAAGTCTCGACCAATGGAAGAAAAAATCAAAATAATATCTTGAAACTTCTCTGACCACCAGAGAGTAAAGTTGGATATCGAGACCAGTAGAGCGGGACAGTGGTGGTGCACACTGGTAGTTCCAGCACTCGGGAGGCAGAGGCAGGTGGATCGCTGTGAGTTCGAGGCCAGCCTGGTCTACAAAGTGAGTCCAGGACAGCCAAGGCTACACAGAGAAACCCTACCTTGAAAAACCAACCAACCAACCATCCAAACAAACAACTCCCCACAAAATACAGTAGAAATGGCAGAACATATACAAACTTATGCAAATTAATAGTTTAGTCCTGAATAAAAATAAGGTCAAGACAGAACTTGAGAATTTCAAATTTATCTGAAACAGTAATGTGTAACATTCAGATGTGGCTCTCATATTTCAGCCTTTATTTTAATTTTACTTGTAAAGTATTTTAAACTTCATTCTTTAGAATATTTGTGCCAGTAGATATTAGTTGTACAAAACAATAGTTTTTGTGGTGTTTTCATATCGTATATAATACTTTTGTCATAACATTCTCCATAATCCGTCCTTCTTTTGTCCCATTTTCTCCCTCTCCCCAACAATTCCCTTCTGTTTTTATTTTATTTCTTGAAGATTAATTTTTTTATTTTTTGTGTGTATGAATGTTTTGCCTGCATGTATGTCTGTATATCACATCCATGCCTGGTCCCTGTGGTGGCAAAAAGAAGGCATTGGATTCTGTGGAACTGAAGTCATAGACAGTTACTAGCTGCCATGTGGGTTCTGGGAACTGCTCCTGGGTCTGTGGAAAAAGCAGCAAGTCTTTTTTTTTCCAGACAGGGTTTCTCTGTGTAGCCTTGGCTGTCCTGGACTCACTTTGTAGACCAGGTTGACCTCGAACTCACAGAGATCCGCCTGCCTCTGCTTCCCTAGTGCTGGAATTAAAGGCGCATGCACCACCAGTGCCCAGTTAAGTCCTCTTAATGACTGATCCACTTCACCAGCTCTCTATATTTAGATTTTAAAATCTGTATTTCACATGCGTGAAAACACGATATTTCCCTTTTTAAATTTAGTTTCACTTAACACGTTGATCTCTAATTATGTTCATTCTGTGCGGATGATATGATATTTTTTGTTCTGCATGGAAGAATGAAACTCCATTCGTGTGCACTCACACACATGTGTGAATACATACAGCACATCTTCTTTGCCAGGTCATATGTTAATGGATACTATGCTGGTTCTGTAGCTTGGCTATTGTGAAGAGTACTTCAGTAAGCACGCTTATACAAATACCTGTGCTTTATGCTGACAGAGTCTTTGGGCTCAAATACACAGGCGTGGAATAGCTGAGTACACCATTGCTCTATCCTCAGTTTTTGAAGATCATTCTATCAGTGGTTTCCATAGAGACTCTGTGGACTCACATCCCCACCAGCTGTGTACAGCTTCTGTTCGCAGACACCCTCACCAGCACTTGCTGTTGTTTATTTTCTTAATAGTAGCCAGTCCAAGGAGGTGGGATGGAATCTTAGAGTACTTTTGATTTGCATTTCTCTGATGACTAAAGACGCTGAACATTATTGCATATACTTACTGGCTACTTGCATTTCCCTGATAACTATTTAATTTACTTGTCTATTTAGTGATTGGACTGGGGTTTGG
This sequence comes from Acomys russatus, assembly GCF_903995435.1. Classification (NCBI taxonomy): domain Eukaryota; kingdom Metazoa; phylum Chordata; class Mammalia; order Rodentia; family Muridae; genus Acomys; species Acomys russatus. The sequence goes on along the minus strand of NC_067151.1, from coordinate 14,870,497 downwards.
GTTTAGCTTTTGAGTTATGTATGTATTCGAAGTATGAATCCCCTTTGCAGTGACTAGTTGGCAAAGCTCTCACTGTCACCTGTCTCTCCATTCAGCTGATTGTTTCTCTGTTGTGACGTCATGAAATCCCATCAGGCAGTTCTCACTGTCCCTTCAGGAGCTACTCAGAAAGTCTTTTCTTACGCCTATGTTGTATAGGGTTTTCACTCTTGGTTTTCTCTAGCAGTTTCAACGTTTTTGGTCTTATATCAAAGCCTTTGGTGTATTTTGAACTGATCATATTTTACTGTAATACCTTTGATGGTTATTAGCAAAAATAGTCCAGGTAAAGACGGGGTCAAAATGACAACACATTAGGAGTTAACAATAAATTATTGGTTTTAGCTGTCCTGTTTCTTTCTTTCTTTTTTTTCTTTTTTTTTTCATTAATTTATTCTTGTTACATCTCAATGTTTATCCCATCCCTTGTATCCTCCCATTTCTCCCTCCCCCCCCCATTTTCCCATTACTCCCCTCCCCTATGACTGTTCCTAAGGGGGATTACCTCCCCCTGTATATTCTCATAGGGTATCAAGTCTCTTCTTGGCAACCTGCTGTCCTTCCTCTGAGTGCCACCAGGTCTCCCCCTCCAGAGGACATGGTCAAGTATCCAAATGGGAAAGGAGGAAGTCAAATTATCCCTATTTGCAGATGATATGATAGTGTACATAAGTGACCCTCAAAATTCCACCAGAGAACTCCTAAAGTTGATAAACACCTTCAGCTGTCCTGTTTCTTACAGGCTTTAACCAGCCCGCACACGGTTCTGCCCACCTAAAAATGAAATATGTCATGACTTTGCACGTCAGCCTTGCTCGGGCCACGCTAAGCTCATGCAATTACATGTTTAGCTTGTGCACTGCCAAGGTGAGCACTCGATGGCTTTTTATCTAGGGAAGAGAGATGGACCTCAATGTCATTTGTCTCCATGTACATCTCCAGTTTTCTCAGCAGCACTTATTGAAGAGGCTGTCTTTTCTCCAACACACATTTTTAAAATGTTTTTTTTGTCAAAATTCAGATGGCCTGGGGCTGGCAAGGTGGCTCAGTGTTTAAGGGCACTGGTGGCTTTTCCAGAAAATCTAGGTTTCACTCTCTTCTGGCTGCCACTTGCTTGTAAGCTGCACATACATTCAGGCAGTATGTATGTATGTATGTATGTATGTACATATATGTGTGTGTGTATGTAATAAATATAATTTACATATATATACACATATAATCATATGTAAACATACATATAAAAGAAAAAAGAACAATCAATTACTCTAATAAAGTCTAACCATAATAAACATATTTTTAAAAAATTACAAATATTAGATGGGTTGACGTTTTAGTTTGGGTTTTATTCCTGTGAAGAGACACCATGACTAAGGCAACGCTTATAAAGAAGAACATTTACCTGGGGCTGGCTTACAGGTTCAGGGGGTTAGTCTATCATCATCATGGCGGCAAGCATGGCGGTGTGCAGGCAGAGAGACATGGAGCTGGAGAAGAGCTGAGAGCTCCACATCTTGATCCTCAGGCAGCAGAAGGAAACTTCCTGCTCTGGCTTCTCTCAGTGACAAACAATAAATTGTAAACTGAAAGCCTTTCCTCAACAAGTTTGCTTTTGACCATGGTGTTAATCACGGCAAGAGAAAAACAGACTAGAACAGTTTTCAGGCAGCAGATTCTGTAGAAGAGAGAATGCACATTCCTGGCTCCGCCCCCCCCAAACACACCGCCCCCCCTCCCCCCGCATTTTAAAGTAAATCCTTTCGGGTTTTGCCTGTGTAGCATAATGACGGCTATAAACTTGTTGTAAATAGCTTTTATTATATTGAGACACATTCCATCCTCATCTAGTTCCTTTTGGGCTCTATCGTGCAGAGACACTGACCTGTGTAAAGGCCTTTACTGAGTCTATTGAGATAATAGTGTGACTCTCTTCCCGATTTTACTCGTGTGCCATGTTACACTTATCTCTTGCATCCCTGGAACGAAACCAGGGTGGTCATGGTGCATGGTGTTTTCAGTGTGTTGTTGAATTTGGTTTGTAGGAATTTTATGAGAAGCTCTACAACTACGCTCCCTGAAGAAATTGGTGTATAGACTTTTCTTTTTTGTCATGACTATTGGTTTTGGTTTAGAGTAATATTAATTTTGTAGACTGGATTTGGTAGTGTTTATTCCTTTTCTGTTTTTCTAGAATAGTTTGAGGAGCACTGCTGGCAGTAGAGTGCAACAGTGACTCTACCCTATCCTGGTACTTCTGTATTGGCGTTTGCAGCACTTACTTTCTGTTTCTGTGACCTGAGTACCTTGTATTATGAAACATATGGGAGGAAGGGTCTACTCTGTTCATGGCTTGTGGAATACGATCAATCACAGCAGGCCAGAATTGTTGGCAGGAGGCTGTGGCAATGAAACATAAAATATCCGTCCATATCTGATTTGACCCATCATCCCTGGTTCATTCAAGACCATGTTGTTCAGTCTCTAAACATACAGTTGTTTTTTATGCTGTTTTTTGTTCTTCTTTTACAATTTGAAAAATTTGTAAGTCTTGCTTTGTGACCTATAATGTTATCTATTTTGTAGCAAGTTCTTAGATTCAAAAAACAAAAAACAAAAAACCCTCTTGTGTTCTACAATGGTTGGGTGGGGTATTTCATAGATATGTATGGAATCTATTTGATCTGTGATGAATTCTACCTCTGAAGTTTCCTTATTGACTTTTTTTCTGGATGACCTCTTTTATTTATGAAAGTGGGGCATTGAAGTCACTCATTGTTACTGTCCCTAGACCTCTAGACACCTTTCTATCTAGTCGTGAGGTTTCTTTGTGTTTTGTTTTTAATAAAATTAGTGATTTATTAGTATATAGATATATAGAGAGATATAGATACAGATATTGTATCTTCATCATTAGTTACTCCATTTTGCTAATATGTGATGACCATTACTTATTCTGGCTAATTTTTGTATGCAGTTTATATGACAAACATAATTAGAGATATTCTTGCTGGTTTCCACATTCCACTTAATTGGTGTACCATTTTTCATCCATTCGCTTTCAGTCCTTCTGTGGGACCTTGATGTAGGGGTATAGTTCTTGCAAGGAACAGTTAGATAATTGTATTTTAATGCAACCAGTGAGTTAGGTTATCTTATTATAGCCAACTTTTAAAAGATACTTCTTTTATTATTTAAAAATATTCTTGTGTATGTGTGTCTATGTGTAGGTGTGTGGAAATGAGTGCAGGTGCCTGGAGAGGTCAGAGGTACCAGATGCTTCTGGACCTGGAGTTACAGCCAATTGTGAACTGACTGAACTGGCTGCTGGGAGCCAAACTTGGATGCTCTGAAAGGGCAGACAATACTTTTAACTACCGAGCTGTCTCTCCTGCTCCTGGTCTGCAAACTTATAACTGAAGAATTAAGACAATTTATATTTAAGGCTATTATTAAGTAGAGCTGGGTGAATGTTATGATTTTGTTCAATGTTTTCTTGGTTGGATAAAATGTAGTTTGTTTTTTTCTTTCTCCCTTACTCACATTAAGGGTTTGATAGTTACTGCGTTGGCCACATTCGATCATTTTCTCATTATTATTTGGTGTTCATATCTATTCCTTTCATGCATTTTTTTCTTTCCTGGACTCTAGTGTTTGTCACCGTCTTTTATCAGTAGAATTCCTTTAAGCGTTTTCAGCAGTTCTGGCTTAGTGGTCATGAAGTGCTTGAGATTGTGCTTATTCTAAAAGGTCTCCATTCATGTGCTGATTTAAAAACTACTTTTCTTTATGTTTTGATTGACAGTTATTTCCTTTCAGACTCTGGTTTTATTATCCCATGATTTTTTTTTTTTTTTTTTTTTTTTGGCAACCAGGCTTTCTGCTGAGAAGTTCATCTCGTTCTGATGAATTTGCATTTATGAATGTGTTGGCAGTTTTCTCTCGAAGCTTTTAATATTCCTCCTTTGTTCTTAGCCTTAGAATCTTGTAGAATGTGATGTGGAGAGGTTCCTTCCTTGTCATGTCAATTTGGAGCTCTAAATGTTTCCTGTACTTGAATACGGCGATAGTTGGTTTTAATTGTCAACTTCCCCGGGGTCTAGGATCTCCTGGAGGCGAGCCTCTGGGCACACCTGTAGGGATTGCCTAGATTAGTGCTAGCCTCTGAGTGTTGGCCTTTTGACTAGGTTAGTTGAAAGGGCAGATCCTCTCAATGTGGGCAAGCAGTTTTCTGTATAAGACTGTATAAGGCTAGAGAAGCTGCATGGAGCACAAGCAGAACACATCCGTTTGTCTTTCTGCTTGCTGACGGTAGATTCAGTGTGACTGGGTTCTCCAAACTCCTACAGCCTTGACTTTCTATCACTGACTCCTCAATGATGGAAACTCTCTCTTCTTGTAAGTTGCTTTTGTTGGAGGTATTTTATCAAAGCAATTGGAAAAGAAACTAAGATCTTCATTTCCCTAGCTTAGGGAAATGTTCAGCTACAATTTCGTGAAATAGATTTTCTATGTTTTTAGTTTGTATCTTCTATGTATAGGTCTTTAGTTTTCTTTTCTTGGGCGTGTCCCAGGGATCGTGAAAATTGTGCTCATTCCTTTTATTTCTTCTGGATTTAGATTTTGCCCTTGATCCAGTCTTTAATCCCTACCATCGTTTTTGTTACTTGAGGTGGAATATTGGTGTTGCTTTCTAATATTTTTTTTTGATTCACTGAGTTTTTCATTTTTTCTGTTGTTTCTACAAAATCTTAATTTCTTTGCTGACTTTCTCAGCCATGTTGCTGACTTTCTCGTCCAGATCTTGAACTAACATCTTTACTTTTCCCATCGGTTCATTTGAGTACTCTTTGGTGTCATCAATTATGTTTAAAACTAGACTTTGAAATACTTTGTTTAGAGGAAGGCCGCTGCCTTGACTTTTCATGTGTCTTCTGTTTTTATGTTATTTGTGCATCTGTTGGGGTGTCTTCTCTTCCTGTTTTAGTTGGTGAACTTTTAAAGCAGCCTTGTCTTGAGGGCTCAGTCCCAAGCACCATTCAGAGAGGAGAAAACACACAGTTGCAGCATCAACAAAAACCAGACCAAACCATACAGAAATATAAATTAAATCCAGCCACTATTAGAATTAATAATCATGGAAAACATAAGGACATAAAGTGTAGCAAGCTGTAAGGTTAAATATTTATTACAGCAAAATTAATAATTACTATAATGGTAAATGAATGAGCTCAAGGAAGGATGAAGGGAAATAATAAAGAATAAATTTAATTATAAAATGTGATGAAAAAGGAGAAGAAGATGAAGAATAAGAATAAGAATAAGAAGAAGAAGAAGAAGAAGAAGAAGAAAGCAACAGATAATCTCTTTACAAAATAAAGAAAATTGGATAACCCTAAGAACAGGAATAAACAATAAAAAGATAAAATAGTTTAGAATATAACTTAGTAAACATCAATAAAATGTTGAAACAAACAAACAAAAAGCAGAGAGATAAAGAGAGGAGGCAAAGAAAAAGGAAAAAAAAACTTTTTTAAGATGACAAAGAATTGGAGGTTTTTTTATTGTCTTGAGACAGGATTTTACTATGTAACCCTGGCTGTACTGGAGCTCACTATGTAGATCAGGCTGGCTTCAAATTGGAAGGATATATGCCTATCTCTGCATCCTAAGTACTAGGATAAAAAATGTATGTCCCCGGGCCTGGCAGGATGGTGACTTTATCCAGACTCTGTCAATGTTCTTTCAACTTAGTCTGGTGTCTACTGCTAAGGGACGGGCCAGTATCATGGGTCAGTTGCTCATATCAGTGCCACATCCACTTTGGAAGCTTCCTTTGCGTGTGTGTGTGTGGTTGTGTTCTGGGAGCCACTGGGATCGGTTTTGAGCATTATGACCTATAGACTGGCCTCTACTTTGCATATCCAGGTATGGTTAATGGCCAAAGGGAGTGTCGTTCTTCAATTGCATTAAAAAGCGACTGAGCATGGAAACCTGTGCCGAAGGAGAGAAATGAAGGACCCCAACCTGCTGCCTGGCAGTCTCGGCGCTTACAATCTTCTAGCAGTAAACTTCCAGCAAGAAGGAAGAGACTGTCCAAATCGAGAGCTTGCCAGGACCTGGCCTTAGATGTCTTAATCCTGCCGGCCAGCAAACCACGTCAAGGAGGAAGGCATCTCTAAAGGCCAAGCAGGGCTGAAGCTTTTGGGCTCCATTGGTATCCAATAGTGATGGAGCTGGTACCCAAGCACAGACAGTGAGACTAGTGGCGACTGAGTTCCTCACGGCCCAAGAAACCCCTGTCAAAGCTTCTCAGATGCTCAAGTCTGACCCTGTCCCCCTCCAGCATTTTCTAGCTGTCTGCCACTCAGACACTGGAGCAATGTGTGCCTAACTCCTTGAGCTGTGATTGTGCCTTGTAGTTCAGTTTTACACAAGCTTCTTCTCAAAGTGATGGCTATAGCATTCTGAGATGTGGCAGGTGATGGCGTGCACCTCTAATCTGCTGTTAGCCTGATATGTAGGCAGTATCAGGATCATACCACGTCCCCCACTGGTCTTACGGCTAGGGGACTGGATTCCCCTGTGCCGGTTCTCACCACCAGTGTGGCTTCAGTTTCCTTCTTCCCCAGTATGGGATGAAGCCGTGGCTGCTTCTTCATTGTCTCTGCATGGCTTTTCTATTCTCACCGACTTTCTGCTTTCCATCGCATCTTTCATGATTCCTGACATCCTTCCTCCCTTTCCCCTGGATGTTTCTCTGTTATCCTGTATATCCTCATTCATGGCACCACATGGAGAAAGCTTCTAAGCCACCATCTAACTCTTGAATGGCACCAATGCTCCCTGAGTTCAGTTCTTATCAGTAAACCTGCATACTCGAGGAAAGGTGGCAGAGAGGAACATTCAGAAAATAAAGAGCATCTTCTGCCCTTGAGGAGATGTCTGCTGGAGAGCTAGCTGACAATCCAACGTCTGTGAGGGAGTTCTCTGACAGCTACTCTGCATCTTCATCCTTCTAACTCTCTTAGCCAGCATCAGTCTTTTCTTCCTGGCCCTTCCCCTTCCTCCTTCTTTTCCTTTCCTCTCCTCCTCCTCCTTTCTCCCTTTCCTTTCCCCTTCCTCCCTTCCTTTCCTATCCCACTCTTCCTTTTCTCTCTCTTCTTTTTATCTCTATTTCTTCCTCCCTCTCTAGCTCCATTCCTCTTCCTCCTTTTTCAGTCCATTGACCGTGGTCTCAGTCACTATAGTCCAGGTCTATAGCCTCTGAAATGAAGATATTTATTCTTTCCATATCTTCCCCATAATAAATACTTATTGTTAATTTTCCATTCAGTTATTCATTACTTCTTTCACTACATTCAAAAGAAAAATCCACAAGAGTTTGCCATCCCTGTCTACCTTAGAGGGGAACAAAACACCATGCTCCATAAAACTGCTTTTTTTTTTCAGTCTCATACAAAAAATGACCCAGATCTGTTTGAAAGTTTGCCAATAAGACAAAAAACCAGAGAAGCCAGAAATACACACAAAAGAAAAAAAGACAACATCTTCAACAAATGGTACTGGTCTAAATGGATGGTTTCATGTAGAAGGATGCAAATAGATCCATATTTATCACCTCTCATAAAACTCAACTCCAAATGGATTAAAGACACCAACATAAAAACAGATACACTAAATCTAGTAGAAGAGAAAGTGGGAAATAGTCTTGAGTGCATTAGCACAGGGGAAGACTTTCTGAACAGAGCGCCATTAGCTCAGGCCTTAAGATCAACAATAACAAATGGGACATCATGAAACCGAGAAGCTTCTGTATGGCAGAGAACACCATCATTCAGACAAAGCAACAGCCTACAAAGTGGGAAATTTACCAACTCCACATCTGATAGTGGATCAATATCCAAAATATATAAAGAACTCAAGAAAACAAACCAATTTAAAAATGGGGGTACAGATTTAAACAGAGAGTTCTCAAAAGAAGAAACCCAAGTGACTGAGAAACATTCAAAGAGATGTTCAATTTTCTTAGCCATCAGGGAAATGCAAATCAAAACCGCTTTGAGATTTCATCTTCCACCTGTCGGAATGATGAAGATCAATAAAACAAGTGATGCAGGCAAGGATGTGGAGTAAAGGGAACACTTTCCTGTTGCTGTAGGAGTGCAAACTTGTACAGTCACTATAGAAATCAATGTGGCAGTTCCTAAGGAAGATGGGGATTGATTTACCCCAGATCCAGCTATATCACTCTTAGGTGTATACCCAAAAAACCCCTCATCCTACCACAAGGACACTTGTTCAACCATGTCCATTGCTGCTCTATTCATAATAGCTAGAAATTGAAAATAACCTAGGCGCCTCTCAACAAAAGAATGGGTGAAGAAAATGTGGTATATTTACATCATTAGCTATCACTTGGGTACATAAAAATGAAATTATAAAATTCACAGGTAAATGGATGGAACTAGAAAAAAGTCATTCTGGATGAAGTAACCAAGACCTAGAAAGATAAATATGGTATGTGTTCACTTATATGTGGGTATTAGCTGTTAAGTCAATGATAACAATGCTATGACCCAGAGAACCACAGGGTCAGGTACACAGGAAGAGACTAGAGGTGTATCTCCTGGAAAAGGAAAATAGAATAGGTAGTTATCGATAGATGGGGGTGGGTGGGGCCTGGAATGGGAAGGTCAGGTGGGGAGGGGAAGGGAGGAGAAGGACAAGAGAGACAATATTGGGCAAAACAAAAAATTAAGGGCCACAGGAGGGGTAGTATTGAAATCTAATACAGAAGAAGTTTCCTAAAATATATACATATATGAAGGTAATCTAAACCAAATCACTAAATATTGGGAGAGAGAGAGCCTCAACTGGATGTCTCTTACACCAAATGAAGCTTCCTGTATCAAGATTGGGTTATGTCTAATTGAGCTGTTGGCAAAAACGATCCAAAGGGAACCCCCAAACAACCCAGGCTGTTGCCAAGACTATAGGTTGCTCTCTAGTAAGGTCCCATTATTAAAGAAGACAACACACACACACACACACACACACACACACACACACACACACACAACTCATTGAACATGGAGAAGTTGCACTGGTGCCTACATAGAGCCTTCACCCCTATGTGCTAGTGTCTTTGGCATAGGAAGGTACTCTTCAGGTTACCAAAGGGGATTGTGACCACCAACCCAGCCACAAACCCTTTGATCTACAATGATGTTCTGCCTGCCAGAAATGCTAGTGCAATGGTGGCACAAGGAATATAAAAGTAACCAACCAGTATCTGCTTGGACTTAAGCCCATTGTAGGAGATGGAACCTATACCTGACACGGGTGACCACGGACCTTCGACTAGGTAGCCCAGGGACCTAGCGTAAAACCAAATACTACTGTTCTTAAAAACAAAACAAAGCAAACAAACAAATTAAAAAACCTGTAGCAATAAAATGATTCCTAATGACATTCTGCTATAGTCATACCTCAGTGCCTTTCTCAGCCATCATCAGAAAAGCTTCCTTGTCCAGCAGGTGGGAACAAATACAGAGATCCACAGCCAGGAATCACACAGAGAGTGAGAGGCTTTGGAACACTCAGTTCTAAACAGAATGTCTCCATCAAATTCCTCTTCTCAGGGCTCAGCGAACCCTGTTGATGAGGAAGTGGGAAGAATGTAGAGCCAGAGGGAACAGAGGACACCAAGAAAACAAGAGCTTCCAAATTAAAAGTGACCAGCACACATATGAACTCACAGGCACCGAGGCAGCGCGCACAGGACCTCAGTGGTCCATACCAGATGATGCCCTAGAGCTGAAAGGAGAAGTGACACCCGCTCCCAACCCTAGCTCAGATCCAATCTCCAGTTGATGACTGCTTGCAAATGAAAATTTCGTTTTCTCCAACAGAGTCTCACTAGGGAAACAATCTACTGTTAAGGGTAGGCGGCCTGCCCAGCAGTAGATGGCAAAAAGAAAAGAAACGCAATGAAATTTTTGGAGGTGTTTTGTTTGTTTTTGTCTCATAATGTCATTTTCCTTTTTAATTCTTAAATTTTTCATTTTTTAATATATATTTTCTTATTTTGTTTTACCTCACAGGTCCTTTGCATATATGTTATGGCTTCCAGTCTGGTGGTTGCAGGATTCCTGAGTGGACACATGAGTGAGGTCCCTGCGGCGTTATCTATTTCTCAAGCCTTTCCTTGCACTCTTTTGTTTCGGTCTGTTTGTTTTGTCCTATTCCTGTGTGTTAGGTTTTGTTTTATATTATGCTATCTTATTGTGTTATTATCTCTTCGAGCCTGTTTGTTTCCTAACAAGAGACAGAAAGGAGGTGGAGTGGGGAGGGGAGGGGAGGGGGATGGGGAAGAAGAACAGGGAGATGGGAACCATAATCAGGGTATATTATGTGAGGGAAAAAAACTGTTTTCAATAAAAGGAAAAAAAGGAGAAAATGTTACAAAAAAGGAGAAAGCAGTCTTTTTGGTGTGTATATACCAGCAAATATTGTTTTAACTAGAATTTCTTTGATTACTGTCAACAGTTTTCCCATGTATTCTATTTGTCATTTACATCTTACTTTGAATTCCATTGCTCTCTCTACATTCTTTTTTGTTTTATAAACTACTCATATATTAAGGCATAATCCTTCAGTCTCCTGTGTTTCAAGCATTAATGTCTAGTATATTTGAGTTGTTGCTTTTTATGTTTATTTGACCATATAGAAAATTATAAATGTGTATTATCTATTTTTTCATTGCTATGATCATATACCTGGCCCCCCCAAACAAAAACCAAAAAACCCAGAAAAACAAACAACCCCCCCAAAACCAAAAAACCAAAAAAAAAAAAAAAAAAAAAACCCAAAAAAACAAACAAAACAAAACAAAACAAAAAAACCAACCAAAACCAACCAACCAACCAACCAAATAAACAACAAGAAAAATCAAACCAACAACTAAAGGAGAAAAGTTTATTTTTGTTCTCAGCCTGAGAGCACAGCCTGTCATGTGGGAAGGCATGCTGTGATGGAGGTGCCTTTGGACCGCGGTGGCGAAAGGCTTAGGTTGCTTGCTCACATCTGGAAGGATCAGGAAGCAGAGCAAGGGGAAACGCTGCTGCCTAAGTGACTTCTCATTTATCCCATTCTGTTCTGTCCTGCGGGACGGTGGCTGCACATCTGATGTGTCTTTCTTCTGTGAGCACCTCCTCAGGCATGCTCAGTGGTGCATCTCTTAGGGGATTCTCAGTCAGCCATGTTGTCAGGGAAGATAAACCGTGGCAGCACGCATGCAGCTGAGTCTTTCAATCTTGAGCTTTGAAAATAGGAATGTGCCAGGGGCTGAAAAGATGGCTCTGCAGTCAAGAATATTTACTGCTCTTACCAAGGACGCAAGTTCAGTTCCTGGCTCCCAGCTCTGGTAGCTCCCAGTTGCCTGTGACTCGAGCTTTAGTAGGACCTGTCACCTCTGGCTTCTGATAGCACCTTGTACTGATATGCAATACCCCACCACACAGACACACAGACACACACAAACACACACAGACACACACACACACACACACACACACACATACACACACGTACTCACACGCTTAATTAAAAACACTACAAACAAACCTTTTTCAAAAGTTAAATGCTTCTATCAGATCTTACTTTCTATTTTTTAAGCACATTGAAGAGACAGGGCCAGGGAGGAGAGTTATAACCCAGTGTTCTAGAATGTTAACCACTGTTTAAATGTTACTGAACACAGGGATCAGAAAACAATGATACCCCATCTCCTTACTTAGAAAACTCTTCTAGGTAGGGAGAAGACGTGAAGACACATAAACTTGTGTTGGCTAGGGAGGAAAGAGGTTCTGGGTACATTCATTGACAGATGCCACTTTTCTATGGAGTAATTAAGTGGGATTTCAAAGTCCGAGACCATCTCTTTCAACTACCTTAGCAATGCTGCAATACTGCAATAATGGGTCTAGATCCCCTTGACATGGGTCATGAGAGACCATTACTCTTGCTGGGGTTTTGCCAGGAAGGCCCAGGCTAAGCCTGGCCTTCTGCTCTGGAGTCGCAAAGGCAAGGAGGCTCCACCAGGGACAGTGCCAACTGTGTGTCACCCCGAGGCCCATGAGCACTAGGAGGAGTGTTGGGGGCAATAGGCCATATGGCCAATGTTCAACCATCTTGTCAGAACCTGCACCTTAAAGTCTCTGTTTTTCCTAGAGCTTGCCTTTCACCAGAAACTAGCTGACCCTGTTGTGGGTCAGCAGTTAGACTAAAGACAGATAGAGATGGAGCAATCCTGTTATGGTTTAGCAGTTAGACTAGACAAAGAGGGAGCCACATACCCTGTGTGGCAGGATGTTATGCCCTGCCTGGAATTCCCTGTGTTTTGAGAAAAGCCTGCAGCTGGGTTGCTATAGCAATATGCTTCCCTGCCTTCTGACTTACAAAAGCTGCTGCTTGACTAATAAAGTTTTGAGAGTTTGATCAATCAGACTTGCTCTCCTTCTTTGTGTCTTGCATTTTTCAACAGGTGACCTTCCTCCTGAGTTTTAGTTGAACCCCGCAAGTCAGGTCAGAGGAGCACCCTGCTACCTCCCTGTGTCCCTCCTGCATCATGTGGAGACCCACCCATTACTCACCTGGTTTTCCATACCTGCTCTTTTTTCTTTCGTCGGTGTCCAGCCCTGAGCATAGGCATCTGCATGGGTGTGAGAGGAACAGGGGGTGTTGAAGTCCTTTCCTGCCTGCACAACAGGTGCTCGTGCCTCTTCTGCCATGCTGTATATTCTTAGCCACTACCTCAGTTTCCCAGAATCCCTTAGGGGGAGACCCTACCTTCATTGCTCCCTTGAGTGGGAGTGTGCTTAGGCTCTGACTGCAGTTGCTTCACCACTTTCCTTGTCTGGAGTTTGGAAAGGCCCTGTCTTGTTTATGATGCTAATACTTTTCAACCTGGGGTTGAGGGGTCAGGGTTTTGATTTTGGACCTTGGCTCTTTATCTGTTTATATTTTTACATGGACCTGGCTGTGCTAGAGCCTACTGGTAAGGTTTATCAGGGTCGCTGGGGACAGTAAGATAGGATGAGGGTGAAGTCGGGTGACTGAAACTGGCTCGGGCTGGTCTACATAGCAAGCAGACTCCGCTCCCATGCTGGTTCTGGTGATGGCAGAGCCAGTTAGTGGAGGAGGCATCACCTGCAATTAATTGGCAACGGGAAAAGAGGGTTTACCTGAGGCTTTCTTGTCTAATAGACTTGGAGGTCTGAGTTAGTCATATGGCCCATTTAAGAAGATGGCAGGGGGTGGGGGGATGTCAGGTTTGTCTAGTGTGTGGCCCAGAGTGCTGTTGGCTTTTCCCTTTCCGCGTTCCATTTTAGCACCATTTCAGCACCATTCTCATGAGGAAGGTCCTACTGTTGTGCTCATTTGACAGGGCGGTGAGAGAAACTTAGGCAAAATAATTTTGGTATTGTTTGAAAGCATCTTCACCAAAGGCTAAAGATCAAGATTGGTGCCACATGGGTCCCATACACCTCCCGTTCTCACGCTGCTTTTGACCACCCTGGCACTAGACGGTCCACACCTACTGGATCATGTACTGGACTGATACAAGTCTAGGGCCAAAGCAATGGAACCAGAAGCCACAGGCTGAAACCTCATGTGAGCCAAATAAATCTCTCTTCAAAGTCATCTCAAGAGCTTTGTTTCGGTGACTGGCTAAGGCAGCAAGCCCTGGCCATAGCATTCATATGCCACCGAACTGGGTGGAATTGGGAGCCTACTAGTCTGAATGCTCACCTCCTCACCTCAGTGTGCGAGCTCACGGCTATGGCTTGAGCTCAGTAGAGCTCTCCAGTTGGGGGAGAAGCATAATATCCAGGAGCCTCCTGTAGCAGCAGCTTCCTGGAGCCCCATGTGATGTTCCTCCGTTTCCTCCAGTGCCCAGCTGACATGTTTGAAACATGCCTAAAACATGTAGTCTGCCAGAGCAAATCTCTTCCAGAAACAGGGTTCAGGTTTGGTGTTACCATCTTCAAACTCAGGAATTTAAAATCCAGAAACAAAGGCAGGCCCGAGCTCCTTCTCGGTGATCCTTCTCAAACACGCGGTGATTATGTATTCATGTTGGTCCAGGTGGTTTGCTTAGGATAATTATTCTTCTTGTAGAAATAAGAGAAATTAATCACTCTGGCTGCTTCTCTTTGATTCTCTAGTGTCCCGGCATGCCAACGCTTGAGCAAACATAACCTGCACAGTGAGTAATACTGGGAGGGGGACTGGTATTTCCACTGCTCGAGGTTGGGGAAATATTACTGAAATGTAAGAGCCAGCCCTCTGTAAATGAATAAGTAAATAAATACTAAATAAATCAGCGAAGCAGCTCCTGTCCTCTCCCCAAAGCCTTGGTTCTCTGTTTAAGGATGCTAACTTTCCCTCTTTCCGTGGGCACAGTTCAGTAGTTAGATTTTTATGTACAAGACCCGGTGATCCTTGGGATTTGTTATGCTTTTCCTGTAGCAGCGTTTTCACTGCAGTTCTCATAATGTAGTGCGCATGTGAAGGTGATTGACAGACAGATGACGGATAGGTAGGCAGTTATGTGATAAAAAGATAGGTGGTAGATATGTAGGTAGGACATAGATCCGTAGATGATAGACAGATAGATTACAGATATGTGCATTCAGAGATAAGAGCACCAGGAGTGGGGAATGTTCTCGTATTTAAAGACACTAAAGCTAAGGCATTGGGGACTGGTGTTGAGCTTGTGTAGGATGGAGGAGGTACGGAGGTACTGGAGAGCTGTGTATACGTGTGTGTGTGTGTGTGTGTGTGTGTGTGTGTGTGTGTGTGTGTGTTGCATGTGCCGGTGTGTGTGTGTGGTGCGTGAATCTGTAGCACACATGTGTGTGGTATGAACACATGTATATGCACAGGTGTGCTGCTGTACATACATGCACAGAGGCCAGAGTTGGACATTGGTGTCCAATTTATTGGGCCTTATTCCTTTGAGAGAGGATCTCTCTAGCAAGCTCCAGGAATCCTGGGTAGCCAGTGCTGGGTTACAGGCATGCAGCCATATCCAAGTGCTTTTACACACTGAGCAGACTGTCCGGCCCTCAGAACCCTGTTTTTATAGATTCATGTACTTTGTGTCTTGGGGACAAAGTGCAACCGTCTAAAAAAGAAAGTACCATAGTCTTTGCGTTAAACACTAAATGGCAGACAACTATTGTGCAGAGTTCAAGCCAATTCCACCCCCCCCCAATACTTATATTCCTATTTACATACCATGTGCATTACCCTAACAACTAAGACTGTTTCACAGCCTGATAGAAAGTGAGAGTTCTAGTTCTACAGCTGCTTATTTTCAAATTGATTTTGGTCTCAACTGCATCTCAAGGAACACTCTGGAAGAGTGTGTCTACATAAGGCTGAGGCTGGTGTTGGTTCTCCTGAGGTCTCTCTCACCGCTTTGTGCCTGTGTATAATTCATCTGTCTCTTTCTTTTCTTCCTGTTTAAATGAAGATCAAGAGTGCTGAGGTCTCTCCAACGCACTTCTGTTAGCCATGTACAGCAGCTGATCTACAGGGAGCTGTTTGGCCACGTAGCTGTTGCGAGGCCCCCATGGACTCTGGCCAGCCAGGGAAACTTTGAGGAGAAACAAAACTGTTGTATATGGAAGTGAATCTGGGACAGGCACTTTTGACATGAAAGCCAAATGTCACAGGGACATTTTAACATGTGCTCACAGATGATGTGAGTGCACAGTACATGTACACACACTTTCTGGTGTGCGGCTGCCCATCCTCTTCCATAGAAAGTCACAGATTATAAGACTCAGTTTCCCCACGAGCTGCTAGAGTCCTGAGCCAGTGGGCAATTGCCCCTAGACAGGGCTTGTTTCTCGTAAGGATTAAGGCATTTTTCTTGCTTTAAATACCAAAAGTAATCTAAACTAGTTTTTATACTGCATACCCTGCGGAAGGGTAGAGCATAGACTATAGTTTTGTTTGTGTTTGGGGGGGAAATGTCCTATCATATAGTACTGGCTCACCGCAAATTCCTGCACCTAAAAAGAACAGTTGACTGTAAATTCTCACACTATCTGCCAGATTGTCAAAGACTGAAACATCGCTTGCACATATGGCTTGTGAGAAGGTGGGCCCTGCTGCATTAGCTTTTCTGCAAGGTGTACGGTCACTGCACATCAACACATACAATGTTCATATCCTTTGATAGGGTCGTTCCTGTTTTTGAAATTGATGTTCAGACGAAAACCAGAAAGACACTGTAAAATGTATTCCTCAGTTTCTTCACATAAACTTTGTTAATAAAAATAGGAAGTGGGAAGTGAGCTATATGCCCACTAATAAGCTAATAAGAAAGTATTTGAATTAATTAGGGTGTACTTCCAAATGTAAGAAGCACTGTAGAACTATTCAAAGGAAGTGTGCAGCTCCATATTTATTGACATGGGAAGGCATTTATAATACAGTGCTAAGAGAGAAGAAAATTATAGACCTGTATACTTAGTGTTCCACTTAGACGTTATATTTATACGTATGCACAAAACATATGTGCTACGTGATGGTCTGTGGGAGCAGGGCTGGAGGAAGGATCTCTACTTTACAGTTGTTACTCTCGTGGTTCACTTAAACACTTTTTATAGTGAATGATACCTGTTTTATAACCAGCCAAAACCATAACTACAAAGGAAAAACAAAGGACCTAGAAAGCATTCAAATAAAACTTTTAATTTTATTGTTTCTACTAATTTTTCTGATTTGTAGTGTGACCATTGGAGACTCTCGACTTCTGACAGGCCTGGGGCGCTACACACGACTAAAGAAAGGTAGATGACAAACTGGTTGGCGATAAACAGAGCAATGACATGACACATAGCACATTCACCTATTTAGGGAAAGAGATGCCCGCTCTCAGTGTGCTCTGGGAGCTGAGTACCATGACAGCCGGGTCACCCTATGGCCCATGAGTCGCAGGGCAGCCTGGGCTGGGAAGCACCATCTCCCCACTGTGGATATGAGTCTGTCCTACCACTTTTCTTTCTGGAGCACTCAGTGGGCATAAGAGACTTTCAGACTAGTCTGTATTTATTTTGGCTAAATACTTCGGTGCTATCATGGACCAATATCCCTGCTCGTGCATATTTACATGTGACATGCTTCTCTTTTGTTTTGTTTTGTGTGCCTTCGCATCCTTAGCCTGAAAGGAACAAAGAATAAAAGCACCCACATCCTGGTGTGTAACTAAAATCCCCCAGTGGAATTTGTTTAGTGTGAGAGACTGATTAGTAATTTTCAGCAATTGGTAATTTTCTCCCTCAGGTGGTTTTTCTGCATTCCTGTAGAGATCACGTCCACGGCAAAGCTTCCAAGAGAGAAGAAAAACACGGGATGAAAGTACCATACTTTAGAGAACAGAGTGTGCAGGCGGGCTAGCCTGAGTGTGTGTGTGTGTGTGTGTGTGTGTGTGTGTGTGTGTGTGTGTGCGCGCGCGCGTGCTTGTGTTTGTATATGCTGCATGTAATATGTGTATATGTGCATGTGGTATGTGTGTGTGTGCGTGTGCATGTGATGTGTGTATGTGGTGTATACATGTGGTGTGCTTGTACATGTCACATGCATGTGCATGTGGCATGTATGTGGGAGTGTGTATGTGCACTTGGTATATGTGTATGCATATATGGTATGTGTGTGCGCATATAGCGTGTACATGATGTGTGTATATGTGGTAAATGTGTGTGTGTGTGTATGTGGTGTCTGCGCATGTGCACATGGTATGTGTATTTATATATTTGGTGGGGGTTATATGTGTGCTCATGTGCACATGTAGAATGTATGTGTATGCAATGCGCTGTATCCTGTGGTAATTGTGGGGGGGCATGTGTGCATATGGTATGTGTGTATGTGGAATGTGTTTACGGTGTATATTCACATGGTATGCATATGTGTGCCTGTGGTATTCATGTGCATTTTGTGCATATGAATATATTTGTATGTGTGGCGTTTGTGTATGTATAGTGTATTGTATATGTATGTTGTATAGTGTTTTGTGTGTATATGTGTAGACTGAGTTTGTATATATGTGTGTGAGTGTATATGTGCTACGTGTGTATGTGTGGCTAGTGTGTTGGGTATATGTGTGGGGTGACTAGTGTGTGTGGTTTGTATGTTGTTAGCGTGTGTGTTTGGTGTACGTGTGGTGTGGTTAGTGTGTATGTTTGGTATGTATTGTGGTTAGTGTGTGTGTTTGGTGTCTGTGTGGTTTGTGTGTGGTGTGATTAGTGTGTGTGTGTGATATGGTTAGTGTTTGTGTTTGGTGTGTAGTGTGGTTCGTGTGTGTGTTTGGTGTATGTGTTGTGCGGTTAGTGTGTGTGTTTGGTGTATGTGTGGTTAGTGTGTGTGTTTGGTGTGTGTGTTTGGTGTGTGTGTGGTTAGTGTGTGTGTTTGGTGTGTGTGTGGTTAGTGTGTGTGTTTGGTGTGTGTGTGGTTAGTGTGTGTGTTTGGTGTGTGTGTTGGTGTGTGTGTGTGGTTAGTGTGTGTGTTTGGTGTATGTGTTGTGTGGTTAGTGTGTGTGTTTGGTGTGTGTGTGGTTAGTGTGTGTGTTTGGTGTGTGTGTGGTTAGTGTGTGTTTTGGTGTGTGTGTGGTTAGTGTGTGTGTTTGGTGTCTGTGTGGTTTGTGTGTGGTGTGATTAGTGTGTGTGTGATGTGGTTAGTGTTTGTGTTTGGTGTGTAGTGTGGTTCGTGTGTGTGTTTGGTGTATATGTTGTGCGGTTAGTGTGTGTATTTGGTGTATGTGGGGTTAGTGTGTGTGTTTGGTGTGTGTGTGGTTAGTGTGTGTGTTTGGTGTGTGTGTGGTTAGTGTGTGTGTTTGGTGTGTGTGTGGTTAGTGTGTGTGTTTGGTGTGTGTGTGGTTAGTGTGTGTGTTTGGTGTCTGTGTGGTTTGTGTGTGGTGTGATTAGTGTGTGTGTGATGTGGTTAGTGTTTGTGTTTGGTGTGTAGTGTGGTTCGTGTGTGTGTTTGGTGTATATGTTGTGCGGTTAGTGTGTGTATTTGGTGTATGTAGGGTTAGTGTGTGTGTTTGGTGTGTGTGTGGTGTAGTTATGTGTAGTGTGTTTTCGCCCCCTTTTCAGTGCCCGTGCTTTGCTTTCGCCTCACTGTTCATCCTCCCCTCTCGGTCTTGCGGGCGTTCTCTTATCTCCTTTTTTCCAGGCTTGTAGCGCTGTCATCCATCCACTCATGATGGAGTCTCTCCCCTCAGTCCTTCCACTGGCTTGGGGGGCAGCAAGCCAATCTAAAAATCATACTTGAGGGAGACCTCTGGATTTTATATACCATTTTGAGGGCATATTGTGGAAATTAGAGGGTCGTGGTAAGAAAAAAAATCTATATTTTTGAACAAAAGACAGCAGGTGTCTATGATGAAACGCCCACAAAGAAGGACTAATTTTTTTGTGTGTTTGTGAAGTCAGAGGATTGTACTTCTCAGTAAGGTTGGCGTTTCCGTGCTGGGAACACACCCAGCTCTGCCCCGGGAAGGCCGGGTTGTTTGTGTCTTACCACTCCCTGGGGACTGACGCTGTTTAGTACAAAAGCCAAGCAGCCTGGGTGGCCTCGGGATTCTCCCAATTGGAGCTTTCATGACTCTATTTTTGCATATCTATGGGCACACATCCTGCCCCTGGTAACCTCATTCATGATGGCCAGCTCCTTACATTCTGAAAGAAGGGTTTCACCCTGTTTGGGTGTCCCCTCACCTAACAGGGTCTCACTGTGTAAGCCAGGGTGGGCTTGAACTCACCGTCCTCCTGGTTCAGTCTCCATTGTGTCGGGATTGTAGGCATAAGCCATCATACCCAAGTTCCCTTTCTTGTCTACAGCTGGACTGATGTGCAGCAGTTAATGATATCAGCTTTGATATTAAGAGGAAAGCACTTACACGGACAAACTTTTATAATAGTTTGCTGACTGATGTTAACAAGATCAAATACTTTGCTGAACAGCACAGTTGGTGGACGGGACTCATCTTCATCATCATTGTCAGCGTCTTTCTTGGATCGATTACACTGTGCACTTACAAGCTCCCTCACGCCCACCGTTTGTACTTGTTTTATTTTAATGAACCACTTCAGCTATTAAAATTTACAATAGTCTGTGTGGGCCTTTACTTCGGCTCTTTTGGATAGGAGGGGCAAGCACCTGGGAACACTGAGCTCAGACTCTACCCTCTGGTAACAGTCTTCATTAGGTCTCTAGACTGCTGAAAGGGGGAGACTTTGTCATACCCACACATGAGGCCCCCAAATGGTTATCCAGGATCAAGTGGCCAGCCCTGACATCATGTACGTGCAAACAGCACTAAACAGACCCAGCAGGTTGTGTGTGTGTGTGTGTGTGTGTGTGTGTGTGTGTGTGTGTGTGTGTGTATTTTATCAAAGAAAAGAGAAACCATGACTTTGGGGGTGAGTGGGGGGGGGGGGGGCAAGGGGGAGTTGGAAGGAGGAAAGGAAAAAGGGAATGATGTAATTATATTTTAATTAAAATTAGAGCTTTACTTTTTATGGTAATGGAGATTGAACCTAGAGTTTCATGCCTGGTAGTCAAGTGCTCCTACCACTGAGCTGCACCCGCACTCTGTCTATTCTGTTTTGACAGCAGGTCGGTGAAGTCCAAAAGTGTGTAAGCCATCTTTGGGTTTCAGATGCAGTCTCTAAAACTGCACAGATAAAGCAACATAGAGGCCCCTGGCTCCTGGCTCCCAGCTCTCTCTCTCTTTCTGAAGAACCCGCACGCAGAGCTCTAGGAAGCAAGAGGTTCATGCCTACTCTGAACTCTGACCTTGGGCACAGACCAATATTAGAGAGATGGCTTGGAATGGGCGGAGCTGTCGCTCTGTAAGTTCACTCAGTGATCTGGGAAAACGTTCCCCTTCCTTTGTAAGCCAGGCGTGATGGTATGGGAGGTGTTGTGACAGGCTTGTGGTGCAGGCCTCCTTGTGAGGTCTGCTCAGAGACTGCCCCAGGTTACCTGCTGCGGAACACTTCCCAGGAGACAATTACAGAATTCACTTTCTTCGGTTCTTGAAACTTCAGTGTGGGTGGCAATTCCTAATTGGCTGTTCTAATCCACTCTGCCACTGAAGCGCTTAAATGTTCAATTTATGAGACGACTGACAACAACAACAACAAATCTGAATGAGTGAAATTGACTCAAGGCAGAAGTGGGCAACTTTCGCTAGCGACCCCAGAGGGGCTTGAGCGCAATGTAGACGCAATTATCCATTCTGGGGGACATTGAACAAGAGCAGAAGACCGGAAGCTGGGCCTTGGGCTTCCGGCAAACGCTGGGACGTGGGAGAAACCAAGACCTTACAGAAACCGGGCAGAGGCTTCCCAGCCCATGGCCTCCTCTCTCAGGCCCAGCGCTGGTGCACTCGCTCGCTCGCTGAGGAGCTGAGATTTCCGCCATCACGGGGGTGCTGGGTACATGGTAGATGGTTAGTGATTAGTCATCGTCAGAACAGTGCTGGCAGGAATGCAGCATCCATCAACACCACCTGCCCTCTGTCACGCGCACCACGCTCTCTTGGGTCTAAGCTGCAGGCCCTACCTGATGGAGAACACTAAGTGGCCATTCTGGTTTGGATTCCACTGGGGACCCCGAGCTTCTAGCTCTGCTGCCTCTCATGAGACTCCAGTGGTACTCACTAGGTTTTACAAATTCTAAGCCTTCGTCTTAGTTATTTATTTTTGAAAATATCCAAATTGTTTTGGAAAAAATAGTTTCTTATAGGAAACTGTGAAACTCGATTTTGTAACACATTTTGTCTACATGAACAACAGTAATCTCAACAAAAGTTGAGGCCTTCTAAAAGAAGGAAGAATCATCTACCAAAATAAAGGAAATATTAACACTTTGGGCTTCGAGTTGCCGCTCTAGAAATGAAGCTAACAGGGGCACATGAGTGTGCCTGGGTGTGATTTCAGTGTTAGCTGGGACTGGGGCTGAGTTTGGTGGAGACCACTTGCCTAGCATGAGCAAGGACCCGAGTCCCCATTCCCCGCACGTGCACAAAAGATAAAGCCACGGTATTTGTGGTTGTAAAAAGATAAGTTGTTTTTAAGGCCATCAATAAAGAGCTGGCTAAAAATTATAGTATATTCGTGCAATGGACTATTTATTCATCGAGTGAAAATTAGGATATTATTCATGAAAGTAAATCCAGGCTATAATTTCATATTTAATAGCCAAGGATGGATATGTATGGAATCATTGGGTTGTTATTGTTGTTAAAAATCACATGCAAAGCAAGTGACAACACACAGCATGTAGATAAAGGGGAATTCTTCAGAAACGCTGGTAGGAATGTAAGCTAGTCCAGCCACTATGGGAGTCAGTGTGAGGGCTCTTCAAAAGGTGAGAACAGATTAACCACGTGACTCCGCTACACTTCTCCTGTGAATTTACCTGGAGGCCAGCACATCAGGGACATGCTTGCTCGTCAGATCCTACTGCAGTGCTCTTCACAGTAGCTAAGCCATGGCACCAACCTAGGGGTGAAGGGGTGGGCAGAGGAACAGAGCTGATCACGTACAGCAGATGCTCCCAGCTTCATATAAGGATGAGGCTATTTTGTTTGCAGGGAGATAGATGCAACTGGAGATAATAAAATTAAATAGATTAAGTCAGTCTCAGGAGGACTGGTCTCTCATATTTCTTTCATTTGTATTTCCTAGATTCTATGTTGATGTATGAAATCATGCACGTACGTATGACTTGAAAGCAGAAGAGAAACTGACTGGGTAAACAAAGGAGGGGGCTCTTTTCAGGGGAGGTTGGGGGATACAGGGGGACATGCTCAAAGTACATTATACACTTGTATGATGTATCCTTATGTAACCCACTACCATGCACAACTACATACCAATGAAACTGAAAGAGTATAAAAAATGTACATATAAGGGCATGCATGTGAGTGTACCACTGTTAATGGTGGAAATTCATGGAGGAAGCCGACGGAAGAGGGTGATCCCATGGTTAGCTGGCCACCTGCAGCTCATTCCCTGCTGTCTCTCACTTCAGAAACACGTGAATTGCGGGGACCTTCTGCATTTCTTAGCATTCGAATCTTTGCCTCTTACTCTTCAGTAGCCTCTGACTGTGTATGTGTGAGTGTGTGTGTCTGAATGAGAGTGTGTTTGTGAGTGTGTGTATGTGTATCAATGTATGCATCTGTGTGAAAGAGAGTATATGTGTGTATATGAGTGTATGTGTGTATCAGTGTGTGCATCTGTGTGTGTGAGAGTGTGTATGCGTGTACATGCATATCTGTATGTGATCTGTATGGGTGTGTGAGTACATGAGTGTGTGTACGTGTGTGTGAGTGTGTGTGTACGTAGTGTGTGTACAGGGAGTCTTCGATAAATGGACGCGGTGTGAAATGTTGGGTGTGTTGGTATGAAGTGTGATGCATTGTAGTGTGTGCGTGTGATGTGTGTGATACGTGTATGTGGTGTGAGGTGTTAGGAGTATGTTTGTGTGTGTATGTAATGGTGTGTGAGGGGTATGCATGCTGTGTGTACATGTTGTGTGTCTCTGTGTATGTTATATTGTGTGTGTGTGTGTGTGTGTGCATGCGCATGTACTTTATCTCTGTTACAAATCAAATGAATTAGCAAACTATTGCTAAATTGGAGATTATGGGTTCTTGGATTTGTATTTACCCTCTTATTTCTTCGTGATCACTCATCACAGGTAATCTGTAAAGCAGAGATTAGATGTGTGGTCCTTTATGGATGTGAATGGGATATAACTTCCCAGGTTTTGCTTGTGTGAGAAAGCAACGGCTTTTCTCAGCTTCAGAGACCTTAATGAAGTAGGAGGCAGGTGAAGGGTGTGGACTGTTGGTGCTTTGGAGCCTGCCTTCGCTTGCCCGGAAGCTGCAGGCCTAAAAGCAGACCAGGCATGACCTCCTTTAGTCACCAACGTCAGCATGGTGGCTACTCAGCCTTCCCAATCTTGGTTTTCATCTAACTAACATACTGATATCCATCAACCAGGGGATTGTGGGTGGTAAATGATAGCTCCTGGGCGCGCTGGACATCACAGTCCTCTTTACGTGTCCTCTTTAAAACAGATCTGGGCTATGTTCCCAGAGGCTGTGCTTTAGGAACAGCTGCAGTGACATTCCTTTTCTGCCTTCTGTCCCCTGTCCTGCCCTCTGTCCCCTGTCCTGCTCTCTGTCCCCTGTCCTGCCCTCTGCCCATGTCCTGCCCTCTGCCCATGTCCTGCCCTCTGTCCCCTGTCCTGCCCTCTGCCCATGTCCTGCCCTCTGTCCCCTGTCCTGCTCTCTGTCCCCTGTCCTGCCCTCTGCCCATGTCCTGCCCTCTGTCCCCTGTCCTGCTCTCTGTGCCTCTGTCCTGCCCTCTTGCCCCTGTCCTGTTCTTGGTCCCCTCTGTTTTGATCCCCTTCTTCTCAATTCTTTTATGTTCATTTATTTCTCTCTAACCTTCTGCTTCTGCTCGCTGAGACCATGCCGAGTCCTCCCCGTCTTCAGTGCACATCTGCATGTGTTGCTCCAACCTTGCCTGCCAGCTTCTTACCTGTTCCGCTTCCCAGAGCCCTCTCCTCCAAAGCTCCAGCTCACCGAGACAAATTGTCCTCGCTGTGCCCATGCATCTCCAACATTGGCAGAGCAGGACACCACCAGACAAGACTGCAGCTGCTCTGTCAGTACCTCTCCTTACCCCAGGGTGGCTGCTTTCACAAGGAATGCTTGCATCATAGCCTTGCATCTTCAGAGTCTGGGCCAGGGCCTCTCCCTCAGTAGGCTCTTCAAAAGAGACTGCAACTATATGCCACCATCAAGACCATCTGGGGAGCCAGGCTGTTTCCACAAGGTGAACTTCACCCTATAACTTGGACCATGTTGCTTCCCTTAAGATTCGTCCCACAGGGCTGTTGGAAGTGGCTCAGTGGGTGGCAGTGCCTGTGAGAACAAGAGCCTGAGTCTGAATCCCTAGCACCCACACACAAACCCAGGAGCGACAGTGCGTATCTGTAACCCCAGAGTTGGAGACAGAAATAGGAGAATCCTGGAGCTTGAAATAGTGACGCCTCTGCTTCAGGGAGAGACCCTGCCTCAAAGCAACAAGGTGGAGAGTGATAAGGGAAGAAACCTAACATCCTGCTCCGGTCTCCATGTGCACATGTATGGGTGTGTATGCCTGAATATTCATGTGCATGCATCACACACACACACACACACACACACACACACACACACACACACACACGCACGAGAGAGAGAGAGAGAGGGGAGGGGAGTGATTTGATTCACAAACCTTCAGTAGGTCCAATGAAAAGAAGATGTGAAGATGTGTCAAATATTACCTTTATCTATTTGTTACTTAAACTTCATAATGCCTGAGCTTATGACTAAGGTTCCAGAAGTTTCTCTGCCCATCCTCCTCCTTGAGCCCTAGAGTGCTCACACCCAACTGCAGCTTATTTCCTTTTTTTTTTTTTTAAACTGATGCTGTTTTCTGGTTTTCCTCATTCTTTGTGGAAAATCTTCTTATTTCTCAAGCTCCAGTTCAAAGGATGTTTTTTCATTGTGGGATTTCTTGTGCAAATAAACTGGGAAACGCATAAGTACATGAGGAAGGAGTTACCACAGAGTAAGAACTCCAGGTGGGTTAGCTGCTAGCATCAATTTACCAAAGCATCCAGAGAAAGGCTGCAGACTAGTAGGTTGGCTATTGAGTACATGAAGGGGTACATGGTCGAAACGGCCATCAAATAGGTCACTCTAAGCAATGAATATAGTGTAAAATTTTAATTTGTCAGGATGTGGGGACACACACACACGATTAAATAGAACTCCAGTTGTTTAGGTTCCTAGAATTGATGTACAATTTTGTTTAAGAAGCCACCAGTAAATGATTATTCATGTATATTCACAGACACTCTAAGAGCACAAATAACACATAGATTTCCTTGGCTAGCTAAAGGCCCTATTTGAATGTGGAAAATTCTAGTGTAACAACAAGCAGAAATAATTTTGTGTTTAGTTTGTTTTGATTTATCAGAACTTACTCCCTTTACTACCATACCAGGAAGGTTCAGAACAGACTGCGCAAAGTCAAGTCCTGCAACAGTGCTTTTTCTATGTGGAACTTTTCCAGAGAGAAAAATAAAAACAAAAACAAAAACAAACAAACAAAAAAAAGCATTTCTGGGGGACATTAGTAATCATAGGGGATGAGGAATGGGATCAAGATTTTCAAAATTATTTCACATTAATTAAAATATCAGCTCCTTTTTTAGATGCCATCAATGTGAGAATAGTCGGTCATGGTGCATTTTTTCATATGTATGTATCTTTGTACTGGTAATATACTCACATGTTTCAAACATGGCTCAGCTGTTAAGAGCACTGTCTGCTCTTCCAGAGGTCCTGAGTTAAATTCCCAGCAACCACATGGTGGTTCACAACCATCTATAATATGATCTAATGCCTTCTTCTGCCATGCAGACAAGCATGCAGGCAGAGCACTGTATACATAATAAATAAATAAATAATAAATAAATAAAATCTCCACACATAAACATACAAAGGCAGTTTACTAACAGGCTCTTAAGTGTCCACCTTTGTTGCCTAACTCCCCCTTCTGACAGATATCTATTGATTTTTAAAATTTTCATTCCATAAAAGACTTTTTAAAATGCAAATAAAAATCCATACAGTTTATTTTCCATCTTTTTTCCCAAAACTCAAAACTCTACGCTTAACTTATTGTTGATTAGCGTAACTTTCAGATATTGACCTCTCAGTATCTCAGCAAGTTCTCCTCCTCCTTTTCTGCTTCCCCTGTCTTGTGTTGTCTTGAGACAGGTCTCACTGTATATCCTAGGCTGGCCTAGAACTTGCTGTGGCCTAAGGTGGCCTTAAATTCATGATCATCTGCCTTAGACTCTTGAATGTCGAGATTTTTACAGATGGCTGCCTTGCCTAACAGTAGCTCCTTCTCTTTTTATGAGTGTAGAATATCCCACTAAATAAATACCATAATATAGCTAGTCAATCTCCTCTTTTTAAAATGAATTTTTTTCCACTTTACATCCCGAACACACCCCTTCCGCCTCTCATTCCATCCTCTTGCCCTCTTCCCCTTTTTCTCACTCCTCTTCTTCTCATAAAAGAGAAGCCCTCCTCACATCAGGACTAAGCACACACCCTCTTCCACTAAGGCCAGACAAGGCAGCCATGCTGGAGGGAAGTGATCTAAACTCAGGTAACTGAATCCATGTCAGAGACAGCCCCCCCCCCGCTCCTCTTACAAGGGGACCCTCATGAAGACCAAGCTGCCCATCAGCTGCCTATGTGTCAAGGACCTAGGTCCAGTCCACGCATGCTCTTTGGTCACTGCTTCAGTCTCTCTGAGCCTCCATTGGCCTACCTCAGTTGACTCTGTTGGTCTCTTTGTGAAGTTCTTACGCTCTTCGGATCCTTCTGTCCTTCACCCCAACTCTTCCACAAGACTCCCTGAGCCCTGCCTAATGTTTGGCTGCAGGTTTCAGCATCTGTTTGAGTGGGGTCTCTCAGAGAACAACTATGTTAGGCTCCTGTCTGCAAGCACAGCAGAGTGTCATTAATGGTGTCAGGGGTTGGCCATCCCTCAACCTCTGCCCCATCTTTATTCCTGAATTTCTTGTAGATAGGCTCACTTTTGGGTCGAAGGTTTTGTGGGTGCATTGGTGTTCCCCTCCCTCCATTGGAAATCTTGCCCAGCTTTGAGGTACCACTTCAGTCTCCACGTCCCCTGCTGCTAGGAGTCTCAGCTAGAGTCACCCCATATCTTCCCAGGGGCCTATCCTGTCGCAGGTTTCCATCTTTTCCCAGAGACGCCCCACCTCTGGGGCCCCTTTTCTTTCCTAGCCCTCTCACCTCTCACTCCTGCTCTCCCCACATCTGATCCCCACCTTTGTGTCCCTCCCCACATCCTCCCCTACCCAGCTGACACACTTCATCCATTTCCAGTGTCTATTCTATTTCCCCTTCTGAGTGGAATTCACTCCTTAGCTTTTTTGGGTCTGTGGCTTGTCATATGATTGGTCTGTACTATATGGCTAATAACCACGTATAAATGAGTATACATTGTGTGTGTCTTACTGGGTCTGGGTTACCTCACTCAGGATGATCTTTTCTACTTCCATCCATTTGCCTGCAAAAATTCATGATTTCCTTGTTTTTAGTAGCTGAGTAGTATTCTAGTGTGTTAATGTACCACAGTCTCTTTATCGATTCTTTGGTTCAAGGACATGTAGGTTATTTCCAGTTTCTGGCTCTTCTGAGTAAGGCTGCTATGAATAAACATTGTTGACAGTTTTATACATATTACTCTGAGGGCAGGAGAGGAGGAGAGGTGGCTGCACTCCTTGCCTGGGCAAGTCAGGGGTGCTGGTGCCTGTGGTGCAGGCATAGTAGAGCTTGTGGCCTGACCAGCTCAGCTACCACCCAGGCCCAAACCCAGGGCTCTGAGTTGTCCCACACCAGCATCTATGGCGTCTATGGACTGCTAAAGCCTCTGGAGGGGTTGGTCCTGCAGATCCAAACCAGCGGGCTCTCCATGGCACAGGGAAAGAGTCCCTGGAGGATCCTAGTGTGGATAGTGTGGTAGAAGCCACTGGCCTTGAACAAGACCAATGACTTATTCTAATAACGATTTTCAAGTAAAGCTGTAAGGACAAAACGGTGCATGTGTGACACACTGTGACTTACTACAGCTTTTATGGTGAGATAAATTTTTTTGATTATTTGTTCATTTTGTTTCCTTTTCTTTTTTGGGGGAGGTTACAGGGACAGAAGGTGGATATGAGGGGATGGGGAAATAGGTGGGATTGGGGTGCATGATGTGAAATTCACAAAGAATCAATAAAATTTTTAATTAAAAAATGCTATACAGAGACAGTTTGCTTCCTGAATAGTCACGCAAAATTCTCTATAACACTGGAGCATCGTCTTCAGCCTTCTGGCCCAGTGTAACTGACAGACATATTTCTGAGGCAGGAAGGAACTATTGAGGATTTGCTTACCCTCTTTACCCACTTTTAGGCAGATTTATGTCTGTGGTAGAAATGAGGACATTTTTCCCAGTTGCTTGTTTGCCACATTTGAAGCCATCTCCATTGGGAAGCTGCATTTCCTGTATACTCAGGTAATTAATTTTATTCCTTCTCAAGTCTCTGGTGGGGCTGAAAACCAGGTAGTTTAGTTTTACAATTAAGCTTAGTTGTTTAGGGGCTAAGATAGTTTTAGGTCTAGATAGATGTTTTAAGTTGATAATGATGAGATATAATAAATATTGATTTACATTAGAAATTTTAGACTCACCAATATAGGAAAGATGTTTTCTTAAGGCTGTCAAATACAAATAGCCAAGACACAATGAATGTAACATTTATATAATTCCTGATTCTTTTGTGGTTCTTCTTGCTGTAGGTAGTTTATTGTACATATGTGTAATAACATAAATGTATATGTAAAAATATTTAATGAAAATACTATACATAATATTATATACTGAAGGCTGGAGACAAACATTCTAGTTATGTTATAAAGCTATGTTCATATAAACACATATATGTATATCCTTCAGGAGTCTATTATATAAAATTATATATCATATATAGTTATACACAGTATATATTTTATATTAACATAAGTTTACATATGTGTTCATATAGTCATATATAATTATATATAAAGTTACTTTCATTATATATACATATATATGCATATATATACTTTTTTCCACTTAGAAGAATTGAAAAACAAATTTTATAAAGCCCATTTTGTAACTTTTCTGCAGTCTCTCTAGATTAGTTACCCATTAGAAAGGCTTTCAACAGTCAAGGTCATAGGAGAATTCTCAAAATTTTCTTTGTTTTACTTTAGATATTGACTCTACTTGAAATTTCAAAGTATTGTTTAAATTATTTAAAGCAAATATGTCCTTGGTATAGCAGTGCTAGAATTAGTAAATAAAAATCTAGGTGTTATTTTAGATAGACAACAGATACATTTTCCATATATTATCTCAAGTGGGACATTTGTATTTGTATGAAATAATTACTCATTGTGTACCTAGAGTTCAGATTTAACTAACTGGGGCTCTTGAATTTTATCTGACAGCCACCTGTTTGCACATGTCAGCCTTATTAGACAATCATTGCAAGCTGTGCCTCAGCCTTGTGTTAAGGATCATTTGCCATGTAGAAATTGGATGTTATTCTGCAGTGTCTATATTCCTCTCTACAGGTTCTTCAGTTTGTATGCACTGTAGGTTGTACACAAGTCAAAATAAGTTCACTCACTGGATGAATGGATGGATAGAGGATGGATGGATGGATGGAGGAGGGATGGATGGATGGATGATGAATGATGGAGGATAGATGAATAGATGGATGGAGGATGGATTGATGGGTGGAGGATGGATGGAGGATGGATGGATGGAGGATAGATGAATAGATGGATGGAGGATGGATGGATGGATGGAGGATGGATGGATGGAGGATAGATGAATAGATGGATGGATGAAGGATGGATGGATGGATGCCTAACCTCCTTCTGACATTCTGTCCAAAGTTTCCATGAGAGATCATATACTTGCAGGATCAGCAGGAACCCCTGGTTTTTCTGGACAGGTAATTCCTGGTTGTTTAGCTCTGATGAAGACTGTTTGATGATCAAAATAATTATCATAATTATTATTTCAGAGAGTTAGAAGGTTAGCGGCCTCGAGTTACCTAACAAATTTATTATTTTCTTTCAGGGTCTTAAGTAATAATATTTAGAAATGAAAAGTGTGTTGTTTGACTAAATTGGACAAAAATGTCCACTTTTGAAAACATGTACATGCAATGAATGGTCTTACCTCTCTCTTACTCCCATTATGATTAACAAAGTGAGTGCTGTGCTGTGCTGCGATAGCATTCTCCCTTTAAGACTGTGCTGTTGCTGGAGCAGCAGTCTTGTTATGATGCAGATGAGGGATGGCAGTATACTTGTCTCTGTCTAATTTACTGCAGATTACTAATACAGCCATTCAGCAACTATTTCTTTAATGTCTATTGATGCTAGACACGGTGCTGGGTGTGAGGGTCAAGTAGTCATAGACGCTGGTCCTCAGGGGGCTTTGTAGAAGCCAAAGCTCGCTTCTACTGGTTGGTTGAAAGCTCACTGCTAAATTTTTTCCAGGAACTCTGTGAGCCTCACAGTCACCAGCCATGAAAGAGTTTATACATGGATACTGGCCACCAGCATAAAGCAGGTCTTTCTTTTTTGCTCCTTTTTCTCTCTGCCCTTTGCTTACTGGAGAGCTAGCTGGTAAACACAAACTTGCCTCTCTACTCTATACTAGAAGCCTACAATACCAAATGCGTTGCTTTCTCAAACAATAGTCACCTTCAAATGTTGAAGGAATGGGTTATAAAATTGTAATGTAAATCACTGGTCATCTAAAGAAAGTAAATGTGAAAAAAATTTGAAAGAAAGTTTTCACTGGGTGGAGGTTGCACACACCTTTAAATCCTAGCAGTGCAGAGGCACAAGCAGGCAGATTTCTGAGTTCAAGGTCAGCTTAGTCTACAGAGCGAGTTCCAAGACAGTTAAGACTACAACGGGTCTTGAAAAACAACAAAAACAAAAACAAAACAAGCAAACAAAAAGCCAAACCAAATCAAACCAAAAAACGAACAAACATAAAAACCCAAACAAACAAACAAGGCCATTTTCATGGGGAAAATTTGATTTTTTTTTTATGTTTTAGGAAATTGATTTGTTTATATTCCAGTTTAACAAAAATTAAGAATAAGAATATTAAACAAAGTAGCATTTATAAGGCACATCGACAACTACCTGGGCAACTAGAGCAGGCGGCACCCAAGTCAAGGTCCAAGCTGTCCACAGGATCCATAGTTTATACAGATAAGTTAACTCTGTGCTGTTAGTTGTGTGAAGGTGAGCAGAAGATTTTGTCTGTTTTTGTTCTCTTCAATAAGCTAAAATCACCTCTTTAACTAAAAATAAGGAAAACATTTCAGACACAGGAGCTTAACTGTTAACAGAAAGGACAGACAGCAGATCGCTGTGGCAGGAGGGATGCTGAAATGCTTCTCTTTGGTTTTGTTTTGGTGGGGCTAAGAAGTGAATTTTGAGTCTCTGTCTTAGTTCTGTTTCTCTCGCTGTTGAAGGGGCACCCTGACCAAATAAACTTAGAAAGAAACGAGCTTAACTAGGGCTTGCGTCCAGTTCAGAGGGTAAGTCCATGGCTTCATAGCAGGGAGCATGGCGGCAGGCAGGTGTGGCACTGAAGCAGTAACTGAGGGCTTACTTGTTGACATAACAACAGTGAGGCGGGGCGCCCCAGGGACACACCTCCTCCGACAAGATTATACCTCCTGATCCTTCCCAAACAGTTCCACCATGTGGGCTTCAAGCATTCACACAAATGAGCCCATGGGGCCCAGTCTCCTTCTTACCTTGCAGGCCTCTCACGTACTAGTCAGTCACTATTGCTGAGCTCAGCACTCAGCCAGCCTGTGCTCCTTTCTGCTACCTTCCAGGAAGCCTTTAATTTAAAAAAAAAAAAATGTTTATAAAACCGAACTTACTGTTTCCTCTTTGTGCTTACCTTAGCTTTCCTAAGTGAGCAGTCCACACCTGGTCCTCTGTTGTAGAGGGCTTTAGAATGGAGGGGGCCAGGAAGCCTCTCATACGGTGCTAGTCCTAGGATTTGAAATACAGAGTTTGACCTCTGACAGAATATTCCAGTCTATAAGGAGAAAGATTATACTTCATCTTCAGTTCTCTTGACTTATTTTTATGTGCTAGAAAGTCTTGGTTTTTTTCCTATTTTTTTCCACACTAAAGATAATTTTTCCAAAGGGAGCCTATGTGCATTTTAAAAATTGTGCCTTTGTTGTTATTGTTTTTGGTGGAATTATAATGCAAATTATAAATAGTGTTGCTCCTTAATTTTAAATTCCAGTTTCTCTTGGCTGGTGTGTCAGAAAGCAATGACTTTTATCTTCTGACTTGAACTCTACCGCCTTGTCAAGCTTACTCATTTGAGTTTAAGTTTCTGTGGTGTTTTCTACTGTAACAATCATGTGACATAAATAAAGAGAT
This sequence comes from Acomys russatus, assembly GCF_903995435.1. Lineage (NCBI taxonomy): Eukaryota > Metazoa > Chordata > Mammalia > Rodentia > Muridae > Acomys > Acomys russatus. Next base: position 14,837,229 of record NC_067151.1, on the reverse strand, counting down.
GTTTGTTTCTTCCTTTCTAGTATGTGTGTACCTCAACTTGCTTTTCTTGTCTTATTGCACTAGCTATGACCTTAAGTAAGGTAGACTTGTGATGCTGTCTTTGTCCTGTTACAGTTGTGAGGGGAAACATGCTTATGCACTCTTCTTTAGGCTAAGAAATAACCTTTACAGTTTTTGCTTTTTTACGATTCCCAGAATGTAACTGATATCTTTTAATCTGATCTATCGAGATGTTTGGTTTGCGGCTTTCTTCTCTGGCTCTGAGAAGGCAAAGGAGAACCTTCTGCTCTCCAACCTCACAGAGACAGACAGTCTTCAGGTCAGCTCTCGGCAGCCTCAGCACCCTACGCCCGGTCTCCGTGATAAAACCAGGAATCTCTCTCAACTTCCTCAGGAAGGAGGCAACTTGTGGTGGAGTGCTGAGCTCTCATCTGGACAGCTGCCTCTTCTTATCTACATGACCTTGGACAAATCACAAAACCTCATTTCTAAAATGGTACCGTAATTACCTTATCAGACTGTGGAGGTACTTTCAAATGGTAATCGCCCTGAAGTACTCTGCAAATTTAAATTATCATGGAGGATACATTCTTGGAGGACAGGATTCTTGTCGGTTCATTTTTGTATCCGTAAGTAAATGCTTAATGCGCGTCTAATTATTGTACAGTTACACATGTCGGTCCCTCAGGGCACATGCTGAGGAAGTGCATAGTGTCTTAATGGCCTGGCTGTCAGAATCCAGGTCTGGGATACAAGACTAAAGCACTGTCACAACAGTCTAAAAAACAATTAGACCATGTGCCTGGTTAACTGTCATGAGCTAGAGAAAGCTTACAATATTGGCTCAGGTCATCTGCAAATGCTAACTGCTTTCATTTTTATTTGGAAAAGACCCTCATGAGGGAACTGGAGACCTAGACAAGAGAAGAGAAATAGTGCAGTTGTGGCGTCTCGGCTTTGGGTTTTCTGTCTATTGCCTGGAGGGAAATTCTTGATTCTCCTGTTTGATGACAGAGAATAGGGACACAGAGCCCCAAGCCCACAGTTGGCCTTGCATTTCCTTTTTCCGAGCATTATGCCCACCACTAGGTGACACTGTTTACCCATCTATGCTTCTCTGCTTGGGCCTCTGCGAGGATCTTAATTCTAAACTAGTGTGTTTTGTTGGGAGTGTGGGTGCGGGAGAAGAGTGCTAGGGATGAAAATACAAATGAACTTTCCAGAATCAATCTGGAGGGCTGATTAGGGGTCAGCTTTCGCCAGTGCTTATACCAGACTTCGCAGGCTTCTGGCCAACTATTTTTAAAACGAATTTTAAGAGTAACATGCAATTAGTTTCCATTTTCTTAAACCTTTAACAAATGACAAGATGAAATGAAATGTCGTGGCTTGAGATGCGGGACTGAAGAGATGCCCTCAGATGCCTATGTCTCCCCCTCCCCGCTCCAATAATCATTAATGAGGTCATGGACCACTGAGAGCCTTGAAGCCGCTTTGACATGAAGCTGAAAGGGGTTTCATCCCTCCTCAGAATCAGCTACCATCCTGGAGAAGCCAAGCGCTGGTGTCTGCTTGGATGTGGCCTTGGGAGAAGCCTTCCTAATCTCCAGGCCAGCAACGGTCCCTTTCTGCCTGGCCTTGTGCCACACCCTCACAGAGGACTGTCATTTCGCTGGAGACCACACAGATGAAACTTGTGAGGCTTCCAAAATGGCACATGCAACTTTTGGTGAGAGAAATGAAACACAACTTCTTTTCTTCTGTCCCCAGGCCGCAGCCCTCAGAAAGCACAGTAAACATCCCCAACCAAAGGCCCGAGAAACCAACAATTACCCTCATCTTGTTTCGGAGCTGGGAATTTGTCATTACCTTTTCATTATCCGTCTTAACTTTAAAATTGACTTGCACTGTTTCTGTCTATAAGATTATTTATTTATGTATGTATTTATTTATGTATTTATTTAGACTTAGAAATGACACAACTGGAATCATAGCTTTTCTCCTGTTCTGACTCTTCCTAAAGTTTTCTGGGCGCCCCCTCCCCACCCACGTCCTCCCGTTTTCTCTGCTTTGCTGCATGTCTACCAGCACACAGCACCTTGAGCTAATGTGAGATAAACAGCTAAATATAGTCATGGTTTTGGCAGCTTACTCTTGGAGCCTGTCAAGGCCCACTAACATGGAAATTAAACAGGTTTAAGACACACAAGAGCTTCTGCCATGCTTGGGTAAAGAGGATGGCTTCTCTGCTATGAGCAAGTGCCTGTGTTGTGCGTCCGTGCCCTGCTTTATTTAAGTAACAGTAATAACGTTAATGGTTGTTAGCAGACGCACTGTTAGATACTCAGAACCCCTTTCAGCAGTGAGGCCTCATGCAGCAAATTATGTATGTGAAAGCAACATTGTGTAACCAGTGGTCCTGTGAGGAACTGGGCGCCAAGTAGATGTCAGTCACCTCTGCTCGGATACCCATCACGGCAGTCACTGAAATAGGCATTCAGTTGGTTCTGTATGGAGAACGGTATCTAGGCCTCCAGCCTGCACAGAAGGAAATGAAAAAGCAGGAGAGAGAGAGAGAGAGAGAGAGAGAGAGAGAGAGAGAGAGAGAGAGAGAGAGAGAGAGAGAAAAGGGAGAGAGTGGGAAGAGACATTCAGGTTGGCTGCAGTACATAGGAATTCCAGCTCTCTGGGGCTTTCTCCCCAGCAGTGAATACTAATTATACTGAACGTGTCGAGTCTTCACAAATCAAACAAGTATTCCCAGGAGATAGAAGGGCCACCAACCCCACTCATGATGTAACCTGAATTTAAAGCCAGGCCTCTCAAAGGGATGGGCAATTGAGTGTATTAACTCTTCCGACATGTGCTGGCCCTTTCACTTCTACCTTGACCTAAGGGATGTGCAAATATAACACTTTCCTTAAACAGCTAATGTGCCACTAGGGCTGCCTGTGAGCCCAGTTTTTGCAGACATTGAGAATAAAGAAATTGTTTTGAGGGACACACAGTTTGCAGGGCATTTTCTCAGGGAAAAGAAATCAGCTGTGCTTTATGGCTGTGTTGCTTCCACAAAAAAAAGAAAAAAAAATCTGGGGTGGACTTGACCGGAACTTCAGCCAGGTAAGCGAGCACTCTGTGAGGAGCCGGTAGCCTCCTCTGCACATGGCATGTGAGACCTCCGGAGCCTCGTGGTCTTGTTGGAGATGTTCCGAGAAAGACAAGTTTTTCCTCTGGGTGCCATGTGGATTGCCTACTCCCTTTTCAGACCTATGCTGTATTGTCTTTGTGGAAAGAAGTCCAAAGTCAGTGGAGGCCAAACCTCATGACCTGGGGCCTTATCTGATTGTTATATTTCCTGGAGCCCTGCTAACTTTCAAGGCTACCAGATGGGACTCTACAGTGACTCCTGGACCCAGACAAGGCACTTCTGGACTTTTTCTCTGAAGTCTGCCATTCCTACTTTTTAGGAGGCCCCAATATCCATTTCTAATCACAGGGGACCTGCTCATAACTAACAGGCTGAAGGAGTTCTCTCTGATGCCTTTCCATCTTTCTCCTTACTTTGGACCTCCTTCATGGTACTCAGACAGCACTCAGCCAATCATATCCATCTCGCATGCAACGTCATGTAGGTCAGCCAATCACATCTGTCTCATACAATATCATGTAGATTAGCCAATTACATCCATCTCACAAGCAGCATCATGTGCAGGATATTATTCAGAAGTGTATTTTGAAGGAATAAATGATATAAAAGGTGTCACAGGTTCTTGTTGGCTTAATTTCAATAATTGTATCTAAGATCTGATAATTAATATAACTGTGTCAAAAATAATTAGCAATGTGTGTATTTATTCAAGTTTTTCTCCCATGATGCTTTTCAAGTGTTTGAGTTATGGAAGATAGTCAACATGTACACAGGTGGCCAGCTCAGGGCTGATTTGCAAACATTAAATGGAGCACTCCATAGTGAAGAGAGGTTTCTTCTTCTCCTCCTCCTCCTCCTCCTCCTCCTCCTCCTCCTCCTTCTTCTTCTTCTTCTTCTTCTTCTTCTTCTTCTTCTTCTTTTTCTTCTTCCTTTTCTTCTTCTTTTTCTTTTTCCTCTTCCTCCTTCTCATCATCATCTTTACCATGTTATTTATTGACTTTACATGCCAAATGCAACTTTCCTTCCCCTCCTCTCTACTCCCAGTCCCTCCCTCTCATCTCCCCTCCTCCCCATCCACCCATCTTTCCTGGCTCTTCAGAGAAGGGGAGGCCTCCCATGGATATCAACAGCCTAGGCAAAGGAAGGCACAGTAAGACCAGGCTCATCTTCTATTGAGGCCAAACAACGCAGCAGCCCAGTCAGGGGAAGGCGATCCAAGGGCAGGCAGTGTAGTCAGAGACAGCCCCTGCTCCCACACCAAGATCCAGCTGCATAACTATTACATATGTGCAAAGGGCCTTGGTCCATCCCACACAGGCTTGTTGGTTGGCAGTTCAGTTTCTGTGATCACCTGTGGGCCCAGGTTAGCTGAATCTGTAGGTTTTCTTGGGGTGTCATTGACACCTCTGGCTCCTTCAATCCTTGTGAGGGGAGTTCTTCATCAAACTTTTTTTTTTTTTTAACTTTCTAGGTTAGAGAACAATTTCCCCACATTGTGTGGAAAATTTGAGTAGTGCCTACCCAGGAATAACCCATCATTTCTACTCTCAGTGAACGTCCATGTATAGGCTGCTGGTGACATGGGGCTGAGTGCCTTATGGACTCATGTTTCTGAACATTTACTGCATGCCTGCTATTCTGCCTCTTTGCTTATGTGCATTGATTATCATCTGTGTTTACAAAAATAAGCCACAAACCCCAAAACCTCGGAGTCTTCGTAGCTAAACAGGCAACAGAATCCACATTAGGATCCAGACTTGAACCCAAGCTAAGTGCAGAAACTCTGACACACTGCTCCTTTGTGACAAGGATGTGTCTATCCAAGGACATCGTAAGAGAGTGACAGGGGATGGGAGCTCCCATTCAGATCGCCTCAGTGCCCCATTGTACAGGCGACAGAGCTGAGGTCTGGGCTGAGGTGAAGTGACTTATCCAAGGTCATAGGCCTAGTATGCCCATGACTGGACACCCACTCCAGCAAGCTGGGAGGAGGTTAGATAATGGTGTTTCACCACATTGATTTGTACATACACAAAGCTAGCCAGTTTCCCCTAAATACAAGGCCTATCTGTGTATACCGGAAGCCAGCAGAGTGGTGCTCCTCTGAGGGTGATGTAATGCTCTCTGTCTGTTCTACAATGGGTGTGGGTGTCTGTCTTTCCAGTATAGGCAGTATTTACTTTGCTTTTTCTGAATATCTAACCAAGGATACTGAAGTCAGCCATCTCTGTACTAGACGTGGAAACAGTCTCTCTTCTCTGGCCAAGTTTGATAGGGCAAGGTGCATGTAGTTCTCGGTGGTATGCCACTTGAAGCCTCTTCAGCTAAGGGTGTGAAAATGGCAGATGCAAAAGAGGACGGGTAAAAAACCACCATGATAACGAGAACCTGAAACGAGGAGGCTGGCAGCAAGAGGCCAGACCAGAGGGGGTGTCGCCATCTTTTCCACTGGGCAGATGGTAGCCTGACTTGTGCTACACAGGCACAGGGGCACTTGGGCTCCAGATGTGAAGTCAGACATGCTCTTCTTGTTAGTGCTGAGTTCTCAGGGAGAAGCTACCAGTGGCTCCTGCCGTTGGGCTGCTGGTTCAAGTTTCAATCCGTTCCGTGAGAGACGATGACGCCAGGTGAGTGAGATGTAGGCGGTAGCTAGCCTTACTTGAGTTGGGCACTGGGAAGTACAGAATGAAGCCAGGAGATTCCAAACAGCTGTTTAAGGTGAAGGCCATGGCCACAGATGGGGTCGAGGGAGGAGGGTCTAGGAGCAGAGGAAGAATGAGAATGGAAGGGTTAGGGTGACCGCTTCTCAGACCAGTTTGGCCAAGGGTGGACTTATGTGCAGGTATTTGAATGTAGGTGTTTTTCTCAGCTACTGGGCTTCCAAGCCATTGCCTATCTCCACCCCCAAAGTACTGTTACCTAGCCATAGACAGATGTTATGGTTATCAGATGATGGAGCCCGATGCCCCCTATAGCAGAAGAAGAATGGCAACGAGTGGGGTGGACCCCTACTGTGTTTCATACACCTGTGGTCTCTGCTCAGAGAGGGGGGGGGGACCTGTGTTCTACAGTGTTCATTTGAAGGAGAAGTGCATTCAAATCACTAGGGTTTGGATTTTCCATGTAGACAGCCGGAATCAGCCGGCAACACCAATCCTTATGGCGCCTAGAATGCAGCTTATGGCTTTATTGCTAAGGAGAAAAGGACAGTGAAGTCTTGCCATGTGAAGGTAACGAGATATTTTCTATCCTCTGTACACATTTAGACCATTGTAAACAAACATGGAGTTCTGCGGCCCATGTACGCATTTCCATTGCCTTCTAAGGCAGAGAGTATTCAGGTAGTTCCTGCTGTGAATGAAAAATAACAATGAAAATTGAATAGATAAGTTTTCTCAACTGCGGTATCTCCTTTTAAATAATTATTCTTTGGCTTTAATACTTCCTGAGGAATTTTTTTTTCAGCACAGGGATCTTTCAACTGGCTCTTAACTTGCTCCTTGGGTTTTCATGTTTCTTTTTGGTTTGAAGGCCTGGAGCCCAATGGAGTGTCAGTAAAAATTCTGAAATTCTTCCTCAATTATAAGCCCGAGCAAAAATGTTCAGTTTTCAAAGTGTGTGGCTAGGCTCCTGACTAGTCTAGTGGGTGGGAGCCACTGGGCCTTGGAATGTTTGATTTGAAAGGGACAGAAGGAATTATTGCTAAGTGGTTTTGTTCCTTTGATTTTGGTCCTGTCAGTTGGTTTGTTTTGACGTGGTGATGCACAATGTAGCTAAGGCAGACGTCTTTATCTCTAAGAAAGGCTTGAGCATTTACAGATGAAATGTTGTGATGTGTCGGGCCTGCTCAACAAACATCAGCAGGAAAGGAGGGAGGGATGTTAAGGTGGGAGAGATGAAACAAGATAGCGCAATAATTATTGAAGTTAATTATGCTAGTCTCTCTTCTTTGGAAATTATTATTTTTTCATAATAGTAAGAAAGTAAAGAAAATGTGTTTAGGTAAACTTACTCATTTTATTACATTTTTAATTTACGTGTGTGTGTGTGTGTGTGTGTGTGTGTGTGTGTGTGTGTGTTGGGCACACATGTATTCCAGCACACATACAAAGAGGATGACTTGTAAGAGTCTGTTTTCTTCTTTCATTGCCCCACTCCTGGGGGGTGGAACTCAGGCCATGAGCCTTGGCGCTAAACAGCATTACCCACTGAGCCACTTGGTGAGTAAATACCCAACTTACTTATTCCAGAGGAGGTTGAAAAACAAACAAACAAACAAACAAACAAACAAACAAACAAACAGATGTAGAGGGGCAAGACATCATGCCTCATGCTAGAAAGCCCAAGAGTGGCAAACTTGGAGGGACAGGAAGCCCCTTCATAACTGTTTGAGTGTCCTTTCTTCAGTTTGCCATGCTCTGTCTGGGGACTGTTCCTGTCACCATCCTTAGCTTCAACTTGACAAGGTCATTTATGAGTCTAGTCTTTTCCAACCTAACAGCTTACTGTCCTGTGACTTTAATTAGCAAAGAGATCCCCCAACTCCAAGTGACTATCAGAACAGAAGCCAACGTCAATAAATGGACCTCTTTGTTCTACCGCATTCCTAAGCACTTAAGAGAACAACGCTGGGCAGACAAATGTACAAGGAATTTCAACTAATGAACAGTCACTAACTGTATCTAAACTTTAAAACAGGAAACCACACACTACAGGAGTGTCCAAATAATGTCCCCAAAGTAATTACTAATTTAAGTGTGTAATAAAATGATAAAATGCTTTGATAAGACTCTGGCCTACAAGTCTCTGGGATACTTCCAGCATCCTGGCAGGCAGCCAAAGCCCAGTGTAGCTCCCTGTATGAAAGTCTCTCTCATCAGAATTCACCTGTGCCCAGAATACATCTCACTCCTCTCAAAAGATCCAGGGCTTGGTCTGGGGGTGGGTGGGTGGGTGAGGGAACTGAGGGGTGTGTGTGTGTGTGTGTGTGTGTGTGTGTGTGTGTGTGTGTGTGTGTGTGTGCTCTCATGCATTGGTGTGCATGGGTAGAAGTTGGGGGGTGGTTAACTAACTCTGCTGAAAGTCTAAGGAAAATCCAGGAAATGGTCAGCAGCAAACTGTTAGAATGGAATCACTGTAATACAAGTCAGTGAAGAGGAGGCACTTAGGCAGGTGATTGGTCCTCGAAAGCTGTTTCAGAGACAGTCAGCCCAACAATCCAGTGCCCTTTGCAGTCAGACCCTGGAGGCCAGGAGTGGAGATGACTGACTCCATAAACCAGACGGGCTGTAGGTGCTGGAGGCTCACAGAAGGGAATTCCCAAACCAACGTGGAACTCAAACAGCATTCACTTCCTTAACCGGGCCAGGATGCACTTTTCATTATGTTTAAGGTACATTAGCTAAGTGATTTGTACTCTGTCAGCAAGATAAAGTATTTTATCCACTTCCCCAAAACAGCCCTTAATTCATTTTGTTCCTAAGATGCATGTCAGCAGCATAAAAGTGTTCTTCATTTTCCCTGTACTTTTCCCATTGTATACTCTAGTTCTTGGGTGGTTTGAAACTTCTCTTGGATGCCAACAATAGATTTCAGTTTTAAACAAGTCCCTCACTGAGACGTAGCTAGAGTGAAGTCACATTTCCAAGAGAATTGTGTATTCATTTAAAGTTCAGGAAAATAAAAACAAAACAGAACAACAACAAAAAACAAAAAACAAAAAAAACCCTTGCCTACTCCCGCCCAGCGTGTAACTGCAGGTCACCACCCCTGGAATGCTGTGCTTTTGAGCTTTTGACTGCCTTTGCTTCTGAGGTTAAGAGAAGTGTGTGGCAGATGTTGGGAGGCAGTTGGGGGTGAGGGTGGGGCAGAGGATGAAGAGGCCGCCAGATGTTGAGCGGGAGGGTGGGTGTGAGGATGAAAGCCTGCCAGATGTCTACAGTGCAGCCTGCCGGGCACCTGCTTTTCATGATCTCAGGAAGATGATTTATGCCACTTCGTGGACGCTCATAAAGGACCTCCCGTTCCTGGCGAGCACAGGACCCACGGCTCCAGTAACGATTTTTCTTCATGGTTTCTTGCCTGGGATTACATTTTAAAAATGCAAGTTGAGGGTTGTGTGAATAAAAATATAGACCATCAACCAATATACTCATTTGTAAATAAAAGAGGGTGTGGGGGTGTTCAGCACTCAAATCTGTTGTTCTAAATTATAAAGACAATCACCTTTTATTTTCTATTTATTTTCTCTTTGCGACTTGCAATGCCTTGCTCTCCTTTCTCCCCACAATAGATTTAATAGATTTATTCATCAAGTTTTCTAAAATTAGATACCAAACTGATGTTTTTCTCCCACTGGTTAATTTTATTCTTAGCAGCACTTACATAAAGCCAGGCAGTGAAAGATATGGCAAAATTACTAACTTGCTGTGACCTGGAATGCTCTGAGAATAAAATAACAATCAAGAAGGTTGATATACCCGAGAGACTTAAGACCAGGTGGCCTTAGGGAAACCTATTTGTGCTCTGGGCCTCGTGCTTCCTGTGGGGTTTCCCCCCCCCCTCCCCCGGAGTCTAGGCTTTCCTGTGCTATCTGGACCAGACTGTGCTCTTGGGATAACTAAAGAGCCACACAAAAGAAAATATGTGGTTCTTATAATTTGCTTAGATTTTTTGGGCAACTGTTGTGTTTTCTAGGACATGATTTGATTACAGCAGGTAAAATTCCTCTCTTAGATTTTACTTGAAAGGATTAGAATTAAGTGTTCTTTGAGGATGTGGAGGTGAACCAAGTAACTGGGGAGGTGCAGCTAACAGCTCCATGCGTGCTGGGGGCGGAGGCTCTGGGCGTGCGATCCCCCACCTTCACGGTGTCCAAGTGTGTCCCAGGACCACACAGGGCAGCGCTGTCATTGCTCCTGGAGATGCATTCATGCGTTCAGCAAATTGCTGCTGAGCACCTAGTAGGCAGCTCTTGTCAAGATCTGGGGACCCAGTGACAGGCATGTTTCTTCCTCTAGGCACTCCCAGTTTCCGGGGGTGGGCAAGGGAGACAGACACTAAGAAGACAGTTGTTGAAAAAAGTAAAGTCTGTAAAGAGCAATAACAGTGTGCTGTACTACTAGGAAAGCGGCAGGGGGCAGGGCAGGAAGGAGGCGGGGTGGGCGGCTGGAAAGATGGGAAGATGCCATTTAGACATGCTCCAACATCATCTTGGAGACTAACCTCTGGGGTGACCATGAGGAAGTTTCTAGATTGCATTAAGGAAGTGGGAGGACCCGTGCTAGGCGAGGGCAGCAGTATGCCATGGGCAGCAGTCCGGGACTAAAAAAGAAAGGAAAAAGCAAGCCTGTGAATATCTCACTTAGCTTCTTGACTGCAGATGTAAGGTAGGCAGCTGCAAGCTTCTGACACCATGCCTCTCCTGTCATGACCGGCTATGTCCTCAAGCCCGATTCAGAGCAGGCTCTTCCATCCTTATGCCACCTTTGTCAGGAATGTGGAAAGTAACTAATAGGGACACTGTGGTTGTTTGCATTTCTTGGCTACTTCCAGTAGCTGAAATGAGTAGGGAAATGCAGTGCTCGCTCTAATGCCCAGACTTCTTCTTCATGCTGACCAAAGACATCAGTTTGATATCTATTAGGTACCAGTGGTGGACTTTCTAAGTCATATAGTGCTTGTGTTAATTTTATAAGGACCTATAGTTGTTTTCCATGCTGTCTCTACTCACCTATGCTCCCACTAATTTTGTGTGAGAACTCCCTTCTCTCCATGTCCTCATCAGCACTGGTCTCTTTGTTTTCAATTTTCTTGTTATCTTTGGTTTGGTGCTCGGGTGGTCGACTGTGAGGCACGCACAGCCAGGGCATGCTTTCAGGGAGCTCCTGCTCCCAGAACCAGCCTTTGTCTCTTAGACACAGGTCAGTAACTAGAGTGAGTGGCAAAATGCAAATTTTGATTTGCATTTCCCTAATAATTGGTGCCTGTTGGTATTTGTATGTCTCTTTGGTTGACCCAGTCTCTGCGTTTTTAAAGAATAAACTTTTAATTTTAGCTTCTGGATTTGCTGAAAGACTGAATATACTGTGAAGAGCTCTCAGCTTGTTTTATGTTTCCCCTGTTATTGAATTAATGATACATTTGTCACTATTAAGGAACCGCTGTCGAGGTCATACTGTTAACTATAACACATTTGAATTATTTTCTCTAAACGTTTTTATTTTCTTCCCAAAGCCTTAAGGACATCACAACACAACTGTCATGTTGGGTCTTTGGGCTCCTTGGCTCAGGGTTCTTTTGTTTTTGGTGACCCTGGCGACTTGGAGAAGTGCTATGCCTGTATTTTGCAGTGGAGCAATTCCTGGGGATCATCTGATATTGCCCTCTTGATTCCATGGGGGTCCGATGTATGGGGCTGGAGGATTCGCAGGCCACCCTTGCCATGATGACACATCGCTTCTGGTGTGGACCCCAACTCCAGGCTGACGTGGCCCTTGTAGGTTTCTTTGCTCTCAAGTTGCTCTTTACCACACTTCCACACTATAAGTGTCTGTGCAATCTGTCTTTCCTGTGGCCCAGCTCCTCAGGAGGGCATATCCACACACATGGTCAGTTTTCTGAGAAAAACTTTGCGGATCATTCCCCACTTCTTTCTTCTTTGTAAGACGAGGTCTCACTGGCTATCTAGCCACCTTTGAACTTGTGAATACTGTCCTATTGCCTCTGGGGTGTTGTGATCACCAGCACATCCCTCCATGCCTGCCTTTCTTTCCTTCTTTATTCAGTCATTTGTACCAGGAAAGGCTCATAGATATTTATTTATTTCATTTAAGCTGTCCCACAATACCACTTTTGTTTCATTTGCCCTTGGGCCACTGGTAGCTCTTTACTTGGCTCTTGTGGTGCTTAGGAGCAGGCTTGTTGCTGTGTTTATTTCTCATTAAAAGTTTTGTCTTGCTGGGAACAGTGGTGTACATATAATCCTGCTTTGATTCCTAGAAACACACTCTGACATAGAGAGGAAAGAATGAAACAATGGAAGGAAGGAAGGAGGGAAGGAAGGAGGGAGGGAGGGAAGGAAGGAGGGAAAGGGGAGGGAAGGAAGGAAGGAGGGAGGGAAGGAGGGAGGGAAGGAAGGAAGGAAGGAGGGAAGGAGGGAAGGAAGGAAAGAGTAAACTTTTGGGAGGGGCTTCCTTCTTCTATCAACACAGTATAATCAGGCCTCCCTGTGCATCTCCTGCATTAGGCCTGGAATCAGCAGCTCACCAAGGAGGAGCCTTGTCTACAGCATTTGTCTAGATGCCTTTGGTTTGTTTTCCTCACTATAAATTGCCTGAAAAATTGTGACTGAATAGGAATGTGGGTGGAGCAGGAAGTGTAGGCTTCAGAGGCAGGCCAAGGTCTGTTTCCAACAGTCCTTGTTTCCGGACTGTAAGGCTCTCCACAGACCATGTAGCCGCCCAGATCCTTACCTGGGTGACCTAAATGGCCACGCTGGTCCTCTTGCAGGATTACGGTAAGAACTAGAGTAAAGTGTTCACAATGCGCCTGACAGGCAGCCTCTGTCTGAACAGGCATGTCTGTGGCACAGGGTGGGTCCAGATGGGTGTCACCACCCCAGTGTTGGCTGGACACCAAGGAAAATAAGTGTTCAAATTTTAAAAATTGAATAAACAAAACCATATTATTCATGAAGGAAATAAAGAAGAGGATGTTTTCGTTACCCTCTTGCTATTCTGCATATGTTCCTGTTTACTTCCTGTCAATATAGAGTTACATAAAAATATTTTCATCACATTGTACATAATAACAGAAATAACAGTTGACCACACTGTGCACAGCAACAACGGAATGATAACACTTACGGAGTGCTTCCCTTTTATTCTTCATTTCTATGGATTGGAAACTGAGGCATGAATCAGCTAAAACCTTCCCAGAGCATGTTCGGCCAGGATTTGAACTGAAGTCTGTCTGATGTCAGAACGTGGAACTATTAGCTATTGCATGGTGGTTACTCTTTCTGCACAAAATCTTTCTATACATGTAGGCACATGTGTATGCACATGTGTTCACATCTTAGTAACGCTCCTCCGAGTGTCCCCCATGCTGCTGATGCTGGGAGAAGTTACAATATGGCCTGCTGTGCCCCCTGTGCTTCTTGGCTGCTCAGACATCAGGATTTCCTGAGAAATATCACCCAGAGACAGTGGTCCTAATGCAGTTTTGCTGGGCTGGTACACATTTTGGTGTTTAGCACATTGGATAGGTATGCTTGCCTCATGGGGTTAGAGAAAGGGGGTGAAGAGAGGGAGAAGGAGAAGGAGGTAGCATTTCAGTTTGGATAGGGTAGCTTTACCAGACTCCTGTGTCAGTGAAGCCAAATGTTCTGAGGAAACCAAATTGTGGAGGTTTGTGGTAGATTAGGTGATGAGCCACAAATGATACTAATTTCATTCTTCAAACCATCTTGGATGGACCGTATTTCCTAACCTACTTTTGAGTGTGGGCTTGTTCTAATGACTGTCTTGGACCAGTGGATTGTGGGTGGAAGTGACGTCATGATATGAGTCCAGGCATTAAGCTGGAAGTGATAAGTTCCTACTGGCGCTCAGGAAGCGTTTTCCTCTGAGCACAGCGTTTCCCCAGGCATCTTCTGCTCCTTTTTCCTGGAGGAGGAAGGAGGCCCTGGAAGGACAAAAAGGAGGTGACATGAGGGCACTTCACCTGAATTCAGCCTGGCCCAGTGAGCTCAGCTGAAATCAGAGTATAAGAGAGTTGTTAGCTGTTACCAACCCTTGGAGGGTTAGAGAGGAGAATTGATTGTTATGTGGCATAATCTCAGCAAAAAGTCTGACTGATACAGGAAGGAAAGACCAAGTGCCAAGTTAACTGGCTAGACTGGCTGAAGAGTGTATGTAAAGCCAGCATTTGTACACAGAGAATTTAAGAGATAGGAATAATGGATAAAATGAGAACATTTGCTGGATTCTGGCCACAGAGCAGCCAACATTACGTTTAACCATAGATTTACATAAAACTGACAGAACTGCAGACAGTGTAAAACCACAGAGTGGCTCAGCTGTGTTCCCTTACCTTCCATCAGGCCCAGCATGTGCCAATCAAGGGGAAACATTACAGGCACGGTCCTTCCTTAAAAGGGTCTTGATAATTAGTTTAGTCAACAAAACATATTTGTATGTGAGACCCAAGAAAGAAGTACTTTCAATCAAGAAAGAGGCAGCTGTTGAAGTTAAGAAGGAGACAGACAGCTTTTATTGGTATAATGATCGGGCAGATGTCAGTAGGAGGTCAGCGTTGGTAATTCAGTGGATAAGACTGATTTATCACTGCCTTGTCCTCAGGTCTGGTGATTTTAGGGTGATCTCCTCTTTTTGCTTTTCTCTTTTCAGTCTAGGGGTATAAATGCATATTCTAGCAACAGACAGAGCACCAGGGTCTTGGCCCAAGGTGGAGGCTTGCTGGGGTTGGGGGGGGGGCGGGGCGGTGGGTTTTACAATGTGTTAAAAAGCAAAAATAGTATGGAGCTCTATGGGAATGCACTGTGAAGGAAACTCTTTGGGGGAAACATCCTAGAATCCAGAACTGGAACTCTGTGCTAGCTAAAGGAAGCCCAGGACACGGGCAGGACAGAGAGCCTTTTCCTTAGGTATCTCTGCAGCAGGGTATCCCTCCAGTTCACAGTGAGAATGCCTCCCTTGGTTTCTCAGTGTGGACTGCATCTGCAGCTGTTTGGCCATGGGCTACGCCATGCTCACGTCTTATTTGCAAAGCTTCTATGCATCAAAGCTCTCCAAGGCTTGTCTCTTTGCCTCCACTACCATGCATCCTGTATGTGCCTCTTGGGAGGGAAACTTGTACCACCAGTGAATGGAGAACACTCAACATAGTTTTCCTGTGGCTTAAAGACGAGAACATTTGGGCCTTGGTGATGCTGAGATGCTGTCACGACCCCCTTAGTCTTCAATGAATCAGTCCAAGGGAATTGACTATTTCCGGCTAGGGCAGAAGCAAGGGGTCCTCCAGCTGAGTTGAGTGTGTGGTGCCCTACCATCCCGGTTCATGTAACCACAGGGCTCCTGATTGCCACCATAAGACAGCTCCTTAGGAAGCCTTGCCACTTAAAGAATCACAAAACATATTTCACAAACATATGTTCAACACTTGCCTATGACAGGCACTGTGATTGGTGGTATGGTAAGGGGCACCAAACACACATAACGCACAGTTCTCCTGTTCATGGGGGTTTGCAGTTAAGAAGAGGCGCTAGGTAAGGACAGAAACGACACAGCCATGTGGGAGATGGAGAAGAAGGACACATTTGGGCATTGGCCAAATGCAGAGCCACCCAGCCTCCAGGTTCCAGATTGGAACACAGTGTAACGGAAATCCTACCCCGGCCACATACAAAGCCAGAAGCATGCCGGATGGAGGGGCTGATTTAAAACATTATCCTAGCAGGGTGGTCAGAGCGGAAGCCCCTCTTTTGCTGTAGGGAGAGATCAGACTCAAACAGATGAAAGAGCCTCTTGTTAAAGCCACATTTTGCAGCATCTTTTCTTCTTAACCTCCTGGGGACATGGCACAGGAGGCTCCTGGAGCAGGCTTGTCTGTGACATGGAAGGTATATGATTCTAACCTTTCTGGGGGTCAGAACCAAGGGGGTTTACGGTTTTTTTTGGCAATAAAACAACTGCAATGACCATGAACTGGTTTCCATGGTGGATGGAATTATAGAAGTTAGAAGCCTCTCTGCTTCCTTGCACTCTCAGGAGGACCATTCCTGAGATCTGGTAGCAAAAGTACCATTTGCTAATAATTCATTTGTTTTCATTATTTCTTTTTTTCCTTAGCTGTAGCAGTTTTGGAAGACACGCCTGGGAGCTAGGCTCATGGTCTGGGAGGGGGTGGGGAAGGCAAGGAGTTGAGCAGCAGCTGTTTCCAATGTGCTTGGAGGCTACATATGCAATACGTAGAGAACACATTGCATCCAGGAGGATCATAAAATATGCATGTGAGTATGGTTAGAGCACGGCAGCAAAGACAGGCCTGCCACACAATGGGAGCACTTTGTTATGCCGTCCGAACCGTGTGGCTTCAGGTTATGCCGTGTGCTCACCCGGCTGCCTTCTTGTGAGAGGTCCCCCTATTCTCACCTTTCATGCCCCATTTTCCCCCAACAAGGCTGGTTTCCCCGTGGCTGCAGTCATCTTCCTAGCTCTCCTGGGGAGAACTCCAGACTCTCTCCTGGAACTATGGTGTAACTTAACGGTGCATGGAAGCCTTCATACACTCAGTTCTCCATAGATGGGGAGCCGTGGGAGGGGGCGGGGGGGACTTTGAAAGGGAGAGGGGATGTCATGATGAAAGTAAAGATGCTTTCATGCTCTCATGCAGAGCACCCCAAAATATCAATCTTTTTGTCAATAGGTTTTTTTTAATTACAAGAAAAACAAAACAAAAACCTTTAGAGTTACAAACAAACTTTCCCATATAGAGTTCTTTTATACCTTCCAGTCTGCTGTTGTTATTGTTTTTAAAATTATCTCTTTTTTTTTTTTTTTTGAGATAGGGTTTCCCAGTGTAGCCTTGGCTGTCCTAGACTCGCTTTGTTGACCAGGTTGGCCTCGAATTCACAGTGATCCGCCTGCCTCTGCCTCCTGAGTGCTGAGATTAAAATTATCGTTGTGCTGTTGTTCGAAATCTAACACAGGATGCCAGATTCCATTTGTTCCTTACATTTCTTAGTCCCTTCTTGTTCCATGCAGGCAAGAGACAGCGGGAAAGACGGAGGCTGTCTCTTACTCTTAGCTTCCATATAGACCTGCAGACCAACGGTGGCTCAACCTTCTTGCTTTCAGCAGTCTACCTCAAGGATATGTGAGAATTATGAGGGGAGCTTCAAAACACAGAATGTCCAGGGCCCACTCCAGAAAAATGACATTGGATTTCTAGGCATATGACTTAGGTATGGGTGTGGTTTCATAGCACACCAGGTGAATATAACATTCAGCCTTAGACCGACTTGTGCTTCTGTCCTAGAGAGGAGGACATCCGAGAAAGACACATTTCTCGGGCATCGATTTACTCGTTACCGATATTCTAGTTACTTCATTTTTTATACCTGTCTTGAGGACAGATTTAAGTGGTCCACTGCTTTACTTAATGAGCCTGATTTGGGGCTGCTGAGCTATAGATGCCTCTTGTTCATTGTTACCCTCATGTCTGCTATGTAGTCGGTACGGATGACAATGGGAGTCTAGTCTTTTCCTCAGAGCAAAGCACAGCTTCAGTCCCAGAGCTTTGGATGCGTTGGCCCCTGGCCAGTTGAGGCACTTAACCTCTCTGAAATCAAAGCACTCACCAGAAAATAAAGGGTTTGAATTAGGTCACTTGGCCTTCTGGTTTGTCATTTATTAAATGTTCCACCCTGAATGAGCTTCATGATTTTGCCAGGCTTATTATCTCATCATCAAATAGGGACAGGGCTAGCAACATGGAGGGTCATCACAACCGCCACCTGCCGTGGTCCTTGCTGGCTGCTCATGATGCATTATGGGAAGTTCGCCTTCCTGGTTGGCTTCGTTGTTATGTACCAAGTACCTCTGGAAACCATGGAAGTGCTTCTCAAGAGCTCAACACATATGTGTAGATTGAGTAAATGGAATCATTGGAAATCTTAGTCAGTAAGGCAGGAGGTCCCGACAACAGCCTCCCAGGAGGCTGACCTGAGGAGCTCTGGCAACAGTAACAACGTTCCCGGAAGTTCCATTTGTTACACTGAATGAAACTAAAAGAATGACATTCTCTTAAAAACACGTACGGTATCATCTCATTTTATGGGGAATCTAAAACAGTCAATTCAGAACTTTGATGATTACCAAAGGCTACTCAAGGCCAGGGGTGGATAGAGGGTTGGGAAGTTGTTGGTCAAAGGATGTGACATTTAATTAGACAGGGTATGTTCTGTGACCCAGCAGGATGACTGTAGTTAATAATGATGCATCACATATTTCAAAATAACCACGAGAGCAAATTTCAAATGTCTTCCCCAAAAGATGACATCAGGTGATGAATATGTTAATCAGCTTGATTTAATAATTCTACACTGCGTACATACATCAAAACATCACACTTTACCCTACAAAGGTATACAATTATGATCTGTTAACTAGAAAAATAATGTTAATGAAATAAAATAGTTAAAAAGAAAAAAAAATGCTGCAACTTTCACAGACAAATCAAACAGGAACCTAGGGGGTGGAATCCGAGTCACCAAGCAACACCAATGTGCCATTGAAGCTGAGAACCCCAGCCTTGGGAAGGCCAGTTTTTCTTGCTCAGCAAGTTGAAAAAAATAGGAGTGGTCCAAGTATTAAAGGAGTTTTATTTTACCTTCATTTCCTTCCCCATCCACCACAACTCTTGGCTCAACCCAGGCTCAGGGTAGGGGTAGCATGTATCTGTAGAAAGGGATATAATAATAATAATAATAATAATAATAATAATAATAATAATAATAATAATAATAATAATAATGATAATGCATAGCTACGTCTTTCTACCTCTGTCCTCAGCTGTCTTACTTGGTGTGTGAAATATGAGAAGAGCAGGCAAATGGAAGGGTTCTAACCCACGCTTCGTGGGCAGACATCACCCCGGCGTGGAGAGTGGAGGCTCTTACGATGTGCTGTTTTCTTACTATAGCCTGCCCTGCGTCCTTTTGCTAGTCCAATGTGGAAGGCGCCTGTACCTGAAACCAAAGAGCCCGGGTTAGTGCTTTAGTGCGGAGCCGATGGCATCTCCAGGAAGCTGGCATTACTGGCATGAGGTTTTTGCATACCGCCATGCTACTGACGAAGGGGGCACCTGGCTTGATCTTACTCTCCCTCGGTTGCAGGCTTTATTCATCCTCACATTAAACCGTGTTTTTCAAAAGGCTCTGAGATGCTCATCTTATTATTAATACAGGTGCTTACTTAGTTGCTGATAAATTCAGAGCTCCCACTCTCCGAATGTGTTGTAGCTTTATAGGAAGCTAATGGAGCAAGGCAATGCTCAAACGTCAAATTAAACTGCACAGCTCTGTAATCACTCAGACTGACATGGCATAAAAGGATAATTAGTAGTTCATTACACGAAACATTGTTTGTTCAGCTAAATTGATTCCTCAGCTGCCCATGTTTTCTGTTTACTTAGCAAGCGCTCCGCTGCACAGTTTTATCTGAGAGCTAGGAAATCCCTTCCCCTGGACTTTCTCGTTCTCTCTTTTTGATCAGTGTAGTTTTAAAATATAAGTTGCCGGAGCTGGGCAAGCCATCGAATGGCATACAGGTGAGTAGTAACAACCGCGAGTGTGGATTAACGCTTGGAACCCAAGGCTGGCTGTGGTTACAGATGCTGCAAAGTCCCCACGGCTGGCTTTCTACTTGGAGCTGCATTTGTGGCTGTTTGCTTTTTGATTTAAGGGTGAACTTCTCTCTCTGAAGGGGATGCAGGGAGAGAGAAAGAGGAATAGACACCTAATCTCATTGCTGTTCAAAGTAGAAAATTTTCAACAAAGTTTTTTAAACCCTTCGCGTTGCCCGATAATGCCAACATAAAGAAAACAGGAGCCATTTTAGGATTTCCTGGTACCCTCCTCCTCAACAGCAGGATGTAGACAAAAGGCTAAGTGCTGACTTCAAACCTTCTTGAACTTATCACCAGTAAAGATAATGTGAGTTTTCTAGTTTGGAGCAGCTCGACTTTCTATAATAGACCCGCCTTGTCTGCTCCCCTGTTCCTTCTCCCTGCCTCTCTGGGGAGTGCAGCATCTCTGGGGAATTTGCCCAAACAGACTCCTTGACACTATCCCATCTGACTTGCAGCTTATTTTTATCCTAGCCATTGGCTTGTTCAGCTCTGCTTGGCCAAGAAGCTTTGCACGAAGCAACACCTTGCAGTTGTGACAGTTGCAACGGGGAGAGAGAAGCCAGTTCTGCAGCAAGACCAAGCAGTGGGCACCAGGGGAAAGATGTTAAGTTCAGGTGCACAGCGGGCTGGGAGCACGCATGGCTGCAGCAGCCACTAGGTCTGTAGGGAACTTGGAGATCTGCTTCTGGACACAAAATGCTTCGTCCTGTTTCTAGGGGGAAGATAGGAAATGGAAAAGGTGGATCAGTCTGAGGAACAGCTATGCCAAGGGGAGTTCCGGGGCTCCTGCATATTGGAAATTCTTTGCAATTCATCAGTGCAGCTGGGGTGCATGTTGGTGGAACTAAAGATTGTATTAAATTCCACCACAGCCAATTTGCTTTCCTGGGCCCATTAGGACATTAGGAGACTCATATAACATAAACACAGCATATTGAGCAGGCATCTCTCACTTGCCAGTATTAGTGGGAGGAAACAGAGCCTGTGCAAATGGAATCAGCAGATAATCCCTTAGGCTCACCAGGGCCTTTGGTTTAATCTCCTTTCCCTAGCAACATTGTCAGGTGCCAGACTCAGAGGAAGAGAGTCCTGACCTTTGAAGAGAATGTGGGCGCACTTCATTTGTATTTGCGGCACACAAAGACTCAGTAGCAACTTTGAAATTCCATTTCAAAGTTTATTCACTGACGAAAGTAAATTTTAGGTCAAAATTCAGGGCAGGCTGTTGCCTTGTAGACTGCCTGGAAACCAGGCAGTCTGTAGGTCGGTGATCACTCTGTGTACAGGAAGACAGATGATAAAGCAAGAACGATGATTTGATGATGATTTCATGACCTGGTGTGGTGCACTGAGGGCAGACCCAAGATTCCACTCACATCTACCTTGATGAGCCAGAGAAATTGGGGGAGGGGTCACTTTAGGGATTCCTTATAGGAATGTGGCTCACAGCCAGCTATGTAGCTTGAAAGTCCGTCTTGGCGTAGGTAATGCTGTACCCAAGGGACCCCCAACATGACGTGCAAGCAGGGTCATGAGGCAGGTATCTCTCTCCAGCAGCTGCTACTGTTTATATAACTTTGGGGCCTTGCCAATGTCAAGAATCCCTGAGATCTGTAAATCCCTTTTTACTTCCTGAGCCTTGGACAAGTTCTCCCGAGTCTTAGGACTTACCTTCTTCCCTCCAAGAGGGAATGTTTCACTCTGCAGAGAAGAAGAGGGGCTTAAGACAGTCTCCCACTGCAGTTCCTTTGTGCCAGCTCCCATCGCAGGCTTCCTCTTCCTTCTCAGACTATCCCAGTGCTGCTGGCTGGGGTCACTGTGAGGTTGTCAAGACCACTGTCCTTTCTTTCTAAGTCAGTGGTTCTCAACTTTCCTAATGGCGAGACCCTTTAATAAACTTCCTCATGTTATGGTGATCCTTCAATCATAAAATTACTTTGTTGCTGCTTCATAAATGTAATCTTTCTACTGCTACGAATCATAAATATGAATATCTGATATGTAGGATATCTGATATTTAGCTCCCTGTGGGGGTCGTGACCCACAGGTTGAGAAATGCTGTTCTAAGCCATGGTGTGGTAAGGCTTTTCATTGGAGATGCCACACACAGTCTGCTCACTCCAGATAGGGAGCCCAACACAGACAAAAGTACGGATAACCACCAAAGTCTAACTTGGTGGACCAGTGAGTTTTACTGGGATATGTACGGGAATATGGGTGAGGGGTTACTTACAGAAGCAGAAATGACTCAGAGACGGCCGCATCGCCAAAGGTCATCCCAGCATGGGTGACAGCTCACAAAAGTTGGGAACCTGGAGAACACTGCACAGCCTGCAGGCAGCTCAGCAGTTAGAGTGTCCCTTCCAAGTGACTCAGTTGTTCTAAAGCCCTTCCAGGAAGCTTGGTTGGTATCTGCTTCTTCCAGGCAGCTGGTCTAAGGGTTTTCTGGTTTTGTTGTTGTTTGTTTGTTTGTTTTCAGCTCAGCTTGTCTGAGAGTGACTCTCATCAGTTCTCATCACTTACTCTACGATGGAGAGGCCTAGGCTATCCGGTCAGCTTCAGGGATTTCCTGTAGATATTTTGAATTGTTTACCTTTTTGTCTTAAGGTGCTTTCCTGATGGAATGTTTCAATCTTGGAGGAAAGTGTGAAAGTTATCTTACAAAACTGCATTTGTTTCTCAGTTTGTCTCTTAACCCAGCTATCACACAGATAATTGAGACTCTCCTGATCTCTCTTGGACCTCTCCCTTAGCTGAATCCCCTACTTCCTCCTCTAGCTCCTCCTCCTCTGGCTGTAGGAAGTCCAGCCCCATTTTTGTCCCTGCTCAGTGATTGGCTGTAAGCTAATTTTTTTTGGCATATCAAGTGGCAATTAGGGATCAGTGTTTGTACAATATTGAGACAGGAGATTCTCATAACAAGGGTTTCAACCAGATATAGGGGTGTGTGGAGGTGTTGCAGAAACCAGCATTTGAATTTCACAATAATCTTATGACTACAGGAAACTTCTACACAATATAAGCATCTCTTGCACCCTAGTTGTTGAGGATCTCTGCCCACCTGCTCAGCTCTTTAACATCTCCCTGTCTCCTGGTTTCTCCTATTCAAGGGGTGGACCTTCTGGTTCCTTTTGGTCAATGTTCATCTCGGTTTTCTTGTTGCTGTCTTCCCCAAGGTTTGGCGCTCAGATTGGCTATTGCTATCCTTGCATCCAACATCCACCACTACTTTGGACTTGAACACAGCCATGTTCCTAACATAATGCTCACAGAGGCAGGATTTGTTCTTAAAAAAAAAAAAAAAAAAAACCCTGAGATTTTATGAAGTTTCTGCCAGAACTAAATTGCTTAATTTTGTGTTACTTTCTCCTTGGGTGTCAAAAGAGATGTGTAAGCTGTGTCTCTGGTGGCAATCCCCAGACTCTATGGATCTTTGTTCTCTCAATCACAAAGTACTTCAGCCTGTTTGCAATGACTAGGTCACTAGTTAACAATATGTCCAGATGGCGTTTTCAGTTGTCAAGTGGACACTCTTCCTTTTTTGCTTCCTCAATACCAGAATTTTCCTTTTAAATAAAGAGCTATATCTTCCCCCACCCTTTCCAGTTTCTAACAGTTGGAGAAACTGGAACCTTCCTAGGCCAGACTCTTATTATCTTTCTCTTTTCTTTCTGTGTGGGTACATTTCTTTTTCTCTATGAGGTCAAATCCCATCAA
This sequence comes from Acomys russatus, assembly GCF_903995435.1. Classification (NCBI taxonomy): domain Eukaryota; kingdom Metazoa; phylum Chordata; class Mammalia; order Rodentia; family Muridae; genus Acomys; species Acomys russatus. Next base: position 14,813,930 of record NC_067151.1, on the reverse strand, counting down.
CACCAGCACTCACTGGTGTCTCTCTATGTAGGACCCCCAGTTTCCAATATCCTACTGGGATTATTTCTAGCCCAGTGCCCAGCCAATGCCTAACCATCCTAGGAGAGCTTAACAAGAACTTGAACCTTCTTCTTAGATATTTTTTCTGTGTGTTTCTGCTCTTTTTAAATGTAAGTTGCTGAGTTATTTGCATATGAACCACCCCCTGTATCCAACGTGATTAGGCAACTAGGTCTCCAGCAGGTGGATCAGTCACTAGAGACTATGGGACCTTGGTGGTGGGTGGTGCTAGGGGTATAGTCAGTGGTAGCAGATGTCTAAGGATTACACCTTAGCCTTACTTCTGGAAACACAAAGAACAGACAAGGTATATCACAAACTCCTGCAGTCACAGCCCAAGTTCAACTGCCATGGGGGACTGTACCCTCTAAACTGTGAACCAAAATAACTCTCTCTCCCATTAAGTCACTTGGATGAGAAAAGTAATTAATGCTGAGTGCATTCAGCTGCAAAGGCTAAAATTCTAAGATTTATCCCTGATCATCACCTTCACCTCCATCCCTCTATACTCAACTCATCTGTGAGTTCTGTTGCATCTCTTGAAGCGACATTAGCCCACTTGAGTACGTGGCTTTGGCAGGCCTTGCTCTTCTCCCCAATCCCCTCCACCTTGTTAAAAACTGTTAGATTACATTCCTAAAGCTGGTCCCCAAGGTCCCCTTATTTAGTCACTTCTTCCTCCTGAGGCTGACTACCAAGGTCCAGCTATCAGAGTATTGAAGTCAAGCAACCTAAAGGCCCTTTTGGCTCACATAAGGTCCATGTCTGTCTCCTCTGTCGAGAGGTAGTTCTTTGTCCCTTTGGAACAAATATTCTTGCTCCCTCCCTCTTGTTTCCTTCCCCTTCTCCCTTATCCTCTATCTCCTGTCTTTGTCTCTTATTCCCTACCCTCTGTCCCTCTGAGGCAAATAAGTCTCCTTTGTGCTGAGAACTTGGTCTTGGGGTGTCCTGAGCCAATTCTGATCCTTTCATCTCTACTCAAGTATATTTTCAAGCCTTGGCATAAGTCAGTGGTAGAACACGTATCTAGCATGTGTGAGGCTCTGGGTTTTATTCCCAACATTTCCAAACTCACATCAAACAACATATAATATGTGCATTAACTTTTCTGCATTTCTAAGTCACAATTATCCATCACCGAGTCCTGGCAACAGCCTCCTGAATAATTCTCCCTGGTGTGCTGTCCAGTTTTGTGTCAACTTGATATGTTATTTGGAAAGAGTGAACCTCAGTTGACAAAATTCCCCTCACCAGATTGGCCCATGAGGGCTTTGTTTTGATTGATGCGGAAGAGTGCAGCTCACTGTGGGTGGTGTCATTCCTAGGCAGGTAGTCTTGGGTACTATAAAAAAGCAGGCTGAGCCAGCCATAGGGAGAAATCCAGTAAGCAGCACTGGTCCATGGCCTCTGCTTTAGTTCCTGCCTCCAGGTTCCTGCCTTGAGTTCCTGTCCTGACTTCCCTCAGTGATGAAATCTGACCTGAGAGTTGTAATATGAAATAAAGCCTTTCCTCCCTGAATTGCTCTTGGTCGTGGTGTTTTATCAGAGCAACAGGGAGTCTTCTCCTCCTCTCTGCTTTTCACAGAGTGTACTGAGCACTCATCAGGGGTTTCCCAGTGTGGGCTTTCCTGTGGCTTCCCCTTGTGTTTGCTGTAGCATCTGAAACTCTTTAGCAAAGCTGTCTGTTCTCATGTAACTTTGCCTGTTGTCCCTTTCTGATAGCACTTCACTTTTTCTTCCCCCACTTCCTTCTCTGAAATTGCTAGATTTCTCTCTAATACATCTCTTGTATTTTCTTGCTCGTGGCCTGGAATGTTCTTTCCTACATCGTGGTGTGGCTGTCTCATCTTCATAGTGAAGGTTGCAATACAACTGTTCCTTAGAAAGGCCATGTCTGAATTTTTCCTACATTCACCCCAAATCTTTTGTTGTCCCCCCCCTTGGATGAGTAATTACCTGACTTCCTAAGTGTCTTTGGACTTGTTTGGTTTTTAGCTAGCTGTCCTTTCACATGAAGAAAGAAAGTATCATGAGAGTACAGCTTCTTTGTTGACCATAACTATGCCCTTGTGCCTGGAACAAAACGTGACATATAAGAGCCACTCACTGAGTACTTGTTGAATTAATCAAGTCCAGGGTGTATATCCACACAAAAGGATCTCACTAGCACCCATGATACTCTTTCCTTTGCTTTTGACCATCTTAAAAACTGTTGTCAAGAATCTGTTTTTATAGTCTGTGGCCTTGCATATGTTCACCTTACCTTTGGAGCTGGTTTTCTTCAGCCTGTTTTGTATCAGCCTGACCTATTATGTGTGGCAAGAGAGCTCTAATGTCTCACTCCTTATCCTACGGTACCTTTGTCCTCCAACTTGTCCCAGAATCTCTTGGCTTTTGTCTGTGCTCAAGCTTCTGGAGTGCAGCAGTGTTGTCTTCTCAGCTGTGGCTTAACTTTGTGTCCAAGGTTTCTGTCTCTTCCTGGTGGTAGGTAGCCTTGCCCTCATGCTTCAGAGCATCCTCAGCAGTGTGAAGCCATGGTCCCTCAGGACCGAGAAGGTTGGTTCATCATAAGTTCACCTCCCACTGCAGCCAGCCTCACTGCTACTCTCTTTTCCTCAAGGTTTTAGTGACACCAAAGCCTCCTGGTTCCCTTTAGCCCTCTTAGGGAAGAGCGGGTACATAGGCCATATGAAAACCCATTGACCTTCAAAGTAAGGCTTGGTGCAAACAAAGGGGAAACAATGTTTACAGTATTCCAGCTTTAGACATAGTATAGAGAAATGGAAAAAATAAATATAATAGAAACCTTAGAATTAAAGGGGAAATTGCACTCGTATGTCCTAACTATTATTTGGCTTTTTGATAGTAGGTGTGAGCATGTAAGTTGAAATAATTTAGATATCTCTGTACTCCAATTACAGGTTTATACATCATGCATGTAAAGTGTAGTGATATTTTAATTTTACTTTAATGAAAAGTTATAAAATGAGCAACATTTATTGACGCACCTGGAATAACTCCTTTGGATTTACTTTTTACTTGGATGATTAGGCCAGGAGCACTTTTAGAGAAAAAAATACACACATATATATTCCTGAAAGAACAAAGTGTTAGTTCTAAAGCATTTCAACCTGTCAGGAAAATATATATGTACATGTTTTTCTTTTGAAAGGCATATTATTATGTACCTGGTAAATGAGCTCTTCTGAGCACTCACATCTGTCAGAAAATTTTATATATATATATAACCTGTTGACCAAAATCTAACGCAGTTATTCAATGTCTGTTCAAATAAAATAGATATTTATGCAGTAAGATAAAATGTAACATTAAAATTGTATTTCATCATCCGTGTAACATAATTGATTTAACTATTCTATTGATAGACATTTGGATGATCTATTATGTGCCTATAAACAACATTTATGTTTATTTTCATGTGAAAATATTTAAGATTTAATTGGAAAATGAGTTTCTCTTTTAAAGAGAATGTGCATTTTAATTGATAGATGCTGTAAGAATTGACTTCTGGCTAACATTGTAGCAGAATCTGGCTGCTGTCATACTCTCTTCTACAGTTCGATGCTTAGTTTGCTAATATTATGTGTGAACACAACTTCCTAAAGTTTTATTGGATTTATTTTACAGCTGTACTGAAATATAATTGACACTTAATGTGTAATATATGTCTCTGTGTGCATGTCTGTAAAAGCATTTCACAACTCAAGAGACAGTCATTGCTGTGAGTTCTAAAATTTTCCTTATGCCTTTGTAATTTGTTTGGTGACACTATCCCCTTTTCTTGCGTTTTTAAATGTACTCAAGCAGAATGCTTTAGCTTTAATCTAGCCTCTTCACTTTGGCATGCCTTGAAACCCACTCATGTTGCTGTGTGTTAATATGTCATAATTTTATGAGCCCTTTATCAAACTGTATGGATGTAATCCCAGCTGTCTTCTAATCACGTATGTGTGGATATCAGGGTTACATTCAAATGTTGTGGCTATTAGAACTCTCTGTCTATTCACTTTTCTTTCTCTGGGGTACCTAGCATTGAAATAGCAATAACACGTAGATCAAAGTTGAACATTTGAAAGACTGTTAAATGGCTTCTAAAGTGGTTGTTTTCATAGTGAGATCCCCAGCATCTTATCTAATGTCCAACCTCCCAAATTTAGTTAATCTATAGTTTATATAGTGCTATAAAATTTTAATTTGCATTTCTTAAATGATAGACAATGTTGAATATCTTACTTGTCGTGCAAAAATCTTCACTGGTAAAATAGCTATATAAATCTTTTGGTAAATTGTTTTTAGTTGTTTACCATTTTGCAAATATTTTCTTTTGATCTGTGGCTTTTCTTTTTCTGTTCTTCCTTCTTTATCTTCCTTCATTTGAAGGGCAAATGCCCACAGATTTTTTTAAAATGAAATATACTTCATTGGCTTATTTCTTTTGAAACTAGTTTTAGGAACTCAAATTAAAATTTTTGAGAATTTCAGGCATGAGTATTATATTTATATTGTTTATACTCCCCTCTTTACCCTCTACTGTTCTCATGCTCCCCCTTAAACTCATGACTATTTCTTTAGTATTACTATTGCATAAAATATGTACAGTTACATAGATAAACATAGCCTGATGAGTTTACTTACTTGTGTATGTGTGTTACCTGTTGCTTGTGTGTGTTGTGTGTTTGTGGCTGACTGCTTAGGATTGGATAAACTCTCAGGGATCATCATTGGAGAAGACTGACTTTCTCTTTCTCAGCAGCCATCAACTGCCACCCAAAGGCAGGGCTTTGTGTGATTTCTTCTACCCACATTAGCCTATCAACAGGTTCTGTCATCACACTGGTCTACTTTAGGTGAATATAATGTTGAGATCTCTTGGGTACAGCTTTCCAGTCACAGGTAGCAGAAACTATCTGATAAAAGACGCCGTTGTTTTCTGGCTCTTGCGATCTTTCCATCCATTCCCTCTCCCTTGGTATTCTCAGAAAGTTAGACATACGGATTCATCGTAAATTTATCAGTTGGGGTTGGAGATGCGTGATTAGTTGTTTTGTGTGTCTGTGGATTTTTGTAATGGCCTCTGTCTACTGCAGAAAAGAACCCTTTTGATGAGCAAGAGCTACACGTGTCTGTGGGTAGAATGCAGCTAGGAATCTTACTGGCTTAGGGAGGTAGCTCTAGAGGGTTCTCCTCTGTGGTCCACATCCTCAGCAGCCATAGGCAGTAGACTAGGTTTACTGTGTAGGCATGAACTGTTATCAATGGGCCTCAAGTCCAGTTTAATGGTTGTTGGCTACTCCCAAGATATAAACGCTAGTGTTGTATTCTTTGGAATACTTGCCATTTTGCTCATTGTTGTTGTCCATAAGCTTCATAAACTGAGCGGAATGGTTAATTGCTCTTCTGTCTTGGCAGTGTGCATAGTACTTCCTGATACTATAAGAGTTACACCTCAGGGAAGAGGCTTCTGGGTTGTTTTATGGCCATTTGCCCAAGTCCTGACTCCAAAGTGTATGATGTCTTCAGAAATAAGGCCTGACCCTCCAGTTCTAGGAGGTACCAAGGTCAATGGCAATAGCCGGTGTTACTTTTGGAGTCTCTTTGACTCCTCTGACAACCAGCTTGAGGGGAAATTTTGCATGTCTGGGGTTTGGTTAGTCTATGGCTCTGAGGAGCATTATTGCCTCAAGTAGTGTAGCTGCATTCAAATTTTGTATATATGTAGACAAAAATATTTATATGCTATGTATGTATCTTAAGTAAACATGAAATAATGTTTCCCTGGTGCTTTTTCAAATAATTGTAGTGTTATTTATTCCTCCTCCCTGTCCTTCCATATTGGCATCTTCCTTCCTTCCCAACTAAAGTCCCTCCCACCCCAGTTTTCCCCATTTTCTTTTTTATAACACTTGTGTTCTAGTATTCTCCTATCTAGAGCCCCTCCCCCCAGTTCCTTTTTACTTTCCTGGTACCTGCAGTGACTCCAGACTCATAGCTCAAGTTTAGGAGCTAGGATTAACAAACATGTGGCATCTATCTTTCGGGGTCTAGGTTACCTCACTTCATATATTTTCTAGTTCTACTCATTGAGTTGCTAATTTCATTACTGTCAGGAGCCATAGGACCTTGCCTGACCTGCCCCAGTGGCTGAGAGGCCCTGCTGGCTGAAAGCCACAGCTGTCTGCATACTTGAGATAATTATTCTGCCTGGCTACCACAAAGATCCAGCCTGACCTTGAGAAAGAGAACATTCGGTGTATTGAGACTTCTGTATAATCGCCCCACTCCACACCTGCTGTCCTTGGGCCTGGCCCAGATGATTTTGTAACTTTCCACTGCATTCCTTCCCACCCCCTGCCCTTTCAGAAGCTTACTATAAATTTGGATACCCCCTTACAATAAACGGCCCTTGATAAGCAGAGTTTTCCTTGGCTCGTGCCTTTCTTTCGCCTAGTCTTTATTCACAGGTCGCGACCCTCCTCGCCACTCCACGAATAACTGAACCTGCGGGTTGGGGACAGTGGCGCCCAACGTGGGGCCGAGGCATGGATCGCCCCCGGATGGATTAAGGGATCCAGTTTGGTTTTTCATAACTCGTCCTGCGTGCCCGGCTGGTCTTGTTATTAGGTGAGTCATCCATCAGCATTTTCTCAAGAATGGGCCATTCTATGTCCAAGGAAGTCTGATTCGTTAAGGACTTAAAGGAAACTCTCAGAGAGAGAGGCATTAGGGTTAAAAAGAAAAACTTTTTGCAGTTCTTTGTTTTTATTGCTGATACGTCGTGTCCATGGTTTATGATTGATGGTCCTACTATTCACTCTAAAAAATGGCAAAAGGTGGGCAGGGAACTAAACGCCTTAATTGAAAAAGAAGGCAATGATGCAGTCAAACACAGTGTATTCTCTTACTGGGGGCTTATTAGAGATGTAATTGAATCGGCTGAAAACGATAGTGGCCAAAAACAGCCTCTTTCTGTTGCTGAATTATGCCTGCGTGAGTCCCTCCCGTCCTCTTGCCAATCTTCTCGTGCCTCCTCTCGCTCTTCTATCCAACGCTCCTCTTTCGCACTGATTGATATGCCCCCTAGTAGTTCCCAGCCCGACTCCTTGTCCTCTTTAGCGCAGACCTCGGACCAGGTCGCTCCTCAACAACAAACCCGCCCTGTCTCTATCCCCCCTTCCTCTTCCCTCTACTCAACTCTGCCTCTCCCTGCTTATGAAGATTCTGCCTCCTCTATGGAACGCGGCTATTCCCCTTTCTGCACGCCTGTTATCCCTCTTAACAGTAAGAATTCCAAGACTGCCTCTTCACCCACTACAAAGTCTTCTGCGCCCCCTGCTGTCCTTTTTGTTAATCCTGGAGATTCCCTTAAACCTGACAACGCCGCAGCAACAGCATCAGGAGCGGCAGGGGGCAGTGGCTATCGGCAGCGTCAGGGGACAGAGCACCGAATGTCCCTGCTCATCTTCTTCCTCGTTCTCCTGAGCCCAGTGCTTGCTATGGGATAGATCCAGCAGACTCCGGTGCTGCCAGCCAGCCTTTCACCACCCTTAATCCCTCTCCCCACTGCCAATTCGCTTTCTGTCCAGCCCCCCCCTCCCCCAGCCCAGGACTGGACCTCTGTGCCACCACCTCAACAGTACTAATTCCGGAAGATGGGACCCTCTCGCTGCCTGTGGCCTTCTGCGAGCTCCCTCCCTTAGACTCCCTCGATTCCCTTGCAGAGGTAGTTCTTCAAAACCGCAGAGGCCTCGGCCTCCTTTTCCTCAAGGAGGGGGGGCTCTGTGCTGCTCTTAAAGAGGAATGTTGCTTCTATGTCAGTAAAACAGGCTTAGCACAAAAGAGCCTTGACAAAGTTTCCAAGGCCCTGGAGGAATGCCAGCGAGCCAGAGAGAAACAGGAGTCCTGGTATCAGAACTGGTTCTCCTCCTCCCCCTGGCTCACCACCCTCTTGCCCAGCCTACTGGGACCCCTTATGGGCATTATTCTCCTCCTCTCCTTTGGTCCTTGGGCCCTTAACCACCTTTCCAGTTTTGTTAAAGCACAGGTGGATGCGGCTACCAACCCTGTTCAGGTCCATTATCATCGCTTGGACACCGAAGACCCCCCAGCGGACTTTACACCCAGGACTTCCTCCAACCCTGGGCCAGTCTTGTTTGGCCGCCCCCTCAATTTCAGGGCGCTGGACAAAAAGCAGTGGCTAGGAGGCCACTGGCTGGCAGGGCTCCGCAAAGACACCTCTTAGTGGCTCCTCCCTAAAATCTCCCCTCATTCTACTGTACAGTCGGGTTTTCTAATACAGGCTGGTGTCCACACAGACGGAGACCATGCCCTTATTATTCATGCCTTCTTGCCATTAAGGCCAGGTAGCCTCCTTAGGCTTGGCTGACAGCCTTTAAGCCCTAATTCTCATCACGTTTGGGGTGCGAGGCAAAGCACTGCACAGGAGGTACATTGCCTGCTGTTAATGGCCTCCTGGGGAGCATGTCTGATTGCATGTGGGTTGACACCCAATGTCCCACCTCCAGCCAAAAGGTGTCGGTCGGATCCAGAGCCAGGCTGGGGCCGAGCACTCAGTTAAGCTCTGAGCATATCAGTGGCCATATAGGGGCTGATCACAGGGTTGACAGCCCTGCGTATATCAGTGCCCTCTGGAGATCAGACCTCTACTCTCACCTGTTTCGTCAAACATGGACAAAATATAGAGAGCTGTGAAGTACCATGCCCTGACTTGGCGCTGGTTTCTGCCTTCCGCCATCCCGACGGCGAGCACTCTCCGGGTTGAGACCTTGATTGGCAAGAGACTAGACTATGTTAATTGGCAATTACCCACCCGTCACTGTATTAGTTAGAGTAGGGGGACATTACTCCATTTTCCTTATCTGTGTTGGTGGTATAGTGGTGAGCATTGCCACCTTCCAGTCCTCCTTAAAACTGGATGGAATCCTAGTGTGTATACGGGCCACGTTTCCACCATACCTTTATCATGTTGTCTCACTTCCTGGATGGTGTGATGAGTGCAGCAATGAACACGGCTGAGCAAGTATTTGTGGAGTAGGATGTCAAGTCATTTTGGCATATGCCAAGAAGCAATATAGCTGGATCATAAAGATAATTTACTTTTAATTTTGGGAATTCTCCATACTGATTTTGATAATGGCTACTCTAGTTTGCCCTCCTTGTTAATGTTTATTGTCAGTTGTTTTCTTGGCCTTAGCCCTTCTGACTGGGATAAGATGAAATCACAGCTGTATAAATTTTCATTTCCCTGATTACTAAGGGTGTTAAACACTTTAAAGATATGTCTTGAAGAGTTTTATTTATTGGGTCTGTTGTTCCCTTGGGTCTGTGATTTTTGAGTGCCTCCTATATTCTGGATCTTAATTCTCTATCAGATGCATAGCTAAGATTCTCTTCCGCTCTGTGAACTTCATCTTTCCTCTGTCAATTATTTCCTGTGATGGATAGAAGCTTTTTAGCTTCATGAGGTCCCACTTGTGAATTGTTGGCAAGTGGGATCCTATTCAGAAAGTCCTTTTCTACACCTACGTCTTTTTTTTGTTTTAAATTGTTTATTTAATCACTTTACAACCTGATCACAGCCTCCCCTTTTTTCTCCTCCAAGTCCTGCCCTCACTCCACCCCACCCCCATTTCCTCCTTTTTTTTTCTTCTCAGAGAAGGGGAGGACCTCAAGGGCTAACAACTCACGCTGGGACCTCAAGTCACAGCAGGACTAAGCACATCTTCTCCCACTGAGGCCAGACAAGACAGCCCAGCTATGGGAAAGGGATCCAAAGCTAGGCAACAGAGTCAGAGACAGCCCCTACTCCCATTGTTAGGAAATGCACATATTGACCAAGCTGCGTATCTGCTACATATGTATAGGGGGTCTAGTCCTGGCTCATGTAAGCTCTTGGGTTGGTGGTTCAGCCTCTGTGAGCCCCCTTGGACCCAGGTTACTTGACTCTGTAGATCTTCTTGTGGTTTCCTTGACCCCTCCGACTCCCTCAATTTTTCCTCTCACTCTTCTACAAGATTCCCTAAGTTTAGCCTATTGTTTGGCTGTGGGTTTCTGCATCTGTTTCCCTCAGCTGTTGGATGCAGTCTCTCAGAAGACAGTTGTGCTAGGCTTCTGCCTGCAAGCATAGCAGAGTGTATTAATAGTGACAGTGGTTGGCTCTCTTCCATGGGGCGGGTCTCAAGTTGGGCCAGTCATTGATTCACCATTTCTTCAGTCTCTGCTCCATCTTAATCCTTACACTTCTTGTCGGCAGGACAACTTTTGGGTTGAAGGTTTTATGGGTGGGTTAGTGTCTCCTTCCCTCCACTGGATGTCCCACCTGAGTACAGGAAGTGGTGAGTTCAGGCTCCGTGTCCTGTCCCCCCCACTACTCTCCCCCCTACTTTTAGAGATCTCAGCTAGGGTTACACTCATAAACTCCCAGGGGCCTCCCCTCTCCTAGAGATGCTCCCCCATTGATTTCCATTCTCTCTCCAAGTCCTCCCCTTCTTACTCTCCCGCCTCCCGCCTCCGCACACCTGATCCCTGTCCTTGTTGCTTCCCTCCTTTCCTCTTGCACAGCTCCCTCCATCTACTTCATAGACTGCTTTATTTCCTCTTCTGTGCTAGCCCTATGTCTTATAGAGAACTGCCTTTGTTTTTTCTTCTAGTAGTTTCAGCATTTCATGTTTTACCTTGAGGACTTGGAGCCATTGAACTTTCTGGAGAGTGATCAGCTCGGGTCTAAATTCACTCTGTACATGTGGTCATCCAGTTTTCCTAGCACCATTTGTTGAGGATGCTTCTCTCTCTCTCTCTCTCTCTCTCTCTCTCTCTCTCTCTCTCTCTCTCTCTCTCTCTCTCTCTCTCTCTCTCTCCCCAGCTCATTTTCTTCACATCTTTGCCAAATATTAAGTGTCCAAAGTTGTATGACTCATGTTTGGGTCTTGGTTTTGTCCCATTGGTCAACATTTCTGGTTTTGTACCAGTGCCATATTGTTTTTATTCATATGACTCTATATCTTAAGATCTGCAATGCTAATCCCTCTAGCATTGTTATTTTCATCTATCCAGGGTCCTTTGTGGTTCCATATGAATTTCATGGGGTTTTTTCCCTATTTCTGTGAAGAAAGCTATGGGAATTTTGACAGGGATAACATTGAGTCTATAAATTCTTTTTGGTAAGAAGGTTGTTTTTTTGACAATATTAATTTTACCAATCTATAAGTATGAAAAATCTTTCAATCTTTTTGTGTCTTTCTCAGTCTCTTTTTGGGAGATTTACATATTTCATTGCAAGTTCTTTCATCTCCTTGGTCAAGTTTTATTCGCAGGTATGCTATTCAGCTGGAGACCACTGAGAAGGAATGAGAGAATTTCCATTCTTTCTTAATTTGCACACTTCTCACTGATACATAGAAAGGCTACACTGCTTCTTTTAAGTTTGTTTTGTATGCTGCCCCTTTGCTGAAAATACTGACTGGTTTTAAGAGTTTTCTAGTGAGATTTTTGGGATGTTTATGTATGCTATATCATTTTCAAATGAGGATGCTTTGGCTTCTTATTTTCCTATTTATATTTCTTTATTTTTCTTCTCTTGCCTTATTGTTCTAGCTACTGCTTCAAGCTATACTAAAACTCATTAGGGATAATGGACAGTTCTATCTCATTTCTGATTTTAATGGGATTGTTTTGAGGGTTTTTTTTTTTTCCATTTAGGATGCTCTTGTCTTTGAGTTGAGCATACATAGCCTTTATTATGTTGAAATAAGTTCCCTCCAGTCTTTCTCTGGGACTTTTATTGTGACAGCATGTTGAATTTTAGCAAAGTTTTTTTCCCCCGAGCCTATTGAGATGATCATGTGATTTTTGTCTTTGAGTTCATTTGTGGCTGATTACGTTTATTGGCTCATGTATAATGAGCCACACCAACATGTAAGGTATAATGTCAGCTTGGCCACAGTGTGTATTCTTGTTTATGTAGGTCTGTATTCTGTTTGCAAGCATTTTTGAGTCTATGCTCATCAGGGATATTGGCTTGTAGTGTGTTGTTTTTATGGGCATGTGTGTCTTTACTTGTTATGCCAGTTTTGCAAAAATGAGTTCAGAAATGTTCTTTCTTTTTCTGTTTTCTTGAGTGATTTAAAAAATACTGCTTGAGGTTACCAAGAAGAGACTTGATACCCTATGAGCATATACAGGGGGAGGTAATCCCCCTCAGGGGAGGGGAATAAGGGGAAAATGGGAGGGAGGGAAGAATGGGAGGATACAAGGGATGGGATAACCATTGAGATGTAACAAGAATGAATTAATAATAAAAAATTAAAAAATATTGCTTGAAAATCTTTGAAAGTCTGGCTGAATTCTGCTGAGAGTCTGTCTGGGCCTAAGGATTTTCTTTAATTTTGGAGGTTATTTATTATACTTCCATCTCTTTCTTTGATACGGGTCTGTTTAGGTTGTTGATCCCTTCTGCTTAATTTTGATAGTTTGTATAAATCTAGAAATGCATCCACCTGTTGAATATAGGTTTTAGAAGTATTCACTTATTCTGAGGGTTTTAAAAAATGTCTCTTGTAATGTTTCATTTTTTATTCCTGATTCTGCTAATTTGGATCATCTTGTCCTTTCTTTTGGTTAGTTGGGCAAAAGGAATATAAGTTTTGTTTATCTTGTCAGAGAACTAGCTATTTGACTCTTTGTATGATTTTTGTTAGTTTTCTTATCTCATTAATTTATGCTCTGAATTTCCTCTCCCTCAAATCCTCCTAGATCCTACCCACCTTCCTACCCACCCAATTCCATGTCCTTTCTTTTTTTAGAAAACAAATAAGCAAACAAAAACTCAAACAAGCTATAATTAATAAAAAAGATAAAATACAAGATACACATACACACAATCTATAAAAGCACAAAATTGGAAACTACAATACACAAACAAAAGGCCAGCAAGATAGAAAATATATAAACAAATACAAGGCAAAAAATTGAAAAGGTCCTTCCCTTCTGTTTGGTTAACACACTCAGTGAGACTTGGTTGGATACAAGTCCTTCTTCCCCTGCAAGTGGATGTCAAGTGGGAATAGCTTCTTGGTTAGAGGTGAGAGCATGAGCCCCCTTCCCCTTCTGAGTACTGAGGCTCCATCTGGCTTGAACTTGTGCAGGTCCTGTACATGCTGCCACAATCTCTGTGAATTCTTATGCAGCTCAGTCTTGTTTCTGTAAGACACTGTTGTCTTGGAGTCACGATTATAGTATTTCCATCTCCTCTTCCACATGGCTCTCCGAGCCCTGAGGGTATGGGTAGATAAAGACACCTCATTTAAGACTTAGTGCAAGCTGGCCATGGTGGCACATGCCTTTAGTCCTGTCACTCAGGAGCCAGAGGCAGGCAGGTCGCTGTGAGTTCGAGGCCAGCCTGCTCTACAAAGTAAGTCCAGGACAGCCAAGGCTACACAGAGAAACCCTGTCTCAAAAACAAAACAAAAAGACTGAGTGTTACAAAATCTCTCACTCTTTGCCCATTGTCCAGTTGTGGCTTTCTTTATTAGGTCCCATCTACTACAAGAAGTGTCTCTGGTGTTGGTAAATGAGGCGCTGATCTATGGGAATAGCAGAGGATCATTAGGAGTCCTTTTATTACTATGTCCCTTTAGCAAAACAATAGTATTTGGTTTCCCCCCAGGCTCAGAGACTATCTAGTCTCAGGTTCTTGGCTGCCTGAGCAGTGTTAGGCATTGGTTTCATCTCATGGAGGAGGCCTTAAATCCATCAGAAAGTAGTTGGCTATTCTAATAACCTTTGTGCCACTATTGAACCAACATATCATGTGGGCAGGTCCCTGTTGTAGATCTAAGGATTTGTAGCTGTTTTGGTGGTTACTTTTGTCTGGTACTATAAAGACTGCCTTTCAGTTCCATGTCTCTCAGTAGAGGTGGAGGTTCTATTGAGGCACCAGTTGACATCTCTGAGATATGTAAGCATTTTCTTCAGCAATCAGCCCTTACCAACAGTTTGTAGAGAGTGACTAATAGCCTTGTCAATAGACTAGGATGTTTTGGGGTTCCCATGGGGCCCCTTTGGCCAATGGCTCTAGTAGACATAGACCAGTCCTGCCACTGGAGTGCCAGAACATTATCCAAGAATGGAGTCATGCAAGGAGAATTTTGAGTGCTGTGAGAAAAAAAGACAAAAGTCTTATGATCTCAGTTTCTTCAAAATCTGGAATTGTTCTTGGGATGTGTTTCCGTGTCCCTCCCTCATGTAACAGATAAGAGTGAGTTTACTTCAAGTTGTTCATTACAACTGTTAATTATTATATGCCTCTAGAGAAAAAAAAAACATGTCTACCATCTGCATGTTGTCAACCACATGTGGCTTATCTGTGTGACTGTATACTTTACTCACATGACTACCCTTAATCCTCAGAGTATAAATTGTCTGATGCTCTGAATAAAACTGACAATTGTAAGAGACTTTAAGATGACTTGTTTATTGGCTCCATTCTCCCAAGTCCCACCAGGTGTTATAGATATGTTTAAATTATTTATCTGATCTTGATTTAACTTTGGTAGGTAATATGTATCAAGAACTTCATCTATTTCTTTTGGTTTTCGACTTGCATAGTACAAAATTTTAAAGTATGGTCATAGTATTCTCTGGACTTCCTTGGTATCTAATGTGATACCCCAATTTCATTAATTTGCGTCTTCACTTTCCATCTTGTAGTTAGTTGGATTAAAGGTTATCAATCTTGTTGATCTTCTGAAAGAACCAATTCTTTCAGTGATTCTTTGTGTTTATTTTGTTTGTTTGTTTGCTTAGTCTATATGTCATTGATTTAAGTCCTGAGTTTATTTTTCACCATCCTCTCTTTTTGGGTATTGTTTATTCCTTTTGTTTTAAAGCTTTCTGACTTGCTGGTAATTTGCTAATATGAAATTTCTTCACTGTTTCTTTCTTTCTATCTATCTATCTATCTATCATCTATTTTTTATTTAGGCACTTAGTGATATGAACTTGACTCTTTCAACTACCTTCATTGTATCCTTTAAGCTTAATTATGTTTTGTTTTAATTTTCATTAAATCCTAAACGTTTTCATTTCATTCATTTCTATAATGACCAGTTTTTATCCAGTAGTAAGTTGTTCTATTTCCATGAGTTGGTATGCTTTCTATTGTTGATATCCATCTTTAATATGGTGCTCACAAAGGATGGAAGATGATATTTCAAAATTTCTTACAGCTTTTGAGGCTTTCTTTGTGTCCAAGTATTTAGTAATTTTTGAGAAAGTTCCATGAGCTGCTGAGAAGAAAGTATATTCTTTTGTGTTTGAGTCAAATATTTTGTAAATATCTGTTAGTTCCATTTCACTTATGATGCCATTTACCGAAAGCATATCTGGTTAGTGTTTGTGTGGATAACCTGTCTATTAGGGAAGTGGAGTATTGAAGTCACCATTATTGCATGAGGGCCAACATATGATTTTAGATCTAATAGTGTTTCTTTTATGAACGTGGATGCCCTTTTGCTTGGTGCATACATGTTTAGGGTTGCAATAACCTCTTGGTGGGTTTTTCCTTTAATGAGTGTATAGTGTTCTTCTCTATCTCTTCTGGTTATTTTGGGTTTTAAGTTTATTTCATCATATATTAAAATACCAACACCTGATTGCTTCTTAGATCCATTTGTTTGGAATACCTTATTCTATTCTTTTGCCCCGAGGCTGTATCTATCCTTTTTGGCAAGGCATATTTCTTGTAAACAGCAAAAAGATGGATCCTGTTTTCCAATTTACTGTTTGCTGCATCTTTTCATTGTGGAGTTGAGACTATTAATATTTAGAGCTATCAATGAGCAATGTTTATTGATTTCTGTTAATTGTTTATGATGTGGGTCCTTCTATTATTTTTATTTAATGATCTACTATTATTTATTCCTTGTATTTTCTTGAGTGTGATTAACCTCTTCAAGCTAAAGTTTTCTTTCTAGCACCTTCTGTGGGCTGAATTTGAAGATAGATACTGGTTAAATTTGATTGCACCATAGGTATTTTTCTTTCTTCATCTGATTAATAGTTTTATGGGTATAGTCTGTATTATAGTAGTCTGAACTGACATCTGTGGTCTCTCAGAGTTTATAAATGATGCCCTTCTGGCTTTAAGAGTCTCAGCTGATGTACTACAGAGCAACAGTAATTAAAACAGCATGGTACTGGCAAAGCAATAGGCTGGTGGATCAATGGAATCGAATTGAAGACCCAGAGATGAATCCACACACATTTGCTCACTTGATTTTTGACAAAGAAGTCAAATCTATTCAATGGAAAAAGGATAGCATCTTCAACAAATGGTGCAGGTCTAACTGGATGTCTACATGTAGAAAACTGCAATTAGACCCTTATTTGTCACCATGCACAAAACTCAAGTCCAAGTGGATTAAAGACCTCAACTTAAAACCAGAGACATTAATTCAGTTAGAGGAAAAAGTGGGGAAGAGCCTGGGACACATAAGCACAGGAAACAACTTCCTAAACAGTATACCAACAGCCCAGGCCTTAATGTCAACAATTAATAAATGGGATCTCATGAGGCTGAGAAGCTTCTGTAAGGCAGGAGACACTGTCGGTAGAACAAAGTGACAGCCTCCAGACTGGGAAAAGATCTTCACCAACCCTTCATATGACAAAGGTTTAATATCCAAAATATATAAAGAACTCAAGAAATTAAACACCACAAAACCAAACAACCCAATTGCGAAATGGGGCTTGGAACTTAACAGAGAATTCTCAACAGAGGAATATCAAATGGCCGAGAAACACTTAAAGAAATGCTCACCCTCGTTAGTCATCAGAGAAATGCAAATCAAAACAACACTGAGATTCCATATTACACCCATCAGAGTGGCTAAGATCAGAAACTCAAATGACACCACATGTTGGCAAGGATGTGGAGAGAGAGGAACACTCCTTCATTGCTGGTGGGAATGCAAACTAGTACAACCACTTTGGAAAGCTATCTGGCACTTTCTCAGAAAAATGGCAATAGGGCTTCCTCAAGACCCAGCTATCCCACTCCTTGGAATATACCCAGAAAATGCCCTACCACACAACAGGGACATATGCTCAATCATGTTCATAGCTGCTTTATACATAATAGCCAGAACATGGAAACAGCCTAAGTGTCCCTCAGTAGAAGAATGGACTAAGAAACTGTGGTACATTTACACTATGGAATACTACTCAGCTATTAAAAACAAAGAATTCCTGAAATTTGTGGACAAATGGATTGATCTAGAAATTATAATGAGTGAATTCACTCAGAAGCAAAAAGAGACAAACAGTATATACTCACTTATATCAAAGCACTAGTCCAAGGGATACGTACCACGAAAAACTTTACTTACCAAGAAAGTGGGTCAGAGGAGAGGATACCCTATTGAGACTTTAGGCGAGAGTAGTATGGAAGAATGGGGAAATAGTAGGATCCAAAGGGTCCTGGAAACCTACAAGAAGAACTTTATGACAGGCAGATCTGGGTCCTGGGGTCCTCCTCAAACTAAGGCACCAGCCAAGGAGAATATAGGCAGTAGACTTCGAACCCCTACCAAGACCTAGCCGACGAACAGGATATTCTCCACCGTTGAGTGGAGAGTGAGATCTGACTCTCACACGAACTCTGGTGCCCCTTTTCTGACCACGCCCCCTGGATGGGGAGGCCTGGCGGCACTCAGAGGAAGGATAGCAAGTTACCAAGAAGAGACTCGATATTCTAAGAGCATATATAGGGGGAGGAGGTCTCCCTCAATCACAGACATAGGGGAGGGGAGAAGGGGGGAAGTGGGAGGGAGAAAGGAATGGGAGGAAACAGGGGAAGGGCTAACAATTGAGATGTAATATGAATAAATTAATTAAAAATATGTCAGAAAAAAAGGAAATAAAGAGTCTCAGCTGAGAAGTTAGATGTTATTCTAATTTGTATGCATTCATATTGCTTTTCTCTGAATCATTTAATATTCTTTCTTTGTTCTATAATGTAGCATTTTGATATTTGTATGTTTCTTGAAACTTTATAGCTACCTCCTTCTTTAGGTTGGTGAAATTTTCTTCTATGATTTTGCTGAAAATGTTTTCTGTGTTCTTGACGTGGGCTTCTTCTCCTCCGTTTCTTATCTCTTTGGTTGTGAGCCTAGCTTTTACCTGCTAAGCCATCTCTCCAGGCCTTTTCTCTCTGTGTCTAATATTCATAGATCTGGTCTTTTCATACTGTCCTAGATTTTCAGGATGATTTGTGCCTGGAGTTTTTCAGATTTGACATTTTCTTTGAGCTATCCATTTGTTCTACCTTGTCTTCAGCACCTAAGAATTTTCTCTTCCATGTCCTACAGTCCGTGGTTGGAGCTTCAGTCTGATGTTTTCATTTGACTTTCTAAAGTTTTCATTTCCAGTTTTACCTCAGTTTGCATTTTTCTTTAGTGATTATATTTCTTTGATATATTCATCTTGTGATTTTTCATTATTTCATTTAACTTCATCTAACTTTTATTATTTCATTTCATTTGTTTTCAAAGATGTCATCAGGAGATTTATTCATGTTGCCTTTAAAGCCTTGAACATATTTACAATTTCTATTTTTAAGTCCTTGCCTTGTGGCTCAGCAATATTACATTTCTCAGGGTCTTCTGTAGTGGGCTTACTGAGTTCTGGTGGAGCCAAATTGTTTTGGTGGTCAGTATTTGTGGTTTTGTGTTGGTGCCTAGGCACTTGGAGTTATGATAATTGAGATGATCCTAGGTGTTGATGTCTGATCTTGTCTTCTTTGTGGGGTGCTCCATTCAGTGGTTTCTTTTGCCCTTGGTGGATCTTAGGAAAATGTGATAGCTGTGGGTTCCTGTAGAGAGCGCTTTTGCAAGTTGGTGAGTGGCAAAGAGGACTAGCGATGGCTGGGAGAGTCTGAGAGGGGCTGTAGGAGAGAGCTAAGGGATCCAGTCCACACTGAGAGGAGGGGTCTCCGGAAGCTGGTGATGTGGTGAGAGAAGGGATTCTTGCAAGGAGGTTGCAGTAAGAGAAAGAATGATCTGGATGAAAAGGTCAGGGTGCCTCTGGGTTTGTACCAAGAGTTCGAGTCTCTAGCACACGAATTTGCGGTAGGAGAAATGGCATCTGTATGTAGGCTGCTACAGGCCTGGGCAAGACAGGAAAAAGCATAATGTCAGACAGGATGGAGAGAGAAAATTGTTTCTCTGAGTTCCAGGCTAGAGGAGAGGGCTCAAAGGGTCACATGAAGGACAAAGCTCAGTGTACACCGTGGTAGTGGCAGAGTCCCTGAGGAATGGCTGATTGGTTCTTCTTCCTCAATCTTAGGTTGCATTATTAAGTCACTTATTTGTACTCTTTCTAATTTCTTTTGTTTTCTCCTCCTCCTCCTCCTCCTCCTTCTTCTCCTTCTCCTCCTCCTCCTCCTCCTCTTCCTCCTTCTTTTTTGAGACATGTTTCTCTGTGTAGCCCTGGCTGTCCTGGAACTCACTCTGTAGACCAGGCTGACTTCAAACTCAGAGATCCGCCTGCCTCTGCTTCCCAAGTGCTGGGATTAAAGGTGTGCACCACCACCAACCGGCTTCCAATTTTATTATTTATTTATTTTGCAGGCACTTAGTTCTTTAAATTTCCCTCTTAAAACCGCTGTTAGTATGTCTCAGGGGTTTCTTTGTGTTGTGCTTTCACTTCCATTTAGTGCATGGAATTAAATGTTTTTTCTTTGATCCATTCATAGTTCAGTAATGCATTATTATGAGTTTTTGTACTTACTAGAGGTATTTTTGAAACATTATTGTGTTGAGGTCAGATAGTATATACAGAGTTATTTCAATGTTTTTGAACTTGTTAAGAGGTATTTTGTGTCCTAGCATATGGTGTATTTCACAGAAGCTCCCGTGGGTTGCTAAGCAGATTGCATGTTCCTTGGTACTTGTGTGAAATAGTCTGCAGATGTCTGTCAAGCCCATTTGGTGTGCATTGCCACTGCACTGTGCTTTTTAATGCATCTGGTTTTGTCCTGATAACTGTCTGTTGGAGAAAGTGGGGCACTGGGATCACCTGCCCTTCTTGGGCTGGAGGTGATCTGTGAAAGTTTAGTAGTTTGCTTTTTATGAAATCAGGTACAGCAAGAGTTCAGTGCATATATATTTAGGCCTGTGATGTCTTCTTGATTAATTGCTCCCTTGATTAGAACGAAGTGTCTTTTGTCTCTTCTGATTGATTTTACTTGGAGTTCTGTTTTGTCAGATATTAGTTAGGGTGGTTGTACCTGCTTCTTTCCTGGCCTCATTTGCTTGAAACTCCTTCTATTTTTTTCTCTTTAAGGTGGAGCTTACCTTTAAGTTAAGCTGAGTTCCTTATAGATAATAAAAAGATGGGGTTTGTTTCTTTTGTAAAAAAAAAAAAAATATTTTTTTTTTATGTATGTGTGTGTGAATTTCACATCATGCACCCCAATACCACACATCTCCCTATTCTTTCACACCCTCTCCCCACCATTGCAACCTCAACATGGTCAGCTCTCCTGTGTTCATACCCTCAAGTCTGGCTCACCAGCATCTGGGTGGGGGTGGGAGCATTCTGTCTGTCTGTCTGTCTGTCTGTCTGTCTGTCTGTCTGTCTGTCTATCTGTCTGTGTCTGTGTCTGTGTCTGTGTCTGTGTCTGTGTCTGTGTCTGTCTGTCTGTCTGACTCTCTCTCTCCTGAATATTGTAGGTGGCTTGGCGTGGGGTCAGCTCTGCTGATCTCATGCCCCCAGGGCCAGCTCTTCCACCAGGCCAGGGACATCTGCCTGGGCTTTGGTGATACCAGATCCCTGCAAGGCCATGGATTCAGATGGGCCCTCAGGTGGCAGCACAGGCCAGGACCCCACCATGGTCCCAGGTGGCATCACAGACTACTCACATCACACTGTTGTTCCTCACTACCCTCAACTCTTCAATTCTGCCTCTCTTCACTGTGGCCACATGCTTCTCTTTTTCTTTCTCTTCCATTTTCCCACCACTTACTTCTTCCTCCTAGTGGTGCCCACAGTCTCTGAGTGTCGGGGGTCATCTCAGGGGTTGTCTCAGGAGTGGTATGCCCTGCTCATGCATTATGGCTCCGGGCAGAGGTCATCTCCGGCACTGTCTGCATGTGTTAGACTAGTGATTGTCTCAGGCTATCTCCCTGTCCAGGCCCCATGGTACCTGACTGCTGCTCTTTTCAGGCTCCCCACCCCCCTCACCCCCACCCAGGGAATGTTAGGCTACTAATCATCCAGATGTTCATAGGTCAGAACACTGAGTGTAGAATTGCCTCTCTCCTCTCCGCTACCTAGTGACACACTGGTGACACAGAAGCCACACCTGCAACGCCTCTAGCAGAAGGGGGTTTTGTTTGTTAATCCACTCAACTAACCTGTGTCTTCTGCCAGAGGAGTTGAGGCTGTTAATACTTAAGTTAAAGATGTGTGTTGATTGTACCGTTTTTTTCCCCATTGCACTCGTAGTCTTATTTTATGCGTCAGCAATTCTAGCTGCGTTTGTTTTCTTCCTATAGTCTCTGGGCTCTGCTCTCTTTGGTCTGAAGTATTGCCTCCATAATTCTCTGTAGGCCTAATTTTGTGGACATAAATTCTTTTTGCCTGTTCTTATGTGGAAGCTTTTTTCCTTTCTCCTTCAACCATGACAGATAGTTTTGCTGGGTATAATAATTGGCATCCATGTTCTTTTAGCTCTTATAGCTTTTCACGTTTTCTTTTCTTTTTCTTTAAGAGACACATTTACTCAGGGACATGATCAGACATTTAGCAATCAACAACATAGGTGAAAAAGATATACAGTAAAACTCTTTGTTGAATTGCTTTACACGTTCCATAGAACAGAAACTAATATAACACTTTTAGTCAATGTTAAACAATTTTAAACAATTAGTCACAAATACAGTCTTGGAGTTCTTTTTGCCCATACACATGAGTATTGTCTAAAAACATGTCTTCTTTGTAGCAGCTAGGTCCTGCCACCACTGTGTTTGGCTGAGTTCACAGATCTGTTGTAACCTGTAACTTCCCTGTCACTTCTGTGGCTCTCCTCTCCTGCTAAGCATTGTTCCTGCCACCAAAGCCACCAGGGCCACTGAAGTTTCCTCCTTGACCAAAATTGTCATTACCACCAAAACTGCCTCCACGACCACCACCAAAGTTTCTGGAACCACTCCAACTTCTCTGGCTGGAAGAGGCACTAGCCATCTCTTGCTTTGACAGGGCCATCAACAGTATGATATTTTTGAATAACAATCTGTCCACAGAGTCATGGTCATCAAAGGTTACAAAAGCAAACCCCTCTTTGCCCCACTGCCTTTGTCAGTCATGATTTCAATGGCATCAGTTTTCCCATACTGCTCAAAGTAGTCTCGTAGGCAATGTTCTTCAGTGTCTTCTTTAATACCACCAACGAAAATCTTTCCAGTTAAGTGAGCACCTGGTTTCTGAGAACCTTCTCTCGACACAGCTCTTTTGGGTTCGGCAACTCTTTCTTCTACCTTGTGTGGTCTGGCATTCATAGCAGCATCCACTTCCCCCACAGTGGTGAATGTGACAAACCCAAAGCCCCTGGATCTCTTCGTGTATGAATCCTTCATTACCACACAGTCGGCAAGGGTCCCCCATTGCGCAGAATGGCTCCTCGGGCTCTGGTCGGTTGTTTTGAAGCTCAGCCCTCCAATGAAGCAGCTGTTGTGGCTCCTTGGGAGACTCTGACTTAGAAATGGTGGCAGGGAGATGGGAGCCATCAGAGATGTTTCCTTGGCCATGCCAACCACTGGAAAGCTTAAGTTTTCATAGAGAAATAGGTTGTTATTGATTACGTTTTTCTTTATATGTGACTTGTGGCTCCCCCCTCCCCCCGGCAGTTTTCAATATTCTCTCTTTGTTCTTTGTTTAATGTCTTAAATGTAATATGCTATGGGATATTTCTTTTGTGGTCCTGTCTGTTTGGTACTATGTGGGCTTCTTGTATTTCTTTTCTTAATTTGGGGTGAGGGTTTATTTCATGATCCTGTTGAAGATCTAATCTATGTCATTGGCCTGGGATCATTAACTTTCATCTATGCCTGTGATTAGAGTATTTAGTCTTTCCATAATTTCTGCATTTTAAAATAATTTATTGATTTTTTCTGTTTATGTGCATTGTGTTTGACCTACATGCTTGTCTGTGTGAGGGTATTGGATCCTCTGGAACTAGAGTTATAGACAGTTGTAAGCTGCTATGTGGGTACTGGGAATTGAACCTGGGTCCTCTGGAAGAGTAGAGAATATTTTTTGCATCTGAGCCATCTCTCCAGCTTCTTTTTATGTATTTTTAATTTACATTTTTCTTTGAATGCTCCTCTATTTTATCTTCAAATCCTGACTCTCTATCTTCTACCCAACCCACTCTACTTGGAATTTTCTAATTGAGTCATTGATCTTTTCAAATTCATCTTCATTGAAGGTTGAGCTCTCTTCAATGTTTCTATCTCTCTAATAAATTCGGTTTTCTTTTCTTCTTTTTTTCTCCCAATTTTTTTTGAGACAGGGTTTCTCTGTGTAGCTGTGGATGTCTTAGAAATGAACTCACAAAGATCTTCCTGCCTCTGCCTTCTAAGTGCTGAGGTTAAAGATGTGTGCCACCACTGCCTGACCTGAATTCATTTTTTAGACCCCAGTTTGTCCAAAACACATGCTTGTCTCTCTTTGGGCATCATCCAGGACCTCATTGCTTAAGTTCACAGATTTTTTTTCCCCTGTCTTCTTTTAACTCTTTGAAATCTTGGATCAAGTTCATGATTATTCTTTTGAATTCTATGTAGTAGGGTTCATCTGGTTAATTATTATCGGGAAATACTTCAATAGGACTAGGGTGTTTAGAGAAACGCATATGGTCTTGGCGTTTTACATAGTCTGTGCTTTATGTTGTAACCTGGGCAGACAGACTTCTTTCATTGGTTGTGTGTCTGATGTAGGATTCTAGCTTGCTTCAGGTTGGGCCAATATAAACCAGAGCTGAGCCTGAGAGTGTGGGGGTAATCCTTGGTTCATTGCCACAACAAAAGTTGTCTATTTGTTTTGAGTGTGGAGTTAAGATAATAAATTGTGTTGTAATAGGCCATACACAATGCTTTGAGTATTTTGTTATATCAGCAACAGAAGAGCAATGTGATGCAGTTTTGTTTTTTCAGCTCCTGATTTTCTTTGTGTCTTTTTGTTTGGGTTTTGTTTTATGCATCGACCTTAAATTCATGCTGAATTTACTTGTTAGTTCTGGTAGCTTTTTTCCTAAAGCCCATTGCAGTGAGTTAGCGCCCCCTTTTGTTCTGTTTCATGCCTTGCTATGCTGTCATCTCTAGTTCAGAGTTGGCTGCAGGTGGTAATACTGAGCATCTTTATCTTGTTCCTGATCTGTACGGGGAGATGTTCAATGCCTCACTATTACATATGATGGAAACTATGTGTTCTCAGATTCCTATTGCATTGGGGACTGAACCTTAAGCCTCACACAGGCTAAGCAAGCTCTCTACCACTGAGGTGGATCCCAGTGCCATCTTTTTGTAGTTTCTTTTTATCAGTTTGAATTTTCTGAGGTTATTTTCCCATCTACAACAGATGTTGGATAGTTTTCAAATTATTTTGGACAGATCATTTATTGAGATCGCCATATGGCCTTCTGGGTTTTTAATGTAGTAAATTATATTAATTGAGTTTGAATGGTAAAGCAATCTTATATTCATTGACTATTCCACCCTACTTTGCCATGATATAGTATCCCTTCTAGTTACATTGTTTCACTTGTGGAAAATTGTATGAATTGTTAATTTATCATAATGAGGGAAATTGATCTGTCATTTTACTATCTTGCAATGATTTTGTTATGTTTCAATAGCAGGCCAATACTAGCCCTGGAGAATTAATACAGAAGTATTAACTTCACTTCAGTTTTCTAAAAGAGTTTGAATAGAATTAATGTTACTTTTTACTCAAATGACTGGTGGAGTTCACCAGTGTAGTCTTCTGTGCCTGGAGATGTCAATGTGACATAATTTTAAACAATACATTTAATTTATGTAATCGAGGAGAACTACTCAAGTTGTCTGTTCCTTAAGGAGTGAATTCTACTATGTTTCCTAGTAATTTTTTCATTTCATATAATTAATTGAATTCACTGGTGTAAAGTTGTTTATAACATTCTCTGTCTTTTTATTGGCCATTGTATCACTCATTATATCATATTTCACATAATGTAAATATCTCAGGCTAGTCTCCAAACTACAATCATCTTGCCTCTGCCTCACTGTCCTGGGATTAAGAGTATGTCCACACACAAGTGGCTCTTACCTCTTGTCATGGTCGTTTGTATCTTGTTTTATTTCCTAATCAAACTAATTACAGTGTTCTTAATTTTAACAATCTTTTTAAAACAGCCACGTTTTTGTTTTCTTTATTTTTTCTGTCTTCGAAATGTTTTCAATTAGTTTATTTCTATCTTCTATATTATTTCTTTTATTCTGACCACTTGGGTTTTTAAAACCCAGTGTTTTATCTATATAAACCCACGGAATGAAGAATGATTATTTAATAAATGTGTTCAGTATGTACTTATCAAATTATGTTAGGCTACCTTTCTATCTCCTTAAACATTTGCCGACTTCAATTTGCTCTTTTCCTCCCTTGTTCTACGCACAGAGGCTCCAGTTCTCTTTGAAATATTTCTTTTTCTAATTCTAATTTTTGGAGAGTATAAGATAATTATAACATTTTCCCTTCCCTCTCTTCTCGTTTCCATAAACCTTCATTACTCTGTTTCAAATTCATGTCCCTTTTTTCATTGTTATTACACACACACACACACACACACACACACACACACACACACACACACACACACCTAAGCTTAACTTGTGCAGTCTGTATAATGTTATTAATGAATATGTTGTCAGGGCTAATCATTTGATATTAGAAAACTAAATTGATGTACTTGTCCCTGGAGAAGACTGTTTCCCCTGCTCTAAGCGTTCCCGTAGTTTTTTTTTTTCTATAGGCCTGGGGTCTTGTGGGCTTTTCCCAGTGCACTTTGACATATCTATTGGTGCCACCCTTGTCCAACTAATGTTTACGTTGACATGTTGGTAAGGCTTTCTGGGTCTAACGTTACTAGGAGACACAATCTCATAATAAACTTCCTAGTCCTCTGGTTCTTATGCTCTTTCTGCTCCCTGTTCTACAATATTCCCTGAGCCTCTGCTATAGAATTGTTTTGTAGATGAATCCACTGGGACCAGCTCCAAAACTCTGTGTTTTGATCAGGTGTAGTTTTCTGTAGTAGTGTTTGACTGCTGCAAAGAACTGTTTTCTTGATGAAGGCTTAAAGATCCATTTCTGTGGGTACAAGGTCAGATGTTTAAATTGTTAGGCATTATGCTGCTTGTAGCTTCTCCTCCAAGAACCATGACTTCACAAGTATTAAGTAGTTAGTCAGGTTTCCAGTAGTAGGCATAGTTGCCTTCTTGTCTAGTGGGGTTGGGGTCCAATTAGAGAGCTGTTAGTTACTGCCAAGGTATGCATGCCACTACTGCACTTTTATGGTTACCAGGCCATGTTGGTCCCTGACGTGGTCCATATGTGTCATAGCTAGGTAGGACTGCTGGTTGTCTCCTTTGGAAGTTTGCATGATATTTTTTGGGTACAATGAAAGCTGGTGCTCAGGGAGCGGCTTTCAGTTCAGTTCCAGCTCAAGGTCCTCTGAGCCCTTCTGATTCTGACATGCATGGCATCTTTAGCAATGGGGACCTTTCACTTCTAGGTACAACAGGAACAAGCTGTATGTTTGGGGAGTCTCTTGGACAGCCATGACCAATAACTCAAAAGCCGGCTTGTCATGTCTGGTATTGGGGGTTTTGTTAGGTGGTCTTTGGTTCTTGGAGGAAGCATTGTCAGCCCAGATGAGAAAACTTTATTTAGACTATGTATGTATATCTATACAAAGAACCACATGTACACTAGAGGTTTTTTTTTTGAGAGTTACTAGTATGATTCCTTATAACTTTTTCAGACATCTTTATAGTTATTTTAACCTTCTTCCAGAACTCCTGCCTCCCTGTCTACCCAACTTCAAGGTCACTGTTTTTGTGTGAATTCATCAAGTCCAGTTTGTGTTGCCCAAATTCTTCTGGGTGTGGAGCCTGCCCTTGGTCATGTTCAACATATCAGTGGTCCCATTGTGGCTCTCTTATAGCAGCAGAAAAATAAAAACCCAATAGCTCCTCAAACAGGGATGAGACATCATGCTGACCTCTCTGATTCCATGCTGGGGTTTCATCTGGCTTGAGCCGTGCAGGTTTTGTACATGCTGTCACAATTAGTTTCTTATGTGCAGCTGCCCTATTGTGTCCAGAGAACACCATATTCTTATAACTATCCACTACCTCTGGTTCTCCCCGTCCTCTATGCTCTTCATGAAGATTCCTGAGACTTTGAAGGAGGGGTATGACACAGATGTCCCATTTAGAGATGAGCAGGTCACAATATTTTATTCTCTAGGTGTCAAGAAGTTGTAGGTCTGCTAGAAGAAGCTTCTCTGCTGAGAGTTCAGAATAACTCATTAGGCTATTTTCTATTTAGCAGAATAATAGAAACAGGTTCACTCCTGAATGTCCCTGTGTGGGAAGCTGAAGCTCCTGGCAACCTGCCAGGCAAGATGACTTGCAATTCTGCTCCTGGCTGGTAAACAAGTCCTTATTTGGGTTGTGGGCCGTGCTTTGCTCTGATGTATGCACCCCGCCTTGTTGGGAACCAATTGGAGCTACCGACGTAAGAGCTGCTGATTGGGTGAGGCAGAGGATATAAGAGGGGCGCTGGGGTGCAGAAAAAGAAACTTGCTGAAAAAGTTCCTGAATAACTGCCTGGAGAAGAACACTCGGGTTGTGTCCTTATTTTCTGCTGGTCGGAAGGGTCGCGACATGCCTGACCTATGTAATCACCATAAGGCATATGGGTTCCATTTGTGCAGTCAGACTTAGATCCAAGCAGAAAGTGGTTGGTTACACCCATAAAGTTTATGTCACTTTTGTAGCAGTAGGCATTGCCCAGCCAATCTTTATAGAGTCTCATAGGGTTTGTTGCTGGGTAAAATTGATGATTATATTTCTTCTCTGATAGTGTGCGCAGAAAATTATGTCACTATGAAAGCTAGTCAGTAGGGATGAAGCTTCCAGTAAGTAGATGCTAGATTTCTCCATGCCAAGTAGGTGGTATTTTTTTTTTAGCAATAGTGTCTTACCATCAAGTTACCAACAGCAACAGCCTGTAATGTTTGGGAGGTCTATGGGACCCTAGTGGCTATGGTATTATACCCCCATTATAGGATGGAGGAGAATATTATTCTATTCTATTGTTTCCTCCATTTAAATTCTTGCCTTTTTTTTTTTTTTTTTTTTTTTGAGACAAGGTCTCTTTTATGTGGCCTTGGCTGGCCTTGAACTCATTATGTAAATTAGTCTGACCTTGAAATCCTCCCATCCCCCCACCCCCTCCAAGTGCTGGCATTAAAAGTATGCACCACCATGCTCAGCTTGAATTTTTTTTGTCTATGTATATGCATAGATTAAGAAGTTTCTACAGTAGTGGATTTCTATATGGCCTTTTGCAAAGGACTTTAATTATCTATAGTTTCTTCACATTCCCTCCTTTTCCTGTTCATTACTTCACACCTTATTGCTCCCCTTTCCCCCTTCGTAATACTGTATAGCATCTACTGTTCCTTGAAAGAGTTTCCCCTCCCCCATGGCCTCTTACTAATTTCCTAAACACTAGGAGTATTCTAAATAAAACATACATATCTAAAGATTCAAAGCTAACATCCACATAGGGGAAAAGATGCTTCTCTGTCTGGTTAGCTCACTTGGGATGACCATGTCCACTTCTATCTATTTAGTTGTAAATTTAATAATTTCAGTTTCTTAATAGACAAGTAATATTCCATTGTGTAAATATACCACATTTTCATGATCTATTTATCAGTTGATAGACATCTGTGTTGTTTCCATGTCTCCCCCTATTGTACATAGGTAAACAAAAAACACTGATGAGTAGGTATCTTTATAATAAGATACAGAGGCCTTTGGGTATACACCCAAGAGCGTGGTATATCGGAACCATGTGGCTTCTCTGTTTCTGTCTCTTTTAGAAATCTCCATACTCATATCTGATTCCCCACATCTATGCCAAAATTTGCTTTCATTTGTTTTTCTTGCTTTGTTGTTGTTGTTTCGTTCTTTGATTTTAACCATTTAGGCTTGGGTAAGATGAAATCTCCGAGTTATTTTAATTTGTATTTCTCTGATGGTTAGAATGTTGTACATTAAAAAAAATATTTCTCAGCCATTTATATTTTATCTTTTGATAAATCTATTTAGTACCATGCCTCAGTTTTTAGTTGTTTTTTCCTTAATATTTAGGTTTTTGTTTTGTTATTTATTTGCTTATTTATATTTTAGATACCCATCTCCTGTCAGATGCACAGTTGGAAAATATTTTTTCTCATTCCATAGGTGGCCACTTCATTCTAATGATCTTGGTTTTTGCTGGAGGGAGCCATTTATGTTTTGTTTGGTCCCATTTGCCAGCTGTTGGTCTAAATAACTGCACTACTGGTGTCCTGTTTAGCAAGTCCTTCTCTGTGTTCTCTCAGTTACTTTTTCAACTGCTGTGACAAATTAACATGACGGAGGCAACTTATCAAAGACAGTGTTTAATTTAGGGCTCACAGTCACAGAGGGTTAGAGTCCATGGCCATAGCAAGGAGTATGGCGGCAAGCAGGCATGGGGCTTAGAGTGACAGCTGAGAACTCACTTCGCCACCTACATCCCAAAGCAGGAGACTGTTATCTTTGGATGACTTGAGCCCTTGAAATCCCAAAGCCTGTGATACACCTCCTCCAACAAGACCACACTTCTTAATCCTTTTCAAACAGTTCCTCTAACTGGGAACCAAATATTCAAACATGTGAGTCTGTGGAAGCCACTCTCATTCAAAGCACCACAAGTGTCTATAAGCTCGAGTGCTGTGGTCGTTTGAATAGTT
This sequence comes from Acomys russatus, assembly GCF_903995435.1. NCBI lineage: Eukaryota > Metazoa > Chordata > Mammalia > Rodentia > Muridae > Acomys > Acomys russatus. The sequence goes on along the minus strand of NC_067151.1, from coordinate 14,783,722 downwards.
TGGCCTCTATTGTGTTGGTCATTGGAATTCTTAATCCTAAGTAGGTTTCACAGTTTGGGTAGGATTAGGAGGTATGTCTTTTCTGGAGAAAATATGGCAAATCAGAGTAAAGAGCTTTGTTTCAAAGTCATGAGCCACTTCTCTCACCACCTTCTTTGGCCATTCCTTTTAGCCCATGTCCATTCTATTGTGACTTCCATAGCCATCACAGTTTATTGCCATGTGGTCTAACTATACTCTCCGCCTTTCTCTTCTGCATTCTGCTTTCTCCAGAGTGTTCTTAGAGCTGCCGCCGCCTGCCCACCTCACTCCTTCTTCCCAGCCCACTCCATCTTCCTTCGACTCACTCACTGCCTTCTTTGGCCAGAGTCATTGTACTCCTGGTTCTGCTTCTGCTGTCCTAATGAATCTGGACCCTATGTTCTGCTTAAGACAACTCCAGAGTCAATCTCTTTCCTCCACTTGCTAACCTATGAGCCACTCCACTTCTTGCACCAGTGTGGGGATGCTTGGTGTATGTGTGAGCCCAGCGCTACAGGATATCAGAGCCCAGGATATCAGAATTTGACCTCCATAGCCAAAAAAGACCCCAAGATTGAAAACCAAGCCTCATTCCTTTGGTCTATAACCTGTCCAACTGGGCATCAGCAACCAAAAAAACTGAACATCCACCCAACCAAGCCAACACTAGATATTTGTGTCAAAAGACACCACAATTTTTAAAATTAATTTTATTAATTTATTCATATTACATCTCAATTGTTAGCCCTTCCCCTGTTTCCTCCCATTCTTCCCTTCCTCCCACTTCCCCCCTTCTCCCCTCCCCTATGTCTGTGATTGAGGGAGACCTCCTCCCCCTATATATGCTCTTAGAATATCGAGTCTCTTCTTGGTAACTTGCTATCCTTCCTCTGAGTGCCGCCAGGTCTCCCCATCCAGGGGACGTGGTCAGAAAAGGGGCACCAGAGTTCATGTGAGAGTCAGATCTCACTCTCCACTCAACGGTGGAGAATATCTTATTCGTCGGCTAGGTCTTGGTAGGGGTTCGAAGTCTACTGCCTATATTCTCCTTGGCTGGTGCCTTAGTTTGAGGAGGACCCCAGGACCCAGATCTGCCTGTCATAAAGTTCTTCTTGTAGGTTTCCAGGACCCTGTGGGTCCTACTGTTTCCCCATTCTTCCATGCTACTCTCGCCTAAAGTCTCAATAGGGTATCCTCTCCTCTGACCCACTTTCTTGGTAAGTAAAGTTTTTCATGGTACGTATCCCTTGGACTAGTGCTTTGATATAAGTGAGTATATACCGTTTGTCTCTTTTTGCTTCGGGTGAATTCACTCATTATAATTGTTAGATCAATCCATTTGTCCACAAATTTTGGGAATTCCTTGTTTTTAATAGCTGAGTAATATTCCATAGTGTAAATGTACCACAGTTTCTTAGTCCATTCTTCTACTGAGGGACACTTAGGCTGTTTCCATATTCTGGCTATTATGTATAAAGCAGCTATGAACATGATTGAGCATATGTCCCTGTTGTGTGGTAGGGCATTTTCTGGGTATATTCCAAGGAGTGGGATAGCTGGGTCTTGAGGAAGCCCTATTGCCATTTTTCTGAGAAAGTGCCAGATAGCTTTCCAAAGTGGTTGTACTAGTTTGCATTCCCACCAGCAATGAAGGAGTGTTCCTCTCTCTCCACATCCTTGCCAACATGTGGAAGACACCACAATTTTCATAACTCCAGATGTCTAGATCCCAAGACATGAACAAACAAGGCAATATGGCTCCTATATAAGCCATCACCCAATTGCAATATGCACTGGGGGAATCAATATAACTTAATCCCAAGACAAGGACTTCAAAATGCCCATTATTAATATGTACAAGGACCTTCAAGAGGTTATGAATAAATGCTTCAATTAAGACCAAGAAAACAGAAAACACAGTTGAATAGAATAATGAAAACAATTCAAAATACGAAAGTTAAGAATCTAGCAAAGAAATAGAATCTCTGAAGAAAATTCAAACTTGAAATAAAACTTGAAAAGAAAAACTCAAGAAATCAAACAAAGATTTCAGAGACAATCCTCACCAACATCACCTCGCACGGTGATAGTGAAGATTTCAATGTGTCCAATAGATGGGTCATCTAGATGAAAATTAAACAGAGAGATGCTGGGGTTGAGTAACATCATAAGTCACATGGACGTAGCAGCCATCCACAGGACATTCTGCCCAAACATGCCCATCTTCTGCTCTTTTCTTTCATTCCTTTTTCTGTGTTTTAAAGTCCCGCTCAAACTAAGGCACCAGCCAAGGACAATACAGGAGGTAAACTTTAAACTCCTTCCCAGATCTAGCCAATGGTCAGAATATTCTCCACAGTTGAGTGGAGAATGTGATATGACTTTCTCACGTACTATGGTGCCTCACATTTGACCATGTCCCCTGGAGGGGGAGACCTGGTGGCACTCAGAGGAAGGACAGCAGGTAGCCAAGAAGAGACTTGATACCCTATGAGAATATATAGGGGGAGATAATCCCCCTCAGGAACAGTCATAGGGGAGGGGAATAATGGGAAAATGGGGGGGGGGAGGAATGGGAGGATACAAGGGATGGGATAAACATTGAGATGTAGCCAGAATAAATTAATAAAAAAAAAAAAAAGAAAAAAAAATAAAGTTCTTTGACTTGCCTGATGATAGATAGATTGTCTGTGGGAGAGCATTATAAAAAGTAAGTAGTCCTTACAGTCTGTCATTTGCATTTAGGAGAGCTATTGATTTTTGCCTTTCATTTTGTACCCTGCTACTTTGCTGAAAGTGATCATCAGCTGTGAATGTTTCTTGGTGGAGTCTTTAAGCTCTTATGTATAAAATCATATCGCCTGCAAATAAAGACACTCCAACAGCTTCCTTTCCTATTTGTATCACCGTGAACTCCTTCCATTGCCTCATTGCTCTAGCTAAGACTTCGTGCACTATATTGAATAGGTGTGGGAAAAGTCCTTGTCTTGTTTCTGATTTTCAGAGATAAAAAAACTAAACATAATTTCATCTCAGACTATTCAATATTAGGAAAAAGATATCAACATACAAAGCATTTTAAAAAACTAAAATAATGAATGTAAATACTATTTTATTAATGTTGTTTCCTGCTTTTGAAAGTTTCCCTAGGGGGTTGGAGAGATGACTCAGAGGCTAAAATATCATATTGCTTTTGTAGGGGACCCCAAAGGGGTTCCCAGTGCCCAATTGGGTGTCTCGCAAGACCTGTAGTAACTCACAGCTAACTGTAATTCCTGGTGGATCTGACACTGCTGGCTGCTCATAAGCATATACCCATACTCAAACTCATAGACATACACATAATTTAAAATAGTAAAAATAAATGTTAAAAAAATAAAATTGCACTGGGATTATACGGACATCCTCATTTATTTGGAAATATCCACTTGCTTGGGAAAAGATGTGATATAAAATCTACAGAGACTAAAAATGGATATAATATTAAAAATTAGTAATTGGGCAAATAGGGACTTTCACTTTGTACAATATTGGAGTAAGTGAAACTATATTAAAATCAAATTGAATTAGTGTAAAAACCTCAAAGTAAAACACAAATAAATAAGAAGAAAGATAAAAAACATGCAAGGCAGGAAATTTATTAATAAAATCACACACACACACACACACACACACACACACACTCACTCACCACTTGGTTGTAAAAGGTAAGTTAGAGAGACTGAAGATGAAGTGCAATGGCCAGGCAGTTGTGTAACATGTGCAAAGCACACAATAAAGACCTTATAATTCTATGAACAGCTGCTGCGTGTGAAGAGGCCAGTCCTGTTGATCCAAAGCTGCAGGATCTCCATGACACAGGGCAACAACAGGATATCCAAGAGGAGTCCCAGTGAGGATCCAGTATTGATGGTGCAGCGGAGGCCAGAGGCTTCAAAAGAGACCAATCACTCATTACAATGAAGATCTATCTGCAATAAAGTTGTTTGGTGTATGTGTGTGTTGGGGGGGCATACTGTGTGGCACACTGTGATGCACTGTGGCACACTGCAGCTTCTACTATGAGATTGTTTCTTTTTTTTTTTTTTACATTATTTATTTTTATTTTTTGTTTTCTTTTGGGGGGTAGGTTTCAAGGGCAAAGGGTGGATATGTACGGACAGGGAGATGAATGGGACCGGGGTGCATGGTGTGAAATTCACAGTCAATAAAAATTTTAAAAACAAAGACAACATTTATTTATTTTTATTATTATAAGAAATGACGTGCATGGAAAAAAATAATTCAAATTCTAGAAAATCAAAATACAATGATTAGCTGGTAGGGAATAGTCCTATCATTCTGTAGCTCTCTCTGTAGTGTGAGTTTTCGTTGCTTTGCTGGGTAGCTCTGTCAAACTCCATGAACCCATGATGAGAAGCTGACGAGTGATGCTCACCGGATACTATGGGTTATTACCAAATATGTTTTATGTCTTTGTACTTTTCATACTGCTTGGGATTCGGGTACATAAATAAATATATCTTTTTTTAATTTAAAAATACAGCGTGTACCCTAGCATATAGGATGACATTTATATTCTGATTCTCTAAATATAATAATATTAATTTTAATTTGATGAAATATAGCACGCTGAAGTCTTTTCCAGTTCCATAAACAAACTAAAAACCAACAAAAGTATCTGCATCACACTTCAAGAGTAATGAGTTCAATCATGTTAAGGTTATAATTTTGTTAGTCTGTTAATTTTTTCCCTCTCAATGCAACTAGAAATTAATTCTTTGTCAGTCTTAACAATTAGTGTTCTTATCTTTTTTTATGAAATAAAGATGACATTACATCAGAATCTTTTCATTTTTCTTCCTTCAAAAAATTCACAGTAATAGCCTAGTCGTGACAAGCATTTGAAAATATCTACTTAGAAAAACAAAATTCAGGATTTTGCAACCATTTCTACCACGTACCTTGTTAGGCACGCTGCTAAGTTAAGAGTCCTCCCTCACGCTAATCATAAACTTCTTTTATTTCAATTCCTTGTGTACGTCCAAAAGGCTCTTAATTAGTACTTTCCACTCTTGATAAATTGGAGGTTCACACCAGGGATTTAGATTTTGTTTTGTTTTTTTTCAGATTGGGTGTCCATTTGGACTTCTCTACTGTTTGTTTATGCTTAGGTCCAGGATTATTTTTTGTAGCAATCCCACGTAGTGGTCTTTCTTGTGGACTGAATTCACAGGCAGATGTCTATCTGTCCTAGCACCAGTAACACTGGCTTTCCTCAGATGGCGAGAGGAAAGCCCAATGACACAGCCCCTCTTCAATTATTATTAGATGTATTGACCCGAAGTATTCTGAGCTTAATTAACAGTCTCTGAGATAGCAAACTTTTGACAGCTAGTTTTGGCATCCATTTTCTCTGTCTTGTTTCTGTATTTATCAGTCAGCTCTTACTACAAAGATATTTAGCCACTATTTTGTTTACTTATTTTTTCCCCTACAGCATACACTTCCTGAGCATTGAACTATACCCCTCCTGCAAGAGGAAGTATGCTAAAGCTAGACCCGGTTCTGAGACACCATTCCTGTCTGCTCCTGGTTTTTCTTGCTCTCCTCAGGTGAGGCTGCATGCTGCTGTGATGCATTTCCATGGAGCCTGATTGTCTGAGTCTGTGATGCTCCTTAGTGCTCCTTTCTGAAAGCCAGGATCTGCGATTATGTACCACAGAGACCCTCTGCCATGGCTGCTAGGTTAGTTACCACTTACACTTAGTATTGGCGCTGGGTGTTAAAATGCTTTTACCCTGAAGTGTTCTTCCTGGAGAGTTCTCGGTTCTGCTTTAATTTCCTTTGCTTCCAGGATGCTATTCAGTATTCTCAAGACTGTTTTTTCTTCATGATTTTTTAAAGTAAAAAATTTGAGATTATTACGTAATTACATCATTTGCTACTTTCCTCCCTCCAAACCCTCCCATATACTTCTAGCTGCTCTCTTTGAAATCCGTAGCTTCTTTTTTCATTTATTGTTGCTATGTGCATATATGTATACACACACATATATAGGTAGATACAGATATAGATATAACCTGCTCAGTCTGTGTAATGTTACTTGTATGCTTTCAGGGCTGACCATTTGGTATTGGGTGACTAAGTGGTGTGCTCTTCCCTAGGGAAGACCATCTTTCCTGCTCTCAGCATCCCTTAGTTGCCCATAGTCCTTTGTGTATGGCTGAGGCATTCCAGACTTTCCCCATTCACTTAGGCATAACTAGTGTTGTGGTCATTGTTCAACTCTTGATCAAGCAGTCATATTGGTGAGACTTTACGGCTGTAGCTTCTCACATTACTTGGAGACACAATTCAACGCAAACTTCCCGATCCTCTGGCTCTTACAATCTCTCTGACCCATCATCCACAGTGTTCCCTAAGCCTTAGCTACAGGGGTGGTTTTTGGATGCGTCCAATGGGACTGGACTTGTGCAGTGGCCTCTGTTGCAAAGAGAAATGTTCTTTTATGAAGGATGAAGACTACATTTACCTGCGGTTTAGAGTACACATGCTATAGATTGTTGTTAAAAATTATGCTGGATCAGTTAATTAGTAGTTTTAGAGTCTCCTCTGTTGGGGTCCGTGCAAGAGAAAGAGCAAAACAGCTCTAGAACTCATGGAATGTGGCCCACCAGTTAGCAAACCCACTATGGGTGTGTCTCGGCGAGGCATAGCCCTAAGAACTGCGTGTCCTGAGGACTTCATGCTGTTATGGAGCACAGCTCTGCTTGTTACCCGTGCAGTCCTTATAATCCCCTTAATGTGTGAATTGTGTGAGTACTATAGAGGGGGCTCCAAGCCCCTCACTGGGCAGCATCATTGGCATACCCAATAACAATGCTTGATTTCTTTTAGGCATTGCTCCTAGGAGCAGACTAATGATTCAACCATCATTTCTGAAAACAACCTGCAGATGTAGATGGCTAACGATGATCATTACCCTTAGAAAGAATTTGGAAAAAACGGATCGTTCAACAAGGTTAGGTAAAGACGTTTTTGCTAGTGGCTCTGATGTAGAAAGTCTTAGGGAAAAATGGATTGTTTAGCAAAGTAAGGTAAAGGTGTTTTTGCTAGTGGTCCTGATGCAGGAAATCTTAGGGGACAATTGAAGTTAAGAGAAAATACACTTATTAGTAAAGCTAGGGATTTTTTTTGAGGTTGGCAGAGCCAGAACAATGGCCCATAGCAGCATTGGCTGATGTGACTCTTTCAATCAGGGCTGGTGACTGAGATGACGATTGACTTCCTTAAATTATTTTCCTGCCCTCAGCTTCCTGATATGATTTAGTAAAACATATTAATGGGTGGATGAGCACCTTTAGGACTTAAAACAGAAATGGCTGGTTATTTTTATATAGGAGTTTAGATTAGTGGTTCTTTTAAGATCTTCATACGACTACTTCTTAAGGTAATTGATTCCGTCTTTGTAGCTGCAAACTGCAGCCTGCCAGTAAAGAAAAGCTGGCTGAGAAATGACCTTGCTTGCTTATGCTCTGTTAATATGTAACAAGTTGCTTGTGTGCAGATGTATGTGGGTTCTTGGAAATATTTTATTATTCGTGTTTGTTCCTCACCCATAATACATAAAACATTTGATCATGTGAAGGTATTGGGGAACATGAGTTTCTGATGTGTATCCACTGTAATCATTTATTTACAGGGAGATACAATGTAAATACATTGTAAGTTTTGTACTGCTTGAAAGATTTAGTTGGGGTATATTAACTGTGAGAATAAGGACAAGAACAGGAAGTAAAAGAAGAGGGATGAGAAGAAGAACAGAAGACAAGAATGAAAATAAAAAGATAATAAAACAAAGAACAAGCAGCTTGTTAAAACCTACCTGCTGGAGTTTGTCTTACTTCGTCGTCGTCGTGTGTGTGTGTGTGCGTGTGTGCGTGTGTGTGTGTATGTGCATGTGTGCGTGTATGGGTGTGTGTGTGTGTGTATGTGTGTGTGTTTCTTTTCTCTCCTTCTTTCCCTTTCTTTTTTAGACATTTACCAGCAACAGTGGAAGCCCCGCTAGGAGCCATCAGCCTTAGCCCCAGCCTGCCACCATCAGTGGAAGCTATTGCCAGTAACTATCAGTTCCGGCCTGGAAGGTTGCAACCTCAGAGAAAGTCTGCAGGGTCACCAATCAGCCAGTCACAGCATTCATGTCCCGCCTCAGTTTTCCTCAATTGATGTTGAAGCTGGACTTCCGGCACCTGAACAACAGGACCTGGATGTTCTGGCGCCTTGAAACAGGGGCCTGAGGCGAGGTAAGTGCTCGGAGTGTCCCGCTCCCATGCATGCTGTCCTGATGAAAACTATTCATAAATATGTGGATACTCATTTTTATATTATTTACACCTTTGCTAAACCTGGAGAGGTTTTCAAGGATGTGGTGCAACATTTGTTTTACCACGTTGCAAGTTTAGGAATGACAAGGACTTTAAAGACAGACAATGGCCTTGTTTATACTTCAAAACCTTTAAAGAATTGATGTTTAACTTTTAATATTTCACACTCAACTAGAATTTCCTGTAATCCACAGGGATGGGATGTTATAAAAATGAGCTCATAACACCTTAAGGGCACAGATATCTAAATTACAAAATGGAGATTATAAATACATGTTCATCATACTTTAAATTTACTCCTAACCCTCTAATAAAATAAAAAGACTAACCAAACAATTGAATGGAGCAGATGTTTTGTTTCGGGAGAAGCTTTGCTTTGTATGTTTCCACAGGATGCTGACCACCTTTAAGGATGCCAAGACCAGTTGATTATACCAGGACTTCCTCCATTGACTTGAAGACAGAGATCTGCACCTCTGCCACTTCCTTTGCACCCGCCTCAGCCATCAAAATTTGCAGCCTCTCCAATCACGTTGGATACTCATCAAAAGAAAAGACTGAGGCCACGGCTCCTGCATCTTCTACCTTTTCTGGGCTCTAATCCTGTGCTGTTTCACCCTTTGCTGTTATATACCGAGGAAATAAAAAAAAAAATGCCGGGAATATTTTAAAAAGTCACTAAAATGGGTTTCCCATACCAGGCACAGTTTCCCTCTTGTTGATGGGTCTTAAGTCCAATTAGAGACCTCTTAGTTGTCACCAAGGTATGCGTGCCACTACTGCACCTTAGGATTAAGGTTCTGTTAGGGTTAGTCACTAATTTACTTCATAGGCATCATAGCCAGGCAGCATCATTGGTTGCCTCCCATCTTTGGAAGGTTGCATGACAACTTCTGGTAGTATGAAAACTAGTCCTCATGGAGTTCAGCTTTCAGGCTCATTCCATCTCAGGAGCCTCTGAATCCTGCCCGAAGCAGGTAATGTCTTCAATGACAGGGACTTACCTTCCACCGCTATGAGGTAACCAAGGGCACCAGGCATCGGCTGTATTGTTTCGGAGTCTCTTGAACAGCCCTGGCTAACAACTCAAAAGAGGCTTCTCATGTTTGGTATTGGAGTTTTTTTTTTTAGATCATCTGTGGCTGTTGGAGAGAGCACTGTCAGGCCAGATATAAAAGGCTCATCAAAATTCTATGTAAAATTATATATTGAGTTACATGTAGCGTGCATTTTTGGAGGGTGAATATTTAATAGTATTATTCCTTGTGGCTTTTCCAGACACCTCTCCCTTTCTGATTTTTTAAAATGTAGACACTTAAAACTACAGATTTCCCTCATAGGACTTCTTTTAATGTGTCTGAAAAGTTTCATTATAATGTGTTTTTATTTTCATTTCGTTCCAGGAAATGTTTATTTCTTTCTTGACTTCTTCTTATACCATTCTTTATACAGTAATGAATGAGTTCTTTACTCTCCAGAAGTTTGTGTGTTTACTAAAGATTTATTCGCTGTTAATTTTAGGTTGTATTTTATTGTAGTCAGAATATGTGTGATTTTAATATTTTTGAAAACTTATAAGGATTTGTTTTGCATCCCAGGATGTGTTTTATCTTTGAAAAGTTTCCATGTACTCCTGAGTAGTGTATATACTCTTTGGTGTTTGGGTAGAATATTCTGTAGATATCTCTTATGTTCATTAATTATTATGTCAATTGATTCTGATGTTTGTCTGTTTATTTTTGCCCAGATGACCTGCCTATTAGAAAAAGTGGATTATTGAAATAACCTACTATTAATGAATTGATGTTAATATCCATTTTTAAATCCAGTAGCAGAATTTTTATTAAATTGGTCACCCTTGAGTTTGTATATTTAGGATAAAATACCTTTCTGGTTAGCTATTTCATTGATTAGAATTCAGTGACCTTTTTTACTTCTTCTGGTTAGTTTTAGTTTGATGTCTACTCTGTTGGAAATTAGGGTAGTGATACCTGTTTGCTTCCTGGTCCCATTTGATTACAATATTTTTGTGCAGTGTCTATCTTTAAAACTATCTATCTTTAAAACTAGTATGTGTTTTGTGTACACACACACACACAAAATAGATGGAAGGTGGGCGTGGTGGCACACACACCTTTAATCCCAGCACTCGGGAAGCAGAGGCAGGTGAAACTTTGTGAGTTCGAGGCCAGCCTGGTTTACAGAGTGAGTTTCAAGACAACCAGGGCTATTACACAAAGAAACTCTGTCTCGGAAAAAAACAAAAACAAAAGCTAAAAAAGGAGGCTATGTATATTTAAAGTTATTTTTTAAAATATTTTTGTTATTGTGGTCACTGTGTTGTTGGTTTTTGGTGTTCTTTGTGTTCTCAGTGGTATTTTTGTCCTTTAATAATTTTGGCTTCATACTTCTTGCCACAATCTTTGTTTACCCCTAAATAATGCTTCCTGCATTTTCTTTAGAGTTGATTTGTTAGATATAATTTCTTAGGCTGTTTATGTTGTAGTAAGGTTTTTTTTTTTTTTTTTACTTAAATTATGGTAGACAGTTTTGCTGCCCATATTAGTCCAGTCTTTTAGGACTTGGAATGCATTGTTCCTGGCTCTTTTGCCTTCAAAATTTCCATTGAGTAATCAGCTATTATACTAATGGGGTTTCCTTTATGTGACCTGTGTTTTTCTCTTTCAGTTTTCAATACACTTTCTTTGTTATGTATATTTAGTGTTTTAACTATAATATGATGTGGACCTTTTCTTGTCTATTTGGTGCTCTGTGTTTGCTTGTTTGTTTTGTTTTTGTATATATGTGCCTTTCCTTAGTTTGGGGAAGTTTTCTTGCACCATCTTATTGAAAATCCAGTCTATGTCATGGACTTGGGCTTCTTTCTCAAGTACACCTATAATTCAAAGGTTTGTTTTTTCCGTGGTGTCCCATATTTCTTCTGTGTTCCTTTCTTGTGGTTTAAATTTTTTAAAAAATAATTTTTGCTTATTTGATTTAAATCCTCTACTTTATCTTTGAGTCCTGATAGTCTTCCTTCTGTTTGATTCATTCTATTTTTAGTGTTTTCCTTTGAGTTTACTTGGTGAGATATTGGCTTTTTAATTCCATCTTCATCTCAGGTCAAGTCTTCTTCAGTGTTTCTGTCTCCTTATTGAACTCCATCAAGTCCTGGGTTGTCTTCATCATTCACATCAGCCTATATTTACATTTTCTTGATTATCATGCAGATGTTTATTCTTCTTAAATTCTTTCCCCTTAATTTCATTGAGCCGTTTCTTTGTGTCTTCTTTAAACTCCTTGAATTCTTTTTTTTTTTTTTTCCGAGACAGGGTTTCTCTGTGTAGCCTTGGCCATCCTGGACTCACTTTGTAGACCAGGCTGGCCTCGAACTCACAGCGATCCGCCTGCCTCTGCCTCCCGAGTGCTGGGATTAAAGGCGTGCGCCACCAGGCCCGGCTCAACTCCTTGAATTCTTGATGAAGTTTATGATTGTTTAAATTCTGTGTCCTGGGTTTAATCTTGGTAATTCCCATTGGCAAACACCTCTACAACACTGTTAAGTTTTGGAGAGAAGATACTGTCTTGATTTTTCATATTGTTATTTTCATGATGAGATCTGGGCATGTGAACTTTTTTTTCTGTTGTTAGTTCTAAGTGTGATACAGACAGTGGCGGTTAAAGTAGAACAGAGGATGTGCTGGCTGGACATAACTTGGGTAAAATGAAGTCAGATGAAATTGGGCTGGTGTACAGAAAGTGTTCCCTGGTCCAAGCATGGAGTCTTGGTGGAAAAGTTGAATGTGGCATGGAAGAGTCTCATGGGTTGGGTGATAGGCAGAAATGGTACTGGCTGGAGCCTAGAGATTGTCTTGATAAGGCAGGGAGGCCACACTAGACCAGGACCCTTGATGTGGGACCAAGACTAGTTCTGGCAGGTTGGCGTGATCAGGAGGATTCACAGGACTACATCCTGGAGATGGAGATGGGAAATCTGCCTGGGTGGGGAGGTTGGATGCAGCAAAGAGGGAGCTGTGAGTAGTGGTAGGCAGGGCTGGTCCCTGTGGAATCTTCCCATGGCAGCTCTAGTTAGATGCAGGGATCTGCCACAGACAAATCGCCCTTCTTTACCTACTAAACTTTTTGCTAAATTCTAAAGGATGACATACTTTGTATGTTTGGGGGCTATTCTTTCTTTGTTTTTAAAACTTCTTTTTAAGTTATTTATTATTTAAGATATTGGGTATTAAGAGAGGAAAATTTTATAGTTCTGAATCACTTGCTCATTTGTTCCTTGATTTCATTAAGAAGGTTTGGAAAAGTTTTTTTTATCATCTTCATGTATGAAATCAGAATTTTACTCAAGTTATAGTTAGAACTTTAAAGAAATTGATTACATTCTTTTTTTTATTACATTCTTAAATGAAAATATCATCAGATATAAACTTCCTGGTTAAATTCAACTTTGTTGTCTTTTCTCACAAGTTCGGTGATTATCGTGAAAGTAGTAAATTTTAACAGATTTTTTCCTTGCCATTTTGTGACAGATAATATCACCATGTGTTAATAGTGGCTTTGTGATTGGGATCTTGCTCACAGCAGCACCTTACTCTCTCTCTCCCTCTCTCTCCTTTACTCTAGAGTTCAAGAATGTGGACCTCACCAGATGCTGAGTAATGTCAGCAGCATGCTACAGGCTTCCTAACCTCCACACTATGAGCCAAATTCAATTTTAATTTTTTAAATAAAAATTAATTAGTGTGTGTGTGTGTGTGTGTTTGTGTGGAGGTCAGAGGACAACTTGAAGTCAGTTTTCTCCTTTTTAGTACATAGGTTCTGAGGACTGAACTTAGATTGTCAGGCTTGGAGACAAAGACCTTAACCCATTGAGCCATCTCTTTGCTCCTAAACTTATATTCTTATTAATTATCTACCCTTGGGCATCTTGTATAATAATAAAAACAACTTACAAACATATTTATGAGGTACAGTATGATCTTTTGATATATGTATATATTATGAAAGGATTATATTAGGCCATAACATACTTATTACCTCCCATATATATTTTGCAGTGCAAACACTTAAAATTTGATTTAGCTATTTGAATTGTATATCATACTACTGTTTACTATGACTATTACATATGTCTATGGCAGTCAACCAGTCTCTAAATTTGAATCCCCTTAAATGAAGCATCATACTCTTTACAATGCCTTCCCACGCCTTCTCCCACCTGTGTTTGCTAGTCACCAGTCTATGTTTGACTTCTGTGAGCCAACACTTTTATGACTTCACGTGTAAATGAGACCACATGATATTTGTACGTCTCTGTCTGGTTCATTGTGCTTGGCATCATTTCTCTTACAAGTCGCCTCAGATGTTGCCAATGACACGATTTCCCCTTTGTGGTTATGCATATTTGCCACATTTTCTTTCACTGTTCATCTGTTGTAGGCATGGTGAATATTTTTGTAGTGAACATGGGGATGCGATTATCTCTTTAACATTACGATTTTATCTCTTCTATACACACACCCAGTTGGGACATGCTGGGTCATAGTTAGTTCTACTTCTGGTTTTGAAGAGTCCCCATATGGCTCCACAATGGTTTGCAAATACTTTTTCCAACGTGCATCTTGACTCCATGTTTATTATCTCTGTAACTGTGCACAGCCGGCCAGTTTGATGCAATCTCACTATCTACTTTCAGTTTTGTTTTCTATGGGGCCATACTTAAGATATCTTTTACATTTTTTCCTTTGGATATTATAATCAAAAAATAATAGTTGTCCACTCTTATGTCATGAAACTTTTGTCTTATGGTTTTTTTCTAGGTTTCAAGCCTAATATGTAGTCTGTGATCTCTTTGGGGTTGATTTCTTAATACAACATATGATGAAGAACCCACCACATTCTTCTGCATGTAGATAACTGGTTTTCCCATCCATTTATTGATTCTTTTCCCCTTTCTGTCTTCTCTACACCTTTGTCAAAACTCAACCGAGCACAAGAGTTTATGTTTTATTCCAATGCTGTCTCTTCTGATCAATTGGCTGATTTGTCTTACCAGGACTTTATTACCATTCTTTTATAGCAATCTACAATTGGATTGAAGTTGACTTTAGAGTGAATAAAATTACCCAAAGTACAATAGTAAAAAGTCATGTGGTACCTTTCAGGATGTGGCTAGTGTTTTGATGGGCCTGACTGCTCACAGGTCTGCAGGCTGTGTTCTCTTGCCTTGATCCACAGGTTCTGAGCAATGACATAACTGCTGATGGCTCAGTGTAGCAATGGTCCCTGTAACCTGACTTGGGCTATGACTGCAGAGTAAAAATAAAATGTTCAAACTATTTTCTTTTAAAACATTTATTTGTGGCTCACATCTGTAATCCCTGCTCTCAAGGAGGCAGAGGTAGGAGTTTGAGAGACCAGCCTGGTCTACAAAGCGAGTCTAGGACACCCAAGGCTACACAGATAAACCCTGTCTTGGAAAATAAAATAAAATAAAATAAAATATTTACTTTTTAAATTGTATCTTTGTGCTCAAGTGTATATGTGTGCACCACATGTATGCGGAAGCCCTTAAAGGTCAGAAGAGGTGACTAATCCCCTGAAACTGGAGTTATTGATGGGTGTGGGATTTGTGTGGTGCTGGGAACCAAACGGTACTATGAGAGAGCAGTAAACACTGAGCAATCTCTCTGGCCCCCAGACTTCTTTCTATCGAAGTCAAATCTATTAAGAAGAATAAAAAAGCTACTACATTGTGATGGAAAACATTTTTTATCCTCTACTTCATTTAATTAATTTTCAAAATGTTGGAGAATTTGTATACTTTGGTGGTAAGTCCTGAGGCTAAATGAACACATATTTCAAAAGCCACATAAATAAATCAAATCTAGCCAGTGGTATCCCACGAACCTCCAACAGTTACTATAATTCAGAAACTCCTAAAAGAAAATTTACTTTTTGACTTATGCATAAAGAAAGAATCCACCAAATAAATGAAGATGAACTGTTTAAAGCAATCAAGGAAACTCCGCCGCTTGATTTATAGACATTTAGCTAGTGCAAACGAAAACAATGTTAGTCACACCAGCTTTATATTAATTGATTGATTCATTTTTAATGTACAGACAAACAAATTGCAGTTTCTTTACTTGAGACTCCTGAAGTCAGGAAAGAACATCAGATATAGGCCCCAAATATGGGATGAATGCGAGGTCGTGAGAACCCAGAAGAGAAAACCAAAACTGATGGGATTCCTGGTAAGTAGCCAGTTACGGAAAGCCTGGCTCAAGAAGGATGGGTCCCAGGGCAGATGGGAAATGCCTTGCCTTTGGGCTGAGTTGTCCCAATGACGTGGGCAGTGCGGCGTTACGCCCCAGCTCCTAGTGGAACAAGGAATCCCACCGAATCTTTTTTCAGAAAGGGGCCTTCTGCTCTCCCCACTTTGAAATGTGACAGAAAGAGGACAGAGCGGTGGAGACTTGGGAACAATGTTTTTCATCCAT
Organism: Acomys russatus; assembly: GCF_903995435.1. Taxonomy (NCBI): domain Eukaryota; kingdom Metazoa; phylum Chordata; class Mammalia; order Rodentia; family Muridae; genus Acomys; species Acomys russatus. The sequence goes on along the minus strand of NC_067151.1, from coordinate 14,767,794 downwards.
ATTCTCAAGGGTCAGTGTACAACTCTCTACTTTTTGTCAAGGGCGGGACTAGACTGTGGAGTTCTGGAATATTCTTGCAAGCTGAGCCTCATGGGAAATTTACGAGCAAGCGTCTTGGCAGCGGCAGACAGTACTGGTTTCCTGCTCTGAGCCCCCATCCCGGGCACTAAAGGAAACTACATAAGGTTAGCACCTACGGAGCTTCAGAGTGGGAGGAGCGCTGGCTTAATGACAAGCCGGGCATCGATGCTGGACGGCAGGACGGCTTGTGAATAGACGGAGAGAAAGCAATGGGTTCCCTGCGTCAAGCGGGATATCGGAAAGCGTGGTAGCTCAACAGGTAGCATCGAGCACAGTGTCTGCTACTCCACCTTGAAGTCTCTCTTGAGGTTTTTTTTTTTTAATTTTATTTTGAAACAGATTGGCTTCAAACTCGAAATCTTCCTGCCCAAGTCTCTTGAGTTTTGGAATCATAGGTGATTACCACCATGCCTGGTTTTTCTTGAACTTAGGGAGGGACTATATATATGGGAGAGACAAACCAGTAGATGCATCCATAGCCATTCAAGAAAGTAACTGAGTTGCAAAGAAGCCTCATGGATGGACGGATGATAGCCTCACTGTGCAGCTTCAGGATGATGGCCTCACTGTGCAGCTTCAGGATGATGGCCTCACTGTGCAGCTTCAGGAAGCTGGCCTCACCGTGCAGCTTCAGGAAGCTGGCCTCACCGTGCAGCTTCAGGAAGCTGGCCTCACCGTGCAGCTTCAGGAAGCTGGCCTCACCGTGCAGCTTCAGGAAGCTGGCCTCACTGTGCAGCTTCAGGATGATGGCCTCACTGTGCAGCTTCAGGATGATGGCTTCACTGTGCAGCTTCAGGAAGCTGGCCTCACTGTGCAGCTTCAGGATGATGGCCTCACTGTGCAATTTCAGGATGATGGCCTTGTCCTGACTATGCCTTGGCTTAGTCCAGTGCTTCTCAACCTGTGAGTTGTGACCCCTTTGGAGTCTCATGTCAGATATCCTGTATATCATATATTTACATTACAATTTATAACAGTGGCAACATTACCATTATAAAGTAGCAACACAAATAACTTTATGGTAGGGTTTCATCACAGCATGAGGAGCTGTTAAGGAGCTGCAGCATCAGGAAGGGTGAGAACGTAGTTAAAAACCAACACTGCTGCATGTGTCTGCTCTGAGTCAGACTGTGTGCCCAGTGATAGACTAATTCTGGCATGTACAAGAAGACGCTACACTAGATAGTATATAATATTACTTAACTCTCCACTTTACCTAGAGGAAAGGGAAGCAAAAGAACACAAGTGTTTGACAGGTTGGTCACACCGCTAATGGAGTTACTTTGCCCAGGTACAAACATTATTTTAATGCCTTTTCACAGTCTATATTTTCATTAATGATTAGAACAAGGAAATGAGTCAACAGGAAAAGAAAACGAATAAGAGAAAGCTCCTGAAACGGCAATATTCTTAATGACAGAATTCAGACTCAGGATAATTTTGATAGTCTGGAACAAACATCATCAAAGAGCAGTTATCAGAGTGGCTTGTCACACCCTGGCCCAGCAGCTGTGAGATCAGCATATGCTCACATTCAACAGCGAGACCCAGTGCTCTGTAACAGGAGGAAAACAGAGTACAAGTCTACTCTTCAAAACAGGGGACACCTAACCCTTGTGAGGAGATGGGACCGAATGCTTCGGAAGGCCTATGCAGGCATTACAGGCTTCCTGAAGATGTCCAGCCCTACTGCACTGGCCACATCTGAGTTTCTGTCACTAAGCTCAGAGGAAGTGGTAGGTCACACTGTCTTATTAGAGATGACAAAAGTAAATGCATGAGAAATACATGTGTACTATAAGGTCGGTCATGATGAAGGCGTAGAGGAATAAGGCTGTGTGGGGACAGTAATGGGCGGGGCTAAGCTTTAGGAGAGCTGGCCAGAGAAAGCCCCTCTGAAGAAGTGCCATTTAATCAGAGACACGGAATAACGAAGGGAAGGGATTACAAATGGAAAGAGAAAATGAACCACCATGTGGCTGCTGGGAATTGAACTCAGGACCTCTGGAAGAGGAGACAGCGCTCTAAACCTCTGAGCCATCTCTCCAGCCCCTGGAGCTGTTGTATTGGAAGCAGCTAGTGGTGCGGAGGAAAAGCAGGCGGCTCAGATCTTTTTTTTTTTAAGTGTTTTTTTGTGGGGGACGGTGGGGGCACAGAAAGGCTGAGTATGAGCACAGAGAGCTAACAGTGAACTTGGCCCTATGGAACTCATTGGCAATGGTTCCTTCCTTGTCAGAACTGATGTAAACTAGCAAATAAAATAAAAGCCCCGGAGACATCTGGAGCTTGAGCGTCTTAGAGCTGTGGTTCTCAAGGTGATACCTGGTCCCTCTTCAAGACAAAAACCAGTACTAAGACTTGTGCTTCGGCTATCTGAGTTCATACTAGTAGGAGTTTCTTAACCACTCAAGAGTTTAAAAACTAGTGGGTTCCTATTTGCTGATGATATGATAGTGTACATAAGTGACCCCCAAAATTCCACCAGAGAACTCCTACAGCTGATAAACACCTTCAGCAAATTGGCTGGATACAAAATTAACTCAAAAAGGTCAGTAGCCTTCCTATATACAAATGACAAACATGCAGAGGGAGAAGTTAAGAAAGCTACACCCTTCACGATAGCCACAAGCAATATAAAATATCTAGGAGTAACTCTAACCATGCAAGAGAAGGACTTGTTTGAAAAAAACTTTAAATCTCTGAAGAAAGAGATTGAAAATGACATCAGAAGATGGAAGGATGTCCCTTGCTCGTGGATCAGGAGAATTAACATAGTAAAAACAACCATCTTACCAAAAGCAATTTACAGATTCAATGCAATCCCTATAAAAATACCTATGCAATATTTTAAAGACATTGAAAGATCAATTCTCAACTTCATATGGAAAAACAAACAAACAAAAAAAACCCAGAATAGCAAAAATAACCCTATACAATAAAAGATCCTCTGGGGGAATCTCCATTCCTGATCTCAAGCTGTACTATAGAGCAACAGTAATTAAAACGGCATGGTACTGGCACAGCAATAGGCCGGTGGATTAATCGAATCGAATCGAAGACCCAGAAATGAATCCACACACATATGGTCACTTGATTTTTGACAAAGAAGCAAAATCTATTCAATGGAAAAAGGATAGCATCTTTAACAAATGGTGCTGGTCTAAACTGGATGTCTACATGTAGAAAAATGCAATTGGACCCACATTTGTCACCATGTACAAAACTCAAGTCCAAGTGGATTAAAGACCTCAACATAAAACCAGAAGACACTAAATCAGTTAGAAGAAAAAGTGGGGAAGAGCCTGGAACACATTGGCACAGGAGACAACTTCCTGAACAGAACACCAACAGCCCAGGCCTTAATGTCAACAATTAATAAATGGGACTTCATCGAGCTGAGAAGCTTCTGTAAGGCAGGAGACACTGTCAAGAGAACAAAGCGACAGCCTACAGACTGGGAAAAGACTTCACCAACCCTACATCTGACAAAGGTCTAATATCCAAAATATATAAAGAACTCAAGAAATTAATCACCACCAAACCAAATAATCCAACTGAGAAATGGGGCTCAAAATTAAACAAAGAATTCTCAACAGAGGAATATCAAATGGCTGAGAAACACTTAAAGAAATGCTCAGTGTCTTTAGTCATCAGAGAAATGCAAATCAAAACAACTCTGAGATTCCATCTTTCTCCCATCAGAATGGCTAAGATCAAAAATTCAAGCGACATCACATGCTGGCAAGGATGTGGAGAAAGAGGAACACTCCTTCATTGCTGGTAGGAATGCAGTCTAGTGCAGCTACTTTGGAAAGCTCTCTGGCTCTATCTCAAAAACTGGGAGTAGGGCTTCCTCAAGACCCAGCTATTCCACTCCTTGGAATATACCCAGAAGAGGCTCCAGCATGCAACAGGGACATATGCTCAACCATGTTCATAGCAGCCTTATTCATAATAGCCAGAACATGGAAACAGCCTAAATGTCCCTCAGTAGAAGAATGGATAAAGAAACTGTGGTACATTTACACTATGGAATACTACTCAGCCATTAAAAACAAGGAATTTCCGAAATTTGTGGGCAAATGGATTGAACTAGAAATGATCATAATGAGTGAGCTAACCCAGAAGCAGAGAGACTCAAATAGTATATACTCACTTATATCTGGACACTAGGCCAAGGGGTATGTCTCGTGAAAGTCTTCACTTACCAGGAAAATGGGATAGTGGTGAGGACATCCAAAGGTGGGAGAAATATAGGAGATAGGGAAATAGATGGATCCAGAGGGTCCTAGAAACCTACAAGAAGAACACTAAGATGGACAGATCTAGGCCCAGGGGTTCTGCTCTATCTATGGCACCAACCAAGGATAATATGTGCAGTCATCATCAAACCCCTACCCAGACCTAGCCAAGGGACAGAATATTCTCTACAGTTAAGTGGAGACTGGGGACTGACTTTCACACGAACTCTGGTGTCCCTTATTTGGCCATGTCCACTTGATGGGGAGGCCTGATGGCACTTGGAGGAAGGATAGCAGACTACCAAGAAGAGAGTTGATACCCTAGCATCATATTCAAGGGGAGGAGGTCCCCATCAGTCACAGTCATAGGGAAGGGGGATGGGGAAGGGAGGGAAGGAGAAATGGGAGGATGCACGGGATGGGATAGCGATTGAGATGTAATATGAATGATTTTATTTTTCAATAAAAAAACAAAACAAAAAAAAACCTAGTGGGTTCAAGATTGCTAGTTCCTGAGCCGGGCATGGCAGCACACACCTTTAATCCCAGCAATTGGGAGGCAGAGGCAGGCAGATCGCTATGAGTTTGAGGCCAGCCTAGTCTAGGAAGTGATTCTACAACAGCCAAGATAACATAGAGAAATCTTGTCTAAAAAAAAAAAAAAAAGATTGCTAGTTCCCATTACCTGTTTACCAAGGATGTTGCATCTCCTTGGGGAGACCAGTGGGCAGAGGCTCAGGGGTGGCGTGGGATAGGGTAGGGGAATTGGAGGTGAGGGTTGGGGGGCTAGGAGTTGGGAGTACAGATTTCTATGATGTCTCAGGTTAAACAACCTAACTTGAAGATGGGAAGATGTTTTTGAGGGAAATGAGCTGTCTTCCAAGGAAATAGTTCCCAAATAATTTACTTTAGAGGAAGTTCTTTGGAGGGAATTCAGGCATTCTATGATATAGGAAAAGCATTGCAATCCATAAGCGTCTAACCTCCGGTATCCATCACTGTCAAGAGCTTGCTTTTTAAAGTAGCAAGCCTTTACCCAGCCCAAATAGGGAGATGAACACCACTCCAGCAAGACTTTTCTCTATTTGTTTGGCTTTGAAAATACAAGGGACAAAAACAAACAAACGAACGATTTACCAAATGTTCAAAACAAAAAAAATAAAAAATAATTTTAAAAAAGAAAAGAAAAGAAAGAAAGAAAATACAAAGGAAAGGCTTCTGGTTTGCCAAGTCCCAGTGTTGGTTCAGGCCTCTAGTGGCTATGAAACAATGTCTGTGAAGACAGGGTAGAGAGTCAGTGTTACATTGAGCAGTGACAAAAGAGAAGAACCCTTTACTAACTTAGGGAAAGTGTTACTTTAAAGTTAGCCTGTTTCTACTACAACATATTGGGGTACCCTGGAAGCTAATTTCCTCATGGCTTTGAGGTATTATTTTATTTTTATTATTTTTATTATTATTATTAAATTAGGGCAGAAGCACAAAGTCAGAACAGACATGCTGGCAAATGAGCTCTTCTTAAATCATGTGACACAATTAGCGTGATGGACTCCATGATTGGCCTGGCCGTCACTTCCCTGCTTGCTCGAGAGCCAGGCTGAAGACCTTCTCATTTGTTGAAACATATGCATCATTGTTGTCCTCACCACACAGCTGTGGGGGGAAACGGTTCTCGCCCTACGGTTATAAACCCCCTTCTCTAAATTACTGTTTACTGATGTGGGAGAAAAGGACTCCAGGCATAGCCCAATAATTACTTTTGGCACTGCTCAATAATTAATGAAGTGTTAAAGAGACTCCGGCTAAAGTTGGTGCATCTGCTGTGGAGAGTGTGAAAGTACAAGGACCTCGCCTGCCCGTCCGTGCGTGTGTGTAGCCAAGTCCAACACACATATGCCCTTCCCCGTCCTGCCAGGAGAGGGCCCAGCAGGAGACCAGCGTAAGTGAAGGAGCCAGTGTAGGGCACAAAGGCGGACCTCTCCTCCCAAGCTGTTTCCAAGTTTTTGAGAAGAAAGAAGCCAATGTGGTAAGTTGCTGTTCTTCCAGGGCATTTTTCCTCCTCTGTGATTTATAGGTAAAAATTTAAACTTGTGAAAAGACATTTATACGCAGAAACAACCCTTCTTATCGTTCTATTGGCTGCAATGCAGCACTTACTAAATCAGGAGTTTAAAATAAATCAGTGACACTAACAGAAGGGCAAACAGCTACTGCCACAGTGCGTGTTTGTTTCCTGAAGGCATTTTGCCTGGTTAATAAAATATCAAGATTGCTGTTTGAGATACAAAAATTAACAAAAGAAGGAATAAATATTATTTTTTCCCCCTCAAAAGACTGGTCTGGAAGAAGCCCAAGGATTAACTCTTTGTGACTCAGTCTGATTTCACAGTGTGTCACCTCTCACACTTGTCCTCATCAATCACTGACATGGGATAGGCCTCAGACAGGCCCCGAGGCTTTCCCAGGAACCCCTGCTGTTTGGCTGGAGGTTGGCTAGGGCCAAGGGTTTCTGAAGCTGACTTCAGCTTCAGACCAGTGTCTCCAGCAAAGGGCATTTGCTCATATGTACAGCAGAGGAAACTCCTGGGCGTATGGGTTGGTCCTGGCTATTCCTTGCTTTCTCCACCTACCCTTATGCTAGCCCACTGTTTAGGTTCTACATTTACACTTCTTAGTGGCCATTTTTTTTTCTCTCTGTGACAGGGAAGAGGAGCATGGAGTAAATCTTGAGGAATCAAGGCCAGGCAGGCTGCCCTATTTTTTCCCCTCCTTTTTAATATGAAAGTGGTTACAGGCACTTTTTTTTTTCTTAAATCTCTCAGCGGGAGTTGCAAAGTTTCCTTAGTCGTTGCCTAGCAACAAACCCCAGCAAAACATTTGCAAAGCAGTTTCTACAACAGGGGCCCTCACTGAGTGGCAGGACGGACTTGTGAAGGCTGAATTTGCCATGGAGGGGAATTGAATGCTTTCTTCTTTATTCAAGTTGAGTGCTGAGATGGGCAGTGGCGATCTTGCTGGAGCCAAATTAATGTATATTAAAGAATAAAGTATACGGCCCATTGTGAGTGGGAGGCCAGAAAGATTCACAGAATTTGATGATGGGATGGTTCTCATTGAAACTATTGAAACTGAACTTTTAAACTGGTGGTTGTACAGAAAGCAGTCTGAGAGCAATGCCCCTGTACTTTATCTTTCGACATCAGAGGAAATATTCTGGATCTCTGGACCCTAAAAGAAGCCCTACAGCTGCTGAGAAATAAATTGAGAATTTGAAGATTATTCCCTCAAAAAATAATCTTGATAATAATTCCCTACAGAAAGAGCAAGCCTGCTTTGTCTGGCTCTGGCCCCTCCTCTGTTGGCAGCAGGCAGTGAGGAAGAAAAGAACCCGCTCTGGAACTTAGTCACACTGGCCATCTGCAAGTGTCTGCTAGGGTCTTTTTCTTTAGAGGCTGATAAGACCCTTCAACTCTTGTGCTGTGCTGTGCACTCAAAAACAAAAGAGCAGGTCCAAAACACATCTAATTTCTTCTTCTCCCCCCCAACCCCCTGTGGTAAGTAGAGATACATACATCAGTTCAACTGCCTGACCCAATGATCTTAATTTGTAAGACTCAGATAGAATCTCTTGGGGCCGCAGACCTGGATCAGTAAAAGGTATTCTTTAGCTCGATGCTACCAGAAGATAACAAATGCCCTTGTTAGATATGATGGATACCATTCTCCAATAAGGCATGGGAAATTCAACCTATCTCATTCCAGACCTCAGCTCCCATTTACCAGGGGACTAGTTGGTGTGCCTTGGTGATTGATAGTAGAGAGGACTAAGTGTTCCTGGCATGTCCCATGAGCTTGTTGTTGGTTTGGGCACCATTTTTTTTTTTTTTTTTTTTTTTGTCTATAGTCCATATTGCTAATGACAAAATTTCTCTGCTTAAAAATGTAGCTTTAACAAATTGATAACCTTAGTTTTCAATAAAATTATCATCATATTTTCATTATTCAGAATGATGCACTTCATTATGACATTTTTATACAAATGTACTTCGACTGTGTTTGTACCCTTAATACTCTTTTGTCTGCGTGCCTGGCCCACTATTCTCTCTCTTTCCAAATAGTCCCCTCCTACTTTCACATCATCTTAGGTAGCTTTGAGATCCTGATCCCATCTCTGCTGTATAAAAGGCTTTGTTTCCTCTGTGGGAGAGGCAGTGAATGCTCTATTTGTTAACAAGACTGACAGGATGGGCTCTGCCATCTTCCGTCTCACTCTGGTCTGAAGTCTGACAATTTTTTCTCTGCCATAGTCAGAAGCTTTCTCAGCAGTGGGAGCCATGCTCTTATCTTCGTGGCTCCAAGTGTGGGCTGCTGAGCAGCCGGCCCTAACATCAGCAACCTTGCACGTGCTGCCCAAGGGGCTCTTCCTCACACAGGTGGTGTTTCTTCTTTTTCTTCTTCTTCTTCTTCTTCTTCTTCTTCTTCTTCTTCTTCTTCTTCTTCTTCTTCTTCTTCTTCTTCTTCTTCTTCTTCTCCTTCTCCTTCTCCTCCTCCTCCTCCTCCTCCCCCTTCTTCATATTTATTTTTATTTTTAATTGTATGTATATATACATGTTTGTATATGGCTTATACACATATGACAGAAGATGCTTTCCTTTGTGCTGGAGTTGCAAGTGGTGAGCCCCTTGATGACTACTGAGCTGTGTGCTGAACCTGGGTCCTCTGTAGTAGTGTGAGTTTCTAACCAATGAGCCATCCCCACAAAGTGAAGTGGGAGGGGCACTGCAACTTGCTTCTCATTGGGAGCACTGGCTGACAACGCTCTTCCTATTGACTTTGCCTCTAAAACGCCACTCTGCACAGCACTATGATAACTTTGGCATCCCAGTAAAACATTCATGGAGACGAAGACTTGGTGCTCACAGATAGAATGACCTCATATTCCCAAGTGACCTAGTGGGCCTGTGTTGTATCTATCTGGCTACCTAGCTTAGGGTGCATTGAATCTTTCATTGTGCCTTGTCTTTCCAAGTACTCATACATGTGTCCCAGAATGCTTACCACCATTGAAGTAGGTGATGGCAGGGCTGAATTGGAGGCATTCACCAGTGGATACAGTGCCACCCTGCTGTTGTAGGTCTAAGAGAGCTGGAGGGCTGACTGACTCAGTACCACCCAGGCCTAGATCCAGGGCTTCCAGTTGGCCCATGTCAACATCTGCCCCATTTATGAGCTGCTGGAGCTCGTGAGAAGGCTAGTCATGCAGATCCAAAGCTTTAGGATCTCCATGACACAGGGTGACAACAGGTTATCCGAGAGGAGTCCTGGTGAGGGTCCAGTGTTGATTGTGTAGAAGAAGCCAGAGGCCTCAAATCAGATCAATGGCTCATTGCAAAAGACAATTGCAAGTAAAGATGTGTAGACAAAGGGGTATACTGTGGGCCACACTGCAGCTTTCATGTGATACTTTTTGTTGTTGCTGTTTATTTTATATTTCTTTTTCCTTTGGTGGAGGAGGTTGCAAAGGTAGAGTGCAGATACAAAAGGACAGGGAGACGAGTGGGACTGGGGTGCATGATGTGAAATTCACAAAGAATCAACAAATAGTTTTTTTTTAAAAAAGAGGCATAACATTGATTTTCTTGGTTAAGATGAGGGACCTGGCAAGTATATGACAAATTATCCAGGGGAAAGTGACTTGACTACACCACAGAATGTAGAGTTTGGTTCCATTGCCCCTGTCCTGAGTAATGAATGTTCCTAAGCAGGTGGCTCCTGATGCCTATTGTGCACTCTTAACTCCGGGCGTCCTTTTAATGTAAAGAAGGGATCCAAGTGTTACATATACACTCAAAACTGCCCCTAACAAAGAAGGACCCTGAAAGTGGAGGAGACACAGTTTCCGTGGTTTTCACCAAACTGGGAATGCCTCTGTTGAGAGGAGAGATACCAGAGTTCCCCGGGGAGGGGAAGGGATGAATCTTCTGTCTGTGGAACAATTGATGTGATAGGCACTGAGAACCAGACGGGATACCCAGCAAGAAGACATTACGTGTAACTGCAGATTGTATAGATCACCGAGGGCCGGAGTCAGCGTGACTGCTTTCGTTTTATGTTGCAAATGACATCTGAGACAGTCAACTTGTATTCATATAGGGGTTTATAAAGTTTGAGGGAGGGCAGTACTAGAGTCCTTGTCACATTGCCCTGGTTCTCAGGAAGGTGACAGAAAGCAGGGTGACAGAAAATGTTCTTGTTGGCCCTTAGAGGCCTGCATCAGGGAGAGGAGACTAAACAGGCCACTTAGTTTTACCTCAGTGAAAAAATGGCAGGTAAGGTGTCTTCGAAAGGCATATATGAATTACTGCAGCCATTCCTTTAAAAAGCAGCTGGGGGTCAGAGCAGCATCTGAACCTTGTTTGAGAAAAGTACAAGATTAGGTAAGTGGAGAGGTTTGGCTACAAAAGTGGTACCGGTAGAAAGGAGTCAGCGTGAGGTTCCGAAGCTTGAAATTTCACTTATAGCTAAAGGCAAATCAGCTGCTTAATTAGTAATTCTGACTCAGGTAAAAGGAAAGACAGCTGCTTTTCTAGGCATTATATGCCTGGCTGGTCCCCGGTGACCAGATGGCATTGTTGTTGCTAATGGATGAAGCCGAGGAGTGGGATTCCTCACCCTACCCACGTGGGTGAAACCACAAACCTAGGTGAGGGTCTCGGAAAGAGTAAGCCGTCTCGTGTATCACCAGATGAGGCAAGGGACAGGACCGGAACTAAGTATGTGCTTTTGTCCTCTCGCCTGTCTTGGGCTTCTTGGAGGAAGCTCTGAGGCAGGTCTGGAAGGGACCAGCGTTACACTTCATTCATCTTTTGCTTAGCAAAACTCTCAGCTATAGATTCTTCCAGCAAGTGTCCTTGTGGTACAGTGGAGCATCTTTTGGGTATATGCCGAGGAATGGTATAGCTGGGTCTTGAGTTAGATTTTCTGAGAAACCCCCAGATTGAGTTTCATTGTGGTTGTGTAAGTCTCCACTCCCACCAGCAATGGGAAAGTGTTTCCCTTGCTCTACATCCTTACCAGCACGTGCCATTATTTGAGTGTTTGATCTCAGCTGTACCACAAGGACACGTGCTTGCCTTTGTTCATAGGAGCTCTATTCATAACACCCAGAAACTGGAAACAACCTAGAAGTCCCTCAACCAAAAAATGGATAGAGAAAATGTGGTACATTTACACAGTGGAATACTACACAGCTATCAAAAACAAGGAAGTCAAGAAATTTGCAAGCAAATGGATGGAACTAGAAAAGATCATCCTGAGTGAGGTAACCAAGACCCAGAAAGACACATAGTACATGTTCACTTATAAGTGGATATTAGCCAGAAAGTACAAGATAACCATGCTAGAACCCATAAACCCAAAGAAGGCAAGGAGGGACCAATAGAGGATACTTGAATCTCACTTAGAAGAGGAAATAAAATAGATGTCTGAAGTAGATGCAGGGAGGGAGCTTAGTGAGAGAGGTGGTGAGGAAGGTAATGGTGGTGGGAATCAGGTGTGGGGAGGGGGAGAGGCAAGAAAGAGAATGAAAATTGGTGGGGAGGCATCTCTGGGACAGGGGAGGCTCCTAGGAGTCTATGGGGTGACCTTTCCAGCCTAGAAGCGAGGGTTAAGGAGCCTGAACTTGCCGCGTACTGTAGCCAGATGGGGCTTCCATTAGAGAGAGAGAGAGACACCAACCCACCCATAAACCCTTCTACCCAAAACTTGTCTTGCCTGCAGTAAGTGTAGGGATTAAGATGGAGCAGAGATTAGGGGAATGGCAAATCAATGACTGGCCCAACTTGAGACCCACTCCATGAGAGAAAACCAACCCCTGTCACTATCAATGGTATTCTGCTATGTTGCAGACAGCAGCCTAGCATAACTGTCTTCTGAGAGGCTTCATCCACCAGCTGGTGGAAACAGAGGCAGAGACCCGCAGTCAAGCAATAGGCTGATCTTGGGGAGTTCTGTGAAAGAGTGGGCGGAAGGATAGAGAGCAAGCCGGAGGAGTCAAGGACACCACAAGAAGTAAACTAATATGGACCCTTGGGGAAACACGAAGACTGAACCACCAATCAAAGAGCAGGGTCTGGACCTAGACCCCGCCAACATTTCTAGCGGATGTACAGCTTGGTCAACATATGGGTCTCCCCGACAAAGAGAGTGGGGGCTGTCTCTGATTCTGCTGCCTGCCCCTGGATCTCTTTCCCCTACTTGGGCTGCCTTGTCAGGCCTCAGTAGGAGAGAATGCACTTAATTTTGCTCCAACTTGAGGTGCCAGGATGGGTTGGTATCCCTTGGGGGCCTCCCCTTCTCTGAGAAGAAGGGGAGGAGAGGATGAGGTGAGGGAGACTGAGGGTGGTACTGGGAGGAGAAGAGGGAGGGGCTGGGATCAGATTGTAAAGTGACTAAATTAAAAAAAAAAAAAAGAAAAGAATTAGGAACTGTACAGTTTCAGAACTATGGAAAAAATATCATTTATCTAGAATTTAAGAGTTTTAACCTATCTTTTCCATCTACCACGTTCCTCCTGAACATTCAGAATAACTCTGGAATCAGGCAGAATTGAAATTTATCAAATTAGCATGATGAAGTCCAGAGAAAAGTAAGAAATTATAAACATAAACCTGGGGGCTGGAGAGATGGCTCAGTGGTTAAGAGCATTGTCTGCTCTTCCAAAGGACCTGGGTTCAGTTCCTAGCACCCACATGGCAGCTGACAGACTGTCTGTAATTCCAATTTCCAAAGGGATCTGACACCCTCCCACCAATGCACATGAAATAAAATTAAATAAGTTATGTAAAAAAAAATAAACATACACCCGGTCCCTATTTCCATAGTGCTTCCTTGGACACACATGTGAGTGATCAAAAACTAGAGGGGATGGGCAGTTCTCTTGGTGGTCATTATGCACTTAAAATATCAAGACGCAGGGGATGGAGTGCTGTGGAGTGGTGGCTCAGTGGTCAAGAGCACTGCCTGCTCCTCTAGAGGACCCAGGTTTGATTCCCAGCACCCACATGGTGACATAAAATGAACTGACCCTTCTTCTGGTCTCTGTAGTCACCAGGCACACAGATGACACCCAGACATTCACCGAGGCAAAACACTCAATGTATAAAGTAAGTATAAAAAAATTATGAAGATGCCCATTATCAACGTCATTGAAACTGAAAATTAGCAATGATGATTGTTGACCAGTGAGTATAGACATGCAGCTGGTCTCTCTGACATTTCCACTGTTACTTCCGTTCCACTTACAATAGTCTTCTTAGGGGAAAATGTTCGTATATTAAGAAGCGTATACAATGATGCTTACTGTTGAAGGCAACTAAAAGTTGGAATAAACTTTAACACACATGCATTTAAAAACGTAACAGAATGAGATCCTTTCAGGAACAACACAACAAATATATATGCGCTGCTGTAGAAAATGTCTCAGACAACATCTATATCACTGTCCACCACCGAGGTCCAGGGAGCATCGCAGAAGAGAGGGTGAAAAGAAGTTAAGAGCTGGGAGAAAGAGCAGAAAAACGTCAAGAGCCAGCAGATGGGGAAAGGTGCCATGGAGCTCTGCTGTGCCAGTGTCACATTGCTTTAGCAACTGAGCACATAGCGATGACACCTGTGAATCGGGTTGTCCAACGTTCCATCGTGAATAAAGGAAGTTCCCATCAGGCTTCAACCCTTCCCAGGGGCCTGATGGCCACCGCTGCATGCTACATGTGTGTTGCTGATGGCTTCTGGATGGAGGGGTTTTATTTTCCCTAATGGTGTGGCCACTGGGGGACAAAGTGGCCACTGGGTGAGAAGAACCAGAGGATGCAGGAAAGAAAGAGGGATCCTGGAGAATAATGGAGGAATATCATCACAAAGTACTTTGTATATGTATGAAACTGCCCAAAAATAAAGGGAAAAATTTGGTGAATGGATATATGTTATTTAGTTCATTGAGCTCGGCCTCCTCCACTGAAAATGTTGTCATTTCTTCACTGCAATTTTAAATGGGTAAAAGTGGTTGTCAACAATTACTTGTTACCAATATTTGTATTAGTTACTTTTCTGTCCCTGTGACCAAGGCATCTTATAGAAAGAAGAATTTAGTTTAGCTTATGGCTGCAGAGGGTTAGAGTCCAGTGTGGCGGGAGACATGATAGCGTAGGGCAGGCCGTGTGGCAGGTGCACGAAGTAAGAGCTCGTATCTTCACTAGCAAACCAAGAGCCGCACTCTGCCGTGGCCTGTTTCGGTTCTGGCCTTGAGTTTTTGGACTTCCCGTGTGATGGCCTGTAAGCTCCGAGATGGAGGAAACCCTTTCCTCCCCACGTGGCTTTTGGTCATGCTGTTTATCACGGCCGTAGAAAGCAATGTAGGGCAACACTCCTTAATGGTTTACAGAATGACAAGGCATACTTAATTGGAACAAGAAAATATTCCCAGACATATTAGTAAATAGAGAAAACTTTAATGTGTATGGTTTCATTTGTATATTTTAAAGAGATTTTATGTACATAAACATGTAAATGATAAACATAATAAAATATTTTTCATATTAAAAAGTTCTATGAAAAAACACAGGTTGCCTATGGCGAGAAAAGTGGTGTGACGGGACTGGACAGCGGACAGGAAGTGTTGTGCTTCATTTAGCTCTACGTGATCTGACTGTTTAGCAAGAACTGCTTGTGTATTATTGCAAATTAAACTGTCAGGAGATGTGTGGGGTCACCCAGCCCAGAGGTTAGGAGCACTTGTGGCTCTTGCAGAGGACCCCGGTTTGATTTTAAGCACCCATACTGGCTCACAACCCTCTCTAACTCCAGTCCAAGAGGATACAGCGTGCTCTTCAGATTTCTGCAGGCATCAGGCATGCACATGGTACATATATGTATGTGTAGGCAAAGCACCCCTACACATAAAATAATTAAATAAATTTTAAAAAAATTACAAAGACTAAAAAAAGAAAAGTAAGCAGCAATTTTAAATAAGTAGGGTTTCTTTGTCTCTATGTTACATTCTTTTAAATTCCTAGGGTTTCTTTGTATGTATATTAGGCTCATGTTTGTACATGTCATGTGTGTATTCATGTGTGTTCACATGTATATCCTGTGCTCATATGTGTACATGTTGATATGTACATGGACTCCTGTGTGTATTCAAATGTGTATGCTCTGCTCATGTGTATGCCTGGTCATATTTGTGCATGCTTATGTGTGAATGCACTCATGCATGTATTCATATATATTCACAAGTGTATTCTATGCCCATGTGTGTGCATGCTCATGTGTGTGCATATACTCATGTGTATATTTATGTGTGTTCATGCCTGTGCCTGCTCATGAGTGTGCGTGCTTACGTGTGAATGTACTCATGCGTGTATTCACAAGTGTATTCTATGCTTATATGTGTGCCTGCTCACAGTTGTGCATACTGATGTGCATGTTATGCTCATGTGTGCACATGCTCATATGTGTTCCTGATCGTGTGTATGCATGACTGTGAGTATATGAACTTGTGAATGTGTTTATGCGTCTGTTCATATTCTTATGTGTGTATTCATGTATGTTCACATGTTTATATTATGTTCATGTGTGTGTGCTCATGAGTGCACGTTATCACATGGATGCTATGCTCATGTGTGCGCAACTGCTCATGTGCATGCATGCTCATGTATGTGCATATCCTCATACGTGCATATATTTATGTGTGTTCATGTATCTTGACATGTGTTTGCCATGTTCTTATGTGTGCGCATGCTCATGTATTCATGCTTATGTGTGTGCCTGCTTATGCATGCATGTACTCCTGCATGTATTTATGTGTGCTGTTCATGTATGTGTGTTTGTCATGATTCAGCTTTCACTCAACTGACTGGACTATCTTCCCAGACCCTTTTTCAAGGGTTTCTTGCCTCTGTGTTACATTTTTGGGTATTGCCTGGCTAGTGGAACAATCTAGATGCCTTCACTGGAGGTCAGCACAAAGTCCCCACTTCTGCACCTGATCTTCTCATGGCAGTGATGGTGTTCTTATACGTCTCAGGACCACACGGGCTTTCTAGACTTCCTCTCCAGCAAATATTTATCAGCCCACCTGGGTACATGATGTCATATTGGTTTTTCTGAACCCTTGTTAGTTCAGCGATTTCAAAACACTCTGGCAACAGCAACGGTGTTTGGAAGGTAATGAGAAGGCTGACCAACTTCCTGGCTGGAGCTGGGAGTAGTTGGGACTTCCTTTCAACCATTCACTGCTAACTGAGAAATTGCTACCAAAAGTCCTCAGACTCCCACAGTCTCATCTGAAAACCACCAGTGTCCTGTCACTTCATAAAGACACAGGTGCTCAGTGAGTCAAAGAGATTCCATTGGTGTTACAAGGGCATAGGTGGCCTTTGGGTACAGGTATTCTGGGCCCAGCTCTATCAACTTTGCTCAGTGCTGGCTCTTCTTCCAAGTAGCTCTAAGTAGCTGTGATTTCTCAACATTTTTTCAATAAAAGAGGAGAAATGACATCTCTCAAGACTTATAAGATTAGTATTGATGAGTATTTTCTGTGGAGAGTGTTTTGCCTGTATGCATGTCTGTGCACCACATGTATGCAGTGCCGTTGGAGGCCAGAAGAGGGCATCTGACTCCATGGAACTGGCCTTGCAGATGGTTGTGAGCCGCCAGGTAGGTGCTGGGAATCTAACCTGGGACCTGGGAGTGAACAATGGGTGCTTTTAATGGCTGTGCCATCTCTCTCTTGGGCCTTTATCCTCTCTGCTTCTTCCCAGCCGTACAGCAGCTATGTTTGTTTGTTTGTTTGTGTATTTTTCCTGAATCATCTTCATATTTGGTCTTACAGAAATTCCTTACAGCCAGGGCTCCTTTCAGAGTTGGGAGCCAACACTCTTCCCAATGGTTTCCACCAGGACTTGATCCTTCCAAAGAGATCATACCAGCTTCTGGTTTTCATTTCCTTTTTTTTTTTTAAACATATTTTTATACATAATTTTTTATAAACATCAGCCCAGGGTTTTATTCCCTGTGCATCTCCCAGACATTTTGCGTGATTAACTAATTAATTACTTCATTTCAAAGATCACCCGAGAAAGACTACAAAACAAAAAGTTCACATTCCTCGTAGTGTTTTAATTCTGGAGACAAGATGGCAGAACCTGTAATCATTGTGACCCGCTGTTTTGTAACATCTGGTCAGTCACCATTCAGCTTACTGTGAGTCATAACAAGCTAATGAGAAGCTGTAAGGTTGGGGTGTGGGACACTTGTCAGTCACTGTTCTGCCCCACTGTGCTAGCTTTGACAAATAGGCCCAAAAGCCTTTAACCAGACACATTAATTAAAGCACTCTCACCAAAAGTTACTAATTTTTATCTGCAATGCATTATGAGTGATTCAAAGAATTCAGTGGTTCCTTAGTGCAGCAAATCACCCATAAGTGTCATAAAAGTCAATCTGCTACCAATTAAAATAATGAAATCTCTAAAAGTGTCATTTGATCTGTATCATGTGACATCATTGATTCCAAATGGCTTGGCTAGCTTGACTTAATCCTTTTAAAATGGGTATACTTAGTAACGTTAGCCTTACTCTAAACATCTTAATGTTATCATTGTCATAACTGCCACTGTGGTTTATTAAGTGCCATTTGCTTGTGAGAAGAAGACCCAGAAAGTCATTGTGTTATGATGGATACAGGACCAGGAAGTAGAGATGCAGTTCTCCTCGGCTCTGACATGCACCACTTTGGGACTCTTCCTAATGTATGAAATGGATGGTTTTGACTTTATCTAAGTCTATCTAGTTCTCTGAGGTCACAGAAAAGAAACAGTGGGGACCATCTTTAATATTTTTATCATTTAAAAAAGTCTAAACAAAATTATATGGTTATATTAAATGAGCCCCTATAAATAAATAATGTGTCAGCTGGTGATTAGCCATGGCTTTTATTACATCAAATATTTTATATTAATAAGGTAAAGAAAACTCATTGCTTAGTAAAATATACCAACTTCGTATCTGAATTTTTTTATAATTTGTTTAAAAAGTGTGTGTGTGTGTGTGTGTGTGTAATACTCATGTGTACCTGTGGGCACACTCATCAATGTGTGTGTGTGTGTGTGTGTGTGTGTGTGTGTGTGTGTGTGTATGAACATGGAGACCAAGACTGGCTCCTCTGTAGCTCTCTGCCTTAGGTTTTGAGACAAAGTTTCATCCTGGAGCTTACCATCTTGGCAATACTAACACAGTTATGTCATCCTCCTTCTCTACCCCAGGACTGGGCTTAAAGGAGTGTGTACCACAACTCCTTTTTATGTAAATCCCAGGCATTTGAACCTAGGCCCTCAATGACCCTCTCTTAAGCACCCAAATTTTATGTCTTATGGCCACTTTAAAAAATAAACTATATGAAAAGTATAGAAACTAGATCAAGAAAGCTAAAGAAGATGAATGACAAAGGCAAATGTGACACACTAATACTATTCAGTTCCACATGTGTGCAGCAACACACATACATGTGCAGTCACACGCGCGCGCACACACACACACACACACACACACTGAACATTATTTAGCCTATCTACATGGCATGCACACTTAAATCCATATGAGTAGATGGATGGATGGATAGATAGATAGATGTAAATATGATGAAGGATAAACAAGTGTTAGACAAAAAAGTTACAGGGAGTCATCTTACAGTGGGACCTTCCTGGGAATCCCAGAATCAGTTTATATATACTACCATGTGAGGAAGCTGATTAACCAAAGTACGATAAAACCAAAGAATTAAAAAAAAAAAATGTACCCTATGTTCATTTATTAGGCATTTTCTCTAATCCTTACTAAAACATTTTTTCTGCAAGAAAATTTCCAAAACTAAAATGCTCTGGGTAAATTCTAGGGGATGTTGCTATCTCATCCTTTCTAGAAGCTGAGCGTGGGCCCCTGTTCTGGCCTCTAGTATATTTTCAAGAGTCAAGGTTCCTGTCTTTTTTCGGCAAAGAACATGTCCTGGCGGCTAGCGCTTTGGAGTCTTATGTATAATCAAGCAGGACCAAGGTTGAAGAAACAAAATGGTGGTGCTCTTAGATGTTAAGACAGGAAACCCGCCTCCCCGCAATGTCCTCTTTTGATTTTTGAAAACCTCCTGATTTCTCCTTCAGTGAGAGATGTGGAACTGGAAACCAAATCTACAGTTTCTAGAGGGATTTTTGGAACAAGGAGCAGAGGATGTGTACAGAACCGTTCAAACGGAGCTACTACAGCTTCAAGCACGCCTCTGATTGGCTGGCTTTGATCACCATCACTGCAGTGTTAATGAAAGGCAGTGGGATGCCCACAGTTGTTGCTACCCCCTTTTCTGGGGAAGTAAAATCTAAAAGGAAAAGACTCAACAAAAGACTCCAAGATGGAGAGAGCAGGTTGTGTGGGAACACCCCTGGGTTTCTTCTTTATAAATGTTACCCCGCAGCTCAGAACTTTCTTGGGTAGAGCGCTGCTAATAGCCCTAATTGCCAGTCAAGCCAGACAAGCAAATGAGCCTTCCTGACATCATATAAAATGAAGGGGAATTTAAATTCCAGTTGAAAATGAACTGGTAAAACAAACAAAGCATGTGTGGTTTTTTGGCAATGGATATGCATGATGGAGATAGACATAAAATGAACAGGTCACCTAAGGAGCAAGAGATGAAAGAAATAGTTCAGAGTTCCTAAGAAGTTTTCCTCGCAAAAAAAAGATCAAACAATAGTTGAAAGTGTATTTAAAAGCTTCATTGTGCTTGTACTTTCATTCTAAAATTCTTCCTTAGCTATTCCATCTGAAAACACCCATTAGCTGCTAGGGTAGCATCAAATATGGAAATGTCAGAATGACCAAGGTCTCGGGGATAAAAGGAAAAGCAGGGGTTTGTTGTAAAAACAAGTCATTAGCTATGCTTGTGGCCGGGGTTCACTGGCCTTGAGGATACACGTTCCTCTTTACAGTCACAGATTGCTCCACCCCTGGGACAATGAACTTGATGTTTGCTTAGGTGTGTGGGGAGAGCTCTTCTTTGAAGGCATTGTGTTTTATTGTGATGAGGTCTGGTTCTCAGATCTTCCTGGGCATCTTTAAAAAAAAAAACAAACCAAACTTTGCTTCTAAACAGCAGTGGTGGGGAAACAACCACCACCAAAACAAACATTAGGAGGGCACAGCTTGAAGATTTTAGTAGCTATTTATTTTTTGCCAAATCATTGAATAGCCTTTTCGTTGCTTCCAAGGCAAGACAGGACACCAAAGTACTCGCACTGCTTTCAATAGGACCAGAAGCTTGCTTCTCTCTGGCGCTTCGAGTGGACCTAAGTGTACACGAGACTCTATATCCTAGGTGAGCTACATTGGTAGACGTGACATTTGCTAGAAATTTCCAGGTTTATAAGCAGCAGTGTATTTGGGTTTGAAATATCTAGCCTGCTTCCCCTTCCTCTGTGTGCCCCTGGGCCTCCCCACCCAGGGGAAGTGATCAATTCAGGGCTCCTAGAGTTCCTGTCAGAGGCAGTGCCCACTCTTCCCTCAACCATGGAGAATGTCCATTGGCTGGATCTGAACAGAGTGTGTTGGGGTTTACAGCACAACTATGCAATAGATATACAAACCACACCACGTGGCAGACCCATGTAGACTTTATTGGGGGGGGGGAGGATATACAGAGATGGTCTTTGGGGAGACACTAGGAAGAGGGAGAGAGAGGGGATGGGGTGAGCCACTTTTATAAGTGACCTGTCAGAAAGTGCACACGTGGCTTAGAGGACCTGAATCCTGGGCTGGTGGTGACATGCTTCTGGTGACAATGACATGCTTCTATGATGGTGACATGCTCTTATGACGTATTTTCGGTGTGGCTCTGAGGTTACCTGTTTTCCCATGGTCCTCAGGGCCTTTGGCATGGCTCTACTGCTGCCTGATTACTAACAGGGGGTCTAGGTTTACTTCATGCTTTGTCCTTGGTTGATGCAGCAGTTTGTGCAGGCCTCTCCTGGATCCCGATTGGACAGCCTTGACCGTCTCCTTGTGGGGCTCCTGAACCCTGTGGGTCCTTCCATCCCCCTATTCTTCCATTCCACTGGTAGGTTTTGTTTTGTTTTTGTTTGTTTTAATGAGTGTAGATACTAATGTGCTGAACTGTCAAGCTCAACTCTCCCTCTACCCACTCTGTTAAATTTGTGCTTAACTACAAATAAAATGGCGTCATTTATCAATGCTACCAATTCTCTTTCTTCTATTACCTCTGTCTAGCTTTTAAAATAGGAAGTATAAAGAAAAACAAGACAAACTGGGTCTGGAGAGATGGCTCCCGTCCGCAGAGGGACTGAGGAGCTGGATGCCCTGGGAGGCAGACAAATAGGGAGAGGAGCCATGGCTAGGTAGAAAGCTGGCTTCTTCTTGTGCTCCTGACTTGAGACAAAGAGCCTGGCAGCCAAAAACAAAGGCCTGGAGGCTTACACTGTCTCCCAGTAGCAGGACCCTGTTGAAGGACCAGCTCAGCTAAACCAAGTCTGGACCAGGAATGTTACACAGCAGTTCTGGGCCAATCAATCATCCCTTCCTTCTTCCAGCTGACCAACCCTAAATTAGGAGAGGAAAACTCTTCAGACACAGAAAACTTATCTGTGGCGCAGCTGAAGCACACACACCTGGCTGTGGCAGGTGATGACGTCAGGGGTTGCTAAGCAACCTAGAGGCAGGTATGCTAACAGAGCTCTTGAGAAGAGATTGGATTTTTTTCATCTTCCCAAGCCTGCTTTGTGAATGGTCTTTTCCTCCATGTGCCTGCTATATGTGCGTGCATGCATGCGTGTGTGTGTTTGTGTGTGTGTGTGTGTGTGTGTGTGTGTTTCCCTACCTCCAACTCACCTCCCTTCAAGTGCTGGTTTTGTCTGTGGTGTCTGAGATTTTTCTGCTGCTACCTGTTGTAACCAAGAGCGGTCCTGCCTTTTAATTCTTTTAACTGGCAGAGAAAAAGAACCGATGAAGGTCCTTTGTCAAGGGACATTTAATGCTTGTTCTGAGGACAGTGATGCTCAGTTCCTAGCACCCACGTGGCAGCTCTCAACCATCAGTAACTGCTGCTAGAGGGGATCTGACATTCTCTTCCTTGGTCACCAAGCATGCACGTGGTGCACCCACATGTACTCAGGCAAAAAAAAATTTTTTTAAAATTACAAATAGAAAACAAAGACAAACAATAACAAACCTCGACATTTTACAGTAGTAGTAATTCATTGATTATCTAGATTTGGGGCTTTTTATTGTAAAAAATACAAGTCACCTTTAGAAATACACAGTGGCAACAGACTGGCTCCTCCTTGGGTTGCATTGCTTGGTCCTACTCTCCCTGACTTGAGTGTTGCTAGTGAGGAGTCAAGTGCTTCCTAGGAATGCTGTCACTGCGTATGAATGTGACAGATCACTCTAGGGCATTTTCAAAAAGATGCTGAGTGAAAATAAGAAAAAGAAACGTAGTAACGCAGGGATAAAACCGAGCGCTTGCTGCGTGTCTCTTCTATGCTAGACATTTTATGGTGACACATTTTTATTTAACCTGACCAGTCACCTTGGTGTGTATAGTCTCATCGTCAACTGTTAGCTCAAGGATCAGAGGCACAGGGAGGCTGGGAAAGAATGGCTGTGCTTGATGTCGGAGTCCAGGGCGCACCACCCTAATATGGCTTCCGGAGACTCCCGTGAATCAGCCCACGTGCCATGGGACCTTTACAAAACAGATCAGCAAGGAGAGAGACAATGGCCTGAGTGGAGCCACTCAACCATGGAAAAAAAATCATTGTAACAGTGCCTCAAAATAATCACTTACACACTTTTCCCGTTTATTTATTAATTTAATCTCTTTACAGCCTAATCCCAGACTTCTCCTTCCTGTCCTCCTGGCCCTGCCCTCGTGCCCCCTCCCCCTCCCCCTCCCCTCCTCTCCTTTTTCTCAGAGAAGGGTAGGCTCCCCCAAGGGGTACCAACCCACCCAGACACCTCAAGTCACAGCAGGACTAAGAGCATCTTCTTCCACTAGAGCCTGACAAGGCAGCCCAGCCAGGGGAAAGGGATCCAGTGGCAGGCAGCAGAGTCAGAGACAGGCCCCGATCCCACTGTTTACCATGCTGTTCATCAACTACATATGCTCAGGGGTCTATGTCCAGGCTGTGCAAGCTCTTTGGTTGGTGGTTTGGTCTCTGTGAGCCTCCATAGGCCCGTGGTAGTTGACTCTGTAGGTCTTGTGGTATTCTTGACCCCTCAGGCTCCCTCTATCCTTCCTCCCACTCTTCCACAGAACTCCCAGAGCTCTGCTCATTCTTTGGCTGTGGGTCTCTGTGTCTGCACTTATATCTTTGTTAAGACAACAATCATCAAAAAAAAAAAAAAAAGACAGCAATCATCTAAGGAATGGTCACAGTGCCAATGCCTGTCTGTGGCCCAGAAAAACCAAAACTTTTCCATTACATTTTTGGGTTAGTGGAGAAGATAGGACACATAATTATCATAATTATGTTTTGGATGGGTTTTGTTGTTGTTGTTGTTGTTTTTTCAGAAGAAGGTTTCTCTGTGTAGTTTTGGCAGGCCTCAAACTCACAGAGATATACCTGCCTCTGCCTCACTGAGTGCTTGGATTACATGGCTTTTTTTTTTTTAATTGCAAAACAACAAAAGAAGAAGAAAGGTAGGCATTTCAGAAATTGCTTCTGCACTTTCCATGTGCTCTTACTATGCATGTTGCAAATCTTAGCAGGCATTGAGCATTAAACAGCAAGGTTGGAAAAGAGCAGTCAAAGGGTTACAGGGACTAGATGGGCAAGGCCAGGATATGCAGGGACAAATGATGAGAAATCTGTCATTGCTGTGCCATTCATTCTGGATTTGACTCTACCACCTCTGTGGCTTCCTGGGGATGTACCGTGGGATGCAAGAGGAGAGGATACAGATGTTCAGAGAGCCAGTCTTCCCATACGACATCTTCATTTCCTCCGTAAGACTTTGATGATCTCCTCTACGTGAGATACTGCATTAGATGCTGAAAGTGGGGCAGCCTTCACTCATTGGCTGTGAGTTAAAACAGGGCACATATTCTGGTTCCACTTACCAGCTGGAATAGATACTTTCCTTACTGCTGTGATAAAAGCCCTGGCAAAAACAACCTAAGCGCGGCCAGGTTTATTTTGGCTCAGGGTTTGAGAGTTTAGTCCATCATGGTGGGAAAAGCAAGGTGTTAGGAACTTGAGACCAGCAGGAGACAGAGAGAAGATAAAAGCTGATGCCCCTCCATTTCCCCCTTTCCATGTTTGTTCAGTCAAGATCCTAGCCCGGTAATGGTGCCACCCACATTCAGAAAGGGTTTTGCTTTTTTGTTTTAACCTCTCTGGAAACACTTAGATACATCCAGAAGTGCATGTTCTTGGCAGTTCCAAGTCCAGGCAAGGTGAAGACAATTAGCTATCATGTCACTGAAGGCTCTGTGAAGGGCATGAAAAGGAGCAAATACGTTAGGATGCTATCTGAACTCAGTAGTTATAAAAGCATAACTACTAAACAGTAGGAGATATCTATATGTCTATTACCTATCATATACCTCTATCTATCTATCTATCTATCTATCTATCTATCTATCTATCTATCATCTATTTATTGATCACCTATTTCATCTATTCTGATTAGGAAAAAAACCCCTCTATTTTCCTTCCAAAGATTCAGTCAAAAATTGTTGAGCAAATGGAGGACTTTGTGTTCAACTACCTTTAATTGATATGTGAGTTAGTTTCTAATGTGCAAGTCGGATGCGAAAGTTTATAAAAAGCGGGCAATAAATGTAATGAGGTGTTATATAATATGCAGAATAAATATTAGTACAGTACACGAACCTAAGTGACAGCAACAAATTATAAAGCTTAGCGTGCAATTAAAATCACTAATGGAGCGGTGTACGGAGAGAATGGGCTCGTTCTTAGAGCAGTGATGCGGTGTCAAAGTACCACCTGAACTAATGACACCTCCTGCACTTATTTTTAAACACTCTGCCTTCCATGTGGGAGCTACTATACTTTGTGGGTTCTAATGTGTGTCACACATGCTAATAAAATTTACCCTTGAGGCAGAATGGTCCTCAGAAGCAGGAGACCATCTTCAAGTCTGCGTTTCAGAGAAATTCCTCTGACATGACACTTAGGAACAAAGGGTAAGAAAAGTGGATCCCATGATTAACTTGGGAACGGCATGTGAGAGTTAAAGCTTAGGGAGCAAGTTGCTGCCTGAAAGGATCGTTGTTCAATTCTTTGGCTCTAAAAAGTGTTGATTTTCAGGAATTTTTCATTTGTTTTTGGTTTTGTTGTTCTGTTGCTTCATTTAGTTGTTAACCTACCGGGCTTTCTTGGCTCCATGCTCTTGAGCACATAATTCTGCCCGCTGCTCACCTCATCATTCATGGGTCTAAACTTATTCATACTTCAAGAACTAGGTTAAATGTTATGTTCCGTGCAACTTGCCCCTGGCCCTCCTGTCTGGAAATAAGCTCTGTTTTCTCTAAAACATTGCAGGGTTGTATTTGTAGTTCATCATTGATTTTCATATGTAAAGCAGCACATAATTGTTGTATTTTAAAAACGACATTTCTATAAAGTACATAACTAGTTTTAGATGTATTCTATCCCTTTCTTTGGGTCAGTAGTGGGGAGAAGCTTATCAGAATTAAGTATGGAAAGAAAGAAATGGCTGCTTTGGTTTTCAAGCCAGTAATATTTACTGCAAGCTTTGTGCTCAAGTGGCAGCTCTTTGAAGGGTGGTGGCATGGCTTTGTACTCTTTATTGACATAGTACGTAGGGGTGTCCTTGAAGTAAAACAGTCTTACAAGCAAAAGGCTTTCAGTCCACCCCTAAAAACTTCTAAAGGGAAGAAAGTGACGTCCTCTTGCATTCAAGAAGACAAAGCTCACAGAGTTCATGCAGAAAGAAGTGGACCACTCATCTTAGAAGCAAGAGTTGCTTGTTTTGGTTCTGCGGCCCTGGAGGTGTGCCGTTGAGAGTGTTGTCAAGAAAGCCTGTCTGTGAGAGTAACGGACAGCATCCAGATTGTGCAGCTTTGGGGTGTCCTCAGCTTTGGGGTCCTCGCTCTTTAAGAACTGCTCTAAGGTTTTTGATGTGAGACTTACGAGTGGACAATAATAAGAGTGTGCCTACCAGGGAGTGGCTTGCCCAAAATGTCTGAAAATTTAAACCTAGAAGGCAAAGAACCCCTTGAAATGTTCTGCATATGTATATATGCCAGCTGGTGCAGAACCCGCCCGCAGGACTCTGAGCTCTGCTGTGTCCCTGTCCTGGCTGAAACCTCGCTGAGCTTCTCACCTGTCAGTCTACAGCTCCCCCTACCTACTCCCCTGTTCCTTCCTGCCCTCCTTTTGCAGTGTCAGGTCAGTACTGTGTCTTTCCCACTGTTGTCCTTTAATTTTTTCCCATTTATAAACATTTAAATTGGTCTGGAGAGTTCATACACGAGCATTGCATTTACATTATTCCTGCTCCCCTTTCTTTCCCCATGTCCTCCAACTCCCTCTCAAATTTACGATCTATTCTTTTGAATTATTGCTGCACATTTATGCACACACACACACACACACAAATACAACCTGCTGCTTCTATTTGGTGGTGGTGGTGGTGGTGGTGTGTGTGTGTGTGTGTGTGTGTGTGTGTGTGTGTGTGTGTGTGGTGCATGTGCTTTTAGAGTTGATTTCTTGACGTTTGATAACCAGCTGGGGTCCTAATCGCTAGAGAAGACTGATTCTCTCTCTCTCAACAGCCACTAATTTCCTGTAGCTCTTCATCTAAGCGAGGGCCTTATGAGAGTTCCCCTAGCCACATGAGCATGCCCACTGTTGATGTCACTGTGCAAACCTTGTTTAGGTGACCATACTGTTGAGGTTTCATGGGAGCAAATCTCCTGTCATACCTAGAAGACACATCTCTCAGCCCACTTCCTGTTCCTCTGGCTCTTATGATCTTTCCAGTCCATCTTCCATGGTGCTCCTTGACACTTAGGAGTAGCAGCTGTGTTCCAGGTAGATCAGTGGGTTCTGAGAACCCCATATTTTGGTTGTTCTCTGTTCCTGTTGTATCGATGTGGATGATCTCTGCCTGTTACAAAGAAGCTTTGGATGAGGGCTGAGAGCTGTGCTTGTCGGTGGCTATATGTTAAAATGCAGTTAGAAGTTACACTGGTTTAGTGAAGGGACAATAGCTTCTCCTCTACGGTGCATGCCTTTACTTAATTTTTATTTTATAACTTCTCTAGGATTGCCTTCCTGGGTGCTCTAATTAAGAACTATTTCTCACTTGGGGAGGCAGAGGCTGGTGGATCTCTGTGAGGTTGAGGCCAGCCTAGTGTACAAAGTGAGCCCAGGACAGCCAAGGCTACACAGAAAAACCCTATCTCAGAAAACAAAACAAAAAAGAGGAAGGAGGAGGAGGAGGAGAAGAAGAAGAAACTATTTCTGTAGTTGCAATAATCTTCCTAGTTGCAGAACTATATATTAGCAGGCATGGGTGTGTGTAGGGGGAAAACTATATAAGACTGCAGGATCCAAACTCACTTATAGAGGGTCTCCCTCTACAGCCTTAATCATCCTGCCCCAGTCTCGCACATTCTGAGACTAAATTGCGATGCAAACTGGTTCTCGATGAGAACACCAGAGTGGATTGCAGAGCCCATGGACGCACCCAAGCTAGGTGCATTTTTTTTTTTTTTTTTTTTTTTTTTTTTTTTTTTTTGTGGTTGAGTCTTCTGCACTGTGGTTAATAGTAGGCGTTTTAAAATCCTGACTACTTTCTCAGAATCTGCAACCCTGCCTGCCTACAACGGACACGTTCTACACTGTGATGTATTGTTCAGTGTCAGCACCAGGGATACACCAAACCAGATGTTACCTAGAGGTTTTTGCACAGATAATGGGAGGTCAAGTTTGCTTGGCTGATTCACCTTTGGGGGATTTTGTCCTGATTATTCACTGTGTAACACTCTTTTACAGTTGTTGATGTGTGGGCACCAGTGGTAAATAGTCCCTATAGGTTCTGTGAATACCTTTGTTGTGTTTATACCCTTCTTCCTTTACTTCCTGTGTTCACCCTTTTCCATACACACAGAAAGAAATGAGGACATATCTGTGCTTTCAAATCATGAATATGTTCAAGGGAGTGAGAACAAATATCCACTTCTGGCAACTTCTCACTATTAAAAGATACTAAAATGATGTTTTTTTTTTTACTGTGTATGTTTAGATCAACTATCTTCTTTGTGATGACATACCATGTCATTTCATTCCTTAGATTTAGATATTGTGATCAGCTGAAACTATTATTATATTTCTTTGCTATGAATATTTGCATTATTATGACATGTTTCCTGATGGCCTTATTTTGTCTTAGTGCATCCCTTGTCATTCTGAAAAGGGTTTGGGTCTTCTACACCCCAGGTTAGATCATTGTCAGCCCAATTTTTCATGCCTTTAAGACACAAAGTAAGACTCCTTCAAGGCCTGTGGTACCTTTGAGCATAATTAGGAACCATCATTTATGTATGATCTGTGAGTGCTTGTAAATGCAAAGGGGGCACAAATGCTGTTGGAGCCTCTGCAGCTGGAAGGCTTCTTTGCAGGGCTGGAAACGGCTGTTTTGTTTTGTTTGAAACAAGATCTCACTCTATAACCTTGGTGGGTCTTGATTTTGCAATCCTCCTGCCTCTGTCTCCAGAGTACTGAGATTCCAGCCACGCAGCACCACAATGAGGTGAAAATACTTTCTTTAAAAGGAAAATATTTATACATTTGTTTTTAATTGATAATACACTTTTCATG
Organism: Acomys russatus; assembly: GCF_903995435.1. Lineage (NCBI taxonomy): Eukaryota > Metazoa > Chordata > Mammalia > Rodentia > Muridae > Acomys > Acomys russatus. The sequence goes on along the minus strand of NC_067151.1, from coordinate 14,738,540 downwards.
GTGTTTGAAAATTATAAATCGAATTTTACGAATTACTTTTGCAAACCTAAAATTATTTCTGTCTAGGACCAGCTGGTTGTGGTGAAATGTGTTGGTTTGTTTACCTGGGCCCCACTCGTTTTCTATCTGCCAGTCCTCTGGCACTTTCTCTGGGATTGTTGTCCCCCTTTCAAGTGATTTTCTGGGGTGGTCATACATGGTGGCCTGTTTTCTAAGACATGCTCCTGGGAGCTGAGACAAAGTATTGGCATTTACCTCTGTGCGGTAGCTTTCTCTTGAGAAGGCTTCTCTGGGTGTAGCAATGGGGTGGGGATTGTTCCAGTAATAAAGTATGCTGCCTTTTCTGAGACATATTTTCCTTTGTTATTTGTGCTATGTATTTTGTTTGGACACTATTTACTGGCCAGGTGCAATGGCACACGACTGTTATCCTGGCACTTGGGGAGGCTGAGGCAGGCCGAGCTCTGTGAGTTCGAGGCCAGCCTGGTCTACAGAGTGAGTCCAGGACACCCAAGGCTACACAGAGAAACCCTGTATTGAGAAACCAAAGGGTGGTGTGGAGGGCGGCATGCTGTTCTTCCAGGAGTCCTGAGTTCAGTTCCCAGCAACCACATGGTGGCTCGCAACCATCTATAGTGAGACTTGGTCCCCTCTTCTGACGTGCAGGCACACATACAGGCAGAACACTGTATAAATATTAAATACATCTTTTTTTTAAAAGAGTTTTTTACTTATATGGGGGAATAGAAGACCATAATGTGGGCCTTGAATGACAGGACTGTGTCCTGACACCACAGTTCTCTGAGGTTCCTCAAGCTGGGTCTTCATAAGACAAAGATATAGTGGGTCATTTTCTTTGAGGTCTTGGGATGGTGGTGTCTTTATACCATAAAGAGTTTGATCTTACTGAAGGCTTTAGTTACTGATCATTGATGGGCTGTGCTCATTCTCTGTGCTCAGTGGTGGTCTTAAATTTTGCTTGGCTAACCAGCTAGATAGACAGTGAACAACCCTGGTAACCAGAAGGCAGCCGTCTAGCTTGAGAGCCCTCTGTGTTCTTCAGCATACTGGCATTGATTAAGATTTGGCCAGGCAATGAACTAGATGTTTTGTGAAATCTGTCTTCTCTTTCCACCAAACCTTTTAGTAGATGTTGTTACCATTTATAGACAAGGGCGGATGATCCCAAGACTCAGTGGTTTCTGAAGGGTCTTGTTCGCATATCTTCTGGTAACTTACTCAAATGATGTTATCCCAGTTCTACACATCTTAGAGATTTCATAGTATCTGTGCATCTCTAACAACTGCTCTTCGCTGAAAACTCAGAACTATTCCAGGCTCCATGTGGAGTCTACAGTTTATTGGTGGATTTAGGCTTATAGTTTTGGCTTCCATTCCAAAACATGAGTTTTGTTTGTTTGTTTGTTTGTTTCTTGGTCCAGAACTCTTTCATTTAGCATTGGTCAGACTTCCCAAGGGCCAAAGTAAACCAATCCAAAGGCACATACTACTGATTCCTTCCAGAACCTGACTCCAACAAGAATTTTGCTGCTTGTTCAGCTGTGTGACTGTGCCTCTGATTATGTGCTGACAGAGGGCTCCACCAATCAAAGCGAACAGAACCCTTCATCAGTAATGGGATAAAGGCAATATATGCCTCCCCAGCCCCTTCCCAATAATTTCCAAACCCCTTTTGCTTTGTATCATATTCAGGATTCAATATCTTTAAAACTTAATTTTGTGGGGGTGGGGGGTACAAATGCATGTGTATGCATGGTGTGTGTGTGTGTGTGTGTGTGTGTGTGTGTGTGTGTGTGTGTGAAAGACACATGTATAGAAGTCAGGTGACAACTTTGGGCATAGGTCCTTATTTTCCACTTTATTTGAGACAGGGTCTACTGTTGCTGTTCATTGCTTTGTATGCCCCCAGTTAGCCTGAAAGCAGCCCAGGTTTCTCTTCTCTCTGCCTTTCAATTTCCCCAAAGGAGTATTGGGATGAGAGATACACCTTACTGTGCCTGTATTTATGGGGATACTAGGGATTTGAACTTCAGTCCTCATGCTTGCAAAGCAAGTGACTTACTGAGCTATCTCAGCCCCTCAAGACTTTTTGTAGGAGAAGATAGCAGTGCCCTTGCTTTCTTCCCCCCTTTTAAATTTTCTTTTGTCAACAGTCATCTGATCTTGTCGAACATACTGTGTGAACATGAGATTTGCTACGCCATTTCACAGCTTAGTTCATCACGAGCTCCCTGCTTCACTGAGAGGGTTGCATTTCAGCTGTATTCAAAGGAAGGCCCTCGTGTAGACTCAGCACACCTAGATTCTTGGACCTCCTGGCTTTCCTTCCAGAGGGTACAGAGCAGAGTGAAGCTGAGTGGCTGGGGATGGCCACAGACCTGGCTGTAGAGCATCTCTGAGGGAGGAGCAGGAGGATGGGCCATGGGAGCTTTAGTGCTCAGAGCTCTTCCAATCAAGAGTCCAAGATTATTAGATCATGACATCCCCTGGGATGATTTATGGACCACTTCAAATATAAAGCCAAAATAGTCCTTTATTCAAACTGGTGACTGAGAGCAGGCAGACTCCTACCACAAAAACTCTCATCCTGAAGTCAGGCCATAAACCACAACTGTGTCATATCAAGGCAGGATTAGGAGGGCTGGGGAGCAGGGAGGTCAAGATGAAGTTAGTCAAACCTAGGACAAAAAGAACTAGGCACTCTTGGGCATTTCATATCCCAGTGGATGTGTGATACCTAGCACCTGGGAGGCTGAGACGAGATGGTCTGGAGTTCAAGGCCAGCTTGAGCTATGTGAGGTACCCTCTTCTCACCCTGTATTGTTAATTTGTTTTTCATCAGCTTGACACAAACTACATTCATGTGCGAAGAGGGAACGTCAACTGAAGACCCGATTCTGTCTCGCTGGCCTATAGGCAATTCTGAGGAGTGTGATTGATGTGTGAGGGCCCAGTCTGCTGAAGGTGGCGCCACCCTTGGAAAGGGGTCTTGGGTTACATAAAAAGCAAACTGGGTTCATGAGTCACCTTTCCTGGACAAGCGTAGAGACCACCCCTCTTCAGAAACAGCCTCTCTTTACAGCATATGGCAACCATCATGACAGCAACTGGATGCAAATGCAGAGATCAAGAGATTGTGAGGAGCTCAACCCCAAAAGATACATTCATATCATAGCTCCTGCATGTTAGGGAACATCAGCAAAGAGGGAGCAGGATGATTGTAAGAGTCAGAGTACAGAGAAGCCAGCTGTGAAAGAGTCTCTTTGAGAAATGGCTGCTTAAACAAGGTGGGAGTAATGTCAATATCAGTGAACACATTAGCACGGAAGAAGGAAAATTTCAAGGGGCCTCACCCTTAGACAAAGAACTACAAGCAACTAATGATTGCTAGGAGAGGGAGAATTAGCTTCTTCCAGGAATTATCCCCTTTATTGGCTATTCAAGGAAGAGTAGTAAGCCTTGAAAAGCATATGCATGCCAATAGCAAAAATGGACCCAGCAGGTCATATTTATATGTAATTGTGCACACACACACACACACACACACACACACACACACACACACACACACATGCTCACACATGCTCACACAACAATAATAATCAAAAGAAAAGGAAGAAACTAATCTGAGAATAGGAGAGGGACATGGGAGGGGCTGAAGAGAGGAGAATCATGCCATTCTATTTCAATTAAAACATATTTTAAAAATTTAAAAAATAAGCCGATCAAGTCATGGAGAGCAAGCCAACAAGCAGCACTCCTCCATGGTCTCTGCTTCAGGTCCTGCCTCCAGGTTCCTGCCTTGAGTTCTTAAGCTGCCTTCCCTGACAATGGGCTGCAACCTGTAAGCCAAATAAACTCTTTCCTCCTGAGTTTCAAGAGAGAAACATAAAACCAGGACACCACCATAGGAAAGTCAACACTTCATAAATAAACTAAAACCTAAAAACAAACAAAAAAAAATGAAAGAGAATCAAAACCCTGTAAATTTGAAACAGTAAACAATGAAGTAAGGCAGCTGTGTCCCCAACACTACGCTCCGATGGGACATCTTCTTCATTGAGTTCTTGTTCATATGGTATCAATATCTTCATAGGTTGAGAGTTTATTCAACTGCAGACAGTCAGGAGACGAGAGTTGGAAGTGTGAACATCAGTTCTGCCAGGGTGGTGATGCCCTTCACTCATGATCTTTGTTAGCTGTAGATTTGAAAGTGGCTTATCTCATACCCACACAGGTTGGGTCATCCCATTTTGGACTAAATAACTAATGGTAAGTAACAAAGTTAGAAACAGACAGATCAAGCTTTTGTTTTTTTGAAGATCAAGTAGAAGAAGAGGGCACTTTGTAAGAAAAAGACCATCTCAACAGATAAACTGATCCTACGTGGAGATCCAGAGTGGCTGGGGTCCGCAGTGCAGGTGATGCTTACCTGGCGTACCAGCTCTGATGTAATAGACAGGGTCCCCGAGGGGAAAGCTTCCCTATCAAATAGCGCACCAAGCCTGGGAGAGAGACATCATGGGTCCCTCAGAGCCAGGAGGAGACTGTTTCCTTGAAAACATTCTCACTGCTCACTCACAAGATCCTGACATTCCCCCCCCCCCTTTGAAGAAGCAACACTCACCTGTAGTCTCCCCTAACCATTGGCAGATCTGATGCTATAGCACTCCACGCCTTCCCAGTGGCTGCAATTACACACATCAAGTTTCAGAATGGACCACAAGGTAAGATTCTAGAGGGCAAAGGCGACCACTTACGGTGCCCATTTTGCTCTCGTGTGTCACAGCCTTTCATTGTTGGGAGTTATTTAGAGACACAGTCACTGGCTAACAAAACCATCTGTTAGTTAACAACGACAAAATATGAGGTTCTTTCAGAATGACACGGGGGGCGTTTCGAGTGAAGGGGGAGGCCTGCCAACTATTCTTTCCTTCCAGGCTTTCGTTGTTAATGAAGAATGCATTTGTTATCAAAGCCAGTTTGGCAAACGTGCTTTCACCTCTTACCTATCTAGAAATCAAAGCCGCCTGGGGAGTTATTTGAGGGTATGGTCTCCCTTTGGAGTCCATCTTGCTCCAGTCATGCTAACAGAAGTGTATATGTGCATCAAGGAAACAATGCAGTCTTTATGCAGTCCCACCAACACGGCCTACTCACAACATGGTAGATGTTGGGAAAGCAAAAACAGTCTCACTGGGCAGATTCGGTGAAATTCTTCACCTTTGTTTTTTTCTTGCCCTGCTCTATTACTTTTCAGAGAGGAGGGGTGGGAGATGAAAACTCTCTGTTCCCCTCCTTTCCCCTCAGCCAGATAGTTTCTCAAATCAGCTAAATATAACTCCATTTATTGTCATGCTAAAACGTTCTATTTAGCTGTGTTTAACTGGATATCATGATTCCATGGGCCGACCTTTCACTCCTGGGAAGTCGTTTTAAATTCAATCCCCAGCAAAGGAAAATCCTTCCAATTCGTTGGCTGTGAAAGGTCACAAGTGGGATGTGTTTTGATGGTATCTGCTTATGGTTCAGTTCTCAGTAAACCCGAGCACTAGCGGGGCCTCAATTGTCCTTTGTTGTGGGAGTCTGAGTTTTAAGAAGCCTGGGAGAGCAGAGCAGGAGACCCGGGGCTGGGTTGCTGGCATCAGCCGAGGGTGCACAAAGGTACCATCTGAAGAGGGAGGCATATGGAGCTAAGTAAGGTCGATGACGCCTCCTTTCTGAGCTGATGGGAGTTCAGACGAAAATATATGGTTTCTCTCCATTTCATTTGATCTCTTTAAAAGGGACATTGCCCACTTTCTGGGAGGCAAAGAGGGCTTAGGTGAGGCTAGGGAAGGAACTAGAAGTGTGTGAACCAGTCAAGAGGAAATTGGAGTATCCTGAACATTTATCCATCTCAAAGGTTCAGAGCTTAAACCCAACATTTCGAGCTTGAATGTTCCCTTTTCAGGAAGTTTTTTCCCTGCTCCGGTCAGTAGTACTTCTACGCCACCAATATTCTGATTCTTTTAAAGAAAATAAAGTATTTGCACTAAATCTTGTTTAAAAAATCTCAATCCTTGTAAAAATTTCATTAAAAAGTCATGTGTTGCCAAAAATAAAATGTTCAGAGTTTGATCAAATCTGTGAAGAGCTTAATGGCTAGAACACTAACGGTTGTGTGAGATTTTTTTTGTTGTTGTTATTGGTGGCGTTTTTGTTTTTTAATTCTACTTCAACTTTCTAGTCAGTCTATGGTATAATCTTTCAACCAAAACTTAAATTTCTTCTTTTTAACCTACACATAAAGAGAGCAGTTGGTTCCACTCTTTAGTTCTGACACACACACACACCCCAACACACACACACACACTTCACAATGGAAGCCACCCCTCTCCATGTCTGAGGAAAGCAAGCATTCTTCCACAGTACTTTGCCTATCCACTGGCGTGCTTGTGTATAAGTCTTACCCTACCAAGCTCCCTGAAGGCAGACCAGATGCTCTTTGATTTTCCATGGACCTCAAAGAATCCTCCGAGAAGGGGAACTCTTGTCTTTCCATCACTGCCACACAAGCAGTTAGGCAGCATCCTCCCTTAGGCCCAGGTGGGCCTCATCATATAGAGATTGCACTGTGTGAGTTACCAGAACTCTCACATGAATCCCTGTAGGAACCTCCACTTGGATAATCTGAACAGTCCCCATCCAAACATAACCACCTCTAGCACCACAGCCTCTTGATGGGCGCTCATCACGTAAACTGGTATGCGGTGTACTCGCTTGGCAATGGAGCATACTTTTTGTGGTATCCTAAAATCTTAGGGAATCTCTGCTTGAATAGCTGTGTTTAGGAGAATATCGCCCATTTCTCTGGGACAATTAAATATCTCTATGAGGAAGCAGGGGTTCCTTTATGGGCCTCCTTACCAATCTCTCTCACATGACTCAGGAATTCTCCCACCCACCCCCACTCCACTGCTGCCCCCAAAGTGGTCCTAAATGTCCTGATCTTTTAGAAGAAGGACCTCCACTTCAGAGTGGGCAACTCTTTTACTTAGATAGGTCCCCTTGAAGAACTCAGGTTGAAATGCATGGAGTAGTCACTATCATTCACTTGTCTTCCACATGACAAATGGGGGGGGGGCTCCTCTAATTCATCCGTTTCCTCTATTCTTCTTCGAAGACCTCTGGCAGGGCATCTGCTTCTTGGGATGGTCCTCGTCCACCACTTTCAAGCGACGGTTTGGTGGCTTGCTCCTCACTGATGGTTTATCATCTAAGGTCACTCAGTTCCTCTCTCTGGCAGCGTTTGTGGCATCTGGTGGGTTTTGAACTTGATAAAAGTGAATCCTCTTGATTTACTGGTTTTTTTTTTTTTTTTTTGGTCTTTCATCTGAAGCACTTGCTCCAATAACAGCTACCGTGTCTCAGAACCAAACAAAGATGCCTCTAGGATCACTGGACAGTAACGGTGAATAAAAGAGACAGCACACACTAAGCGACAGCCGACAGAACAGGAAAAGAGCTTCACCAACCTTACATCCAACAGATGGCTAATATACAAAATATATAAAGAAATCAAGAAATTAAACACCAACAAACCAAATAATCCAATTAAAAGTAGGGTGCAGAGTTAAACAAAATTCTTGACAGAAGAATCTCTAATGACCAAGAAACATTTAAAGAAATGCTCAATGTCCTTAGTCATCAGGCAAATGCAAATCAAAATGCGTCTGAGATTCCATCTTACACCCTTCAGAATGGCTAAGATCAAAAACTCAAGTGACAGCACATGCTGGCAAGGATGTGGAGAAAGGGGAACACTCCTCCATTGCTGGTGGGAGTGCAAATTTGTATAACTACTTTGGAAATCAATCTGGCACTTTCTCAGAAAATTGGAACTGGTACTACTTCAAGACACAATTATACCCCTCCTGGGTGTATACTCAAAAGATACTCCACCATACCACAAGGACACTTGCTCAGCTGTGTTTATATCAAGCTTATTCATAACAGCCAGAAACTGGAAACAACCTAGATGTCCCTCAACCAAAGAATGGATAAAGAAACTGTGGTACGTTTCCGCAATAGAATCTGTCCTATATCTGTGCATGTTTTCAGCTAAAGATTTGTGGGACTTTTTGTTTGTCTTCAAGGCAAAAATGTTTCCCAAATATTACACGAATATTTTTGTTATTCTCACCGTACTGGTTTTTAAAAGGCTAAGCAAGTAAGGACAAGCTGGACATAGGATTTTTACATGGTGACGCTGGGGAAATTTGGCAAGATAACAGATTTGCAGCAATCAGCCAAACTCATGTAAAGTTTGTGAGTACTACAGTTAGTGCGTTTCCCTCATAATCTTCATGCAGCCCACACTTTGGCACTGAGACACTTTGGTGTGTCCATATAGAATTTGATCTTTCTTTTAAAATACTCATTATTCTCTTTTTGTGTCTTTAAATATTTCTGTGGTAAATGATTTGTACCCATTACTCTTTTTAGTATAGAATCTGTACTTATGGCATCTTTATTTTTTTGAAAAACTATTTATGAACATCTGGCTTGTTTGTTTCCAATCAGTTCTAATGGGCTCCAGGATGATCTTATTTATAGCCAAAGTGATGTTAAACTCTTGCTCCTCTCACCTCCATCTCTCACATGCTCGGATTACAGGCAGGAGCCTACAGTGCCCAGGTTTTCCCCAACACTGAGGATGTTACCTGGGGCTTCAGTGCACTAACACTCTACCAGGTGGGCTATACCCTCAGAGTAACGCTTTCTCTTTTTCTTTTTTTCTTTCTCCTTGCTATAGAATGGATCATTTTCTTTTCAATTTTATTTTGAATTTATACACTCACTTTACATTTCTATCATGGGCTCCCTTCTCTCCTCCTGTTCTCTCCCTCCTACCCTCTTCCCCTATCTCCCTCACCTTCTCCTCAGAAAAGGGGCAATTCTCCTCAGCCTACCCAAGCATCAGGATTAAGCACTTCCTTATCCAGTCAGGTCAGACAAGGCAGCCCCGTCAGGGCAAAAAGCAGGCAGCCTAGTCCATGTCATAGACAGCACCTGCTCAACTTACTAGGGGACCCACATGAGGATCAAACTGCACACCAGGTACACATATGTAGGGGGCCGAGGTCCAGTCCATGAATGCTCCTTGGTTGGTGCTTCTATCTCTGTAAGACCCCATGGGTCTATGTTAGTTGACTCAGTATTCTTGCAGCTTTCTTGCCACTTATGTGTCCTTTTATCCTTCTGCAGGACTCCCAGAGCTCTGCCTAATGTTTGGCTGTGAGTCTCAGTATCTGACTCGATCATCTGCTGGGTAGAGCCTCTCAGAGAAGGATTAAGTTAGGCTCCTGTCTGTAACATTAGCAGAGTATCTTTAATAGTGTCAGGGGTTGCCTCTCTCCCAGGGGGTGGGTCTCAGGTGGAGCCAGGCATTTGTTGGTCATTCCCTCAGTCTCCACTCTATCATTATCTTTGCATATCTTATAGGCTGGGTAAATTTTGGGTGGAAGGTTTTCTAGGTGGATTGGTGTTCCCCTCCCTCCACTATAGGTCCTGCTTAGCTAGAAGGTGATCTCCTCAGTCTCGCGTAGCCCGGGTACTAGGTGGCTCAACTAGAGACATCCCCATATCCTCCCTGCAGCCTACCCTGTTGCAGGTCTCCAGCTTGTCTCAGTGATTTCCCCACCTTCAGTTTCCATTTTCTATACAGACCCCCTCATCTCACCTCCTCACTGTCCCCACATCTGATCTCCCCCTACCTTGTTTCCCTCCCCACACACTCTCCTATCGAGTTCCACTCTATTTCCTCTTCCACTGTCTATCCTATCTCCCCATCTGAGTGAGATTCAAGGAGGACCACTCTTGGGCCCTCCTTGTTACTTTCCTTCTTTGGATCCCTGATTTGTAGTATAGTTATCCTAAAATCTATGGCTAGTATCCCCTTAGAAGTGAGTATATACCATGTGTGTCTTTCTGGGTCTGGGTTACCTCACTCAGGATGATCCTTTCTAGTTCTACCCACTTGCCTGCAACTTTCATGATTTCCTTACTTTTAAGAGCCGAGTAGTATTCCATTGTGTAAATGTGCCACAGTTTCTTTATCCATTCTTCAGTTGAGGAACATCAAGGTTGTTTCCAGTTTCTGACTATTATGAATAAAGTTGCTTTAAACATAGTTGAGCAAATGTCCTTGTGGTGTGATGGAGCATCTTTCAGGTGTATGCCCAGGAGTGGTACAGTTGTGTCTCAAAGCAGTACTATTCTGAGAAAGTGCCAGATTGATTTCCAAAGTGGTTGTACAAGTTTGCACTCCCACCAGCAATGGAGAGTTTTCCCCTTTCTCCATATCCTCACCCTCATGTGGTGTCATTTGAGTTTTTGATCTTACCCATTCTGATAGGTATAAGATGGAATCTCAGAGTCATTTTGATTTGCATTTGCCTAATGATTAAGGATGTTGAGCATTTCATTAAATGCTTCTCAGCCGTTCAGTGGGATTCCTGTATTGAAAATTCTGTTTAGCTCTGTTCCCCATTTTAATTGGATTATTTGGTTTGTTGGTGTTTAATTTCTTGAGTTCTTTATACATTTTGGATATTAGCCTTTTGTCAGATGTAGAGTTGGTGAAGATCTTTTCCCAGTATGTAGGCTGCTATTTCATTCTACTGATACTGTCCTTTGCCTTACAGAAGCTTTTCAGTTTCATGAGGTCCCGCTTATTAATTGTTGATCTTAGAGCCTGAGCTGTTGCTATTCTGTTCAGGAAGTTGTCTCCTGCGCCAGTGAGTTCAAGGCTCATTTCCACTTTATCTTCTAAAGGAATTAGTGTTTCTGGTTTTATGTTGAGGTTTCTGATTCACTTAGACTTGAGTTTTGTGAAAGGTGATAAGTATGTATTTTCTTTTTTCTACATGTAGACATCCAGTTGGACAAGCACCATTTATTGAATATGCTTTCTTTTTCTCATTGTACAGTTTTGGCTTCTTTGCCAAAAATCAGGTGTCCATAATGGTGTGGCTTTTCTGGCAAGAGATCTCATCTAAAGACCTTCTAAGTCTATGTGATCCGACTGGAAAGAGATCATATCCAAAGATCCTCTAGGTCTGTGTGATTTGTCTGGAATACAAACACACAAATACAATCCAGGAAATGTAGATATAGAACAAGTATCAGCTAAAGAAAAGCTTAGGTCTAGACGTGGTGGTACATGTGCATTTAATCCCCAAAGAAGGTAAAGTTAGTTTGTAGAAGAAAGCACCCTTGTTTGAAAGTGATGCCTAATTGAGTGGCAGAGAAAAAGTAAAGAATCAGAGAAAATTTGACAAAACAGGATATGCTCAACTCTCATGAGAAGAGAGAGGAAAGAGAAGCTACTTAAAAGGCAGTTTTACAGATAGAGGTGTTTTACCAGGACAGCAATATAGAGATGGATTGCAGAGACAGAGAGAGAGAGAGAGAGAGAGAGAGAGAGAGAGAGAGAGAGAGAGAGAGAGAAAGAGAACTTGAGTGAAGATAGAATGAACCAGAAAATGAGAAGAAGCCAGAAGATTAGAGCATATTGCTGAGTTGTTCTTAAGCCAAGCAGAGAAGTTCTGGGCCAAGAGAGAAGCCAGATTATGTAAGTTAGCTGGAAGAAGAGCCAGGACAGCTGAGTTGAACCAGCCAGTCCAGACACAGTAAGAACAAGAAAATGTGATCTTATTAAGCAGAAAGTCTCAGAGGCTAAAACATTCTGGGTCTAGGTTACGTTGTACAGAGGCTAGAAGTTTCCAGGACTAGTTCTAGGCCTGAAGAAGGAGGTAGTAAGCCTTCCAGACAACAATTGAATCAGGAGAATAAAAATAACTTTTACACTGTGAGTTTATTTCCAGGTCTTCAATTCAATTACATTGATCAACCTGTCTTTATATGCCAATACCAAGTGGGTCCTCTTATTTTTATTATTATTTTTTAATTTTATGACCATTGCTCTGTAGTACAGCTTGAAGTCAGGGATGGAGATACCTCCAGAAGTTCTCTTATTGTATAGGATTGTTTTAGCTATTGTGGTTTTTTTCTCATATTAAGTTGAGAATTGTCCCTTCAATGTCTGTGAACAATTCTGTTCATATTTTGATGGAGATTGCATTGACTTCGCACGTTGCTTTTGGTAAGATGGTCATTATGTTAATCCTACTGATCCATGAGCATGGAAAATATTTCCATTTTCTGATATTTTCTTCAATTTGTTTTTTCAGAGACTTGAAGTTCTTATCGCACAGGTCTTTGACTTGTTGGTTAGAGTTCCACCAAGATACTTTATATTATTTGTGGCTATTGTGAAGGGTGTTGTTTCCCTAATTTCTTTCTCAGCTTTTTGGTTGTTTGTATACTTTGTTGAAGGTTTTCAGCTATGGAAGTTCTCTAGTAGAACTTTTGAGGTGAGTTATATATTCTGTCAAACCATCTGTGAATAGAGATACTTTAACTTCTTGCTTTCTAATTTGTATCCCCTTTATCTTCTTTAGTTGTTTTATTTCTCTATTAGAACAGTAAGTGCTCTATTCAAGAGATATGGAGAGAGTGGGCAGCCGTGTCTTGTTCTTGATTTTAGAAGAATTGTTTTGAGTTTCTCTCCATTTAATTTGATGTTGGCTATTGGCTTATTGTATATAACCTTTATTATGTTTAATTATGGGCCGTGTATTTCTAATCTCTACAAGACTTTTATCATGAAGGGGTGTTGGATTTTCTTAAAGGCCTTTTCGGCATCTAATGAGATGATCATGTGATTTTGTTTCTTTCAGTTTGTTTACATATTGGTGGATTTTTATGTGTTGAACCACCCCCTGCATTCTTGGTATGAAGCTTACTTGATCATGGTGGACAGTGTACTTGATGTGTTCTTTGATTTGGTTTGCAAGTATTTTATTGAGTATTTTTGCATCAGTATTCATAAGGGAAATTGGTCTGAAATGCTCTTTCTGTGTTGAGTCTTTGTGTGATTGAGGTATCAGGGTGACTGTGGCTTAATATAGAATGAGTTTAGCAATGTTTCTTCCGATTCTATTTTGTAGAATAGTTTGAGGAGTATTGGTATCAGCTCTTTTTGGAAGGTTTGGTAGAATTCTGTGCTAAAACCATCTGGCCCTGGGCCTTTTTAAAAAAAATTTTATTTTGGGGGAGACTGTTGTTGACTGCTTCTACTTTCTTGATCTTGATTTACCTTTGGTAAGTGAAATCTATCAAGAAAATCATCCATTTCTCTTAAGTACTCCAAGTTTGTAGAACGCAGGCTTTTGAAGTAAGACCTATTGATTATTTAGATTTCCTCAGTGTCTGTTGTTATGTCCCCTCTTTCATTTCTGATTTTGTTAACCTGTATACTGTCTCTCTGCCTTTTAGTTAGTTTGGCTAGGGTTTGTCTATCTTGTTGATATTTTTAAAAACTAGCTCTTGGTTTTATTGATTCTTTGTATTGTTCTCTTTATTTCTAAGTTAATAATTTCATCCCTGAGTTTGATTTATTTCCTGCTGTCTACTTCTGTTGGGTGTGTTTGCTTTTATTTGTTCTACAGATTTTAGGTGTGCTTTTAAATTGCCAGTATTAGAACATTCCCATTTCTTTATGAAGTCACATAGGGCTATGAACTTTCCTCTTAGCATAGTTTTCATTGTAGCCCATAAATTTGGGAATGTTGTCCCTTAATTTTCATTGAATTCTAGAAAGTCCTTTCTTTCTTTCTTTCTTTCTTTCTTTCTTTCTTCCTTCCTTCCTTCCTTCCTTCCTTCCTTCCTTCCTTCCTTCCTTTCTTTCCTGACCCAGTTATTATTGAGGAGAGAGTTGTTCAGTTTCCATGCATATATAGGTTTTTTCTTGTTTCTCTTGTTGAGATCTAGCTTTAACCCATGGTGGTCTGATAAGATATAAAGGATTATTTTAATTTTTTTATATGTTGAGGCTTTCTTTGTGACCAAGTATATGGTCATTTGGAGAAGGTTCCATGAGTTGCTGAGAAAAATGTACATTCCTTTGTGTTTGGGTGAAATGTTCTATAGATATCTGTTAGGGCCATTTGATTCATGGCACCTGTTAGTGTAATTGTTTCTGTTTATTTTATGTCTTGATGACCTGTCCTTTGGTGAAAGTGAGATGCTGAAGTCTCACACTATTAATATGCTGGGGTTGATGTATGATTTAAGCTTTTGTAATGTTTCTTTTACAAATATTGGTGCCCTTGTATTTGGGGCATAGATGTTCAAAACTGAGATATCATCTTGGTTGATTTTTCCTTTGGTGAGTATTCCCTCCCTCATCTCTTCTGATTAATCTAGGCTTAAAGTCTAATTTATTAGATATTAGAATGGCTACTCCATGATTCTTAGCTCTGTTTGCTTGGAAAACCTTTCCCATCCCTTTACTCTGAAGTAATGTCTATCTTTGTTGCTAAGGCATTTTTCTTGTATCCAGCAGAGTGATGGCTGCTGTTTACACATCCATTCTTTTGGCCAGTGTCTTTTTATTGGGGAGTTAAGGCCATTGATTTTGAGAGATATTAATGACCAATGATTGCTAGCTACTGTTATTCCAATGGTTGTTGTAGTATGTTTGTGTGTTTCTGTTGCAGAATATTCAATTCCACTGTGAACCTTGAGGTTGTGAATGGTAAAACCCTATTTCTTGTTTGGTGTGGCGGAACCCTAACACATTCCTTTAATCCAAGAACTTTCTGTTTATTGTAAACAGGTGATTATTGTGTGGTTCAGCTAGCCCTAGAACACGCCTTTAATCCAAGAGCTTTCTGTATACAGGATTTAATAAATTTAACCCTAGGTCAAAAGATGGAGCAAGAAACCAGCTGAAAAGGATTAAGGAGTAGCAGGGACTTTGAGTTGAAGGGTATTTAAGACAGTGTGGATAAGAAAGGGCTTTTGAGATTTGAGTGAGCAAACTCTTTGGCTTTTAGGTTTTGTTTGTTTTTGTTTTTTGCTTTTCCTCCTGGGCTATCAGTTGAGCTACCAAGCTTTTGGCTTTGGGCTTTTTGGGTTTTCCTCTGGGGCGTGTGTTGAGTAGGAAGGTCAGTGGGGTGCTTTCTCTGCCTCTCTAAGATAGAAGCTTTTTACTGCAATATCTGGATATCTGAGTCTTTTTTGGTAAAACTGAACATTTGGGATTTACAGTTTGTAAAGCAACATTTTGGTGCTTCACTGAGTGGCACAACCCCACAGACAAAGAGATCACTCCAGCTGCAGACAAACTGAGAATCCCTCAGATTTGGGAAGTCATCTGGGGAGTCCTCAGGGAGAGAGTTGAGTATGGGAAGAACTGTAATAGAAGGCTTTAGGACCCTGTCTAGATGGCTTGAAAAAAGAAGCAGAAAACAAAAAGCTAACTTAACTGACAATGGCTCAATAGCAATTATGATTAGTATCATTTTGGTGTTTTATACTCTATTATTAGTAGCTGTAATGGCTTTCTGTACTCGCTCAAAGAAAAAAATCTTTAGAGATACAGGAAAAAGAAAAATGTGAAAAGTGGACTAATATGATACAAGCCTTAGAAAGAAAATTAGAGAGTTCTATAAATGAGAATAAGAAATATACTAAGACACAGACAGAAGAATTTAGACAAATCTTAGAAAACATCTAAGAAATTCAGTCAGCCACAGACAGAAGAATTTAAACAAGAGCCTACCAAGCCACTTCATAGTGACATTGAAAGAGGGCAGCCTATGATTGTTAGAAAACCAGTCTTACTTTATCCAGTTACTATACAATACCTACCAGGAGGAAATAGGCACCTCCAAGGTAATAATGAATTTAAATGGCATCCTATAGATATATAAGATTTAAGGAGATTTAAGAAATTGATTATCTCCTATGGTATGCATTCACCCTATGTGAATAAGATTCTAAATTCATGGGCAACTCAGGACAAGCTTATCCCCCAAGACTGGCAAGATTTGGCAATACCAATATTGAAACCTGATCCTCAGTTACAATGGCAATCCTGGTGAAAGAGGAAGCAAAGGCCATAGAACAATGAAAGCAGGTCAGAGGTATTGATATTTCCCAGGATCAGTTGCTAGGTGAAGGTCAATATGCTGATTTAAAAGGCAGTTTGAATTTGATGATCACACTCTGGCACTATGTTTTCTAGCAGCTTTAAATGTTTGGGTAAGGTCAAAGAACCAGGAAAGAGGGTGGAGTCATTTACTAAAATTATATGAGGCCCTAAAGAATCCTTCACTGATTTTTTGCAAAGGGTTTTTTTTTTTTTTTTTTTTTTTTTTTTTTTTTTTTTTTTTCCCCCTTCAGCTGTAAATAGAATAGTATCAATTTCAGATATTAGAAAAGTACTAATTGAAACTTTGGCTTCTTAAAATACTAATTCATAATGCACAAGAGTGATTAGACCTTTAAAATTAAGATCAGCACCAATAGAGGAATGGATTAGAGATGCAACTGACATTGGATCTCATGTTTATGATGCTAATCTGATAGGAGAAGTGATTTCTAAAAGACTTAGGAAATTAAAATGGCAGATGTTTTAATTGCGGTGAGCACAGATATTTGAAAAGAGTTGTAGGCAAAGTGTTCCTAGAAATAATGTTTTTTCTAGAGATAATACAAGAAGAAGGATCCAGCCTTCTAGAGTATGCAGAAGGTGTGGCCATGTCTGGCATTGGAATAATGAATGCAGATCAACAAAGGATAGGCAAGGTAACTCTTTGCCATTGGGAATGCCCGAGGGGGCCTCCCACAGGCCTAGACATCAAATTCAAGTCAATAATTTCCTGTCAACATAGGAGAAACTCATCCACAAAGTAATTAAAAGATTTAATGCCTATTGTTAAAAACTATACTGCTCTGGATATAATCAAGGACAGAACAGCTTCAAAAAAAAAAAATACAAAAAAATTCAAGAAAGACCACAAAACAAATGTATTAACACACTGCTATAAATGATCATAGATCTAGCTAAAATAAAAATAAATGGCATTGGAATTGAAGGTTTAATAGACAGAAGAACAAATGTGTCAATAATTTCACGAAAATCTTGGCAAGCAGATTGGCCTTTTCAAGAGGTAAATATTCAGCTTCTAGGGGTTGGAACATTGTATTAGATAAAACAAAGTACAAGATGGGTTGAGTGTATAGGGCTAGAAGAACAAATTGGAAAAGTAAAGCCATTTGTGGTTAATATAACCATGAATTTATGGGGATTGATTTGTTACAGGAATGGAAAAACACAGATTAATATTCCTCCAATCTCAGAAACAAACTATAAAATATGCTTCTGAGAAAAATATTAAAAGGTATTATAGTATTAGCAAGAACAAACACAGACTGTCCAGGCTGTCCATAAGTAGGACATGACAGGTGTTGGTTTTTCAAAAGTACCAACTGACCTACCTGTAAAAATGTTAATCTGGCATTTAAAAAAAATAATAAAAAATACTTTTTTAAATAATAATTTTTCAAAGTCATACTTTCCTTACGGGCATGAAATAAAAAATGAATTTTCTTAAACCACACGATTTAAATCATGGTAGAATGTTAAACTATAGATTACCACATGGCCCACACCATTTTGGACTCTTGAGTTTTCTTCCTAAATAAAAAGGATATTTTTGGTATTAAAAACACATTTAAGAGATTTAAAATATTTTAAGTAAATTCAAAGTGTTACTACAGTTCAAACTTGTTTTCTAAATCTCTTACAGGTTGGAATACATTGGAGCTAAGAATAAAATCTAAACCTTGAGCAGGGTAGTGGTAGCCCATGCCTTTAATCCTAACAGGCAGATCTCTATAAATCAGTAGTCTTCTAAATTTTAGTGTTACAATGAACAGAGTGGTGATACTTCACAGCTTTAATCTCAACACTCAGGAGTCAGAAGCATCTAGATCTCTGAGTTTAAGGCCAGCCTGATACGGTGCAAGTTCCAAATAGAGTCAAACTTAGGTCCAGGTATGGTGGTTCACACCTTTGACCTCAGTGCTTGGGAGGTGCATACCTTTGATCCCAACTCTTTAGAAGCAGAGGCAGGCACATAAGAATTACAATTATTTAAATGTGAAAGCCTCCTGCAAAAGGCATGCTGAAATTCAAAGTGAGTGTCCTTTGTGACATTAAAATACATAAAGATATATATTGTTTTAAAATTATCTGTATTATCTGTAGGCCCGGTTAGCAATCAATTAAGACACAGACACTTGTTATATTTTAAAATATCCTTAGTTAACCTGGAGCAGGGCAGATATCAATCCTCTAAATCACTTCTCATAGTGGGGCAGACATGGGATCCCTGCCTCAATCCCAGGCTGTCTGTTCCCACCAATTTCTATCAAGCTACCTCCCATTCATAATCTCATATACGTGTTCATGTTCTTCATCTGGGTCAAATCCCCATCCACACTAGCCATGTATTTCTCCTCCATCTAACCCATGGCGGCCTTCCTCTCTTCCCTTTAGGTCTCTCACCTTCCTCCTCGTGGTGGTCTTTCTTCTTCCCAGAATTCCTCTCTCTCCTAGCCCTACCTATCTATTTTGTCCTTCCCAGGTGGGATGGGTTTTTATTAAGCAAAAAGTGGATCACAGAGACAGCAAGCAGTAATTAGTATCAAAATACATCAGACCATCCCCCAACAGATATATCAAATTTCAAAATAATTTTTTAATTTCAATCGAAAGATAATACCTTTTCTATTGTTAAAAATAACAACAAAAACACAAAACATTTTGCCCTAGGAAATATATAACTTGCCAAAATAACCACACACATGCGCGCGTGCACACACCTTCTGAGTTAGGGTTGGGCAAAGTTTTTTGTTTGTTTGTTTGTTTGTAATCTTTCCAGGAGAACAAAAGCATCCAACTAAAGAATCTGACCACCAGATAAGTGAAACATCTGAAGAAACAGGACTAGACACCATAGAACAGAAAACAAGTAACCTACATGATCCAGTCTCACAGACTGTGTCAATAGATATTTCCTCAAAAATCTGCATGCATAAAACTTCAAAACAGTGAGCTAAGATGGTCCAGCATCACTGACTGTTCCAGTCAGGACTTCATTTAAACTTGCATTTTCATAGCATAGAGACTGGACAGCAAATGCTACATGGCTTGACCATTTTTCCAATATCTGCCCTTCAAAGGAAACTGTCAGGAGCCATAGGACCTTGCCTGACCTGCCCCAGTGGCTGAGAGGCCCTGCTGGCTGAAAGCCACAGCTGTCTGCATACTTGAGATAATTATTCTGCCTGGCAACCACAAAAGATCCAGCCTGACCTTGAGAAAGAGAACATTCGGTGTATCGCGACTTCTGAATAATCGCCCCACTCCACACCTGCTGCCCTTGGGCCTGGCCCAGAAGATTTTGTAACTTTCCACTGCATTCCTTCCTACCCCAGCCCTCCCAGAAGCTTACTTTAAATTTGGATACCC
The DNA here is from genome assembly GCF_903995435.1 of Acomys russatus. Taxonomy (NCBI): domain Eukaryota; kingdom Metazoa; phylum Chordata; class Mammalia; order Rodentia; family Muridae; genus Acomys; species Acomys russatus. The sequence continues at coordinate 14,719,087 of NC_067151.1, read as the reverse complement.
CCTAACAATAAACGGCCCTTGACAAGCAGTGTTTCCCTGGCCCCCTGTCTCTCTCTCGTCCATTTCTTTATTCACAGGTCGCGACCCTCCTCGCCACTCCACGAATAACTGAACCCGCGGGTCGGGGACAGGAAACTACATCCCAAATCAGCAGGAAATTATTTTAAGATAGTGATCCCCCATTCCCGAAAGGGGGCTGGATGTCTTTTAATTGTTCAGTGGGTGATAGATGTTTGTCATAGTTTTAGGGGGGTTGGTTGCAAGTTGTTAATGGTCTTGGTCAGGGAAGAAAGAAGATATAGAAGGTTGGATTTAGGATTTCTTTCTTTCTTTTTGTTTTCTTTATCTTTCTTATGTGGGGGAAGAAGGTTGAAGAGAAAAGGGGGACATATAGAAATAATATAGGAACAGTAAAAAAGGATAGATTATTTAATGTACTTATATAGATCTTTGTATATTGATACAGAATTCAGGTTGTATTTGGTTACATTATTTACATTTTTGTATATTGGCACAAGATTATGGTTATTTTTTGCTTACAACATACTATGTATCAACTCTTTTTATGGTATTTTTTTTAAAAAAATTCAGTGTGAAGTTCTCGTCCTTTTGAAAGCTATTATAACAACCTGTTTAGGATAATTAAGAAATATAAACTAATGGTCAGTCAAACTTGTGGTTTTGTGGTTTTATTAGTTTAATCACAAATGTTTCCTAAGTTAATTAGCTAGTATATAGCTAGAAACAACCAATTCAGATATACCAGAGATAAGTAGATGGTCTTCAAAAACCTCAGAGATCTACAGGATATGACATTTAAAGAAGTTTTATTAATTTGAGAACTTTTTGACAATGAGACATGTCAGCTCCTGGAAGCACCCCCTTTCTACTTCAAAGAAGATGATGAGCATAAAAAATTCTCCTTTAGGAGATGGTCTCATATGTGGGAAGCTACCCACCAGACAGAAAATGTCATTGCTTCTACTTTGGACAGAATATTGAACAAACCGGATGCAGCCAAGTTGACTGCTGAGCTTTACAAGGACAAGGCAGTCAAGTCCTTCATATTACCTGCTTCACAGAAAAAAACTGTCTGATATTCTGAGCTGGAAGGCTGAAGATGATGCTCCAACATCATAGAGATATCTTGAGTGAGTGTCTAGGCAGCCAACAGAATGTGTCATTTCTATAGTTTGGAAGTTGTTTGCTCTGCACGTCCTGTTTATTCAGATAATATTTATCTTTCACTGGTCTCAGATGGGATTGAAGATTAAATAGTCATAGTCTTAGAATTAAGTTTAAGTTGTTTAGAATTTAAGAAGATGTTTTGGGTCTACAAAGATGGTTTTTGGTTGTTAACACAAGTTTTGATACAAAATGATTAAGGTACAGAACTTTGGACTTGCCAAGATAAGATAAATAATAGAATACTTTCTTCAAGGTTGCTAATTACATGTGGATTAGACGTTTTAAGTGTAACTTCTACCCAATAGTTTATAGTTTATTGATGTTAGAGGAAAGTCTTTTATTTAGACAAAAAGAAAGAAATGTTGCAGGATATTTGATACCATTATGAACCCTGAGATTGTGAATTGTCAAACTCTGTTTCTTGTTTGGTGTGGTTGAGCCCTAACATGCTCCTTTAATGCAAAGTTTTTGGCTTTGGGCTTTTTGGTTTTTCCTCTGGGACATGAGCTGAATAGTAAAGTCACCTGGGTGCTTTCTCTGCCTCTCTGAGCTAGCAGGTTTTTTACTCCAGCATCTGGCTCCTCAGACATTATTGGTAAAACCTAACATTTGGGATTTTTGCTTTTTAAAACAACATGTTTTTCTTCTTTTGGTTTTGATGCCATGGAGTTATTTAATTCCAGTGTTCTCTTGAGTGTCCTTTACTACATTTGATTGGAGTTTTCCTTCTACTATCTTTTCTAAGGCTGGGTTGGTGTGTAGATATTGTTTAAATTTGGTTTTATCATGAAATACCTTGTTTTCTACATCTATGGTGATTGAAAGTTTTTCTGGGTTTAGTAGTCTCGACTGACATCTGTGGTCTCTTAGGGTCTGCAAGATGTGTGTGTCCAGGCCCTTCTGGCAGTTAGAGTCTCTGTTGAGAAGTCAGGGGTGGTTCTGATAAGTTTGCCTTTATATGTTACTTGGCCTTTTTTCCTTGCAGTTTTTAATATTTTTTCTTTGTTCCTTATGTTTATTATTTTGATTATTGTGTAGCAGGAGGATCTTCTTTTTTGGTCTAATCTATTTAGTGTTCTCTAGCCTTCTTGTATGTTTATAGGCATCTCTTTATTTAGGTTGGGGAAATTTTCTTCTGATTTTGTTGAAAATATTTTCTGGACTTTGGAGCTGGGAATCCTCCCTCTCTTCAATTCCTATTATTCTTAGGCTTCATCTTTTCATAGTATCCTTGACTTCTTGGATGTTTTGTGGTAGGAATTTTTTTAATTTAATATTTTCTTGGAAAGATATATCAATTTCTTCAATTGTATCTTCTACATCTGAGATTTTTTTCTCCATCTCTTGCATTCTGTTGGTGATGCTTAACTCTGTAGTTCCTGTTTTCTTCTCTAAGTTTTCCATTTCCAGGATTTGTGTTTTCCTTATTGTTTCTATTTCCATTTTCAGGTCTTGAACTATTTTATTTATTTTCTTAACCTGTTAGTATTTTCCTGTATTTCTTTAAGGGATTTATTCATTTCTCCTTTAAATGCCTCTATAATCTTCATAAGCAGAGATTTAAGGTCATTTTCCTTTGTTTCAGTTTTGTTAGGGTATCCAGGCTTGCTTTCAGTGGAATAACTGGGTTCTGGAGGTGCCATGTAGCCATGGTTTTTATTAACTGTGTTCTTATGCAGTCATTTAACCATCTTGCTGTTTTTGGTCTTGGCTGATGTTCCTAATGCCAACTGGATTAATTGAGGGTGTGGGAAAATCCCTGGGCAGGCGGCTGGATGTTCATGAAGCAGCTCTCCTCAGGATAGTGGGTATGTTTGTGGACTGACTGCTTGATCTTAGGGAATAGCCTGCCTTTCTCCTCAGATGGCTGTGTCTCAGTTAGCCCAACAGGCAGAGGGCTGGGCTGGGAGTGTCTAGCCTATATGATCCTGAGGACCAGCAGGTCTCCTCAGAAACCCAGGAGCCTTCTTTTCATCAGCCCCACCATTTGCTCATTGTCTTTGTGGTTTCTGCGCCTAAGAAGTCCAGATAGTGTGAGAGATGAACATGTAGGAGCAAGATCCTATATGCTCCGGAAGTCTGGCTGGTCTCAGGGGAGGTGGTAGAGCCATGGACCAGAGCTGGGACAATTTCTCTGGATCCCAGGAGCCATGTGGCCAGAGGCAGGAACCATGGCACTTTCATGTTTAATGCTGTTTATTCCCTCTCTGTTTTCTTGATTACCACAATGAGGATAATCTCAATCTCACCAGTTTTTTCAATGACTCCATTTGGAGTTTAATTCATTCATGACTTAATATATATGATTAAGTCATTCATTTTAAGCCTTTCTTTTTGCTAACTGTCAGAATTTAAAGCTATAAATTTCTTCATCATGACACATTGATTTTCCTACATAACCCACTTACAATGTTGTGCAATAATTTAATTTTGATAATGATGTCTCTATTTTGCCATTCATTATTTGAAATGTATTTGAAAATGTCCAGCGAAGTGGCAGTTGATTTTATTTTTTTCTAAGGAGTTTCTCTGTGAAGTTTATTAGACTGGCTGTATGGCTATTTAATTTTTGTAAAATATCTTTGTTAATCTGACAAGTAACTGGATGCAGTGTTTTATAATATTTTTTTAATCAGGCTCATTGTTAGTTCTGTTAAAATCTTTGTCCTCAGTGTTCTTTGTTTGCCTAGCCTATCAGCTATAAGTTGGCGTATATAAACTCATGTGCCTATCTTCTGTGCATCTATTTTGTATTCATGTGCTCTGGAGCTGTAAATGCACATACCAGTTTAAGATGGTGGTGTGCTGCTTGGCAGGTATGTCAGGCTAAGCCTCTGCTGATGGTGTGGAAGCATCTCACAAACACTTATCCTGCAACAGCCCTGCAAGGGATGCATCCCTGCCTCTGTGGGGGATGCTACAATGTGCTTCCTCAGCTCCTGCCCACCCTCACTGGCATGCCTCCTCACCCTCAGAGATCATGCAACACAGAAACACTTCTCACACAGCCCTGTGGGAGCTTCTGGATGCAATATCAGTCTTCTCACTTGCTCTCACAGGAGATTTGGGATAATATGAATTGGATTATTGAAGGAGACAGAGATTTTCCATGAGGGACAAGTGAGATGGCTAGCAGATAGGCATAGCTTCCAAGCCTGATGGTCTGAGTTTCATCCTCAGGATATACATGGTAGAAGGAAAGAACCAAGCACTATAAGCTGTCCTCTGACCTCTATATGGATGCTACAGCATGTTAATTTTCCCATATAGAGAAATGAATGAATGAAAATAATAATAATAATAATAATAATGATGATGATGATGATGATGATGATGATAATAATAATAATAATAATAATAATAATAATAATAATAAAAAGAAGAAGAAGAAGAAGAAGAAGTCTGGCATGAAGTATGTATCTGTGAATAAAACGATGCCTGAAATAAATGGTTTTGGCATTTAAAGTTATTCATATATAGGTAAAATAACCTTTTTTAACTAGTTAGAATGGGTTTGTTGTCTATAGCTGTGCAATGACAAACACACTCATTATACAGAAGAAGAAAATTGAGATGTGCAAAAATGGGTAGTGTCTTGGATAAGATGCACACCTAATAGATGTCAGAGTTGGCCTAGGAACTTGAGCCCTTCAATGCGAGTTTAGTGGTCCTTCAACAGCAGGGCTAGGATCATGTTCTAGAAACCCCCAGAGCTATAAAGATTCTTTAAGGGAGCTTTAATGAAGATCTAGGGTCTAGATTCATGATAACTCTGTGATGGTATTAATAAATAAAAGAAGATGCAGTTGGGTTGGAGAGATAGCTCAGAGGTTAAGAGCACTGACTGCTCTTCTGGAGGTCCTGAGTTCAATTCCCAGCAACCACATGGTGGCTCACAACCATCTATAATGAGATCTGGTGCCCTCTTCTGGTGTACAGGCAGGCAAAACACTGTACATATGATAAATAAATAAAACGTTAGTTTAAAAAAAAAGAAGATGATGCAGCTCCCACATGACTGGCCCAAAGTGTCAGTCTCTCCATTCATCCTGTCCCCCGCATTATGCTTTTGGTAACCATTGTGTCCTTTCTTCTGTGTTTCTTGCTCACCTACATCTCTGTGTTAGTTTTGATACTCTCTGGGCATTTGCTTACTCCTTCCTCCAGGACAGAAAGACAAAAGATGTAAGCTCTTAGTGTGGACAGCAATACATCTGTAATGTCTCTCTCGTGAGCAGATAATTAGTAGTTTAAAATTTAACTTATATCTTTTAAATCTTCTTTGGAAACGTTCAGAGCCAATCCACTCCACTGCAGAGGCAGAGAGAGAGAGAGAGAGAGAGAGAGAGAGAGAGAGAGAGAGAGAGAGAGAGAGAGAGAGAGAGAAGACACCTTCTAAAGCAAAATGATAGAGGAAGAGAAGACAAGGATGGTCCCACTGTGCCTGCCAGTCACGGAACACTGTGGCAGATAGTCTCTGTCATATCCCGCACATATGCTCTCTTTTAATTCCCCTTGTTGCCATTGTCTAACTAAGTGGAGGAGTTTAGAGAAGTTAATAAGTAACCATCCCAGCCACACACTGTTAAGAAGGAAAAACAGGAACATCGGCTCAATCAAAGCCACAGTATGTTCACCTGGTGAGGAATGACAGCTCTCCGGAGACGGTGCCCCCAGAAGCCTCCCCCGTGCATCTGGATTACACCCTGCCAGACTTCCACTCTAGGTGGGGTGGTGAGATATCAGTGCTTAATGTATATTTATTTATCTGTTGATTCACACACAGAGGCACCTAGACACACATGCCCCCACAATTATCCTCCCCAGAGCAAAGAAAATTGGTTAATTGCTGTGTATACTTCGACCAAAATCTTCTGGAGTAAATACTTACCAGAAGGAAGACATAATAGATGCCAAATGGGGCAACGTTCTCAAGAGCCGTAATTCTAGGAGCAATGCAGAACCCCTCACTCCAGCCTCACCTCCCACAGACAGTGAGTAAACAAAGCCACATAGACTAAAAAAGCAACAGGGAACTAACACAAAATAAGTGGAGGGCCATGAAAATACTTTCTGAGAGTCCATTCCCCCAAGGGTTGAGGTCAGTCATATGGTTCCATTCATCAGGCTCTAGACAAAGGGCTTGGCTATTTCATGCCCTGATCATTATTGTTGGTTAAATTAAAGCACGATCAAAAAATGTGCAATGGAATATTAATTTCAGTTACTGTACCTAATTGAAAACATAGCAAGAGCTGTGACTATGGAAGGGGTAGGAACACTCAGACGCACGTCCAAGTCTCGCTTACTCTTTTCAAGTTGGGCAGCAGCATATTTGCAAGCAATGGCAGTTATCCCTAGAGTCGTATTTAAGTGCACCAAGAGCAAGAGGTAGCCTGGGAAAAGGGAGGACCAGCTAACTCTCTCGGCTATCAGTGGGTTTCAGAAACGCCAACTCAATTTTAAGACACTCAGTTGCTAATTGACACACATGAAAGGCATTGCAGAAGTGTAGAGTGCCTGAAGCCAGGAGCAGAACATCTTTCACCTTGCTGTCCTCAGCTTGAAGCCCAGACCCTGGGATGGAGCGAGGTGTCGCTCATCAATAATTGTTGAGTGAGTAAGGGGGTGTTGGTGGGGACCTCTGTGTGCTATCACAAATAAGAACACCCACTTCCTCAGACAATTGACCTTTGGCAGTGAAAGTTATAGCCCAGCAAGATTCAGAGGAGAGAAGTCAGTTGGTATAAAAGTCTAAATGATAAAGAATATAACTAGGAATTTATTTTTAAGCTGTATTTACTTTTATTTTATGTGTATGAATATGTTGTTTGCATACATATGCATATATATATATACATACATATAAACACACACACACACACACAAACACACACACACACACCACATACTGGTGCTAAAGGAGGTCAGAAGAAGGTGTCGGGTTCTCTGGAAATGAGGTTACAGATGGTTATGAGCCGCCATGTGGGTGCTGGAAATTGAACTCTGGTGCTTTGAAAGAGCAGTGGGTGCTCTCAACTGCTGAGCCACTTCTCCCACCCTGTCCCTAGGGAGTTCTGTCTGCTCCATCTATAGCTGTCTTCGCAGTACTTAGACTAGAGCCCGTCACATGTTAGGTGCTCCGTAAGTGCGTGTTGAATTGGTGAAGCGCTGCCTGGGATGATTTGGAAGGAGAGGATGGACTTTGGAGCTCAGAACCTTATCGTGTAGTTTTACATCTGCACTGAGAATGGGCTAAGCTTTTAATCTTATTATTTAAGGTACGTATAAGTGCATCTTCCTCAAGCTGACATGATTTGCCTTGTAGGACTAACAAAACACCAAGGCACCAGCACTTGGGGAGGCAGAGGCAGGAGGATCATTGTGAGTTCGAGGTAAGCCCTGTCTACAAAGCAAGTCCAGGGCAGGCAAGGCTACAAGGAGAAACCTTGTCCTGACACACACACACACACACACACACACACACACACACACACACACACACACACACACACACCTAGGGTAACGCTTCTCAAAGCATCAACTACAGCCAACTGAGTAAGAGTCATCTTCAAAGAACTAAGGTGTCTGGAACCTGTGAGAGGCCGCCCATGCTGCTCCTGGTAGAGGAGCTTAGCATGTCCTTGTGGAGAACTCATAGTAAGTTGGGGCCTTGTGTTCTTTGAGTGTCCTGTGTGTCAAAGGGGGGTTGGCTTTTCCTAGAAGAAGTGAGTTGAACTTGCTCTTTACAGCTGTGCTTTGCTGACTGTCAGAGGCTGGAGTGACAGGCGAGATGGGAGCAGCTGTGATTAAGCAGTGCTGCTGAAGATGTCCCTATAAAGAATCCCCTCCAGATGTGCGTGGATTATAGCTCTTGATGGCGTAAGGGAGGGAAGCACTGGCAAAATGAGCTGAGCTGTGTGCACTGTCGCGGGAACCAGTTGTGTGGGGTTAGAAACATGTCATCAGTATTCAATGGCTCCCCTATATGGCATCTGACAGCTCCTCAAGTGACTGTGTGTGGCACTCTATGCGTGTGGGTGGTATTTTTTTCCCTTCTCACACAAGTATATATATGCCATTTGCTGTCTTCTCCTTTTGTTATGTTCTTAACCATCAATTTAAAGAGAAGGAACGAGACATGAAACGATCCTCACTTGGTCAAGCACTGCATTTTCTGAATCGACTTTGAATTCAGCTCGAGTGACACAAAATTAGAGAAATTTTGCCTACAATCACAAATTCAAAAAAATGTCACAAAATCTACTGTTCCTCTACTGTTTCATTCTCATAGATGGGAGCCAACGTTAGATTTTTTAAAAATATATCTCTTTTGAATTGTACTCCCAAAGGCAGGTAACAGTTTTCACATAGTAAAGAAATACTCCATGAGCTTCTGCATTCTGTCTTGCTCCAACAACTGTGTGGTTATGCCTCCCTTCTATCACTGAGGGAAACTCTTGGTGGCTGGTGTGTACAGTGGGCCTCTCTTCAACAACCAAGATGAGGGGAAAAGTCACAAGGGCAAACTGTAGACCCCAGGGCACACATGGTTTATGGATGCCAAACTCACAGTAGTTCTTTAGTCAAGGAAAATGTTGCCTCTACAAGCTGAAGTGGGCTGGCCCCAGCAATAACTCACTGATGTGGCATTTATTTGGCTGATAACCAAAGGTCTTGCTGAACTGGCAGTACACGGGGTTGATCTTGATGGAAGAATGAATTATAATTCCTCCAGTTTGCAGGAACATTGTTTCAGTTTTCTACTATTCAGGGTGACCTGCCAAACTCCCTCAAAGCTCTGTGTTTCAACTTTTTCTTGTGACTTTGAAATTGACATGGTGCTTCCCCCCCCACTCCCCTCCCCGCAGCCCATATCCTAGAAGATTTTTTTCTGTAGGTTGTAGTATGGCTTCCATATAGTAGAGCAGGTGACAAAACCATCCTGCAAGAGTCTGTCTCATGATATAACTGATGTAAGTTGCCTTAGTGGAACCTCTGTGTGCCTCACGTAGCGTGCTGCTCACTGCTGCCTGAGAGCGAATCACCCAGGCCCTGATGGCAAAGCCTAAAGACTGCTATGCTTGTGGCTGGGGTCGTGGGTCTCAGGGGGGAACTAGAAGGCAGAGTTCTTTGTAAATACTAGTTTCCAGTTCTTTTTATTTTCCTTCCAAACTGGAAATGCCCATTGGCTTTCAATCATCTTTGTGGCTCAAGCTTAAACTTTATTTATAGTCCATGCAGAATCTTCATTGCACAGATGAGTGAAGACATGGGCTTTTCTGTGAAGGGAAAACTTGTCATGTCAGGCTTAAGCCAACAGAGAACGTTTCTTTTCTTCCAAGGCTCTTGTACTTTTCCTTATACAGCCTGTGGATTTCCAGCAGCTTGTAGGGAGACAACCTAGAGCAGTAAAGTCATCCTTCAAATGCAAGGATTTGGTGCTGGTTGAAGACGTGATAAGACCTGGACACTGTGTCTCTTGGGTTCCTTTGCCCTCACTGTCACAGCGTACCAGTATGTGAACTTTAAAGCTGAGCCAGACAGAAGTAAGCAAGAAGACTGCAGAGTCTGGTGGGGGACACCCTCTCTGCTTCATACCTCCTCAGCTGAGGCTATCACCTTTCCTTCCTTCCCCCTCCAGTCCTGAACTTCTCGGGGTTGTTTAAAGTTACTTTCTGCCACTCACATTGGTTTCTGATGTCCTCGACCCAGTGTGGGCCAATTTCTGTCTCCACTTTGTAAAATGGCTCCCACTTGAGTTCAGTGACGACCCAGTTGCCAATCCAGTGAATGTGTGAACACATTTACCATAGGCGAGTGCCTGCGCTTTGCTTCCATCTCGTTCTTAAACATCCTTGGGTCCCATGGCCCTCTGACCTCACTGCCCTCCTATTTCACAAGACTTTCATGTTGCTATTCCCCACGGGTTTCTGCTTCTTTCTCTCTTCATTCTCCGTCTTCTGCACATGCAGTTCCAAATGCTTTCTGCTGAGCTCTGGACTCAGATTTTTCAACTGCCTTGTAGAATTTTCATGTCAGCATAGTAGGTGAAAAAATTCAGCACCCCTATTGTCCTCCAAAAACCAGTCCTCTGTCTTGTATTTCTGACATGCTCAGTAGTCCATATGATGGTTTGAACATGTGGTGTCCCTGATGGCTCATGTGTGAAAGGCTCGGTCCCTAGATGGTGGTGCTGTCGGGAAATGTGTAGCTCTAACCCATCCATGGGTTCATATAGAGTGGGCTAGGAGGAGGTGGCCCTGGCTGCAGGCTGTAGATCACTGGAGTCATGACTCTAGGCTGTTAGGAGGACGGCCTGGTTGCAGCAAATATGTCACCTGAGTCATGACTCTGAAGGGTGTATCTTGTGCCTGGCCTTTCCCTTCCTTCCATCTTTACTTCCTGACTTCCACGTACTGAGAGTGTCTCCTCTACCACCCATCCATCCTCCTCCCTGCTTTGCCACTGCTCTCAAAGACATGGAGCTAGCCCGCTGTAGAGCAAGTCGTCCAGAACTGTGAGCCATGAAGCAAATGTTTCGCTTTAGGTTGATCCGTCCCAGATGTTTGCCATACAGTACCATGTGCCTGAACTCCTGGGTCAGAGGTTCAGAAGTCCCGTGCGAATCCCACTCACAGGGTTTTCACCACATTCTCTTGGTTTTGCCTCTTGACTGATCTTCCAGCACATGTGCCCATTTTCTACTGTAGTTCAGCTACTTCTGTGTTTTGCTTGGTTGTTGGCTGAGATCGCATCATCATGAACTGTAGCCCTGGGTAACCTTGAACTTGTGTCAGTTCTTGTCACTCACTCTCCTGACTGTTGAGATCACAGCACATCTTAGTACACAGAACATAGCTGCTGCCAATGGTCATTTAATCCTGTTTTTTAAACTTCCAGCATATATTTCACCTTATAGCTCATTTTATACACCACCACAATTTTCAAACTAGGTGTAATGACTCAGACCTGTACCACAGGGAGTTGGGGAGGGCAGCTATGAGATTGAGGCTGGCCGGGCTTACGCAGTAAGATGCAAAAACAAATTCCTACGTAATTATCTTTAAAGAATGTTACCTTAATTTTTCTGTTTATGATTCTTCCATAGGCCTCCGTGATCCTCAGGATAAAGGAGGAACATATTACTGTGCCTTTTGTGTGCTCTGTGTTTTTCTACTTGCCTTATAAGTCTTAGCTCCTTTACCATGCCAGGCTGGTTAGTCAGCATGGGTGGCTAGCATTACAGGAGAGGGTTTCTGAAAGATAAATTTGGCTCTCTTTTTTTCTCTCTCCACTCTCCCTCTCTCTTATGCCTTTCACTATGGGGTGACACAACCTAGAACCCCCTACCAAGGGGCTGGAGAGATGGCTCAGAGGTTAAGAGCACTGATTGCTCTTCCAGAGGTCCTGAGTTCAATTCCCAGCAACCACATGGTGGCTCACAACCATCTATAACGTGATCTGATGCCCTCTTCTGACCTACAGGTATTCATGCAGGCAGAGCACTGTATACATAATAATAAATAAATCTTCAAAAGAAAAAAGAAAAAGAAACCCTTACCAAAAAGGGATTTTATTAGTCTTGGGCTCCCCAGTGTCCAGGACTGCAAGAAATACCTCTCTGGGGGTGGGGTTGGTTTTAGTTTTTAATCTTCCTAGGCTCATATTTCTGCTGGAGCAGAACAGTACAGACTATCAAAGTGTCCACAAGAGAGATAGATGATGCTGCTAAACATGGGAGGTAGACGAAGGTTAGCTGGAACCACGCGCCAATGCATCCCAAAGGTGAGCTGTTGAGTGATGGCTGCTTAGTGAGGGTGGGGATTATAAGGCAGCTGTGGTGCAAGATGCGACTGTCCAGCCCAAGCCTAGATTTGGTTGGTCAAACACTAGTACAACTGGTTCCTGCCAGCGATCTTCTTCAGTGAAGAAGGCTGTAAGTCATCTTTTGTGGATGAGGTTAAACTGTCAGAATTCAAAGGAGGGCTCTTGAAGATGAAGGATCTTCAACCGAGATACCATGGGGCCTGCAAAATTAGCCAAGGGACATGTAAAACTATCTCTGGAGAGCAGTAGACCAGAGCTCTGTTGAGGGTAGAAAGTGTTGCTTTTTGGTGGTCCAGCTTCCATGATTAAGTTTAGTTATTGTTTTTTAAATGTGCTTGGGGGAGAGAGCATAGGAAAATCAATTACCGTCTACAATAAATCTGTGGTGAGGGATAGTAGCCTGGCATTAGTGGCTACTATAGATTTATCTCCCAGTGGCACATTATTATTTTGAATTTTATAAAAAAAGGAGGAATATAGAATTCAAATTAAGACTTTAAAAAATGATGTGTAATTCAGCCCAATTTTAAAACTGCATAAATAAAATCAAGGTTTTTATTTTCATGGATATAGCAATGTATACTCAATTTTTATTTTAAAGGAAATGTGCAAGGGTAAAACTTGTTCCAGAAATTTGTCTCTTACCTAGGAGGCAGGTGCATGGAAGACCAGGAATGTACAAATAAATAGTAATAGTATAACACAGATTTCAAATTTTCTGAGTGTCACATTAACAATGTGAAGTTTTCCACTGACTGATATTTGAATGTCACACCCCCAACAAACCTGTAATTAAAGTTATTTTGGCATTTTCAAATCAAATCCTTGCTTTTGGGGGGTGGGCGGGTTATAATTCCACCTTCAAAATGAGCTTCCAGATAAAATTTGACATAAAATACAAAGTGTTATCCAGGAGACAGTTCCCCTCCACCTTCCAGCGTGAGGTTGAAGTGTTTTAAGTTTATAGCAGCACGTTTAAGGTGCAAGCCGACCTGGATTGTTTGCAGTACAATTGGTACACACAGGGCCATTGTGATCCCAAAGAGGCTATCCCAGGGGACAGCAGTAGCAACATTTCCTGCCTTCTGTCCTATTAGGAAGAATATTGACTGCTTGATACTCTTTGAGAGAGGCAGCACTTGCCTGGTGATTTTCTTGCAGGAGAAAGAATCCTGGCAGGTCGTGGCCCAGCAGTAAAAAGCATAAGGAAAAATGAGAGCATCAAACCCAGAAAACAAAACTGCCAGCCTGCCAATGAGCCATCAGTCACCTCTTCTTTTGTGTGCCGTCTCCTCCTTGTAATTTTCTGAGCACAGACGCTTTGCGTGGAATTCTCCCGGTCCTCCTTGCCCCTCATGCGGATGTGCCTAAGCGTGAGTGTCTGGGACATGAGGGGGAACGAAGCACTACCAGGGTCATCTTCTGCCTCCCCTCCCCCTCCAGCTCAGTGTGGGAGCACGGGGGGGTAGGGTGGGGGTGGGCTTTAGATGTTTCTTAACGAGGGGCTAAATTCTCCACTGGCATTTAGAAAGTAAAAGGAGAGTGCTTGGGGGAAGGTCTTGTGCTGGGGGAGGGGTCATGAAAAGGCCATTCAATTCTTGCAGGAAGGTCACAGGGGCAGTGGGAGGATCAGGGAAGAATGCCATCCTTTAGGTTTTAGGCACATTTGAGGAAAGAAGACTTTAGTATAATCTTCCTTGTGCAACAAATTCTGCAAAATGCCTGCCAAGGTACCATCCCGGTAGGTCTAGGGTGGTGTGGGTACCACAATCATTTATTCGCTTTACAATGGCCTTTCCTAAGACCCCAGAGTACTTTATACTCCCAAAGATTTTGCACTTCCTTCACAGGGCCAACTTCTTTCTCTCTTTCTTTCTGAAACTTAGGTGCATCTGAATTTCCAGGTGAAATAACAGCGTTCAAACCTTAACTACAGCGCAGGGGTTTTTAAAGCCCCCCCCCCTTGATGGTAACACGTAAATATGGAAGGAAAAGAGCTCCTCCTCCGTCAGGCACCACCGTTGAGTTAAACATCACATTTCATGATAAGCCTTGATAGCAAATTAGAGGTTTCGCCTTTCCCGGGTCAGCTGGCCGTAAGACGTCGTCGTAGGCAAGTGGCCTGGCTTTGCTTTGTTTCTCCTCCCTTAACACAGGGCCCTTAAGGGTTTGGAGCAATGTATGTTTAATACTGTCAGTAAACGGCTTCCTCAGAATCCAGAGCAGCAATAAACAGGAGCTGTTAAAGTGTGAAAAGCAGCCAGCTAGCAAAGGTTAATCGCAAGCTGCCCACTAATGACCCCTACAGCCCTCGGTTTAAACCCAACAGCACTTGTAAAGGCCAATCAGGTGAATAATTTCCTGTCTGAGGTAGCCTTTATGGTTCAGAATAAAAGCTGAGTTCATTTTGAATGGAGAGGCTCCTAGCGGGGGCGGAGGTTACTATTATTAAGCTGATCTAAACACCTGGGTTCCCCACTGGACCCCCCATTACAATTCCTCCATTATGTCTAAATATTTCAATCATTACACTGGCATTGTGGATTAGCACATTACTAAAGTTGATGGGAACTGGGAGACAGGAGCAGCAAAGACTCCTTCTTCAAGGTGATTACGTCAGGTGCGGAGGCTGCCAGGCACCGGAAGGATTCCAAGGCTCAGCGCTCTCCCTCCGCAGCTCCCTGACCCCATCCTACCTCCAGGAAGACCACATGTAAAGCCATTCAGACTAAGAACACTTTACTATTTTAAAAGCCCTTAGAGGAGAAGATGCCGTGGCTTGCTCTGGTAACTCATTGCACCGTTTGTTTTTTTGTTTGTTTTTTGTTTTGTTTTTGTTTTTGTTTTTTTTTACAGCTTCACAGTCAACCACTGGGTTTCCCAGATAAAGTGCTAAAGTCATTTCTGCTTCCGCTTAGATCCACTTTCCCTGCCTGGCTTTGGGTGGCTGTATTTTGCTGATCCTTCCATGTTTTATTATATGCTTGGTTAACCATTACTCTTGGTCCAATAAAATTGCTAACGTCTTTGAAGGTTTTATTTCTACGTCCAGTTTGCAGATCTGAACCTATTGGGGTGAGGTGCATGGACGAAGACTCGTATAAGAAAACAATGATACATTTAGGATCACGGCAGGGACAGGAGTTAAAAGCAGTAATAAGCTTTCCATTTTTCAATGGAAGCTACAATTTGGGTGGTCCTTTGGGGACATGGGTCGGTTTGTGCCTGATGGCTCCACTTACCTTGTTAGCGTGCTTACTTTCTATCACCTTGTACTATGTGCATATTTCTTGTTTTCTAATAATTGTATTATAAGACATAATACAAACAGACCAACAGACAAAACAAAAACCCAAAACCAATAAATAAATAAATAAATAATTACAACTTTCACCTCAAGGGGAAAAGGGAGTTTATTTGGGTACCCCCCCCCCCAAATTCCATGTGCCAATGTAGAAAAGAGTTTCATGAAGTTTTATAGTCTTACAGAACAGAGGCAGTCATAAATCAAGGCAAGTTTATCATACGTCGGTGGGTACATCGGAGAGGTGACTACAGTAAGACAGGGGATCTTTTCTATAGGCTTTAGATGTTATCTGATGACATTCTTCACTTTGGGGGTGGTGGAAGGTAGTGGTCTAATAAATTAATCAGCTCCAAAAGGCTTTTGTCTGTTCATCACAGGGTGGTAATTCTGACACAGAGGTGGGCAAGGACTGGCCAACCGTGGGTCTAAAACTAGCCTAGATGAGGCAATTAGGATCGGAACCTTCAACATTTCAATCTCGCTGCATCCCTGTAGTTGCATTGAATCAGCTCTCATCCACGGCCCCACGAGGAGCGGCAAGCACCGCAGAAGAGTCACAAGGGAAGCGGATGTGGGCTCTCATGGTTCCTTCCTGTGACAACTCGAGCTTCTCAGGCCTGCTGTGTAGCAGAGGGGCTAACCTCAAACTTCTGGCTCTTCCTCTGCTTCCCAAGTGCTGGAATTAAGTGCGATGCTCTTCCTCCTCGATGGCTGTAGGGAAGGTGTGGGCATTCTTGTGCCTGCCGGGTAGTGGGCGTCCAGCAGGTCTTGGTTTGAGTCCCTTCCTTCTTGTTGGCAACCCTGAAATTAGCACAGGGACGCGGTTAAGGAGCCTCGGGAGGCATTCAGATTTAGCCCTGTGGATTATCTGTTCCAAGGAGCACAGCACTTTACCTTAACACTAGCTTAAGCAAGAGAGGAAGGGGTTTTCTGTCTCACCGGGTCAGCCAGCCGGTAGGTAGCAAAGGCCAAGTCAGTGAGGCTGCTCCCAGCTCTCACGGACGACTGCAGATGACGACTCCGCTGGCAATAGAATGACACGCTTCTTTCTTCTCGGTCCCTCTCCCAGGTTCCTGGCTTGTTTCTGTTGGAGCTTGGTCACAGTGTGCTTTCACGGTTCCTATCTTTACCACTAGGAAAGGGGCTAGTCACCCCTGAGCTCCAGTTGGCTTGTGTTAGAGGATCCTGACAGCAGGGTTTGGAATATGCCAAATGAGTCGCCATATGTGTTCCCAGGGCTGACGGCAGAGGCTGGAAGTTGGGAGAAAGAATGTTGGATGTCACTTTTTATTAAAGGTAACGGGGATGCAGTGGTGGCTCTGTTCTCCAGGAGCAGAGGTGTAGTCACGGTGTGACCCAGAATGGCCAAGCCTGGTGGTGTCACTCACTTGGGACTTGGGTAAGCCTTGCTTGAAAAAACGACCATGCTGGCTGATTTCCATCCCTGCACTTCCTCCAAAGCTGCTGAGGACACAGACTCAGAGAAGCCACCTCTCTCTGGCTACCCCTTTCCAGGCTGTATCTGGACTCAATCCCACTGTGAATGGAGCCCCTCCCTCCTTTGCAATTGCTGTATCCTACAGGGCCAATTTGTCTTCTGTGGGACCAAATAGCTGACCTGATAATGATTCTGCCTTAGTTCCTCTATAAATTATAAGGTGCATTTGCTTGGATGATGCTAATACGGCAATGAGAAGAAGTGAGCTTTAAAAAAATTAAAGACAGGTTCTGTAGTTAATATAAAAATATCTATTAATGTTTACCATACAATTAGTCAATAATTATTATGGCGGTATTATCTAATCCGCTCTCATAACCAAATAAGACAGACACCTGTTGTATTTTAGAATCAACTTTATTTTACTCGGGGCTAGGCAAATATTAACCCTCTAAACTACCATCCATTATTTTCCAGGCTCCATCCCAAGCCATCTGCTTTAATCATTTCTCTCTGGGCCCACCCACAATCCCCAAATACTTGCTTATATTGTTTATCTGGGCCACTTCTTTCCACACGGGACTGCAGAGCTCCTTCTTCTGGCCCGTGGTTCTCTCCTATCCCGTGGCAAATCTGCCCCTTCTCTCTTCACTCGTGGAAGCCTGAGAAGTTTGGCCATGCCTCCTCACTCTGCCCTGCCCAGGTGCGTTGGCTTTTATTCAGTCAAACAGGGATAACTTGGAAGCGAGGATTAGAACCATCATTTTGGGGTCCATGAGTCTGCTCTTTAAAGACAGTAAGCTGACCTCAAGGGGGACAATAATTAGCAATCAAATACAAAGTGCCAGACCGCGCCCGGACAGGCAGGTGTATTGCAACAGCTTCCTGAAGATGCTGTGTCCATCCAGTGCGCCTCCACTTTCACCTACTAACTTGCAGGGTGGTGGGCGGAGCTTCTGGCTGGCCAGCGAGAGAGGGGAAAGGTTTATGTGGAAATACCTCAAGACGGCACAGTTGTGTGCTTATAGCTGGAACTGAGGCTGTGACAAAAGCTTTCTACACGTCAGTGCATGCCCTGGCCTCAGTCTCCCTGATCCGTGACAGCTTATATCTCTTCTCTGTGGTTGGAGCCCTGGACTCTGTGACAGGAGGTATGTGAAATCAAAGGGAAAAAAATGGAGTTATGTGAATTTTAAAAATATCCCGTACTAGGAGCAGAAAAGGAATTGAGTTGGATGTTTTCTTGAACCATAGAGTAGAGGCTTCATCCCAGCTCTTGAAGATGCTGCTGGTCCCTGTGTCGTGCTGCCCCTGCATGTGCATTTCCATCCCTTGTCGGGGGACTGTCTTGTAGCGCAACATCATTTATGTGCCAAGTCCCATAAGTGCCTTTTAGACGCCTGCTGTGCGGTGGGCACAGTCTTCGAAACAGTGGGTCCTTAGATGAAAAGGACAGTTTTGCCATCAAGTTTCTCATATTCCAGCGAGTAAGAAGACAGGTAGTTGGATGACCAAACTGACAATTGCAGGTCGTGCGGAAGCAGATGTTGTGTCAGAAAACCGACGGCTGTGGCAGGGATGAGACGTGGTACAGGGACGTTCTGTCTGGGGAGATTCTTGCACACCCTTCCTGAGTCTTACTCCTCCGCACATCGCTATGATAGATGACCAGATCTGTGAGCCAGCAGCTTTTCCCTGATGACAGGAGCTCACGGTGAAAACCCCAGGCAGGGGTATCCCTGATGTATCCCTAGCTGACCTGGAACTCACAGTAGCCAAGGATGACCTTAGACTTCCCTGCCTCTATTTCCCAAGTGCTGGGATCACAGGCCTGAGTCACCCAGGGAGTCCACATGGCTGGTAGCATACTATCCTCTTACCTTTCTGGGGGAAATTCCTCTCCAGCTCATAGAAGACTGGTTTAAGTTCTTGCACCAACAGAATGCACAGTAAACAGGGGTCTTGAAAACTGTACTTGGCCCTTAAGACTTTTCACCATGATTGGACTTATTTTTACTCCTTTAACCCTTCTAGCAGCCTGGAATGACCTTGAGAAGGCTTTGCTATTCGATTTACAACCAAGGACAATGAAGCTGTAGAGTTTGAATATCACCACTAGTGTAGGCACAGCTGGCTTGCACTTGGGGTGGCTCCTTTACAGTTCAACCTTCTCTCTCTCAGAGAGAAAATGGAGGATTTGCATGGGTGTAAACACTGGGACCCTCCCTGTCCCTACTCTTGTCCTATTCCCCTTTACCACCACGGGCCCTGTACTGGATTAAAAAAATCTATAGAACACTTCCTGCCACACAATGAGGTAGGCTGGTATATAAAAAATATACAAGGCAGCATCTTCCCGGGGCTAGGAGGGATGGCAGGGAGCACCCTCATATCCTTGGTCAGATGTTGTTTTAGTAGAAGAAAGAGTAAAATTTGTTCTGCAGACCCAATGCACTTTATAGAAATCAAAGACAAGGACCTTGGAGCTACCTCCAACAGGCCTTGGAGACCTGACAGTGGTACAAATATTACCGTAGTGTGCTCACACAGTCCAGCTTAACTGACAGACAGAAGCGATGTGCTGTGGAACCTGTGTTCTGAGCGGTGGCTCCTAAGCACTGGAGGTGAGCCACACAAGTCCGTAGATGAGCCTTGGTCTCACCTCCAGTGGCTGTGTCCCAAGGAGCTTTGTAACAAAAGCTGCCTTGTCTCTCTGTCGAGTTTGCCTCCTCTCAAGCCTGTCTCTGGTACTCTGCTAGGGAATTCTAAATTCATCATTCTCCGTGAACAAAAAGACCCTTCATGTGATTTGAACAGCACACAAGGCTCTCAATGTCTACATCTCAACATCTTGAGAAAATATGACCCTGTTCTTTTCTTGAGAATGTGCTGGATACTGTTTACTATTTTTTTTTTTGTTCTGAGAAAGATATAGAGAAAAGAAATGTATGACAAGTGCGAACTTAATTGGTCTTTGACTGTGACCTGAGGTTAGACAGAGGTTGGCGTAGAAGCATTTCACAGATAAGAGGAACAATACATACATGGAAAGCTCTCCAGAAACGACCCCTCTCAGAAAGGCCAATGAAAGTACAAATAAGTTAAGAATATGGAATGGATCACATGTGCTAAAAGGAAGATAAAACAGTAAATATTAGACACGGTAAACTTTAGGAACTGGATTATTCCCTAGGAATGTGGTAGCTTCCCCCCACTCCTCTCCCCTCCATGTTCCCCCTTAGTATGGGTATGGGCACAAAGCTTAGCTTCTGACACCATCCCCCAAACTCCATCTACCTTGGTTTTGGAGACAGGATCTTTGACTGGCCAATCCACCAGATCCACCTGTCCTTGTCCCGCCAGGGATGGAATTTTAAGTGCACACAACCACACTGGGCTTCTGATGTGAGTTCTGAGAACCGCACTCAGGTACTCACACTCTCAGGGCAAGAACTGCCTCCTCAGCATCCCTCACCCCCGGATCATTCTCTGGCTAGGTGGGCACAGCTCTGCTGACATTGTTGGGGTCCTCTGTACATGGCTGTTCTGCGTGCATCACACTACATGATAGTAAGTTGTTATTAGCTCTTCTGCACAGGAGTACTGCCAAGAGTGTCCTCACTGAGCCTTCCACGCTGTATTAACTTGCCCAGTGCAAAGCAGGAGCTCAGTAAACAGTTGTGGCGTTAATGACCAAGTGGTTAAGGGAACCTTTGCATCTTAGAGTCAAAATGCATATCATTTTATTAATTATGCTGAGATATTTTAAAGTAAAATTTATTCAACCTTGTGTTGAAAATTCAGGTATGTCTGTTTCTGATGATGAAGTCAAGTCCAGTAACTCAGAGAAATTCTTTAACTAGTGCCTTAAAAGTTGAGTAAGGCTATGAACTGGTTACCCCAGGTGTGTGACGAACTGTAAACAAGTGAAAAGGCGATGAACTAATGTGAAACAATTTGGAAAAAAACCCATGCAGTGGGAGCTTGGAGGACAGACAGAAACTGACTAGAGGGTAGAAAGGAGGGACCATGGTTTCCCGTGCTCTACTACCCAAGAAAATTCACTTTTGCTGCTAGCACTGACTCTGTGTGTGATGATGGCAGGTTGGACGAGCTGGGATGCACTGTGAAAATCCCTTCTGGTTCTGAGGTGATGAGGGAGCTGTTAGGTGTGTCCTCCTGGGGTTGTGACTACCTGGTGGGGAAGGGCCACTGTGAACAAAGTATCTGGTCTGTCTTGACTGCTCTTGGCCACTTTGGGATTTCTGAGCCTGAGCTGACAGCTCTGCAACTGTCTAATGTAGAAGGGCTGTCTCTCTTGTGTATTGTATGGACGCAACACATGTCAACTAAAAGACCTATGGCCTATAGCTTAGGCAGGAAGTAGATGGGGGAAATTCAGCAGGCAGAAAGGGATTCTGGAAGAGAGCCAGGCGCTCAAGATTCAGTCGCCAAGATGCGAAGAGGATGGATGCATGGTACCTGAACTCAGGTAACCAGCCACATGGCAGAATTTAGATTAGCACAATGGATTATTTCATGCTATGACTAGTCGTAGAAGAGTCTAGCTATATGGCCTAAATATTAGTATAATATGTAGTGAGTCTCATGAGTTGTTATTTCCGGGGAGCTAAAGAAGCAGGAGGAAAAATCACCGGGAACATAATGACACCCTACTATAGTCCAAGGGCTTGAAGAACTCAAAGGCCCAGAGAGACCAAGTGGTTTCCCGATGGCCTTTGTGAGAGGTGACCCTGGGAGCTGGGACTCCAGCTTAAGGGCTTCCTATTCCCGTTAGTGAAGACTTCACAAGGAGTCTGGCCTCATTCTACAAGGGAGGAAAGCTTGGTCCTCTCTTGGAAGAACTGCTCAGTGGGAAGCTGTGAAGAGCGCCTGGTCTTTCTTCCTCCACAAGGCACTTGCAGAGAACCCCGCCCAACTCCGGTAACAACTGCACTCCAGTTCCTACAGTGTCAATCTTTATTTTGTATTTTACTTGAAGCTTGCAAGCATCTTCCATGACATATATTTCACTGGTGCAGATGATTTTTCCAGTGTTTCTGGCCTGGATTCCCTTTTGAACTCTATTTTTAATCCAAATTTATATGCTTTGTAAAAAAAAAAAAAAAAGTATAACTTCTCCCATACTGCACACTCTCCGATTGTTAAAATCCTCCTGGAAAACAGACAAGTAGGGAGGCGTGCTGTTTTTGCACGCCCACTCCTGAACTCCCACCTTCCTCTCGGAGCTTCATTTATGTTTTCATCCCCTAAGCAGTGGTGGTTTAGTTTTCTTCTCTCACAAATTTGTAAATTTGGCTTTCTTGTTTTGCTAAGTAAATTTTTAAATTGCTTCCATAGATCCAGTTGAGAAAAAATGTTTGTATTTCAAAGAGTGCCTAACTTTTAATTTCTCAGAGAGCTGTTTGGAACTTTGGTGTGGGGGGTGGTAGTGGTGTAAAAGCCAAGGCCATTCAAACTCTTGTTTCTGGGGCTGGAGAGATGGCTCAAGGATTAAGAACACCGACTGCTCTTCTAGAGGTCCTGGGTTCAATTCCCAGCAACCACATGGTGGCTCACAACCATCTATAATGTGATCTGATGCTCTCAGATGTATACACAGGCAGAGCACTGTATACAAAATAATAAACAAATCTTTAAACAAACAAACAAACTCTTGTTTCTGCCCTCCAAATTTCTGCTGGGGTTTCTAGGTAGAATTAATTGCAGAAAATTAGAGCAGGGGAAAGGTGAGGAGAGAGACGGACAGAGAGAGTCTGTTTCTAAGAGTTCAATGATGGAGCTTTATAAACATCTACAATTTTCTATGTCAATTGTTTCCTTTCCTTTTTTTTTTTTCCAAAGCAGACACCACGCCAAGCTTTGCATGATGTCCCTTTGAAAATAGACAGTCTAGGTCTCCTGAGCAGCTCAAGTCCCATCCTTCCCAAGGACACGTGTGCTTCTACCGTGTAGAGGCAAATACAGATGATAGGTCCACTGCTCAAAGACCAAAGGATCTCTAAATGGTGAGAGGATACACGTTCATTATACAAATAAAAACTTCTGTCAGTAAAATTCCTGTTGCGTGTGGCCTGACCTGAGGCACGGGTCTCTGTTTTTATTGTGTGTGCTTGCGTTTTGTTTTTGTAAACATGTAGAGCCTTGATGCCATAAGAGAAGAGGTCCGTGTGTATCCATGCATTTGTGCCAACTTAACAGAAAAATAAAACACAAAAACAAAAACTCACCTCATTTAGAGTTCTCCTACCCTTCGACTGGTTAAAACAACTTGTATAGGTAGGTGCCTTACTAAAGGAAGAACACAGGTTCACAAACTGTTCAAGAGAAAACTGGTCAGCTAGCTCCTTCTCAGCGCAGGTTCACAACTCTCTTAGGAACGAAGTTTAGGACAAACATCTAATTTTGACCAAAGGGACTTGAGTCATTAAAATCCCCCTGCTCTCTCTTCTCCTGTTCAGATCTGCAAGGTTGTTTAATTGAAGTCCTGCTTTGTGGGCACAGATGCACAAGGAGGAGCGTGAATCATCAGCCCCATTTGGTGTTTGGATGCTGTGTGTTCCTCATTATTATTCCCAGAATGTCCAGTGGACCTTATGCTCCTCCTCAGGAAAACTCAGAAGCATGAAGCAGTCAAAGAGTCCTTTCTTCTCCTCCCGCCCCCTCGCCCCCATCTTCGTTGAAACTTTGCCAGTATCAGATCTCACCCTGTCTGTGGTGCATTAAAATGAAGTGCCTCCCCCCTTTCCAGATCCCCCACCCTCAGCTCCCCTCTCCAACCCCACAGTTTCTTCCTAAGTGGGTAGCCTCTTTGGCTCGCTGTGGGTGAACTTCCCCCCAACACCCCCGCCCCTCCCGAGCGTGCTATTCTCTCTTCCATTTCTGCCCGGCTCCTTAGTGGTGGTTTTGGATTGGGGGGTGGGAGGGGGCGGGCTGTGGAGGGAAAGGGAACTGGCCTGAGTGCTGCGGGGAGCAGCTGCGGCCACTTACAAACTGAAGCGCCCAACTCCCCTCCAGACTAAGGGCGCTTCACATAATCCCCTCCTGCAATCCACAGGGTCACTGCAGAAACCCCAAGCGCTAGAGCTCAGCTTATTATTGTTGTTGCAATTATTGGGTTGTTTCCTTATGATAACAAGATCTTCAGAGGAGGGACCCGAGAAAGAATTATGTTTTTGTAAGATGAGCTGTCCTTCCCGAAGCAAGGCTTTCTGTGCTGCTCTCAGCCTGCCCTGCGGCCCCTCCTGTCCTTACTCCCTTGAAGGCCACTCAGGGGGTTGGACATGTGGAACTTCTGTATGGCTCTGCAGCCTTTTGTTGTCCTGTGGGCCTCATCCTCTTCTTAAGAAAGAGGCGGGTGGTTAGAGCGAGTGATGAAAATGGCTTTCTTGAACACACCAGCTTGTTTTCTCAAGGTTTGCATACGCCTCTGGTAATCACAGGACTGAAGGGGCCTTTTGTTTTTATTTTCCTTTTGGTGCACCCGTGAGTGCTATAGTCTACAGAACAATTACTTCATGGTTTTTAGGAAGAATGGGACAAGGATGAAGAGAATGGCCAGATACTTGTTTTTTAAATAGCATCAAGAATGCCTAGATAATTAGGGAAAATACTTTTATTGCTGATGTAAAGCAAACCTTGTGTTTTGAAGGTCAGAACACATCCAAATAAGCGACACCGATGTCTAATTTGAAGTTTCGATCTGCCAGTTTGAATGTTTACTTTTTTTTTTTTTTTTTAACAAAGTTCAACTCTTCCTGACTACTCTCAGGAGAGTTTATACTGCCTGCCGCTTTGTGTTTAAATAGCACATGTGTTATATGGACCTAGTTTTGAATGATAATTATTTGCAAGAGAAACTAAAGCTGCAAGAATATCACTACTATAAATGATAACGAGACTGATCTCAAAGATAAAGTCATGGTAAAAAGTAAACATAGGGGAAACACCTTTTAACAACCCGGTACTGCAGTGCAGTTGATGATGAGCACTGCGCATGAGCGCCATGCCACTACGTGCAGGAAGGTTGAAGAACAGTACAACAGTGCTTAAAGCAGTGGTTCTTCCTGCCAAACCGGTGAATGCTGGGTCCTCTCTACCTCCTGCATCAGTCCCACCAAGGCACATGGTGCCTCTTAAGGTACAGGTGATCCCAAGTTTACCATGGCTCAGTGCATGGTTCTAGAATGGCTATTTCAGGGTCTGATAGGATATATGAAATAAATATTCCCAGCAAATGATTTTTTTTTTTTTTGGTCTAGAGAATAAGTCTTATAGAGGAGTCCAAGTTCAAATGTAAGAGAAAAGGAGTTGCAAGGCCTACATAGCAAGCAATGATGGGGACCCAAAGTGACTTAGGAGAAAGAGCCCTAAGATCAACAACAGGGTAGGTGGGTATCCATGAAGAAAGTGTCCTCAGAGCGGAAGTGCATATGGATTTCTGCGTAGGGTCTGGCAATGGAAAGCAGTGGGTAAAATCAAAGTAGAGTTGAATAGAAGAATCCTCTTTAGCTCATGGGTGTGAGTGAGTCAGACCTTATGGAGACTACTGCTCAACTCACCTCCAGCCCTCCACCCAACACCCTGTCTCAACTCACCAACCTGCATCCACCCTGTTACATCCACAACACACTCCTCCCCAACCCCATCCTGACCACACCCCCATCCTGGCTCCACCCACCACCCCACTCCCACCCACACTACTCCACCTCCACCCACCATCAAGCCATCTAAGTTCTCAGAATCTGCCACATGCACCTTCCCCTTCACCAGGGTGTGTGTGTGGCAGGGAAAGGGGGTGGTGGTGGGGGGGGCTTCGGAGGAATGTGGGAGTGCTTCCCTAGGTTTGTAGTTTCTAAAGTTGATGCAGTTTGTTACAAATAAGTTTTAGAATCAGTACGCTTTTTACACTGGCCATTGAAGCTAATCTGACCACTTGCTTTAAGGACTCGGAAAGTTGTTTAGCAAACATCTACTGAGGCCTTCATAGGTGAAAGGCTCAGTGTGAGGAGCCAGGGGAGCGGGCAAAGCTGGCTGTAATGGTATCTGATGGACCCTCTGACAGGGTAAGGATCAAAACAGCAGCACACATGTGATTTCCTTAGCAGCTCTGCAGCTGGGAAAGCTGACAGCCTGTGGCCAAGTAGGAATTGCTTAAGGGAATGTGTGAAACGAGGGTTCTAGCGGAGAGAAAACGTATTCCAGGGAAACAAAAACAATCTCCGAAGACTTGGATGTGAGTGTGGTGAATTTTGAGAATTTAAGAGTGGCTGGAGGATGGTGGGTGGAGCCGGCAAGGTAGGTTGCAGTAGAAAGGTGGGTGGAGACAGCTTGGTGGGTGGAGGTTGACAGAGTTGGAAGGTAAAGAAAGACCTTAAAGGAGTTTAACTTGTTGCCTGCACAGGAAAGCTCAAGTAGGGTTTCAGGAGTCAAGGAAGAAAGATGGCATCGGGTAGACTCTGTGCCGCTGAACATAAGGAAGACGAAGGCAGGGAGTATGTTGTGTGGGAGATGTGTGGCTAGCCAGCACAGGCCTTAGGTTTATAATAGTCACTAGGGCCTGATTCTGAGTGTGTATGTGACCATCCATTAGCCTGGGTAGGGGAGAGAGCATGCAGAGGAGGGGTCAGGAAATGAGGGAACCTTGTTGCTTTTAATCAAAACCAGTACTTCTGTTTAATGGAGTGTGTGTGTGTGTGTGTGTGTGTGTGTGTGTGTGTGTGTGTGTGTGTGTATACAGGGACGTATACCTCCCGTGCAGGCCAGGCATACATGGAACCAGAGGCAGATATTGAATGCCTTTCATTGTCTGACTTATTAGGAGATAGTCACTCACCGAAGAGAAAGCTCACGCTTTGGGCTCTGCTGGCTTGCCAGTGTGCTCTTGAGATCAGCTTATCCTCAGCCTCAGTGCTGGGATTACGGCGTGTGCGCTCTCTTGCTGAGGGTTCAAACTCAGGGCCCTATCCTTGTCTAGAAAGAGTTCTTACTCACTGAGCTCTCACCCTGGCCCCAAAGACAGAAGGTTTTGAAATGTAATTGAACAACATTAAGCTTAGTGGACTTGGCTCTATTTCTGTTGCACTGTGTCCTGCCTGCTCGCCCCCTCTTTGGGCTTGTATCTTAGCTTGACAGTTAGCCAGGGAAATAGCCACTCCCACCCTCAGGTATGGGGAAGGTCCTGATGAAAAGGGATGCTGACAGAGTAGGAGCACTTGACGTGAGCTTCTTCATTTAACGTCATCCTCCAAACTCCATGGAATCTGTACACTGCCTGAGACTTGCAAAGGACAAAAGAGGCCATAACCTCGTAGAAACAGAATTTCCTGTGGTAGAAACTTTCTCTGGCAGAAACAGAATTTCAACCCATTGTTGACTCGAGACTTGGAAGGGGACCAGCCTGCTATACTTAAGAAAGCAGAGAATGGTTCAAGCACTGACTCTAGTGATGAACTGTAAAGAAATTAAATGTTTTAAAGGGAAACAACAAATAGAAATTATTTTTTTTTTTACAAGATTTCCTATTTCTTTCTTTCTCCAGTTTTTTCTTGGAATTGTGTTTCAAGGTAAAAGCTTGCTTAATTAATATTTGTGGCTACTCATTTTAACTTCAGCTTGGTTTTCCTGAGCACTCCAAACCACAAGGAAACACAAGCAGCACATTTTTTTTGGGGGGTGTATATTTGATATCAGTTAGCAGTTCCTGTTATTACACTTCACACTTAAGGGCAGCTTGCCCAAGGCACTTATTTTAAAAATCCAGGGTTGGATCTACAGGACTCTTTAGAAGTTATTGCTGTCCATTGGGAAAACACAGTTAGCAGAATGCCTGTCCCACCCCACTGTTGTAATGGTTTCGGGAGCTCGAGCTCGTCAGCCACTGAACTCACTTTATCCACCAGGAAGCCAAGGACCTGAGCAACCAAGCCACTTTCTTGTCTGAAGCCACAGTGTCATTCTGCATCAGGGCTTCAGGGCAGGATCCCCATCACGGAAGGACGCCTAGACCAGACAATGCAGTGTCTGGGAACCACGCTTTCAGTTCCCTGTGGTCTACCGAGGTAGGGAAATATTAAATGCAAAGTTCTAGAAGTTAACAATTCAGAACCTCAGATCAATTTCATGGTGGTGTACTGTTTTAAGGCTTTCATTCATTTTCTTATTATTGCCACGTCTTTCTGATCCTAGCTTATAAGAGGTAGGTGTGTATGTGTGTGTGTGTGTGGGGAATGATGAACAAAAGGTTTGCTACTATCTGGAGCCTCTAGGATCCCCTAAACAGAGGCAGTAGAACACAATCTGTTCTGGCCCATCTTCCAGGACTCTTAGTTTAACTCTAAGATTTAAAAGCAACCAGGTAATTTAGTTACAGTACTCGGTGATGGGAATTTCTTTTATACTACAATGAACATAGTCACATTGAGGGATAGGAGTTATTAAATAGAACAAGAGACTACAAAGGATTACCTTTTGAAGAAAGAAGAAAGCCCCTCTCTTCATGACATGCATTTTATATTCATATATGTTCTCTCTAAAAGAGACACTCAAGGCTCCCTGATGAACAGTAGTACAAATAAATTAATAACGCTGCTTATAATTATTTTGTTATATGTCACTGATGTAAGAAGCATACTGTTTGATTTTTCCACTGATAAACGATTTAAAATGGTCTAAATACTTGTTAATAGATGCTTTAATATAACCATGTTAGTGTTTATCTACAACATTCAAACTTTAAGCCAGTTTCAATAAGTAATGTTCTTGATTAGAAGTGTTCCACTCCAATGAATGCCAAGGAGGCCTTTGAAATGACGTGAACAGCCTGTTTTATCCCCCACGGTATGATGAACGCCAACACTTCATTCTGAAATGTGGGGTTGTCATTAGGTACAGAAGCTGATCCAGTCTTCTATTAGGCCCTCTCCAAACTCTGGGTGGTCTTGGCAACTATACCACATGAACTGCAGTATACAATAGAGTGGGTTAGTATTTTGTTTTGTTTTCTTTTAATTCTGAATCTTACAACTCCTGTTGGTTGAAATTGAGTAAAACAATAAAAGGCTACACTTATGTGCTGAAGCATAGTTCTATATGAGTTAAATAATAGAAATACTGCATAATTTTGCTTTGTCTTTTACATGTAGATTGGTTGTTTACTCAGCCAAAGGAGCTAAGCCTGCAGGGAGCATAAGCAGGAGATGATGCTGGTTGTCTGTGTGCTTGTGAAAGAAGATTCTGCCAGGAAAACAGTGCTAGCATCAGTTATACTGTTAGCTGTAGTTCTGATTGAACTAGCCCTTACTGAGTTGTGTTAGGATGATCTGGGAGAACAGCACACAGTTCCTATCAGTCCCATGTCCGTTGCTATGGCAATAGGATGTAGCTGTGCTTAGCTGTCCCAGAAGGAACAGGACCCTTTTCAAACTCTGGGCTTAAGGCTTGTTTATTCACACACACAAAAAAATACTTTTAAGTGCCCTAAATATAGTAAGCACCCACCCAAAAGTAGCTGTAGATTTGAATTTTCTAGGCTCAGAACAGAGGTGGGATGGCAAGCCTTCTAATATGGCTGTGTTTATTGAGTGGAAGCTGGTGATGTGTGTGGTTTTCATAGCTCAGGAAGAGAAAATGCCTCAGGAACTATTTTTAAATAGAAAGAAACTTTTAAAGAAATGTCATTTTAAAAAGAAAAAGTACTCCTTTTTAAAAAACTAACTTTGTGTAAATGCATTTAAGTGAAGATGTTTGATGAGGATGAGGATGATGATTGTGACGACAAATTTTCTGATGTGGAAACACAATCACAGGCAAAGCTGCCTCTCATTTCTGGTTTATGAGTGACAAGCCTATACAGAGTTTGGGGATATCCAAATGCGAAAATCTGTGAGCACAAAACGAAGTTAGGACTGCAAATATGTTGGCTTTCTCTCTGCTGTGAGTGACTCTTGCACTCCGCCAGCCCAGCTCTCTCTCCCTTCCCCTTTTTCTTTATGTCATTTTACACTGTTTCTTTTTTCACATCTTAAACCTGAATATGTGTTCCGTCCATCTTGTCCTTCTGTACCTCCAAAGTGCTTTGGCTTCTTCCTGGCTTAGCCTTAATAAGGAACATCAAGTTGCCTCCCTCCCCTTCCGTGTCCTCCCTCTGGCCCCTTCCTTGCTCCTCCTCCACCTCCCCTGGTCCACACTCCCTGTCCCCTTGGGTAGCCCCTGGGATGACACTGCTCATTGATGTGTCTGCCTCATTAGCACTGAGCCTTGGCTCAGTGGTGGGGGCAATCTGTCATGAGAAAACTCAAGAATACTCTCTATTTGCATGCTTCTGTGCCAGAATGCCACTTTTTCTCAGCTGTTCTTTGTGCAATTTCCCCTTGAGCATTCAACTTTCCCATGATGTCCTAGAAATCATATTATGGCTGTCCCAGCTCAGTTGAAATGGTCCCCATATTAGGCTTTCATACCAGCCTCCTTCCCCCAACAACTTCAGAGTTATTTGCAAACAGAGCAAATTAGTACATAAAAACCAGGTTTTGTCTCTTATTGTTTTGAAATGTAGGGCACATTAAATGAGCAATACTGCTTTGAAAGTACACGGGTACAGATTATAAGTGCAAATGTATATTTATTACACATGTCCCAAAGAGGCCACCACATTAATAAATACGAGGCAACCTCTGTTCCCTCCTCACTCACTGCTACAGCAGAGTACATTTTGTACCCACCACAGGAGTGGCACAGACTGGCTAGATGTGACACTAGGGGTTTTGGTTGCTTTGGGGGTGGGAGCTTCTCACAGAACTCCAGATCTGCTTTGTAACTTTTGGGGGAATACAATTTAATACACTAAAAAATTAATTCAGAACAGATAACTAACTGCTGATTAAATGATGATTTTTTTTTTTTTTTTTTTAATCAAACAAATGGCAGTTACAAACCTGGGATGCACAACCTGTTACCAAGCTGAACATACCCCTGAAAGTATAATGACATAATGTGCTTTTGGCACAGGTGACCATTCACTTTCCCAAAGAGAGCACGCCCATTGCGTTGCATTTGAACAACAATTTATTACACACACAAATTGTCTTTAGTCCTTTTCAAAGATGATGCTGTTTTTAGTGTCATCATATGCAAATCAAGAGTCTTTTGTTCCATGTATTTTTATCAGTCCTAATTTACAAACTGTAGGATTACATTGTTTATGAAATCACCTCTGGCCTCTTGGTCATATGTACTTGTTTAGGGTAAAATGATGACAACATTTTTAAAGTTATTTCGTTATAACTACTTAACACCTTAATTGATTTCATGATCATTTGGAGGGAAAAACTGAAGTTAGAATTGAAACAGGAAATAGCCACTTAAAGCTTACTGAACGCCAAAGAGAATTAAAATGACTTGAAGATAAGCCCTTGTATTAACCCCAGAGGGAAATAAAGTTCCTAAAATACCGAAATTTCATTGTGAGTTGCTCTCTCACAGGGTGATTAGAGTTACGCTGCTGCAGATTTCGTTAGTTATAATTGACTGATTTTTCTTCTGAGGCAGACAGCCCAGGTCTCCTGGCCCCACCACCCTCCTTCCAAGGCGGGCTCATCTCAAACCGTTGTCTAACCTTTCCCTTAATCTGCCTCCTCTTGAGCTGATGGGAACTGCTTTCGGTCCTCTTGTGGAGGTAGTGAAACAATCTTCTTATTCACTTGGTTCCTTCGGGCCAGCGACGTGAACCGACACAGAAGAAGCGAGCGCCCTGATTAATGGCTGCTAATTAGCAATGTTAATGACCAGGTGTCCAGGGCCAGGCAGTTCCTCTCAGCATGGAGCAGGCTCAACGAGGACCCTGCAAATCCTTGCCGCGACCCTTCTCCTCAGCTGGCAGTCGTAAGGAAACAGCTCAGTGTTCCCAGGAGAGGCCCAACAGGGAACCCAGGCCCGGACCCACGCCCCAACCTTCGGTCTAGTGGGTCTTCCATGAATTAAAATTAACATTTCTGTCCCCTCAAAACTGCTCAAAAGTAATGAAGTGAGGCAATACACTCAAACCCTCATTTGTGAGGAGATTTTTTTTTCCTTCCCTAAATGAAAGCAGTAGTTACTTTTCACAATTCCACATACATCTGTGCCCTAATCAGATATTAGCTCCTATGTATCTTTTCAGCCTGGGTCTTTTATTATTTCCGAATAACTCATAGGAGTGATGCTCCTTCTTTCTATTCAGCACAGGTGACTGAATGGCCACAGCTCACTGCGGCTGGAACCCTGCTCTGAAAAGTGAGGCCATCTTGAAAATCTTTTCCTGGTTAGAACTGCAAATGCTATTTTTTAGCTTTGCTATTGGAGTCAGAGAATTATTTTACCTTTGAATCAAATCAACAGAACAAAACCAAGAGCTCTATACAAAGACCCCGAAATTATTTTACTAATTAGAGTAGGCTCCTTTTTTTTTTTTTAACGCTGACTAGAAGGTTGAAAAGTGACAAGTCTTTGCAGATAATTAACCATTGACTGTGTTGCCAATTGGTGACAGACTGATTCTGTCTATGAGTTACACAATTGTTCATTTTCTCTACACTGCAAAATAACTTGTACTTCCTCCAAGGAACGAGAGAGAGGGGGGGAGAGAGAGAGAGAGAGAGAGAGAGAGAGAGAGAGATTGATTCAGAATGGAAGAAATATACTGAAATGAAAGAAAACATACCAAGTCATCTTTTAAAGATGCTTTTTGCATATCTAGTTCTATATCTGTATCTCTCAAGTTAGGATAGCATCTTGGTTGATTCACAAATCATGTAATGTGTTGTTAAAGGCACTGACTTGCCTTACATACTATTCTGTTCTGTTTATTTCAATTACTTTTTAAAGAATATATAATTTGTTGGGATAGAGCACCGTTATCAAAATTACAAACTATTCAAAGATGATAAAATACAACTGATAGGTTGAATCCAGAAGCAAGATTTTCAAAATTCTTGTGATATGGTCGCGGGAGAGGGGGGGCAGGCTATAATGCCCCATGGAGAAGGTGGAGGCAAAGATTGCAATTTTGAGGCTATCCTGGACTGCATAGTTAGATATTCCAAAAAACCAAAAACCTTGGAGATATAGTTCATTGGTAAAGTACTTGCCCAGCGTTCTCTAACATTGAACAATGGTGTGTGTGTGTGTGTGTGTGTGTGTGTGTGTGTGTGTGTGTGTGTGTAACACTAAATTGGTGGCAGCTAACAGGTCCAAGTGAAACTTGACAAGCATCGTGTCACAACTTTATTTCCAAGTGTGGGCAAGGCCAAGCAATATAACCTCATGAGCTACAAAAGAAGGCTTTTGTATCCACTGGAATAATATTATAATATTTTATATTTCTCCCCATAGTTAGCAAATTCTGTATAGTTTTGTCCTAGAAGGCACTGAAGAGCATCACCGCACACTCCACAGGCACTCGCCATGCACAACATGCTTAGGCCCACAGAGAACATAGCAAACCAGCAGATTGCTACATTACTGCTTATCTTCTATGCGGGAACTTTTCATAATGCCTCAGAAACTGCACTGGCCAGTGAATGATCTGGTGAGTGTGTGAGGTGCTCTGCAATCGCATATTAAGACAGCAACCGTTGAAGTAATAACTCTTCATTAGCCAAGAATGGGGTGATTGGAATGTCTACAGTAAAGTATTTTATGATCAGAGTTCCTAACCTGGAAGGACAGGCAGGAAACCCCTGTGGCTAGCCCTCCTACACAATGGACTGAGGTTTTGTTGAGGATTAGGCTATATCCCTCCCTGGGCACCTTACTCCTCTCTCTCTCTCTCTCTGTCTCTCTCTGTCTCTCTCTGTCTCTCTCTGTCTCTCTCTCTCTCTCTCTGTCTCTCTCTCTCTCTCTCTCTCTCTCTCTCTCTCTCTCTCTCTCTCTCTCTCTCGTCTTCATAGATCACAGAACAGTCATAAGTAGCCAAAGAAAAGAGTGTATCAAAAGCTCCACGGCCAATTAATCCATTATTATCAAATAAGGGGGTAATGGACAGGGTAAGTGTCCCACAGGGCAGGAAGTAGTATCTGGCCACCTGAGTACAGACATTCCCTAGAACCATGCCTGGCATATGACAAATGGGGACAGAGACCAGCCTTAGTATATTCAGTCAGGATTCCTGGAAACCCTATGGTCTGTTTCCTGCTTTTCATGTGCCTTCCCTTCTGTTTTGTCAAATTAATAGATCTAAAAGAGAACCCCCATCCCTCACATCCCCTCATCTCCCATTCCCCACCCCCCACCCCACCCCCATCCCCCCCCCTCCATCCCCCCCCCCCATCTCCCACCCCCCACCCCACCCCCTATCCCCCACCCCCCATCCCCCACCCCCCATCCCCCACCCCCATTCCCCAATCACCCACCCCCCATCCTCCACATCTCCTATTCCTCCCCAAACATGTTGACTCTTTGAGATTCATATTTTGGACTTACCCATCAGTCCATCTAAAATATTACTTACCTTTTCACGTTTTTAGTTTTATGGCTTAACAACCACGTAAATAAACATTTAGTGGTAGGAGAACCAATCAAATTTGCTGATAGTCAAAGTTAAGAAGTATGGAGTTTAGGAAAAACTGTAGCTGTTGCTGATTTTGCTGTTATTTTTTAACTTTGAAAGCACACATTTCCTCTAAAAAGTGAACAGTAATTAACAGAAAATAACAGCCCTCATCAGAAGATGTTTTGAAGCAATTAGGGAAAGAAGAAACAAGACCCTTTACAAAATGCCCCCTTCTTTTGTGTGCGCAGGGGCAGCTGTTCCTTGGCTCCTCGACTCACCTACCTCTGTTGTTTTGTTCAGGGGGCAGGGGCAGAGAGAGACCACTTTGGTAAATTCAGCCTGTTGTAAGAGTGAGTGAAGAAGGCAGGGCGGTGTTCGCTCGCCCTTTCCTTCATGCAGCCTTCCCTGTTCTATTAATCAGCCGGCTGAAAAGCCTATTTAAGCACCCGTCTACAATCCCATTGTCCACTGAGTCAAATAACATGGCTTCTATACTTTATGAGGTGTAGTTTAAGAGAAAGCAAGAATGGAAGTAAAACAGGCAACCAGTGAAACCCTGAGCATATCTGTGAAGCCAAAGAGATGAGAAATATTGATGCCATCAGTTAACAGGTACGGATCACTGTATGTTCACCCTGGGTTGGGGTGCCTCAAAAGTGAAGAGACTAAAGATACAAAAAAAAATGATTTGTTGTGGGTTTCTTTTTTTGGTAAATTACAGTTTCAAATTGAGAAATGAACGTTCATTTTTAAAATTCTGGATTTGGTTCATGGAGGCAAATGCATGGGCTCCAAAGAAAGATCGCATTCCTGCTGGGTCCTTGTTGAAAACACAATTTCAATAAAGCCATGGCATCACCGTCACACTGGCCAGAAGGGTCACCTCTCCAGTCCTTCCGACTCTGTTTAACTCCATCTGCTGCACTGAGGCTGACAGTGAGGTGAATTTTGGGAGAAGTGGCCAACAGTCAATGATGCCAAAGTCAAGAGACACACTAGAGGAAAGCCCAAGGGATGGAACCCCACCTTCAGATGTCATGGTGACCTAGAGGAAGTCTCCAAAGCTACCCAAATAGATATTGTTTCTTATTTGTAGTTCAGTAGAAGACTGTTGAGGGAAAGGAGCTTATTTAGCAAAGCCAATTAAAAGGCCAGGTTCCGGTGAAGATGAGGCAGTGGTACCTATGGTCTAGCTAAGGAGTGACCTGTTCGTTAATTCATGCCTTGAGGTACAATATAATTTTTGTCACCCAAACTTTTATTTGCTCTCTGAAAATATTAAATTCATTTTCTTTTGGTCTGATCCAAGGGTTTTGCCAATGCTAAACAAACACTTTTCTTGAGCTCCCACTTCAGGGGTGTTGTTGTTTTTGTTGTTGTTGTTTTCTTTTGGTGCTACTGAAGATTGAATCTAGGGCTTTTGCCCATTCCAAGTAAGAGTTCTACCACTGAGCCCTATCCCCAGCTCTGTTAAGGCTCAATGTTTCCTAGACTGGCCTTGGTCCTTTAAGCTTCCTAGTTCAGCCTCCGGTTAGCTGGAATCACAGATCTATTCCAGTTTACCTGACCTAGAGCTTAAGTTTCAACCATTTCCTGACATCGCTATCTAGGCTTAGTGTATGATTTTTTGAAAGTTAGATTCTTGTTTTTGAAATATGAGTGAGACAATAGGTTTTGAAAGTCTAAACTAAGGAAATTAAGTTGAATGGTTATAATATTTTGAAATATCTAAGAAGTAAAGAAAAGAAATCTTGGCTATCAACTAGGTAAGGGTTATTATGTCAAGGATTCTACACACTGTAATCTTATAGTTTCAGAAATAAAGTCTTATTATTTATGAATTATAGACACAGAACTTCAAAAAGTAGAGTAAGTAGACCCAAATGCTAAATCTAGTCACCAAGTGATGCAGGCAGTCACCATGACACCAGATCAGCATGCTGTGTTGCAGTTCCTTGCTATCTGACAAAATTTAGAAAAATTATTGTTGATGATCTTTTCCTTTTGGGGATATATGAACCTCAATTGCAGTGAAGTTGATTGATGTTACCCACGTTTATTATGAACACGAGTTCAAGAAGTGAGGTATATGCATGGCTCCCTGTGGTCTCGCATGATACACTGTTTTGATACAGCAATTGGTGGTCTAGACAGGCAGTACCTGGTAATGAGGCACCTGACTAAAGTCTCTGAAATATCAAAGAGATCTCTTATAACAAGTAGAGATCTTTGCATCCTAGATAAACCCAGGAAGGGGCATGGCTCCTGACAGAGTCTTGAACCAGGTCATACTGAAGTCAAAGTCTAGTTAGAAGCAATGAGATTTAGATTTCTTCTCACTTGTCTCTCACAGTAAGCCTGGCTGGTGACCTATCTGAACTTCCTAGAGGAGACTGCCCTTTTATGTCTACTACATATGACAATTTCTTCCACCACTCTTTAGAAATACGATGGTGAGGATTTTCAATATGCAGAGACCCCTTAGAGGTCTCAGATGAGTACTTTGATAGACACTAATGTGAGACCTCAAGGTGATGGGAAAACTGGTTCCTGGTGGTTGCCTTTTGAGAAAGAGGCAACAGGAAGCTGTCTAGACCACGACAGACCTACCCTAGAAGAACACAAAAGACTCCAGTGACAAAAGCTGGCTAGGGACCCATGTGTGGCTCCTTGTGAGTGACTGAAAGATTTCTTTTGAGCTATTTGGGATGGGCTTCATTTTCAAGGTTAAATGTGGGTATAATTGCAAGATCTTCCACATTGGTAATATTCAATATTCAATATTATAACCACTAGTCAGCAAAAAGCCTGTTAATTAAAATTGAATATTCAATTCCTCAGTAAAAACACAATATTTTGAGTGCTCATTAACTATAGATCGGTAGTGATTTGTCTGCCAGACAGTATAGGTAGAAAATATTTCTGTTACCAAAGAAGGTTCCATTGGAGAGAGCCTTACAATATGTGTGGGAAATAATAGCAATAAAGTGAGTCTACTTTGCTACAAAATGATGAAGGTATATAAGACTTGCCATTTTGGACTGGGGATATTGCTCGGTTGATATAGCGATTATTTTTTAAGCATGAAGACCTGACTTTGAGCCTTAGAATTCATAGAGAAAAGTCATCATGATGATGCACACTTGTGATCACAGTGCTGAGAAGACAGGTCTCCACCTAGCCTAGTCATGGAATCCAGACTAGTGGTGGAGAAGAAGAAGAAGCAGAAGAAGAAGAAGAAGAAGAAGAAGAAGAAGAAGAAGAAGAAGAAGAAGAAGAAGAAGAAGAAGAAGAAGAAGAAGAAATGATTCTTGAAGTTATTTTTATAAAACAGTGTTTCTTTCTTTTAGCTTATTTCTTTTTTTTTTTTTAAGATTTATTTATTTATTATATATAGAGTGTTAATGCCTGCATGTATGCCTGCACACCAGAAGAGGGCACCAGATCTCAATACAGATGGTCGTGAGCCACCATGTGGTTGCTGGGAATTGAACTCAGGACCTTTGGAAGACAAGCCAGTGCTCTTAACCTCTGAGCCATCTCTCCAGCCCTAGCTTATTTCTTAGGCCAGCTATCACACAAATAATTGAAACTCTTTTATAATACAAGGCTTCACAAGATAATCTTGAATAGTTCAGGTCTGTTCTTAACCTTTTATGCTATTTTGTTTTACTCCCAGCAAGCATCCCAGTGATAATTGTACTTTGTAGCTTTCCTCAGCTCCAGTTCCTTCCTCCTGATCTTCCTTGTCCTCTCCTTGTGGCTGAATCCCTGGCTTTTTCTCCTATCGCCTCCTCTCCTGCCTGACCGGAAGTCCAGCCCTATTCTTTCCCCTGCTCAGCAACTGGCTGTAAACTGCTTTATTGGCATACCAGGGAACAATTGGGGAGCCGTGTTAAGACAACATTGAAACAGAAATCAGAATTTAAACTACACAATAACCGTATACCTACAGACATGAAAACTGAATGGTGCCCAAGGACTGACAATAGAAGTTGCTCTCTTTTTTCAGCATGCATGTGTACCTGAACACATAATAACATACATATGTTTATATATACACATATATGGAAAGAAAGAAAGTCCACATTTTGAAGACTTCATGTCTTGGATGATCTTTAGCAAAAGAAACTTTAATGAGAAACACAGGTTTGAATACTCAGCAAATCAGTAATAATAGTATATAATTTCCCATAACTTCAAATGTGATAGGCACTGAAGCGAACAGCATAATATCACTGTTTGGTGGGTGGGGAAATGGGGAAAGTTAACAACTATATGCACTTGTGTCAATAAAGTAGGCAGATCACAATAGTGTCTGATTGTGCCTCAGTTTGGCTTATGTAACCAGTATTCTGCCCAATACAATTTTACAGGTCGCTCTGGAGAAAGTTTTGAGAGCTGTAACTGATTGGAAGTGGAGGTGTAGAAAAGCTTATTATCTAAATGCAGAAGAGACTGAACCCCAAGCTCCACTTCTTTTCCCATGCTGTCTCTGTGTGTGGACATTGATGTCTGCAGATATATAGTTACATATCTATTATGATAGATACTGCCCGCCAGTCACACTTTTTAGTGTGTTTACATCCATATGCATTCATTTATAACAGTAACAGTCAAACTCCAAGCCAATGAGACTAGAGGGAGAGGCTCCGGTGGTGGGACAAGGACAAGTACTGTATAATTCTGTTGGTAAAACCTCCTGCTTCAACCACAATTAAAGGAGAAACACATTGGTTATGAGTAAAGTCCAAATGGGCTAACTGTGATAGTTCTGGAACTTTTCCAGTTTGTGAAGTAGGTCTTAAAGTTCTGCAGATGTTATGAGGAGATTCTGGAGCTGGTATGTTTGACTTAAAGACCAGAAATCAGATCCCTGTTACCTTACCTGTGTGTAAGATGTGCGGGTAGAAGGAGGAATTCTCTATAAGAAGCTTACTCAATGCCTTCCCAAATGGTGTTCTATTACCAATCCATTTCAGTTAGCTTCACAAAGGGTGTTGACATCCCACAGTAAAAACCACATCCTTATTGGCAACACTACCGAGTCACACTCGGAGCACTGTCTTCTTGGTATCTTCCTGAGTAACGAAGTCTTGTGTGTAGACCCTGAGTTTTAGTGAGTACTCAAGTCCTTAGATGGAGCTAGCTATTATGTTTGTGGTTTTTAAATAAAGAAAAATAATATTAAAAATGGAATTAAGCTTCTATTATTAATGATGTTCTTTAGTTCTGAAGTAGAACTAATTCTAAGGTTCAGTTCATTTTCAAATTCCTAACAGGTGATTTTAAAAGGATTATGTTTGAGCTCATGACTTTTTAAATGGAAATACAACTAATATTTTAAGTTTAGTTTAAAATTACTTCCTAGATTAAGCTATTAGTCATATCATTAAAATCTTATTTTGGGGTCGGGGGTGGGGTGGGGGGATCTGTTGAAGTGTTAACAAATAGGCTCATAATATATAGCTTTTTATTGTAATGGTCATATCTGAAAATTTCCCTTAAAACCTCAGTAGCTATAACCTTGCATTCCCATCCCTGTATCCGTCCTAAACCTTTGTAACTTAATGTAAAGTCCCTCAACAAGGCTGACACTGACCACAGAACAGTTTTTAGTATTTAGACCAATATTCATTTTTCTTGAGGGAGGACTGCTACATTTGGAGTATGCTTGCTTGCTTGTTTGTTTGTTTTCTGAGGCAGGATCTTCCTGTGTAGTTTTGGCAGTCCTGAAACTTGCTCTGTAGGCCAGGCTGGCCTCAAACTCACAGAGATTCGCCTGCCTCTGCCTCTGCCTCTGCCTCTGCCTCTGCAGGATTACAGGTGTGAGCCAGGGCCTGACAGACTTCTTGCAATTTATTCTCCCTACTTGAGTTGTTATTTTTACTTTGGCAGAAGCTTTAAAAACTTTCAGACACTCACCGCAACACCTCACAGACCCTACCAGAGTTAGGACTGGTGCCCCAGGATTATCTTTTTAAGAGGTAGCAATGGTCTAAGCTGTTGGTTTCTTTTTTAGCTGCATCTCAAGCAGATAAAGTTTAAACAGTTAAAAAGAGGGTGGTTACCTCCCTTTGCATATCTATTGGCTGTGAAATTTAAAATCCTACTCTTTTTAATGAGGCCCCATAATCGCTTGAAAACACATAGGCATTGTGTTCAACTGTTGTGCTATGAATATGTGAAACTAGAAGGAAGCACCACTTTGGGACGAATAAATTCAATCCCCTTGGCTGTTGCGTGGAAGTAAACGAGAGTTTAAAGGACTTTAAAGGAGTCTAACAGGGCCACCACACAGTTTAGGAAGCCTCTCCTACAGATAGCCTGACCTTGGGACCATCCTCTTATACCTGTTATTTCCAGTGCAGAACACACTTCTTGGGGACGGAGGCGGGGGCGGGGGACTGTCAGGTGTTCAAACAACAATCCATATATGGTTGAGCCTATTGACTCTTGTTCTAATTGGTGTATGTGTGGCTGGGATATTGACAAGACGTAAATATTTGCCAAAGAACCATGAGTAAACTCAGCTGGACATAAACTTTGATATGCAAGTGATGGAAAATATGAAACATGAAAAAAAGAAGGTTTGTTTCACGTTGTTTCTTTATGATTTAAAAACATAAACGATAAAGCGCATGGGTGAGGCGAGCCTTGTGAGAAACCAGCTCGTCTTCCAGCTCTGGAGTACTGCGTCGGAAGTGGGGCCTTGATAATCCTTGCAGAGACTAATGAGAAGAAAGCAACCTGCTTGCTGAAAGCAACCTCCAGACAAATGAAAACCTGGCCTATGCCCTGAGAGTTTTAGGTAATCCAGGCTCACGATTTGATTTGAGAAGAGCTACTCCAGGCTACTGTGTAATTACTGCAGCGTTCACGGGGCTGGCTTCTGCTCGCCTTGGCGAGTTCTTCTTCACTGCCCTTTATCCCAAAGCTCCCGTTGATGAGAGGGCGGAAACAGTAAGTGCAAATGAAGCAATTAGCAGGTGGGAAATGCTACCACTGTTTAAGGCGAGCATGCGATCTTTATTGGTACTTATTAAGTGGATGTCTAGAGCTTTGAGACCGAGGGAAACATCGCAGGCCACAAAAATGAGAAGTCTGGGGGGACAAAGAGAATAAGGGGGAACTTTTAAAAGCACCTTATGTATTTTATATTTTACAAACCGGATCCTTAGGCTAGTTTACAAAATGATATCAAGTCCCTAGCTCACTTACGTCACAGTGCATGGCTGTCTCTAGTATGCGCTGAGCTCTTTCAGCCTCGCTTTTCCCTTTCTGGTCTACTCTATTACCTGTGTTGAGTTCACTTGAAAACAAATAATTTTGACAGTTGCTGTTTTGAGTTTGGGTTGTAGATAAACCCACCAGCAGGGGGAGGCAGGGAGACTAGCAAGCCGTGGCAGAGTTCAGCAACTCTCTAGGACCCAGCTCAGAGCTGAACTTGCCCACTGAGGGTAAAAAACACAACGGGCAGGCAGAAGGAGGGAAACAGAAAAGCCCTGAATGGTTTGAAATCTTAGTACATGATGTTGACGGTGCGCAAGAAGTAGTCTACAGTTTCTGACTGGTGGAGTGACTGTACACTTGGTTCTCTTGGCTTGTCTGAGAACCAATTCTGTCCTCCTGAAAACTGCAATCCTTGAGCTCAGTGCACAGCCTTGCTCCCCTTGCTCTCGCCTTGTTTAGGGTTTGGGAGTATGGAAGCAAGGTGCACAGACTGCCATGCTTGGAGCAGACCCAAGTGGGGGCCCTGTACCTGATTCTGGCCTAGTGTTTCATCCTCAAATGGCTGTCCAATTAATGCTCTGATGGCTATTTCTGCTACCTTAACAGGACACCGTTTCCAATATGCATAGCTGCTTTGGAGCCTCCTAACTTAATAGAAGCACGGAAAGTTGCAGAGAAAATTGAATGCTTTGGCTTTGCTTTTAGAGAGTCGTGGGAGGGACTGTGAAGAGAGGGCCATGTATATTTCTGTTAAAGTAAAGTTTGGAGTGGCTGGGTTGGGGAGGGGGGCAGTTGCTGTGCAGTAGAGTGGCTGGCTATTGATGTTACAGTACGCAGCCTTCTCCTTGGTAAAGTATAATCTTGTTGACATCCTACTTTTAGTGTTCATTGTAGCTTATTCATACCCATTTTCTTCCTGTCTGTCCTATCTCTTAGCAACCATTTAAGACAGACCCAGAGAATCAAAAGTAAAATTTCATGGCAACTGATATTGCAGAAAATCTTTATTTCACTTTTTTGGAAGTACTAATGACATGCTTGAATAGGACAGGGGGCAGGACAGTGTCTCGGGAAGACTGAAGGATGCACGTGTTGGTGAGCAGACGAGGTAAGTGTCAACTGGGGGACATAGTTGGTCTCAGAAAACAGGCATGGCCACACCCAAGTGAGCACAATGGTCAGTGCTCTGTTACCTGTCAGGAATGTCAGTAAATATAGGAATATGCACATCATGAAGTATCTTTAAAAATATTATTTGCCCAAATAGTTTTATTTTAGAGTCAACTTCACAGTCACAAACTTTCATCATCACCACAGTTCTGCATGTGAAAACAAAAACCAAAAAAAAAAAAAAAAAACCACACAACAAAAACCCACCTAAATTTTCCAAATAGGGAATAAAAGCTCAGAAATCCATAACTCCATCTTTCTCTATCATTGCTGCTATCATTTTTCACAATCACCTGCACCTCTTCAGTTAGTCACGGGGCCTCTCGTGTTCAGAGTTCTGAACGAAGCTCTTCTCATCAGCCTTGTGCATCTCAGGGATGAGATAAGCATCATGACCTTGCAGACAGGGAGACTGCAGAAGCCCTGTGACCTCCTGGGTAGCCATTTAGGGCATCCCACTGCCTAGTTCATGCTAGTCGGAAATTGTCTCCACTAGTTACCGGTTTCAGGATACGAATGTAAGAAACTGGAGTTTGTTTCACTAGTTGCTAAGCTTTGGGGAAAGATTAGACTCCCATTAAAACACACACACACACACACACACACACACACACACACCCCTGAGAGTAAAAATCTTGGCACTTTACAAAGATGGCAAGTGGAAATGTGGTGTAGGAAAAACACAATCTGCCATGCCCGTCTCTTTCTCACATGCCTTCCCCATGGTGTCTGACTGAGAAGTAAAGTAAGGAGCAACCCTGGATAGATGGACGGACAGGTGCCCCTGAGTGCTTAAACCTATACGCAGAGTTTCACAGGCACCTCCCGAGGATGTCGCTCTTCTGCAAGCTCTGCTTTCTCTGGGGAACAAAATTTGATGTCATTTTAAAGAGATGTTTGAAAATGTAATACTCCAAAAGATTCATCTAGAATGGTACAGCAATTCTGTTCCCACCTCATTGGCCATCGCAACTCCTAAAACCTCTCTTGCTTCTATGTGTAGAATGTAGCTCCCAGCTGATCAGTGCACTCAGTAGAGATGCTGCCCACAGGCAGTCAGGATGGCTGAACAAAAATGATTTTCTCTTAAGCTCATCAAGTTACGCTACCTATGAGGGGCTAAAACAGAACCAACAACAACATGAACAAAAGCAACTATTGCAGGGTAGTCCTAATAGAAGGAAACATCATTTTCACTGGATTGGGAATGTAACCGGAAATACCCATAGTCCTCTTCAAACATGTGTCCACTCCTTAATATCCTCCCTGGATGTTTTTTGATGCTTGATCCGCTCTTCAAGGCAGCCTGCAACCCCTTCAGGTGTCACCTGCGAGATCTCTACATGAATTATGCCCCTAGACACTCAGGAGCAGAGCCTAGTGAACAGTGATGCTCCTAAGCTGTTTGTGGTCCGACATCTGAGTCTCCCGCAAGAAAAGCTGGGTGTTCTGCTTCCAACTGTCTTCAGGACCCCCAAACAGTTTTCTTGTTTCCCCTAAAACAACAAAACATATGTTTTGCTGTCTGAGTGGAGACCAAAGAACACATTTCAAATTCACAACCCCATCTTTCCTGACTGAGAGATCTTAGTTTTGATAGGGCACCACCGACATGGTACAGTTCTGTATAAGCACCCCACATTGACCTAGCGAACCACTGGAGCACTCCATGGCCCCATATTTACTATGAGCATTTGGTGACAAGCTGGCCTGATAGGGCCAGAAAAACACATCCCTTCAGAGCATCTAAACCCAGCCAGCTGTTCAGGTCTGTTCCTTACTAAGCAAGTTGCCCTGGTTGATCTTGTAAAGGCAGTTTCTGATGGTAATGGGGTCACATTTGTGGACATGTGTCTGTGCTGTCAGTGGCCTCTCAGAGACTCTGGGTTGGAGGTCTATGCACATGAGCTTCACCATCCTTTCTGGAACAGAGGCAAAGTACACACCC
Organism: Acomys russatus; assembly: GCF_903995435.1. Lineage (NCBI taxonomy): Eukaryota > Metazoa > Chordata > Mammalia > Rodentia > Muridae > Acomys > Acomys russatus. The sequence goes on along the minus strand of NC_067151.1, from coordinate 14,674,425 downwards.
CAACCGCCTTGTAAAAGCAGTGCATCTAATCACATAATGCCTCTATAATGTGGTTTTTTTTTAATTAAGTGACCCACAGGATATTAATTTGGTGGTAACAGCTCCCAAGGGATGTGGCACAGGCAGCCACTTCAAGAGCAGGGAGGACTACTGTTGGACGTGATGCTCGTTTCATCTGAACATATGGAAAGCAAAGCAAGTCATGAGAGCGCTGTACATGCTACATTGTTCCTAAACCTGCCATGAAGAAGAGTCTCTTAAAAAGCATCCAATTAATAAATGTGCATTGAATTACAGTGTTTAAATATTCCATAATGTGGGTCTCTCCCCTTTGCCTACACTCCCACTGCTTTGGGGGGGGGGTCTCTTCTTTATTCAAGTTGTTATAACATTTTCCACTGTGTGGCACATCTCAGTTTTGTTGTTGTTGATTGAGTTCTTTGCTTGCTCTGTTGCCTTAAGGAAGAAAAAAAGAAAAGAAAAAAGAAAAAGAAAAGAAAAAATCTGTAGGCTATAAAATACATCTTCTTTCTTCCTTTGTCTGGGCATCTGAGTCTGGCTTGGCACTAGAACCCCACCCCAAACCTCCCACCAAGAGTCTGTCATATTTCTATAGGCTCCTACATGCTCAGCTCTACCTCTTTTGAAATGATGCCCAAAGCCAGCAGTGTTTACACAAGTAAAAGGGAGTTTTTTTCCTTTCATGCTATAACTTCTGCACGACACAGAGAGTTTCCCTAGTCGCACCTAGTACTTTGTTCATAGCTGAACTTCTATTTTTCTAATGTGATGGCTTTATCCAGCCCTGACAACAGATTTCTTTAAGAGATTACACACCCGGAGTGAACTCTTTTCCGCCAAGAATTATGACACACCTGGAAGACCTAAATCATTTTTATCTGTGCTGTAGAAGCTTTTCATATTGAGATTGCTTATCTTGAACTAGACCTATGTCTTGAGCAGAGCTTAAGGGTGGCAGTCAGATGTGTGTGTGCATGCGTGTGTGTGTGTGTGTGTGTGTGTGTGTGTGTGTGTGTGTGTGTATGTGTGTGTGTCTGTGTGTGAGAGAGTGAGTATGTATGTGCAAGTATGTGAGTGTGAGAAAGCGAGTGTGAGTGTGTGTGTGCATGTGCTTACATCAGTTCTTGCACTGATCCCCATTAATGCTTGATATGGTCTCCAACTGGTTTGGGAGACCTCAGGCACTATATCTTTTGCATGTGTTTGGAACTATCTACACTGTGGCAAGGGAAATGATAAAGTTGTTAGGACCTTTCCCCCTAAATATGTGTTTGTTAATTGCATGATGTATTTTCAGAGAGGTGCCTCCGAGAACACCACAACATTGCATCAACTGAGCTATATATAAAAAACAAAATCACGGGGACTTTGTTCTGAAGTTGGCAGACCAGAATACTTCCTGTCGGGTGTCAAGCATTATCAGTTACAAAAGTGCATGCTAGCACATGAGATACTGCTGTGCATGTTAGGAATTAGCTACATGAAATTAAGGGGGGAAACTCCCTTCAAGTTATTCTGTGGCATTTGGGGCTCCTGGTTTTGCCAGGCACCCCAGATCGGCTTGTTTTTCTCATGGGAGTCAGACTGAACAGCAAGCATAAGCTCTGCCTGTCTCCCATAGGCTAGGTCAGACCCAGGGTTGCCAGCCAAACTGGTTTTGTTTATTCTGGTTAAACAAGGCAGATTTTTCCTCTTGGTTGTTCTTGCTACAGTGTCAGCATTTTAAAGGCCAAAAGTTCCCATAGTGACAAATGACATGAGTATAGACAATTATTTTGTTTGGATTAAAATCCATATGAGATTAAGAAAAGGATTAGAAAAATTATGGATAAGTCATCACATTTATTTTGATGACATTTAGGCAGTGTAATATTACAAAGACACATAATAATGTGTAAATTTATGAAACTCCCAAATTATTTAGTAAGGGAACAGAGAAAACAAATTGAAAATGCATTAAAACACATTGGCTGTTAAATTAACATGTAAGCAATTTAATTTCCCAAATTACTATTTTCTGTTACAATGGTTTCATTTTACACAAATGTTACTAAATTCTGTCCCAGGTGTAGATAAAGTCATTCTGTTTCTTTAAGAAGTTCAAATTTCCTGATAAGCAGACGTCAAACCAAGGAACAAGCAGAATTAGTAGACAAGCCTAATGAATGACGGGAAAGTTGGCTCTGCCTCATCCTCCCGTTCCCACACACTCTAGTTACCTCATTACCTGCCCTGGGAATTTGGGGCCAATTGGGCTGAAGCGCTTGGGTCAGGTGACCAAAACATCAAAATGTGTCTGAAACTCTACCTGACAGATGGGGTTTCAGCGGGGCCTCTGGATAGCTGACTCCTGCGGGGCGGCTGTGCAATTTTCGTATTTGATTTCACCTTTGCTTTCAAGCTTAGCTCTTGGTTCCACAGCCTGACTGCCAGAGCAAACTCGTTGATGTGGGTTTTCTGTGCAGGTGCGTGGGCTGAATTATTTCCTGTACGGCATACTGCGCCCTGTTACGCAATAACTGAGGAAACAAACCCAAACAAAAAACTAGTCCTTTTGCCGTAGACCGGTTTTCATCAGCTGAGGGGGATCCTAACGTCTTCCTTTTCTTTTATCTGGCTTGATTGGTTGTGAATAACTTTTGGGGGGGGGTTGAGTTTTAGTTTAAAAGATACATATAGAATGTCTAAATTTATGAGACTCCGAATCAGGTTTGTGGACACACTAGCTGCACCTCCCCAGGGTGGGCTGAGGCTAGCTTCTGCTTAGAGGAGCTGAATCTGTAACTCTAGCCCCTGGCTAAGGTTTCACAGGACAAGGATAGTGATGACAACAACTGCGTGTTTTGTGCAGATGTAGAAAGGCACTTAAAAAAAAAAAAACATGTGCAGGAAGCCACAGAAAACCCAGTCTTAAGCGGCAGGTGAGTGAGGTGGGCTGAAAGAACTAAATGAAATCACCCTGGAAGCTTCAGTCCCACCGACAGAAGCCCCCAGGCCGCCTCTTACACACGGACTTGGTTCATGTTGGGGTTGACATTGGTCTTGATTGTTACCAGACGCACTGGGAACCTCAGTGTTAAGAATGTATCCCTAGCCCTCTTGAGATTAGAACCCATCAGAAAGGTGAAGTCCATTTGAGAACTGAGGAGTTCCGGTGCTCAAGGACGCTGCCAAAAAGCAAGCCGGAAGGAGAAAAGTCAGGTGCAAACGGCTCTTGGTCAAAACAACGGCAGGGACAACAAATCGGCCTGCTTTGTAGACGGGAGGACCACATGTAAAACGCATTCCGCAGTTTACACAACGAACGTTCGTGTGCACTGATGGTTATACTACATGGTGGGAGTACAGAGATGACGCTGGTGTGTCGCGGGGGGAGGGGGGGGGCTACGATGGTGGGGGCTCCATTTACCTACTCCTCCACCACATCTATGCTCACCCTTGTGGACCAGAGAGCTGACCACCCGACACTTCATTACAGAATGAGGCTCAGAAAAGTCAAATAACGTACTCAAGACCACGTACCCATTATTTGAGGGCCACAGTAATAGGATTCCACTCCGTGCCAGACGATTAAATCTGCAACCTCTGTTCTCAACAGTTCCCTATGGCTGCTAGGTCACACACACACACACACACCTTCAGGGAGGCAAAGGTTGGGGCTGGAACATTCCCCAGCAACCTCCGTGTGTTCTATGGCAGCCGAGAGTGAGTGGGAGCTGCATGCTCCGCTGTCTCCCTCCCTGCAGGAAACCTCTCAGAAATAACCGATCTCCAGTTTGAGTCTGTAAAATGGTCCTAGGAAGGGCTGTGTAAGTCAGAGCGAACTCCCATCCTGACAGGTGCCCTGCCAAATAGAGTACCTAGGTGCTCACATATTTTCCAGTCCAAGTGTTTCATTATTAATTCATGGTCCAGGTCTTCAGCCCATGCTGTTACTAATATTGGGTTTCAAAAGAGAATAATGAACAGGGAGCACTGGCCTAAATGTCTTAACATTTTTAAACAGTGTTTGCAGTGCTAAGTTCTATTTCTGGCTAATTGGGGTCTTTACATAAACAAGAAGAGAGTTATGGTGTGTTGGGGGAGGCGTAACTGTCCTGCAGCTTAGCGACAGAAAAGGTACTGGCGATTCCTGGCTGAGAGCGGTGCGGTAAATATGGGTGAGAGTTTCCTCCCTTTGGGGCTCACTGCGTTGGTTTATATCAGATCAGAGAAACAGAGGTCTCCTGGGTGAGGTGTTGAACCAGAAAGCATGAGTCAGCTGGAGCGTTGCTTAAAAGAAGAGAGAGGGGGGCCCTGCCCAGGTGGGGAGACGTCCTGTTCCTGTGGCCTCAAAGCAAGGCCTGTTTCTCTGTTGGGTTCGGTAGGCGTCATATCTGTAGGCACTTTAAATGTTTTAACTTTAATTCCAATTACAGTAATGGTATCAAATCCATTGCTGGGCATGGTGGTGCACACATTGAATCCCAGCATTCGGAGGCAGAGACTGGTGGATGAATCTTTGCGAGTTCGAGGCCAGCCTGGTCCACATTAGTGAGTCCAGGACAGTCAGGGCTGTTGCACAGAGAAATCCTGTCTCGGAGAAACAAAACAAAACAAGTGAATATATGATATTGAGTTTGGTCTAGTTTACGTTTATCTTTATTGGAGAGCAGTTGTAAAACAGAAACTTTAATTAGCTCTAGAGGAGAGATGCTGGAACAGTGCCTGGCTGGGTCTCCTGCTGGAACAGTGCCTGGCTGGGTCTCCTGAAGTTATCACGGTCCTGCTGCAGGAGGATTCTTACCAAATGGTCAGGGAGGGGTGACTAAACTACTTACGTGACTGGACATCCTGTCTCTCCTCACTGCTGCTTTCTCTCTGTACATCTCATCGGTGATATTTGAGGGGAAAAAAGGGGCAAAAAATATGTTAAAAAGAACATTAAACTTATATTACCTGTAGATTCCCGTGGTGTTCTGCCTGCCATGGAGTTAGCATTCAGTAATTAGCTGCATTTAACTGCACTTGACTCAAAGAAGCGACACTGATTTTAAAGCACGATGTGTTGGTTATTTACTGCAGGGAGGCACTGCAGGGTAGGGACATAACAGGAAATGAGGTAGCCATGCTCCCTCACCCCACAGGGATTTAGAGAAATGCCCCAATTGTAAGAAGACACAGAAATGGGCACTGATAAGCAGTGGAGGGCAGGTAAAGGTGAGGTTTCGAGGCCCAGATTCCTGCTTCTCATTTTAAAATGTGTTATCTAGGCCGCGCCCATAGCTATGTTAGAGTACGCCCTAACGTACGACACAACCTGGGCTCAAGCCTTGGCATTACACGCATACACACACCCACACATACACACCCACACCCATATGCATGTACACACACCCACACATACACACACGCAGATACACCACATGTATACACCCACATGCACATACACACACACACTCACACTCACACACGCACACGCCAAGGCAAAAGAAACCATAAATTATTGTATAGGAAGCTAACTGAGCTATTTAAAACTAAAGGTGGCCTAATGGTTTTCAGTGACACCCAGCTGAGTGGGCTGATTGGCCTCAGCTTTGTGCTGCTGGCAGGCCTCCCAGGGTTCCTGTTCAAGCCTGAGATTTCACTGATAAAAACAGTAAATTTTGGTAGAGTCTCTGCAATATGAGGTTTAATAAGCTGCAGGCTCTGCTTGCTTAGCTTCTCATAAGAGAGCTTCACAGCAATGCATGGGTCCTGCCTGGTCTATACACACAGCAGCCACGGTGAACAGCTATGGCTGTGCCCCTGCTGTCCTATTGGGAGGGCCTCACTTCCCGGAAGGACAGATGCTAAACATCTCCAGATAAACAAGGTAACATTTTTCTGAAAGTACCACGCCAGTGAATATCTTTGAGTTTTCTTCTGTGACAGTAACCCAGTCGTGCCCGGCCTTCTGTATTATGCTGCAGTGTGTTCCCAAGCTTGACCAATCAGCATCTCTGTTCTGGAGTTTTGAGGGGCCGGGTGTTCATTCCATAGGCATGCGAACAGATCTGAAAAGAAGATGGCTTTCAGAGCCCATTAGAGCCTTGGGCAGCCACAGTGGACTAGACCTTGGGTGCAGGAGGACTCCTGTTTTAATCTGCCATTGACAGAGTTAAGTCAGTATATTGACACTACAGTCCCTTCCTCTGTTACCTTCTTTTTGGAAATTAGTAGAGATCACTAAGAGTGATTTCAGCATAGACACCTGATGATGAGTCAGTACATCGTTCTGGGAAAAAGCTGGTGAGTTGCACACTGGAACTCAGATACAGCTCTGTCATCAGGCCTCCGCATTCGACTCAAGCACATGCAGGTAGCTACGGCCAAGACTGAAATCTCACGGATGCCTGCTGCCAAATGCCAGCCCCTTTTCTTACCTAGTTCTTCTGCAGCTTTCCTCTCCACCCATGGTTGTCTTCGTAGTTAGTAAGTTGCCAGATTGGCTAGAGATTTTGAGGTACTGGGCAAAAAAATGTGCACAAATGACTGGAGCACAGGGGGAAACAGAGTTGGAAGGCCGATCAGTGACTCTGCAGATCATCGAGACTTGGAGTGATGTGCCGGCCGGAAATTCACCAGCTGCCTCAGCCCGTGGCTCATGAACTCTGCATGGCAGGAACACATCTGTGAGGGCCACATCACCAGCATTTGCAGAAGGGAGGATTAATTTTTATTGTGCTTTCGGCTCAGCAGATCTGGTGACATAATATCACGCCGAGGAGGAGGATTACTCACCGGTTTCTGGAAGCTTCAATTTTAGAAACGAGCCCCACTTAACGCCAAGTGTTGGAAGTAACAACTTCCCCTTTCCCCACCCCCACTTTCCAATCACCCAAACCAGCGAATAGTCCTTAATGCAAAAGCCAGCTCTCTTGGGACCAGATGGAGATAATTTGCCTTTAGGATGAAACTTTGTCTATTCCTCCGAAATAAAGATTTTATTATACTTCTTTGATTATTAGAAACAGATGCGTCATGTTTATGATATGGCTCCAAGACACCCTCCCTCATGAGTTTATGGAAAGCAATTTGTGTAGGGTGAAATCATATAGCATTTGTGAGTCATTTTTGAGGTGGGGGAAAGCCTCAAATATATAGGAAACTGCCATAATCTGTAAGACAAGCAAAAGCATCTTTTCACCTGTGGTGTTCTGCAGGAAGAGGGACAAAAGTCAGGCTGTTATTGCAGGGTAACCGCGTCTGACATGGTAAGCTCTCCAAACTGCCATCAACTAGTATCATCCAGTAGATCTCAAGTGTTGTCCCCGCCCCTCCTTATCCTGCTGCTGCCTGGTAGCATGCCTTAAGACCACTCCTTCCTTCCTGTGGTGCACTTCCTTTGTCCATTGTGTCATTTCTCTTTTTTGCTGGTGAAGCAGCTGTTGGGCTCCTGTCACTTGGCTGGCTGGCTTAGTGTCTGCGAGGTGTGCAGTGTCGGGTGATGCAGGCACAGGCCGATGTGAGTATGCAGTAAGCGTGGGCTGCTCTCTGAATCCTGAGACAATACAGTACATTGCTGTCGGAGTTCATTGCACAGAATTTCTGTGACAATTGCCCAGGATAGGGCTTTGGAGACCCCCAAATTTAAACTCTGCTCTGGGGCTAGGGAAAGTGCTTCCCTTATAGCATGAAGACCCCATTTAACCCCCAGAGTTCCCCGCCCCCGAAATTCTGGATACAGTTCCATACCCTTGTAATTCTTCTGGTGCCAGACAGCTGGAGACCGGCAGATCTGTGGGGCTCACTGGGCAGCCAGGCTGACCTACCTGGCAAATTTCAGGCCAGTGAGAGACCTATTTCCAAAAAGGTAGCTAGCAACTGAGGAGCAGCCCCACGAGGTTGCCCCACGGCCTCCAGACAAATGCACCCCAACACACAAAAACAAATTTAAAAACCCCAAAACCTGTTTTGCCGTTTATATGCAGACAATTGTAAACTTATCATAGCCAATATCCATATTTTAGGGCTTATTCCCACATTATAGATTATAGTTCTTTATTACTTGCATATCTAGAGAAGAGTTTTTAACTACTCAATAGCATCCTGGCAAGACATGACAGTGCGTGACTTTAAACTCAAGATGCTGATGCAGGATTATCTGAAGTTCAAGGTCAGTCTCGAGGGCACAGTGAGGCCCTATCTTACATTTTTAAAAAAGGAAAAGTAAATGTATCCTATCCATGTCCTTTGTGTGTAGAGCTCTCCTGGCCAAGCTAGAGATATACCCCATCCATTTTTAATAGCACAGAGTAATAAGAAAGTGATCAAAACTATGTAAAATGCTCTTGTTGAGTCTACTTGTATGACGGGCAGCAAAGTATAATGTACTCCTTATTCTGCTGTGATTGACAGCCAAACCTTGAAGCAATTTGCATCAGATCAGATAGCAGGTTTTCTCCCACAACCTTGAGGTCCAAACCTCACTGCCCTTTATTGTGACATCATCGTCCCTTTGACTCTTTGGGAAAACTGAATCTCCCATCTCCTTAAAGTCTCCCCTTGGTCCTCCACAGATGTGCACAATCAGGAATTGTCTCTCTGATGCAACCACAGCAGAACTCAAGTTTGCAAAAGTTATCCTAATTGAAATTGTAAACAGGTACTACTGGAATGTTCTAGAAATGAACCTAGAGACCTGGGTTTGACGTCTTTTGAAGGTTTGATGAAATAGCAGTACTCTCCTTCTGCTTGCATTTCCTTTCTTTGCAAAGGGGGAGGGAATGCGGGAGAAAGGAATACTGAGAGCTGAAGGGAATTCTTTGCACACCCCTCCTTCTCTCCCTCCCTCACTCCTTCCCTCCCTCCCTCCCTCCCTCCCTCCCTCCCTCCCTCCCTCCGTTTCCTGTAGCTAAAAGTGACACTGCAGCTTGACTGGTTCATGGGAGAGAGTCCTTTCACCTGTGCTATTTAAAGTGGAGAGAAAAATAAAAAAATAAAAAATAAAATAAAGTGGAGAGAAAAGTGCAGCTGAAAACACACCCTGAGAGAAACTGTCTCTCCTGGATCAGGCTGCACTCTTTTCATCTTCTCCTGAAGGTGGCCTGTGCCCAATTTAACGTATCATTTATTTCACCATTAGCGGAAAAAGCCTCCCCAGGTCTGCTCACAACAGCCATAGGGATCCACACACACACACGCACAAATAAAAGGTAGAGAGGGGCAGTTAGCGGTTGTCATTGCCCTGTTTGGAACTCCTTCTTAAGGTAAACTGCACACATGAACCTGGAGCCAAATGGCAAGGTTGAGGAGGACAAACTTTAAATGATAGAGAGGTACCTTCATGAAAGCCTTAGGATGTTGTCACCCAGGAGACAGAGGAGCGTGCTGGGTATAGAGAGATGTGTAGGAAGGAACAGAGGCATGCAGGAGGAAGGGAGATGCTCAGTAATCTGTTGTCCCAGAGGTATAAAGTAATAAACAGAGCCACACAGAGGGTAGGGGATTACTCCAGTCATGCTCTCCGGTAGCAGAAGCCAGGTTATCTGCCCTAGGCTCTAGTCTCTCTCTCTCTCTCTCTACTCTTTTAGTAGATATGGACCAGTGCTGACTCTACTACCTCCAACTACATCAGGCTCAGGTTTAGCCTTTGGGAGGTCTCTGTGGCCTTCATCAGAATGAAGCCAATTAGCTTCTTCTGGCTTCTTAGAGAGGCCACTTACACTCTCCAGGGGTGATGGACAGGTGCAGTGTGACTGGCTATAGGGCTGTTGTGCCTGCAGGCTCTAGTATGGGGATATCTGACAACCAGGATTGGGTCTGTTAATTTACAGCAAATAGATTGTAAGGTTTATGGTGGCCTTCTGTCTGTCTTCTACAAAGGAGATTTCTTGATGTTTTGTTTTGTTTTGTTTTGTTTTTCAGTTCTGTACACTGGGCCAGTTTGGTCTTAATTAGCTTAAATCACTATAGAATTGCATTAAGTCACGTGATTCCATGGGTCTCTTTTCAACTGATAATCCTATCTAATATTTGTGTGATTCACCACAAGAAGATTCAGTCTGATGTTTGCTGCACTTGTGGTAAAACATGCTCTGCCCCCAGTTACAGTCTCGAACGTGGCATTAGAAAGTTCTTTTATGGTTTGCCACTCAAGCAAAATATTGACAGAACTGAGTGTAGTGGTGGAACACTAATATCGGAGCAAAACTTCTGGGGGTGTAATTGTAGTTCTAATTATCTTCTGTCTTTTCTCATCCCTTCTTAAAAGGTGGGTTGCAACCCCATAGGAGGTCCTACAAGCGAACGTAGGGCTTTGTGTGAAAATGTTGGCAACATAAGTGGCTTATGAACATAGCAACCAAAATTAATAGAAGTCAAACACATGATGAAGGTGAGGAGTCTCTGCCGGTGCTTGGCCATGTTTCATCCTGGGACATGGCTGCAGCTGTGGTTCTGAACATACAGCGTGAGCTGTTTCCAGTGCTTAAACCATCAAACCACAAAAGGCCAGCAGACACCGCCATCTGACTCAGGTGTGGGGTTGTTGTGTGTTGTAACTGGGACACAGAAGGCTTTCTTCTCTTAAACAGATGCAACAGTTCAAGCACAGAAGACATGCTCTAGTTGTGAGCCGGAGCCCCACTGTGCAGCCCTGGCTGCTCTGGAACTCCTTTGTAGACCAGGCTGGCCTCAAAGTCACAGAGATTCGCCTGCCTCTGCTTGTTGACTGCAGGGATTAAAGGTGAGTGCCACTATGTGGCTGTCCCTAAAGATGGACTTTTATATTTTCCTGATGTTAGTTCGTCCTCAGCATGTAAGTATCAAATTAGGAAATCCTTGGATTGTGTATAAATGTTTGATTTTAAAAATGCTGTTTGAGTTGGTTTCTTGCATTTCATTAAGAAGGAGGAAGAGAGGAAAGAAGAAGAACAAGAAAAAGAAGAAGAAAGAAGAAGAAGATCAGGAAGAAGAAGAAGAAGAAGAAGAAGAAGAAGAAGAAGAAGAAGAAGAAGAAGAAGAAGAAGAAGAAGAAGAGGGACTAGAGAGGCCACTCAGCCTGATGACCTGCGTTTGATGCTGGACACAGATGATGGAGGGGGAGTAAGGAACAGGACCGTGGTCTTCAGCATGGTCTTTGACGACAGCATAGACGATGATCACAGCCTCTAGCTGCAGTAGGACATTAAAAAAATCCAAGCTGACGATGCAATGTGCACATTATTTACATTACAAATTTGAACAGTGCTAACAGCAGACAACGGTGCTTGGGCAGGAATTCGTCGAGCTGTGACGGCAAAATCTCTACCTGGCAGGTTGAGAAAGAGAGAAAGAAAGAGCTTTCCGGCACCACGCAGGTGCAGACTCCTTCAGAGAAAGGCTTCTCCAAGCAGGTCCTGGCTAGCCATGCTTTCTTCGTGAAGATAAAATTGATCTCTCTCTCTCTCTCTCTCTCTCTCTCTCTCTCTCTCTCTCTCTCTCTCTCTCTCTCTCTGCCTCGTTTTTACCCTTTCCCTTCTGGATCTGGTTCTTTCCTATTGCCTCCTGTTCGCCTATAACTGTAAACGGACTCACCGAGCAGATGTAATCAAAGCTTATGAGATTAAAGTTGTGCAAAATGAGGATACGTTATAAAGAAAGTTCACAAATGCCTTTTCTGCTACAATAAGCTGGTTGGCAGTATGATGTTCTCTCTCCCATCCCAAAGATGCCCATATCTTAATCCTCAGCATCTGAATGAGCTAAGGCCCATGCCAAGGGGAGCTAGGCTTACAGCTAGAATTGAAGCTGAGAATATGGTGATAGTATCCTTGATTATTTGCCTGGAGTCCTGTAATCGTGTGTGTGTGTGTGTGTGTGTGTGTGTGTGTGTGTGTGTGTGTGTGTCCATGTGTGGGCAGACAGACATACATGTGTAGAGACCCTGAGAATGTGTCATTACTCAGCATCCATTTGCCTAGGGTTTTTTGTTTTTTTTTTGCCTAGGGTTTTTTTTTGTTGTTGTTTTGTTTTTGACTAGGGTTTTTACCACAGAGAAGAAGTTAAGAAGGATTCTGGGTAGCTTTGGTGACAGTAGGCAAGCGCTCTACTCAGAAGAGAGGAATGGAGAAAGAAGACTTGGAAGTAGAATTGATAGTCTGATGGGAGCTGTCAGGGATGCTAGCCCTAAGAGTAGTTCCTCATTACACACTTTTGGCATGAAGACAACTCTTATTAGCGTTCCAGTAAAAAAAAAAAAAAAAAAAAAAAGATACTTGGTGTTTATAAAATTTAAACCCACAGTGTTAAGACACAAAACCATTTGTGTTTTGAGCATTGTTGTTGGCTTTTTTTAAAAATGAATGTCAGAATTATGATTCAGACTTTAAATGCGAAACCAAGCAACTGGTTTCAAATGACACTTTTAAATGAAAGATTTAATTTATCAAATTAGAAAGTTTGGGTGACTACTGTACTTGTAGGAGGGTTGAAAATATTGAATTTCTATACTGCCATGAATACTATTTTAAGATATTTAATTAAGTGTGTCTATAAAATTGACCAAATACTAATCGGCGGCTTTTAGAACTAATGGTTAAAATGTGATAGGCTCATATAGCATATGTTGCTAATTAAAAAGCATAAAGGAGTTATGATATTCTTTATTGAAACACGGTGTCACACACAGCACAGGCTATCCTAAAGCTCTTTCTACAACCCATGCTGCCCTCAAATTAGCTGACCTCCTGACTCAGCCTTCGGAGTGCTGAAGATTATACATATGAATCTCTACACGTCACTGAAGCTTTGGGCGTGTTTTGTTTTGTTTTGTTTTGTTTTGTCTTTTTAGGCAGGGTTTCTCTATGTAGCCGTGGCTGTCCGGGAACTCATTATGGCCTAGAACTCACAGAGATCTACCTGTCTCTTCCTTCTCAGTGCTGGGATTAAAGATGTGTGCCAACACACATGGCTAGCTTTGTGGGCTTTTTTTTTTTTTTTAAACTATGATGGACTAAATTTAAAATTATTAAGACAAATTAAACTACCAATATTATTTATTATCTATGCACAAAAACTACATTCAACTCTATGAGAAAATGCACCCTTAGTACTATTGCCCATTAGAGTGGAGATTCTAGTAATGGATATCTAAATCAGTGGGCTGGTTCGCAGACATTTTAATTTTTTGCAGCATCGGAACAGGTTCAGGCAGCAGGCCCGTACCGGTTGGGCCTGAGACATCGCCTGATCGTTCTTCCACGTTCCTTTGACTCCTTAACATCGTTTGAGAGGAAGGAACCTCAACTGAAAAAAAAAAAAAAAAAAGCCTTCATAAGGTTGAGCTGCAGGTAAGCCCGAAGGGCAAATTCTTAACTAGTGATTGATGGAAAAGGTCCCGCTCATTATAGGTGATGCCATCTCTGGCCTGGTGGTCCTGGGTTTTATAAGAAAGCAGACTGAGCAAGCCAGTAAGCAGCACCCCTCCATGGCCTCCGCGTCAGCTCCTGCCTTCAGGGTCCTGCCCTGCTTGAGTTCCTGTCCTGACTCCCTTTGATGATGATCTGTGATGTAGAAGTGTGAGCCAAAAAAACCCATTTCCCCCAGCTTGCTTTTGGTCATGGTCATGGTCATGGTCATAGTCATGGTTATGGTAACCCTAACTAAGACACCCTGGATGACGACCCTGCCAAAATTTTAAGTTTCATATGTTCAGATGCTTTGGAAGAGAGAGAACAAGAGATATAAGTTTAAAGTATATCTGAACAAGAAAACAAAGCCTGGAAGGTTTTTGGCTGAAGGACTGTGGGGGGAAAAAAAAAGACAAAACTTGACAACAAAATAGGAATTATAATAAAAGTCTATATATTAACTACAGGGTTCACTAAGAAAAGCATTAGAGCAACACAGGCTGGTTTACAGCTCACCCAACACACACACACACACACACACACACACACACACACACACACACACACACACACACACACCACAGCAGATTAAAAAGGGAAGAAAGAAGGAAAAGAGGTGAGACAGTCCCATGCTCCCACTGCCTAAAACAGTAGACTTCAAAGGCTTTTGAGAAGCCGCCCTTGTAATCCACGGCTTAACTTCCGCTAAACAGCAAGATCGGTTCAATGGCTTAAATATTTATTAGGATGCTTACTAGGAAACATGCACAAGATGCCATGCGCATTGGCACAGTGTGGTAAAGCTCCCATTTCCTCCTTTGTTTTTAGTTTTAAAACTCTTAAGGTTAGCGATTTCGTGTTACTTATTTTGTGGGTTTTGCAAGTGTCATCTTTTTTCACTTATTTGCTCATTTTTTCATTAGGCAAATATCTGTAATCTCTACCGAATGCAGGATTCTGCCTGGAGTTTCAGGGGCAAATTCAATTAGTGGTACTGGAGCCGGAGGCGGAAACATTTAGTAGGCTGGCTTCTTCCCTGGCTGTCTGTCCTTCCTTCAGCTACAGCTGTGGTCTAGCCTGCTTAATTAGATCCCCTTAACAAGGTCAGGGAGGAACTTGGGGCTGTACCCACTCTGTGGGACACAAGGCTGGCTCTGCGGAAGGTTTTGCTCTCTGCTTGAGCGCCTTGAGCTACATAGGCAGTGTGGGTTTGCCCTCCTGTTGGAGTCTCTGCCTGCCATTCAAGGCCCGCTTCTGCGGTGAGTTCTCTCGTTTATTTGGTCTCTAGGTATGTGGTAAGATGTTGAGGCGATGGCTATAGCCCACTGCCCCTAGGCTGTTGTACTGCCTGGCGCTGTTGCTCAGCCAACACCTCGCCAGCACTGTGGGTCCCACAGCCATTCAGGGTCACTGGCAGTGCTGTCCTCTAGAACGCCATTTTTACCCCCATAGCTCTCTTTTCTGTGACATCCAGGCTTTGTTCCTTTCCTTGCTCTACATTACTAAGCATTTTTTCTGACTTGGGTATTAAGATAGATGTAAGGCATTAGTTATGATCTCAACCACTTAAATAATAATACTGACTTTAAAAATTCAAATGATGAACTGATTTTTATGAAAAATAAATATTTTTTATCACACAATATATTGTGATCCTGTCTGTATCTCCTCTCAGATCCTTCTCACCTCCCCTCCCCACCACTCACTCAAATCTAACGCTTTACAAAAAGGCAAACAAACAAACAAACAAACAAACCAGAATTCAACAAAACAAAAAGAACAAGAAACACACACACACACCCCAAACCCCATAAAAATCACAAAACCAGAAACCTTAAGATACAAAAAAAGACTAGTAAGAGAAGGAAAAAGATAGTGCTGAGTCATTTACTGCTGGGCATGGGATCTACCTTTAAATAGTTTCTATATCCAGGGAGACTCCACTGGAGAAAACTAATTTTTCCCTCGATAAGTGGTTGTTAATTGGAAATAAAATTATTAAGATGAGAGCTATGTTGACTTCATCCTATCAATGTTGGGAACCCATCTAGTTTGGACCAGTGCAGGCCCTGTGAATGCTGCCACCACCGTCTCTGACCTGTGACCTGTTGTGTCAGGAAAACATTGTTTCCTCAGTGTCATCCATCCCTTCTGGCTCTTACAATCTTTTTGCCTCCTCTTCTGCATAGCTCTTTGGGCCCTGAGGATGGGGGCGGGGCTGATGAAGACATCTCCTTTAGGACTGGGTGTTCTATATTCTCTCACTCTATGAACATTGTCCAGTGGTCCAGTGCATCTCTGTATGCTTTTGTAGTTCCATCTGTTTACCCATGAATTTCATTTTTAATAGATGAATAATAGCTAATTGTATAAATTGTCATTATCCAGCCATGCATTGGTGGACATATAGGCTGCTACTATGAATACAGCAGCAAGAACATGGCTGAGCAAGTATCTCTGTAATAGAATGTGAAGTCCTTTTGGTTTATGCCCAAGAGTGACACAGCTCGATCTTGAGGTAGACCTCTTCCCAGCTTCCCGAGGAACCAGCACTCTGATTTCCATGGTGACTATACAACCTTGTACTCGCACTGGCAAAGGATGAGGGTTCTTCTTTAGCACATCCTCACCAGCATGAGCTGTCATTTTCTTTATTGATCTTGGCCGTTTGACTGGTGTAAGTAGTTTTGATCTGAATTCCACTGGTAACTAAAGATGTTGAGCATTTCTTTAACTGTTTCTCAGCCATTTGTGTTTTATCCTTTAAGAATTCCCTGTTTAGTTCTGTTCCCCATTTATTAGTTGAGTTATTTGTTTTATTGATTTCCGGTTTTTAACTTCTTTATATGCCTCTATCAGATGTGTACTTTATAGAGATCTCTCCCCATTGTGAAGGCTGCTTCTTTGTCTGAATGGTGGTGTCCTTGGCCTTACAGAAGATTTTCACTTTCATGGGCTCCTGTTTATTAATTGTTGGTCTTACTGCCTGTGCTATCAGTGTCCTGCCCCAGAATGTTCTTTCCTGTGCCAATGAAAGCAATTAATTTTACTTATGAATATCATGTTGGAATTGGAACATCTATTAACTTAGTCCTAATTATCAGATTCAGGTGATTGCAGATAAAAATAGTTTAAACATGCTAATACTCAAAGAAATATGTAGATTGCGGGGTTTCATTTTAAATTCTAAAGCTTAGAAAGCAGTGAAATGGTGCAAGGATATCCATTAAAACTGACAAAATGGTGCTGTTGCCACATTTCTGAGAAGTAGTTTGGCAGGAGATATTAGGAACCTTGGAAGACTCATATCCTTGATGCAGCAATTCTGTTTCTAGGAATTTATTCAAGGAAATTATTAAGTATATGAGAAAAGCATACTCACTATACTATGGTATAAATATAAAATGTAAACAGTATGAATGAAACGCCTATAGGAGTTTACTTAAAGAGATGGCAGTGCAACCATTGTAGTGAACACTGTGAGAGCAGTCAATCACATTCATGCCTTTTATTTTAAGCAAAAGAAAAATTGATTCCAAAGTAACACATGGACCATACTATCCTGTTCTAATTCCTAATGCATCGCAGACAAAACATCAGACGCCTGTGTTCTGTCAGGTTGGTGGGGGCCTGTACTGAGTGGTTTGATTGCAGGGCATTTAGTCTTTTTCATTACTAACTTTTAAACTCTAAAATTGTTCTAATTAAAGAAAAATATCTGAATGATTAAATGCATGGCTTAAGGGACACCCTTTTGGGGCTCAGACTCTCTTTACTTTCTTAAAGCTACAAAGGAATCTAAAGAGATTTTGCTTATGTGAATTCTACGTAACTGCGTTTACTATATTAGAAACAGAACCAAGAAACTAAAATCATAAATATTAACTCATGTAAAATAACAAAAATGTATTGCATGTTAATATATGCCTAGGAACAAACAGTGCGGGTATCTGGTAAGTGAGAGGGTTGACTGGGTCTTCATGTTTGCAAAGCTCGTCAGTGCTGCGTTTCACAGAAGAGAGCTGGATGTTCATACTTGCTGTGCGTCTGGCCTGTTGTGGAGTCAGTTACTGGTTATGGAGCCTCTGGGAAACTCCAGCGCGAAGCTTGCAATCCAGCACTTGGAAGGGAGAAGATCAGGAATTTAAGCTTAGTCCTAACTGTATGTAAAGAGTTGGAAGGATTCCGGATGGGCTACATGTGAACCCATGTTAAAAAAAAATAAACAAATTAAAAATTCAAAACAAGAGAAAGAGTAAAATTTTATTTTAGAGAAACAGAAAAATTGTTTTGATTTTTCCAACCCCTGAAATCTCAGGAACTTTTTGGTTTCTTGGACAAATACAATCCAAGGTAGAGTGTTGAAAGGGCCAAAAAAGAACATTAAAATTACACACCGAGAAAAGGGGAACACATCTATAAAAGCATAAAGAAGCTATGAACATTTTGTTTTTAAATGCATAGGTTTATAGTAAAGCACAAAAACAGTTTAAACAAAGTAGGAAGACAGAAGAGAGAGAGGGTGAGCCAGCTCTATGGCTTATTGGGTAAAAACACTGGCTGCCAAACCTGATCACCATGGTGGGAGACAGACACACGTACATGTGTACACACACACACACACACACACACACACACACGCGCGCGCGCGCGTGCTATATCTATCCATATCTATACCTCTACACAAAATTCTAAGCACAAAAGGAAAAGAATGAATCTTCAATCTTTGTGGGAGACAATTCCTTGGAAAATACCAGAACATTAGAGAAAAACAGATTACTTAGCAGGAGTGACAAGGAAGTGAAGCTGGGATAGGTGGGCCTTATTCTCTAACGGGGGTGCTTGAGCAGAAACCCTGAAAACTGGTGCTTCTACTTTTGAACTGAAGAGGTGAGCCTATTGCACACAGCCGAGCAAGGAGGCAGGCTTAGCCAATTTTGATTTCTAGGGTGCAATCTTGTGTTGTAGTCATCCAAAAGGAGGGAGCTGTAGTTGCTATTTTCTACACACACTGCCAGCATCCACACACAGACTAGGGGAAGGCTTTTCCCTTTTGGGGGGAATGATGCATTTGGGGCCCTTGACATGGCTATGATCCTGTCAACAACACACATTCACTCAGGGATTCAATCACACCTCCCCCAACAGAAGGAATCTAGAACTTTACATATAATTAGCAAATTTAGTATTTATGTGGCTCTAAAAACAAATCAAAGCAGAACACCCCAGTGAGTACGCTCTCATGCCACACACAGCACAAGACATTAACCATGTATCATTAACATAACGAACACCTCACATAGTTGTAGAAATATACGGACCACACTCTCCAATCACAAAACAATAAAAAAGAAAAAATAGAACTTTTCCCCTACTGCCCACTTAGGAAATGAACATTATTCCTCAAAATTAAGTAAAATAGAATAAATATGAAAAACCTAACATTCCTTTGGGATTCTCTACATTGGTGTTCTGTGTAGCCAAGAGGCTGAAGCTTCCTGTGGCTGTGAGAAACTTCCTGCGGCTGTATGCCTTCATTCCAATACAGCTAGTGTTTGGCTGGCATAGGGGAAATGTCAGAGCACAGAGAATTCTTTTGCATCTGGAGCTATTGAAGCCAAACATGTCAAAAATTAAATTGGTGATGTAATGAGAAATTTAAAAACATGAGATGGAGCGCCTGGGCAGGATGGTGTATGCTCTGTAGTTTCAGTACTTGGGATGTAGAGGAGGGAGGATTAGGAATTCAAAGTCACCCTCCATCACAGGTGGAGTTTAAGGTCTGTCTGGGCTACATGCACCCCTGTCTAAAACAAAACAATGCAAATACATAAATCTACAGGTGTAACAGCATATCTATTTTATATTTGGAGGGATTAAGCACTTTAAAAGCCAAGGTTTATTCTTATATACTACAAAGCACATGCCCATATTACAAGTTAATTTGAATGAAAGTCTCTACATAAGTGACCAAAGCTCATTGTGACTTTGCTCTGATAGACAGCAAAACCACCTGTATTAGTTACGGTTCTCTAGAGAAACAGAACTGGTATAATGAATCTATCTATCTATCTATCTATCTATCTATCTATCTATCTATCTATTTATATGTATCTATCACTTGTCTTTCTATCATCTATAACTTTATCTATCTATCTATCTATCTATCTATCTATCTATCTATCTATATGTATCTATCACTTGTCTTTCTATTTTCTATAACTTTATCTATCTATCTATCTATCTATCTATCTATCTATCTATTTATATGTATCTATCACTTGTCTTTCTATCATCTATAACTTTATCTATCTATCTATCTATCTATCTATCTATCTATCTATCTATATGTATCTATCACTTGTCTTTCTATTTTCTATAACTTTATCTATCTATCTATCTATCTATCTATCTATCTATCTATCTATCATCTATCTTCTATCCTCTATCTAAGCAGGGTCTATTACGTGGCATAGAGACTGTGGCTATTCCAACAATGGTGTCTCCCAGTGGAAAGTCCAAGAATCCAGTAGTTATTGGGTCCACAAAGCTAGTCACAGCTAATTGTCAACATACATTGGAATCTTAAAGAAGTTGGCTCTGATATTAATGAAGGAATGGACTTGCCATGGAGCGTGAGGGCAAGTAGGCAAAGAACAAGCACTTCCTTCTTCTATGACTTTTCTATAGGCTGCCACCAGAAGGTGTGGTCCAGACTAAGGGTGGGTCTTCTCACCTCAGATGATTCAGTTCAAGAAAAGTCCCTTGCAGCTATACCCAGATGCTTGTGTTCTAGTTAATTCCAGATGTAGTAAGTTAGCAACCAGGAAGAGCTATCACAGAGTCTAATTGGAACACGCTCTTCAAACTTGTTGGAACAGGCTTGAGTCAAGCAATTAAACGTGGTTCAGTGTCAACGCTCTGGGTGAAAGGCACTCCTGGATGCTGGGTAAGGTATGCATCCAGGGTAGCTGTGTGTTTTGGAGTCTCAGACCTGGAAGAGATAAAAAATGCAAGCCCATCCCCAGCCCACAGTGGGTGAACTAAAATGAGAATATTTTCTGTCTCAGCCAGAATTTCTTCTTCCTGCTTAGCCTGACCTTTAGTTGCTTTTTTATTCTGAAGTCCAAATTGCAAGTGCGTCAATGAGCCTTTACTAAAAATAGTCTAGGACATTTTATTGCTTATAGATATAAACCTCTAAAAGCCAATCAGAACGCAAACTGTCTTTCATGTACCCTCTAAGCCCCGAAAGCCAACGTGGTTGTACAATTGGCACCATTCCCTGAGTTCAACAGTCAGGGCCAATTAAGGGGATTTGTCTGTGTTAATTTTTTTCCAGCTACTGCTGCCTTTTCCTCTGCCTGAGATGGCCCCAGGCTGAGACATAAAGCTGAGATCTTCTTCATCGGATTACAAAGTTGGATTAAAAAGGGGAGGGTCTTAACATCGGGGAACCTTTAGTCCTTCTGAAGAGTTGGTCACACAACAGCGGTCAATAGTTGCACATATGGGGTTCTTTTATTTACAAGAAATTGAGTTCATTATCTTCTCTGTGAGATAACATGGCCACATCGCAGGACAAGAAGAAGATGTATCCATGAAGATTTTAACTGCAGTGCATTGCATCCTTGCACTGGTGCCGAATAGAACAGACCAACCTAAGAGCCATCTCCTTCATCAGCCTCAATGCCCCCACTTCCCTCTGAAGGCTTCTGACCACACCCTCTGTGGAACAGCACTGGACACTAAAGGACAATTATTAAGCATTGTTTTTACATCCAAAAATATGATTAGTTTTGAAGCTAATGGGAAAAGGAATGCCTGCTGCTTAAAAAAAAAAACTTTTAAAAACGGAAAGACTTTGTGTAAATTGTTCCACCAAAAGAATTCCTTTGCACTAGGCATTTTCAGCTTTCAACCTTATTACAGATCAAATCCAAATGAAATTCTCTGTAACACACTCTAAGTACTTTCAAATGTAATTCAGAGACTGTTACCTTACAACATTAAACTGCAAATAAGAGATCTCACAGGCAGGGACATAGTCTACGTCTGCTTGTCGCTCTTCTGGGAGGCAGCGCACCAATGTTAGTGAATAGCTCTGTTTTATGTGACTTTCAAAGTGGAGCTCCCTGAGTCTGTTTCTACAAAGGTAGAAAGAGCCATGAGGGAGATTTGTAGGCGAGCCGATTTGTAGAATAAAAATGGGTAACAGTAAAGATAAAAGATATAGGATAAGGTTGTGGCATTTTCTCAGAGCATGTTGCTGACTTCTGCTCCCTCAGGCCCACACACGGTCATTTCCACATAGCTCTGAAGATGGAAACAGTCTGCTGGGTGGCAAGCCTCCTGAAAGTTGGCGCATCTGTCTCCACTTTGATCATTACTAGAAAATTCTTATCTATATTGAACAGATTGTCAGAGATAAAATGTTTAGTTCACTTTTCCTCTTACACCTTTGAACCCGATCTCTGGTTTTATAATATATATATATATATATGGATATATATATCAATGGGTATATATACACTATATATATGGTAGAGTAATAAACAATGAGGTGGACTAATATTTAATGCCTGACTTCCTGGTTGGGAGGTAATCTCTGTGTGTTTCCTTTGCCTTTCTCTTCCCTTCCTTTTTTTATTGTTTCTTGCTTGAGAAAATATCTCATCTGGACGTCAGCCTCCTGCCTCCATCTCTCAGGTGCTGGGACTACAAGTGTGAGTCATCACACCTAGTCCTGTTTTCTAATCTCATGTCCTAGCACTGGGTTTTCTGCTCCCTTGGCTACAGCCAAGCAGGTCTTGCTGGTTTGTCTCTGAGCCTTTGCACTGGCTGTGTTGACTGTTCTTTCTGTTTTCCATCATCTTCTTGAAGTCTTCCTGTCACTCTTGGGATCTACCTCTTGTTTCTTCTATCATCTTTTACTCTATACTGCTGTCACCAGATTTGGTGGCGGGGGGAGGGGAAGGTACCATTTATTTATTTGATTATTTTCATTTATTTTGTTTTTATTATTAATCTCTATTCTTTTTTTTTAGAATGAAGCTTTGCTGAGCCAGAAACAGCTGTTTTCATGCAGTTGATCTTCAGTAAATATTTGTTGAATGAACAGTTAAATGGCTGAATTAATGAACTAGTACGCAGAGGAAAGAAGTTTCTCAATTTTTTTATTTTACATCCCGTATTGAGCTAGGTGTCCCTGAGGCAACCCCAGGCCAGTTGTGGGTTTTCTGCGGCCCATACCACTTCCTGTTACTCCTTTTCACATCTATTTTTCCATTATATATAAAGTAATTGGGATACGATGATGGTGTTGGCTTCTCTGGCATTCTGAGTGCTAGGTTCGGCTCCTACGACAGCCATAATATTATCACACAGAGAGAACGGACATAGTGCACCTTGGTTGTGATATAAATTACAGACTGTGGTATTCAGTGTGCCTTGGCTGTGCTACATACATATATATGACAGGCTTTATATGACATAGATATATCAAAGAGTGTACATTATATATTATGCATTTTTAAAGAATTAAAAATATTCAGTTGAAGGCACTGTATTGCTGTTCTTGTTCACAGTGATAGCTCAATGACATTTGATTTTGTATTCCCCTTTCCTGAGCCCTGAGCCCTGGAAAACTGGCAGAACGGCTTCTAAATTGTGTCCGCAATAAAACTTGGTGGCGTTTGGGTTTTGCTTCCTCTGTTGGGTGATTCTGTGTGAGGAAAGTAATTTCTGATTAGTCTTTATTGGCCTCTTTCTCTAGTGAGATTCCTAGGAGGTACTTTAATGTTCCATTCATGTAATGCAAATGGGTAGCACACTAGCTTTTTCATAGATTTGAAAAATGATTTTCCTGGGTCAAAGATTTACTTGAAAGTCATTCCTTTATTGATAGAGAAGTAGAGATTCTGTTATGATGGAAATTTAAGAACCCTTTGTAGAAATTTATAGACACGTTTAAGACATCAGTACTGTGTGTGTCCAGTTCAAAGATGCTCTGGGTGCCTGCCTCATTGATTTTAGCATTTGAGGCTGTTTTCCAAGCAACACTATTGAAGCCACATGTGGGAGGTGGCAGCCTGGCTATCCATGCAGGCTCTGGTTGTCCTAGAGAAGAGAGAAATGTTTGAGCTTTATTGCTAAAAGCCGGGTACATGTGTGGGAGGTGTTAGGAAAGTAGTTCTTGCTCGTGTGGAGTACGTGAGACACCGGTGTGCCCACGCTTACTTCAGTTCTGTTATTTCCTGACTCTGGCTTTAATTATTCTCTCTGGACCTCATCTCTTCAGATGGAGCATTTAAAACATGTCAACTTCCTAAACATTAACCAGCCTTAGTGGTTGTGGTCCTCAGTCTCCACTCCAACTTTCTGGAAGCTTGGCCTGGAAGACTGATAGACAGTTTTATAGTGACTAGACTGATCGTATTAGAAGGGTGCAGAGTTGTTCCTCATTTACATGTAAATCCATTTAAAGTGACCATTGGTCTTTCTCTCTCTCTTTTTCCATGACAAAAAAAAAATGATTATATAGGGCTGGGGATGAGGGAAAAGAAAGGTGTTGGGGTGCTAACCCTATTCCTGGCTGCACACAGTCTAATCTCTACTTCCTGATTTGTCTGGATGGTTAGAGATCATTATCTGTACCTGAGAGATTTGCTGATATGCTGTAGTGTTAGTCTACACTCTAGAAGGGTGAATACACCCACATTGGTGGGTCAGTGAGATGAACTAATTGCTTTGATTCTGTGAGAAAGCTAGTGTGCCACACATTTGCAGATGTGAACAGAACACCAAAGCCCGTCCTAGTACTCTCAGCAGAGAAAGGGGTAATTGCTCTGCCATCCCGCCTTGCCTTCTTTACCTTGTAAGCACAAGTACCCGAGTTCTAGCCTCAGCATCTACACCAGGCTTGGTGACATCCCCTTGTAAACTCCAGTGCCTGGGAGTGGAGAGACAGGTGTAGTCTTTGGGCTTGCTGGCTAGCCAACCTAGCTGAATTGGCAAAATGCTGGGCCACGGAGAGAACTTGTCTCAAGAAAAAAAAAAGTAGTTAATGCCTGAGGAACAACACCCAACTCAACAGGAGCTATCCTCTGGCTTCTTTATGCATGTACACACATGTACACATACAAAAGTACACACACATACGCATACACAAGAATGACTAAATAACCTAGACACAAAAATACCCTAGTGGTTTATGCACCAAAGAATGACTGTAACATGACGTCCTCCTGCTGCTCAAGGTCAGAATGCCCATGCCTGCCTTCACTGTGCTGCCCAGCACCTCTCCATGGGTGATAAGTTGTTTCTATCCCTTTGCTATCACTAGCAGTATCTGTTGTTGACAGAAGCAGCAGGACTGTGGCCATGCCTAAAGGATTAGCATGTCCTTCAGGGATGACATCTGTTCCCTATCATTTTTAACTTAAAAGAGAATGATCAAGTTAAAGACCACATTAGTAGCCACCCTTGGGGTTTTATTTCTTATGCTCAAGCAGTCTTACCTTTCACTCGCAGCCATCAGAGGGCACATCAAATATTTTAATAAATTTAATTTTCAGAGAGACACGGTACCATGTGAGGTCTATATCATGTCTTAAGGCAATTGGCTAGATGTATATGCACCCTTCTAGAGTGAATGTTGAGATTAACATCACAGTATCTCAGAAACTCTCTAAGGTACAGATAACGACCTCTAGTGGGCCCGATAAATCAGGACTCAGAGACCACACTGAGTGTAGGTTATCCAAGGTGTTAACACCCTGACCTGTCTCCCCTTCATCTCACAGCTGCACAGTCCCTGGCTCCCACGGACTTGACCTCTCACATCCACTAAGCTGATGATTATCACGACGGCCATGACTGCCCATCCTAGCTCTTCATCTTGTCTGGACTTGTAGTAAGACATGTCACCCCGATATCTCAGTCTCCCTGTCCTTTAAACTAGCCAAATCAGGACCTGAACTTTCTGAAGTGGAAAAGTCCTCAAGAAAGTCACTGCTGCCATCAAAGAGTAGTGTCTGGCAAATGATGACACTTACATTGCTTAAATGAAAGAAAGAACAAATCCTTTAAGACAGTTGTTCTCAACTTGTAAGTCACAACCCTTCAGGGTTGAGGGACCCTTTTATAGGGGTTGCCTAAGACCATTGGAAAACACAGATATTTACATTATGATTAGTAACAGCAGCAAAATTCTAGTTATGAAGTAGCAACAAAAATAATTTTGTGGTCGGGGGTCACCACAACATGAGGAACTATATTAAAGGGCCATAGCATTAGGAAGGCTGAGAGACACTTTTTTTTTTTTTTTAAAGAACGTGTTTTCTCCAGTGATTACATATCTTTATCAATTGCTACTGCTAATTGAAAAAGTGACTTTACATATTACAACAATGACATGAAATGCGTTTGCAAAATAAAAACTCTAGGATATAGTATCAAGTTCTTTTAAAGAAGGAATATTAAGCAAACGATCCTGCTGAGGTAGCAAGAGGCTAAGGGCAACACGCGGAAGGCAGCAGGCCCATTCCCACTGAGTTGTTTTTATGTATTTACCATCTCTCCTCATTTTGTCCATGATGTTAGCATTTGGTAAAAGTAAAGCGTTTCAAGACTGACTGAAGTCAAGTCAGTTTTGGCTGTATCTCAGAGAAGGATCCGGGCAGATGCTAATTGTTGGGACGATAGACAGAACAGCCATGAATAGGACCTTGTCT
Organism: Acomys russatus; assembly: GCF_903995435.1. Taxonomy (NCBI): domain Eukaryota; kingdom Metazoa; phylum Chordata; class Mammalia; order Rodentia; family Muridae; genus Acomys; species Acomys russatus. The sequence continues at coordinate 14,648,318 of NC_067151.1, read as the reverse complement.
TTACCACCCAACCTCTCAAGAGTGCAGTGTGCACACAGGCTTGAATTCTAAAAATTGATCCAAAAGTCGTGTTTTGAGCAATAGTGTCATAATATCATAAGGTTTCAGTGCAAAGCATAAAATATCAGTCTCTTTGTACCTTCACATATTGTACCCCAACATGCCTCCACGGGGCTGAGAGCCTGTCCGCTTGCCGCAGCAGTCGGCCCGACTTTCATGACTCTACTGTGATGGATTGAATCTCTTGAACTGTGAGTTAAAACACTTCCGTTCTCAGAGTTGCTTCCTGTAGTGAATTTGGTCACAACATCAAGCAAAGAAATGACTCACCAGGATGTGGAATTACTATTTAAAACAATGTTTTTCTTGTAAGCAAATTAGGGAATCGTTTTAGTTTTGTTTTTGTGACTAGTAGGCCTTAAAAATAGCATCTTGGAGTCAAAATATTTTGATGTTGTCTGAAGTTCTGAAGTGCTTTCTAAAATGGGCTACCAGGCATCTGGGAGGGTACTTCCCCAATTCCTAGGTAATATATAGTAGTTTCCTAATCTGAAATAATTAAAAGGTTTGAATAATATATCTTCATGTTATCCTGGGTCATCCAGAATTTCCTGGATGTGTTTTATCTGAACCTCTTGAGTGACTGTTCAGGTAGCAAACTGTCTCAATCTTTTTTTTTTTTTTTTTTTTTTTTCCATTTTGGAAGCTACTAACCTGCACTTCCGGTTCACTCAGGTAATTAAGTTTTATTCCTTCGCAAGTCTTTGATGGTGTTGAAGAGCAGATAGTTTAGTCTTACAATTGGCTTTAGTAGGTTAGGGGTTAAGATATTTTTAGGTCTAGATAGATGTTTTAAGTTATTAGAGATAAGATATGGTAGACATTGATTTTCATTCAGAATTTTAGACTCAGCGAGATAGGAAAGATGTTTACTTCAAGTTTGCCAAATACAAAAAGCCAAATCACTATGAATACAGCATTTATATAATTCCTAATTGTTTTGTGGTTCTTCTGCTGTATGTAGTTTATTTTATTTTTGTGTAATAATAGAGATGTATATGTAAAAATAAATATAATAAAAAAGAATAAATGACAAAATATCAGTCTCTTATTTGACCAGCCAATCTTTTTAACCAAATGGTAGAAACCACGCAGATACCTAACTCACAAGTTTCATAAGCTTAAAAAAAGTCAAAAGCTTCCTCTATGGTCTGTATTGCTACGATACACTAGGTATGTTCTGCACACTGGGCGGCTTTCAAATAAAGATGTTGTTTCCTGAAATAATTAAACTCTGCAAATTAGATTAAAATTGAAAGCACTAAATTCTACACTTTAGAAAAAGAAGGTGTGAGACACATTTTCAACACTTTTATTTGTGGACAAATGGCCATTTCATACGTTCAGTAGTGAGTTCAGGGCCTTGGTGATGTTGGACCTTGTTGGTCAGTGACATTAAATAGGGGAGTGGAGCTAGGCTGACATGGTGCTTTTGACGACTCACTGCTGAGACCTAAAAGTGTACGCTCAGCCAAAAGGCCCTTCCGAGGCCTCTTCTCTTGCTTTAGTATGTGTCCTCTCTGTCCCTGAAGTTCCAGGGCCTGAACTGTCCCTTCCTTAAGAGGACAGTGTAATTTATTTGCGTGCTTACGTGAGTTCCACAAGGGTCAAAATGTTTAAGGCTGTGACTATCTTTTCCAATGGATCCTTCTGAACAGGTGGTTACTGCACGTCAGGTCCCTGCATTGCGTGGAGAATATACCAATGGCGAGGGCCCTTCAGGATCCCTCAACGACAGACAAGGGCTGAATCTAGGGAACAGTGGAGTTGGAGAGAGCTAGGTGTTACAGAGAGGGCTCTAACCTGTGAATTTGTCAGTCTGTGGAAGAGGCTAGGAGGAAGCCAGATGTTAAATAGAATGCTTAAAAAAAAAAAAAAAAAGCTCCGGGCCATTTGAAGGTGATACTCACTCTTCGATCTGTTAGGAAAAATGCCTGTAGGAAGACTTCAGGAGGCTCTGTGATGACATTTAAAATTAAGTTTCCATAAAGAATTGCAAATGATGTTCTCTAAATATGGTGTCACCGAAGCCAGTGCCAGGTCCCCAAAGGTGCTGTGGAGAGAAGTGAGTATCTCCCGGTCTGCTAAGGAGGCAACTTGCACAGCAGGGAGAGAGCTGGTTGTTTTACCAAGGCCTGGCAAACAGCTGCCTGTGGCTGTCTTGGTTTAGTTTACACTGCTTTTCCATCTGTTTTACCTGTCTCTGCATCTGAATAATTTATTTTTCCATCTGCATAAATAGAACACCTGTCTGAAGGCTAACTCTTTCACCTAAATAATTTAAAGAAAATAAACCCTTTCATCTTTATTGAAATAATGTAATGGCTTTCCAGAACAAAGGCTTTAAATAAATAATCCTTGGGGGATATTTCTAGTATTTAACTATTACACTAACAGTTTGCAACATTAATATCAATCTATTTTTTTAATTAAAATGCCATCTTCCAGGTTTTTCATTAAGATTGCGAGCTTTAGAGACTGTTTGGGTCTTTAACGTTCTTTCTAGTGAACTTAGTCTCTCTCCGCTTAGGAGAATCATTATCTGTGCATGGTTCTCACACTCTACGCAGTGGCTCTCAACCTTCCTAACGCTGAGACCATTTAACACAGTTCCTCATGTTGTGGCAACCCCCCTCCCAACCCTAGAACTGTTTTGTTGTTCCTTCATAACTGTAATTTTGTAATATAAATATTTGATATGTGATCCTGTGGGGAGTCGCAAACCACAACTGGAGAACTGCTACTCTGGATGCTGACTAAAACTTTGCTCAGCTTTTGCTAGCTACGAAAAATAGTGAGACACCCATGGGCCCTTTGGTGACTGTCTATTCTAACAAACACTGCTTCTACCCTTAGCTAAGAGGCATGGGAGGCTGGGGGCGGATGAGATCTGTCTCTCCACAGAGGTCATCTTGCTGAAAGAATCATTTCAAGTTCCTTTTGCCTGTGGAAGAGATACTATGCTATTGTGGTCCAGATTTATGAAAGGAAGCTTGAAGTTTGAGCTTCTACAGGTTAACTCATGTGTTTATTTGCATGCTTTTGTAAGCAGGAATGTGCACTCGTGTGTTCTTGGGCCCACGTGTCTGTGTGCATGTGTGGAGTTCAGATGTTGGCTTGAAATGTGTTTCTCTATCGATCATCTCATTTTTTTGAGACATGGTCTCTCACTGAACCTAGAGCTCATAGACTCAGCTAGACAGGCAGCCAGCAATCCCCAAGGATCCCTGCCTTCCTCTCTCCTGCTGTAGCCTTATGGGTACTCGCTGCCCCCCGCTTCCTTCTTCCCTTTTATGTGGTCTCTATGCATCTGAACTCAGTCCCTTCTGCTCAAATGGCAGGTTTTACCCATCTCGTGAGGCCTCTGGATCCAGGTATTAGTCATCTTATGAACTCTTAGCTGCCTAAACTTCAGTGACGACAAGAATAGAAAGTGTCTCTAAATAAACCTGCTCTGCAGCTGACTACCTATGTGCCTCTGCGTGATTTTATTTCATCTTTGTGAACACCTGCTTGCTCGTTTTGAGCAGGCTGAGAGCCTGGCCTGTTCTATGAGTCAGGGACAAACAATGATTCTTCTCCTAGGGGCTACTGTGTGGCTGGAGGGCAGCACTGGAGTCCAATACTTCTTACTTGGTAATTATATCAGATGTTAATGAGTTGATAACTCCGAGAGGGCTGTAGGGACAGCTCAGTGGGTAAGAGACTTGTTGCTCTCCCAGAGGACTCAAATTCAGCTCCTAGCACTCACGTGTGAGAGCTCACAACTGCCTACAACCCTAGCTCCAGGGCATCTGACACCCTCTTCTGTCCTCTGTGGATCCTTGCACACATGTGACATTTACTCACACAGACACACCTACACACATAAATAAAAACAATACAGTAAACCATAAAATATAATTGGCAGCTCTGGTGAACAAATTTTAAACAGTTTTAAAATGAATAATTGTTAAATACATCCTAAAATATTATATGTGATTTTTTTTTCATTCTTTTATACAAGAGAGTACAGAGCAGGATTCTATTTGAAGAGTGTGGTCGCTAGTGTTATCAGTGACAGTCAGTATACCAGTGTACACAGTACATACGGGAACCATTGTGTGGAGTAAGCCAGCATTGCTCACCAGTAGTCAGTGTGATTTCTACTAGCTGTCCCTGGATAGGTGCTCTTTTGAAATCTTACATTTGCTTTTTTTTAGTTTTCCATCTTTCCCCGTCTAGCAGCTGCCCTCTCTTGCACATTTGCAGGTTTGCCTGCATCGCTTTTTCCATCAATGCCAGTTTCTGCTTGCAATCTATTGTAGTTCTAACGGCCACATTTCCTAGGAAGGTACGTTAATGCAAGGATATGGAGACATTTTGTTTTTCATTGGCCAGCGGCTCACACTGCGTGCCTACTGGTTTCTGTGGACCTGAAAGGCTACCTGTGTTAGCTTGCAAATCAGACACTGCACAGAAACAGCCCAGTGTGTCTTAAGCTTCGCCGCTCATCGTGCCAACTGGGAAAGGATCACGATCCGTTTCTATACATCACACATTTTAGCACTTTCAACTGGACTAATGAATAAGACAAAATCACAAACCAAGAAAGCAACTTGGGCTATGGCTCATAACCTTTTTAGTATCGTTTCAATTAATTGTGTTCAAATAACTGGGAAGAGATTCGTCTTCATTGTGGAATCCCTACTATAAGCCAGTGTGTGTGTGTGTGTGTGTGTGTGTGTGTGTGTGTGTGTGTGTAGTGACATAAATATCACAGGGATAAAAGGTGCTTTGCACCTGTAGAGGTCAGCCTGACAGTGGGAATGAAATCGGAGACATAAACAGATACATGCAATAAAGTACAGTAGAGCTATGACACAAGAATGCTCAGAATATAGTTGGGGTCCCAAAAGCATGGTGGTCCATTCTGTACCTTGGGCCCAAGGAGAGGGCAGCAAGAATAGACAGGCTGCACCTGATGCTCTAGATTCGGAAGAGATTATAAATGACATCGACCAGAGGCTAAAGTAGGGTGTTGGATAATTGCTCAGGAAATGAGAGGATTCAGTAGTCTCATGGCTGGAGGGCAGTGTGCATGTTGGGCTGGGGAGTATGGAGGTGAGACATAAGGTACACAGGTCACAAAATGATTTTGGTTCTGTGCCTAGAGCTCTGGCTTAGAGCAAGGGAGTCTGTGCAGAAACATCAGTAGGCTCCACATCTGCATTTCCCAAAGGTACATCTGGAGGTAGTGTAGCGAGTGGATACAACACAGTAACACATGATGGGGGGGTGGCAGTGACCCATAACAGGAGTTGTAAATGCTGAGCTCAGGAAGCAGAATATGTGGCTGAGTTAGGAGTCGATAAGACTGGGAGATGAGTTAGGTGTCAGGTAAGTTGGGGATGGAACTCGTAGGAGAAACCTTGGGTGTAGGAGACTCAAGGGAAATTCCAGTTTGAAAGCCAAGTGACTAGTTGACTAGATGTGTTGACCACTGTTTAGGGGACAATAAATTGAGTCTGGGATACGTTAAATATGAGGCATTCCTGGCCTGCTTTAGTGACTTATGTAATATGCAGCCTGTGCAATGATAATATGACCATATATTATATTATAGAAATTCAGTTTTCAAGGGCACAGCTAACCAATAGTAAGACTCATCTGTTAGGGTTAGAAATAAATCATACTGAGGTAAGAAGCTTCTAGGAATACTATGTGAGCTAAATAAGGAAAGGGAAGGGAGAGCTCTGCCATCTGAGAAAAGTCCCAGGGAATTTATTCTTAGAGAGGTTCACCTCCAGTACCTGAAGGCCGAGGCTGGTGTAGGGACCAGCAGCACTGCACTCTCCCTGTGCTAGACTTGCCCTGAGCTCCTGCTCTGTCACAGGCTCCACTAGTTAGGGCATCAAGGACAGTGGCTCTTAGGTCTCTTCTGTCACTCCCAATCTCCTTAGTCAGGGCAAGTCCATCCTTTCTTTGTAGTCCTGTAATTCTCTCCTAGAATTCTCTTATATCTGTACTTACTCATTTTCATTGTTTTAAATTCATAAGATTTCTGATAAGGCCATAATTTTTAAAATTATGTCCCTTAATGTTGAAAATTAGGCCTTATTTTATAGATATAAGATGCATGTGTGTGATTATGTACTATATAATTATATATTTTGTTACTGTATCACATAGTATTTCTTATATTACTGATTATATAAACATGTATTTTATAAAACGTAAGATATTATTTTTGGCGTATTTGCAATTTAGTATGTTTATTAAATGAATCAGTTGAAAGGTATGACTAAATGTGTTGTCTTGGTCTGTTTGGTACATGCATTTTCCATCCTGCATTTTGAGTACCCAGTGGGAGACAGTTGGGTACCAAGTGCCTTACAGGGTGTTACAGCTGCCTCTGTTGCTGAGCAACAAATACTGGATATTTGAATATAACAGAAATTCATTTTTTTTCTATTTTATGGCTGACAAAAGGCTGCTTCCCTGCTCTTGATCTTGTGTTTGATTGTGTCAGAAGTTCCCCTGACAAAGAGGGTCTAGGTGGTTTGCCACTCACATATCTACAGGGTGATAGCGAATAGTTGTGGTGACTGGCAGTTGGCTTCTCTAGCCATGTGTTCATTCCCTCGGGTTCTTCACAGCCGCAGGACTCCAAGGAAAAGAGAAGAGGCCTTACAAAGCTTCTCAGAGACCTGCAAGCCTCCAAAGGCACATCTGTTGCATCGAATTGGTCAAGCCAGTAGTTTGGGCAACCCAGAAGCAAAGAGAAGAGAGTGAGATGTGACAGGAGGGGAAAACAAGTCACATTACAAAGAGACCTGAGATATGGTCATTATGATGGCTTACATGTGCCGCGTCCCGCATAGGCACCTTTGTTCACCTGGTCCCCAGCTGGTGGTGTCATTTGTGCACAGAGGGGAGCCTTGCTGGAGGCAGTGTGTCCCTGGGTGTGGGCCTGGGAATTCTAGACGGTCAGGTGTACTTCCTCCTGGAAGCTTTTGCTTCTTCGCCTGCAAAGTTGTAACATGTTGTTTCAAGTTTTTGCAGCCAAGCCTCCTCCACTGGGAGGAACTGTAGCCCCTTAAATCACGAGCAAAACTAATCTTTATCCATTACGTTGCTTCTTGACATGCTGATCCTGAGTACAGAGTTGAACTTGACCATGGTAATAATAAGGAAAAGAGAAAGGTATAAATGTTACACACTAAAAAGATGGAGTGTGTTCATGTTGGCTGTGTAACAAGAGGGGTTGACATAGAGTCCAGACTGATGCTGATGCTGCCACTATAAATGTCACACATTTGTACTCATCCCACATAGACTCATGCACCTACACACATACTATATATACATGCATGTACAGATACATATGTTCACATATATACATATGTACTTACATGCATGCACATACATGTGCAATACACCCACACATATATTCATATATACAATCATAGAAACTACATTGTATGTTCACATGCATGCCTGTATATACATACATATTCATGTATATATGCACGTGCACACACATGTACATGTACACATTATACACATATCATACACACCTACAACCTTGAGCACATATACAGAGACACAGACATCCAAGTACTGCATACTGCACACATATGCATACTCTTCTGCCATTCATTCAAAAACCAGCAGCTCCATAGTGTATATGTACCACAGTTTCTTTAGCCATTCTTCTACTGAGGGACACTTAGGCTGTTTCCATGTTCTGGCTATTATGAATAAGGCTGCTATGAACATGGTTGAGCAAATTTCTTGTGTTCTGGAGCATCTTCTGGGTATATTCCAAGGAGTGGAATAGCTGGGTCTTGAGGAAGCCCTATTCCCAGCTTTCTGAGATAGCACCAGATAGCTTTCCAAAGTGGTTGTACTAGTTAGCATTCCCACCAGCAATGAAGGAGTGTTCCTCTTTCTCCACATCCTCACCAGCATGTGGTGTCAGTTGAGTTATTGATCTTAGCCATTCTGATGGGTGTTAAGATGGAATCTCAGAGTTGTTTTGATTTGCATTTCCCTGATGACTAAGGAGGTTGAGCATTTCTTTTAAGTGTTTCTCAGCCATTTGATATCCCTCTGTTGAGAATTCTCTGTTTAGTTCCAAGCCCCATTTCTCAATTGGGTTATTTGGTTTGGTGGTGTTTAGTTTCTTGAGTTCTTTATATATTTTGGATATTAGACCTTGGTCAGATGTAGAGTTGGTGAAGATCTTTTCCCAGTCTGTAGGTCGTCGCTTTGTTCTCTTGACAGTGTCTCCTGCCTTACAGAAGCTTCTCAGCCTCATGAGGTCCCATTTATTAATGGTTGACATTAAGGCCTGGGCTGTTGGTGTTCTGTTCAGGAAGTTGTCTCCTGTGCCAATATGTTCCAGGCTCTTCCCCACTTTTTCTTCTAAGTGACTTAGTGTCTCTGGTTTTATGTTGAGGTCTTTAATCCACTTGGATTTGAGTTTTGTGCAAGGTGACAAATATGGGTCCAGTTGCATAGTTTTACACACAGACCTCCAGTTAGACCAGCACCATTTTTTGAAGATGCTATCCTTTTTCCACTATGGAATACTATTCAGCTATTAAAAACAAGGAATTCCCGAAATTTGTGGATAAATGGATTGAGCTAGAAATGATCATAATGAGTGAGTTAACCCAGAAGCAGAAAGACTCAAATGGTATATACTCACTTGTATCTGCATATTAGCCCAAGGGGCATGTCCCACGAAAGCCTTCACTTACCAGAAAACTGGGACAAAGGGGAGGACATCCTATTGGGACTCTAGATGAGAGAAGCATGGGAGAATAGCAAAGTAGAAGGATCCAGAGGGTCCTAGAAACCTACAAGTAGAACATTATGATAGGCAGATTTGGGCCCAGGGGTCCCACTCAAACTAAGGCACCAGCCAAGGACAATACAGGTGGTAAACTTTAAACCCCTACCCAGATCTAGCCAATGGTCAGAACATTCTCCACAGTTGAGTGGAAAGTGGGATATGACTTTCTCACATACTCTGGTGCCTCACATTTGACCATGTCCCCTGGAGGGGAAGACCTGGTGGCACTCAGAGGAAGGACAGCAGGTTACCAAGAAGAGACTTGATACCCTCTGAGCATATACAGGGGGAGGTAATCCCCCTCAGGAACAGTCATAGGGGAGGGGAATAAGGGGAAAATGGGAGGGAGGGAAGAATGGGAGGATACAAGGGATGGGATAATCATTGAGATGTAACAAGAATAAATTAATTTTAAAAAATCACATTGTTAAAAAAAAAAACAGCAGCTCTTTGGATCACTTGATAAATGAGCTAGAATGATAGACTCAAGTGACGAATGTTGCCTCCAAAAATCAAAAGCTGTTTCTTGGTTGTAGGAGAGAATGGGAGGCGCGTCCTTCCTTTTAGAAGGTCTATTTCCATTAGTCATACACCACTAGACTCTAGAAATTTCCCTAAAGTAGAAGTCCCTGAACTTCAGATAGATCTATGCAACATAGTGTCTGCTCAGTGAGCCCTGGGTAGTTGCCACATCTGCTCCTTGGGTGCGGTGTAATGTGTTCAGCTTAATGATGTGTTGTTTATAAAGGGGAAAGGCAACCAGGATGCCTGCACATTGACCTATGACCTAGGGTTAGCTGGAAAACTGTTAGATTCCTCAGGCAGAGCACTAGAATTTGACAGTAGTAATAATGAAGAAAGGGAAAAAAAACTAAGAAGACACAGTAGCACAATAAAAGGGTCTTGTTTATTGGCTGTATAGCAAGATGAAGCCATGGAGAACACAGGGAAGGCCTCCTTCTGCAGCCAAGAGGGTGCTTCCTACCAACGCTGAAGGGTAGAAGGAGAGAGGAGAGAGGACAGGAGCCAAAGCATCTTCTGTGTCATGCTAGACAAGCAGGTGGCTGCTACATGTATGTGTCTCTACATGTCTGAGTGTGGTGTGCGCACATACCTGCCATGCTGCCTTCTCCTTACTAAGGACAACATTTTCAGCCTCAGAGGACTCCAAGGAAAATCCTTCCCTGCTACAAAATAAATATGTCTCATGTTGGCTGGACTAGAAATGGCCCCCATAGACTCGCGTGTGTGAGTGCTTGGCCCACAGGGAGCGGCACTAGTAGGTGGGAGGAGGTTAGGGTTAGTAGAGCGTAGGCTTGCGGTTTCAGAAGCTCATGCCAGTTCACTTCCTGCTGTCTACCAATCCAGATGTGGACCTCTCAGCTCCTTCCTCAGCACCATGCCTGCCTGTGTGCCATGCTTCCCGCCATGATGATAATGGGCTAACCCTTTGAAACTGTAAGCCAGCCCCAATTAAATGTTTTCCTTTATAAGAGTTGCCATCGTCATGGTGTCTCTTCACAGCAATAAATCCCTTACTAAGACAGAAGCTGGTATCAGGAACTGAGATATTGGGGCAACAGGCTTGACTATGATTTTGTTTGGAGGAATGTGGACTTTGGATTAGAAAATCAACTGAATGCTTTAAGTGGGGCTTAGTGGGCCGTACTAATAGGACCATGGCAGATAGTGACGCTGAGGATGATTCCAATTGTGGAGCCCCGGCTCCAGAGGTTTCTGTGGAGAAGAATATTCATATGAAGCCTGAGACTATTCTTGTGCTATTTTGGTGAAGAATGTGGCTGCTTTCTGCCTTTTCCAGAAAAATCTGCTTGAGGTTAAATTTGAAGAGTTTTGGATTAACTAGCTTGGCAGAGGGAATCTCAAAACAGCCTAGTATAGACCCTGCTGTGTGGTTACTTTGTGTTCACCCAGGGAACAAGCAAGGAAAAACACAAAATGTACAATTTGAGGAGAAATGGGTACCAGGAAGCTGAATGCAGCTAAATCTTGTGTTCGCGGAGATCAATACATTAAAGAAATGCCCGACATTAAATCGAATAAAGGGAATGGTGACCTCAGGGCTGACTTCCCTTCCAGTGACAGCCCATCTTCCTAGGAGAGCAAGCAAGAGTTACTCAAGAATGCAAGATGGCAGAAGAAGATGGGAGGCTTTTTGTTTGTTTGTTTTTGCTTATTGGAGGCTCTGATACCGCAGCAAGACAGTGCTAGGTGGCTAAGAATGACATTTGGAAGGAGAGGGTAGAGGTGGGAGGGGAGGGAGTGACATCAAAGCCCTCCAGTGATAATGTCCTCCTACTGTGGGTGACAGTCATTTTTTTCTTTTTGTGATACGGGAAGACATTGTCTAGATGGCTAAATTCTCTAAATTGTGTTGTAATTAAATCAATAATTGAAGCTAAATCTTGTGATAAAATTGATGGGCACTACATGATTTAAATCCTCTGACTGATGACACTTCTCTGATATTTATCACGACTATACAATGCAGTCAATTTCTTCACTAAATACATGGACTAGGTCTATGGTCACCTATAAGGGTATCCATATATCTTTATTTCCTGTAGAATTTAAAAAAATAATTCCATGAGTCTGAAGGTGTAACTCAGTGACAGAGTACGTGACTCACATATACGAGGCCCTGGGCCTGAGCCTCAGCATTCAGAAATAAGGCAACCCAATACCTTCCCCCAATACCTCCGGATGAATGCTTATTACAGGAACAGTTGAATGATAGATGGATAACAGCTTATCGGATTAGGAATGGCAGAGAGGCTTGTGGTAGCTGGTGATCTCTTTGATATTCACGATTATATTAAAGTAGCCTTTATGTCTTTGTGACTTTGGTGATTCCCTTGATGGTCCCCATCACAGACACAGCAATGAAAAGATGTGGTATTACCTCTCAGTGTCACTGTGTAGCTTGATCTCTTAAATTCTTGAGGGGACCTTTACAAACCCACCTAATTATAAAATTCTAAAAGAAAGATGATTTCCTTCCAAGTGACACTTTTCTTCAGACCTATTTTCTCAGCCACACATCATATTTGTTTCCTCCTGAGATTCTCAGGCATAGGCTATTTTGCTTCTGTGTTTAAAAACTTGGGGTCAAGTTTTTGTGTGTGTGTGTGTGTGTTTTTTAATTTTTTATTAATTTATTCTTGTTACATCTCAATGGTTATCCCATCCCTTGTATCCTCCCATTCTTCCCTCCCTCCCATTTTCCCCTTATTCCCCTCCCCTATGACTGTTCCTGAGGGGGATTACCTCCCCCTGTATATGCTCATAGGGTATCAAGTCTCTTATTGGAAACTTGCTATCCTTCCTCTGAGTGCCACCAGGTCTCCCCCTCCAGGGGACATGGTCAAATATGAGGCACCAGAGGGGGTCAAGTTTTTTTTTTTTAAGGGATTTCTAAGGTGACACAAAGTTGCAACTGCAAAATAGCGGGAAAGCACAGTGGGAGACATTAAAACCTGAGGCCCTTTCTGGCTCCCTGCCCTCCTCTGCATTTACAATGGGGGAGAGTCCAGAGGAGACAGGACTCCCTTCAGGAGTCTCTTTCCTGTGGGCTGTCTCCAGCCAGAAGAGAGACTGACAGAGAGATAACACCCGATGCCAGGCTCTCTTGCCCACTCAAAGACCCTTCCTCAGGTGTCAGTTGCTTGGCTGAGCTTGGAGGTCAACTAGACACCTCCCTGGAGACTTACTTGGCCTGAGGGACACAGCTAGCAGAAAACCCTCTCAGGGAGTACAGCTGTTATCTGAGCTAGGATCAAAGGCCCCCTCTGTACTCCAGGAAAAAAAAATCTTCCAAACTGGGTCTCTTTCTCCATGATTTGAATGAATGTTGAATGAGTCCCCAGGGACACCAGTTGCTCTGCTCACGGACAGACTGAGGAATGAAAAGTCAACTCCCTCTAAGGCCCCGTCAGTTTGAGCATTTCAATTCACCTGGAAGCCCATCAGAAACGAACCAGGAAACAGGACAACAAAGAAAAATGAGGATTCATATTTTTGACAGTCTTTATTTGTGTTTTGTCTTCCTTCCCCCCACCCCCCACCCCAGGACATATGACATTGTTTCCGGTAACTTTCACAGTGTCCATGAAAGACACACAGAGAGCATAACAAGCCATTATTCAGCAGCCACTTGGGTATGGACATGAAAGCAGTGAAAATAACCAGTAACTTTCCTGAACTGGATATGCGAAGTGATAACATCTCTTTCACCCTTAGAACAAGTCTTTTCCGAGCAGTGCACACTGGTGACCTTAAACTAGGCGATCTCATTGTTCTTCGTGGAAGGACGGGTCCAAAGGCTCAGGCCATACTCTTCGGTCTTGTAGATCACCTGGGCTAGCCATCCTGTGAGTCAGAACCATGGAACAGATTCCACGAGGCACCGAATGTGTACTTGAGAGAATGCGGTGTTTGAAAGTATACTTTTTTTTTTTTTATGAGGCCCTTAGAGCACTCCCATTCTTGTCGGTCTGGATGTATTTTGCTGACACTGTAATAGAGGCAGTTTTTATTCCACATAGTTCAGGTTTTCTAGTTAAGATTTCTGTGATTGGCAGCACTGCCAGCGGTAGGTGAGGGGTCAGATATTTTAGTCATGACTCACACTATTGTACAGACATCTGTTATATTGAATGGATTATTTTGTTTATCGAGTTTCTTTGAATAGCAATTTCAGTTTTGTATCTTATTTTCTTCTTTGATGAGGGTATTGCTGGCAGATGCACGCTACATATTGGCTTGTTTCTTGCAGTTCTCTGGCTTTTTTTTTTTTTTTTTTTTAGTTTTCTTTTTCCTTGTCTTAGTATTTTTTCTTCTTAACAACTTTGTCTTTCTAAAGACTTAAGTATTTGAACAAAATATCCTGAAAGGAAGAATCCACAATTCTCTACTCATCTCAAGGTCCTTACTAATACCCCGGCTTCCTTTTTGCTCCTTCTTTTCTTTCCTTTTTGCCTACTTTATCCATCCCAGGCACCCAGCTCCTCTTTAACAATGAGCACTAGCTGAGAGGAGAGTTCGTAGCTTTGTTCAGGTTACTCTTGAGCAGTTGCTCTATCTGATGAAGTCGTTTCCACCCTCTGACTAGCATTCATAGTTCAGTTTAGAGTTGGATGGGGCAGATGGTTCATCTGAATGAATAGTCTGAAAGTCAGGGGATGTAAGCATGTGTTAGGGTGAACTTGAGGATGGCATCTTAAGGAACCAAGAGCCTACTTTCAACATAACCAGTTAGATGATGATGGTGGTGGTGGTGGTGATGGTGGTGATTTTAGTAGTTAGTACTCACCCAAAATTTTATGCCAGTTACTATTTGAATCATCTACCTGTCATATCTCTCCCTCCCTTTCTCTCTCCCCCCCTCTCTCTTTATTATTAATTACCCATGTCTCCATCTTCTCAACTATGTCACCTATTATTTATCTTCTGTGTGCATCTCTTTCTCATAGCGACCTGATATCTGCCTATCTCCTTACTCAAATCCCACAGCAAACCAGTCTGATGTTTTCATCTTCCCGTCACACCTGGGAGGACTCAGAAACAATAACACTAAGTCCAACCCCCTAGGCTCACAGTAAGTGACACAAGAGAGCACAGACAGGTGCTGGTAGGTGATAGATGGTAGAAAGAGGGCCGCCGGACATGCAGAGCTGGGATTCAAACCTATGCGGTTAGGGTGCGGAGCTGTGTGCTCAGCCAGGTGCTGACACACAGAAAATACTCTGTCATTCATAGCTACGTAACAGGAAAGTGACAGCTGGGTATTTCCAGATGTGCTGGACATGAGAGACGGGAAGCCAACATGTCTTGCCTTTAAGTGACCTATAGTCTAAGAGAAGATGAGAGTGAAGAAGACAAGGACAGGAGAGGATGGGTGTATAGAGAGGAAGATGGCTGAGGAAAGATCCCTGTAGATCTGACACAACCTGATTAAAGACTAGGAAGGAATTACGGCAGTTGATGGGGAAGGGGCCGGGATTATAGCCAGTAAGGAAAAGCATGGATGAGGCAGGGCTGTGAGTGCAGCCCTTTCCTTCAGCTGGGGCTGGACCGCAAACACATGGCAATCTTAGGGGCAGCAGATGATGAATAAAGGGAAGAGCAGCTTTCTGAAGCCTTTGGTAATGGATGGTCCCCAAGGCCTGGTCTCTGCAGCATAGGAAACAGAATGCTGTCAGCACCTGGTCCTCCCTCTCATCAGGACCTGGTTCTCCCTCTCATCAGCAACTGATTCTCCCTCTCATCAGCACCTGGTTCTCCCTCTCATCAGCACCTGGTTCTCCCACTCATCAGCACCTGGTTCTCCCTCTCATCAGCACCTGGTTCTCCCTCTCATCAGCACCTGGTTCTCCCTCTCATCAGCACCTGGTTCTCCCTCTCATCAGCACCTGGTTCTCCCTCTCATCAGCACCTGGTTCTCCCTCTCATCAGTACCTGGTTCTCCCTCTCATCAGCACCTGGTTCTCCCTCTCATCAGCACCTCTAACGGGGAGGAGACAGGAGTCTGGCCTACGAGGCTTGTGCAGCACTTGGCCTCAGAATGAAGTATGTGGTGAGAAAGGGCACCTGGCTCCTTTGTCTGGACTTGGAAGCTCCACAGCATCTTCTGATTTGGGGCTGCATCGCTATCCTGGGGCAGAAATGCCAGGCAGCATACAGGTCACCCTGCGTGTTGGATGTCACTGTGCCTGCCACCCCTTCCTTCCCCAGCCTTCTGGCTCTGGAAGGGTCACAATGGTTTTGTTGAGGGCCCAGTAGTTCAGGAAACATGGAAAGTCATCTGGTTAGCAATCTTAAGGGAAAAAAATCGAAAGGCCACCAAATATGTAGGAGAGACTTTCAAATGTGATGCAACGGCAAAGAGTGATGCAGAGGAGCCTGAGCATGTCTTTAGGACTAGCTTGTGAGGCCCTGAGGCTAACATTATTTCTCTCAGTATTTTCAATACCTATCTTAGTGCTCGGCACAAAGTTTTTTTTTAATAACTTGAAAACTAATATGTGCTAAATTAAAAACAAAAACCATTGAGAGATATGGGCCTAGAGAGATGGGAGTTGTGTTGAGGAAACCAAAGAGCATAGGATGGAGCCTTGAAGAGAAATGCATTGTGAAGTGGTAGGCTTAGCAGCAGCCAGTACATGGATTTTGGCCTCAGGAAAACTCTGGGTGAATCATCGCCTTCCTGGTCCTCCTGCTACCTCAGCTGTGGACCGGCCTAGGCTGGCTGGGATAGCAAGGCCTTGTGAATGTGTCTCAGCGGCTGGCCCCCACGATGACTGTACCTGGTCTGACACGGATAGCTTCTGCCCATCTCAGGCTGAGATTTCCAGCAAGATATCCTCCAGTGGCCTCCCCAGCAAATCCCAGATAGCTCAGGTCTCTGTCCTCCTTGTTTTTTTTTTTCTCTGACTCAGCCATGGTTGCTGCTGCCACTTCCAAACAGCCCAGCACTGTTGGCTGTGTACCAGCCCTCCGCATCCACTTCCAGCACTACTGTATCATGCTGACTTAACATGGAGGAGTGGTGGGGAGCCTGGCTGTCTCTTTGGCAACTTCCTGAGTGAGTTTCATATGAGCTGTTTGTGAATCCTTAGATATCTTATATCTAGGATCATCAAAGTTATGCAAGAAACGGCCAAACAATTAACTTCCGAACTACCTGGAGTTAACCAGAAGAGACGGAGACTCCCTGTGGCTGAAAACAAGTCTTGCTCTGCTCTCTGGCTCTGCAGCACTGTCTGGGAAGCTGCCTGTTCCGCTGGCTTTGTGACAGTGTCACTCTTTAGTTCGCAGTCCTGGTGGCACAGGTTGTAGGCTTTTCCTTTTCATGGTTTTATTTACTAGTTACATATCTTTATTGAAACATTTGTTCAGATCTTCAACCTACCTTTTCCTGAGCTGTGTCCGTCTTTACAAGGCTGCTCAGCCGACCACTTCTCCCAGTCTGTGGTTTTGTTTATACCGCGCTTATGTCTCCAGCAGAGCAGAAGTCTTCAACACTCTCTGATCTGTCACTTTTTGTTTCACCCCTGCTTCCTCTGAGTTCTTCTTGAAGGGTCAGTCCTGCCTTTACCCAGGGCCACCTAGATTTCTTTTCTCTTCGATGACTTTTCAAGAAGCATTGCAGTTGTGTTATTCTACGTTTTGTTCCATGACCCACTTTGTGAAAAGCGGGATGTCAGCGCTGTGCTTGAATGTGAGACGTTCCCTGCAGGCTCGGGGATTGAACTCTTGGTCCCAGCTGGTAATGCTATTTCGGAAGGCCTGTGGCAGCTGTAGGAGTTGGAGCCAAGCTGGAAGTTGGTCTCTGGGGGTGGCCTTTGAAGGTTGTAACCTGATGTTGCTTCTGGGATGTTTGTTTCTCCCTCATCCACCACAAAGTGAGGAGCATAGTACCATAAGCCCCCTGGCTCTAATGGAGGAAAATCTGAACTCCAAGCCACAAACTTCCCATCCTTCAGTCCTTAGGCAAGTATGTGGTCACAGCAGTTCAACAGCTGCTACTGTGGTCAAGTGTCTAGACTCCTTTGTAATTCACCTGTTGGGTGGTTTTACTGTCCTGTTCCAGTGGCTGTTTTTGATTCTGGTCTGTGTTTACCTTGCTCGATAAAGTCTGTTGATACACACAGAGTTATACGCATCTTATTTGGTTTATCACTTCATCCTGGACAGGCTCCATGATGAAATACGTGTGTTTGAATAGTCCCCGTCTGATTTTCTTGTATTTTCTAATATGTAATCTTTAAGGTGGAGAGATAAAAGGTTAAACTTTTGTCCACACAAGAAAGGAGGAGTTACACTTATTGTGAATGATGTTTCTGCAACTATATTAGGAATTGTAGCAAACCTTTTTAGCCCTTAAAAATAATAACTTCATGAGCTGTAAAGATGACTCAGCAGTTAAGAGTGTTAGTTGATCTTCCAGAGGACCAGGGTTCAATTCCCAGTACCCACATTGCAGCTCACAACTGTCTGTAACTCCAGGGGACCTAGCACCCTCACACACATACACATGCAAGCAAAACACTAAAGCGCAAAAATAAAAGTAAGTTTATTATTTAAAAAATCTGGGCACGGTGGCACAACCCTGGAATTCCAGCACTCAGGGAGGCTGAGGCAGGAGGATTTCTGTGAGTTCAAGGCCAGCCTGATGTACAAAGTGAGTCCAGGACAGCCAAGGCTACACAGAGAAACCCTGTCTCAAAAAAAAAATCCACAACCCCAAATAACAAACAAACAACAAGCTTCTCGGAAGGTGTTATTCCATTTCACCAACAAAGAAGCAGAAAACATAGAGAGGTCCTAGAAATGGATTTGGGAGTTGGACCTAAGTGTCTGCCATTCCTTTCAAAGACACCACCTTCCTCTCAAGAGTCCAGCAAGGCTAGCTTATCTGTCCTTGTGGTGAGGCACAAAGGCTTCGGGCTCCTCTTAGAGTTTGTCTCAGGAAGGCAGAGCCGGACGGAGGGTGAGCTACTAAGTGGACACCAGGGACACTTGTTCACTCACCACCCAGAGACTAATCGACATGGGGGTGGCCGGAGGGACAGCGAGGGACATTGCCTTCCTCTGTTAGGGGGAGAACTCCATCCTGCAGGATTAGCCTGTGGGAAGCCTTTGTGGCACAGCATGGACAGCCAACAGGTCCTAAAGATGAGCCCAGAGCCCTGTGCCCAGCACAGGGGACCCCAGAAAAACGTGTACCTGAAAAAAAAGTTTGAGAATGGGTGCAAGATGCCACTGCAGGCAGTGAAATCAAAACAATAGAGTTGGTTGCCATGTTAGATGCTTAAGATGCCTGAATTCTGCCACAGCCTTTGGTGTACCCCGACCTCAGTTTTCATAGGAACCCTGGACCGTGTCACTGTGTATATGGTGACCCTCAGTCATGAAATAGAGCCTAATTAAACTCTCCTCTGTGAGGTTGTCCACATGGAAATGAATGGCGAGGGATGATGGGGAGAGGAGAGCGGGACTAGGGGGGAGGAGGAGGAAGAGGGAGACCAGATATGACTGACTGACAATCCACAGAGGAAATGAAGTCAAGACATTGGAAACAAATGGAGCTGGCTTCTTGGTTAAAAAAAAAAAAAAAAAAAGCAAAAAAGTAATTGAGATCTCTCTTTCTACAATGTGCTTTCCTTGGGTTGGGCTTTCCTTGTTTGTTATCTTCAAATGGGGAATGGTGCACCCAGCTGCCTAGCAACAGGTTGTCTGTCTGTCTGTCTGTCTGTTTTCTGTGGGGGGGGGGTGGAGGAGAGGAGGGTGGGCAGTGTCAAATCAACTCCTTTTACTTGCATACATTTTAGTAGTGGATGTCAACATCGATTGTGCAGCTTTGCCACTGTGCCACTGTGTCACTGGAAGTCTGATGGAGCCCTGCACGCCAAGACCATGTCTGGATATGTGTAAAGTCAGTGCCCACACCAAGGCTTCAGACAGGACAGACCTTCCCTGTGTTTCCCATCAGCCCCTTCTTTATGAGACAAATGCTTTTTCTTCCAAGCCTGACATTTCTTTTTATACCTCTATTGAATATGTAAGTGGGCTTTACTCAGGTCAATCCCTCACGTTATAATTTAAAAGCATGCTATTATTATGCCTAATTGTCAATTGGTTTCTGTAGCTTTCTTTTGCCTAGGCCTTAGGAAGTCAGGGCCGTAGACTTTCCTCTTTCTTCTCGCCAGCTCTTCACGTGGACCACCTCAGTGGTGATAACTCTTTTGTTTTTAAATTTACAACTCAATCCCCTGCTTTCTTGACCCCTGTCTCCCATCAGAAAACAACTTCCGAAACACTGTCTGCATCTGAGCTTGGCACTGAGATTTGTCAGCCGTGGACCAGTGTTATACCCCCAAAGGCATCCCTGGTAAGAGGGTAGAAGGGGCTTTGAGACAACATAAAAGACGTATCTGACAGCACAAACAACAATTTCCAACCAATCTGATTCCTGCGGTGCTGCCCTGGGAAGCTCCAAATGAGTCCTTTCACTATTGCTTTAGCAGAAAAGCCACCATGACACTGCCCACATGCCCAGGGTCTGTCATTGTTTCTCTTTTACAAAGTACATACCCCCACCATCTTTAAACAGGTTATTTTATGTTGGATTCAGTCCTGTCTACTAACGTGTCTGAATGCTGCTGTGGATACGAATCATGGGCTTTATCATTGCCTGGGAAGGGCCCAGCTTACTGGAGTTACAGTTTGGGGTCTGAAGGACCCAGTGTCTATAGGAATACATTCCACAGAGAACATGGACTCTGTAAGCAGTTAAACTGCAGAGAGGAGTCGGAACTCACACACAGGACAGTAGCTTCAGTCTGGTCCATTTGCCGATTTGGATCTCCTGGTTTTAACAAGCCCAGAGTCAAGCCCTCTGCCCCATCCCCCCTGCAGTGTGAGATTTTCTGTGGACCCAAGAGAATGAGATGTGTCCCATGGCCCCCTTCCTGGCCTATGGGTGATACTCTCCCCAGTCTACACTTGGCTGTCTGTCCAAATGCCTCTTTTTACAGAGGGACCAATTAATTGGATTAGGGCCTCTTCTAAAGATTTTTCCTCTTACCCAGTTACACCTGCAGGCATCCTGTCCATCAATGCCTCCCCGCCTCCCCATGAGGTGGTGGTAGTCTTGCGTCCAGGGGTTAGAGCTTCAGTATGGACTTTGAGGGAATACGGTTCAACCTATTTCTTTAGCTATCCACTTTTCTTCTTTCTCTACCACGTCTTCCAACAGCAACACACTTTCACTACCTTAAAATATTAAGTCTATGTAAAATTGACTCATGAAGCCACTGAGCTGAGTATATTTTGGTGCTTTTTTTCCTTATTGTTAAATGTTTAATCTTTAATTGTATAGAGAAGAGAGAGGATATCAGGGCTGTCCATAAAAAACTCTGTGTGTTTAAGTGGATCATCTAAGAGATGACCCACCTCTGCTCATGGGTCTGTGGAATGATATGATAATTTGGATAAGTTTTCAAAAAAATTTTATCCATTTTTTGAGAAACGCACATAAACACAGAGACAGAGAGAGGGGGGTGAGGGAGGGAGAGAGTAGTTGATTATGTCAACCCACCGCTTTCTTTCCAACTCTTCCCAGATCTTATACCACAACTCCCTTTTTTTATACCCCAACCGAATACCAAATCCAGTTAGTGCTGGCCATGCGTGGATTGGTGGAGGACCATCTGCTGAAGCATGAACATTGCCCAGAAGAAGATAGGCTCATGCTGCCCCAGCAGTCTGTAGCTGTCAATGCTCCTCAGGCAGGGTGGTGGTGGGTGGGTGGGGGACAGGGGGGTTAGGGGGTAGGGGTAGGGGGTGGGGTGTGAGCACCCTTTCCTCTCTATGCAGGAGCAATCACTGGCTTGATTTGGTACAGCTCATGTGTGTCCATCCACAGCTGCTGCAAGTTCGTGAGCACAGTGGCTCCGTCACTCTTGAGAGACATTGCTTTGCACTGTTCTCTGCAGTCTATGGCTCTTAAGATCTTTCTACCCCCTCTTTTGCAATGTTCTTGGAACCTTGGAGGGATGGTGTTTGAAAAAAAAAAAGATGTCTCATTTATGCCAGAGCACTCCACAGCTGTTACGGATTCACTCCACTCTGGACATCTGTGAATCTCTGAATTAACTGTTGTCCACTGTGGGGGTAAAAAGCTTCTCTGTTGAGGTCTGAGAGCTATACTGATCTGTGGGTCCAGATTGGCCTTTAGAAGGCAGTGAAGGCAGTTTCATACTGTTCATTTAGCAAAATAATGGTAGTAGAGTCTTCTCTCTTGGGACCTATGACTTCCCCAGCCCGCGTGGGTTCTTGGTGATGTGTAAGGAAGTGGGCATGAGCTCTGTTCTGTGAGGTCGAAGCTTACATCCAGCTGGGACCAGCTAACCCTGTGATGTTCATTGTCTACAGATCCGGTTGGTGGTGTGAGCCTGGAAGAGTAGAGTCTAAAAATGAGATAGACTAAGGTCTAATGCAATCGCCAACTTTATTTAGAGCATCAGACAGTTTATACTGAGGAATAAGAGTCACATGAGCAAGGTGTCCAATCAGAAGAGCAAGCCACTGAATGTGGCAAGCACAGGTTTTTCCACAGAGGCATAAAAACAAATAACAATAAGCCAGTTTAATGAACAATTTGAAGCAAATTCACTCTTCTGCCACACCTGGGAGGGGCAGGAAAGCATAGTCCAGGAATAATTCTGTGCTTTTAAAAAAACAGAGGTCAGAAGACTCTTGACTCACTTTCTTGGAGTTTTCTCATAGCTCATGTCAGTATTGTACCCTCGGGCAAATCTTTCCGGGTGGGTTATTATTGTAGGTCACAGAATTTACAGCTAGGCAGGACTGCTGATAATCTTTCTCCCCTAGCAGCCTGCATAGCACCTTCTAACACTGAAGCCTGCGTGCCAGTGCAAGTTTGATTTCTCCATGGTCCTTGACCCAAGTGTACGGTATCCTAGGCAACAGGGTCTTACCTTTAAGTTCTGGTGGGTACCCAAGAAAAAATGGCCATAATCTCTACTGTTTTGGGAGGTTCATAAGACCTTCCTGACTGACAACTCATAGGATATAATCTCACACCTGGTACAAGACTTTTCCAGGACAAAGTTGGATAATGATTTTTTTAATGTGTGGACTTCGGACTACCTGTCTTAAAAGCAAGGGTTAAGGTAAAAATCCCTGGCCCACAGCTGGCACAATGCATCCGTGTTTCTCTGGGCAATGTTGAGGATTTGGTAAAAAACAACAGTGAAATCTGAAAACTGCTAACAAGACAGAGCAAGCTGATCATACAGAAAGTCTGCTTTACTTGTAGTTACATTACCACGTCCATACGTCAGTGTAGGGCTCATTTTTGTCATACTTTTCAAGTGCAAGGGCTAGCCCTGGGAGGCAAGGTCAGTAGCAACCTCTGAGACATCAGGGATGTGGGAGAGGTGATAAATGACATCTTGAAGACGTTGTTTTCCGCCATAGCCATTCCCACCTCTTGGTGAAGAATGAACAAAGCTGGTCTTTTGACAAAGGAAAGAAAACCTTGGAACCGAAGGGCAAACGTCTTTGTGTTGCACCCTGTGGGGTGGGATGGGGTGATCTTTTGCTCAATACTCAACCTGAGGAGAACGGGGCCATCGCACACTGAGGCAGATTGCTGTGCCGGTGAAACACATGCCGACTGCAGCTTTTGCGGTTCATTCTTGTTTCTAACACACAACGACAATATGTATTTGTTGTCTCTCTAGATAATATTTCTTTATTTTGGCTCCAGGGTGAAAAAAAATCCCCCAAACACCAAGTATTTAAAAAAAAAAGAAGAAGAAGAAGAAGAAGAAGCAATTTAGGAAAGATTAAAAGCAATTGTTCTGTTACCATTGGCAACAGAATCTAGATGCAGCCAATCAGCAAAGTTGATACTTTGTTTTGACACACGTGCACATATTTCTAACATAAATAGCAACAGAGACCTAATAACAGTAGGTTTTAAAGCTGGCAACTGATGTCATTTCAAATGTGTCAATCACAGAGAACCTAGGAAAGTGTTTTTCTCAGCCAGCCTGACATTAAGTATACACTGCAGTGGCTCCCTAAGTGATGGTAGACTTCTGTCAGGTCATCCAGGAAATGCTAAGTCTGTAATTACACTCCTGCTTCTTGGAATGTGTCCCTTTAGAACATCTCAGAAGAACAATTTTAATAAGAAAATAAAATTTCAATCTTACAGTAAAATTCATCTATTTGCATTATTAAAAAAAAAAGTATGCTCATGAGGGTGAATGAAACGAGACTAGAATTAGCTTGTTTACCCCTAAAAAGGATGCATCTCTTTGGTTCCTATGCTTGCTGAATTTATGATCAAGTTGTGCCTGTATTGCTGCTAGCTAAAAAAACTGTTTTTTAAGTCTTTTAGAAATTAGGGTTTAGATAGAACAATAGGAGAGAACAATAGTATTAGGGCTGTGCTGGGGGGAAAATGAGTAGTTAGGAGTCAGCTCTGGGGACACTGACTGCCCAGGATGAAAGTAGACAGCCAGTGAGTCCGAGGCCATCCTGCTAGGGACAGTAAGAGTGACTGCATTGGCAAAAATAAAAAAATAAAATAAAAAGCACCATTTTTCAAGTGGTTACATAGGGCACCCACCATACCAGGGCTTTACAGACATGATGCCATCAAATCTGACAACACCCTAGAGGTAGGAATTGTCCCACCATACACAGACTGTTTTCCCCGGCGCTTCTGCACCCACCTTGTACACGTGGACTTGTCTGCCTCCTCAGTTCAACAGGACCCTCTCTCTGGGTCCAAGTTCTTCAGAGTCTAGTTCACATGTAGGCCTGAACATGATTCATTGACTGCCCCCATTTGTCGTTTCGCAGGTGGTGGATCCCATATCATCATGGGACTTCCTCCATCTCAATTTCCTGGTTCTATGAAGAGTCTGGGTCTATGTCCTGGGGCTACTGGGGGCACCACTGATAACTGATAAAGCCCACGTTGTGATTCAGGGCTCCCAACCAAAGTTGTTTATCTTCCCCTGTGGAGAGAGTTGTTAAAGTTTTGATCAATGCGCTCAAGAAGTAAATTTCAAATTTTAAATCAAATTTTGAACAAAATTGCAATGTGAGATAGTGTATTTTGAACATTTGTCTTGGCCATCTTCATAAAGGTACCAGTGTGTACTCATCCTTACCCTCTGCACAATAAAATCACCAGAATTCTAGGAGCTGTTCTTCTCAGCCCAGACCCCCACCCCACACTCTATCTATATGCATTTGTCTATTTTTGCATATCCTCATGACTGGAGTCAGACAGATAGTGTTCATGAATCTTGCTTCTTTCACTTTACAGCAGTGCTTCTCAGCCTGTTGGTCATGACCCCCTTGGGGAGGGAGTGTCAAATGACCTTTCACAGGAGTCACATATCAGATATCCTGGATATCATATATTTCTATTACAATTTGTAACAGTAGCACAATTCCAATTATGAAGTAGTAGTGATAATAATTATGGCCGAGAGCCAGTGCTTTACAGTATTTTTGAGAGCCACTGCATTTCATCATGTGTTGTTATTTCATTCCTTTTTCTGGCTGGATAACACACCATCTTCAGATCACCCTAATTTTCTAATCCACACATCTGCTGCTGGGCATTTGGCTAATTCCACTTCTCAATTGTCATTACTAACACTTCTGTGGGCCCATGCATACTTGTATTTGTTCCAGTAAATCTTTTTAACTCCTATGAGCATATACCTAGCAGTGGAATTAAGATCAGGTGGTAGTTGCGTGTTTAACTTGTTGAGGCACTGCCAAATGTTCTTCTACGGCACAGATTCCAGCCAATCCCTACCAAAGCCCCACAGAATCCTCCACATCCTGGAGGAGCTGTCCTTTTCAAAATTATTGACATCCTGTTGGGAGTGCCATTGAGGTCGACTATGGCCTGGATCACAGTGGCAGACATCGTTGGTGCTGGCTGTCTCTTCTGCTCCTTGGCTGTTTGTGCTATCTTGGCTCCAGAATGTTTATTGGAGACCTTTCTAGGCACTCATAGTTTGTGTGTTTTGTTTTGTTTGAAGAAAAGACAGTGGTGGCAGGGAAGATGCGGGGCACTAAGGACAGGGCATAGTGGTGATTGCCTCAGCTGTCTGCACGTTTGCAGGTGAATGCAGCATTTGGTGCTGTCAAGAGACCCTTTCACAGACAGTAGAACGTGATCAAGGATGTCTCATAAACTCAAGATGGGATTAAAATCTAACTTGAAAGACTGGTTTTATATTTAGTGTTAAAATACAATGTCTTTGTGCATGGAATAGCTGCCCCGGGGAAGCTAGCCCAAAGGGTTACCTTTGGATAAATGTTGTAATTAGAGTTCAGATTTTTTGAGACATTATGGTCATCAAAAAATGGTGAACTTGGAAGAAACATGCAAGCTGCTTGTGTCCTCTGCCACCTGTGGGCTCCCTCCCACTCTCTCCCCTTCTTCCTTCCCTCTCACTGCTTCTCTTTACCTCTCTTACTTCCTCTCTGTTCACTGGTAAACTTGGGGGGGGGTCCTCCCCCTCTGTTAAGCTCCTGTGATCCCTAGCTGTCAGTCTCCTGCGGTGTTGAGGTTTTGCAATGGCTGTCCTGAAATGCTATGCCATAGAAACCTGCAAGATGTCTGCATTTTTATTACTTGCCTTCAACACGCACACAAAAGTCGTACTTATGCCAGACAAGGTGATATCCATGGAGTTTCATTGGCATTTTAGCCAGGTGTATCAGGACCCTGGCCGTCAGCAGGGGGGGGCTTTGGATTAGGTTCCATAGGTGGCTGAATCTCAGAAGGGACAGTGAGAAGGACGTATGACTGGGAGCCACCAGCTTGTGCTGCAGGGCTGACAACATAGCACGCAACCTCACAGGCACTCTGAGGAAGAGGAAGAGAGCCGCACCTTAGCCCTGGCCTCCAGGTTGTACCACAGCCTTGCTTGGCCAGTGGCCACAGAGCCCAGCGTAAGGAGTCATTTTGATCCCAGTATGAAGAAACTTGGTGGTTCGCCACGCTCCTTGCAGCTGCATACTAAGCAGTCCCTGAAATGGGGTTCCAGGAAGTATTCCGTTACAGTATTCACATGTAGTCTAGAATCAAGAAAAAAAGCTAGACAAGGTGTTGTATTTGCAATGGAAGGAGTGCAGAGCAGGGACAAGCAGATCACTGGCCAGGCAGCTTAGCCTACTTGGTGAGCTTCAGAGAGAGAGAGAGAGAGAGAGAGAGAGAGAGAGAGAGAGAGAGAGAGAGCGCCTGGGAGATCCTGCTTCAAAAACCAAGGTGGATGGGCCCTGATGAACACACGCAACATTGCCTTCCACATGCGTGTGCACACACACCTGCCTGTTTACCCACGCATACATGTGTGCACCTGCATGTGTATGCATCACACACACACACACACACACACACACACACACACACACACACACGTACACGCACATGCACTCACGCACGCACAAAGTAAGAAAATGCTTGTTATCTATCACCTTCACCCTGATGCCCTCTTTGCAGAAGTAGTTGATTATTGCTAAATTTGCCAAAGCTCCCTGGAACAACACAGCTCACACCACTTGAAAAAGTAGCAGCAGAAGGCCGGATTCAAGCACAGCTTTTGAGTTTCCTGAAAAATTTAAGCTGTGTTTTTTGAGATCTCTGCTGTGTTTCAAGTATTTGGATCATGGCAGAAGCTCAAATTCAAAATGTACTTTACAGGAGAATTTTCCACTTAATTGTAAAATCCCTGTGTGTTTTAAGGAAAAATCAAACCCACATGTTCCATTATTTCATTTACACATAACCATAAAATTGTTGTTTTGTAAAAGTCTGAAGGATCCAGTAGGTCTTTGGTAGGTTTTCTGTTTTTGTTTGTTTCTTTTTTGTTTGTTTTTTCAGCTTTACCCTTAGAAGTATGAAACCATGCTTAAAACAAAAGATAGAAACTCGCTGGTGGAAACACGTGGGCTGAGAAGGAGCTAACAATTCTGGGTGTCCTGGCTGGATTCCCATGAGGGACCCTTTCTCTGATCTCTTCTCCAGTCTCCCTGCTCCCAAGAAAGTGGGTCCCTTAGATGGTGTGAAAACTCCTGGTGAGTCTGAGGGATCGCCTCATTCCGTAGTTTTTTTTTAACGGGTTGGCCCCTGTAGCTGTGACTATAGCTACTCACTTTAGCCTGATTTCTGCTGATGGTGAGAGAAGATGCTTTTCCAAACTTGAAAAGCAAAGCTGAGGTCCCTTGAGTGCCTGCAGGGGAGCCCTGCTCCTAAGGCTGCTTCACCAAGAAGCCTGCTCTCGAGAAAGGGGCACCTCACTGTCAATTAAGACTTAATTAAATTTGTGGGCAAGAAGGGGAGCATAAGTTAATATGATTTCAGATCTTTCTATACAAGTATATGAACAATACTCTTGACTCTCACTTGGTACTAGCAAGTTGTTTTGTCACAAACATTAGAGAATTTGAGCCAAACAATATTTTTTAAGTATCTACAGTTGGGCTCAACATAAAACTTTTCACTCGGCTAGACATTGTGTTAGCATCACTCTTTTCCTTGAAAACTCAGCCAGGACGTGAATATGTGTATAGAAAATGTAGCTCAGCTCCAAGTTGACACACTGTCCACCTACTTGAATAGATGGAAAGGCAGGGAGTCAGGTGAGGATCGGAGTTAAATTTGAGTACTTTATTCATAAATACTCCCTGGTTCACTCATTTTATGAAATAATTTGGAATTCCAGTTGACAGTCCAGGTCAGTGGAGCTAAAGCCTTTCTGAAGATTCTGTATATTATTTCTACTACCCAAGAACACCCTGTAGCACTTGGGAGAAATACAAGAGAAAAGAATAGCTTGACTTATATTTTTAGAATACACATGCCCCGAGGCCAGGTTCTGCTTCAACATACTTTTTATAGATGCAATCTGCACGGGAAATGGCTCTTCTTGTCTTATGTTCCATGGATACTTATATAATTGCAGGAGAGCAAAATGTAACAAGCTAGTGACACTTGACTTTGAATCCCCAGCCCTGCTAGTTGGCAGAAGACTTGACATCCTTTTTGTCTGGGAAGCTGTGAGGAGGAAAATCCATCATAGCGCTGGCCTCCCACATCTCTACCTCAGCATCTAGGGCTTCTGGGATACACAGAGGTGCCAAGTGTGGTCTGTGTAGGACCTGGGATACACAGAAGCACCAAGTGAGGTCTGCATAGGGCCTGGGATACACAGAAGTACCAAATGTGGTCTTCATAGGGCCTGGAATACACAGAAGTACCAAGTATGGTCTGCATAGGCACTGGGATATACAGAAGTACCAAGTATGGTCTGCATAGGGCCTGGGATATACAGAAGTACCAAGTATGGTCTGCATAGGCACTGGGATATACAGAAGTACCAAGTATGGTCTGCATAGGCACTGGGATACACATCCTGCTAGTAATCACGCCTATATTATCAATTATCTGTTTGCCTCATCCTATCATAGGATTGGTTCTAGACCCTGGGGTTGCACTCCACAAAATACCATTTATGAAGTGAACCCCAGTGAGCTGGCTGCTGACATCACCCCAGATAAACTGTACCATTTTATCAAAGTGTCTTTGAAAGTGATGTTATAACACATTTATTATGTCTTCAACAACTAAATTGCACATTAAATCTTTTCCATTTAAATGGTGGCGATAAGTGATCAGGAGACAGACTCTGATGACAGAGATGACAAAGATGTGTTAATCCTTTTTGAAAAGAGTATTTATTTGTTTGGTTTGATTTTTTTTTTTTTTTTTTTTTTTTTTGAGATAAGTTGAGGTCAGGTTGGCCTCAAACCTACAATCCCCCTGCCTCTGTCTCTTCAGAAAAGACTCCTTGATGTCACAAAACCTTTTGGCTTGTTGAGATCAGCTCTTTGTGACTTTCCTCATGGCCAGTCTCTCAGAAACTGTACTTTTTTTTCTCCTGTTGCCCTGAAATGGATTCATATAAAAGCCATCCTATACCTGCCATCCAATAGTGTGCCACTGCGCTGTTCCAAGTCCCTAATAATTCTTCTGTAAGGCTGCAGTTTATGTCACTGTTGTCCTGTACTCTGGCCTCACCCACACACAGTTCACCTCTGAGACGCATTCTCTGTCTGATCCGTGTGCACTTCTTCTTCCGTTCCCAACTGCGACGGGTTTTCTCTTCTTCGCGTCTTGCTGGGCATCAATTTCTTAAAAGCAAAGGCTGCCCAGATCAGCGGCTTTTCCCGAAGCTCTGAAGGGCCTTGTCAGCCCTTTCTTTCCATTCCAGGTGAGTTGGTTTCATCTTTCAGAACACTGAAACTAAGCAGAGCACAGCACGTACTAAGGACACAGCCAAGCAAACGCACGGGCATTTTTCCTGAAAAACACAAAATGCAGATTTCTCGTTGACCATCCAGAATTCCTGAGCTTAATAGATGCGCAGTAAATGTTGCCTGGGTAATTCCAGTCCCGGAGTCCCCAGATGCTGTTAACTGCTGATTGCTCTCAAGGCTAACCCTCTAGCCAGATTGCTTTGAGATTGTAAAAACCCATGCGTGCCCTTCTGACCTTTAGCTTCCCTGTTAATTTCGTGAAACTGGGGCTGTGATCAGGTGAGCAGGTGCCTAAGCAATGACCTCCTTTTTGTTAAAAACCTTGATGACAGACTCTCGTGTGCTAGTGCGGACCTTTATAATGTAAAGTTGCGGAGCTGTGGAGTGCTTCTGAGGAGCCTACGGTGGCCTGCAGCTAGCCATGGTCGCCCCTGCTCGGGTGAGCTGAAGGACTGTGGAGGACACTTGGCTTTTGTTCTAATGTGATGAAGAGAGCACTCGTGAGGGTGCCATCCTCAGTTCTGTGTTATGGGAACAACCTAGGTCTCCAACAATGGGAGATAACATACATTATACTCATGTTCAGTCTTTTCAGCAATAAAGAAGAATTAAGAATGTGGTTTTGTTTTTTGTTTTTGTTTTTTGTGGGGGGGGCAGAGGGACATAGGTATAACGAGATAATCATATTAAGTGAATTAAACCAATGTTATAAGAACAAATATGTGGTTTTTGTTTTGTGGTTCCAGGGTTTTTACAGACACATAAAATCGTGTGTGTGTGTGTGTGTGTGTGTGTGTGTGTGTGTGTGTACATAAAACGAAAATTGAAGTACAATTGCCTCGGAGAACAAAGAGGACAAATGAGAAGGGAAAATAAGAACAAAGGTAGGAGGGGACCTGAGGGCCTGTTCAACACACAGTACACATCAGATAGAAGCTTCGAGCACAGCCATTGCAAAAAGACAGCCTGTAGAATTACCTTCTTTTTCATGATGAGAGAAGGGGCCTGGACAGGTGTGCGATAGTACTCACGGGGCTTGTGATCTTTTGGATTTGGATCACAAATGACTAAGAATGCACACCTGTAAATTCCTCCCCCCTCCCCTCGTCCTCCAATCCCCATAACTAATTTCTCAACTTCTTATTGTGTTTGAATTAACTGAGGTAAAACTGCAAGGCAGCCACTGATCATGAGCACTGTATCCATCTGAGGGGAAAAGTATTAAGTTAGTCAGGTGACAGGAACGAATGGGAGCCATGCACCGTATACCCAGTGGCCTGAAATCTTAAAAAAAAAAAAAAAAGTATCAGTTCTTTTGGAGATCCTCAGCAAAGACAAGAGAAGGGTACAGGGGGAAGTATTCAGGTTGCATTTCTGGGCCGAGTCTTTTCCACCCTAAACCCAACACTCTGAGAACTGAAATCTGGCCCCTTTGCAAGATTAGGCTTCCCAAATTAGCTGTCTTTGGTGACAGAGAAAATACCTGCCTGTCCCCTTAAGCAAGACTCTCCCACCGGAGAAGAAACCAGAGGCATGGCCCAAACCCAGAACAGGTGTTTAACAGGATGCTGAGACGCAGCAGGCTTCCACACGCAGCACCTCTGAGCACATTGCTGGAGGGATTTGGCTGCGTGAGAGGCCTTGACTACCGTGGGGCTGAATTAAAGGCAGCTTCTGTTGACACTGGTGCGGGAACCAACAGCGGCATATTTGTCGGTTCATGTGAAAATCCTAGGTCTCGCTGCATCTTGAGAAAGCGGACATCCTTTACTCCCGTCAAAACCTGTTGCGAAAAGGCAGTTTTGAGTTTCTGGCTGCTGGGGTGTTTCTCCAGGGAGGAGGGTTATGACTGTTCCCTTAAAAGAAAAAAAAAACTGCGCTTAACAGGAAACTCGAGTTGTCGTGTGTGGGATGCTGAAGATGCGTTCCCGTGTGGGCTTACGTCACACACTAAGTATCTACGTGGTGTGAGCAGAGTACGCCTCATGGCACACAAGGAAGAACGGGGCAGCAGGAAGAAGAAATGCGTTTGTTTTGTTGAAATTGTGTGGAGAGCGGGGACTGCCTGTGACAAGAACTCTGCTGCCCCCTATTTGACCACTTCCTCTTGCTGACAAGGCCTGAGGCCTGGTGGCACACAGAGGAAGGGGAAGCAGGCTATCCGGATGAGACCTGATAGGCTGTGATTGTATGGTGGGGGAGGAGGTTCCCTTCTGTCACAGACCTAGGGGAGGAGATTAGGGAGGAGGAAGGAGGGAGGAATGGGAAGATACAAGTGAGGGGATAACAATCAGGATGCAATCTGAATAAATTATTTTTTAAAAAGATGCAGAAAAAAAGAGAAAACTCTGTTTTGGGAAAAATGCACATTCTCTCTTTAGAAATGCAGTTTTCGTCAAGAAATCACAAGAAGGAAGTATATCTCAGTCTGGGTTAGAACATTCCTTCTTCCTGCATCCTGGCTATTTTCCTATCTCTACTTAGAACCACACAGAAGTGCACGTTTGGTTCTTCATTCATGGAGTCCTGTGATCTGTGGAGTAGGTGTCGTGTGAGCCTTGTGATGGGTGCTGGAACCCTCATTTAGGACCTCTGTGAGAGAGGCATGTATTCTCTGCCGATAAAGCCTTACTGTGTTTGCTTTTCTTCAGCACTATAATAAGAGAACACAAGGGGCTGTGTGGGCAGCAGCAGTGTTTCATAGACGTGAGTCTAAGTTAACATGTAAGGTCTGGCCACATGGATGCTGAACACCCTGACCAGGTCCCAGAATGTGTTCACACAGAGAGAAGACACTCAAAGTGGACTGCAGGAAGCAGTTTCCTGTCTTTCTTGACAGAAAGGGCCCTGAGAGTGGATTTCTGGGTCACTAACGGGGATTGTGAGAAGTATATAATAAGCTGACACGCTAGGCGCCATGAATAGGGACCCTCCTCTCTGCATGCACAGTGCAGCTCTTCAGCCACTTCAGACCATGGAGTCCAAGCTGAGGTTTAGAAAAGAAGGAAATGTTTGGGGCTGGAGAGATGGCTCAGTGGTTAAGAGTGCTGGCTGCCCTTCCAGGTTCAGTTCACAGCACCGACATGGCAGCTGATAACTGTCTGTAACTTTAGTTCCAGGGGATCTGATACCCTTATGCCAATGTGCATAAAACAAAATTAAACAAATTATTTAAAGAAAAAGAAAAAAGAAATGTCACAATCCCTCAAAGTTCGTGATATTTTGTCCCTCCAGCTCTTGCTGTATGTTGTATGTACTTTCTGGTAAGAATCTCTATAAATTTAACATTTGCAATTAACTGTTTAAATGCAGTTCTGCTTGTGTTGGGGGAGGGGCTCCCACATTTCTCTGTGAGTTATATCTATGAGATACCTAGTTGTTGGGGTCACAGCCATCACAACAAAGGCCCAGGAGTCTACCACCTGCTAACTTCTTACCTTACACATAAAATAAGTTCCTGATAGAAAGGTTCTGCCACAAGGTAGGTAGAGTCATGGTAAGAGTTGTGGGCAGAGGTTACTAATCTGTCCTGGTCTGACCCTGCGCCAGCCTGCTGGCCCTGTTTCACAGCCTTGCTCTCTCCTACAGAGCCAGGGAAGTGTGTGTCTTAAACTATTTACTCATTGTTAGGGGCAGCTTTCTCTGGACTTGCGTGGGCAAAGAGATCCTGGGCTTTTTGAGACAATGAGGCACTAGTAGCCAGAACCCAGTAAATCAGGGGACCTGGTCCAGGGTCTGCCAGGTACCAGATACTGACTATAAATGACGTTCAAAGAAGAGATGTTGGACACGTGCCTGTGTACATCCCAGGCTGGCCAGGCAAAGAGTGCTCATCTGTTCCTTCAAAAACCTATTTTTCCACACCCATCTATTCCTGGTCAAAATGGACTCTGTGTCCACCTCCATGATTGTTGCCAGGTCATTTATATGCTGGCCTTTCGCTCCTCCACCTACCGGCTGCTTTCCACTCTCCTATGGCGTTCTCCAGGCCAGGCATAGGCCAGATGACTAATAGAGTATTGGATCATCACAAACCATGGCCCTGTGCTTACCATCTGCAGGAAAAACTATCCAACTCATTGGCAAGTCAGAAATGGGAGAGACAATGTTGAAATGGTATTTCTAAAGACAAACTTATTTGACTGAGCAGTATTCTTGTCTTCTGACTCCTGGGAAAGTATTGTCAACAGATTCTCCTTTCTAACGCAGTGTCTGTGGGCTGCAGGAGCACCGGTGAAGGGGAAGCCGGTCAGTAAACATAAGCTCTTCACCAGATATTTCTCCCAAATCCAAGAAGGAGCTCCACATGGTTAAAGCCAAGGCCCTTGCTGTCTGTCTAACTACAGTCCCCCTGCTGTTGTGTTTTATGGTTTTATTATATGAATCAAAACTATTTTCAGGACGATGCTCACATTCTCGGGCCCGAGTGGCAAGCTGTACATCCTTCTCTTGGGAGTAGATTCCGTTCTTAATGTAAGAATTGCGTGGACCTACGAATGTAATAGGGAAGTGCTGTAAGGACCTCTTTTCCTATTTGTGAGATCATTTCTACACATGCACTCCTGCCAAACATTTCACCTATGCCTTTGTTTTTTTTTACCCCTCCCCCCCCTGGAAATTCTGTCCATAATGATACGATTTTGGCCTTTGTGATGCCAAACAGCAGTGATGTCCCTTCCCAGGCCTTTTCACAGTTTGTCTAATCCTCTGTCGCCCTTAGGATTGCAGGCTGGTTGCCGTCCTTGTCCACAAGAGATGAGCGGCAACACCATTATAGGATTCACTAACAAAAGACTTCCACGATCATTTTCTAGCATCTTGGAGATTGACAAGGTCCCCTCCTGTTTCCCAAGCCCATTTCCCCCTGTATTCCTGGTGATTTCTTTTCTTATACACCAGAAAGAAAGCACCTCGCTGAGTGGTGACCTCTCGCCACACGGGTACCTGCTAGAAACAACAAGCGTCACGTGTTAACACTGCCCCTTGATGTGTTGGGATTGGTGTGATGGGCCCTGTTTGATATACTGAGCTGCTTAGAGCTGCCTTTAAAAAAAATCAATCCATATTAAAAATAAAAGTTCCTTTTGAAAATTACTGTTCCAATTTCTTTGGGGCGGGGGTGCCACAAACCAGCTGAAAGTGCTGGAGAGAGTCATAATGAAGCCACCAGGACCCTGGCAGGCTGGGGAAGGGGTAAAGGCCCTGGGTAATTACAACACTTGGCAGGGTTCATCTGATGGCTTGCTTTACCGATGATGCCTGGTTGTTCTCTGGGGGAGAAGCCTGCAAACTTTCCAAAGATTTTCAAGGTATCAGTTTAAATCTTCTATACACTGTCTTTCAAATTGATAAATACATATATGTGTGTATACACACACACACACACACACATATATACACACACATACATATGTATACACACACATACACACACCTCACACACACAGTTTTAGGAATATGTGGAGATAATATCTTAGTGTTTATCAGGGGCTAACTACTTGTTTATGTTCACCACAATGCACTGAAACTTTACCCTCTCTCCCCTCTGGTAACACACTTCCTGCTTCGTTTTTATTTGGAGTAAATAATATTTGCCAAAATAGATACTTTGAAGGAAAGTATACACTTTAAAAAATAGAGTTCACGTAAAAATCGATTTGAAGAATTGTTCTTTTGTAAATAATATTTTCTATTTCTATTCCTAGTTCCACGTTGTCTCTCAAACACCAATATTTTTGCCATATGTGTGTAGGTAACGCACGCTGATATCTGCTTTTCTACCACGTGCACATGTACTTTGTTCAGTTTTTTTAAAAAAAAGAATATTTGATAAAGTGCTTGCATGACTGGGTTCAAACACTGGAGGCCAGGTGTGGGGGCTCATACTTTGTCGATGAGTGACTTGGGCGTGCAGCCAACTGAGGAAGGGGAGCGGATGGCGAGCAGCTGTGTTGGTTTAGCGGCCTGTGAAAGGCTTGAACTTGATTGGTGCTGCTGCAGTACGCCTTCCACAGATAAGACTTGGTTGTTTTGTTTTTTTTTTTTTTCACAACTCAGGTAATATATGGGCGTGTGAACACCACTACTCAAGTAGACTCAATGGATTAAGATGACTTTGGACAATGATGTGAAGAGTGGTGTCTGCCTCAGTGAAGGAACATTCCTATCCGTCTAAAGAATTAGGTTTGAAAAAGATAAAGAGCCTCATAATCGCCCAGAGGTTGGTTAACTGGTGCTCAGATTTATAGCAGCACTCAGGGGTGATCAAGCCTCCACTCCTGAAGCAAGCTCAACGCCTCCCTGATAGTAAAGCCAGTGTGACCCCAGTTCAGCTCTGCCAGGTTCCATCATGCGCTGTCTGTCTCCCCAAGTCCTCTGTGCTGTGGCCACCCTTGTCACATCTTTCCTGTATCCAAAGCCTGCTGTGACCCCTTCCCAGGCACAGCATGGTGAGAAGACTGCATGGCAGGCTGAGGGGCTCATCTGTGTATTAGCTGCGTGACATGCAAGGACTTGAAAAATCCTTCAAACCCTGTAGACCCAGGGAGGATAATGCCATTTACTTCCATTTTAATTGATAGTCATTCTATTATTATTTATTGGGAATTTGTAACTTGTCAATAAGTAGAATCCTCAAAATACTCAAAGGTGGGCACTTTAGTGCCCATTTTCCTCAAACATGAAAAACAAGGCTCAAAGCTTAGGTTACTAACCTGGAAAGGGGCAGAGACAAGAGCCAAACCCAGAGAGCAAGTGTTATTAATGCTTTCACAGCCAACCTTTCTCTGCACGCTGGCTCAGCACCCCTACACCTAATGGACTTTAGTGAGGATTCCAGACAATGGACTTATGGTACTCAGGATGTAGTAGACATTTGCTAAGGTTTCACTGTTCTTTTTCTCAGCCTTCTTGGCCATATCATGCTCCTGTCATCAGCTCTAGCTAACTATGCGCTATGGTCAGTGCATGGGCATGTCTTTCCTTCCTGGATGGATGGTTTTCCCCCCAGACAAATGGTGAGGCAGTTTGTGAGGTGGAACCTTGGGAAGACTGTTCCCCTGATTCTCCCACTCTTTCTTAAGGAGTAGTAGATGCCATCTATTCTATTATGGGATGCTTGGACATGTATGGCTTAGACATTGACAACTTATATTCATTCAAATTCATCTTAAAATATTCAGAATGGGGGTTGGGAACAACTTTAGGTAGTAGGCATGGAAGATAAATAGGAAAAATCTCCCTTCCATCTGATGTTCCAGTGCAGACTCTGAGACAGCAGCCGCCAATCATAAACGACTCCTGAGCTCTTGGAAAGCAGTGGTGTGGATTAGGATCTGCTGCAAATGTAAGATGTACAGTATATTGTCAAGACTTGACATATAGAAATAGTGTGAAGTGCCTTGTTAATCATCCTTTGCATGGCTGCATATAGAAACAGGAATGTTTTATTCATATTAAATTAAATGAAATATACCACTAAAGTAAAATTCACCCAGTTTTCTGAATGTAACTCCGAGGAAGTTTACCACTCCACATATGGATGACACTGTGGCATCTCTCTTGTTTGCGAGGATGGGTCACCACTTATATGAATTCCATTTCACGTGAATTGAATTGTATTGCTAATAACTGGGTTGTAACCACGTGTTCTCCACCGCATAACCAGGGATGCAGCCCTGAAGCTGGCTGGCGACTTCTTGTTGAGCTGGGACCTGTGGCCAGTGTAGATTGAAGACCTGAGTGGTGGCAGCATCAAGCCTTAGTCACTTTATGGCATGGTGACACAAGACCAAGATGCCACCTGCATGGAAAGTTCTATGACTCTGGCGACCAGGACGTGTAGGTGGGTGATGGGATGACAAATAGCCTCCCTGTGTGTTTGCCTTGCAGGGGAGAATCACAGGCACAGCACAGGGAGCTAGGCTTTCTACAGCAGAGCTGTTCTTACTGCTCCTGTAGCGAGCCCGGAATTTGGCACCTCTTAAACATCCCATCTCCCCCAAGCTCACAGTGGTGGCTATGTACTGGAGAAACATCTACGATGTCAAGACATGGAGCAGAATGGGGTGCCATGATTCTTCCCGCCTTCCTTCCTTCCTTCCTTCCTTCTTTCCTTCCTTCTTTCCTTCCTTCCCTCCCTCCCTCCTGCCTTCCTTCCTCCTGCCTTCCTTCCCTCCTTCCTTCCTTCCCTCCTTCCTTCTTTCCTTCCTTTTCCTTCTTTTTTTCCTCTGAAATTACACTTGAACAAGGACACATATGGCTAGGGCATCTGTCTTTTCTTGGCAATATTCATGACACACACTCATGACCATTTTTCCACAGTCCTGCCATCACCTATGAACAAGTTAGAAAACAGGCTGGAGGAGTCACACTGTTAGTAGTGACAAAACCAGGGTTTAAACCAAATTGGCATGATTTCAGGCAGATTTGGTTTTTCTTTTCTTGGAGATAGATCACACTTGGTTGTCATCTTCCAGTCTCAGACTTGAGATGCTGGAACTACAGAAACATGCTATCATGCGTGACTTCAGGCACCTCTTAATTACTGGTCCAGAAGTCCTCAGATGTCTATTCATTAAGTCATTCATTCATTTATACTGAATTTGTTTGTTGGGGATTGAACCCAGGATCTTGTCTGTGCTAAGCATGTACTGTGCCACCACCAAGCTAGGCCCCCAGTGTAACCAGACTTTTGCACTTAGCAGTCTGGTAATTTTCTTAATGGCTAAAACATAGGCTCATTCATATTGCTTTTTATCAGCAATGCTCTGAAAAACAGCTATTACCTGTCTCACCCTCCTATAGCCATGATTTCATAAAAATAAAAAAAAAGAACATTTGATAATTTCAACACTATGAATAAATATAGCTTATTTTAAAGAAGTCCTCACTTCATAACCTGAACTTTTTAAGTTTTCCCAAGCAGACATGAAAGCTGGGACAGTGAAGGGGGCTGGTGTTAGGGAACTTTGTAGGTGTGACAACAAAAGGAACTCAGAGAGTGCAAAGTCAGTGACCCAGCTCTGACTGGGCCTGGAGTACTGGACTCACTGCACTACAAACAGACTAACAAACAAACAAACAAATAGGTGTCCCCCGCCATCTCTACCTGCATAGTACAATGTCCCCCACTACAAGGTCCTTTTTACTCTGTACGTTGGTGGTGGCTCGCACCTGTGATGGCTTACCTGCAATGTAAAGCAGCCAATGTGCTCTTATTTGTCGATAGGGAGTCCTTGGCCTCCAGTGAGCCAGCTCTAGTGAGCTTCCTTCATATGTTGGAGCAAGCTGATAGGTGGGGCGCACTGCTGGGACTGTCACTGTGAAAGCCACACACCATGTGTAAGGTTGGCGTCTTCTTGCCTTGCTTTTCCTTGCAGGGTGAATCATGCTAAGCTTCTCTTGCTAACGCTGCCTCCCGGACAGATTGATGCTTGGCAGGGTTGAAAAGCTTACTAGACAGAGCAGGATGATGTCAGGATGGCACACACTTTGCCACCCCTTTCACAAGATGCACCGTACCACATGCCACTCCTGTTTCATGTCCACTAAATGACAAGTGTGTTTAAGGAGGTTTTATTTTATCCTGGAGAAAAACAAGCTACAAATACTGTTATCATCGCTCCCCACCCCCTTAGCACTACTGTTGTTTTGAACTGATCTTGGACCTGCGCCTATTGACCTCGAATGCAGCTCAAGAGCAAAAAGCAATACAGGTTAAATATCACACAGTCTCCGTAGCATTTCAAAGAGACTCACAAGAAAAATGGAGGATTCTGATGAAAAGGGGACCCAAGGCTGTGTCTGTGCTGGTGAGCACTCTGTAGACACTGGGCCAAAGAATGTGTGCAAAAATAGAGATTAAAATCCCTGTTGTTGCATTTATTGTTTTTACATTTCATTTGTAAAAGAATATTTAAAATTAATTTTAGACAGTTGAGTTAGACCAATGTCTCACTCAATGCACGTGGACTATAAGATTAAATAGTGGAAGACATCGACATTTAAATCTTCCCTCATTGAGAAAATTAAGCTGCTGGTCCCCATTTTTTCATAACTGTTTTTTAATTAATAAAGGGAAGTTTTCTTTCATCTCGAGGTTTCTAACCTTCTTCAGCCTTTTGTGTATTCCCCCAATCAAAAGGTTTTGATTATTTAAAGAAATGACACCCACTGTTTCGCCTTTACAGATCATTTTGTCCACTCTTTCAAAGCATTTTAACAGGATGGGGGCCGAGATTTACCCCCAACAAAAGCCGGGCTGGCTGCTCTCTTTTGTTAGCTCTGCCTCTGAGCAATTTATAACTTTCTCTTCGGTGCCCAGTGAATTGGTTATACTGGATCCAAGAGCAGCTGTGGGGGGCCTGGATTGTTTTCACAGGATCTTTCTAGAAAATGATGGCAGCGCGAAAATTCTCAGAGCTCAGAGCAGCACAGAGAAAAACTTTCCTTTTCAATTTCTGTTGATTTTCGCTTGTTACTTAATCTTGTCAATTATTTCCCACTGCCCCGAGTATCTAGGTCTGGATAACAGGTTAGTGGGAGACACAGGAAAATAAAATGACTGAAAAAACATGGCTTTGAAGGGAGAAGAAACTTGCAATTTTAGATTCCCAAGGGTTGATTGTTAGAAATTTAGAAATTAAAATCATGAAAATAATTGTATGGGGTAAAGGCAAAAAAACTCATATTTGCAAAGTGGCAATTTATGCATTCATTTTTTTCCTGTTACACACACACACCACAAATTCACTATTTTTATAAACATTTTAAAGGAAAAGCTTATAGAGTCAGAGTTTCCAGTTGTCTTCCTTTCCTTTTCTTATAGGAAACTGTGGTCCTCAGGTGAAGTGTATCATTTTAGCACTTTTTAGACAGTAATTTCTTTATTCTTATAGACATTTTCTCATGTCGCCCAGGTTGGCCTTGAACTCTCCATGTAGCTAAAGATCACTTTGAGCTTCTAATCCTTCTGTCTCTGCTTCCTGAGTGAACACAGAAGCTCATCCATGCCAGGCGAGCAGTATCACCTGAGCCGCAGCCTTTTTTCTGCTACTACTTTAAATCCACTTGTATAATACAGATAAAGATTATATTAATTTTCTGTGATGGATCCCATATTGTATAACCTACATTTTCATTTTATGGGTGTGTGAGAACTTTTCACACATCAGTACCCAGTGATCTACTCCGCCCTGCCTAGTGGCACACATTGCGTCATCATGCAGATATACCGGGAACTGCCTAGTTGGTGCTTTGCTGATAGACACTTTCTGCTTTTTTTTTTTTTTAAACAAATGATAGTGACTGACATCTGTGTGCACATGGAAATCTTCAGGAGAACTTCTTAGAATTGGAATACGTGCTCTCATTCACTCACAACAAATAGTGGCATTCTGAAACATCCCCTCACAAATACGCTGAGTTCCAGGGTCCGTTACCCAAGCAGCCCCAGAAGTTCTCTGTGAAAGTCAACATTTCCCCATTTCTTCTGCTCTTTACTGTGATCTGCAAAATCCCGTTTGTCTCCCGGTCACTCTTCAGCTGACTTTCCTCAGGGTTTTATGTCTGTATGTACTTATTTCCCATAAGGTAGAAGCACGAGAGAGTGAAGACAGGGGTTTATTTATTTGTATCTTGGAGATTTCTGAATTACCTGACCTCATTGTCACGTGGCCATTCTGTTGCCCCCAGAGCCTCATTGTGGGGAAACTTTCTGCTCCTTGGAGTGTGTGACCCTTGGGCCAGAGACTTCTCATGACAGAATTCCACCCTGACACATGCAACTGAGACTTGTATTCCATTAGCCCTCAGGCAACACACTTGCATGTGAACGTCTGAGTAACACTAACCCAGTTCTCCATTAAAATCATAGGTGTGTGTGTGTGTGTGTGTGTGTGTGTGTGTGTGTGTGCGCGCGTGCACGCGTGTGCGTGCCTGCGCTTGAGGAAGGCCACATGCATGCACCCACATGTTCATGTATTCACATGCATATAGAGGCCAGAAGTCAATCTCAGGGGTTATGCCTTAGAACCTAACTATCTTGTTCTTTGTAGCAGGGCCTCTTATTGGAGCCTGGAACCTACCAGTGAGGCTGGACTGTGAGCTCCAGGATGCTCATCTCTGTCTCCCTGGTAATGCTTGAGTTGGGCTTGCAAACATGTCACACCACTCTCTTGTTCCTCTGGGTGCTTGGGACTGAACTCAGGACCTGCAATTTGTCCAGTGAGCACTTTACCATTTGACCGATCTCCTCCTGGCTTCTCCATCTTCAGAATTTTAGTTATTCATATATTAATGAATGCAAGGCTCACCTCCCAGCAACTGTGTGTCTGTTGTTCTTGGTGGGGGAGGGAGCAGCCAGGGTTCCTAACACATTCCAAGGAGGGAGACATCTGGGCTCAGGCCCTGTCCCTCCTGTTGGCCACATAAGGTGTTATCGGTAGCAATTCAGTGCCCACATTATATCAGACCCTTTCTCCAGGCCCCCGCCTTCCCTGTGCAGCAATCTCCAGTGATGCCCCAGCAGGCCTGTGGTGGGATCCCAGACAGAAAAGAGACTTGACTCATGTCAACAGGAGGGCACCTCAGAGCCAAAAGCCTGTGATGCCTGGGAGAATGTCTGACTCTCCGCTCCAACTTCCACCGAATGAGACCTTGATACCACTGGGGGTTCCAGGTGAGGTCCCACACAAGAGTTTCTGGCTTCACCCTCTACATGAGCAGAAACCTGTTAAGAGGCACCTGCTAAAAATATGCCTCTTTGGGAAGTCTGTCTTTTCATTTCTTGATTCTAAAGATTTAGGGCCTAGCTCAGGAAACGTCAATGAAATCCCAGGCAGTTGGGCATACGCGCATGAGATGTTTGAATTCTCCACTGGGTCTTGGCTTCTAAAGGAAAGTTTTCCCTGGGCTGTTACCTCCTCTTTGGACGGTTTTAGCAGTTGGAGAGAAGCCGCTGCTCCATGCAGGTGAGAATGTTCGCTGAGGCAGGCAAGCAGGTAATCCTAGCTGGAGAGGCAAGAGCTTAGAGTTCTGGTCGGGAGGTCTCGGTGCCTTTCTTTGGAATGTGATATTACCACTAGATTAGGAAGCTAGACACCAGGTGAGGAAACATTAGCCTGATGCTGTCTGGGCGTTTTTGATGTCTTCCTGGATTATTGCTGGTTGGAGAGTTTTCCGTTCTAGTCAAGACTGCATGATGCGGAGCGCCTCAGAAATGAACTTAAGAGAACAGAGGAAGCTAACTGTGGAAAACCATGTTTAATAAGACGAATCTCTAGACTGATGGCTATTTTTTGATGATTGTCACCGAGTTTACGGTGATTAGGGAGGAGACCGTCACCTGCCAATGGAAACCTCATGGTGCCAGACCAACCATTTGTACGTTATTTCAGTGTTCCCTAAAGATTAAAAGGCAGAAGTCTCCATTCACACTGCCACAGAAAACGGTAAGCTACCATAGAGCCTCGAGGGTAACTGTTGGAACCTCTTAAGAGCAAATGCAAGAAAAAAGAAAGAAAAAAGGAAGGAAGGGAGGGAGGTACAGCCGCTTGCTTGTGCCCAAAGTGGACAGAATGTTATTCTGAAGTGGCACTGATAAGGCGTGACTCTGCTATGAATCATGCTCAAGAAGGGAAAGCAGGCTGAAGAGATAGCCCAGAGGGAACCAGGTTTGTTGTGCAAGCTTGAGTCCTGAGCTCCTCTCCCTGGGACCCGCATAAAAAGCTGTGTGTCGGGGTACACGTGTATAATCTCAGCACTTGGGGGAGCAGAGATCCATGGGTCCCTGGGGTTCCCTTCGCTGAACAGCCTAGCTCCATCAGTAAGTCCCAGGTCCCAGTGA
Source organism: Acomys russatus (assembly GCF_903995435.1). Lineage (NCBI taxonomy): Eukaryota > Metazoa > Chordata > Mammalia > Rodentia > Muridae > Acomys > Acomys russatus. Next base: position 14,604,660 of record NC_067151.1, on the reverse strand, counting down.
CAGATGCTGCCTCAGGAAGACAAGGTGGATGGTGCCTAAAAATCAAAACCTGAAGTTGAGGTCTGACCTCTATCCCCATGCACACACATGTACCAGGACACACAGGAGTGTGCACACGCATGTCCCGCCAACACACAGACACAGAAGGTAATACAGCCATACAGATGGCTGAAGGGACAATAGACGCCTGCCCTCAAGTGCTTAGAACTGCCTCAGAGGGTCCTGAGCCAGAATCTTGTAGAGAGGTTGCAAATGATCCAGCGCCAATGTCTGTGACATGTCACCTCTCAAGTTAAAACTTCAGCCAAGAGAAAAATAAGTGGTTGAAACGATTAAAAAAAAAAAGTCTCCTGTTTGTGCCATACAACTTGACAATTTCTTTGAAGAATTGTTATTGCATCTTCCTTCAGGCCAAGGACAGTCTAGTAGAAAAGTCAAAAGCCAAAGAGAAGAAGAAAGAAAAGATCGTAAAAGTTTCCAAGCTTATAAAAGACACTGGCAAGTTTAGGCTTTCATTGTGTCTCATTTTAAAATGATGCACTGTCATCTTACGGGAGAATACAAATGCCACAGCTGAGCCTTCTCTGTGGTTCTTTTGCTTCTGCCATGTGCATTGCTATTGCTGTCTTGAAACCGAGAATCACCATGTGACCAAGTGCCCCCACCCCAACCCCATCTCAGCCTCATGATGCTGGGAAGACAGACATGCGCACTCCATCTGCTGTGTGTCAGTCATGCAGCTTTAGCTGGGCCTAGGGCACAGGACTGTCCTCACAGCTACTCTGGTGCTGAGGCAAGTTCAAGGTCCACCTGGGCTACATCGTGAAACCCAGGTGAGCCTGGGACATTTAGCAGGAACCTTGTCTCAAAAGTACAAAGAAAGATTGGGAGTGTAGCTCAGTGGCAGAACACTTACCTGGCATATGTGGATCTCTGTGGTCAATCTCCAGTGCCACAGAGAAAAAAGTTAAAAAGAAAGCTTACCTTGAACAGGCATTGCTTGTTTTTAGTATAACTGGTACCAGAAGAGTTCTATATGGTGAGCCACATAGCTCTAGTTCATTGTCTGGCTTACTTGTATGCATGCAAACTGGCACAGACATCCCATTTATGAATGATGGGTATGTGTTTTGTTTGTGATTTTTGACCACAAAATTATTTATTTAAATTTCTTTCAAAAATATTTATTAACTTATTCATATTACCTCTCAATTGTTAGACCATCCCTTGTATCCTCCCATTCTTCCCTCCCTCTACCCTACCAAGAAGAGACTTGATACCCTGTTTATTTTAATTTAAAGTCTTTTATGAGTCCTCTTCTGGATCACTATGGGGATGCCTATAGCCATATATACCAACGACAAAAATGCTGAGTTGAGTGGAAACAGGTCTTCAGCAGTCATAGTTATCGCCGACGGAGCATGACTTTTTAATCTAAAAGATGTGTGCCTGCAATTGCGAATTTCAGTGGTGAAATTTTAAGCCTTTAGGTAAGCCTGACTCTGCCATGTGCATTTGCATTCCACAGCCTGCACCTGGGCCATGTGCTCAGCTCCCTGATCTGGCAACGCCGCCTGGAAGTTATGTGTGATGTGTTCTGCCTTTGAACACAGTGCATGTCTTCTTGTGTCCTAGTCTTTTACAGTAGCAGAGGTAGAACTGGCGTGTGTGTGTGTATGTGTGTGTGTTTGTGTGTGTGTGTGTGTGTGTGTGTGTGTGTGTGTGTGTGCTATTCACTACCTGTACATGAGCATGCGGGTGCATGTCAAAGCCAGAGGTCAACCTCCAATGTCATCTCTCAGGGCCCCTCCACATTGATTTTGGAGACAGGGCTAGGTAGACAGATAGTGAGCCCTGGAGATCCAGCACTGGGCTTACAAGCAATGCTCTGCTTTCTACGTGGATTTTGGGGACTAGAGCATAGGCCATCATACCTCGGTAGCGCGCATCTTACTAACTGGGCTATCTACCCACTTTCACTTTTTTCTTTAAAAACAACAGTCACAAATGAGTTGGAGTTATAGAATAAGGACCCACAGATTAGCTTTCAAATAAAGATCAGTTGAAAGCTTGCTTTAAAAACAACAAAGCCCAATCCATTTATCCACAAATTTCGGGAATTCCTTGTTTTTAATAGCTGAGTAGTATTCCATAGTGTATATGTACCACAGTTTCTTTATCCATTCTTCTGCTGAGGGACACTTAGGCTGTTTCCATGTTCTGGCTATTATGAATAAGGCTGCTATGAACATGGTTGAGCAAATTTTCTTGCTGTATGCTGGAGCCTCTTCTGGGTATATTCCAAGGAGTGGAATAGCTGGGTCTTAAGGAAGCCCTGTTTCCATTTTTCTGAGATAGCACCAGATAGCTTTCCAAAGTGGCTGTACTAGTTTGCATTCCCACCAGCAATGAAGGAGTGTTCCTCTCTCTCCACATCCTCGCCAGCATGTGGTGTCACTTGAATTTTTGATCTTAGCCATTCTGATGGGTGTAAGATGGAATCTCAGAGTTGTTTTGATTTGCATTTCCCTGATGACTAAGGAGGTTGAGCATTTCTTTAAGTGTTTCTCAGCCATTTGATATTCCTCTGTTGAGAATTCTCTGTTTAGTTCCAAGCCCCATTTCTCATTGGGTTATTTGGTTTGGTGGTGTTTAATTTCCCAGAAGCAGAAAGACTCAAATGGTATATACTCATTTATATCTGCATATTAGCCCAAGGGGCATGTCCCACGAAAGCCTTCACTTACCAGGAAACTGGAACAAAGGGGAGGACATCCTATTGGGACTCTAGATGAGAGAAGCATGGGAGAATAGCAAAGTAGAAGGATCCAGAGGGTCCTAGAAACCTACAAGTAGAACATTATTATAGGCAGATTTGGGCCCAGGGGTCCCGCTCAAACTAAGGCACCAGCCAAGGACAATACAGGCAGAAAACTTTAAACCCCTACCCAGATCTAGCCAATGGTCAGAACATTCTCCACAGTTGAGTGGAGAGTGGGATATGACTTTCTCACGTACTCTGGTGCCTCACATTTGACCATGTCCCCTGGAGGGGGAGACCTGGTGGCACTCAGAGGAAGGACAGCAGGTTACCAAGAAGGGACTTGATACCCTATGAGCATATACAGGGGGAGGTAATCCCCCTCAGGAATAGTCATAGGGGAGGGGAATAAGGGGAAAATGGGAGGGAGGGAAGAATGGGAGGATACAAGGGATGGGATAACCATTGAGATGTAACAAGAATAAATTAATTTTTTTAAAAAAGCAACACAGCTCACTACTCAGCAATGATCAGAATTTTACCAATTACCTCCTTTCTATTAAATAAATAGTAATATTCCTGACTAGAAAGAAAAACAAAACAAAACAAAAACAAAAACAACAACAAAGCCAGTTGGAGAACAGAGATCATCTAAAATCTAAGTTCCTGGCCCATTATAGGAAGGACCTTGAGATGAATTATTATTGACTTAACAGGATTTCCTCTTTGGTCTATCTCCTAATGCTTTTAAGTGGCTGGGTTGTTAAAAAAAATCAGGGGATTTTCTATTTACAACAAAATGTTTTCATGTTACAGAGAAACTCGGAAGCCTCCCCTCACATCAATCTTCTCTGCATGTTTGGTCAAGGATCCCAAGACAGATTGATCTGGTAAGTCAAAGGGAGCTCAAATTGCATTATTTTAGTGATATCTTCAAATAAATTTACACCCTTAAATTAGACCCTGAAGGAGAAAGGAAAGAGCTGTTACCCTCAGCCACTGCTCCTCTTCTTCCCAGGCCTCTGTGTCTTTGCATCTCTTAACCCTTCTAGATTGTTGAGGTGAGATGCCTAGAAGACTCTTGGGTCTTGGCTACCACTTTCGGGAAGCTTTGCACCCCACTCTGGTGCAGTTAGTGGTCACCAGATCTGCATATATCTGCAATCTAAAGTAGGTTACCCCCACTTACATAACCTTGATTATTTGTTGGTGCTAGCTTGGCCCTACTGGGAGGTGGGGCGGACTCTGTGGGGCAGATTCTGTGGGAGAAGCCTGGTGAGAGGCCTTGGGGTGATGAGGGTTGAAGCCTTGAAGGAGATGTCTGATCTTCCTTCCTTTTCACTCTCTGCCTGGAGGTGAGAGTGAGTGTCATGCACTGCCCATTGCAACATGATCACCCCCAAAGTAACTGGCCCAACAGACCCTGGACTTAGAACCTTCCAAACTGTGAGCCACCACAAACTCATTTTCTTTATAAATTGATTATTTTAGGTATTTGTTTTAGTACGGAAAACTGGCGTGCCTGGCTCCTACTCACATGTCTCCCTGCTTCTTCCTTTGAAATAAGAGACAGTCTGTTGGATGTGGTGGAACACACTATCGTCCCAGCATTTGGAAGGCAGAGACAGGCAGATCTCCATGAGTTTGAGGCCAGCCTGGTCTACATAGCAAGTTCCAGGCTAGCCAGGGTTACATAGGAAGACTCTGTCTAAATAAATGAATGAATGAATCATTCATACATACATACATGTAAATAAGATAAGTAGTAATTTGATAGCATCAATTTGGAGAGCCCTTCCAGTTTCAGCCCCACACCTCGTCTGATCTTGTTTGTGCATGCTTGCTGTTGAGCAGGAACTGGGTCTCTTACTAGGACTTCCCTGGTGCTCTGAGAAGGTGTTACTCTCGCTATATTTTCAGTGCAATGTGAGGTGGTGTGTTTGATAGGACTGGTCATTCATGGGCAAAGCATGCAATTGTCAGGAACAAGAAGCAGCGGTGATTTCCCTGCCTCCCTGCCAATGGATCAAGGGAAAGCAGCTGAAAGTCGTACGGACCCAGAAAGCGGCCCCTTCCTCCACTAGCAAGGCAGGCGAGCTGTCTTTCTACCACGATGCCATTCAGGGTAGAACGCCGTTCAGGGCACAGATCCACGTTGCTTCAGATCCTGTACACGCTACTCTCCTTTCTCCTTCAACACGAAGATTTTTAACGTTCAGTCTCCTATGCTGACCCTCCGCACTCAGAGAAACAGATATAAAGCCCACGTCTTCTTACATGTTACAAACTTCAGCTTCTTACTTGGTCCTCAAGGCTGTCATATCACAGTTCCTGCACTTAAGCTAGACTGGCTGCCTGTGCCTCTCACTCGATCTGCTGCAATGTTGTTTCCGATGAGGTGTCTTCTTCCCTCGGAGGACACACCCCAAGACAGGAGCCATCAGTCATTCCTACATCTCTATTCTCTTCTGAATTACGCTATGTACACACACCATGCATTGCCGTGACACACCACACAATGGGCGCTGCATGAAACATTTCAGTTCAGACTTAAGATGAGTGTGTGACACATACTTTTTTGCTCTTATAGAAATGTTATAGCTGCATTATAGAAAACAAGGATTTTTAATATTTTCCTGGCATTCTTTAGCACGTGAATATTAAATTAGTACATCTTCGCACTATATTATATTAGATTGCTTTGTTTTGTTTTTTTAAATTGTTGCTCTGGGTTGCTGGCTTGAGCTTTATTCAAAAGTCTTTAAATTAACTTGAGAATTAGGACATAATTGCTGAAATGCCCTAAATGTTCTCCTGCTATCTTGTAGTAAACATTTTTACAAAGTGACATTCTCAGGATTGATGATTACTAAATAAAAATGCTGATCAATTTTGAAAAATAGTGAAGGATGTCTGCAGTCTCTACTATCAAATGTTCAGCTGAGATTTAATTCTTTTTTGTGAAAATAAGCAAGCACACCCATCTCATCAGTATTGAAATTAGATTTTCATTTTTAATAGATGGTAAAATTCCATGTATATCAAAGAAAATAAAATTCTTTAAGATGTATTATCTCAATGTGTTTAGCTTAGATGTCTGTGTTACATATTACATGCCTTTAACCTGGGCTCATTTGAGAAGAGACACATGTGAGGAAGGTGGCAGATGTACAGCTCAGGAGCAGATTCCTCACTCTTCCGTTAGCTAAACTTGCCTTGCCTTGGCTTTACTGTATGGACTGACAATCTACTTGTGTTTCTCCAGGACTGTAGAGAAAATTATCCTGCACCCAAGTCTGTTTGCACTTGGTGGAGGAGACACTCCACACATCGCAACTGCTGGGAAAGACTTAACATTCAATAGGTAAGCAGGCGAAAACCCACTGAGTTCAGGAGCTATGTTCTTTGTAATCTTTGTTTCTTATTCCATTGCCATATTTCTGCATTCATAAGCACATTTGCCCATTTGAAATTGCAGTTAGTTATTGGTGTGTCTAATTATCCCATAAAACTGAGAATTAGCACAAATGTTTATTTCCTCCCAAATCCTCATCCTAGACTGAGTATAGAACACTTACACATAGTTTTATATTATTTATAAAATTATATTAAGGGTCTGATAAAACAGTTCAGTGATTAAGAGCATCCGCTGTGTTGGGCATGGTACTGCACGCCTATTATCCTAGCACTCAGGAGGCTGAGGCAAGTGAATCTCTGTGAGTTCGAGGCCAGCCTGGTCTACAAAGCATGTTCAAGACAGCCAAGGCTACACAGAGAAACCTTGTCTTGAAAAACAAAACAAAATAAGACAAACAAACAAACAAGAGCACCTGCTGTCTACAGAGGACCAGTGGTTGGTACCCTGAACCCACATGGTAACTCACAATTGTTGGTCACTCCCACTCTGGGGGGGGGGGATCCTACTCCCTCTTCTGGCCTCTGAGAGCAGCAGTCATGCACCAGGTGCATATGAGTGCATGTAGGCAAACACTCATACACAAAAAAGGAAAACAAACAAATCATTAAAACTATGTAATTTATGGAAAGAAATACTTAATTGCATGGTGATACAGGGATTGGTTTGAGAGTTGGAAAGAAGCTGGCACAGTAGTGAAACCGAGTGAGTTAATCAGGGCCACAGACTTTGCACACCTAAAACAGACTGTGAATACTGTCGGGATCAACCCCTTCACTTTTCACATTAGTGAGCTTGACAGGTGCATCCAACCCAATACCTTTCAAGCTAAGTGTCTACAATGTCCTCCCACGATGACCCTGTTCCTAGTTACAGAAGCGACCAGTGCTTTGTGTGCCTTTGTGTTAACATAAGGTAGGTTCTTAAATATACCCACACCCCATAGCTGCAGTGGCAGAATTGAATGTTCTGTCGCTCTTTGGAAATCTCACCATGGAAACAAGGGTCTGGTGCCTTCAGATTGTGTTTCCGCGGTCTTCCTCTAGAGCAGATAAATTGAGGCTCCTGGAGGCCGAGGTTCTGTCGGGTGAAACTTTAAATTTCTAAGGACAAGATTTCTCCCTGCAGGACACAGAAAAGCGATTCCCTGCTAGCTGGGAATATAGTCTGTCCCAATTCTCTTGGACGACCCTTTGAAAACCTTGATGGAAAGAGAGAAGGAAAAAAAACCTTGTTCTCAGCCTCCTGGACCCTTTGATGCTCTGGAGAATGTAGTTGCCTCTTGTAGCTATCAGACAGTTGCTGCTTGGGAAATCTGTCTAGGTGCTGGGCCTTCATACAGGGTAATGAACACGGGAAAAAGTCAAGACACATCTTTTTTAGTATAATGAAGAATATTATTCCTGTGGACAGGTGATAATCATGCTACAGAGTCAACTGTACTTCCCAGAAGTAATTTTGGGTGTGTAGACTTAGGATGCAGTTTTTGATGCTAGAAAGTTTAAGGACAATTGCTAGATGATGGCGAAAGCGGTCGGGGCTGGCGAGCAAGGGGCTTATTTCACCCTTACTTTCAAGCTGATGCAGCATATTTTAAGTGGCTCGTGTTTGGTTTCCTCTTCAGCAGCATCTGTCCCGGCTCTGCCATGTGTCCTTAAATGCTTAGTAATTTAGTAGCAGGTTGGGGATGGCCAATGTGTAAAACGAGACTCTGTTACTATAGGGACAATGGCTCCACCTTTCATTTTAAATTACCACGCTAGCAGAAGGGCAGAAGGTGACATTTTGCTCCAAAGGCTCAGGAGGGAAATAAAGTTATAAATTATATCACACATATAAACATTGAATTCTCAAGTCCTCTAGAATCTATTCTTGGGATACGAGCTGATCGGGGTCCACTGTTTTAATCTACCCTACATGAGATATGGCAATTTTACATTTGTGCGAAAGAAAGATAGGAATGTTTTCATGACAAAACTTACCTGCTGTACTTTGCGGTTCTGTAGGACACAGCATCTTTACAATGCTGATCGGCTGGTTCTTTTTTCTCCTTTGAGGCACGCTATTAATTATTGGTATTCACCTCAAGAGCTGAATGAAATCCAAAGTATAAAACAGATCAACTCCAGATTTGATATTGGGCGCATGACCTGGCTTTTCCCCCATTTTGCCTGCTTTACATTAGTCTTGAAGCACATCCGTAAATGTGTCTCTCCAACTCGATTATAGACAGAGTCTCCTATAAACATCGAGGACAGCAACCAGATGAGCTTACACGCATACTGTACTTATAAAAACCAGCAGGACATCTTTGCAGGAACAACTTACAAGTATTCTCTAGCCTGAAAAAAAAGGCAGGATTGGGGTGGGAACGTCTGCCCATAAAATTCTCGCAGGATGCTAATCAGAACTGTAGCCTTTTGTACTGCCCCGTGGTCCGCATGGATCTTGAGAATGGGAGCATTTCTTTTTTTTTTTTTTTTTAATTTGTTTTGTTACATCTCAATGTTTATCCCCCCCCCCATTTCCCATTATTACCCTCCCCTATGACTGTTCTTGAGGGGGATTACCTCCCCCTGTATATGCTCATAGGGTATCAAGTCTCTTCTTGACAACCTGCTGTCCTTTCTCTGAGTGCCTCCAGGTCTCCCCCTCCAGGGGATATGGTCAAATGTGAGGCACCAGAGTACGTGAGAAAGTCATATCTCACTCTCCACTCAACTGTGGAGAATGTTCTGACCATTGGCTAGATCTGGGTAGGGGTTTAAAGTTTACCGCCTGTATTGTCCTTGGCTGGTGCCTTAGTTTGAGCGGGACCCCTGGGCCCAAATCTGCCTATCATAATGTTCTACTTGTAGGTTTCTAGGACCCTCTGGATCCTTTTATTTTGCTATTCTCCCATGCGTCTCTCATTTAGAGTCCCAATAGGATGTCCTCCCCTCTGTCCCAGTTTCCTGGTAAGTGAAGGCTTTCGTGGGACATGCCCCTTGGGCTAGTATGCAGATATAAGTGAGTATATACCATTTGATTCTTTCTGCTTCTGTGTTAACTCACTCATTATGATCATTTCTAGCTCAATTCATGTATCCACAAATTCCGGGAATTCCTTGTTTTTAATAGCTGAGTAGTATTCCATAGTGTATATGTACCACAGTTTCTTTATCCACTCTTCTACTGAGGGACACTTAGACTGTTTCCATGTTCTGGCTATTATAAGTAAGGCTGCTATGAACATGGTTGAGCAAATTTTCTTGTTGTGTGCTGGAGCATCTTCTGGGTATATTCCAAGGAGTGGAATAGCTGGGTCTTGAGGAAGCCCTATTCCCATTTTTCTGAGATAGCACCAGACAGCTTTCCAAAGTGGCTGTACTAGTTTGCATTCCCACCAGCAATGAAGGAGTGTTCCTCTCTCTCCACATCCTCGCCAGCATGTGGTGTCACTTGAATTTTTGATCTTAGCCATTCTGATGGATGTAAGAGTTGTTTTGATTTGCATTTCCCTGATGACTAAGGAGGTTGAGCATTTCTTTTAAGTGTTTCTCAGCCATTTGATATTCCTCTGTTGAGAATTCTCTGTTTAGTTCCAAGCCCCATTTCTCAATTGAGTTATTTGGTTTGGTGGTGTTTAATTTCTTAAATTATTTATATATTTTGGATATTAGACCTTTTTCAGATGTAGGGTTGGTGAAGATCTTTTCCCAGTCTGTAGGCTGTCGCTTTGTTCTCTTGACAATGTCTCCTGCCTTACAGAAACTTCTCAGCCTCATGAGGTCCCATTTATTAATGGTTGACATTAAGGCCTGGGGAGCATTTCTTCCGTTCCTGATGCATCTTTGCTTTTGAACACGTGTGTGCTGCAGTTGCAAAGCTAAGCTTGGTTCAGAGCCAGTGAGGACCAGTTAGGAGCGTCACACAGACCATGTAGCATGTTTCCTCCAGGACTGATGAGCACTTAGAATTTGTCTTTGCTGAATGGAATAGTTTTACCACAAGCATTCTGGAGTCTCATAGGTATCCATGGGCACTGAGACACTGGGAGGCACATTAGCTTTTAATTTTGAGAGAAGTCCAGCATTTATCTGTCATTCATAGAACTGTGATAAATAATATGAGGATTATTTCCTGGATATAACTGAGTAAATGGAGAAGAGATTAAAAATACCATAAATAGCTTTAAAAATGAGGTAGTCATTGGCATTAATGGGTCTTGCTACTGGACTCAAATGCTTTCTGAAAGTTAGTTGCAGCTCAATATATATTTATTTTTGAGTAGTTGGAATGAGGAGGGAAGTGTTGGCAATATAGAGATGAGATAAAAGACTAAGTGGGCCTTTTCTCCAGACTCCTTCCCTGCGCATCCCTGTCTTATGAGGGTCTTCAGCCTTATCCGCTCTGGGAGGACTCTTAGAATGTATGTATGCCAGCGAGTTGAGAGTTCACTTCAAGGCATGAAAATGCCTTGGATACAGCTCCGAAGCAATCCCCACCCCCACCCCCAGCACACCCAGTTTTGAAGAGCTGCACTAAACATGAGTAGTAAGTTGTGCAATAAAATACCACCCAAGAGACAAGCTGCCACAACTCTGCTCCCACTAAAAAGCCAGTTAGCTGTTGTTTCTGTACCCGGCTGTGTGCCCTTTTAAAAAGCATGGTGTCCTGGCTCAGCCTGTTGTGGCGTGCTCTAGAGCGGAAACTGAGTGGACACTGGCTGGAGGGGGAGGGGTTGCGGGTGATGGGGTGGGGAAGCTAAGCATCCTTGGGTTAGAGAGTTATGATGTTAGATTCTGTTAAATTCCCTTCAGGATCTTCATCATTATGAGGAGGATCCAGGGAATGACGGTGCCTTAGTGATGTCCCTTGTCACTGTGACAGGATGTCTGAAGCAATTTAGGTGAGAAGAGGTTTACACAGCCCATCACAGCGGAAGTACAGTCCACCGTGTCAGCAGTGCAGGCCACCGTTGAGCAGGGCACACAGAGCCAGCCAGTAACCCACAACATCTTAAGATCCTGTTTCTGCACTCAGGCCCCAAGTCCACGTGGCTCCACAGCCTCCCAGCTCATCACCACTATCTGGTACCAAGTGTTCAAACACAGGGATTTGTGTTGGGGGTGGGATTGGGCCTTTCATACACAAACTATAACAGATGGCACACGGCTTTCATGATTCACGTACCAAAACCTCAACCGTCCCTTTGAGAGAAGCATCAATGACCAGTGACTCGTGATCACATCCGTTTTCTGTACAGGAAAGCTAGCACCAATGGTTGTTGGCAGGTTCTGTGCTTTCAAGTCAGGAAGTTGACTCTGACTTGCATTTCTGTGGGACTACTGTCATTTCCCTGAACCCGCATAGTTCATGACTAACTGTTGCTGTGAAGAAAGAGCTGTGAGACCACAGCTCAGCAGCAGCGGCATTTGTGGAAGGTGACTCTGTATATCTGCTCATTGTCTTTTTGATAAAGGATATTATTTTTGAAACATAGACGTTTAAATTCATAGAAGGCTGTTGCTGTAGCTATAACTGAAAGAGAAAGCAGCGTTTATTTTAAATTTGCACAAGACAAGATATTGCTGTAGTTAGAACTAAAAGACATAGCAGAATGGATGTCTGCCCTGGTTGCACTGATAACACAATCCTGTGGAGAAGGGCCGTGGTTTGGAGGAGGACGGGCTTTAGGTCAGGAGATTGGGCCCAGGCTTCTGCTCGCCGACAGCAGGCGTTGTTGGGGCTCATGATGAGGCCCAGGATGTGCCTGAGTTATTTGAACTGTGTCTGTGTCTCGTCTCTGACAAGAGAAGATGCTGCCTTTAATCCAAATCGCTCAGCTGTCGGCACTTTGGCATTGTCTCCACTCAGAAATGGAGATATAAGACTTAAGGTATTTCTGAGGAATTTTAAATAATTGTTGGAACCAATTTGAGTGCTGCATAAACCTGCGCACATTTTAGGAGTGAAAACAAAAGGCTATTTACGCCACACATCCCTTGCTAGGTGAGGCGTATGGAAGCTTAGGAGAATTTGCTTATGTATCTTAGTATAGTAACTTAAGCCTTAAGAATATAACTCCCTGAAATGCCTTCAATTTCAAGAGGGTTTTGACACTCATGTTTTCCTTTCAGGCTGTGATACAGTCTGAACAATATAGGTGGGCAAGTGATTCTTCAAGCCTTGTACTTGGCACCAAGGGGGAATTAAAATATGAGGCCTACAGATTGTGCAGAGGAACATAGCAACACAGTGAGGCGGCAGGATGCACGGAGCTGCTGTTCTCCTGGGTCAAGCCATCAGAGTGAATGGGTGCATCACATTGGTCCATTCCTTTTAGCAAACAAAAGTCAGCTTTAAAAAAATTGTACAAAGACTCTGCTCCCAGAGAGAGTCAAAATAAGCAATAGGTGTGGACGGACAAGTGGATCGAGGCGCAATTTGTGCTTTGTACATGGAGTAGGCGAACGCTAAAAATAACGTAGCAACTCCCATAAAATACAGGCTTGCCTTTAGCAGACAGAGTAAATTCAGTTTTTTTTTTTCTTATTGCATTGACTGCTGGGAATCTCCTGGAAATCTTAGTATTCATGTCAGAAACAGCCTCTCTCTAGATTTCTGACACCATAATGTGCCCCGTAAGTTCTGCTTCGATATGGTTATTACCTTAAAATTCTGTAAAATTGTCCATCCTCAAATGCTTTGTGAAAATACGTTAAGTGTCATTGAGATAATTTATTATGTGTTTAGAACTTGAGATTTAAAGAAAAATCTAGAAACTTGGGCTGTTTGGATTGTACAGATAGTTGTAAAACCGAAGTCGGAGGGATACGGGCTGTGTGGAATCAGAACTGATGCAAAGATGGAGTTCATTATCCTTTTTATTTTTTTGAGTAATTTATTCAGATTACATCTCAATTGTTGTCTCATCACTTGTATCCTCCCATGGCCCCCTCCCTCCCTCTTCCACCCTATTCCCCTCCCCTTAGGTCTGTGACAGAAGGGGACCTCCTCCCCCACCATATGATCACAGGCTATCAGGTCTCATCCTGGTAGCCTGCTTATCCTTCCTCTGAGTGTCACCAGGTCTCCCCACTAAGAGGAAGTGGTCAAATAGGGGCCACCAGAGTTCATGTCAGAGTTAGTTCCTGCTCTCCACACAACTGTGGAGAATGTGCTGTCCATTGGCTAGATCTGAATAGGGGATCTAGGTTTACTGCATGCATTGTCCTTGGTTGAATAGTTTGAGCAGATGCCCCTGGGTTCAGATCCATCAGCCTTGATGGTCTTTTTTATAGGTTTCTAGGACCCTCTGGATCCTTCTATTTCCCTATTCTCTCATATCTCTCTACCTGCAGTCTCAGTAGGAAGTCCCATCATCTATCCCAATCTCCTGCTAAGTGAAGACTTTCAGGAGACATCCCTGTTGGGCTAGTGTCCAATTATAAGTGAGTATATACCATGTGTATCTTTCTGGGTCATGGTTAACTCACTCAAGATGATCATTTCTAGTTCCATCCATTTGCCTGCAAATATCAAGATGTCCTTATTTTTTAATAGCTGAATAGTATTCCATAGTATAAATGTACCACAGTTTCCTTATCTATTCTTTGACTGAGAGACATCTAGGCTGTTTCCATGTTCTGGCTATTACGAATAAGGCAGCTATGAACATGATTGCGCATATGTCCTTGTTGTGTGCTGGAGCATCTTCTGGGTATATTCCAAGGAGTGGAATAGCTGGGTCTTGAGGAAGCCCTATTCCCAGTTTTCTGAGAAAGCACCAGATTGATTTCCAAAGTAGTTGTACAAGTTTGCACTCCCACCAGCAATGAAGGAGTGTTCCTCTCTCTCCACATCCTCGCCAGCATGTGGTGTCGCTTGAGTTTTTGGTCTTAGCCATTCTGATGGAGAGTTCACTATTCTTTATGGACACAAAACTTTTCATGATCCTCTCATGTTTGCCCATCCTGTGTTGGCATTGATGTGCCACACACCCAATGCCCGCCTATGTGTGCCTGTGTCTATGCAGCCTCTCTGGGATATCTGCCCTCTGTACATGCCCCGCTTCACTGCTGAGCAGCCAATTTCTGCTTGGTGCTTTCAATGCACAGGTTCTAGCAAGGAGAGCATCTGAAGGTATGTGTGACCACGGCACAAGCACCACACTTGCCGATTAGTAGATGAACCCGCTGAGTGACATCGGATGAGTATTGTGTTTTCAAACTATTAAGGACCTGAAATTAAGTTTTCATGACTCACAAAACACAGAAATGGTAATGAAAGCTCTCCATTAGTACCTGTTTGGGCAAAAGATTCTGGGTAATGCAAGAGTGTGCCTCCCAGCCTTGGAGTCATGGCCAGAATCACCTCTGTTAGGTATAAAATAAAATAGAGCTGTGTTTTATTATCACATATGGAGTTTTTTGGGCAGCTCTGAAACAGTACCCCTGAAACACAGTTGGAATGCAACAACAAACAGTAGTAGAGAAACAAGGAGAGACAAGAGTTTTTTTCTTTCATTTATTTTTTTGTTTTTTGTTTTTTTGTTTTTTGTTTTTGTTTTTGTTTGAGACAGGGTTTCTCTGTATAACCTTGGCTATCCTAGACTTGCTTTGTAGACCAGGCTGGCCTAGAACTAGTGATCTGTCTCCCATAGTTTCCCCAGTGTTGGGGTCATAGCTTTGTGTCACCACTTTGGAAAAACAATGAACTCTTACTGAGTGCAATTTTATAGATGATTCATGAAATTTTCTTGAATTACATCATTTATTCTTTTGTCTTTCTTTGTAATTATTCCCTGCCAACACCAAAGGTGTATTGAGGGTTTTATTGATGTTGTTGTTGTTTGTTTGCTTTGTAAGCCATGAGTCAAGGAGATTTGCTAGCTTGCTCCATGGTACGCCCCCTCTGCTATCTGAAGGAGAACTCAAATGATTAACAAGGCAACGGCAGTGTGCTGGGGATTGGCCGCCCGCATTCTAGGGCCATCAGAAGACACAGTGGTAGGAAGCAGGCACAGGCAGGATGGAGCAGACTCAATGGTTAAGAACTTGGGGCACTCTGACGTGAACCCTGATTTGATCGCTTCCCCTTGGTGGGGAGGCCGGGTGGCACACAGAAGAAGGGGAAGCAGGCTACCCGGATGAGACCTGATAGACTGTGGTCATGTGGTGGGGGATGAGGTCCACTTCTGTGGGAGGGCTAGGGAGAGGAATAGGGCAGAAGGAGGTGGGAGGTGGGAACAGGAAGATAAAAGCAAAGGATTAACAATCAGCATGTAATCTGAATAAATTATAATACGTTATGTAATATATAATATATATATAATATGAATGAACATGGGGCACCAACAAGCCCGAAGCTGTCGTGCCACTGTTCTGAGTTAAGTCCAGTCTTGCAACGCAGCATCTTTGGTTGCCAAGCGATTGAGCCCCTTGAGAAAGGGTATTAGGCAGTGAGAGAGGACATCACTTTTGTAGTCTCAATCATCTCCTCTCAAGCATTATCATAAAACCATCTCACTTAGTCTCCACTGTCTCCCTGGGTGTCATTTTATAAGCTGGGCCAGGATGCTCATATGCCTGAGGTCTCAGCAATAGTGCTGAGAATCCAACCCACAGTCAGACTCTAATGCCTGAACGGTCTCTATGGTTAAGAAACTGCATGAGTGCATGAGGCTGTGGTGCCAGTCACTGTCCACCCATGATGCTTACCTGTCACCTGAGCATTGAGGAAGTAATTGTAAGTAGCATAGCAACAGAGGCTTAAATGCAGTTTTGACTTGGTATAGAGGTTTTGGTCAGAACCACAGACCTCTGCCCCAGTGAGGAGCTGCATCTTAGCTCATGGCATCTTTAGAAACACAATAACTTTCCATCCCTTCTGGTCTACTTATGTATTCATTCTTTAGCAGGTGTTTTTTAAGTGTGGTGGTACGTGTGTGTGTGTGTGTGTGTGTGTGTGTGTGTGTGTGTGTGTGTTTGGTGCATGAATGTTTGTGTTTTCCCATGTGTGTGTGGTGCAGTACGAATGTGAGTGCTTATTGTAGAAGCTAAAGAAAACTTCAGGTCTTTTCCTCCTTGGGATCCATGCAGATGCTATCCACCCTGTTTTTGTTTGTTGTTTTGTTTTGTTTTGGGGAGTTGTTGTGTTGTTTCATTCTGTTTTAAGACACTGTTTCTCACTGTCCTGGAAAGTGTGAAGTAGGCTTGCCTGGCTGGCCAGGGATTCGCTTGTCTTGGCCTCTTCAGTACTGGAATGACAAGCACATGCCACCACATGTAGCTTTATTTAACGTGGCTCTTGGAGATCAAATTTATATCCTTAGGCTCGTGGACCATCTGGCCAGCCCTTCTCCAACTATTCTGAAATGTTTCCAATGGGACCTGTGCTTGGCCGATGGTCTTTAAAGGCCATAGAGTCTATAGTCTCTGACTTTCCTGTTTTATAATTATTGACTTTGGGCCCCGCGGTGTCTTGAGACATGAGATGTCCACTTGTTTCTAGAAAGAATGTGGCTCTGGACTCTTCCCATTCCTCCTGTGAGATTGTTATGTGTCAGGTCACTTATCAACTTGATCAAAAGAGTCTTGGGCAAGAGAGGCTTCATTTGAATTAATGGCTAGTGGACTAGAGCCACAGGGTCTTAAAAATTGCTTTTGTTTCACTTTCCATCTCAAGTGCAAACATGTATTTTAATATTTTCCTTGAACATATTAATGGGGGAATACTGGTAGCAAGCAATGACTACACTGGTTAATTTAGTCAAATCATTGTGACAACTCATTTAGCTTATTACAGGAAAGATGTGACATAAGCCAAGTACTCATACCACACTTTTTATGCAGTAAATGTGCTGACAGTGTTTAGAAATTTTAAAGTTTTGAGGGGTATTAGGGGGTGAAGACTAAGAAATTATCCTTATTAAAGAACATTTATAATGCTATAATTAATGAAATTTGGTCTTCACAGTTTAATTTTCATCTCTCACTTTCAGCAGCTGCACGTTGCTGTGGCTAAGGCTTCAGTGGTGCTCTGAGCTTCAGCTGGGCTGCTTTGGGGGAGATACATGAGGCTAAGGGGATCCTGGAGAGCCAGCAGGAAGCCCAAGATGTCTCTAGCTTTTGTTTCCTGAGTCCTTGACATCTACAATGAATGAGAGATTGCAGGAACAATGCTAGGGTCCAGCCAGTATACGCTAGTACAAATCTGCATTCAAATATGAAAATGTTTTTCTGCTGGTCGAAAAATGATGACATCTCTTACGCTTTACTAAACTCACTCCAGTGCATAGAGTCTATAGACACATGGTCATCCTTAATATTCAACAAGGTTCCTTCAAGGTACTGAATCCAGTAAGCTATAAGGTTATAATTGACCTAGCAAAGAGGTCAAGGTCCTTGGGAAATTGGCTATACATTGAAGAGTCAGACACATCACTTTTTTCCTTTCTTGATATGCACAATCCTCTTGGGTCAGAATTTCCCCTATTTTCATTTCTAGATGAATGTAATACCAATTTAGAGTGGAAGGTAGGAAAGGAAGGAGGGAAGGAGGAAGGGAGGACAGAAGAGGGGGGGGAGGGAGGGATCCCATAGGCTCACATTGGAGATGAGTTTGGTCATATTCAACACATTCCATCTTATTGAACATCTTGAAGTGTTCAGAATCCAGCGGTGTTCTGTAAGGCCCAGATGTGTATAGCCAGGTACCTTCCACACAATATTTAAACCCATTTTATGGAGGGTTTAATCCATCCTTGGAATCACTGACTTTGGAATGCATTCCTTGAGAGGCCAACTAAGATGATAAAAAACAGGTCCAAAGATGATGCCATTTATGGGTTAGGGGAAAGGGTCTGAGGAGAGACAGAAAGAGACTTGAGGGTGCTTTGTGGAATCATTTCAATGTGCCCTGTTCTAGAGCACAAGGGAACTCTTGAAATTTCATAATCATATGATCTTTTTATTCATTTCTCAAAGAGCATGTTTTTGAGTCAGCGTATAATATAGCTATTTGTTCTCTTGAACACATCTTAGGGATGAAAAAGGAGTTAGGAAAATGAGCCCATTGTTTTTTAAAATTAGTGACAAACTTCAAAATAATTCCAAACAAACCTCAAATAAAACATTCTCCCCCTACTGTGGATCCCATTTAAACTGTTTGGGTCAGTCTGTTTTAATGAGCCTCATTCATGCTGACACATCCACACACTTCAGACAAAGACAACTATACCTCTAAGCCCGTTTGAAAGTGATGGATGGCTGTCAGCTTTGTGAGTGGAGCATGTGGTGGCTTGATAGCACGGTGAAAGCAATCGCCGAGCGCGAGTCTGTTTCTTTTGGCAACAGAAGGGGTTGCTAATGGATTCATCATTTTCTGTTAAGCATGAATGTCAAACAAAAAAACATTTAGGGCTCTATTCAGCAGAGTTTCCGGCCTGATGCTTGCCAGCCATGGAGGCCCTGCGACTTGGAACCTGCACAGCCCAAGCCTGATTTTTATTCCCAAAGTTCCGTGGGGCTGGAGCTCAGAACCTGGAATTCTGCCAATAGTTCCTTCCTCCTCCTCTTCCTCCTCCTGACCCTCCTCCCACTCTCATCTCTGGCCTCCTCCCTTCTCCTCTTCCTTTGCCTCTTGTTTTCCCTCTGCCTCCTCTCCTCGCTTCTTCCTGCTCCTCCCCCTCTGTCTCCTGCTCTCCCCCTCCCATTGCTCCTCCTCTTCCATCCCCACCACCTCATGCTTCCCTTGCTTCTCTTCCCCTTACTCTATCTCCTCCTTTGCCTCTTTATTTTTTTCCCCCTTTCTTCAGCTCTTCTTGTCTCCGATTATATGACATCATAGGTCCTGTTTCTTGGATGGCATCTCTGGAACAGAGCTAGGAGCTAGCTAGCTGTTGTGCCATCACTGACTTCACCTCAGGCGCACATAGGAAGTCCACTCATAGAGGTGGGGGAGGGGGCAGGGTAAGCACTGGATGGATGCCCAGTGAAACTCATATCTTGGAGCTGACTGGATGAAATAGGCATTGCCCACTTCTTATTTGGGGATCATAGACAAGCATTGTGCTCTAAACTTGTTCTATAAATAGGACATGAACACCCAAAGTAGAAATGGAGACATCTAGGCTTCTGAAATGATATGTTGTTCTCTGAACGGACCGTGAGAGGGCTTGGGGGAAATGCTGGCCTTGTCACCCAGCTCTCGTTATACGATTGACCACAGAAGGGCCCCCTTCTGTGGGAGAATGGCTTCTTCGACCACATCCACAGTGGACAGAGGGAGGAGCTGAGGCCAGACAAGGGGAGCACAGCACCACTGGCAGAGCAGTGGTGGCTGTGATTTTGAGCCTGGAGTCACTGTGGGGTTAGCATGGGTCTTGAGATCAACTCTGATATCTTGGGTAAGTCTCTATCAGCCTCAGTGTCTCAGGGTTTGACCTTTGTTGTATTGGAGGTTAAATGAAATCGCCAAAGATCAGTAGCCTAAATTATAAATTAATGCACATATAGATTATTAGTTGAATTATTTTAACTAGTGAGGTGAATTAACAGTGAAAGCCAGGAGTCTGTGTGAGGTCTAAGAGCTCAGAACATAGACGACAGATTACCAGTATTCACTTGCTTTTCTGCTGGTCAACGTGCTACTCCCTCTGCCTGGGCTCAGCTCCTCTTCTGTCCACCATGGATGTGGTTGAAGACACCACACTCCCACACCAAAGGGGGCTCTTCAGAAGTCAATGACATAAGAAGAGCTGGGTCTTCTGTCTCTAGTCTCTGTGGTGCTGTGGTTACAGGCAACTGTGCCTTCACACACAGCTCTCGATGTGGGGACTCAGTTCCAAACTCTGGTGCTCATGTTTGTGCAGCAAGTGTTCTCATCCCTCTGAACCACCTCCCCAAACTGGAGGTTCATGCTTTACTTAGGAGCTAGTGTTTTCACAAGGGTCCCCGACATCCACTTTAACTTCTTTGTGGGTGCGGCTTGTGTCTCTCTCGTCTCTAATCCTCAGTGATATTTGGAAGAAAATTAAAGTAAGTTGTGAAATGTTGCCAGTGCCTTACAAGACAGGACCACAAGAGACTACAAGAGACTTAGCTTAGGAAATGAAGCTGGACATCGAAAAAGCAAAAGCAACGGTCTTATTTGAAGACTCATCATCTAAACTACCAAAGGGCACCTCCCTCTGAACGCTTTCTCAACCACCTACACAGAGTCAATTGTGGATTCTCTCATTTGTTTGCACGTTTATAACACACCTATTTACTGTGACCAAGATATTGACCTTGACCGTGATTCATACCCTAAGAACTTAAGAAATAGTTGTTGAATTTAGTAGATACATACCCGGAAAATAGAGAAAGTTGTTCCAGTGCATCCAGGCTCACTCTACCCTCTTTTAAACTCTGTATTGGTTTAGTTGCTGCTCACATGACATTTTCATCACATTCTGTAACATTTTGCTAACTCATTTCACTAAGTTTTATATGCCTTTATATCTTGAAATATAACTGAACTCCCAGGAGAATGAGCTACATATGGCATTACACTGTGTTGAGGAGTTACATCCCAGATGTCATTTTAACCTGGAGAAGTGGCCAGATCCCAGTTCCACAGGGCTGATTTCAATGAGGAGTTTTCAGAATGATGAGGCCAGATTTAGCTGGTAGCAATTATTGGCACATTTCTGATGAGCTCAGCATGAAGAATAAGACAGAAGGAAGATTAAGACTCAAATAGTAAAGGAGAGGAGGGGAATGAGAAGAGAGGCCAAAGGGCTTGAAAAGCAGGAAAGGACCAGTTATCTGCAGGAAGCTCGTATTCCTGTGTGAGATGTGTGTGACCCAGCCTGGGCGAGGATGTTATCTCTATGTGATCTGCAGAATCTTGCTCTTGACTGCAGCAACTGCAGACGAGTGAATTAAAGTCTTAAGGAGACAAATCAATAAGAGGGAAGAAAAGATAAAAAGCTATAAAGCTTAGAGAGCATTTCAAAACCAAGTAGAAGTCTCAAAAACGGCCGTAGAGGACCCACCAGTGTTTATAAGGCTTTCGCAGGAATCCGAACAGGAACAGATTTGTTGGTCACCCTGGGGGAACTGAAAGGCTTCTGCATGGTTTATGGCATTTACCTGGCTTTTCACTCCAGTGGGTGACAGATGGGAGCAGAGACTGTCTAAAATAACACTATGAAGCCAAATCTGGTTGCCAGGCACCTCGGTGGCAAGAATTTCATTGGAAAGGAATGTTTTTTTTTTTTTTTTTTTTTGAGAAAGCTGGGGCAGTGCTGCGAGAGAAGCGCAGTCTCCAAGGACACTCCTTATTGCTGCTTCCATTTTATTTCTAAACTGGAAAAAAAAAATGAGAAATAGATAATGCAGTCATTTCATCCCAATGGCAGCAGTTTTTCCTCTGCTCTAGATTAAAAAAAAAACTTGTTAATGATTTTTTTTCTTGAACTATCATATGTGGCAGTAATTATCTATTTAAATGAGAAGGTAGAGAAGCAAGAGGGAAAACATCAATGAAAAAGGAGTGGGAAAAAAATGGACGGAGGGGACTCTTATTGGACCTGAGTTTAGGAGCCTAGATTGCAGGGTACTAACAGTAAAGGAAGTAGACATGGCATCCCTGCAGAATCCAGGAGGAGCACTTGCCACTCACGCATCCAACCGTGACTCGGTTTGTTTGTGAGTTCTGTCTTGTGTTTCCATCATGCCATAGGTGTTCTTACAATGGAGAAACACCCAAAGTGAAAATCTGGTAACGCAAGCATGAACGCTCCTAATCAGGAAGGAAAACAAAAATGTGTGGTAGGATGAGAGTGTAAAGTGACGTTCAGCAGACTCCAGAGTTTCAAAATCTGTTCCTGTGGTCGAAAGGCAAGCAAACCTCACAGCGCTAAACAACAGCTGAGAATCCAGAGGCCATAACCAGACGGACGGACGGAGGGGTGGAGGGATAACATGGTCAGGCAAGGGGGTTGCAGCTCTGTCTGACAGGCTGAGTAAGGTTGGCTCTGTCCGCGCCCAGGGGCACTGTGGGTGCCAGTGGCCGGGCTGCTGAACAAGGAGGCTCCTGAGTATCTGACTACGCCAGTAGGAATGGGGAAGAGTGAGACATTAGGGTCCTCTCATACTTTCATCCCAGACCTCGGTGCCTGCTGAGCGCAGACCCTCACCTCAAGGCTATTCCTCCTCCAGGCATTCAGTGACCACAGCTGGCCATCTGTGAAGCCGGTCTATTGAGCCAGTGGCCTCTGAACCCCTGCCTTCTTCTCCACAAGAAATCTTGTGTCAATAACCCATCTGTCCAGAATGAGCATCTGCATTGCTTTGACCAGCTCCACCTCCAGAGCAATGAGCACTCTCTCTCCCTCCCAGAGCCCCTCCTACTTTCCTCCCCCACCCCCCCTTCCTTCTCAGGGTAAAGCCCTTTATTTATATTACAGTGCCTCCAATTTTCCCCACCACCTACAAGCCTGTTACGGTCAGTCACAAAGGGGGAATCCAGGGCTCAGTGGAGCAAGCTGTAGACCTAATCCAAAGTCATGAAGATAGGAGAAAAATTCAAACTCCTCTCTCAGTCTCTCCTTCCCCCTTCCTCTAGTCTCACAATTCTTCTCTCAGGAGCTACAGGTAACAGACATCCAAGTATCCCTTCCAGGCTCGCTGGACCTGCGCAGGTTCCTCCTTGCTCTCGGGAGGTTGTGTACCTGAGATTATGGGGTTGACACTCTCACCTCTGTGCCAAGCACCTTGGGTAGAACACACTCCCCGTGGCCTGGACCAATCAAAAAGCCTGCCCTTGGTACACCCTTACCTGGCGGTGTCTCTAAATCTACTCGGTCTCCTCAGCCGGGCTATTTTCACATGGAGACAGCAAACACATCTATTTTGTAACATGGTCTTCTCTTGAAAGTCCCCTCGAAGACTAAGGCACTCTTTTTGAGTCAGTTTTTTTTAAAATGTGGTTTGGGCCCAAATGACCACAGCCTAGGGAAAGCACATTAGTTTCTGATGCTAACTTGTGAGCCTAATTCTAAGCCTTTGTTTACTCATCTGAAAAACAAAAGATGGGACCAGTAATAAATCTTTTGGGGTCCTTGAAAAGGTTAAATGGGTTAATTTACACTAATGCTTCAGGGAACATAGTATGAAGCTGCTGGGTTTCATCACTATCAGTATTTTTCATCATCAGAGCCATCACGGCAAGTCTGAGGGGGAGGAAGAGGAGGAGGGGAAGAAGGAGGAGGAGGAAGAAGAAGAGAGACAAGATGCTACTGACATCTTTTTCTCACTGCCTCAGCCTGGAGAAGGTGCTGTACTTACAAAGGAGGGGATGGGGCTGCCTGTTCAACTGATGTGCATCTTGTGCCTGCTCCCCTGCTAGCTCTTTTCCTCCTATTGTGTGTGTGTGTGTGTGTGTGTGTGTGTGTGTGTGTGTGTGTGTGTGTGTGTAGTCAGATGTGTGCACATGCATAAAGGGGATAGAAGATAATATTAGTGTCATTTCTTAGGTCTCTCTTATTGCCCTGGATGTCACTAAATTGGCTAAGTTGGCAAGCTAGTGAACCCAGAAGTCTCTCTGTCTCTACACACACATACACACACACACACACACACACACACACACACACACACACACACACACACACGCACACATGAACATACCTCCACACCTGGATTTTTTCTTTCATTTAGTATATTAATTATGTTTCTTATTGTGACTAATATCTAACACATGCAACTTAGAGAAGAACGGGTTTCCTTTGGCTCACAGCTCCTCATGGCTAGTTAAGTGAGACAGCTATTCATGTTGCCTAAGTAGAGAGAGGTGGATGCTCCTATGTGCCAGCTTTTTCCTTTTTATCAGGCCTGAGTCCTCAAGCCATGGAATGGTGCTGCTTATATTTAGGGTCTTATATTTAGGTGGACCTTCCCACCTGAGTGCAAACTCTCTCAAAGACATATTCATATTTGATTTGTTCTAAATCCCTTCAAGTTGAAAATCAAGGCGAAGCATCACGGGGCATTTTAAAGCCAGCCTAGGACTCAACATTTTCATGATCAAAAACTCCGGAGTGAGTGGCTGTCACTACTGCCTGAAGTTGCTGCTCACAAAGCTCTGGACCCTCCAGTGTGTACTCTGTGAGACTCTGACACAGGGAAGGCAGAGCATAATCTGAGACACGGCCAGTGATTTGTCCAATTGGGGAATATGCATTTACATCAGTTTTCCAAGGCTGACCTAACAGAGAGTGACAGGCAGGTGCTTTAGGAAAAGGAAATTGTTCCTATTGGTCTGGAGGCCTCTGGTCTTAGATAAGACCCAGAGCAAGGCACTGGTCTATGTGTTTAGTCATTTAATTGCTATGTGTCTTTAACAATAGTATTTGATTTTCTCCTGTGCCCACGGCCTATGTAGTGCCGGGTTCTTGGCCACTTGAGCAGTGTCAGGCCTGGGTTCCATCTTGCAGAGGGTGGATGGTTACTGTCACAACATTTGTGCCTCTGTTGTGCCAGAGCATCTTGCAGGGAGGCCACCACTCGCAGAGACTGGGCTAGCATACACAGGACTGCACAGGTTCAAGTCAGATGGCACCCCAGCCCTAAGAGGGGACAGCAGACATGCGCGCCCACCTCTAACCAAGGAGCTATTTCCAACTGACATTCACTTGCAAGAGAAAAATTAATTTTCCCTGATGGAGTCTCACTGCATCTATTAAACAAGCTTAAGGGTAGGCCCCTTTCCCAGCAGTAAATGGCCGACACAGAACACACTCAATGCTATTTTTGTAGACTTTTTCACTCATGTTGCTTCGTTTGGGCTTTTTTTGGAGGGCAGGTGGGGTATCCTATCAGACTTTTGCTTGTTTAGAATGGTTTCTGATTTTGTGTTTTTAATGGATTTTGGTCTGTGTGCATATGTTTCTTTTTTTTTTTTTTTCATTTTTCATTATGCTTTTTGTTTGTTTTCTGAGGAGAGAGAGAGAAAGGGCATGGAGTTCTGTTTGTAGGAAGATGGGGAGGGATCTAGTAGGAGTTGGGGAAGGGGAAACTTCAGAATATATTATATAGTTTTCTCAATAAAAACTTTCAAATATATTGTTATTATATATCTATTAAAATTATGTTATAGAGTGATGTACATATAATATTCTTGGGAAATGCTAACAGAATTATTAAATATAGATAATAATTTTGTTAATAAAAGTGATCAATTACCCTTTAAAATGGCACACTGCTGTGGCTATCTTTAGATGAGAGATTTGAGTTATTTTTTTCTTACTGATATTCTATGCTTTATTTCAAGTTTTCTTAAGGTGCACATGAGTTATTTATAAAACTTGAATTTTAAGAGTGTTTAATAAAAGAAACCCCAGCTCTGTCAAGATGGTATCCAGAGTGATAGCTATCATTAGACTGTCTATATGATGGGAGAGGGGCTGTTTTCTTTCTCTTTTTGAAACTATCTTTCTTTCTTTCATTAAAATATCATTTTGAATAAAATGACAAAGACAGCAGATAGTAATTTAAAGTGCATTTACTTGGGAAAAGAGAAATGTGGTAACCCTTTGTCATCATTACTCTTTAAAACATTTTCTTACATGTCTCCAAGATCCGGAAGTCTAGCATCAACTGCAGTAAATATTTTATAATTTACCACAAAAGTCTCACACATGCCGCACGCAGCCGGAACAGCTATGCTCTGAGTCTGCCATCTGCTCTGTCCTGTTTCCCCTGGAGTTTTGTCACGAGTTCTGCTCCACAGGACCAAGGACGTGTCCGGTGCCTTTCGATGGTGTTCCACCTACCTCTGTGGTCAGATCCATTGTCATGTACAGTCCCGTGGTCTCCTGTACATTTCTATTGGTATAAGCATGTACATCTACGCATCTGTACAAATACAATACACATCTTACTTTCTTTAAGCAACTATAGATGGTCCCCATGCTCTTCTACATTTGCACATGTATGAGCATGTGTGTATTTATGTATTTATGCGTATGTCCTAAATGTATCCTTTCCTTTTAAACTTAACCAACTTGCCTTTCACACATTTCACATGCTTTCAACTTCCTACAAGACTTTTGCTGCCTTGTAAAGCTGACTAGAACTATCCTGCTTAACTTGACTCTCACATCGGAACTGAGTAACAATCCTGTTATTCAGGAAAGAACTATTGTGTCTTTTTCTTTATGAAACTTGGCTTATGTCTCATTGTCTTCTTTTAGTCATCTGAAGCTCTTTTTCAAATTTAACTCTTCGATATGTGCTTTGTTTTCCTGACTTCATGCTTAGCGATCTCTTAATAAAAAAGAAAAACAACATTAAAAATGAGATAATAAGTAGAACAAAGTGGTGCAGGCCTGTAGTCATAGAACACGGGAGGTAGAGGCAGGAGGAGAAGTTCAAGGCCAGCCTGGGCAACATGAGACTTTGTTTCAAAGAAAATGGAAAAGAAAAGAGATAAATGATTAAGTTAAGCCGAATTCTTTGGAGAAAAGTTACATTCCCTTTTAATATATTATGAAAGATAATTCATAACCAGGATTAATTAAAATGTTGGACAGGATCTATAATTATATCTGATATGATGGAAAGAATTTCAGTTTAAAAAACCACAGTAACTGATACTCAAAATGCATATATTAAATACTTAACGGGGCAATTTAACATAGTGCACTGGGTGTTTGTCAAATAACATGACCCTGCAAAGGTAGTAAGGCCCAAAGGTGGATAAGTTCACCACAGAGAAGGTCACTCTGCAGGAACACAGAGTGTTTGTACAAGGTTCAGCAAAGTTGAGTGCTCTGAGGCCCATGGAAACAAGCTTGCCTACCTTAGAAATTTATCAAATACTGGGATCAAGTTCTACCTTAAGATGTGAGAGGACTGAGGTCTGTTCATGTCCGATTTGCCTCTGTGTATGTGCATATGTATGTGTGTGTGTGTGTGTGTGTGTGTGTGTGTGTGTGTGTGTGTGTGTGCTCATATGTGTGCATATACGTGTCTGTGTGCACTCATATGCATGTACAGGTGCAGATGACCACATGAGCCTGGTGCATGGCATCTGCTTTCTTCTTCTCTTTACGGTCCTGAGTTGGGAGCTTACCCTCTTGGCTAAACTGCCTGGCTGCCTGGCTTCACCAACCCCCCCCCCCCCACACACACACACACTGGAGTTACAGATGTGCTGACAGTTGGCACTTTATGTGAGTTCTGGGCCAATGAACTCAAACTCTCATGCTTGCACAGCTACCCCTCTTACTCACCGGGCCATTTCTCCAGCCCTTGGTTTTTCCAAAGGTAAGAGACGGGAAAATGATAATCCCAAAGAGATTAGTCTTGGCTCTGACAGTATTTAATGTTTTCAATGGAACCTGGCTAAATGAGAGAAGAGTTTCTCTACTGGAAACAGAGCTCTCCTTGCTTTTTCTATTTTAGCACTCTCTTAAGTTCCTTCAGATTCTCTGGGGACTCAGCTTCTTGGTGCACACCTGGAGTTTGTTCCCAGTGCCTCTTTCCGTTTTCTTTTCTAATGTATCCTCTGTTCCAAGCTATAGGGACATTTTCCACCAGGACTCTCCGTTGGCCACACTGGGCTAGGGCACAAGTAGGTGATTTTCACTACTCTTCCTGCCCTTCGTTCCAGACTTTCTAGACTTGCTCTAAGTCCTGTTGTAGCCTAATTGCAGGATCTCCTTCTCCTACCCCACCTCTACTCCCTGGGGACTCCTCTCTGTGCGGGCCCGGGATCCTCTAACTCTTTCCTGGTGGTTTTCTCAGCTCTTCCTCCCAGCTCGTTTCCTTTCCTGTTTTATCACCCACTGATCTGCAACAGACACTCCTTACCATGGTTCCCCCAGGCACCACGCTTGCCTGGGACACTGAGTGAGCAACAGCAAACAAAGAGAACAATGCCCACCAACAAAGACACCAGGAAACACCTCCAATGCCATGGCTCCTGATGCCTAGATCCGGTGCCAAAACACGAACAACTAAGACAATATGCCCCACCCCACTCCCCACCCCCACCCAGAAGCCAGCACCCATATTTCTGGAGAAAAGCAATTTATCTAGGTACAAGATGAAGAATTCAAAATGGCAATTACAAATATGTTCAAGGACCTTAAAGAGGATATGAATAAATGCCTCAATGAAGACCAGTAAACAACAAGAAATTGAACAGAATAATGAAAAAGAAGAAGAAGAAGAAGAAGAAGAAGAAGAAGAAGAAGAAGAAGAAGAAGAAGAAACATGAAAGGAGGATGAAACAAAGAAATAGACCTACTAAATAAAACCCAAACTGAAATAAAACTAGAAACAAAAACTTTAAATGGCAAAGAAAAACCTCAGAAGTAAGCCTCACTAACAGATTGTAAGACATCAAAAAGTGAATATCAGGTCTTGAAGATGAGGCAGAAGAAATGTTTTGCTTACTCAAAGAGACCGTTACATCTTAAAACAGACAGATACAAAATATCCAGGAAACCTGGGACTCTATGAAAATACAAAACCTACAAATATTATCTAGACTAAAAAGAAGGAAACTCAGATCAAAAATCACAGAAAATAATTTTAGCAAAGTCATGTAAGAAAATTTCTGCCACCTAAAGAAAGAGGTGCCTGTCAAATACACCAAATACACAAAAACAGAAAAGAAATTCCCCCAAAATACATAACCAAAACACTAAAATGGACAGAACAAAGAAAAGGTATTAAAAGTTGCAAGGAAAAAGGGTCAAGTAACACATAAAGGCAGACCCATTAGAATAACATCTGACATTTCAGAGGAGTCCAAAAGCCAGAAGTTTGGATGGATGGATGTTCGACAAACTCAGAGAGACCACAGATGCCATCCTGCCTGCTATACGCATCAGAACCATCAATTACAACCAACAATGAAGGAAAGGTACTCCACATCTCACGATAAAAAACAAATTTAAGCAATTCTTATCCAGTCTACAGAAGGCACTAGAAAGAAAACTTCACTGTGAGAAGACTAACTACACCAAAGAAGACACAAGGAATAAATAATACCAGACCAGCAAATCAAAGGCGAGGATCTCATATCATAACAAAAATAACAGGTATCATTAAAAACACTCATTAATAACGCCCAATACTAATGATCTCGATGCCCCCAATAAAAGACACAGACCAACAGATTAGATTAGAAAGCAGGACCACCCTTTCTGCTGTCTCCAAGAAACACTCAGTATCATCAAGGATAGATTTCCCCTCAGAGTAAAATAATGGAAAAAGTATTCCAAGCAAATGGACCGAAGAAGCAAGAAGATGTAGTAGCCATTGTAAGGTCTGACAAAATAGACTTCAAACTGAAACTGATGAGAGGAGATACATACTCACTGAAGCAAAAACTCATAAAATGTTAAAATTCTAAACATTTATGTGCCAAATACAAGGACACAAGGACTACCCCCCTCCGCCACACACATACACACACACACATATACACATACACACACACACACACACACACACACACACACACACACACACCTGAAAACTATAGCGAGTACGAGACTGTGCCAGGCTCAGAGTCCTAAGGACTGCCTTCATCAAACCACATCGTTCAAGGCCCAGGGATCTATGTGGAAGAGGAGGTGCTAAGAGTGTAAGCACCAGAAGTGATGGAGTGACCCAAGCAAACAGGTGTCCTCTGAGCTGGGCAGACCAGGGATACACACATGAACCCACCGAGTCTGTGGATGCATGCGCAAGACCTGTATCAGTTCAAGTCAGATGGGGTCCGAGCACTGCATGGGGAAGTAGATATGGGCTCCCACCCCTAACAGGGATGCTTTTTGCAGTTGATACCTGCTGGCAAAGCTTTATCCAATGTGGTGCCACTGGTATCAACCCCACTCCAGCGTAGGCTGTATGCCCAGGACTAGATGGCCACAAAAAACAAAATACATGTTTTATTGTGGACTTTTATATCATTTTGGTACTTTTTGTCTTATTGGTCTTTTTGTTTTGTTTTGTTTCTTGTTTGTGTTTTTGTGGAGTTTGTTTTGTCAGAGAGAAAGGGAAGAAAGAACATATAGTTGGACTAGTAAGGAGGTGGGGAAATCTAGGAGGAGTTGGGGAGAGTAGGGAACACAATAAAAACATATTATATAAACAATTGAGATTAAGAAAAAGCCAAAAGAAATTCTTAAGATTTGTTTCTTTTTCTGATGGTAAGAGACTATTACAATGCATTCCTATGAGTGAATTGCTTAGATTCAACATCTATTAATTTTCCAATTGCCAGGACAAAATAACTTACAAGTGAAACTTCAGGAAGGATGATGTACTTTGGTCTATGATTTGGGAAGACACAGTCCATCAACAGCAGGGAAGGTACGAGGTAGCTGGTCACAGCACTTGTAGTCAGGAAGCAAAGAAAGGTGAATTCTGGTGCTCAACTCCCATTTTATTCACCCTGAGGTCCCAACCCAAGAGATGGTATCACCCACAGTTAGGAGGGGTGTCTCCCCTCCTTAGTGAACTGGCCTGGAAATTCCCTCCCACGGTCCCTCAGGAGTACATCTTCTGTGTGGTTCTCAATCCAGGCAAGATGACAAGGAAGAGAAACCATGACAGCATCTGTGATGGATCTCGTTTTACGCCTGCTCTCTTGGTTATCCTGCTAAAGCAAACCCAGGCATCCTATTGTTTTATCTGTGACTATTTTAATATGTGTCTCAGAAAAAAACAAGGATCACAGCACCACATAATTCTCAATCTTGGAGCTCCAGGAAAGGATGTCATGGCTGTGGCATGTGGTATTTGTGTAATTAGCGAATCCTAATAGCGCCCATAAGCTGTACTTCCTGAGAGCCACTCAATCCACGTTCCCCTTGAGCATTTTTCGTTTTCACAGTACGTTTGGTAGATGTTTCCTCTAGAGGTTTTCCTGCATGGCTATAGCTGCTTGTGTGTCCTCAGTATTACCCAGGGAGGTTTCTTGTCCCTGGTTCTCTGTACATTGAGAGTTGGACCAACAGGCTTGATGAGATCCAGGTTTGACTCTCCGCAGCGAGACAATTTCCTCAGTAGTACTGTGTGCATCCTTCAGGAAATGTAATACCTGGCTGTCTCTCTTTTTGAGATCCTAACAGCTATTAATGCGTCTTACTGGGCCCCATTAATTCATTAAAAGCATCAGAATCCACTGCTCTATTTTTCCATCTTCATTTAACAGCTTGAATACATCTCTAAAGAAACATTTCCCATCAAATCCTTATTTATTTTGGGGTGGCCCTGTAATTAAAGCCAGATACATGTTGACTCTCTCTCTCTCTCTCTCTCTCTCTCTCTCTCTCTCTCTCTCTCTCTCTCTCTCTCTCTCTGTCTCTCTCTCTCTCTCTGTGTCTCTCTCTGTCTCTCTCTCTTTTTAATCAGTTTCTAGAATAATGAACCATCCAGCCACTCTTGTTCACCAAGAGGAGCTAGAGAGTTTCTTAAAGTATCATTACTGACTAGAAATTCAAGCACACCGGTGAGTTTCAACTCAGCGCACATATTCTTGTATTGCTACTCTACCCTCAGCCAGTGGCACCTGAAGACCACCTTTGGGAGGTGGGGTTGGCTCTTGCTCTGGAACTGGCCACTGCTTTTCAGTAGTCTAAAATGAGGAATAAGATTTTTCCCCCCTCAGCATTTCACTCTACTTATAGTTCAAAGTTAGGACAAGGGTTTGCTTGTTTGTTTATTTTCACTTACCCTTTCCTTACATTTTTGTTTCTTTGTTTCACCCAAACAAAATCAAACCCTCCCCCCACCCCCAAAAAAATTCTTTTTGTGGTAGTTTTCTTGGTGTTTCGAGTATATTCTAGAATAAATGAGTATTCAAAATACTGCATTTTAAACCTACCAGTGATGTTTCTCTTCTGCAAGAAGTGTCACACACACACACACACACACACACACACACACACACACACACACACATACACAGAGGCACACACCAATGCTATACATTTTCTTTCCACCTTGACCTTCCACCTAACATTGTAGGCTGAAAGCAACTCCGCATTCTCTACAGGAGATTTCACATTCCTTTCCACTACCCCATTGTATAGCCGAGTCAAACTTTACTTACCTCTGCTGCGTTGCTCTTGGCTGTTGACAGTAGTTTGCATGTTTTTAATGCTTTTATAAACCAAGTTAATGAGTGGTTTTGTGCGTTCTGTGTTTTGAATATCTTCCTGTGTACTTGTGATGGATTTTTATGAAGAGGGGAATTGTGTAGCAGAATAAATGCACTGGAATGCATCCTGAGATACTTGCCTGCAATCTGCACCTTTCTCATTCTGTTAACTAAAGCAGCCAAAGATTATGTTGTCCAACAACTCAGATCAGATTTAACTGTCTTTCTTTCTTTTTTTTTAATGAAGGAGGCTAAACATATTTTCATACAACTCGGGACCAATTATGTGTCATTTTGGCAGAAGGACTTCCACTTATTTCTAGTCTGTTTTTTCCATTGGTGTTTGAGCTTCCGAGTTTTCAAGTATATTAGAAGTACTTTATATATTAGGTTACTAACTCTTTGTTGGGTAAGTGACAACTATTGTTCTCTGTTGCCTACTGGAGATTTTATTTATGTTTCTTCTTTTAGTATTTTTTTTCCCAGACAGGGTCTCATGTAGCCTAGTCTGGCCCTGAACTGACTATGTAGCTGAGGATGACTTTGAACTTTCTTCTCATCCCCCTTAGTCCACTTCCCAATTAGTGGTCGTAACCATAAGCTTACCTCGGTTGTCCTTGCTTTGTTGTTTGTTTTATTACTATTTTTCTCTCTTTTTAATGATCTTTAAAAACCATGTATGTGTGTGTTTGTGTTTATATGAGTAGACACTGGAGTGCAGGTCCGCACGAGAATGTAGGTAGGGGTGGAGGGCGTCACAGCCACTAGAGCTGCCCAGCATGGACACCAGTAGCCAAATCCAGGTCTTCAGCCCCAGACTTTATTTTTTTTTACTTTTCCTAAAATGATTATTTTGCTATAGAAATTTGAAAATTGTGTGTTCTTTTTTTTTTTTCATTGAAAATAGATTATTCTCTCATATACTATGTCCCGACCACAGAACACAGTTTCCACTTCTCCTAGCTCTCCCCAGCTCCCCTTCCTCTCTCTCCTAGATCCACATCCCACCGCTGTCTTACTTCCGAAAAGAGCAGGTCTCGAGAGATAACAACCAAATATGACCATACAAAATATAATAAGACATGGCAAAAGCCCTCACACCAGTGCTGGACAGAGCAACCCAGCAGGATGAAAAGAGTCCCAAGATCGGGCAAAAAGTCAGACAGACTTCTGGTGCCACAGGTAGAAGCCCTACAAACACCAAGCTAACAACCACCACACACACACACACACACACGCAGAGGACCTGGTGCAGACCCCAGAGGTCCCGTGCATGTCATTTCAAGCTTTGTGAGCCCATGTGAGTCAGTAGCTGTGTTCTCCTGGTGTCCTCCACCCGCTCTGGATTCCTACCATCTTTCCTCTCCCTCTTCTGGGGGATCCCCTGAGCTCTGAGAGGAGGGACTCAATAGAAACCTACAACTTAGACTCTCTTTCTCTGTGTTAGGTCTGCTATGAGTCTCTGCACTCTCTCCCCTTAGCTTCTGGAAGAAGCCTCACTAATGAGAACTAGACAAGGCATTGACCTATGAATCTAGCAGAATATTATTAGTAATTATTTCATTAATTTCTTTGATTGGTCATGTTTAGTTTTACCCTGTGTCTTTGAGCTATCCGGTTTCTGGTTCCTATCCATCCAAGCAGTCTATGGCATGGGCCTCGTGTTAAATCAGGCATTGATTGGCCACTCCCACAAGTTCTGTGCCACCATTGGCCCCAGTACATATTGCAGGCAGGGCAGATTGTAGGTCAAAGCTTTTGTGGCTGGGTCGGTGTCTACGTTTCTTTTTCCGTAAACTGTAGAGTACCTTCCTGAGCCAAAGAGACTAGAACATAGGGGCGAAGTCTCCATGTAAGCACCAGCTCAACCTGTCCACAGTCAATAAGGTATGTGACTGTTGTCCTTGGCAATGGGGCTCCCACTATCAGTTTTTGGAACATGACCCTCTGTCCTAGCATCAGCCTGGGTTGTTTGGGGATCCCCCCCAGACCTCCTTGCCCAATAACTCAACTGAATGCAACCCAGAGTCCTGCCTCTGGGAGCCTTGCCTGGCTACAAGAGATAGTCCGTTGAGACTATGCATCCTCCATGACTAAACGTCCTCACTTGGGCCACCCTCATAGATTCCAGGAAGATTCCACTGTACTGTTTTCACACCATGCCCTAAGCCCCAGTGCCAGCTGACTCTCCTGCACTCTCTCTATCCCATCTCCCTCCTCTACCTGATCCCTCCTGTTCCTGTCCTCACCTGCCCCACTCTACAAGCAAAATCTGTTCTATTTCCCTTTCCCCTGGATATTTACATGTCTCACCTAGAACATTCCTCTTTACCTAACCTCTCTGGTTAGTTAGCTCTGTGATCATTTAGTTAATGGCTAATGTCCTCTTATATATTAATACATATAATATTTATCTTTCTAGGCCTGGGTTACTTTAGTAAGAATGATTTTTCTAGCTCCCATCCATTTGCCTACAATTTCACGGTATCATTATTATTATTATTATTATTATTATTATTATTATTATTTTAGCAGCTAAGTAATACTCTGATATATAAATGTATCACATTTTCTTTGTCCATCCATCGGTTGAAGGGTGTCTTGGTTGTTTCCAGTTACTGGCTATTATAAATAAACCCACAATGAACACAGTTGAGCAAGTGTCCTTGTGGTAGGATGGACTATCCTTTGGGTATATGCCCAAGAGTGGTATAGCTGAGTCTCCAGGTAGGTCATTTCTCAATTTTCTAAGGAACTGACATATTGATTTCCATAGTGGCTGCACAAGTTTACACTCCCACCAGCAATAGAGGAGTGCTCCCCCTTTCCACATTTTACCAGCAAAGGCTGTCACTGGTGTTATTGATCTTAGCCATTCTCACAGGTGTAAGATGGAGTCTCAAAGTAGTTTTAATCTGCATTTCCCTGATGGCTAAAGATGTTGAATAATTCTCTCTTTTTTCTCTTTTTTAAAAAAATGAATTCTTTATTTTATTTTATTGAATATTTCTTTAAGTGTTGCTCGGCCATTGGAGATTCCTCTATTGAGACTTGTGTATTCATAAGTGTTTCCTTTCCCTCTCATTTTCTTCTGGATAACATGGTTTGTTTGGAGATGGGTTTCTTCCCCCAAATCAAAGAGACATGTCTCCATGTTCCTGAATCTCACTTTTAGGGCTTGTGTGGCTCACTAAACATCAATATTCAAATTAATATACCTGAATTTTCCTTTGAGTGGGAAATGAAGACTGGGTCCGATGTTATCCTTTGCCATGCGGCTCCGTATTGGTTCTACACCCATGGGAAGGCAGCGGGCCTTGTGTCTGCAGTGCTCTCTTCCCCTGGTAAGTCAGAATAATGGGCTCCCTGCTGTGTTTTCTGTCTCACCATCCCACCTGTCTGATTACAGTGAGATGATTTGCTTATTTTTCCAAGTCCATTTTCTTTCTATGTGGTCATCTAAGGAACCTTCTCTTCTCTTTCTCAGCTGTTGTGTTTGCACCCATGGAGTTTGTTGGCTCTTCGTGATAATTTTATGATTTGATACTTTACTAAATTTTGTTATTGTTCTAAAACACTTTTCCATTTGTTCTTTTGCACTTCATGGGTATAGTTATATATTTTATATAGTTACTTATTTATAATCAAAATGCTTTAAGTTTTTCTTTGTTTGTTTCTATTAGGGGAAGTTGCATTTTTCTAGAAAATATGTTTTATCTGGGCCTGGAAAATGCTTTTGCACGAAGCTGTACAAAATAGTTTCATTTTAAAAAGTTTTTGCTTAAATTTGATAACTATTTCCCACTTACTTACGCATTTGTATTTTGCCAATATTCTATGTAGTAAATCATTTTTCACTATGCATATGGACACTACGCCGAAAGAACATGTGTTGCACAAGAGTATCTCAGTGAGTTCTCAGTAGGTGAGTACGTCTGTGTAGCCCTGAGAACATCACAAAAGTGAGCACTCCTGGAAACACAACATACAAACCCCAAACTGTCTCCCTTGCTGGTCGCCACTGCTTCTCCATCTGTTTGACAAAGCCGTCCACGCGTTCCACCTGTTGGCTTAGTTCCTGTTTCCTTTGCTCACTGTACTTGTAAGGTTCTCTCATGTTACTGAACATAGCAAATTCACTCATTTTAGCTGATGATTAACAGTCCCTTATTAGTATCCCCCAGCAGAATAACTCTGCTGCTGTCGGTTTGCATGTACCATTCCCAGATGGTGCTGGTGATGACAGCACACCCTGAGTGCACTTATCAGCAGTCTGATACATGCACGAGCATGAGCTGCATTGGGCCTGTAGGCGGTGCATGCCAGTGTGGCTGGTGCATCCAGGTCTTCAGAATGGTTGTTCTAACTTGCACCTTGATCCCAACAGTGAGCCAATTGCTTTGGAAACTTAGTTGTATCCATTTTATTAGCTCTGACCCTAGTGGTTGAAAGACTTATGTTTACTAATGACTGAAGACCATTTTCTCATGTTTTACTGTCTATTTGGCTAAGTTATTTTGGTAAAATTCTGTTTGAGTTTTATCCACATTCCTAGATATTTTTTGTTCTTATTGGCTTAAATACATTTTATATGTCCTAGATCTTTGCCATATATGGTCTTGCATTTTGTCTTTTGACTCTGTAAGCCTTTTGAAAGAAAAGTTTTAATTTTCCTACATTTAAAATTTTCTCTTCATAGCCAGTAATTTTTGAAACAGTAAATACTACTACCACATAAAATGTTCATTACTTTAATCAGTATTCAGCCTGTGTCTCTCACTTCCATTCTTCCTCTCTCCCTCTTCCCCTCTCTCCATCCTTCTCCATTTTGTTTAAAAATAAATATATGAGGGAATTGTCATGGAGTAACTGTGACAAAAATGTAAGAATTAAAATTTTACTTATTTGGAGGAAACCTGGTGAGAGCTAGTCTTCTAATGCCCCACCCACACACACACACACACAAACGTCCTTAGCATATACTGGTGAAGAATGTGAAGACATTATGGTGGCAGAAGATTCCTACTGGTCCTACTCAGATCTTCCATCAGACAGTCCATCAAGAGCATGTAGCTCTTGGGTAGATACCACACTTATTTGAAGTTCATTTCCAGCCATATCATTATTCTGAGATTTAGATAAGTCCTGGCTGGGAGAATAAAGAATTGAAGAATCCACAGGTATCATAAAACCAATTATGTCTTCAAAGTGGCTATTACCATCCTGCACTAGTTGAAGTTCTCTAAAGAAACAGAAATGATTTAATGTGTGTGTGATTGTGTGATATTGTGTGTGTGTGTGTACTCAAATACATATTTATATAGTCATAATATACATTCATACACTCAAAACACTAAATGGCTAAATGGAAAGAACAAAGAAGAATATTAAAGGTTGCAGGGGAAAAGGACCAAGTAACATATAAAGGCAGACTCATT
The DNA here is from genome assembly GCF_903995435.1 of Acomys russatus. NCBI lineage: Eukaryota > Metazoa > Chordata > Mammalia > Rodentia > Muridae > Acomys > Acomys russatus. Next base: position 14,566,889 of record NC_067151.1, on the reverse strand, counting down.
AGAATAACACCTGGCTTCTCAATGGAGACTGAAAGCCAGAAGAGCCTGGACTGATGTTTGGCACATTCTAAGAGGCTACAGATACCAGCCCAAAATACTATATCCACCAAAACTATCAATCACAATTGACAAAGGAAAACATTCCATGATAAAAACAAATTGAAGCAATTTCTGTCTATGGATCTAGCTCTACAGAGGTCACCAGAAGGAAAACTTCAGTCAGAAGAGGTCAACCACACCCAAGAAGAGACAAAGAGTAAATAAATCAAAAGGCAGGCTGGCGGTGGATGAGACCCACACAGTAACAGGAAAATAACAGGACTTGATAAACACTGCTCATCGGCAACTCTTGGTATTAATGATCACAATCCCCAGGAAAATGATATGGGCTAAAAAGAGTGAATTAGAAACAAGTCCATCTTTCTGCTGTATCCTTACCATCAAGGATAGTAACTTCAGGACAAAAAGATAGAAAAATAATATTCCAAGCAAATAGAACCAAAAGGCAAGCAGGTAGAGCCATTTTAATATCCAACAAAATAGTCTTCAAAACAAAACTAATCAGAAGATGTAGGGAAAGACACTACATATTCATTCAAGCAAAACACACGAAGGGAATATTGCAATTCTAGGTACTTACGCACCAAACACAGGGTGCCAAAGGTCATGAAAAAGAAACACTACTAGAGCTAAAGTCATTCATAAATGACCACCATAAATCAAATCAATTTAACATACCAACACAAACGTCCTCCTTAATAGAAAAAAATATACTTTCTTCTCAGCAGGTTATGGAACTTTCTTCAAAATTTATCACATACTTGGACACACAGCAACTCTCAACACATATATGGAAACTTGAAATACGCCCCTGCATACTTTCGTACCATGAGTTGGGTATCAGCAACAACAGAAAATACACAAATTCATAAAAACTGGATAACTCACTACTGACCAAAAAATGGTTCAAGATAGAAATAAAGAAGGAAATGTAAACTTTTAAAGAATTGAATGAAAATGAAAACACAACACACACAATGAAGGCAGTCCTAAGAGGAAAGATCATAGCACCAAGTGCCTACATTAAAAAAATTGAGAGATCTCATATTAACATGTTAGGCCCACTTAAAATGTCTAGACCAATAAGAAGAAACAATACCAAGAAGAAGCAAATAGTAAAAAAATATTCAAACCCAGGACCAAAATCAATGAAATAGATACAACATAAACAAAAATAATTATTGAAATCTTTAAGATTGACAAATGTCTTGTCAAATTAACTACAAGATGGAGAGTGAAAATCTGAATTAATAAAATTAGAAATAAAAAGGGGAGACCTTACATAAAATATGGAGGAAGTTCAGAGAATTGTAAGGATAAACTTTAAAAATCAATAATTCACTAAACTGGAAAAATCTAAAAGAAATATAACTTCTTGATAAATACAGAATACCAAAGTTAAATAAACATCAAATATGTAATTTAAACAGGCTAATAACCCTTTGTGAAATGGAAGCAATAAATAAATAAATAAACAAACAAACAAACAAATAAATAAGTATTTTTTAAAAACCCACAGGGATAAGCAGAGACTTTTATTGGACCTTGTGATAACAAGGAACATCAATACCCATTAAATTACTCTACAAAATAGAAGCTGAAGAGACATTTTCCAATCTTTTTATAAGGCCATCATTGTCCTGATACTAAAACCAAACAAAGATCCAGTGGCCCCCAAAATTATAGACCAAGATCTCTTATAAAGGTATGTGCAGTAATTCTCAATGAAATATTTGCAAACTACACTCAAGAACACATCAAAAGATTATCCATCGTGGTCAAATTTTCTATAACCCAGAGATGCAGGGATGGTTCAACATATAAAATAAATAAACATAGTCCATCATATAAATAGACTGGAAGACAAAAACCACATGATCGTCTCATTAGATGCAGAAAATCTTTTAACATGATAAAAAGTCCTGGAGAGCCTAGGGATGCAATGGACATGACTCTACATAATAAGGGCAATTTATATCAAGCCCACAGTCATCATCAACCTAAATAGAGAGAAACTCAAAGCAGTTCCACGAAATTGAGGAACAAGACAAGGATGTCCACTCTCACCATACCTACTCAATATAGTACTTGAAGTCTTAAATAGAGCAATAAGACAAATGGAGAACTCAAGAAAGAAACAAATAAAAATACCTTATTTGCAGATGATATGATTTTATACATAAAAGACATCAAGAACCTCACCAGTGCAAAGTAGCAAGATATAAAACACACACACACACACACACACACACACACACACACACACACACACACACGCTCCTTCTTGCATAAAAATGACAAAAATATTGAATAAAAAAATCCAGAAAACAACACCTTTCAGAATAGCCTCAAAAGGAAAAATGTTAGGGAATCTTGAACCAAGCAAGTGAAAGACTTGTATGATAAAAATGTAGAGATACTGAGGAAAGAAATTTAATAAGATATCAGGAGATGAGAAGATCTCCTATGCTCATGCATCAGGATAAGCATAGAAAAAAATGGCCATCCTACCAAAAGCAATCTACAGATTCAATTGCAATCTCCATTAAAATTCTGACACAATTCTTTTCTTCACAGTTCTTCACAAAAATAAAAATAAAAACAACTTTCAGCTTCATATGGAAACACAAAATCTCAGGATAGCTAGAGCAATCCTGAGTAATAATAGAACTTCTGGAGGTATCACTATCCCCAATTTCAAGTTGTATTACAAAATAGTAGCAATAAAAAAAATAGCATGGTATTGATGTAACTGTCATGTTGACCAATAGAATTGAATTGAAGACCCAGACATAAGTCCACACTCCAATGGACACCTGACTTTTGACAATTAAATAAAAATACACACTGGAGAAAAGACAGCATTGTGAACAATGGTGCTTATCATGGATGGCTGCATATGAAAGGATGCAAGATTCAAGTTTATCACTCTGCACAAAACTCAACCCCAAGTGAGTCAAGAACCTTGACCTAAATCCAGATACCCTGAGTCTGATGAAGAGAAAGCAGAGAATAGTCTTAAACTTCCTGGCATAGGAAAAGACTCTCTGAAAAGGACACTGATAGCACAGGTGATAAGACCAACAATTAATAAATGGGACCAAATGAAACTGAAAAGCTTTTGTAAGGAAAAGAAGACCATCATTCAGGCAATATGGAAGCCTACATAGTGGGGAAAAGCCCACAAGTCTTTGCCAATAACACATCCAATAGAGGGTTAATAATATCTAAAATATATACAAAACTAAAAGAACTGGACATCAAGAAAACAAATAACCCAATTTAAAAGGGGAGTAAAGAGCTAGACAAAGTTCTCAAAAGATAAAGTACAAATAGCTGAAAGAAACTGAATAATGAATTCAACATCTTTTGTCATCAGGGGATTACAACTCTCAGCTGTCACGATGGCCAAGATCAATACAGCAGATGACAGCTCATGCTGGCGAGGATATGACGTCAGAGGAACACTCATCCGTTGCTGGTGGAGTGCCTCCATGAAAATCAGTGTGGTGATTCTCAGGACACTGGAAATGGATCTGCCTTCAAGATCCAGTTGTTCCACTCTGGGGCGTATATCCAAAACACTACACCTCCTATTACAGAGATTTGTTCATTCAAAATCATTGCTGCTCTAGTCATAGTATCCAGAAGTTGTAATAGCCTACATGGCCATAAATGGATAAAGAACGGATGCTGAAAATGTGGTACATTTATACTCTGGAATGTTTTTCACCTGTTAATTATGGAATTTGTAGGCAAATGGATGGAGATAGAAAAAAATCATCCTTAGTGAGCAAACTCAGACATAAAATGACAAATATTGCATGTATCTCCTTTCTGTGGACTTTAGCATCTATGCATTTGATAGATGTGCCACAATTCATATAACCACTTAGGTTAGGTATAGAGTAAGAACAAGGGGAGAGGGGAGGATCTTGAAGAAAGGGAAAATAAAATGTGTACTTACGGCGAGGGAGGGGTGATTGGAGTGGGGGAGTGGGTTAGAGTTGGGGGGTGGAGATTAAGCAGGTAGGGGAATGGACAAAATGGGCATGGTATGGAATACAGGAAGAGATGACTAGCACCCAGGGCCATTTGTGGGGTTATATGGAGGCTACTATTGTAGAAGTTCTTAAAGTACCTACATATGTAAAAGGAATCTAAATGGAGCCATCAAATAATGGGGGAGACAAAGCCCCAACTTAACATCTATTGCCATCAAGTGAAACCTCTAGTGCCAGGAATAGGTTACAAATAGTTGAGCTATTGGCCAAATGGACTCCATGGAAACCTCAAATATCTTAGGCTATTGCCAATGCTATTGGTTGTTCTCCACAAATTCATGGTAAGGCTTATTGCTGAAGATATCACTAGCATATCTCATTAAACATGACAACCACCAACCCAGCTACAAACCCAGTGATTCTCAGTGGTAATCTGCCTATATGATATGCTGGTTCAATAGCGGGACAAATATTATTGAGATAACCAACCACTCTGAGATTGGATTTAATACCCATGCTATGAGATGGAACCTATGCCTGACATTTTTTGGATGGCTAAGAACCTGAGACTGGATAGGCCATGCTCCCCAGTGAAAAATCAAGTACTATTGTCCAGCAAAGAGAAATAGCAATTTTTTTTTTACAACATTCTGCTATTTCCGAGGATAAGCGATGATGGATCAGCCATCATTAATGAAAATTCCTCTTACAGTATATGGGAAATAAAACAGAGACCAACAAGTGGGGACAAACTGCAGACTGAGAGATTTTAGAACATTCAGTCTTAAGTGTGATATCAGGGAAGTAAGCAGAAGAGGAGGAAGAAAGATTTTAAGATCCATAGGTGAGATATGACTCCAAAGAAACAATGTCTTCCAGATACAACAGGATTGACTCAATATAAGCTCACAGAGACTGTGGCAGCATGCACAGGGCTTGCACTTGCACAGGTTCAAAGCAGATGGTTGCACAGTGTTGAGAGGGGGAAAAGGAACAAGAGCTACATCTGCTAACCAAGAAGCTACTTTCAATTGACAATTACTTGCAAAGAAAAATTAGGTCTCTTCAATGACAACTTTGTTCATGGGCCCATTGGGCAATGGCGGGAATATGTCTGCAGAAAGAGGTGGCTATCCACAGAACAGGTGGTCCCATCTACCTGATTACTGAACTCTGATGGAGATATATTTTGATGAGCATTTAGCATGGGACACAAGTATCTTCGCATCCTTTGCTCAAAGACATCTATCTACGTGCTTCTTCCTCAGATATCTTTCTCATCAGTTTTCCAATTGTGCTCTTTTCAACTCCCCGACCATCCAGCTAGTACATTTGTTACAGACTATTAATCAGTAACAATCACACATCTGGCCACGTCTCATTTCGCGCAAAATCTATTAGCATGTGTTCTACGCTGAGTTCTGCCCACTTGAAGATTTCCCTTATCCTGGTGTTTTTCGCAGTTGACAAGAAAAGCATCGCAATGCTGCAGCTGCCTATTTCTTTACAGCATGCAGAGCCATCAGTAAACCAAGGCCTAGCCATCTCTTCTTCGGTCAACTGGCCACGAGGCACACCCCATGATGCTACGGGTACATGCTTGGGAGCAAAAGACATCGTTATGGGAGTAGAGCCATAGGCCTTTGGGAAACCTCTTCATATAACTTGCTTGTACCTCATCTCAGGACCTGCTCAGGCTCAGTCACATATAAACCACTTCGATGTGATAGTGGATTACTGATGTGCGTGTCCTACTTTATGGCTTGGTGGGTTATATAAGACCCACCTTATGGTTAGCAGATTAAATCACATGACAACTTGGTGGCCCATGATCTCACACTCAGTTTATACTAGGTCCCAATAGTTATCCGTCAAAGAGAGAGGAGTTGTCTGCAGGTGATGGAAAGACCTTTCTCAAAATCCCAAGTGTTTCCTGTGATTCACAGGCCTGCCAAAGACTCCAAACAGCATCCCTATCTGTCACTGACACCTCAAGTGTCATTGGGTCTGCTGGATCATATAGTCCAGATGGTAGAGAGCTTGGGCTGGTCAAAGAGCTTTCTTCTCTTCCAGGACCCATCCAAAGCTAGCAGCTTTCCAAGTCACTTGGTGTATGGACTGGACTAACACACCTAAGTGAGGAGTGTGCTGTCTCCAGAATCCAAATATTCCCACTAAGCATTGTGTTTCTTTCTTAGTGGTGGGAGGGGCCTGGTACAATAATGCATCCTACAACTTTGAAAAAAATATCTCTGCATGCCCCACACCCCTGGCCTCCTAGAAGTTTCACAGAGGTAGAAGGCCTGTGTATTTTGGCTGTATTTATTTTTCATCCTCTGGTGGCCATATGCACTGCTAACGAGTCTAAAGTGATGCTGCCTCCTGCATCGTCCAGTCAGCATAATCTCATGAATATGGTAGATTAATGTAATATTTTGTGGAAGATGTATACTACCAAAATCCCTTTGAACTAAGTTACGACACAGGGCTTGAGAGTTAATATATCCTTAAGATAAAGCTACAAAGGTGTACTGCTGTCCTTGCCAACTGAAAGTAAATTGTTTCTGGCAGTCCTTATGGACAGACATCAAGAAAACAGAATTTGTTAGCCGACTGGCTGCATATCATGTAGGAGGAGATGTTGTAGTCTGCTCACGTCCAGACACCACATCTAGTACAGCAGCTACAATCAAAGTCAGTACTTGTTTATGTCTGCGATATTTCACTGTCATTCGCCACTGTCTGCCTGTGTCTTCACAGGCCAAATGGGAGGGTTGAAGGAGCATGTGAGAGCCACCATCCCTGCATCTTTCAAGTCCTTGATGCTGGCACTAATTTCGGCAAATCTTCCCAGGATTTGATACTGGTTTTAACTCACATTTTCCCTAACAGAGCTACCTCCAGTGGCTTCCATTTTGGCTTTTCCAACCATACTACCCCTCAATCCACAAGCCAGGGAAACAATATACAAAGTCTGTCAACTTCTAAGAAGATGTACCCCAACTATATGTTCAGCATTGTAGAAATAACCACAGGATGAATCCAGGAACCCACTGGATCTACTGAGCCAGATTTCAGCCAAAACTCTGTTAATCACCTGACCTCTCAAGTACCCACTTTAACTGGGAGCCACAGTGGTTTGGGGGAGTCTTGTGGAATCAGTGTCAAGTCAGAGCTAGTATCCAATAGCCCCCGGAAAGTCTGATTGTTGCCTTTCCTCCAGTGCAGAGTTATCTTTGAAAGGGCCAGAAAACTAGCAGTACAATTTAGGTATTTTAGCAAAGTCCTTTCTCAGGGGGGTCTGGCTTTCCCTTCATTCAAGGGGTTCTGAGTCTGTAGACTTACTCAAGTTGAGAAACTGGCTCATTGGCCAAGAGTTCCTATTGCTACAACCCAATGTATCTATTTTTTTTTTCATTTGTTTGAGAAACTTCCTACTTTTAAAATAAAACAAAGGTTTCTTATCTATTTAATTATTGGAAACAGCATGACTGATTAGCCAGGACCAGAGGTCCATATGGGTGGTGTCATAAAAATCACCTTTCCTTTGATGCCCATTATGGGATGGCCCATTACAGACATTGCTTTTTGTCTGTGCTACATATGAAAGCTCACTCACCTTGCTTTTAGCAATCCAGTGTTGCCACCTGGTCCCTGCTACCTGGAGGCCCTACTAAGCTTGTATTTAAATCATGTAATTGAGCATCAGTGTCTCCAGCTCTGCTGGTGCAATGAAACGAGCAATGACAAGGCTCTTCAAATGCACTAGCGTCCCTATTGCCACTTTGTGTCTTACAGAGTTATGGATTGGCTTGGCTTCTGGGCCTTTCCACTGTGGGAGATTAGGTTTACACGGTGTGCCCACTCTTGCATCGCAATTTCTCTGAGCCTTAAAATCCCTTCAGCAACACTAAGCCAAAGAGCATCAGGCAACTCCAGCTCCTTTTCAGTAGGCCATATAACAAACGCTCTGCCAACCAACCAGGAAACGATTGATACATACAGTATGCGAGCTTCCATATTAAACACAGCATCTCTCCTGCATGGTCCTATATTGATAAACTCAGCATACTGATAAGGCTACAATTGATTAACAGCACATGGGTAGACAGGACCAGCATTAGCCTACTTGGGTCTTTTGTTTTTAGTGCCATGGCTGAAGCAAGCCTCTCATTTACTTTCCTCCAATGGTCTGGCTGTCCTTGGCCACTAAAGATGGGCTTGCCTGTCAGAGTGAGCCTGCTCCTGTAATAGCAAGTGAGCACACCCACTCACACTCATCAATACCAGCAATGCTCCTGCTTCAGATTTCAGACGACTGCTGCTTGAGTGTTGGATTGCTTAACGTTTACAAACCGGTACTGCATGGTTTTAACATTAATTCCACAGTTTTCTGTGTAATTGTCTTTGTATATGTTTCGAGGAAAAGAAGCTTTTTATTTGAGTCTGTGGAACGGATCCCATGTGCCTCCCATTGTAGAGTTTCTTGCTTAACTCGCATAGCATCTGACTTACTTGTTAAGGAAACAGTATCTTTTAAAATGGGAAAATGCTACTCGACTTGAGTTCACAACACTGCATCCGGGATTTTTTTTTTTTTTTACTCTGAAGTCTTCAGATGAACTTGGCCTGTAATTTAGCTTTTTCTTATTGTTCTTGTCGTTTCTCTTCATGTCAAGATCTTTTTACTTAACAGAGAAGCTTGTCTCCCTTTCTGACAGGACCTGGTAATTGGTTTCTGAGATTATTAACAATTGATTCATTTCTTGCTATTGCTCAGGTCCATTTAAAAAGTCGATAATTACTGCATCATCTGTTTGGGTCATTTGAGGTGGGTGAATGGTATGGTTCTTAATAGTGAAAGTACACTGAGCCTTAAGAATTTTAAACAAATATGTGACCTGTGTAACAAACATTCATTAAGACAGAACACCTCATGACTTCAGAAAGTTCTCAAGAGGCCCTGCCCTTGACTTCTGAGAACTTCTGTCTGCCCTGTTGTTACTGCTATCCATGTAGTCTAAGTAAGCTTGAATTTAATATAAATAGAATTATGTAGTATGTATTCCTTCAAGTATGGATTCTTAATCATTTTTTGATATTCCTCATTTATCAATAGTTTTTCTGCTGAGTAGTATTCTACGTATGCATGTTCTAGAAGTTGTGTTTTTGTCTACTGTCCCATGTTTTTGTTTCTTATTATTCCATATGTACGTATATGTGTGATGTGTATATGTATGTGTGTATGTGTGTATGTATGTGTGTGTGTGTGTGTATGTATGTATGTATGTATGTGTGTGTGTATGTATGTATGTATTTAACCAATTGATGTGCTCTTCCCCCCTCATCAAAACAACTTCTGTTTTTAACAGATAGAGACAGTTTCAGAAAACTACAACCAATGAACACACAGAGATGTGAAGCCCAATCCCAACCGATACATCTACATCAAACTCGGGTACCCATGACTCAGGAGACGTTGTGGAAGAGAGGGCAGAAAGAAAGTAAGAGGCATAGGAACAGAAGTTTGCTGTGAGATATTGTCTCCTAGTGATGCCAGAAGCTACACCCACAAAGTCTCACCAACATGACGCCTAAACACGGCCTGAGCAAGGATGACAATGGGCATAAGAACTGGATGAGGGAAACTCAAGGGGCCTCAACCCTAAACAGTGCTGCCATTTTCTGACAGTTAAAATTAGTTGCCTCAAAAGTTTTTTTTAATTACAAGTCTCTGTGTGCTTGTGTCGTTTTTAATGGACAAACAGCTAAAAGAATTGTCTACTCATGTAGTAGGTGAGTAATAAACTTAGTAAGAGCTGCTTGTAAAATTCTCCAAACTGCTTTTTATTATTTTACATTGCACCAGCAATCTATGAATTCTGTAAGCAATGTCAAGCGAGCACATCAATCTGCTCTCAGTGGTGGATCTGTATGGAATGATCACGGTTTCCAGCTTTAGCTGAAAACAGCAGGTCTCTCTGTGACACCACCTTGTATTTCTGTACTGGTTCATCTTCCTCAGCCTGACACCAACTAATTGTTATGCCCAAGTTGCGAGACTCCCAAAGACCACCAGGAATCAGCTGGATGCAATTTACACAGGGTCTTTTATTGAGCAAGCTCCAGAGCAGGGACTGTCAGTTCCTCAGTAGCTGGAGGAAGTTGGTGGCCTCGACTCCTTAAGGTACAGGGTTTATAAGGGCAAAAACCGCAAGCAGGCCTTTCCAAGCCTTGGCATTACATAATTGGGTAAAGGGGTTACAGTTGGCCCTACAGGGGAAGTTGGCCTTAAAGCTGGTTGAGGTAGGGGGCTTGGGCTAAGCCACAAGGGGAGATTTTTTTAATCTATTTGACATTGTGGTCTTGCCCCATTTGTATATGATTGGCTGGCCCTGGGTGCAAGTTTCTGGGAGCCTTTTGTGTGCTTTTGTGGATTTTCTGAGAACTCAGGTGAGGAGTAAGTTTAACATGAGGACAAGAGAGAGGTTTGGTACAAAATGGCATTTGTTTGGTCCCTGCATAGTCACCTAGGGAGAGAGAATCTCAGCTGAGGAAGTTCCATGTCATCAGTGGGCATGTCTGTAGAGCATTGTCTTAATTAATAACTACTGTGTTATGGTCCAGCCCATGATGGACAGTGCCATCCCTGGGCAGGTGCTCCTGAGTTACATTTTTAAAAGTAGGCTAAGGAAACCATGGGGCAAGGCAGTAAGCAGCATTTGACCATGGTCAGTGCTTCAGTTCCTGCCTCCAACTTCCTATCTTGAGCTCCTCCCCTGGTTTCCTCAACTATGGACTATAGTCTACAAGCCAAGTAAACCCTTTCTCTCTCAAGTTGGTTTTAACCAGTATTTTTTCTAACAGCAGCAACAGAAAGCAAACCAACACAATCTCCCTGGTGAGTAGTGATTTTATTGAATGCACTTTCATGAGCACATGCTCAGGTGGATGGCTACTGTTTGTCTATCTTCTCTGGCATATCTATTAATCTTTTACCCATTTTAAACTTGATTTTAGTTCTTTGTATTTTATTTATGTATCTCCAAGATTAGAAATATATATTCTTTTGGCTTATGGCTTGTTCTTTACTTGGTGTGTGCAAGTACTTAATTTTGCTGCTGTACAATGTGTCAAATTTCTTATATTGGTGTTTTTTTTGTAGCTTAAGAAACCTTTTCTATCCAAGACAGTCAACACATGTTCCACTGTATCCTGTTAGAGTTGTAATATTGGCTTTTACATTTGGGTGTAAGATCCATCTTAAATTAATATTGTTGCTGTTTTCCACACTGTTAGAGGATCATGGCTTCTTTTTCTTCATAGCTTGTTCTGTCACAGCCTAATTGCTTTTAAGACCACTTGATATCCGGCCTCCAATCTCTTCCTCCACTTCTTTTCTCTCCTTACTTCCGCTTGTCCATGGACAGTCAATCACATTGGTCTCATCCCTGTCTCCCAGGCCCTTTGCCCAGACTCCTTTTTGCACCAGAACACTGGTCTTATAATCCCCTTAGCTTGTCTACTTCATTCAGACATATGCTTGAGTGTTATCCCTCAGGAAAAACAAAAACAAAAAAATCAACCAACCAAAGAAGCCTCCATCATCCACCTTGGACAGCACCCCTTCACCCTATGCTTCCTTCCTTGATGTCATAGTTAGGTACCATTGCCACATACAAACCTAGAGTCACATGAGAAGAAGGGACCCCCAACCGAAGCATTGCCCACATAGGATTAGCCCCAGGATATATCTGTGGGAGCAATTTCTTAATTGCTGTTGCCATAGGAGGCCCAGCCCACTGTAGGTAGTGTCTTCTCTAAGTGGGCAAGCCTGGGCTGTATAGATAACTGTGCAACCCAGAAATAGAAAGTTCCTCAATGGCTTCTGCTTGAAGCCCCTGCCAACTGTAGCTGCCCCGACTTCCCACAATAATGGACTGTAATGGTAAACGGAAACAACCTCTTTCCTCCCCGCTTTGGTCATGGCCTCACTTCATTCAGACATACATTTAGGTGTTATCACAGCAACAGATACCAAACTAAGACAGAAACTGGTATTGAAGAGGTGGGTGATGCTGGGGAGAATCTGACCATATTGTTTTTAGGACGAATGTGGAAAACTGCACTAGAAACGCAGTTGAATGCGGTCGCGGAGCTTAATGAGCTATTCCAGTCAGGGTCTCGGGGGCGGTGGGGCCAAGAGCAGTGCGTATTGCCTCAAGCGGTTCAGAGGGGACTGCTGGGGGCTGCTCTCATGCTGTTTTGGCAATGACTCTGGCTGCTTTCTGCCAATGCCCTAAGGACTTTCCCTAGGCTAAAGTAAAAAGTAATATGCTGATTACCTTAATGGAACCATTTTCAAGACAACATGGAGTTTGTGGCACAGTTGTTACTGATCACCCTACATGGTTCTAGAGTGAAGCGGAGCAAGCAGGGCAGACAGAAACAGAAAATGTGTGGTTTGGAGAGAGAGAGAGGGAAAAAATCACCGAAAGCCAGGCTGATTGTTAAAGGGAGCAGGGAGATGGCTCAGTGGTCAAGGAAACTTGCTGCTTTTACAGAGGACCCAGGTTCAGTTCCCAGCAGCCACATGATGGCTCCAGTTCTGGTGGGGATGGGGTGGGGGGTGGGGCGGGAACGGGGTTCACATCCTCTTCTGATCAACACAAACACCAGACACACTTGCAGTGTACATACACACAGACAGACTCATTCACACTCATTAAAAAATATCTTCAAAAGAAGAAGGCCACCTGCTTCGCACTGAAACAGTGGGAAGGGTTCCCTCAGCTCAGGAAGAGACCCACCCCCCCCCCCCATGCAGCTAATCTTCCATCTTGTGGAAGCAATTGTTTCAACGTAGCCGCTGCGGATGTGAGACAACAGAAGACAAAGGATCATCCCAAGCTGACAGCCAGCTGTGGTCCTCACTTTGGAGGCATACAGGATGAAAGAGGTCTGGAGCTAAGGATTCTCCTTCCCGGCTTTCAGAGAGCTGCTGGGACACAGACATTTGCCTTGCAGGAACACTGAGCGTCGCTGTGAAGATGAAGACTCCACTATGTTAGAGATGCCAGAGCTGCGAGACAAGGAGACCTGCACGGCGTGTAACCTGGTCAAAATAGGCTATGTATGTTGCAGATCCTTTAAACTAAAGCCCAGGTACTAGGCACAGGGCTAAAGGATTTTGTATTTGCCCTGCTGGGTTTTGGTACAATATGTCATCACTATGTCCCCATTCTTCCCTTTTGGAAGGGAGTGTTTATTTTGTATTATTGTATACTTGTCCGATGTAATACTGGTTTTGATTTTATAGGGACTCTCATGTAAGAATTACTTTGAGTGTCAGAAGAGACTTTGGACCTTGGCCCTGAAAACAGTGTTGAAACTCTCAAAAACTATGAGGACAAAGTTTGACTAACTGTATTTTTTATCATGAGATAGCCGCAAGTCTCTAGGGGCAGGAAGTGGAATGTGCTGGTTCAAATGAAAGATGTCCCCCACAAACTCATGGATGTGAACACGTGGCCCACAATCAGTACCACAGTCTGGGAAGATTGTGGCACATTTAGGACCCAGAGACTTGCTGAGGGAGTCTGGGGCAGGTCACTGGGGAAGGTATGGAGAATTGACAGCCCCCGTCCACTTTGAGTAATCCAGATCACAATAAGTTTATATAAGTACACTCATGCATGCTCACACAACACCCAAATCACCTGACGATGCTTTTCTCAGAATGGATCCCATGGTGAAGCTGACTTCACTTTTAGTTATGTGACTCTTGACATGTTATTTGTCTTTATATGTGTAGGGTGACCTCCACAGCAGCCTCTGCATTATGACATGTGCTGTCTACGAACACAATATTTACAAGACGCTGGGTAAATGGCAGTGGTAGGCACCACCTACATTTTTTTTCCTTTTGTTTGAACCCACACCACCCAAATGCTATCAGACCTTGAAGAAGTAGCCCTTTGTGACTGCTGGTCTTGGTTGTCAACTTGACTATGTGTGGGATGAACTACAATCTGGAAAAGGAGGGCACACCTGTGAAACGTTCTTCTTGCTTGCACGGAAGTGACTGGATGCACTTCTTGTCCAGACCTTTGAGATAGGAAGACACACACTTTTGACCTGAATCTTGATTCAGGAAAACATACTTTTACTCTTGGCCACACCTTCTGCTGGACTCTTATATACGGACGTGGAAGAAGGGAGGTTTTGCTCTTTGCCGGCTTGCTCTTGCCTTGCTAGCGAGCCAGTCCTGTATTGGCATTTCCAGCTTACTTCTTTGAAATTCAAGTGTCTACTGAAGACCAGCTGAGACAGATAGCCTTGTGGACTGAACAACTTCTGGGTTCTTGGACCTTCCATCCATAGTCTGCCACTGTTGGATTAATTCAATTATAGACCATAAGTAGTCCTGATAAATCTCATATATGTATATGGAATTTATTAAATTTTAATAAATCCGTTAAATTCTAATAAATCTCTCTCACACATATATATGTATAAATACACACACACATATATATGTATATATAGATAGATAGATAGATACACATATATATGAGAGTGAAAGAGACTTATTCTGTAAGTTCTGCTACTCTAGGGAAACCTGATTAATACACTCTTACTGAGCTATGTATGAGACCACTATCAATCTTTTAGAGACAAACACAAATCAAGATAGATCTCTAAAGCAAATGGATGAATACTTCTTCTCATCTCTCACCCCAGAAAGAATGTATTTCTGTTCCATTAGCATCCCGGTTGTCAGATATTTTTCTTTTTTGAGGCAGCATCTCTGTGTAGCTCAGGCTGGCCTTGAATTTGATATGTAGTTGACAATGACCTTGAACTTCTCAGTCTGTATTTGTCTGTGAGGGCACCAGCCTGTGAGCTGATCTTCACATACCCACACACCCACCCCCAGCTAAAGTCTCACGTTGTTTACGGGGATGGCAAGATTCAGATCCTGGGTTTTGGGGATTATGGATTTCCACTGCAAACCTGCCATCTTCTCAGAGGCAGATCCCTTTCTGTTACCTGTTCCAGGTAGGAGAAAGCTACAAGTCACAAGAGTGGAGTGCTTCTGTCTTCAACAGGAGGCTCTGTTGAAAATGCAATCTACTTACAAATTCAAAGACTGCAGGGTCTCTAAAGATGCCTATGACTTGAAAAAATGTTCTACAGCTAGGAAATCTAAGGCTGGCTGTGGTTTTGTGAGGATTTTTGGTTTCTTAAAAAACCCAGTTGAGTTATGCGTCTATGTTTTTGTTTTATTCCCAGGTGTGGGGTATGGGTCTGCTTTGGTTCATCCACAGCCATTAACTATGATGGTCTCCTGCTCTAGGAGGGATGTGACTTTTGCCGGCTGCAGATAGTTTAGTTCTGGGACACTCTGGAGAGGGCTGGGAGAGCCCTGAGAGAGCCTGTGGTGGCCGCAGCTGCCTCTGCTGCTGCTGTGTTTGCTACTGCTGGTTTGTTGCTTTGCTGGCTATTCTAACAACGGAGATTGGATTTACCCCTAGAAACCTGATGACCTTAATAATCAGGAAGTGGTCTAAAGAGGTCTAAGCCCCCTTTCCCTCTAACCTTCTTTCTTGCATTCCTAGTGTTGGGGGTTGGAAGGGATTAAAGTAGACTAAGAGATGTAAGAGTGGTAGATGTGGGGGCTGGAGAGATGGCTCAGAGGTTAAGAGCACTAACTGCTCTTCCAGAGGTCATGAGTTCAATTCCTAGCAACCATATGGAGGCTCACAACCATCTATACTGTGATCTGGTGCCCTCTTCTGGTCTGCAGGTGTGCATGCAGACAGAGCACTATATACATAATAAATAAATAAATAAATAAATAAATAAATAAATAAATAAATAAATAAGAAAAAAAGAGTGGTAGATGAAAGTAGCCCAAAAAAGTATACCTACAGTGGTGGCTCACACCTGTAATCTTACTTCTTAAGAGAATGAAGCAGGAGGATTGCTATGAGTTTCAGGAACGCTTGAGTTAGAGACCTATTCCTCAAATCCAAGAATGAAAAAAACATAAAAAAGAAACACAGTTATGTGATCATTGCCAGTAGCTCATTAATTTACATTTCAAACTCCAACTACCGGAGACCAGTGTTTACTCCCTGGCCATCTTTCCCACACTGCAGGGAGTAGGGGATAATCCAGGTCTCAACTACCAGCAGGCAGTGGCTACCACACTGATGGTCAGGACAGCACAGTCCATGCCATGGTAAGCCTTGGATCTGGAAAGCCAGAGGAATATAGTAACGTGTTGGAGAAAAGTTCAAACCTGGCACTTCACAAGGGACTAGAGGGCACGTGGGAGAACAGGCTCTGCAGCCCCTCAAGATGGCATGATGGTCTCTGCTCAGTGTCTGACAATGTCTTATGTTAGCTGAGTACTTTCATGGGTGTTAACTCCATCCCGAGTCAGTATTTTCACATTAGTTATCTCATTTGCGTTTAAAATAGAAAGCCCTCTGTGATGTTTTGAGAGCTAGAGGGAGTCCTCCCTCAAGTCTGACATGAACCAAGATTCCCTGTGTGCTTGGACACCATCACCCGATCCTCAGCTCCGCTGTGGAACTCCAGGAGAGCCAGTGCTCTGGGCCTCCCAACACTGGTTTTAGAAAGTATAGATGGGTAGGTTTCTTAACATCTCTCAGCCTCAGTTTCCCTGTCTAAAGCATGTCTTCATTCCAGTGCTGTGGTGTTGCTGAGCTAGTCAAGATTAGCGGTGACGCAAACCCAAGCCCTGACATGCAAGGAGGTAGCCCTGTCGTTCTTACACTGGAAAAGTAAGAGCACTGCTCATTGCTTTATTTAATTTAACAGAAGTCTCTGCATCCTGTTTTAGCTTAATAATATCAACTTGGGGAGGGGGGCTGGAGAGATGGCTCAGCGGTTAAGAGCACTGTCTGCTCTTCTAGAGGTCCTGAGTTCAATTCCCAGCAACGACATGGTGGCTCACAACCACCTATGACGTGATCTGATGCCCTCTTCTGGCATGCACGAGTACATTCAGGCAGAATACTGTATAAATAATAAATCTTAAAAAAAAAAAAAAAAAGAATACCAACTTGGAGTTTAGAATTATTCTTTGAAAATAAAATGCTTTTCTCACCTCCATCTCTCCTCTTCCCAGGGCTATCCCCTAGATCCCCAGAATTGCTCTGCCAGGCCCATTGGCGTCAGGGAAGCCAAGAGCAAGGTCCCTACGCAGAACAGAAATACTCACATGACTAGCTTGCTCGTCTTCCTGGTTAAGGAGAAGCTCAGCCTGTTTTGGCTAAAGCAGAGGTGCTCCGGGCATAAGGGTGCATGCCACGCTGGGGAGGAAAATAGCGCAGCAGCAGCAGCAGGACCAGCAGCTCATTGAGGTACAGTGGGCAATTAGAAATTCATTACAGTCCCACAGTTTGTATCATGGCTCTGGGTCAGCGCCGGGTCACCGCACATGGCAAACTTAGGAAGCTGCATCTAGAGTGGTGACGCCAGCCGCCAGGATGTGGAGCCAGCATGGCTGGCAGATGCACTGGGGGAGGTGGGGACTGGAAGGTGGGGGCACAGGATGCGGAATGCTGCCTGGCCCGCTGGAAACAGACAAGACGACGACGGCCACCTCCTACCACCTCCCATCAGCCTTCCAGACCTGCAGGTCCCACAGACTCCCATGTCGTCGGCCAGTCCAATCTCAGAACGTAATTGGGGCCTGACATAGAGGAAGAGCATTGAAAGCAAACAAAACAAGTGTCATCTCCTATCACATCATCCCAGAAGAGAAAGGGGGATTTTTACACCAACTAACGCAAGAAGGATGAAATCACAGGCTAAATGACAGTCATGTAAATTTAATTAATTTAGCTCACCAACTTGTAGTTGTTTTTTTTTTTTTTTTTTTTTTTTTTTTTTTTTTTTTTCTCATTACCACAAAAACTTGGGAAAACTTTTTCTGCCTGGCTTCAAACTTGTCCCTGATGCCTTTTTCTATACTGGCAGTGTGGAGATTTTTTTAAAATATTGCTTTATTATTTTTAAAAAAATACTGGAAATAAATAAATAAAAACATCACACACCAAAATTAACCAGACCCAAAGACAGCATAACTTAATAAACTTGCATATAGGTTGATTGACATTAGAACAAAAGCATTAACTTTTACACTTCCAATGAAGTATGTTTTATGCGCGCGCACACGCGAGCACACACACACACACACACACACACACACACACACACACGAGTCCATTGCTTGCATTCCCTCCTTCCCCAGTCCCTTATGCTCAGCCTTTCTTGTTCTCTCTGTCATGTTACACTGAGCCAACACGTGCATTTGTTTACATAGATACATACATTGCTGGCGAGATTATGCGTAGAAATCTGTACATGGTTTATTTCCTACTGTGGAGGACACTTACAGGGATAAAATAAGATCGTGTGTTAACTCTAGTAAGAAAAAAATAGCTTCTCTTTCATCAAAACACTCCTTCAGTCTTGTCAAAAGAAGGGAAAGGGAAAGGGAAGGGAAGAGAGAGGAAGCCTTCCCGGGATGTCAGGTAGTTAGGGCTCCTTCCCAAGCTGTGTTAAAATTCTCTGGGGCTTTAACTGGAGTTCATTCACCAAGTTTTTTCTGGCTAGTGACATAGCTGTGAGAGCAGTCTTACGATGCTCTTTATTTGTGAAGGACGTCAGTATTAATGACCTCACCTAAACCTCCCTGCTACTGCTCTTCCAGTCCCAGAATTACCAGGAAGCTGAAGGTAAGATGGGCTCAGGTTTGAGCCTGCAGGAGATTATTGTAGAGAGTGGAAGCAGCCCAGTTGTCTTTTTTTTTTTTTCTTCAAATTCCAAGCTCTTTCACTTCATTAAAGGTTAAGAGGACATGGGGGGGGGGGGGCAGCTTGATTATTTCTCCCAGGCTCATCCTGTTTCCTCAATCCAAAGCCCCACAGGTTGGGAGAATATTCTAAAGAACCAAAGTTAAGTGAGGATAGCCCCCCAAAATAAGAAGCCATGTTGTGCTTCAAGCCACTCTGATTGCCAAACAGGGGTCAGTCAAGGCCATATGGCCATATTCAAAGAACCCACGCTTGTGGGTATCTGGGCTGTTCAAAAGAAGAAAGCTGGCTGAATTTAGTTAACAGAGCAAAAGGTGTCAGTACCTTGCTGCAGCCAATGTTAGATCTGCAATGCTAGACTTTTCTCCACTTCGAAGACTATCTTTGTGCTTTGTTCTGTTCCACCAAATTAATTAATTCCACCAGGCGCTAATTTGTCTCATTCGGGCAGGCAGAAGCAGTGGGCGAGAGGCTGTGGAGCAAGGCAACTGAGATTTGGGGCAGACAGCTGGCCTATTTGACCCTGTAGGTGGCTGTAGATGGCTTTGACGCCTGCAGAGGCTGAGGGGCACCTGTGGGGATTTGCGAGCTTCTTGGGCCCTAGGGAAACTTCATGTCCGTGACACATGTTTCAGATCTGCCTGGGCCCTGACCAGCACAGCTGAGACGCTCCTTGAAGTCTGTGTCAGCACAGCTGTGTAGCTAGCACAGCCACGGACCTAACAGGAAGGGAGAATCAGAGGAAGAGTAGCTTTGGCTTTGGGGTTAATAGCAAAGGTCCTTTTGTCTCTACTCCTTTGAAACTAAGGAGGGGGGGGGGGTAATTGTCCTGTTTTCCTACAGAGGAAAGAGCAGTTCTGGGTGGATTGGAACTAGTGGTTCCCTTCATCGGAAAATGTAAACAAGTGCTGTTTCCTATGGTAATACACAAGTAGGTCTCATCGATGTGATTCATAGGGGAGGGGAATAATGGGAAAATGGGAGGGGAGGGAGGAATGGGAGGATACAAGGGATGGGATAAACATTGAGATGTAACAAGAATAAATTAATAAAAAAAAGAAAACTGTATGGATACATTAAATACATTTTTAAAACATAAAAAAAAGAAAAGAAAAGAAAATATTATCCCAGTTAACTCTGAACTCTGGAATTAAAAACAGTCTTTCATATGAACTTGGATAAGTGTTTTATCTGAGTTAATAGACAGGTACCAGTATTAATTCCGGGCTCTGACACAGACTCCGGTCAGGTTCCGTATCATTGGTGGAAGCTAAGTGAAGCTTATATTAAAATATATTATTTTTGCAACTTTGGGGATACTTAAACCATTACAAAATCAAAATGCCTTGTTATTTTTAGCTTTTCATGTAGCTTTCTCCTAGTAAGCTAAGAAACAAGGAAAAAGTCAACACAGGAGTGGATGAGTGACACGCAGAATTGGGGTGGGCTGCTGCTCTGTATTGTTTTGGCTCTAGAGGGTTCAATAATCTTCTTTAAATGTTTTTGTTTAAAGCCATTTGCTTCCTAGTACATTTCTACATTCTTCTTTCATTCGTATATTCTGTTTGTTGTGCGTGTTCATTCTACTAAACGTTCCTTCCTTCATCCATCCATCCACTGTCTAACTCATTCAACACACATTCGCAGAGGTGCCTAACCCTGTGTCAGACAGCGCAGATTGCAGGTCTGGATAGCGGAGAATCATGCCCAGCCCTCATAGAGGTATACACGTAAGCAGACAAGTACTTTACAATTAAAACGGTCCTAGAAAGCTACAAGTAGAACAATATGATATGATTTGGGCCCAGGGGTCTCACTCAAACTAGGGCACCAGCCAAGGACAATACAGAAGGTGAACTTTAAACCCCTTCCCAGATCTAGCCAATGGTCAGAACATTCTCCACAGTTGAGTGGAGAGTGTGATATGACTTCTCACGTACTATGGTGCCTCACATTTGACCATGTCCCCTGGAGGGGGAGACCTGGTGGCACTCAGAGGAAGGACAGCAAGTAGCCAAGAAGAGACTTGATACCCTATGAGAATATATATGGGGAGGTAATCCCCCTCAGGAACAGTCATAGGGGAGGGGAATAATGGGAAAATGGGGGGGGGGAGGAATGGGAGGATACAAGGGATGGGATAAACATTGAGATGTAACAAGAATAAATTAATAAAAATAAATTAAAAAAAAAAGTCCTTATTACAGTAAGGAAATGGAGGCTGAGAGCTGGGACGAGGAGAGTGAGCTAGGGAAGGAGATGGTTATTCCAAATGAGATCTGGGACATTTAGAGAAATGACACAGGAAGAAAGGGCACCAGGGACACAGGCCTGACACTTCCTGAGAGAGGCTGTGGCAGAGGAGGGTAGGAGGCACAGGTAGAGAAGCAGGCACAGTAAGGATAGGAAGGAGTTGGGTTTATACTAATTGTTGTGGGAAGCTGCACACATGGGGGGGGGGGCAGTAAGATTTACATCTGAAAAGAATCAGTCTAGGGACCTGTGGGGGGGGGGGGGGGGCTGGCTGCAGCCAGAAGGCCACCTGGGCCAGGCAGCGTCTTAGAGGGAGACGAGAGTTTTCGATATTGTTTCGTGTAACTGGCTTTACGATTTATAATTTTCTGACACAAAATTCTACTATTGAATACTCTGGCTTAATAATGTACAGGTTCCAACCTGTCAAAACCAATAACACATGTTGTATTCTGAGTGTCTCTGGGAAAGGGGGCAAACATGACAGGCAGAAAGGAACAAAGGCTGTGCGGCAATCCACTACCTGACTCTAAGTGGCTCTGGGCGCTGCTTGCCCCGGCCCCTTCATTCCGGGAGAGCTCACGTGCAAGCGCCCAATATTGCATCATCACTAGTGGCTTTTCTGCACAGCCACCTTTTAAGGGGCTATATCTTTTCTTTGTAGCAGTGCAATTGACCCCCACAAGGCAGATTCTGTGTTGCTAAGTCTAGAACCTGACCATAACATGGCAGATGTTAAAAATGCACTTGAAAACGAGTTCATTTTTAATAAACTAAATAGATACAGTGGGACTAGGGCATTTATTTAGGAGAGATGGGGTTGAGAAAATATCCAGGTTCTGCAGAGCATCTCTCGCTTTAATGCAGCCTTTCCACAAGATGGTTTGCTGCCAATATGCATAGGATATTGGAAGGTGTGACCTACTTGGGAGGTGTGGGCGATAAAAGCACCAGTTTTTCCAGAGTGTGACTTCCCAGCCTTCTCTCCTTTAATGTCTGTTGCTACTGGGAGCAGAAGAGAGATGTAATTTGCCCAACTTCTCCGATCACAGAATTCTCCCCACACTGTCTGTTTCTGTACTTTAGAGACAAGGTCAAGTTAAATGTGGCCTCGTAGCCCAGGCTGGACTTGAACTTGTGATCTTCCTGCCTCAGCCTCTTGAATCTGGGAATGTAGTTTGGGGCTGCCATGCCCCAGCCTTTTTCTTTTCTTTTTCTTCATCATTCAGGGGAAAAAATGTCTTAGACTATAGTTATGAAACACATTATTTTAAAAAGATTTCAGTGGAAATCCTGCAGGAAAAATACAGAAAGTGGGCTTTTTCCTGATTTCTATAAATAAAACCAAAGCCTACAAGAACAATTAGAGCAGGCTTGAGTTGTCCTTTTTAAATACATCTTCCTTGGCAAGACAGTATTTAAATACATTTTCATGTCTAATCTTAGCAAAGTGCTGAGCTAGCTGCCCATCCAGAGTGAAACGCACAGTCCACTCACTCCACAGCTTTGTATCTGAATCGACTGTGCGCTTGTTGGAGCTGTGAGAAAGGGCATCCTTTACTTAGCATTTTCTCACCTTTGAGATTTAGTCAAAAGCCAAACGTTTCCAAAGGGTGACTGCACCAGGGTTCGTTGCCAATTCATGTGATCACCACACTTGACCCAAGTCACCTGGACTTGGAAATAGCCAGTCGGATCTCTTTTTTCCCCCTGACCTGTTGTGATCATGTGACCAGGAAGCTGAGCAAGCAGCCTTGCATTCATTGCTCAGTGGCCACAGCAATGAATCCATCAGGGCCACGGTGGGCTGGGAGGTTTTCCGAGCATCCAGCAGTTAGGGATGTGATCTGTTTAGGAATCAAAGGCAGCGAGGAATCATCTCTCAGTGAAATTGAGCCCATGCTATGATCTGGAGCTCCGATAGCCAGCACCCTCTTTCCTCTGTTACCTGCCATCAATACTTGAGTAAAACAGTGAACAAATGACAGTACACAGCAAAGCCCTACGAAAGAGAACTTCTGAGGAGAAACTGTGTCTGCAGAAACTGATGACTGACTAGAACTGCAGTGCCTTTGAGAGACTGAACCACCCATAGGCTACTTCCTTCCCTTGGACTAGCTCTGACCCCATAAATAGCCATTGCTTGTCCACTTCTTTCAGAACTGTCAACCTGCACCTAACAGTTAAAAAAAAAACCATTTGGAATCTACTGACATAGACGATCCCTAGCTTCCCGCAACCCAGAAGCTAAGGACGGCATCAGGTGGCATGTGAGGCATAGAAAAGCCCCCACCTCTTTGGTGTAGCAGCCCATCAGCCATGCTTTATGTCTGTGTGTGTTCTGTAACACCATGAAGCTATGTCCATGTTGGCACATGGAATATGGGGATAACTTAAATCTGTGTTCCCAGGCCATGGTCACTCAGAATGGTGCTAGAATAAAATGTCTCTTGTTCCATTTAAGATAAGAGCGGTGGGGGTTTCCACTCCGAGGCTCCTGGGAGACCCCATGGAGGCTTTGAGGGGGAGACAATCAGTGGAGGATGAAGCTGCAGCTCTTGAAGTCTCTCCAGAACAACTGAAAACTGGGAAGATGCTTTTTGGTTTGGTTTGGTTTGGTTCGGTATTTTTGTTTTTTGAGACATGATTTCTATATGTAGCCCTGGTTGTCCTGGAACTTGCTCTGCAAACCAAGCTGGCCTTGAACTCATCGCAATCCTCCAGCACCTACCTCCCAAATGCTGGGATTAAAAGTGTGGGCCGCCACCACAAGGTTGTGGGCTCAGGATTGTTTAAGGGGCTGGCCACTGCAATTTTGACCATGTTCCAATGAGTATCTGAACTTGGAGTGTTTTAAAAAATTCTTTCACTTCTTTTTGTTTGGGGGAGGGAAAGGTGAGTATAGAAAGGTAGACCTGGGAGAAAAGGGAATCAAATATGATTGGGGTGCATTGTATGAAATTTCCAAATAATTAATAAAAAATATTTGGTCAGGGCAAAGAGCTAGAACTGCGTGTGTGTTTTGCACTACAGCGCTGTGTCCTAGAAATTCCCAAAAGCCAGATAATACATGGGACACTCTTCTTTTTCCTAATCTCATTAATAAAAGAATTTAAGAACGGACCCAATAGAATCTCAAGGACAATTTTCTTAGAGTTGAAGAAAACACCTAGAGCAAACAGGCTGTAAACCCCAGCAGTGCCCAGAGATGGGGAATGGAGAGAGAAGAGGGGGAAACAGAAAGTTGACGCAAAGGGCAGACGCACAAGCAGGGACACAGCAGGGAGAGAGGCTACAGACAGAAGAGGGAAGCCCAACGTGTCATTGGAGGAAAGGCCAGATGCACTTAGAATGCTTTCCTCCTGTGAGACGGAAGAAAGAAAAGGAAAACTCGTTTGTGGGCAGAATTCCTACCCTATGTGGCTGCAGCTGTAAGTTGCTGCATTGTGGGCAGGGATGCTGGGAAGGGACAAGAAGTAAATGCTTTGCCTAGATCTGCAGGGCTTAGAGTGAGCCAGAGATTCTGTTTTCTTCACCAGGACTTCTTGTTGTTGTTGTTGTTGTGGTGGTGGTGGTGGTTGTTGTTCTTGTTGGTGTTTTACATTAACATCATCAAAGGGGCCTCTGTCCCCCGAGGAGACAAGAGGCAGAAGAGTTTACTGTAGAAGACACAGACAATCTTGACTGCCTGTTGCTAAAGCGAATTCCCACTATATCTGTATTAAGAAATAAGAGCTATGGCTCAAGGTTGGGCCGTTATTGTGCTGGCTTTAACACATGTTATTTGGAAAGTATTAACTGCTCAGTTGGTGTTTGTATCTGTAGCACTGACTCCCTTATAATGGATTAGTAATCTATTCTGTTGGCTTTTCTTTTTTTAAGTCAGTTGCATAATCTCAGATAACAGAGCACACGTTTGCCAGCAAAGTGCTCTCAGGACAAAAACGCACTTGATTCCTACACCATTTTGGATACAGAAAAACCAGTATGTTGATGGGCAGAGGTCTTAAACCGGTGGTTCTCAACCTTTCCGGGGCTTTTATACATTACTGTCTAAATCAGTTCCTCATGGTGCGGTAACTTCCAACCATCAAAGTATTTTTGCTGCTACTTCCCAACTGTAAATTTGCTACAGTTTCCAATTGTACTGTAAATATCTCTATTGTCTTACTCGACCTCTGTGAAAAGATCGTTCAGCCGCTGAAGGGTTCGCGACCCACAGCTTGAGAAACACTCCTTTAGACAGACGCCGCTGTGACACAAGCCTGGCTTAGGCTCAGTTGAGTAATGCTTGGCAGAGTTCTGCTGCGTCGGTGGTGACTTCCCCTCCGATGTGCTTTCTGAACCCCTGCTGTCTGAAGTGCAATCTTCTGAGTGGGGTTTCTAAAGCTTTCTGCCCCTCACTTCAGCATAGGCTTCTTTGGGGGACCTCCATGTGCCCTGACTCACCTCTCGCACCCAACACTGGGCTTTCCTGCTGAGCTTCAATGGCCCACTTTCAACTTTCTCTCTGTGCCTCCCTTCTTTTCCCAGGCCTTCCATGGGGGTCTCTCTAGACACCATTTGTTCACCATAATTAATCATGCGTGAACACATATACCACACACACACATATCACTGACATGTATACCATACACAAACAATATATATATATATATGTCTCATATATATATTGCCACACATTTATATATCATACGTATGTTTATCCTCTATGTATATCAAGTATAT
Source organism: Acomys russatus (assembly GCF_903995435.1). Taxonomy (NCBI): domain Eukaryota; kingdom Metazoa; phylum Chordata; class Mammalia; order Rodentia; family Muridae; genus Acomys; species Acomys russatus. The sequence goes on along the minus strand of NC_067151.1, from coordinate 14,540,989 downwards.
ACACACCAAAAACATACCAATTCACACATGCCACAGGTATCATATGTCTAATTTCACATTTAATATTATCATGTGACTATCACACACATATCACCACACACAAATATATGTATTTATGTCACATATATATTTATCACACCATACCCACCACACACATACAGTAAGCATGCTATGAATTGTAAATATCCATGCATATCCCAAATGTGTCACACATATCATATAATCCAAATCACACACACGCATTGCACACCTACCGTCACACTCACGTGTATCCACTCACTTGTTTTACACCTACATATGTATCTCATGTACGCATCTCAAACCCACGTACATCACATAAATACCAGTCACCACACACGTTACATGTATCACACGTACACTTCATGTGCTTACCGTACACATGCATGCCTACAAATACACATCACACGCTATACCCATGACACACATGGATATCACACACATACATGTGTGCCTTTGGGAAACTACTCCTGTGCACTGCAGACGGTTTAATGCTTGTCGTTTGCGTCAGTCCCTGAGCTACTGACAAACATGCCTCGGGTTGCTTCCTCACTAACTCACCCTTTACACCTGTCGCTGCTCCAAGAAAAGATTGCTTGATTAAGGAATGTATGAATGCCTACATGGTGTGTGGTAGCATGCTGTCTGTAACATTCCAGATGACTCGTGCCAGGATTTTCTCTGCCTTAATTAAAAGTGAACATACTAAGTTAATAAAAAGGAAAAAAGACAGTGGACTGTATTAGGACTGACATAGGGTCAAAGGCCTCACCCCACACAAACACATGGAGTCCCATCCATAGTGAGCCTTCCAACCGGTCTGCGGTGGGTACACACTGTAGGTCAGATGGACATAGGAGCTCAAATCCTGGGAACAGGAAGACGTCACATTCACCAACACTATCTTAAGATATGCACAAGTGACTTTTTTTTCTGAATCACGAATTTAAATAAATGATCTTTACACTCTGTGGAAGCAGATTGCATTTCAATTTTTTTTCTACTCATTATTTAACATAGTAACTCTAAGGAAGTAATTATAAGTAAATTTTGCTTCTGTGTACAATAAGCCAACAAATAGGACTGGACTTTCAGCGACTGTAGCAAAGGCAGTGGTATACACTCTTAGGTTGCCCTTCTCGGCTCCCTGCCCTGTGAGATTTGCTGACGGAGGTCAGGCCGATGCAGGCATCATGTAGAGGAGAGGCAGAGTTCAGGACAGAGTGAGATGGGGACTGCATGGGTGAGAGTGGAAGATGGTCAAAGAGACCCTTTAATACATTTAGGTTATTTTGAAGTATGTGGAACAGACAGCCTTCCCAGGATGGATTTCCTGCCAGGTGATTGACAGGCCCATTTGAAGGACCTCTTACAGAAGGGGCAACAGGATGTCATTGTTCTGTGTCACCAAGTTTCCTGCTAGATAGTAATCTTATAAGGTTCAGGGCTCCTGGAGTCAGGTCTAGATAGTTATCAGTGAATGACCTTCTGGGCAGTTCAGGATGACATGGCTCTTCCCAGGGACAGCGACGTGACTCAGGTGTCTCTTCCCAGGGACAGCGATATGACTCAGGTCCCACTCCCCTGACCAGTAATTAGACCAGTGCCAGACCTCAGTTTCACAGGCTGCTGACCATGAGGGAGCACTCTATCCCAGTGACCTCTAGTCCCCCTAACGTCTGTTTAGCTATCTACCGGCAGTAAATTCATGAGTGTGGTATATTCAGGGTTATGTTTAAACCTTCACATTTCCTCTAACTTGGGAGTTTTAGGAACCTGGGAGAGTGATTCATAAGTATTGGGACTCTCACACAAACATGTGTTTAGCATTTGATTGTAACTTGTTAGGTTAGCCGTGGACGAACACTGCCAACACTCACTATATTGTAGCACAGCTGAATGAATGGTTTGTTGTGTTTGAGCATATAGCACGCACACACACACACACATACACACATACACACACACACACCCGACATGGACTGGAAGGGGCATAGGCATCGAGCTATGACTTTGTGAAAGGTTCTAGTTATTTTGAATGTTCTAACAAACACCTGCCAACCTTACCATGTTAACTAGAGTAAGTTGGACATAAACTAGAATGACATTTTGTGCCCAGTTCTTCCTGGTGGGACATGTTTCGGGTGGGCATTCCCTCAGAAGGCCCCTTTCTTCTTCCTGGGGTGGGGGGGGGGGATGCATTTCCAGTGGACACTCCCTCGAAGGCCTCCTGCTTTACTGTCCCTCTTCGCAGGCTTTTAAGATTATCTTTGGACTCATGTTTGCTAAGTGAAGTGCAACGGGGTGGCGGGGCTTGAACCTGTGCGTAGGAAATGTGCATGCTGCCTACAGTGTCTTCTCGCTTCACTGTCAAGAAGGATGCTATTGATCCTAGGAACCCCTTAGGCGATGGAGCTCTATGAGACGAAGAGAGAGTCCAAAATGCCAAATGAAGGCCGAGTCCTTCTGAGAACCACCCAGAACCAAAGGGTTCCCCCCGAGTACTCACAGGTGCTCAGTTAGGCTAAGGTGAAGACAGGGAAAAAAGGTAAAGATGAGGTGACCCAGGGCCCCCCTTCCTTCACGTTCCTCTGTGCCCAACAGCTAGGTGGAGGAAGTAGCAGCGTGTGCATAGATGAAGAAGTGAATTAAAAACAAGAGAAACTAGCTTCTGCCCTAGTGAGAAGAGAGCACACGTATGAGCTCGAAATGCCAAACTGTGTCTTGGTAATGACACTATAGTTAGCTCAGTGTCACTTAACGGGATTCACTTTGCACAGAGCAAAGACGAATGGCAACCCTTGTGTTTTGAATTTTGGTCTCAATTCATAAAGAATTGTATGGTTTTTGTGTGTGCGTGCGTGTATGTGTGCAAGTGTGGGTGCATGTACTGTAAGCCAGAGATCATCTCAGGGGTTATTTCTTAGGCCATACACATTGGATTTGAAACAGGGTCTCCCATTGGCCTAAAAGTTGCCAACTAGGCTGATGGACTGGCCAACTAGCACCGTGGATTCCCCAGTCTCCACTTCCCTGGCCCTGGGGCTGGAGGTGCATGCCCCTAAGCCTGGCTTTTTAAATGTGGGTTCTGGGGACCAAAGTGAGGTCCTCCTACTTGGACGGCAAGCACTTTACTGACTGAGCCATCACCCCAGCTCTACAAAGATGTTAAATAGCAAATATAAGCCACCATCGCAAGGCAAAAGGAACCACATTTTTTTTAAAGTGATTTTTTTTTTTAATGCTTTAAACTGGACATTTTTCTTGATGTTTTTTCATCAAGGGAATCCATATTTCATTTTCCCCTGCAAGTCTGCCACTTACCCTAGACTCTGCCAGAACCTCCCTGCTGAGAGCCACTGGGGCTGGTGGAACCTCAGACCAAATACGCCTTCCCAGGCGCTTTGCCTGGCTTGCTTGCTCAGGCGGTGGGGGAGGGGCACGCTGAGCTTGGGCCCAGGTGTAATCCCTGTGGCTTAAACCCCACCCACCATGCTGGTCGTAGGTATGCTGTTAGCCATTATAGCCCTGCTTTGTGTAAGGTTACCAACACCTTGGAAACGGCTTAATGATATATAAAATTCTATTTTTCCTGTGTGGAATGGCAGTGGGCATGTGGGCATTGCTTATAGATGTATAAATATTGTGCATATTAACATGAAGAGTCACTTACAAGTCAATAAGCTTTCCAACTACAGATGAAGAACAAAAGGGAGGAAAAACCACCGAGAAGCGAATGATTTCATAGCACTTTTTTTTTTCATTATTTCTTAACCTTGGAAAAGCAAAACGTTTCTATAAAAGGGAAACTTTAATTTTATTTTGAAGGTAATACAAAGGCAACATTAAATTAGTTTTCCACTTTACCATTTAGCCTTGAAAGGAAAAAAAAAACCCAACGAACTATCTTTGCTTTTGCAGTAGAGTCCTGAGCAGAGCTGAGAAACAAAGCAAGCCTGGTGCCCCTCCAGGCCTCAGTGGCTCTCATGTGCCTCCTCACACCTGTTTCATTTTGATTTACATCAGGCAGTAGACCTGTGACCATGCCACAGGGCTGCTAGCGAGGACAGGCACTCCAGCCTGTAACCCTCATTTGTTAGCTCTGCCTCACCCTGTGGGACAAGCCTTTTGTTTCAGTCCAAGTTCCAGGACTCAGAGCCTTGTTGCTTACGCGATGGCTGCCTGTCCATGCGACTATGTCAGAATGCCTCACAGAAACATGCATGGAGATTCTGAGATCGGGGGTGGGGAAAAAGGTGGATTAAACTATGTATGTAGCTTTGGGACTTTACATTTATTTCTTTTCTGTTCACCAGGGCTTACATGCCAGCACATGTTTCGATGTGCATATGTAGGTCAGAGGACAACTTGGAGAACTTGATTTGTCCAGTAGTCTCTTGTCCTATTGTCACAGTTCCTGACCGTTAAGTGCTCTATACCATCACACTGGAACTTTAGTTTTTAATGACTTTTGGATTTCTAGATTTTGTATCCCAAACATTGCATCAGTGAGAATAATATATGTACATCCTGGTCCTCTAGTGGGGTACTCAGAAGGATACACTGGGTGCATCCTCATGGTGCTTTGCTGGTCTAGAGTGTGGATGTCTTTATAATATTGGCTCTTTATTTTTTTGGTGTTGTTGGATTTTTGTTGATTTATTGCATGGTGAAGGGTATAAGTGTGCCTCAGAGTACATAGGAAGACCATGTGGATTCTAGTCTTTTGCTGATGAGTGTCTTGCCATCTTTAATTCTGTGTGTGTGTGTGTGTGTGTGTGTGTGTGTGTGTGTGTGTGTGTGTGTGTGTCCATCCTCTAGGTCTACTTAATTGATACATCCCTTGTCAAAAGTTCTACTCTAAAGCATCTACAGTGATGGTTCTCAACCTGTGGGCTGCGGGTCATATCCCCTTCAGGGTGGGCAAACAAGCTTTTTACAGGGATTGAATATCAGATATTCTGCATGTCAGATATTTTCATTATGATTCATACCCGTAGCTAAATTACAGTTATGAAGTAGCAATGAAATGATTGTGTGATTGAGGGTCACCACAACATGAAGAACTGCATTAAAGAGTTGCAGCATCCGGAAGGATAAATAATCTTATTTTCTTTCTTTCTTTCTTTCTTTCTTTCTTTCTTTCTTTCTTTCTCATCCTTTCTTTCTTCCTTCCTCCTTCACTCCCTTCCTTCCTTCCTTCTTTTTTTGCTTATTTTTCCAGACAGGAGCTTGTTTCTTCCCTATTTAGTCCAGGCTGTCCTGGACTTACTTTGTAGACTTTGGCTGGCCTCAAACTCACAGAGATCCACCTGCCTCTGCCTCCTGAGTGATGAGATTAAAGGCCTGTGCCACCTCTGCCGCGCCAATAGCAGCATTCTTCTACCAGTCACTTCTTAGGGTTGTCACATAGAACAAACAGAACAAACACTCTTGATGAAGACTTATGCTAACTTTTATTGATTTTGGAAATCAGCATATGAAGTAATGATTTTCATTATGGGGTGTGTGTGTGTGTGTCTGTGTCTGAACAGGCAAAATTGTTATTTTAATCTATCTATCTATCTATCTATCTATCTATCTATCTATCTATCATCTATTTAGTTTTTGAGACAAGGTTTCTCTGTGTATCTGTAGATACTCTGGAACTCACTTTGTAGACCAGGCTGGGCACTTGCTTCTGCCTCCCTAGTGCTGAGATTAAAACTGTGTGTCACCACTCTTGGGTTTTAAGGTTATTTATTTATTTTTATTTTTATCCACCTTATGTTTTGAGAAAAAAAGTCTCTCATTGGCTTGGGCTTCACCAGGTTAGTTGGCTAGTTTGCAGCAAGCCTTGCATATCAGATTTTCTTCACCTCTCTTCAGTGCTGTGCTTGCAAGCATGGATTTTTTTTTATGGCAAGGTGTTCAAAGTTCCTTTCTGGTGCAGTAATAAAGTACCAGGAACTAAAGCAACCTAGAGAGGAAGGTTTTGTTCATGTGTCTGTATCCACTATGGCCCTTTCCCTATCCTGAGATCTCTTCCCTCTCAGGATTCCCTTCTATTTTCATCACACACATATACAAATTTAAATCTAGGTTCAGCATATGAAGAAATATGTAATATTTGTCTTCATGAATTTGATTTCTTTAGTTTATGTCTTAGTTAGGGTTTCTATTGCTGTGAAGAGACACTATGACCACAACAACTTTTATAAAGTTATAAAACTCTTTATATGTTTTTATATGGTCTTATAAAGTTTTATGAAACGCTTTGTAAACTCTTATAAAAAAAACATTTAATGGTGGCGTGCAGGCAGACATGGTGCTGGAGAAGGAGCTGAGAGTTCTACATCTTGATCCACAGGCAGCAGGAGATTGTGGCCCACACTGGGTATTGCTTCAGTGTAGGAGACCTCAAAGCCCACCCCACAGTGACACACTTCCCCCAACAAGGCCACACCCACTTCCAGAAGACCACACCTCCTAATAGTGCCACTCCCTAGGGGCCAAGCACTCAAACACATGAATCTTTGGGGGCCATTCCTATTCCAACCACCACAACTTAACATGGAGTTTCTGGTTCCATTCACTTCTCTGAAAATGTCACAATTTCATTTTCCCCTACATGTGAAAAAAGTTCTTCTGCATACATGTAACTGCGTTATCTTCACTAATTCATCTGTTGATAGACATTTGCACCAGTTTCATTTCCTTGCTCTTGTGAATAAACATGGATGTGGTAGGATATACAGTGCTTTGGGGATACACAAAGGCAGCAGGGTACCTCTGCTCTCACATTCCTAATTTGCTTCCATATCGATTTCCTGAGTAGCAGGACCAGTTTGCATTCCCACCTACAGTGAATAGTTTCCTGTTTCTCCAAACCTTTACTTGTTATCTTCGTTTTTCTTGATGCTAGCCATTCTGACTAGAGCAAGGTGAGAGCTGAATAGTTTAATTTGCTCTTCCCTGATGGGCCAGGGACTTTGGAAATCTTTGAAAGTGTTTATTGGCCATTGTGGTTTTCCTTTTAAGAACTGTATACTTAGTTCATTAAAACATTGATTGAGCCGGGCAGTGGTGGCGCACGCCTTTAATCCCAGCCCTTGGGAGGCAGAGGCAGGCAGATCACTGTGAGTTCAAGGCCAGCCTGGTCTACAAAGTGAGTCCAGGATTGTCAAGGCTACACAGAGAAACCCTGTCTCGAAAACGAAAGACAAAAAACAACAAACAAAACAAAACAAAAACCACATTGATTGATTGGATAATTTATTTTAGAGGGAAATGCTTAATTTTTTGAGTGTTCAAAAAACTATTTTCTAGCTTTAAAACTCTCTTGATGCTTAGCTGGCAAGATTTTCCGATTCTGCAGCTAGCTGTCTCTTCATTGTGAATGGGTCGTTCCAGAGTCTTCAAGAAGTTGTGCATTTTCTTGATTCGAATTCCTCTGTCCTCTGATAAACACGAGAAATGGCTTCAGCTCTTTGCATGTGTTAAGACTTCGTGGACTAGCATGCGCTCTGCTATAGAGAAGGCTGCAAGGCTGTTGAGAAGCATGCATGCCCTGTATCTGTTTGATGGAATGGTTTAATAGGCTCCCTGGGAACGTCATTTGCTTTAAGGTATAGTTAAGCTTACTTTTGACAGAATATCTAAATGACAGTGAGACACTGAAGTCATCCACCTGTGTCTTGTCTAGAGCTCTGTGACTTTCTTTGCTCATTCGTGCTTATTTATGAAGTGGGGAGCTCACTACTCAGGACATGCTATCTCTGAGTGTTACATCTCCCTCCTGATCTGTTCCCATTGATTCTACAGTGAGCATGTCTTTTTTTATCTCTTGTGTCTAACTTTGGTTTGAAATCTACTTTATTCGTTATTGAGCCTGATAACTTATAACTTCATAATTGTATATTGGTTTTGCTCTGTTTTGTTTTATATGCGTTGGTGGTAAGGTAATGGGCTTTAATGCATTTTTAATGTATTTCTTTGTGTCATGCAGTTTTATGTCATCACTGGTATGCAACCTGTATTTTCTATTCTACTTACACTGGGGATTGAGCACTTGAGGGAAAGCTGTGCGATAAACTGATAAAACAGCATGAAACATAAGAAATATGAGAATGAAAGACCCTTCAAAAGATCATCCACAGCCATTGAGTTTAAGGGTACTGAAATATGTAAAAATTATGGGAGAAATTTCAAAGTTTTACTAGCGAAATGATCAGAAAAGGATAAAAGCAAGAAGATGGATTCTACCCAAGGTTGGAGAGGAAAGTTAGCAGCAGAGGCCTAAGAGTCAGAAAAATGGGCAAGAAAATCAACAATGGCCAAAAAAAATTAAGCAAGGAAGTTGGGAGTAGAAAAAACCAATAACAAACCAAAAGTGAGAAATTGAAACCCCGAGGAATGTGCAAATCCAAGGAAAAGGCTCATCAACAGACTTGATCAATTAGAAGAAAGAAGGACAGTAATACAGACATGGAAGACAAGGTCAAAGCCATGTTACATTCAAACATTACAAGAACATCTCAAAAAAAGTACGTAAGTATATGAGTTTGAAAATTAAGAGGAAGCCGAGTAGCATAGTAAAATACAAAAAGGAAATGTGGACAAAAAAGTAGAAGAGAAAAGAGATGAAAGGAAAAATAGTTACTCAGTAACTTTTTTTTAAAAAAAAAAGCATAAACATGTTGTAAATTGATGAAACAGAATTACAAAAATATTATTTAAAATGTAGGAAAAATGGAAGCGCATGAGGGTAACAGAAAGGAATGAAGGAATAAAGGGAGAGAGGAAGGAGAAGAGAGGGAGGGAGGGAGGGAGGATGAAGGAATGAAGGAAGAAGGAAGAGAGAAGGAGAGAAGGGAGGAGAAAGCAGGTAAAGCTGGAACAATAGGTCTTTGAATTGGAGGCAGTCACATGCATGTGGAAGGGGGCGTGGTCTGAAGCTAGGCAGTCACGAAGGGGGCGTGGTCTGAAGCTAGGCAATCACATGCATGTGGAAGGGGGCGTGGTCTGAAGCTAGACTGCAGGGCTTTGGGTTTGTATTGGATTAAACCTGCACCAATCAGGTGTGAGGTGTCCCACCAGAGCTGTCTTCTCTTTAGTAATTTCCCTTCTTTGCACATCAAGACACTCTGTTGGCCACACTTTAGCTTTGCAGTCCATGGGCTGGGCAGTTCTCTTACCCTGCCAATCCCCTTAAACTGGCTAATGTTACATCTAGATGTATCTCCCAAATACGATTCAAGTATGAGACGCACACATGGCACTGACAAATCTATACAAGGTTCCATCTTTATACTGTCAAGATCCCCTAAGCAATCTTCGTCAGGGACACAATAAGAGATGTCAAGTAGACCCTGCTGGTCCTTCAGAGTTCTGGAATCTATAGCAGTGAGTGCTGTCATGGCTCTAGAGACTGGCTCACCCTCTGGCCTCAGGTGTGGGGCTGCGGAATTCCTGAGTTACTCTCGGGATATGAAAGCTGCCTCTGCTGCCACCACTGACCACTGCTGTTGCTGTTACTGCTGCGGTTAACAGCACCAACATGCCCTTCAACTTGTTGCTATCTAGCTATACTCTTTGACTTGTTAGCATCAGCCTCTCCTGTTCCCCACAGCTGCCACACCCCAACCCCTACTCTGGCTCTTTTAAACTCTGTGACTGGAGCAGGTTCGGTGCAGGCTTTCTGGCTAGCTGGCAGTTGTTGCCAGTCCTCAGCTCTCTAGGGTGGCTCAATCTTTTTTTCTTTCTCAGGAATTGTTTTATTTTGCCTTCAGGCTTTTTTAAATAATATTTTTCCATGTACATTTATACTAGTACACACATAAAATAAACTATATACAACAAGAAGAACCATGAAACAATCAGGAATTATATTAATGCTACATTCATAGTGTTTTGGCTATCTGTACTTGGCAATCTTGAAGAAAACATTTTCCTATCTTGGTGAGTCTAAAATTCTGAATGTAAATCGATACCTGTCATATCTCGTCATTGTCAACTTAAAGCATCTATCTAGAACTAAAAACATCTTAACTCCTAAGCTTAATTGTGAAACTAAACTATTTGGTCTTCAACCCCATCAGAGACTTAAGGAATAAAATTAATTACCCGAGTAAAGAGGAAGTGCAGGTTAGCAGCTTCCAATTTTAAAATATGACAGAGACAGTTTTCTGCCTGAGCAGTCACCCACAACTCTCTATAACGTTGGAGCGTCATCTTCAGCCTTCTCGTCCAATATATCGGACAGACATATTTGTGAGGCAGGAACTATTGAGGACTTGCTTACCCTGTCTTGGCAGAGTTTGGCCGTCGACTCTATCTGCATCCAAGCTTGCCTATTTTTAGGCAGAATTCTGTCAGTGGCCGAAATGAGGATACTTTATTCAGTTATAAATATACTATATATTTCTACTCTAATATGAGGTATTGTACCCATACCACTCAAGTAGACTACAAGGTTTACCTCCAATACTTTGAAGATGCTATTGATCAATCTTGTCAATTGATCAAATCATGGCCATGTCAATTACTAATCTCTTTATATCACAAGATATATATCCTAGGTGTAACAGATAGTTATGATTCTATAAATAGATAAGGTAAAATAGTTAGATAAAGTCTTCAAAAACCTCAGAGTCCTACAGGATATGGCATTTAAAGATGTTTTTATTGTTTTAGGGATTCTTTGACAATAAGACAGGTTAACTCCTGGCAATACCCAGCCTACCTCAAAGAAGATGATAAACCTCAAAGAATCTCCTTATGGAGATGGCTTCAAATGTGGGTGGCTCAATTTTAAGTAGTAGGTTCCCTTTACAAATGGTGTCCAGCCACTGCCCTCTGAATCTCAAAGAATGAGAGCATAAGAGTCTTTTCCATGGCCGCCTTATCCCTTGGAGGACGCCCTGTATCGCCAAATTCACAGCAGGCTTCTGAGGGTTGCGTGCTTGGCCTGAGGACAGCCTTGCCCATCTCTCTTCAGGATGAGGCTTCCACATCTCCGCCCTGCCTGTCAGGGGGCCGCAGAGCTCGTGCTGTTTGGCTGGTCTTATTTCTGGTGTGTTGTCTGTCTGCCTCCCATACTTTTCAATTATTCTATCATTACCTTTGAGAACTTCTAAAGCTCCCTCTTTTTTATGTTCTTTGGAAGAGTTTCCTTGTTGAGTCTTCTTTACTGGTTCATAGAGGCGTCACATGGTCTCTCTCACCCAGAAATCCTTAGCATTAATTATTTACATAAAACTGTATACGTAAATTCTAAAAAGCTGGGATATCAGTAGCTAACCTTATCGCTAAATTATCAAGTACAAGCTCATGAAGAGTTCAGTTTTAGGAGTTCAGAGGAAGGTTCCAGAAGCTTTGATGTCACCCGGGAAGTATGGACACTTGCTTGTTCTGTGCATGTGACGTGCCGGTGAGGAACGGCATGCTAGGCCAGCACCGTGCCACTGAGCTAGGCCCCAACCTGGCGTCTTCAGTTGAATGCTGATACCACACATTCTGTACCCACACCTGCATCCTCTTCATTGAACCTGTACTGGCTCCTATCCATAAGGAGCAAGCAGAAGGGGCCAGAAGGAGTCCCTTCTTTACAAGGCCTTTAGTAGCTTTATGGTACTTGTCACAAAGAGAGACTCTCAAAGTTTTTCTCAGAGTTGGTGAACTTCCCTGCGTGGTTTTAGAAGCTCACAGACAATTTGCTAATTGTCTCTGAGAAGCATCCTTCCTGTGAGTGTTGTCATTGAAGATGGAGTCTTCTCCTTGCACCTTACTGAGTCCTCATAGACACGTCCCGGATCCAAGGAAAATACAGAGGAATGGTGTGAAAGCAGAACCATTCTTACACTTGGGAAAATGCCATTATTCACCTACTACTGTGGCTCAGAGAAACACAGCAAGCTTTTTATCCCTCTGTCTCCCTGGCAGTCTGCACCATGACTGTCTTGTCTGTGAATAGCTTCCTCCACGCAGGAAGCACCTGACATGGCACAGTGACTTTAACAGGGTGCCTCACGTTTATTTGGTTTGGTAGCACCAAGTGTCTGACTCCCATAACAGAGAGAAGTTCAGAATAACCCTGGAGAGTGGTGAGGATGGCTTAGGGAGCCTCTGGTTGTCCACCTGAGTAAACCTGTACGATTGAAACCATGGTGTAAATGTAACTGAGTGTCCTCGGGTGTCAAACTTACTCTAAGAATTTTGGTGGGAGTATTCACAAAATAGGTAAAGAATGTCACCCTTTTTTCTCCCAAATATCTTGGTCTCCTTGACAGACAAAATAGCTGTAGCGTGTTCCATGCTTGTAGTGTACCAACCTCTTTGTGCACAATATCTCTGTGTTCTTCAGGTCTAGAAGGTGAGGGTTAGCCTGTCCATTTATAGATGAGGAAGCGGAACAGTGGAGGGGTTTAGAGCCATTTGCAAGGTTACATAGCAAGGCTGAACTCAAGTCAGACCCTGAGTTCCAGGCTCACACAGAAGATCATCTCTCAGGTAAGAAAGCACCTGTGCCTGGCTCTCAAGGGAGACTGGCAGTTCTAATACTTAAGGTTTGACCCCAGAGTAAACATTTTATTCACAGTTAGTGATCTCAGGAAACTAGTGTCCTCCCTCCCACCCAATTTCCCAATAACCTGTATAAATGATAATCATACATCCTATCACCCCATGCCTTGATGGTTGCATCAGAGAAAATAGTTAGGGAGATTCCCACCTTTAGAGGAGGTATTGGGACCAAACATTGACTTGGTTTCTAGGCTCCTGGCATGTGTGAGTTTTACTTTGCTGAGCATAACCCCAGTCATAGGGAGAGACCATCTGAGTTAACAGTAACCAAGCTGCCCAGTAAAGGCGCCTACAGATGTACCAAAGACAGGAAGAATCCCAGAGGCCAAAGGAAGCTGGGCTGGTGGGTCAGTCACAGCAGTCCCAAACCTGAGGACGCATCCAATTGGGTGAATATGGCTTGTATTCTCCAGCACCAAGTATGTTGTGCCTTCGGGCCAATTCCCCTGGAACTTACCTACATAAGGACCATCACTGGCTCTGTGGTACTCTGGACTACTTCACTAACAGCGCTGTGTGTTCTCTGGTTGCAAATCTTGGGCCATCGATCACTCTGTTAGACTATTCTGATTCTCCTAATTACTAATGTATGTTTTACGAGGACAACACTGATATGGCAGCTGGCATCAAACACAGAGGTGACACTGTATCTCAGCCAGGAAAGAGCTACTTTGAACTACCCATGCAAAGGTATTGACAGAGCCTTCCTTCACATTGGGTGCTTCTCCAGTGATGGTTACCTTGCCTTAGCTAATGTGAGTCAGCCAACCCCTAGTTGAATGGTAGGAGCGTTGGCAGACAACCCCAGCAGATGATCTGCAGCCCCAGTCTCCCTCTCAAGGGGTTCAAATCCTGGAGATGCAAACTAAGAGCAACTCCCCCAGTAACACCAGCCATGGGGAAAGCAGCTTTTGCTCTAGCTAGTACCCAGCTCCAAAGGCTGGCGGCTAGCACTAGGTTGGCCAAGATTCACTAAAGACCTAGAGTTCCCTCATTGTATCCTATTAGGGGACACATTCCCTGAGTGATATAAATCCCACAATCCCCTGGGTGTGCCATTGCTATTCTTCTATATGCAAAACCCACTTCAAGCTTCTGCTTTCTCCTACCACTCCATCTCCAAGTCTCAGCATTTCTCTGGATTTCTCAGGTTTACCTCTCTCCACAGTGAGATTGCTAGGTCTGCTCGCTAGGGCCCTGTGTATCTTAGACATGCACTTGTTTAGTGGGGTGCTCTCTATGCCACCTTCCCTTTCCATCTGGTGTAAGATGCCTACGGAGCATTGGTTTTCTTCCTGCCAGAAGCTGCCCCTAACATCTTGATCACACCGTTGTATGAAAAGACCCGATATGGATATTTAAGAAGTGTTGAAACACTCTGAAATTCGTAAGCAGTGAAGCTAACAAGAAACATTTATAAATTCTTTGGAAATTCTATTTCTTTGGGTTTTACTGAAAACATGCAGTGTCTCCGGGAATGCCACTCACACGATGTTTATACATTCCTCACACAGGAAAGGGGACGGAGGAGAGAGACTGTTCCCTCCACACAGCGTGGCTTTGTTTGCCATCTGGCTTCCTGCCACCTTGAAGCATCCTCTGAGACCCAAGGAGATGGGACGGAGAATGAATGCGTGGCTGTGGGTTCCTGTAGGCCTGTGTCTGACCTCCTTGCTGTGCCTCTCTAGGTCTGGGATATGGCAGGTGTCTGAGCTTTCCTCAACAGCACAGTAGAAAGAAAGGCCCAGGGTGTCTGGCACTGTCTGAGCATTTTCTATAGGTAATGGAAAGGGGTTGGGTGGAAGGGAGAGAGAGGGAGGGAGAGAGGAAGAGAGAGGGAAGCGGGAAAGGAAGGTGAGGGAAGGAAGGGAGGGAAAGGGAGAGGGAGGGGCAACACAAGGGGTCCATCATGAGTGGCCTCACATCTGTACCTTTCTGGAAGACTAAAGCTTTCGGACTAAAGACTAAAAGAGAAGCTAGTTATTGTTCAGGCAAAACAAAATTCCTACAGCGTCATGGCTCATACATCCCGAGGGCCTGATACACTCTGCTTTATCCCTGGCCCCACCCTAGTTGAAATGATTTTATTTCAGAAATATACGGGTGTTTCCACAAACCACCAGACTGCTTGTCTTTGCTGTCTTTGCTTGTGGTGCCTGTCTCATCCAGGAGAGGCTGACCTCTCCAGGCTCAGCACAGACCCCTGGGATCTCCTTTCTGGTTCCTCTCCGTTCTTCTCAATGCCTCCTGCCCTAGAGATTCCACTCATTGCTTACCCACTATTCATCCAGCTCTGTAAACCAAGGACTTGATATGCTTCACACTGGTACCCTAAAACTCATGAACATCTGTGTATCCTGTTGGTCATCAATAGAGGTTTGTGCAATTGCACTAATTGCGGACATCACTGAACTTCGCTGCGCACTAAATCACATGGGTGAACTGTCAAACCTTAAATATCAATTCAGTGCTTTGTAGGCTCCCGCCCCCCCCCTTTAAAGACCAACTTTAGGCAGCTTCTTGCTAATATTTATAATTCGGGTGAAGACTTTCTGAAAAAGAAAACTTAATCTATAAGTTTATTTATCCTTCCTTTTTCAGAACCGCCCCCCTCCATTTGATTCCTCCCTGAATAATTTTTCTAAGAGTGGTACCTCAGAGCTGAGATCAAAAATAATTGTATCTGTCATAGAGACCTCCAGGTTATCTTTAAATAAAACAAAGTGGGATGATTAAAAAAGATTATGTCTGGAAATATAATTACTTCCTAACTTCTGAGCGCATGCCTTTGGAGTCGTTCTCGCAATACATGCACTGACAAACATTCCATTAAGGGATAGGCTTGTTTACAACAGAAACACCTCAGTGCAAGAAGGTTATCCACAGGGCACTTTATTGTGCTATGATGCTATGTGATAACTATATACTCTAATTCTAAAAATTTACAATTACAAAAAAAATCCCACATGTGAATTCTATTTTCAAAAGGCTGTATGTTTAACATGTCCAATTTAATATAATGTAGACAGGAATTAGCGCATCTAAACTGGGAAGTCAGATGAACGTCTTCTCGGGAAAGGGACAGATGAACAGTTAGAAAAGTCAGCAGGGCCCTGTTCTGCCTGGAGGGATTGGAGTTACTCAGGTGCAGTGGGCCAACTCGGTGGCTAACTGCTAAAGATGCCTCAGGCCTCATTTCAGAAATGTAAAAAAAAAAAAAAAAATCACCACCTCTGGTGAGAATGACCAGAGCCACTGCAAGGATGGCTGCTTGGCTTGTCCTCGGCATTCCAAAGGGAGGTCTTGCTACTAACTCTCCATTGTCAACAGAGACAGTCTATAGCTCCAATCGAAAACCCCAATAATTTTGAAAGCTTCAAGGAACTGCCAAGTACACCTAATTTTGAATCATGTCAACTATATTCAGAAGTCCTAGAACAAGACTGGGCATGTGGCTCAGTTGGTAGAGTATTTGTCTAACACGCACAAGGCCCTGAGTTCAGTCCCCGGCACCGCACAAAACTAGATGTGGTGATGTGTGTCTGACACTCGTAGATGAAAACAGGATGATCAGGTTGAGACCGTCCTTGACTACCTACAGAGTTCAAGGCCAGACTGTGCAACTGGAAAACCTGTCTCAAAGTAAATAAGTACACAAATAAATGTCCTAGAATAAAGAAAGCTGAGAGCTAAGGTCATCCTCGGGTCCTGCCTTAGCCTGCCTGTGTGGCCTGTCACAGTTGAAAGGATATGAGAAGATCCAAGCTCACTGAATAAGCTCCTCTTGAGGCTCCATCTGGTCCCAACACTGCAGAGTGCAGACAGGATTTCCCGGTTCTTGCTCTGTCCTAACTTGAGTGTTAATTTAGGAGACCCAATTTATACATAAATATCTCAAAAAAAGAAAATGTAATGCATTCTCAAAAGGTATCTTGGAGGTTTGGGGAGAACAAACAAAGAGGTTCTGGAGAAAGAAAAGGGGGCGTCAGCTGTTCTCTCCTGCTTGGGGCTGGCTTCCAGGTCCCAGGCGTTATGGATGCAGGCTGCAGGACTCACGTGGGCTCTGTGCTCTTATGAAACCCCCGACTGCAGAGGAAAGCCTTCCTGGGTGCTACTGATAAGGCTGATTGAACAGTGCCAAATGCACCTTTTGGTTCCGTTTTGATCCAGAAACCTCTTGCCTCAGAACGGCAAGAACTTGGTCCTCATTAAAAAAAAAAAAAAAGTCTTGGCAAATGGTCTTCGCTCTGTTCTGCCAAAAAATAGAAACATGGAAAGGCTACCAGGCATTTCATATGGGAGAACTGAGTTGAGGGAAAAAAATACATTCAAAAATGAGATTTTTTTTAACTGCCAAGTTTGAGAGAGGATGATAAAACAGGCTAATTTCAGAAGTTTCCAGGAATATGCGTTATCTGAAAGCTAACCAGGAACCTGGAAGGATCAAGACTGCTGGGGAAATTGCTGAGTCTGCTCAATTTCTGGGGAGGCAAAGAAAATCCAGGCATTCTCTCAGTCTTTACACTGCTATTGAAGGTATTCCAAGATGAAGACACAAATTCAAAAGCACAACCTTTAAGAACAAACGCGACAGTCAGGGAGATCTCATCCAAAGACCTTGCTCTTCCATTGGAACAGCGGGGCTGTGTTCCAGGGCTCCCTGCACTTAGCTGTCCCCTCATTGGCATTCTGCCAGGCACTGCACCCAACTCAGTGTCTGGGGGAGTATAGTGCAGCAGGCCCAGGCTGAGAGTTCCCACCAAGAAGAGGTTGCCATGGCGCACTCCCACTGCCTTCTGAGGAAGGGGGTGTTTGCTTACCGGATGTCAGGGGTTTTGATTCTAAGAACCTCTTCTTTCTTCATTGCAGAATAGCTGACATTTTTCTCATCCTACAATTTAAGGGGGGGAGGAAAGGGTTCATAGAAGAAGAAAAAAAGGAAAGAGGAAAAAGAACTTTTCACAACATCTTTTAAAAATCTGTGACAATTGCATCTTGGTAATTATTTATATCTTCCCTGAGGCTTCCGGAGTTCAAATAGATAAAGCATGATTCATAAAATTTAAGCAGTAGCAGGTAAAGTCAGATTGTGCCAGGGAGGAGGGGGCTGCCAGAGAGGTATGAAAGGCCAAGGCCTTGCTCGGGTTTTTAAATGCTCTCAAATTTTCATGTAGTATATTTAAGAGATAAACTGAGAGGTGAGACTCTAGCAAATAAAAATTGTTAATAGGTCACATAGTGTAGATGTTGGATCCAAAGAAAGAAGGAAAAAAAAACTATGTTGTAAGCCACAGGTGCAGGAGAGAAAAATGACCCAAGATGACTCCAATTACAATACACGCAGGACCTGCACATAGTCACACAGCACATATCCATATGGTTCCTGAGATGACTCTAGGAAGTGATGACTATTAGCACATGGATCTTGGATGTATGCTGTGGTGATTACCCAGCAGATCCCCTCACTGTGGCCAGCACTCAGAACACAGAGTCATTAGCTGTTATTTCCACTCCCTGCAGCCCTGGAACCTCCCTCCTGCTCTTTGCACGTTGCCACTGTCTCTGTCCTTCAAGATCCATTCTCTGGTCTTGCCAACCATTTTCTGTTTTCTGACTGTTCCCACTTTTTACAACTCAGGACACTTGGAGAAACATGGGAGTTTAGAAACTGGCCTTCACACAGTGTGCATCCCAAATCACTGTTTTATAAAGACAGTCATAGAGGACACCAGCTCTATGTGACGATGGCTGATATCATCCTGGCTCCCCATCTGCACCATGAGCCTCGCACTGATCAGGCTCAGAGTGTCTTCTTGCTCACAGAACTGCCACTTTCAGGAGTCTCCAGAGACCTTCCCTATGGCTTTACCCAGCACAGGCTTGTCCAAGGTATGATGACGGGCTAGAATGAATACATTTCTCTTTGGAAATCAATACTCTTTAGAAATCATAACACTAAGGAGAATTCATCAACTCTGCTCTAGTGCAGAATAAATATTTTTTCTAGCCTTCACCTAGGAGCCATTACAGCCCATGCATGTAGAGATAATCTTCAATTTTGAAAGTATATGTATCTTTTAATAGTAATCTCAACCTGCGCATCCTCATTAGCCCTTCTTGTGTTCTGTTGTGCAAACAGAATACTTGTCTCATTCTCAGGGCAGCAGGAATCTCACTGAGTGACAACATACATGAATTTTTCTTTCTTCCATTTTTTTTCCACCCATGGTAAATAGAGCAAAGGATCACCCTAAACTCCACCAACAAAGGCACTCATTAGATGCAAGCTGGCAATTGATCAAGATTAATGTGTGGGCATGCTCACTGGACAAAGGGCAAGGAAGGCTCTTACTTATTAAACATAACAAACTGCAAGGGAATAAATTGGTTCATTACCTTTAATTGGAGCATCTCCAACTGGCCACATTACAGGGTCAAAGAAAACAAACAGATAGAAACTTGGGGCAAATATTGTTTTAGGCTACACATTTATCAGTCAGTGTGATAGTTGGATTAACAACCATTAATAATCAGATTCTGAAAACCCTCACGGCATTAGGAAACCAGAAATCACAAGGAAAGGTAGCATAAGATAAGCCAAAGAGACATGGAAGGGTGAGAAATGCCCAGTTCCCATGGATACTTGCTCTCTGAGATCTTTCCAAAGGGGAGGACGCATGAGGTAGCCAGTGGGCAGCCAGCCACCAACATGTGCCAAGTTCCATGAAGGGCCCTTCACTACATCACTTTGTTTCAGTTTTTAACTTCTGATTTTACATGTGAGGATGCTAAGCTTTGGGGAGGTGAAATCGTCTGTCTCTGTGAACGTTGGCTGTGGGGATTCAAAGGCAAATTTGTGTAACTGCAGACATCATGGTAGGCGTGGGTATTCATGGCCACTATCCACCGTGGCTGTTCTATGTTTGCAGAACGAAGATCCTGAGAGCTGTGTGACACCTCTTTCCAACACCAGGAAGTCACTCTTGAGGAGTTGCTCACCTCTTGGCCACCGGTTGGTTCAACAGTAGCAGGGATAAAAAATCCAGCCACAGAAGCTCAAGGGCCAGCTGCTCTAGATACTACTAAAAGGGTTGGTCTAGCTTTTAAAGATAGGTGCAGAGAAGTGTGACTCTTTTTGACATCTAGATTCTGTTACCACCTGTAAGAGAAGTACAACTGACCTAGATTTCTCATGAGGCTATTGAGTTACTAGACTCACAGGCCTAAGACCTCCTTGGCTCCAGCCTTCAGGTCATGTGGAATAATACATTTGAGACCATGTTTAGTTCTGTGGCCCAAAACATCTTCCCAGATACCAATCCTATGGCTCTTCAACAGAATGTCATTGCTCCAGAAAACTCATAGACAAACTCATAAGCATAGGTGTCCAAGGCTTGTGACAGAACAAGCATCTCAAAGGAAAATGAAAGCAATGAGACACCGGATAGGACAATGATATATATGGTTGCCATGACTGTGATACCAAGGTCAAAGGCCCAGAGAACACAGCTTACCTATTATGACATCTCTCCTCTAAGAGTCGTAACATGAGTTCAGAGGCGAGGGAGCCCTTTCTGAGAGGAGGTCTTGATGGATAGTTCTCTTTGGGTCTTTTTCATTCTTCTCACAGAAGGTGGCAAGCCTTTTCGAAGGAGTCTGGCCTTGCTAAAAGAGCTAAGAATTGCCCAAGCAGGAAACACATCTTGCTATTCCTTCCTTCCTGTCCAAACCCATGGTCTATGTGCATTGCCCAAATGGCAGAGTAAATAAAATGACCATTATTTAGAGTGATTCTTGGAAAACTAGTCTTGTGGGTTGACGGTCATGGCAGTGCACCACATTTAAGTAAAGTTAGAACTCTTTGGCACAGCTACAGAGAAGCCAGGGTGTGTGGAGAAAATACTGTGCCTTAGAGCTGACCAGCACTGTAAAACATCAAAGCTGTAGAAAAATGTAAGATTTGGTAGAAAGCGGACTTCATGCCAATACAGACATATATTTACATAGAATGACAAGGGAATGAACTAAAAACTTCAGTAAGTGTAGGCTGAAATTAATGGGAAAAATGAATATTATGTAGATATTTATTCACTTAGGGATGCTGATGCGGGAAGGCTGCTGCAAGTTCCAGGCTAGTGTGGACTACAGAGTACCAGGCCCTAAACTAAAGCCGATGGCATCGAGTGAAGGTTTGTGTACAAACTCAAGCCTCCTATAAACTTAAGGGATGTAACAGTGGATCTCTACCGTCAACTTGGCTGGATTTAGAATCAATAAATGGTTTACTGTTGTGGGGGAAATCAAGCCTGGATGTGGGTGTCCTGATCCAGTGGGATAGGATCCTTAATCATGGATGTGGTGTGAAAGACCACCTCACGATCCTGTCTCTGTGACTTTCCCACCATTGATGGTCATACCCTCAAAGTGCAGCCAGGAGAAATCCTCCTTGCCTTCCTTGGGTGAGATCTGTCAGGCATTTTGTCACAAGGACAAGACCAATAACTAATGTATAGGGCTTTCTTCTGTTGGTGAGGTCATCAATTACTTCAAGAACTCACTTGGCAGGTGTAAGGGGTCTACCGGCAGTTCCAGAGAAATCCAAACGCAACCTGAGGAAAATAGTAGGGACCTCATCTCCAAACAACATCAGAAATAAAACAAATATGTCATGCTGATGCCACAATAGACAGTTCTGTATGCTAGGCTGTGGTGCCATTTTCCTTGGCTAGTATGTCCACTTGTCTTGCCACGCGGTAAAAGGTAACCTTAAGCCAAATGTTACAGGGTGCCCTATTCCAAAATGCAGACTTCCAACCAGCAGCCCACGAGGCCAGTCATTTGTTGTGATGTTCCTGAAGAGGGAGAAGTGAGGTCCTGTGTCCCACTCAGCTCTGTGCATGAGCTAGGGAAGCCCTTTCTGCCGACAGGAGCATGGGTATCCCTTCCACGGTCACCCTGGGAGACAAAGACATGGTATGGGCAGTATCTAGACATCCATGTCAATTGTCGGTAGGGACAGACTGAAGAAAATCGACCCAGGAAACTTCTGTCCTATCCCTTACCTTGTGGCCATAACAAGGTAAAGATTTTTCACACTAAAGGCTAATCACACATTCAGAAAATGTATGTGACCTACTGGCCTTCCAAGTATGTTATCTCTCTCTCTCTCTCTCTCTCTCTCTCTCTCACACACACACACACACACACACACACACACACACACACACACACACACACACACAATCAATTGCTACAATCCTAACTCACCTTTCTCCAGGACAGGAGGATGCTGTGAAAGGCTTGGATATGAACATCCTTGTGTTTCTAGTGACCAGGACACTGCTGAGCATATAGTAACTGAACAGTAACATGTTTACTGAGTGGCTAAGTGGGTGAAGTAGACCTGTGAATTATTTTCAGAAAATGCTAGTTTAGTTTCATTTCCCTTCCTTCTTTTGGAAAGGAAATGGTTGACCATAGCAACGCACAACTGGCAAAAGTGATGACAGCAAATGATACAAAATTAGCATCAGGCTTATTAATTACAGATGTGCTAACGTACTTTATTTGGAAACTCTTAAATGGTTCATGTCCAACAGACCACCAAATGAGAAAGAATAGAGGTTTTCATTATGAGAGAGAGAGAGAGAGAGAGAGAGAGAGAGAGAATGTCGAGTAGGCAGATGTACATATCAGCATCCCTTGCTATGCATTGTACTTCTAGAATAAGAGGGCATTTAAAGCATAGCTAAAGAAAGAATATAAAGTTTATTTAAAGATAGAAGGGGGCTGGAGAGATGGCTCAGTGGTTAAGAGCGCCGCCTGCTCTTCCAGAGGTCCTGAGTTCAATTCCCAGCAACCACATGGTGGCTTACAACCATCTATAGTGTAATCTGATACCCTCTTCTTCAGATTAAAGCACTCATATGAAATAAATAAAATAAATAAACCAAAAAAATAAAGATAGAAGGGCTCAGTGGTTGAGCACTTGCCTTGGCTGTATTAGGGGCTGAATTTGGTCCCCAGAACTACAAAATAAGCCAAAGGATGTTTATGTAACATGTGCTTCTTCTGGGTTCCTGGACTTGCTGTGTCCTGGAAAGCTTCTTCCTCCACTTGTGTGCTTTCCTTCCACCCACTCAGCTGTCGTCTTCCAGTTCTACATAGATTTTTAATGTCTGTTTCCCCATCACCTTTAAGCTCCTTTACCAACGATGTTTCCGGAGAAAGTATCTCGGAAGGTGTCACTTCCGGATCAGCTCATAAACACCAGTGCATTTTTGTGCACCTCCCTCCCTCCAGCAAGCTGCCAGGCATGACTGCTTTTCTTAGCTCATGGGTGATGGTGGCCTTCCTCTGGGAGCAATCCAAGAATCTGGCCCAGGCAAACTGTGAAGCACTCTCAGGGCCTTTGTAATGGATGCTACCAGTTGCCACATTTTTATCTTGGTTTCCTTGGGAGAAAGCAACCATGCACTTCTTTCAGACACGCAAGCCAAGTTTGCTTTCTGATGCCAAACTGGCAAGAAGCACAGCGCTTGGTGTTGGTCTGTGGATGGGAAAAAGGCATCAGGAAGAGTTTCTGACTTTTTTCATCTTTTGAAAATGAGCAGCTGATACATTAATTTTTTTGTCAGAGAACAAGCATCAGATTGCATAAATCCTCATTTGGGCAGAAGTCACCACACAGTCACTCAGCTCTCTGGCAGTTAGCAAAAAGGTTTTAAGATAGAAACTGGACTATTTAGCCTTCATTAATCATTCATACTGTTCAAACACATCACACAGTAACTGAAGAGGGTTATGGTAGCTAAGCTTGAGTCTGTTGTTGAAAGTAAGTTTAACTTTCTATGAACTCACTGGACACAAAGACTGTCCCCTGCTTACTATTCCAAATGTCACCAGCTAGAAGCAAACGGATGATTACAAATGTAATGAAACACCTCTGAAGCCGTTTGTACAATAACAAAGAGTTACTGTGAGAACTTGAATAAGGTCCATCTGCCCATTTTCAGAGAATGTTAACATTATATAAGGGATAAGGCAAACAGCAACAGCTAAACCAACCCACAAACAAATAAGTGCAATAATAACATTCTCTAGAGGAACACCGTTTTCTTCAGTCTTTTCTTGAAAAATGAGAGATCAGTGAAAATATTTCAAGGCCTTAAGTCATTTCAACTCTACAGTGGCCCATGCAGGAGTTAGGAGTCTTTAGAAGTTCTTTCAGTGTATTCTGGATTTTTTTGTGGAGTAGGGGTGGGCAGGGTGGGGGGCGGTGTGATGGGACACAGATTCCTGGGTTGAGTTTATCTGACTGATTTTTTTTTCTTCATTTACTATACAGGAAAAACAGGGTGAACTTTTCTGTGTTTTGTCGGTGAGTTAGAGGACCAACAATTGCTGCCTCTTGGAGGCACTGGATGCCAACGCAGGAATTCCTTGGTGGGCTCCTCTGTGTAGCTGTTGCTGAGGCCAAGGGCTGGGCTTCTCCTGGGCTTTGACTGTGGCTCTTACTAAGTCTGCATCTTTCTACTGTGATGAGCCACCATGTTGTATGAAGGAGTCAGAGAGTGGAATGTACCCAGTTGCTTTTGGAATGTACCTACAATAGCACGGCGACAAGAATAAAACTGCATGGAAGATCCTAAAAGGGAACATTTTCATTTGTCAACCTACGGAGGGGGCCATTTCCTCTGAAGATGTGAATCTCATTTAATACATTTTCAGGTCTTTAGTAGTATTCTGTTGCCAGGAGAACCACTTGGGAATCCGATGATTTCATTTAGTTCTAATGAGAAAGACAGTATGCAGGTGCCGTGGCAGTTGCTGCAAGTGTAGCGATGGGTAGGGACAGTGTGGACTTACTGACACCTACACAGAATGCTTAAAGGTCTGTTGAGAAGGAAGGAAAAAAGATCTTGAAGACACAGAAGTCAGCGCTAGGAAAAAATGGCTGTACAAAAATCTAAAACAACACCGTTTGTCAATTAAGGGTTTTTCCCCTTCAAATATCAAACGCTGTTCAAAAGAGTGGGAGACCATGTTGAGTTGTGTTTTGAGAGCCGGAATCTAGAGCAGGTTTCTTGGAGGAAGTGATCTGGCTTAACAGTGTCCCTAGGATCTCAGCAGTCTTGTTGCTCTGCGTTCTGTTCATGGCATAAATTTCACTCCAGGCTTGACCCATATGTGGTTGGAAGGTAGCTGCCTGCAGTATCTAGCCTGCATGCTACCTCACAGTCAGGCTCAAAGGGCAGCGTGGGGAAAGAGATGAAGACCTTTCTCCCAAACAAAGTCCTGGGTTTCACTCTGAAATATTCTCACCTTGGCAGTAGGACTAGACTTAAATCCACGTGATTCGCTCTCACTCCTGGAATCGGAACAAAAAGGGATGGCGTGGAAGGGAATGATGGAGCCAGAGTGGCCAGACCGTCCACAGTGAGTGTTGACCCAAACACAGCTTGAGTGTGGCTTCCATCAAGCAAGCCCTTCCTGGAACAGTTACCTTGGAAACATGTATCACTGTTTCTCAAAAGGCAGTTCATGGACCCAGATTGCAGAGAGGTGGCTTAAATAAAGATCCCGACATCTTTCAGAATGTCTGCAAGTGACAGTAAGCAGAGGAGAGTTTGCGTTTTTAGCGAGTCCCTGCGTGGCTTTCATACCCACTAAAAATTTAGAGGTCACTTATTCTGTAGAAATGTAACACTCAAAGGTTACAATTTCAGGAGCCTGTGTGCTTGTGGTAGGATTGAGAACGAACTTCATAGTGCCTTTGCAAACTGTCCTGGACACAGCAGCTGCCAACGGTCCCACCCGAAAAGCATCTGGAATTAATGGGGGTTTTACTTTATGTCTCCTTTTGCAACTGTGTACAAGGTGACTGGTAGCGCACATCTTCATGGTGCACGAGTGAGTCCAGCTCTCTGGCATGCTGCAGTTCAAAGAAGTATGCATTGCAGTTCCCTCTAATTTTATGTATACGTTTTATGTGTGCAGGTGTGTATGTGTGTGTGGGTGACCTGCATGTCTGTGCACATGGATAGAAAGGCCAGAGGACAAGCCTTTGTGCCATTCTTCAGAACCCATCCCCCTCTCCACCTTGAGGAAAGGTCTGTCGTGTCCTGGAGCTCACTAAGTAGGGTAACATGGCTGGCCAGAGAACCTCGAGGGTATCTCTCTGTCCATCGCCAAGATCATAGATGCATGCTATTTTATTTTCCCAGAGGCTTTCTATGTATTCTGGGGACCAAAGTAAGGGCCTCGGACTTGCAGAGCATTTTACTGGCTGAGCCATTTCCCCAAGCCCACATTTCTCCCTTTTCGATGGATTTTCTTTTCTTACATCATGTACATAAACTATACTTTCATTTTGCTTTGGTCATGATGGTGTGTGCTGCCATATTACAGATTGTTGGTATAATAAAAAAGTTCACCACCACATTTAGGAATGCTTTGGGACAAGGAGAAAATAACCTGTAATTCACTTAGCTCATTTATATCAAGCAAAAATTAATTTTCTTCAAGAGAGAAAGATACAAAGTTAATTTTTTGTCCTTTAGATGGCCAATGATTCATAGGTAAAACTTTCTCCTAAAATTCATCTTGATTTTTTTATATGAGCAGGTAGGTAACTCACATTATCTTTATTGCCATCCTTTTTTTTTTATGAATCTTGATTTTATTATCTGACATATTAGTCTTCCACCCCAGTTTTGTGTCATTCATAAATTCGATAAGCCTGCCTTCAAGTTGCTGACAAAAATCCTTACACAGAAGAGACCCGATTCAGAGTCCCGAGGCCCAGCTCTGGGCAGTAGCCAGCTGTGCCCCAGATGCAGAGCCACAGCTGGCACCTTGTCCCACCTGTAAGACCTGGATATACAAGATTGTGGCCTTTGCACTCCTGGAGCCAACCCACAAAAGAACTGTGAAACTTGTCTCACATGGGACTCACCTACCCAGACCATTCTATAATTACAGTGTGACATTTATTGCCATCCTTCATTATCCTACAGCCAAGAATGGGCTGCAAAGCATAAGGAACTTTGTGAGTTTTCCAAAAGGTGATACCTTCGAGACAGAATTGCAACATGAATTATGTGCACAGATGTAAAGCTATTGATTCATTCAAGAGCATTGTTGTATGCCTGCTCTTTACCAGACCCCAGCTAGGTAACAAGGCAGAGTTAACAAAACATATCCGGCCCTGAGGCTTGGGTCTGTGGTGAGTAGTACTGCCCAAGGCAGCGGCGTCTAGTCATCTATTCATACTCAAATCTAACAAAATTCTCAGGGGCATCATCCACACTTCTAATGTTCGACAGCCACACATGAGCACTGTGTCTCCTGGACACCACAGATGCAAGAAGTTTCCTCATCATGGAAGATTCTATGCACCCAATAGTGATGGAAGAACTGGGTGTGCCAGTGTGTGGCTTAGTGCTAAAACACTAACTTAGAGTGTAAGAAGCCCTGGACCCAGCTCCCAGAACTACAATTAAGCAACTACATTCATATCATATTTGTGCATTTAATCACTGCATGAAAGAAACAGATTGTTTCATTTCTCTGAGTCTCTGGTTTCTAGTTCGTAAGCAGGGATACAATGGTGCCAAAGCAGTGATAACAGTGAGGACCACCTGAGATGGTACTGGGCCACTTCTAGCAAGCAGTCATGTGTCTGATGTTTAATGGTTGCATGTGGGTCACAAATACTTTATAGATGTGTTTGTATGGGACTAGAATTTCTAGGATTGCAGACCAAGGAACAATTGCAAACTCTCTTCAACCCTGAGGATTTTCATACCTTAGTGGTATAATTCTTGGGCATAAACTGTGTGGCTGACACTGTCCAAAAGGTTAGACACCCCTGAATGGGATGATACTTGGAAGGAAAAGAGTTTGGGATGGTTTTTGAGAACTATTTGAAGGATGCCAAGAAAGGCCCAATCAGGTGTCAGTTTTGATCCACATTTTCTCTCCCAACTTTTCCTCATCACAGAGTTGGATATTGGGCTGTCCTTACTGCTGTTTCCTGGAAAGATCTTGGGGATGACTGAGAAGAGAAGTCTTTGCTGTGGTCCTGTCACCCTGACTCTATTCTTGAGTGTTCCAATGAGGTATTTTTAGTTATGTGCCATTTACCTGGCATGTCAGCCACAGAGCATCACAAACCTGTCTTTCAACATGCTATGATGGGTGTTGGCATGGAGACTTTTGACAAACACTCAATTCATCCTTCTGTGTGTTAGTGGTTTCTCTCTTAACCTGTTATCCAAATAATTGAGACTGGACTATTATAGTTACTTGACAAGCTTTATGGAACAATAACTGAGCAGTATTAGTCTATCTAAAACCCTCTAAGCTAATCTGGCTACCTCCCACCTGAATCCCTGAGACACGTGCTCTTTGTGGTTTTCTGTTGTTCTCTCATGACATCTCTTGGAAATTCCTTGAGGCTGAATCCCCACTTCCTCCCTCTCTGTCTTCCTTCCCTGGCTGTCAGGAAGTCCAGCTCCATTCTCTCCCATGCTCAATCATTGGCTGTCAGCTCTCTTTATTGGCATATCAGGGAACAACTGAGGAGCAATGTTTACACAACACTGAAACAGAAGATTCTCAGAATGAGAATTGCAATGGAGTCACGTGCAACGGGGTCACGTGCAACGGGGTCACAGAAATCAACATCTGAATCTTTACACAGTGCACAACAGCATTGTGCCTACATAGTGACTTACAGATGCTTTTTTTTTTTTTTACTGTTGTTTTGTTTTTTATGATATTGTAGTAAGTGGGCACAGCAAATTGAATGGCTTCTTATCATATGATAGATAAAGTTACCTTTATTTTCAGGGCTAATTCAAGCCACTTGGTAGAGACTTGCTAGGGAGCATTGGAGGAGGACTGAGGAGGGCAGAGGATGACACCACACTAAGAAAGGACTTGTTGGTTGATCAGTGATGCTTTCTATGGGCTGGAAATTAGAAGCCAGATACCTACTTTACATATTTATTAACCATCTTGGTTGAATTTTTTCTCTTTTTAAAACTTCTTTCCCTCCTTCCTTCCCTCCCTCATTCCATTTCTTCCTTCCTCCATTCTTCCTTTGAGCACTGAGGCTACCTCTCCAACCCCCTTTCACTTTTTTTTGAAACAAAGTCTCACTCAGTTACTCAGCCTGGTCTCAAACTTACTCTGTAGCTTAAGGAAGAGAGCTGAACGATGATCCTCCAGCCTCTGTGTCCCCAGTATGGATTGACGGGCCTGCACCACCAGGACTCGCTCACTTCCTTTTGTTCTAACCAATGCCGTGAAAAATTAAAGGCGAAATGAAGGTGGTTGTAGATAAAAGTAAACATTAATTTTACTAGGAAAATTGGTTAACATAGGAAATGCAATAGGAAAAGAGAATGCTTTGTTTCACTACAACTAACAGGCAGGTGCGAATTGCAATTTTCTAATATTAGTGCTCGTAAAGAAAATTAACTTCACTAACACATCCAAATCAGTGTAGGAAGAAATGAATTAAGTCACATGACGTGGACGTTTGAGATGCGTGCTCTCTTCTTCCCCCCCCCCACTCCAAATTTCACCTCATTATATTTTGTAGTATCCAAAACTGTATCTGTACAGTAAAACTCCAACATGGGAGGAGAAAGCAGTCAGAGAAGGGGAAACAATTGTACCATGGGATTGGAACAGGGCACAGAGCACACTGTATGTAGAGCATGTGTTTTGATGGACAAAAGTCAGGTGTGTTTCTGTCTCTTCCCCAGGAGGACAGTCTCTGGACAATAGAATGGGTTTGTGTACCAGTGTCCCTACATAAGAGGATCACAGGGCTTCCGGCCTCAGCTTAGCCATTTGGTACTACCACTGCTCCAACGTTGCGTAGTGGTTTCCTCTATACAGAAACACCCTTCTTGGAGGAAGGAAGCTTGTGCCTCTCAGGAAGCTCACGAAAGTTACAAGATTCACAAGGCCCCGCCCCATCGTTAGAAAATCGTAACAATTGCTACAGAGAGGAGACTAGAGGAGCTGCCTGCGAGTCATGTGGGAGCTCCGAAGGTGCAGGTGTGGGGTGTGTGTGGGGTGTGTGTGTATGTGTGTGTGTGCGTGTGTATGTGTGCATGTGTGTATGTGTGTGTGTGTGTGTGTGTGCCTGTGTGTGTGTTGTCATCCATGCAGAAGGCAGAAGTAGGCTTTTTGGTAATAAAGATGCCCCTGAGTGACTCATGTCCTTGTGAGGAGTCCTGATAAACGCACTAGTTCTGCAAGCTGCACTTAGGAATAATTATTTCTGGGTTATTGTTGGGTCCTATCAAGGCAGAACAGACCTTTGTCCAGTAGGCCTGTCATCTATGGTTTGGACCTGCTCTACCTTACCGCTCGTGATGCTTCTTTTGCCTGTTTCGCCTTACTAACTTGTACTTACTCATTGGTACTTAATCAATCCCAGCTACACACACACACACACACACATGCCCACACACACGCACGTGCACACACACACAACACATACACACACATACACACACACAACACATACACACACATGCACACATACACACACACACACACACACACATGCCCATGCACACGCCCGCGCACACACACACATACATACACACAACACATACACACACATACACACACACATATACACACATGCACACATACACACACACATGCCCACGCACACGCACGCGCGCACACACACACACACACACACACACAACACATACACATACATGCACACACACATATACACACATGCACACATACACACACACACACACACACACAATCCTAGTGAAAAGAGCATTCTTTGGCTAGTTAGCAAACAGCACATTATGCAGCTGCTTGGTTGCTGGAGAGTGTCCAGGTTCCATGGTCCGGATTCCTTTAGAAAGTCTTTGGTTCGCAAGGTCTAGAATGGTTATGGGAGCTGCTTCTTTCCCAGGGATTTGGCCATTGTCCCTGCAAACCCATCCTCCTCCCAGGGCAACTCTGCAACACTGTCTTGTGGACCCCAGCGCATACACAAGTGTCCGACAACGTCCAGACACTACCACAGGGTGGATGAGGAGGTACAAAGGAGAGTTAGCCTTCCGGTGCGGAGGTGCAAAGCAACTAGCAGAAACTCCCAGGAGAACAAACAAGGAAAATCAAAATGACTAATGAATAGGAAACCAAACTAGCAAAACAAACAGGCAGAGAAAGCGGTCAAACAAAGAGGTACAGTGAACACTGGGCCCAGGAGCACAGACTCACCTGGGGCCACCTGCTGAGCAGGTGAGGGAGGCGGCCTGGGCTGTGTCCTTCTGTGGTCCCACTTCCTTCTCTTCCACACCCTCAGTCAGGTAGGGTGTGGTGACTAGGAAAGCTCTGCCTGTGGTTTTTACTTGATGGAAAATTCATGAATATCTTGTTATCAGGGACCCATAGACAGGGCCAGTGGCTACAGGAAAACAAGGTCATAGGAAGGACGAACTGAAACTCAAAACTGTAAGGCTTATCACACTAAAGTGAAACGTGTGCTGCCTGTGAAACTAGGGTCTCAAATGTGAAGTGAAGGTGGCCTTGAGTGATTGTGAATAAGATAATATTTGTATTTTATTTACAATAGAAATCACCCTCCCTGGAGCTAGAGAGATAGCTCAGGCAGGAGTGCAGTAGGAAGCCCTGGGTTTCATCTCCAACCTTGAAGCCCACTCACGCTCTCAGCACTGGGCTGGTGGAGGATGAGGAGTTCCGTGAAGGCATCCTTGTTTGCATGATGAGCTTAAGGCAAGTCTGGATCACATGAAACCCTATCTCAAGAAATGAAGACATCCTGTCTTTGGAAGTCAGTGTAAATAGACACACAACAACACATGCTTATAAATAATTACTCCAAGGGCGCTGTGATTTGGATGATGACATAGAGATTCAAAGTATTTTAGTTAGAGATAAAACCTGATGGTGAGCGATGCTGTGTGTGTAAAAGTGACCCTACAGGCAAGGTTTATTAAGATGTTTCCAAAGTGCTTGTTTAAGACAATTTGGGGTCGGATGGAGGCATGGGTAGGAAACTGTTTGAAAGACTGGTACCTTTTAAAAATGCTTATACCCCTTCCCAGATCTAGCCAATGGTCAGAATATTCTCCACAGTTGAGTGGAGAGTGTGATATGACTTTCTCACGTACTCTGGTGCCTCACATTTGACCATGTCCCCTGGAGGGGGAGACCTGGTGGCACTCAGAGGAAGGACAGCTGGTAGCCAAGAAGAGACTTGATACCCTATGAGCATATACAGGGGGAGGAAGTCCCCCTCAGGAACAGTCAGAGGGGAGGGGAATAATGGGAAAATGGGGAGGGGGAGGAGGAATGGGAGGATACAAGGGATGGGATAAACATTGAGATGTAACAAGAATAAATTAATAAAAAAAAAAGAAAATTAACACTAAAAAGAAATCTGAAAAAAAAATGCTTATACAACGAATGTGTTCTTTTCTAATTCATCTGTAGGGTTGTTGGGGGTGCTTGGGTTTTTTTTTTTTTTTCTATAGTAGTGTTATTTAAATTTTGTTTTCCTAATGACATTTATATTGTCGGCTTGAACACACCTTTGCAAATCGCCTTAAGAAAAACACTTCACAAGCAAGTTAAAATCATTTCTATACTGTTCATGTTGAGCTTGTTCTACCAATGGAATAAGTCTTGCAGCTACTAAGCCAGAAGTGAGGCTAACACAGGAAACTTGGACCATGTAATCTGTGTGTTTCCACAAGAGAGGTACAGATCCCTATTTGCCATTTCTTGTAACAAATGCAAAGAGGGGGGAAAAAATCCGCTTGCAAGATATAGTTCAGACATGAAAACAATGTCAAAGAGCCATGATTTGGCGCCTGGGACGGGGGCCTGCAATATACCACCACTGTTCCAGAAAGGTTGGCAGGTTGTAGGCTCAACAGTATCTGCATTGTACCCTTTCGGTAAATGCTATTGCTTCAGGTTTTTATTTTAAATTGAAACGAGCTTGAGGCTGGAGATTGGCTCAGTGGTTAAGGGCACTTGCTGATCTTTCAGAAGACTAGAGTTCAGCTCCCAGGACGTATGTCAGGCAGCTCGGAACCACCTGTACCTCCAGATCCAGGGGGCTCTGAGTCCGTCGGGCCTCATGGGCCCCTGTATAAATGTGTGCATACATACACATAAAAAAAAATAATAAATAAATAAATAAACCTTAAATTTCAGGTACTTTGTGGAGTGCTTTTTACAAGCCTGGAAGAGGTAGGTAATGCAGAGACACATGAAATTGACACAGAGAATCAGAAATTGAAAAGAAAAAAAAAAAAAGGAAAAACCAACCTCCCAGACACACTCTTTTTACCACTCAGGACTACTTGCTCTTGCTTTATTACTTTTCAAGCGAAACTTTGAAAATACTTTCTTTGCTCTACAAAGGAAAGTCTTTTCGGGTTTCAGTGCCAGAAGATTATCAAGCGGTGGCTTTCTTGGCCCTCAGCGTTCTAAGCCCACTTCTGCTGATGCTCACGACAAGGGGCCGAGTCCATCTCTGTCCATTCATGTTGACCTTTGCACAGGGCACACCAGAAAGAAGAGCTGAGAGACCGAGCTGATTAAAACACAGTCCCCCTTTCCTTCCTCTGGCCATTCGATGCTTTCCCAAGCCTGCCCTGTGCTTTTTCACCACAGCTGCTTTCCTCAAGCCAGCGTCTTCCCCGAATGCTCCCTCCACCCTATGGCTGCACAGAGAAGCCCTTTGCATATTTTCCAGGTCAGTCCAAATAACATTTCTTGCAGGAAGCCTGGCCCAGTTACCCATGCAGTCACTCTTGTCCAAATCTCTGAGTCCCTCAGCTCACACAGGACAAAATTACCTCCTGTGTTGCATTGTGTGTACCCATAGTTAACCATTATTTTTCCATTTAGACTAAAATTTCCCTTTCCATTTTTGCAACTTCTTATGAACTATAATTATCCCAAAATAAAGTGTTCAGTTTAAAAACTCATTAATACATTCTGCTTCTTAGTGTTTTATTGATGTGGGAAAAAATCCTTTAAAAAGAAGGAAGCAAGCAAGTCCATTCCTGGTTTTTGTTTGCTTGTTAGTTTTGTTTTGTTTTTTAATGTAAACACCAGCTACTGATGAATTACAAGCCTCCATGAAGACTGCAGGATGAGCATCCACCACATGTACATGCAAATGAGTAAAAAAAAAAAGTTGCTGTAAGCCTTGGGTTTGGCTCTCAGCTTCTCTTCCTGGACAAATCTGGGACAAATCACTTAGTCTTGCTAAATCTCCATTTTTCAATCCATTAACAGAGAATAAGTCACTTGGGTGGGCTACTGTCAGAATTAAGTGATAGAGCATACATGCCTGTATTTTGCGAACCATTGTACTATGCCAACGGGTGCTGTTGAGATGGTGGTGAAGCATCACTTTAGAATGTTCCAGAAGCATCCTTCCTTTTTCGTCATTCTCAACAACCCCCCCTCCCCCAGTGATTAGGCTGCTCTTTCAAGTAAGACACACAAACAGCCAGAAGGACAGAAAACTGAATCACCATCATGAAGCTCAGATCCAGGGCGTTTGGAACATTCCAACTGTTTCCAATTCAATCTGGTCACTGTCACACTTAAAAAACATGCTTGTGTGGAGAGTGCCCTGGCTTAGGAAGGCTAAGTCATGAACAGGGAGCTCAGATGCAAGCCACAACGAAACCACACAAGTGCTTCCTGCATCAGGCTCTACCCTTCCGCCTAATGGCGGGGAGCAGAATGGAGGAGCTATTTATCATCTGTCTTAGAAGTCGAAGCTGTCCACCAGCAGGAGCTGAGCTGACTTGGAGTCCAGGTGTCCTGCGTTAGGAGTGAAGGTATCCCAATGCCCCTGGGATGTGTCCTGTCATTTCTGAGCCTGAGCTGAGCCAGGGTAGACCTGCTTTCCGAAACACTCAGGAGACCCACCACTTAAGACACCCCAGACCAGAGAAGGGAGTTGCCATTGCTCTGAAGGGAGAATCCAGCCAGATAAACACCACATGCTCCCTGACTGCTCCCCAAGACCACAGCTTGGTAAACAAGTCCATAACACCACCAAGGCACACCCACCTCTCCAGGATCCCCCCTCACCCCTGCTACATACCTGTGCCACCAGGATGGCCATAGGTACATGCTAGCCCAGAGTCACCTCCCTTTCTTCCATGCCTCAGCGCCAGCCTCCACAACTGTCCTTCCACACACCCTTAAAGGCGGGAGAACCCCAGAGGAGGTGCTCTGTGCCACGAACTGGAACAAGAATTTCTCATGGTGACAAAGTCACTCTAGCATGGCCACTCCTGCTCCTGTGGGAGTCCAGCATGAGCTGATGTAGTCTAACTTCTACTTCATAGCCGCTGATGCTTTTCACGAGACTATGAATTTAGGCCAACCAAAGACTTTGTTCAACGGTGTCCAAGAGAGGTCCACGTGCAGACCTGCTTGGCTTACGGAACACAAGTTAGGGGGCATTGAATTTAGCCCACACAGCCTTTTAACTTCACTGTCTTGCTCTGTACTCAGATACTGTTTCCTTCATGTCCAAGTTTCTTACTGCTAAATTTGGCCACACATTGGCTCTTATTCTCTGATACATTAAAATATGAAGACAACACCACCTCCCTTAATTTGCTTAAGAGGCATTAGCAGTGGCAGTTTTCTTCCATCCTCACTGAGCTCGGTAGTTAGATATGATTTATTTTGCACTAAAAATAACTAAGATAGTATTTGGAAGAAGTCAGAATGGATGGGCTGATAAATTATTTATAGGAATTTTAAGCAGTCTGCCAATCTGTTTTAAATGTAGTGGAATCTTCATTTTTAATGCAGAAATCTATGAAAATCAGCTGGGGTGAAAACCATGCCCTCTGGGTGGTGCCGCAGGAGCTCAGCCTGGACTGGGCTCTTTCCCATGGCTCCCCCAAGCCCTTCTGTCTCCAACCTCCCACCGACCTTCCCTGGGTCAGGTTAGGGGAGCTGGCTGGGACAAAGCCTGACTGAGACAGGAAAGGTGGAGCGAAGGAGAAGCTCAGATCTGAAAGGCAGTAGAACAAACCGCCCTTGGGAGCCATTGTCGCCCTCTCAAACGCCTGTTTTGACTACTGAGCACAGCTGTTCAGCCTCACATCCCCAGGCTATTGTGTCTGCTCTTAATATTCATAAAAATAAAATGGGCGGAAACTTAGGGACAGGGAGAGGGACTTCATGAATACAAGTAGGTGAGAGATGAAAGCAGCCCGTTGGGGGTCAGGCCGTGGCAGGGACACCTCTGAAGAGGAACAGTTTCATCTTGTCTGTGCTTTGGCCCAATGCATTGGGCTTAGGTGCTCTGGCTTGCTGATTCAGTCCCTCAGATTGTTTAGGGGCCTTTAGCTATTGAGAGAAATCTGACACAGTCATCACATTCCACTGGGCCCCTTCATTTCCTTGTTAAGAAGACAAAAAAAATATTTTTGCAGATTTTCCTTGTTCTTTTGGGGGTGCTAGGGATTGAACACAGGCTGTGGGTGTGCCGGGTACACACTTATCACTTGTTTACATCGCTGGCCCATTTCATGGACCCTGTACAGATTTTCCCCCAAAGGCTTTGTGGATGGTCCTAATAGCTTCCAATCAAGTACGGTCATAACGGAATGGCTAGGTGTTTCCTCCATTAGCTCAAGCCTTTAATGTAACTACAGCACTTCCATAGCAAAACAGGATCACAAGTGACTGATTCAGCTGTTAAGTAGCATATGCGTTAAGTCGTTCACCATTAGAATGTATTAGAATATCGGAAATCCTTTGCTTTGACTCCCTCATTGTGCACTTGAGGAAAATGAGGCTCAGATATGTTAAGCGGTTCATTTGGTATCACACAACTCATACCCTCGAATCCACCTCAGGATTTGTCCTCTCCCATAGAGGCCTCCACGCTAGAGCATACACAGCCAGCAACTCTGAGCAAAGGCTGGCCCTACCCACTAGCTTCCTCCACAGGCTGGTGTCTCAGTCAGTACAGGCCTTCCCTCCACAAACTATGTGAGACGCCAGCTAGATAGACATGGCGTGCTTTGACAGCAGGGAAAGCGTGATACAGGTGAGGAAGCGAGGGCCAGTCATCCTGAGGAGGCTTTTCTTCCCTTCAGAGCAACAAGCCAGACTTTTTAGAAGGAGTGGGAAGCCGAGAAGTCTCCTTTTGTTGCATGAAACACCCGGCCTTTGGGCAGACGGAAGGCTATGAATCACTAGGGTGGTGGAAGGTGAAACTGTTCCATACTCATAATTAGAAAATGGTGTTGGAAATTGCTTGTGTAAAATAAACTTTCTGCAGTGTTGCAGCATGTTGGTGAGACAGGTAGACATGGCTTGGAAATTATTAATGGCCTAAACACCTTTGGCTGTTGCAGAAGAGCTTTGTAAATTGAAATCTAAATCTACAATCCTGTTTCCACCTGGCAACGCACAGAGGCTCGCTGGATAACGGTCTCCTCCAAGGAGCTGTCAGTTAAGTTGATAATATTGTAAATTGGATGTTCATTAAATGCAAGCTTGCTTTAGGATGTCGCCGGTGGCTCTGGGTTTTGCCATTACTGAAGGAAGCAGTGAGAAAAGAGGAGAACAAATAAAAGTGCCATTTTCTGTGGAGTGAAACAGGACACAAATAAAAAATCAAATTATTTTAGCTCATCAAAGTAATTCTTGTACTTTTATTGTGCAGATTGTCAAACCCACAGTGAATCAAGCGTGTGCTGTTCATAAGCAGCTGTATTCATCGCACAGGTTTTGGGGGTGTATAACATCACCTACGAGTGTTTATATGCTCTTTTTCCTGGTGACAGTTTTAAAGTGAATGCCAGATATCAGGGAATTTTGTCTCTAAATACATACCTACTGGAAGTATTTACTGAGAACATTCTTATCTGACAATTCCAGGGTCACAACTAATTAAGACATATTTTCTAATATCTCCTAAAACCCAGTTTTCACATGACTTTTCCAAGACATTTAGTAACTGGGTTTGTTTAAGCCAAGATTCAATTAAACACTCACAACTCCTGGCTGCACTGATTGTTTAAAAATCTCACAGGTCAAACCAACCCCATTCTCCCTTCCCCTACCTCTCTTCCCCTCCCCCACCTCTCTTACCCTCCCCCATCTCTCTTACCCTCCCCCACCTCTCTTGGCAGGTTGAGGACTTCTCTTGTATGTGTGTCATGTCATCTTTCTGGCAGCCATCTAAACTTTTCTTCTTTTCCCTATATCTCCTGGGAACTGCAGGTTGGGCCTGCAGGTTAGATTTGAGTCACATGAATGAATATTTGGGGATTATGTCACAGAAGACCTAACAATTCCAATTATGATATATGTTCAAGGGAAAAAAAGAGTGTTTGGGCATAAATTCCTGTGGCTAGACTCTCAAACAGGATTTATTTATCCTCTTTCTAGGTTTAAAATCATCCCAAATAGGAAACAACCCAAATATCTGTCAACAGGAGGACAGAGAAACAAAATGGACAGTAGAATACTACTTAGCACTGAAAAAGGAATGGACAATCAATAGATACAACGATACAGACACGTCTTCAAGGCACAGGGCTGAGACAAAATGTTCCCCCAAAGTGTGCATATTATAAAATGCAAATTATTTCAAACATTTAGACCTGGTAAGTTAACCTATGACGTTAGCGATCAGAACACGCAGCATGGATGACCACAGATCCAGAGGGGACCGACTCTGTGGGTGTGGGAGGGGTCTGAGTGTCGACTCAGGAGTTGTAACATGGGATACAGATGCTTCAGAGAGCTATACGAGTTTGACCTTTAGAGTAGGCACATGACACTCTGGTTTTAAAAAAGGGGGGGCGGGAGAGTGAACTGCCATACCTAATGTTGTGTTTCTTTGGACATGTTTTGAAAACAGCCTAATTTTGGGAAGGGACAGAGGCACAAAAACATACTTAGCTCTCTGAAAACTCAAAGGTTGTTTCCTTCTTCAGTGAGGACACAGGGCAAGCCACTTGGAGTGGATGATCCAGAAGGGAATCCTGTGGTGACACACAGAGGAAAAGGGCTGATCCCAGAGAGAAAGAAGTCAGCAGAGCTCGTCCACTGGTGGGGGCCAAGCCAAAATGCTCTCTGCAGAGGTAGGATGGCTGGGCTTCCCAATGCAAGCAGTGCTCTTCCGGTGCTTAGCTGCAATTGCTGCAGCACACGTTTCCCTTTAGTCTCCTCCTAGGGCAACCATGCCAGCTATGCACCTTGATTTCCAAGAGGGAGACTGAGGCAGAGAATAAACAGGTGGCAAGGAAAGTTCTGGGCCCTGGTCAGAGCTCAGCTCCCCCAGAGCAGCACCCCACCAACACCACCACAGGATGAGAAGACAGAAGATTCATGGCAGGGTGTTGCCCTCGTTACCGCCAGATGAACCACTGTGTGGCTGACGCCGAGGTCAGCACTCCACGTAGCGGAGAATGCTACCCAGAGCTGCGACTAATACCTGACTTCTTCTCTATGCTGCTGGCTGTCTCCACGGGAAGCCAGGATGTGAAGTCCAGGGCCGTAGAACGCGTCTTCACGTGGCTGGCGGCGTGAACGATAGCATCAGTGAATGCTTCACTTCACTCCCTAAGTGGCCCACTATGCCTTCCAGAGAGTCCTGGACTGCCTGACTTCCTTCCATCTCTAGCAGACCTAGGGCCCCACATCACTGAACACATACATGTTTTAGAGATGAGCCTGGTTCTTGTGACCCTGTGGTGAGTGCTTTCTGTGAGGTCATCTTTCTAGGAGGCACCCAGGGCTATGA
The DNA here is from genome assembly GCF_903995435.1 of Acomys russatus. Classification (NCBI taxonomy): domain Eukaryota; kingdom Metazoa; phylum Chordata; class Mammalia; order Rodentia; family Muridae; genus Acomys; species Acomys russatus. Next base: position 14,501,574 of record NC_067151.1, on the reverse strand, counting down.
TCCTCCCAAAGATTTTTTCTTATAGAGTAACAGACAAGAAGGGTGGCTGAAACACTTACTGAGTGAAAGCTTACCCTAAGGTAAAACAAGAAATCCAGTGAGTAGGATGTCACCTCACCATAAACTAAATGACGAACAGAGGCTAATTCTCTATGAACTATGTGAGACGCCAGCTAGACAGACATGGCGTGCTTTGACAGCAGGGAAAGTGTGATACATGTGAGAAAGCGAGGGCCAGTCATCCTGAGGAGGCTTCTCTTCCCTTCAGAGCAACAAGCTTAGAGCCAGTCAATCTATTTATTCTTTTTTTTTTTAACTTTATCCAGAATTTAAAGAGGCTTAAATATATACAGTTCCAAGGGGAAAAATAAAAGGCTAGACAAAGACAGAAAAGAAAGAGAGGAATAAAAATCTTGAAGAGAAGCCGGGCGTGGTGGCGCACGCCTTTAATCCCAGCACTCGGGAGGCAGAGGCAGGCGGATCCATGTGAGTTCGAGGCCAGCCTGGTCTACAAAGTGAGTCCAGGATGGTCAAGGCTACACAGAGAAACCTTGTCTCGAAAAACCAAAAAAAAAAAAAAAAAAAAAATCTTGAAGAGGCAGGCACTGTGTAATGTCCTGACATGGTAAGGTATGAGTGATAGGCACAGATATGGCCCTGAGCCTACTGTAACCTCCTTGAAAGCAAAACACACTGGAATCCCCAGGAAGCAACAGCCAAATGCTGCGCAGGCAGGACTTGCAGTGGCTCCTCAGAAGGATAAGATGTGATGGAGAAATCACAGCGTGGCCAATGAGTTGAAACCCTAAGGTCCTGCCATTGAGACTCCAAGAGTGTGGCAAAGTCTGGAATTGAATTTGATCAAAGCCATCATGCAAAGAACTCTCATGTCTCCCATGCGGCCTGAGCACCGTGTAAAGCAGTGAGACTTACACAAATGGTTGGGCATCTGTTCCCATCTCAGATTTCTTCCTTGGGTAATTGTTAAGCTATGGAAAGCAGAGGTTTTTAAAGGTTACATCTTTTGGCAAGGGGCAGGCAACATGAAGCACATAGCCTGTACCAGGTATTCTAGGCGCTTGCTGTGTACCTACCATTAGCCAATGTGATCTCCATGGAAACCACATGATACCATGGTCCTCATTCCTGAAGATGAGACAGGTGAGGAAGCAAAAGCAACTGAAGGTCAGGTGCTTTGGACACTGAAGAATGAGAATTTAGGCTGCCTGGTTTCACTGCGTGGAAATGATTTTTAGGAATGACCTCAGTGTGTTCCTGGTCCCTGGCCGGTCCTAGACGCGAGAGGATTGCGTTTCTTCAGCCTCAGCAGATGGCCCTCCGCCCACCATATATGAGCAGCACTAAGAGCTCCTCATGCTTTTTTTAAAGAGCACATGAAGTTGGGGGCAGAGGGATGGTAGAGAAGATAGGAGAGGAATTGGAGGGGAGGGACCAGGCAGTGGATTTGATCAGAATGAATTATATCCATGTATGAAATTCTCAGCAGAAATTCATATAAAAAGGCAACAGCCTAAAGTGTCATATAAATGAAATGATACAACCATTATGTAATAAAAAGCTACATGGGGCGGTATTGCCATCAGTGGTCACTACTGTTCAGTGACACTCTGTAACCTCTTACTACTTTCGAACGAGTGTCCACTGAGCCGTTCTCCGTGCCCTCTCCACTCTGCTGCCTCTGTAACAGTAGAAGTTGAAGTAGGTGACAGCAACCTTCATGGGATCAACTTCTTTAGCAGTTACATGTGAGGTTGTGTAGGCTTCCTTTGCCAGGCTTGTTTCACGTGACATCATGATCTCCAGATCATACGTGTTGTCACACATGACTCTTTATATGGCTAAATAGTATTCCACTTTGTACACAAACCACACAGCTAACAGACAACATGGTCCTGAACCCAGGTTTTCTGATTCCAGGTCTGAGCTGCCTCTCTTCTCTGAGAGGGGTGGTTTCTCAAGTGTACCAACCCAGTGAATAGGGAAACCATTGGCACCTACCTGGTTATTTGAATGATGTTAGAAAAGTCTAGAAAAAAAACTGACTTTACTAATTACAAGGCACTCAGCAGATGCAGGAATGCTGGGTGACACCAGCTAAATTTCTAACTTTCTGCCTTTTCCCAAACATTCAGGCATACATGAACATCAAAAGGCAAATTATTTAACTCTTTTGTGCCTTGTCTAAAAAGGAATAAAGAAGAGGAAGAGAGGGAGAGAGACAGACAGACAGAGACAGACAGAGACAGAGAGACAGAGAGAAATGCAAAGACAGGGGGGCTTAAGAAAATTGTCTGGCAAATTAAATTAAGAAAGCAGATGCACGCAGCTCCTGGTGCCTCATAGTATCGGCATGTCGTAACTGATGGCTCATCCTTTCCCGCTATCCTGGTTTTGTTGCCCTTAGTTTCTGATTCTGTGATATGACACTCTGTGCTTCTTGATGACATCCGAGATCTCACGTAGGAGCAGCTTGCCAGTGTTCTGCAACTGACTAGGTGACATCTTCCGTAACTATCCCGTGACTGACCTGAGGGATGTGAGCAGCAGTCTCACACTTACTTCCTCCACTGCCTCCTACTGCCAAAGGAAGAGTGGATGACTAGCCTTCCCCAAAAGCAGCCCTCTGCTGGGCTTCAGGGGTGATAGGGTCAATGCCCTAGCTGCCATCGTACCTTCAGGAGGCTCAATGCATCTTAGGCTGGCAATCGGGCTACACCTTAAATAGAACTTTAAAACATCATTTTGCAGTAGTGAATTTTGAATAAACAGTAAACTCTGGGGTGAAAATAATTGGTTTACAGTTGCTCAGATTCTGCAACACTGAGACATGAATTTTGTATTTTTAATACATAGCTTAAAACTGTGGAAACTGGTGGCATCTATGCCCCCCCCCACCAGCTGGCAACCAGGCTTCGGTGAGTTTTTCTTTATCTGACCACAGATGTCATGTTTCTGGGAAGTGATGTTGCCCACATGTGTGGTCTGCCTGGCCCCCCTTCCTGGGCCCCGTTCCCCAGCCATCCTCATGACTAACAGTCACTTCTCTGCTCATCGAGTCAGGAATAATCGCAGCGTTCACAACAGGGAACACTGAACCAGTGACAGCAGAATGCTCTCCTCCTCCCCCACTGAGTAGTGGAGAGTCACTGGACACCAGACCGTGTCATGAAGGCAGGTGTTGTTCTTGAGGGTCATTTTGTGATGCATTCATTTTAAGAAAAGTACCCTGAAAAACGTCTCAAAGCTCTCCCTCTGTACGCCATGCTCATTTGACTATTTAGAGGTTAGAGCTCCCTACCCGAACACCAGGTCAAACTCTCAGCAGCCTGGGAGAGGGGGCAGGAGGGAGGGTGGGGGCTCTTCACCATGTCAACTTACTTCTCAAAAAAGAATATAAGCTACGGAACAGCAGTAGAAATGGATGGTTATCCGACTCCAGGGGACCCAGCGAAAAGCAAGTCACCTTTGCTAGGGTTAACATTCTCAGAATCAGATACTGGTCCAGGCTACAGCTACAATTTCAGGTCCCCCTCGGGCCGCCAGCAGGGCAGTGTGAGAGGGAAGGACGATGCCCAGATAGTCTGGGCTTTCTCATGCAGTTCTGTTTACCTCCAGCGTGGCTCGGATTCGTGGGGTGGCTCATCTGTTTGTTTCCCAGGAGTGCCCTCCTCTTCAGGTACAAGCAACTTGTTGTTTCTCTGTGCTGTCTGCCTCCTTGGTGACAGACAGCTGAGAACTGTGCCCTGTGCTCTGGGACTCTAATGTGATCTGGGTTGAGCTGGTGGTGGGAGGGGAGGGGAGGAGTGGTACAGGCTTAGGGGACAAGGGGAAGTTAACAGCTGCAGGAAACCAGTCTTTCTCAGAAAAGAAAGTGTGCCTGTGTTCTGCCTGTTGGGCCCCAGCTCTCATAGCTGTGACAATGTTGATGTAGTCACAAGTCCAGAGATGGTAGCCCCACTCTCCTCCGTAAGAGAACAGAGAGCGAGCAGAGGGAAGGGGGAACTTTGTGTTTTTCTTCTGATAAAGCAACTTAGAAACTAAACAGTAACGAGAGGGTCGGGGAAGGGCTTGGCAGAGGGTCGGGGAAGGGCTTGGCTGATCTGGGCTTTCAAATAGGTGCAGGAATCTTGAAAGTGGGAGATTTCAGACTTGAGCTTTTAGAGCCCACTCCAGCCAGAGACCTAGAAGCTAGACTGTATACTAATTAAAATCTCCACCAGGGGAGGCGATCTCCAGATACATATTAACCAGGCGGAAATTGAGGCAAGGAGATCAACATTGGCCTAGATTGCCATGCTGCTGAGGCTGGGAACTCCCTGCATCTCACCTGCCTCATGACCTGAGGCTCCTACTGCCAGCCGTTTCACACACACACTTTCCTGACAATTTGAACTCAGCTCCGGGCCTCAGATATTTCCACTGCCCACTTGCTGCCATGCCCTGGCTGCTCGGCACTTGCAAAGGGGGCGTTGCAAGAAGTCTCCGTATTCTAACAAGCAACTCTTCTAGAGACCTGTGTCGACTATGTGTGTCTAAGCCCCGTGTTACTGAGACATACTTAGCCCTGCCCTGTAACTGTTAGCAGCTTAATGTTGTAGAAGCAGCTAAGGACTACAGATTCAAGGAGACTGCACAGAGGAAAATGGAGCCCCTTAAAATCATGTGTACTGGAGACCCTGACTGAACCCGGTGAGGCGCCCAGACCGGGACTTACTTACTTTAAGTCATACTTCTTCCTTTGTAACCTTTCCCCAGAAAGAACCTGAGGCAGCCCCTCTTGACTTGGGAAGTTTATCAAAGATGAAGAGAGGAGAAATAAGACCAAGAAAGGGTCAGGCTGTGGGTTTTAAGGAGCTGGAGTAAAGGAGAACAGGGGTCCTCTCCCCCAACTTGGCTTCATTCACAATATTCCCAAGTCTGTTTTTTTGTTTGGTTTTGTTTGGTTTGGTTTTGTTTGGTTTGGTTTGGTTTTTTTCAAGACAGTATCTCTCTGCATAGCCTTGGTTGTCCTGGGCTCGCTTTGTAGACCAGGCCAGCCTCGAACTCACAGCCATCCACCTGCCTCTGCCTCTGCCTCCCGAGCGCTGGGATTAAAGGCGTGCGCCACCACTACCCAGCCCAGGTCTGTTTCTAAGTGAGGCTGTCTGCCCCTAAGATGGGCTTGCAGCCTTCCAGGCCTGACGCTCACCCCCTCACTGCAGCCTGTCCGTGTCGCTCCTCTCACAGGCACTCCATGGTGTTCCTTCCTGCCTCCTCATCCTACCATTGTCCTCTGGATTCTGCTCTGCCCCAGGCCAGGAGAGAAGCCTGGTCGTGCCCACGCCACCTGAGCAGGGTCCTGAGCACGGGAGGAAAAGCACTGGCTGGACTCACTCGACGTTTGTTTAGCATGTGTGAGGGTGAGTGAAGGATTGAGGGTGATGATGTTGGCTTCCTTTCCTGCAGATGGCTTCACGGCTATGACCAGGAAAGTTGGTGTTGGAGAAGACTAATGAGACCCAGTCTGTGTGCCTGACTCATACAGTTAGCAAGCCTATGCCAAGGGCCTATGGCAGGTACCTGCTGTGGGCATGGGAACATTTGGAAATTCTCATGGAGGTGACAATGTAGCTGAGACACAAAGGTAGGGAAGAAACCGCAATAGAAACTGAGGCACCTAAAGGAAGAACTGAGTTCAGAGATGATGAAATAGGACCATTGGGAAGGCAGGGTAAGGAGTGATGGGGGAGGAGCTACATGTGCCGTCAGCTTTGAAGGGTGAGTGGGCAGAAGGGTCACGGGGGAGGACAATTCATCAAGAAGGAGCACTGTGACTAAGGTCAACTGCAAGTGACTTTGCTTAAAGAGCTGACAGATGAGACAGTGCTATAGAGGCTGGGGTTGCTCAGAGGCCTGACCAGGGCTCTTACCTAGCATGCAGAGAACCCTGAATTTGATCTGTAGCACTACGTTAATGGGGCACGGTGTCGTACGCCTATGATCTCAGCACTGGGGATGCAGGAGAGTCAGTTCAAGGCCAGCCCCTTGCCACAGGCTGGGACCTGAGGCCAGTCTAAGCTACATAAGATCCTGTCTCAGAATCAAATGAAGCCAGGTGCAGGCGCAGATAAGATAAAGTAACTGATGGGGAGGCTTCGGCTTTTGTAAAGAAGAAGAGAGCCGGTGGCAAGTTTTGAGGAGGAGAGAGTGAAGATCAGGCATGTTTCAGAACCACTACGTGGTGCCTAGGAAAGCAAATTGCTCCACCGAAGCAGGCAAGGTAAGTGATTTCATGACTATTTCCTTTGATCCCAGGGTAAGAGTCCTTCGAAGCATTTACCTTGCAGAGGCCGTAGAACAGCATCAAGATGAATGATGCACTGTCACCCTCTGAGCCTCTGGCTCTGGTGGTCCTGATGCAACGCTAAAGTTTACTGAAATTTCAGGTCATCAGCACGGGAGAGAAATCATTTTAGCAAACACAAGCCATTTGTGCGGAACTCCAGATCGACCCACAATCAAAGTCTGTGTCAAGGAGAAGCCAGGCCGGCAGGCAGCCGCACAGAGCCCTCCTGTACTCAGCAAGTTTCACCAGGCTGTGTGGGGGTCCATTGTGTCTCACCCAGGACAGTCAGAGCTTAAGACACCTTCTGCAGGGAGCCATGGGACCTTAGCCGTGCGCACCTCTCCTGGTTGAGGTAGTTTGTGTTTTTGTCCCCGGCATAATGCAGCCTGGCACTTAGAGACACATTTTCAGCACAGTGTGTAGGGATTTATCCACACACCTCCCATTCGAGTTAATGGAAATCCTGCCAGGAAATCTCCATGCTGGGCTACACTGAAAATTCACCCTTGATTGTTCCGTTGGATTTGTTTTACCCGTGTCTTCCTCCAGTCAGCGGCACTGAGGATCTTTGCTGCCTCCTTAGTGGCAGCCTGAGCTCAGGCCTGAGTCTTAACCCCATGTGGAAGTGAGGAGCCACAGAGCAGGCAGAGGCTCATGGATGGGAGGCTCTGGCTGGAGGCTGTTAGGGTCAAAGCTGTAAGCCAAGCATCTCCTGGATGTGGCTCTTTGGACAGAAATGGCCATATGTTCAGAGCTTGCTTTTCCTGTTTCCAGTTCAGAGTGTAAAAGAAGCCGTGTCTTGTGTCAGTGGGAGGCGCTGAGCCACCACTTGGACATTAGGACACAGAGAAGCCCGGCCTTAGTCAAGTCCCCATACATGGGGAGGGGCCCAGGCAGAAACAGGGTTCTCTCCTCTTCATGCACAGGCCTTAAAAGCATGACTGCTATTCTTGTGGCATACGCTGTACGGAGGGCGGAGACAGTCCCTGAATGGCTGACATAGCTGTAGATTTCCTCTAGGGTCTAATTTAACAGCTCCCCTCACATTGGCCTGATTTGCCTTGCCAATCTGCATCATGGCCTGCTCATTACTGGATCTCTTTCTTTGTGATACTGGAATGTGGTTGGCAGGAGTGACAGCAGCACTCAGCCGATAAGTTGCTTCTGTCACTGGCCACTATCACATATCCGGTGTGTGGCATTCATGGTCGTTAAGTGCCACTTGGCTCCCTGTCCTTTCACATGCTTCTGTGTATTGGCCAGTAAATAAGACCAAAGATGGGAACCCCAACTCTACCCTTAGCACCCTTATGCTATCTACTTAAGCAAGAGCTTGGAGAGTTGATTTTTGACTCAGGTAAGAACTTGCTTTATAGCCTCCTTAGAAAAGTGTCCTTAAGAGTCAGAACAGTGAGGCCAGCAGCCACCAGGAGTCCCTGAGCAGACTAGCCAACCCCTTTGATTCCTAGGCCATTGTTTTCCACCTCTGTTGACCATAAACAATTGTTGTACCATGAGTCAGGCACTGGGGTAAAACTCAAGTGAGAGAATACATGCAAAAAAAAAAATTGCTTCTGTGTTTCCCTTACAATACTGGCTCAAAACTGTCATTACTGCTATAGCTGCCCAAAGGGTACAGTGTTGGCATATAGAAGCAGAAACCCCGTTAGAAGGAACTTGCAGAGTGTTATTTTTCATTCTGTGTGTTATCTGATTCTTTACTTTGTGCGTTCTTTAAAGATTAGTTTGTGTGTTAACTATAAAAGTAATTATATTTTTAAATTGAGTTCCACTAATGCCAATAGTGAGCCACTATGTGTGCGTAGTATTCTAGACCTCTCTTCTAGCAACCATAAGAGAGGCTTCATGGTATACTGTCCTAATATCCCAGGTTGGGAAACTAAGAATCAGCATGGTAAATGGCTTTACATACAGTATAGCTAGTGTGCCTTGAAATTCAGATTGTACTTGTTCTTTATTCAAATGTAGCGTCTTTTATACTTATAAGGGAAATATAAAATGGAAAGAGAAAGTGATAGAATTTCAAAGAAAAAGAAATAGAAAAATAAGCTCGGTGTGGTGGCTCACGCCTTTAATCCCAGCACTTGGGAGGCAGAGGCAGGCGGATCTCTATTTAACAAAGGACCTTAACTATTCTGTGACTTCAAGAAAGGTTCTGTGATGTAAACTAAGAAGGGAAGGAGTGGGAGGCATAGTCAAGGCCAGTCTGGTCTACAGAGTGGGTTCCAGGATAGTCAAAGCTAAACAGAGCAAGCCTGTCTCAAAAAACAACACACACACGCGCGCACGCACACGCACACACAAAGAAACAGAAAAATAATCTTGAAAGTTTGGTATAGTTTGCTTGCAGGAGAAGCCCAGCGGTCTTTTCCTGATGTTTCCATCAAGCCAGTGACCTTGTTCTTGCAGAAGTTTGATGGGAAATGATCTGGACAAGTCCAGTTCTCATTCTCCAGGTATCTTTATTTTCCTTGGAGCAACTTTATCTCAAAGTCTACAAAGAAGATAGAAACAGGAGACACCTACCTTTGTCTTCTCAAGAACTGTGTGCTCATCATTGTGAATTATTTATTTATTAAGAAACCAATTCTGGCTGGTCATGGCACATGGTTGTAATCCCAGCACTCAGAAAGGCAGAGGCAGGCCCGATCTCTGTGAGTTCAAGGCTCGCCTGGTCTACAAGGCAAGTCCAGGAAAACCAAGGTTATACACACATACTCTCTCTCTCTCTCTCTCTCTCTCTCTCTCTCTCTCTCTCTCTCTCCTTCTCTCTCTTTCTCTCTCTCTCTCTCTCTCTCTCTCTCTCTCTCTCTCTCTCAAAGAAAGAAACAAAGAGAGAAAGAAAGAAAGGTAGGAAGGAAGGAAGAGAAACCAATTCTGTATAGGGGTATACTAAAAAGAAAAAGGAGGATGAAAGAGAAAAAAACTGTCTAAATGGACCACATATCTGCTAGAACTCATTTTGTCTCTGTAAGTTAAGGACTTAACGCAGTTCCACAAAGTGAATGCACAAACACAACAACACGAGGCCCAGTGGGATAACAGTGAGCGAGCGATAGCACTTAACGGAGTCTCTGCAATTCTGTGCGGGTCTTGCTTGCTCCAGAAGCCAAGCCTGAACATGTCTGACAACTGGCTTAGGGATGAAAGCCACCTATGGAGTGGGTGGCACTGAAGACCAGTGTGGACTCTCTTCCTGCCCTGTTGCTCTAACACCTGTCATAGATTTGTTACACGGTCAGCACCTGGAAGACCGCAGGTGAACGGAACTGGGTGAATCAGGTGACATGAAATGACAGGTACATAATTAGTTGGGGCCGTAGTGGTGGCAGGAAATTTCTACACTATCCTCAATGTCTATGGCAGAGGTAACTATTTAACAAAGGACCTTGACTATTCTGTGACTTCAAGAAAGGTTCCATGATGTAAATTAAGAAGGAAGGAGTGGGAAGCAGAGACACTGAAAGAAAGCTGGCTCCCCTCTCCTCAGAGGTCTCCTCAGAGTCCAAGGCACCTCAGCTAGGAGAGAGGGCTCAAGAACTCATTATATTTTTGTTAAATTGAATTTGGCGATTGTCCTACTGTGTTCCAGCTATCTGAATACCACAACCAGGCCACTCATAAACAACAGCAATTTCCTTCCTACAGTTCTGGGGCTTCAGAAGCCTAAACCCAGATTAAGCCCCCAGCCCATGACTGGCACTTCCCAGCAGGGCCCTCACCAGACTCCACTCCCCCAAGGCCACCACTTTCAGCCTTACAGTTTCCACACAGGGATTCTGGGGGCCAAGGGGAAAACAACAACCTGGCAGCGTGGTCTCCATGGTTCTAGCACCCATGACTTCTCGCTCAGTTCTCCTTTGAGCTCTCTGCTAACTCCTTGAAGTGGCTGGAGGGGCATTGCCAGCTCCAGAATTCCTGTAGCTGATGACTTGGTTCGCCTGCCAATGGTCAGATGGTCATGATGCAGAGGAGTTCCCTTCTGGATTCTCTGGCCTTGCTTACAATCTCCCCATCCCCTGCCACAGGCCTGTTCAACCCTTTACAGTCATTTTGAGTTTCTCCCCTTCTGGCATTCGTCCCTCTCACCCAAGAAAAAAAGCAAAGCTTAAAAAAAAAAAAAAAAAGCAAAGCTTTCATAAACACTATCATACATAACATATTTTAACATTATCCTCTCTTTAAAGTACGTGTATTAGAAGCCTGCCTCATGTTAGGGGTCATGCCAGGCACACGAAGATGAGCAAGCCCATCCCATGAGAAGATATGATATCATAATAAGGGAAACCGATGCAAAGGAGAATTCTAGCTACCTGAGGGAGACCACATCTTCATGAAGGAATGGTTCAAAACAATATCCATTGTGCTCCCAGCACTCATGAGGCAGAGGCAGGAGGACTGCTGCAAGTCTGAGGCCAGTCTGATCTGCATAGCAATTTCCAGGTGAGCCAGGTCTATATAGGGAGAGGCTATCTCAATAAAGCTGCAACCCTTCCCCCACGGCCATGTGCTTATCGGCTATACTAATTGGACTGGGGGTGGGGGTGGGGGTGGCTGCTAAGGGTTGAAAAGTAGTAGTATGCCATCCAGGAAGTCCAGGACTATACTTGGTCTCTCTTCTCAGTCCCTGTCTCTCCCTCCTTTCCAAAGGCACAGTGATGGTTAGGTTAGTTTTCATCCTCAACTTGAAAGAATCTGGAATCCTCAGTGAAGAGTCTTAATGAGAGATCGTCCCCATCGGGTGGGCCCGTGATCTTGCCTGTGGGAGGTTGCGCCATCACACTGGGGATGGAAAGGCCCACCCTGGGTTTAGTTCTGGGCTGCCTGTGTGGAGAGGGAGCTGAGCTCTAGGCAGTATGCCTTCCTCCCCTTGTTCTTGAACTGTGGATGCCACTAGAGCCTTCAAGATCCTGCTTTGACCTTCTTGTGGTGATGGATTGTAACCTTGAATTGTAAACTAAAAGAAGTCCCCTCCCCCTCCCCCTCCCTCCTCCCCCCTCCCCTCCCCCTCCTTCATCCCCCTCCCTCATCCCCCTCCCTCATCCCCCTCCTGTTCCCTCTCCCTGTCTCACACACAAAACCATAAACCGAACCAAAGCAAATAAAACAGCATCCAATACACAGGTTGGCATATAGTAAGTGCCATAGAGACCTGGTTGAGAAAGAGTCAAGCGGCTGTTTAAATGGCATATCTATGGTTCCTTTCTTCCTACTTCCAAGGGTGTGCTGCTAGTGTTCCCACTGAATTCTTTCTGTTCTCTGGCTATTATTCTACGACAGACCATTGCACACTGTCTCTGGTCTTATTAGCTCTCAGGTCAAAAAATGAAATCCATGGGCCTCAGGAGGTCAGTACAGCACCTGAGGTCAGGAGACTCTCAGGATTTATTGTTGTACTGAGACACGTGGTCCCTGCTAGTAGTCATTATGGGAGTCACTTTGAGCATTCTTATTTCAACCTATATACAGGGCTGTCACCATCATGTGGAGATTTAAGCATTCCACCCACTTCTCTTTACAAGATAAGAAACAGACTGGTTAGAGCGGCTTCACTGATTGAGCTGAGCAAAGTTGGGAGTTGGTCTGGAGCCCCATTGAGTGGCCTCCTGGTGAGCTGCAGCTGTGTGCAGGACAGAAAGTAGGACTGGACCAAGCCTGCCCAGCATCTTGCTGCCATGGCTGGCAGCAGCCCCCTCACACTCAAAAGCAGAGAAGAAGGAGCTAGCCAATGCATTTATATATGGATCTGTATCTTTACCATCAGAGTTAGCACCCTCCTTTCTTTTGGCCCTGAAGCACTTAAAATGAACATGGCATTGGAGAGAGAGAGCTGCAAACACTGGGTCTCATGAAAGAATTGTGAACTGGTTCTGACATCGCCAGCAGTTACCTGGCATACATCTTTCCTACAGTGTTTTAACAAGCGAGACTATTTTTAGGGAAATTCTTTGCCTTGAACTAAATTTATGGCCTTAAAGTCTTTTCTTCTACTTTTCGCGTGTGCATGCTCCGACGGTCCAATTTATAACTGGCACCTCTACTACCCACCGGCGTATCGGTTTCATCTCCCAGAGAAGAGAAAACTGGGCCCTGTGACTAGTGAACTGCATTGAAAATCTAGTCTAATGCTGACAGATAAATGCACTAATTTTCTTCTGCAACCGGTTCTGCATTGCAGGGTGAACCTGCTTCTAACAACTCCCTCAAAAGGCTCTGTAACCCGTCCAAAAGATGATGTCAAGTGCTACAAGGACCCAGGTCAGCCCGCATCATAGGTAACAGTTACCTCAGTGATAAAGTTACCAGGCAGGTTTTGAATGAGATTGTGTTTTTAAATGAAAGGCTGGCTGGAAACGTAGACTTGGACCAAGCATTAATAGGGGAAAATTTGAGACAAACAGAGGTTGGCATTTGGTTTCTTTGTGGTGTTCAACAAAGGTCAGGGAAGGTTGTAGTTTAGAAGGGACCCAAGTTTCCACTGAAGAGTCATGGCGTTCTACTAATACGCCAGTGTGTAGCTTAGACAAAGTGAACTCTAGGCTTACGCAGGAGCAATTTCATGACATGGAGGCCCTAGTCACTCAACTGGAACTGGTCCCTTAATTCGGGTAACTCCCTGGGCAGTTGGAAGTCATGTGTAATTTTATTCTGGGGAAGAGGTAAATCCCCTTCCCCCCTTCCCCCTCCCCCAAGCCAACTGTTTGGATCAAGCGGGGGTGGGGGTTGGGGGGTGGAGGGTGGGTGAAGTGATGCTTAAAGAGCAGGCAGGGAACCCAGAGAGCCTCTGAAATGGATTTTATATTCCCCCACTTTTGTCAGTGGAGCCATGGCTGTGGAGGCAGCACATGAATCCACCAAAGCCCAAATGGCAGCCTCGGTCCCATTATCCATCTGCTCTGCTTCCTCACAAAGGTTTAAGTACAAGATTGATTGCGCATGTCGGACAATGTGAAGTATACCTCAGAGTGAGGACAGGAGGGACCGTTTCTCACTCTGGACAAAAGAAAGACGTTGGACACCCACAAGATAAATGGGGGAAACTCGGGCAACAAGTATGCAGGAGATACCTGTGGTGTTTTGTTTTGGTTTTAAAGAAAATGTGGAAAGCTCTGGATTTGAAATATTTAAGTTTAAAGTGCCCACACGAGTTGATTTGTAAAATAAGTACATTAGGCACACTCCAAAATGAACATAATAGTTAGCTATGTCCCACCAGAAGCCAGCTTTATACAGGAAAAAAAAAAGTGAAAGAATTTTAACAGCACACATCTAAGGTGACGCTATCTGCTCCTCAAAGACAAGACCAGGTCATTCATTCAAATGAAGAGTTTATCATAAGTGAGAAAACAAATGTACAATATCTTCAGCTTTAAAAGGACAACAGAGGCTTGGAGCTGTTTAGTGTAACTGGTACCAAAGGTAGGTTATACACTATCTACACGGTGGCTAGCCTGAGGGTCTTTTTCTGGGCTGAGTTGTGAGGCACTTTGTGTGGATAGAGCTGGTTCCTCTAGGGGGGAGCCCCACCCTGCAGCCTTCCCAGGAGCCACCTGTTCCATTGTGACCCTTTGCAACAGGGAGAAGAAAGCTGCTTTGTCAATGCCCTTACCCCAGAGCCCTACAGAAGGGGTCTCCTTTCCTTCCTTCTTCATCCTGAGACAGAAATTGCTTTCAAAGGCCCCAGCAGGAAGTCAGAAAAACCCATTTCACCTTGCTGTACCTGCAACACGCCATCCTGAGAAACCTTTTTCCAGGCTTCTCCTGGACTGTGGGGATGAACAGGTAATCCTTAACTCCACCCACCGCATGATTCAGAAGACAGCCCCACGTCTCAGAGAGGCTGAGGTTCGCCCAGGCTCACACTGCTAGGGAGGCTGGGAATTGTAGAGGCCCCAGTCTGTGAATTCTGCAAAGTGCATGTGATTTTACACAACAAACATTTTACAGAGGTTTGAGGGTATCAGGAGGGTTCTGTGGTTGTTTCCTGGTTTTGTTGTTGCTGCTTTACCAGCACAGTCCAAAAGGGTTTATTTACTATTTGTTTTGTTGAGAGGTAGGTGATTATGTTTTTGGATGGCTTTTCATTCATGTAGCCGCAGCCTTAGGGTGGCCTCATAGATAGAGATAGATACTTCCTTCATAGACGACATGGCTAAGTGACAAACAAATCTGACACACTTTTTCGTATTCATAACAATACATTCCTTTTTATTTGTTTCCTGAAGAAACTATTTTATTTTACGATTTTAGAAAAAAATTTTAGTCTCATTCTAAACTTACTCAAATTGTTACTTTTTCAAAGGGGGAAATATGAGTTTAGGAAGAAATCTGGATCATCCTGCACCAGGAAATCTTCAGTGATTTTAAAGTTTCACCAGGGGGCGCTCCCACTTCACAGCCCAGAGGCAGGAAGGACAAAGGACCACAGCGGTCTCACGGTTGACTTGTGGGCATACACTGTCTTGTTCTCATTTCCAAGTCTTTCTCCTCTTCTCTCTCACACACTATATTAAAAAGCCCAACTGAGATTATGTACGTCTCCTTTAAACATCGGAGCCCAAACTAACACCACCACAAAATTAGACACACAGACACTCATGAATCACATTGCTCATGGCACAGGCCACTGAGTTATTTGAAATCTGCATTGAATTTTTGGTTGTCAACATCAGTATAAGAGTACATTAACTCAGGATATCAAGAAATATGCCCCTGCTGGGCCACCCTGGGATGAAGCCTGTGGTTGCTCTCCATTGGTCTCTGGGTGGTAGAAGCTTTTTCACCCTCTGTGGTAAATCTTTTGGTCAACCCACGTCACAAGAAAATGCAGAGTCAGGAAACAGACTAATTAAAGAAAAGTCCCCAAGGACAAGCCAATGACATTGCTTGAGAAGGAATTAGTCCCGAAGCTGAAGCCTGCTTTTCAGTTCGTGTTTAAGTTTCATGTAACTAAAAAGTTTGAAGATCGTTCTGAACACCCAATTTGGGCAAACAATAAAACAGAGCAGGGCTTGTGGGAAAGAAGCAAGGTATTTCAAAGTCAGAAGGGAGTGTGCCTGGTTGCCAAGTGCAGAACCCCACAGAGCCCTCTGGCCTGAAGTCTCAAACTGATCCAAACCCTTTGGGGGTTTGAATTTCTTTGCTGTTGGCAAAACACAATTCCTGCTTCAAAGAGAAACAGCATTAAGAAGGCCTGTTATAGACGACTCAAAAGGCGTCTTGGGCACCAAATCACTCTTACAAAACACCATTTTGATGAGTTTAGTGCAGATTAATGAAAAACATATGGATTAAGTTTTTCCTCTTTAAAATTACATTGGCTAATAGCATGAGCAGAGGGGCTGTTAAAATACACCCTCATGCTTGCAGAGCTCCAAACACTTTAGTGGTAGGTTCGGGAGGCCGAGGAACCCAGGGAAAGGCTAGACTTCCCTGACACACACCCCGCTCTCTGCCATTGTTGTCCATAGAGGGACACAGCTTCTGCTCCCCCACCTCGGGCATGGCAAACACCCGTGGTGGTCTGATCAGAAGGGAGTGTCAGGGTTCATTCCTGAAGGGTTCAAACCTCCATTTACTAGTGTGTCCTGGAAGGCTTCCTGTTGTGTGAGTGGGAGGCGGTGCCTGTGGAGTAGCTGACGCCTTCTGCGGAAATGTATGACAAGCAACAAATTATTGGACTTAACTCTTCTCTGAGAGCCCCAGTAGGACCATACATCTGTTACCAGCACTCAAGTGGTTACTGACTCAGGGCAATTCAGTTATCACGGTTATTTCAGCACCCTCCCTACCAATCACCGAAACCCAAAACCAAACCGAGCCTTAGAGAGACGATGACTGAACAACCAGCAGCCCAAGAGAGTCCAGAACAGTTGACAGACACCAGCAGAACCAGGCAGCCTGCTGCGCGTATGGTTTTCCCTAAACGCAGGGATGATTCAGAAATGAAGTACAGCAAACAAAACGTCGGTAGATAGCTAATGGCATTCACAAGGCAGGAAATGAAATGCCCCTTCCCAGCAGGAAATATCTCTATCTTTGGAACAGTGCGTGTAAATGTGTGTGTGCGTGTGCATGTGTGTCTGTGTGTCTGTGCCTATCTGTGTGTGTGTTGTGTGTGTGCACGCACTTGCACATGCGCGTGTCTATATAGATAGGAATTTTTATTCTCATAAATGTTAAGCAATTATTTACAGTATAATTAGGCAAATTTAGGAAGTCTTGGCTTTAAAAACATTTCCTATAAATTCTGTCATTTCATACAACTAAATGAAAATGGCTTCCTCGCAGAGTGTGGTCTGTAGTCAAAGCAAACTTGTCCTGGGTGCTCCTGAGCACGGGCTGGATTTAGGCCTGTACCACAAGCAACTCTCGTGATCTTCATCCCGGTCCTCGGTCCCCGCATTTCATCATCACCGTTCCTGTCAAACCTTCAGTTTTTCCAAGCCTTCCAGCTGGACTTCAGGACAAGCCACGTCATGTTTGTGACATCAAGGATAAGGAGATACGTGTTATTTAAGACACTTGTTAGTTTGAAAGATTAAATGAGGTCCTTGGAAGAGAACACTTTTCTCTGGAAAGAAACACAAGTATGTTATCAGGGAACGGGCCCAAGTGAGAAACAGAGCACGTACGCAAAGCTTTGGCATCTATCGCTTTTCTCTTCTAGTGCCCAGTGTTGTCAGCCCCGGAAGGCCTCTGGGGGCATCAGGGCTGACATTATGTAAGTAGGAGCAGTGACCACGGTGCTCCGAAGGTTTGTTCTGTCTCCCTTAGGTAAAGAACAGACACTTCATACTGTGTGTTGTAGAAATTGTTGCTAAGTTTGTAGAAATACTATATGGATCCTTGTAAGAGTCCCCCCACAACAGAAGTGGGGTGCCTATTTCACCCGACCCCTGGTACTCTACAACCAGAGTCAAAAATACAAGCAAGACATTACTGAAAGGCTGGCCCCACCAAAGCAACTAGTGTTCCAAGGAAGATTGTAACAGCTCAAAACTCCAGTGACACATGCCGACACGTGTTAGCTGCCTATAGACACCTTTGACATCAGCTAACCGCTGCGTTTCCTTTTGTCTAACAGAGGAGAAAGCAAAGCAAAGCACAAAATAAAAAAGGAAATACTTTCATTAACATTCGATTTTGGATATGTTTTGGAGACTGATAAACCAGGCAAGGGAACAGGCCGACTCGGCTGCACTCTGCAGCATTCACGTGTGATGGCAGTGATTTTCAAGCAGTCACCATTTTCTAAGCCGTAGTCACCCGATGCATCTGAATAACACAAAAGAGCAAGGAACATTTTGATGCGCTGAGGAAAGTTGTTTTGACAAATGTCAGTGCCTGGGTCTTGCTGGCTGAGGCCTGTTGTTAAATTTCCCAAGCTGCCTGAGTACTGCAGCCCAGCGGCTTCTGCGGGGAAATTGGACACATCCAACACAATTCCATTTCCATCTCTCTACAACGTTACAAGCTTCCTTGGCAGCAAAATCACATATTCTTATCACAAAAAATCAATGAGAGAAAAGGAGACATACATTTCTGTCAAAGTTATGTCAAGACATATTTGGTATGTGTTTCACTTCACCGCCACTGACAGCAAAGATGTCACGCGCTCCCAACACACAGTAAAGAAGTATTTTCCCTTCTCCCGCCAGGCATCAATTTCATTTTATTCACTTATAAGTGCCAATGACAGGAAGGTGTCTTTTTAAAACAAAGCTTTAGAGGGGGAGGGGGGAGAATAGTTGTGTGTATCGCTGGCTTTCTGAATGGACATATTGTGTGAATCTAGCCTGACAATATCATAACAACCACGCGAATAGCCGTCCATCACCACGTATTACCTCTCCTCACAGCACAAGAGTCTTGCTCTGATTCACTCCTTCCCGTCAGTGGGATGGGGCTAGGACTCGGGGAGGGGGCGCTTGCGGCCCTTAAAGGTACTAGTGGAATAAGAAAGTTAAAAAGTGCAGGGCGGGGGGGCGGGCGGGAGTCACAAGAGAGGAAAAGGGAGGCAGGGAGAAAGAGGGAAGGGAGAAGAGGGGGTGTGGAGGAAGGGAAAGAGAGCAAGGAGAGAACGGAGTGGGGTTGGAAGAAGGGAGGAAACAAGGGGAAGGGGGAGGAAGAAAAGATGGAAGGAAGGGATCAGGGAGAGGAAACTGAAGGGAAAGAAGAGGGAAAAGAAACAGAGTGGAGGGGGGGCTGGCAAGAAAAGAAGAAAGGGAGAATAGTTAGCTAGTTTGCTCAGAAAGAGAGGCAGTATCAAACTGTGATGTGCTAGAGAGGGCTGACACTACGGTGGCCTCTGAGGGTCTTACCTAGTGGCTGAATTTCGCCTTCTGGGTCATCAAGCTCCACCCAGTTTGGGTAATTTGCTAGAGCCACAGGAGTTCAGCTCAGCAGAAGCCAGTTTCTCCCTCAGCAAAGGGGCAGAGCCACACTCTGCCAAGCCAAGGCACAGCTGTGATGCGTCTGGGTCAGTCTTACCCCTGCCCTGGGCGAAGCCACCTCCAGGAATTTTTGTTGATTCTTGTATCTGTAACACTTACAAATCCATAGAATTTAGGAGTTAGTAATTAATTCAGAGACTCGATAAACAACCTCATTTATAGCTGAGACTGAAAATTCATCTCAATTGAGGAAACAGATTTGTAAAGAAGCTAGGCTTGGAGACCAGTTGTGTGACAGAGGACTGTGGGGGCTTTCTTTGTGCTAAAGAAAACCTACATGACAAAGGTAACAGGTGTGCACCACTGTGTGCCAGTCCTCTGAGGTATACAAAAAAGTTCTGAGAATTCCTAACCAGGACACCTACCCCTGAACACGGGAGACAAATAGGCAATATCTCTGTTCTCTTGAGTAGTAGATGGACACATAGTAGTCATTGAGTAATTATTTATTAAACGCCCTAGATGAGGTATTTTTAGCACAAGAAAGGCTTGAAACTTGCCATCTACAAAATCAAAACAGAACAAGCAAGCAAATAAGAATAAAAACAAACCCCTGACACTCCTGAGGTCCTAGCCCACAGGTCTAGGTGAGCCTGGGTTTGGAGGATACCAGCCTAGTCTGTTCTAGAAACTTCTGTGGAGAGAGCAATGATCTGGACACGAAGGTAAGCCCCATAGGTTCAGTTCACTTCACTCATACTTAAAAAGGGAATCATAACAAGAAATCTCCGTCCTGTTTGTCACTGGAAGAGTTAAATGGGAATATAAGTTTGAAAAATATTGACAGAAGCCATAAATGTTCCATGAGTGTCAATTATTGTTCTAGTCTAAAGAGCAGAGCACTGGGTTTGGTGATCCTCTCAAGGGTTAAGTGTGTGTGTGTGTGTGTGTGTGTGTGTGTGTGTGTGTGTGTGTGCGGTGTAGTGTGTATATGCTCACTCAGGTTTTTCACATGTTTCCTTCCATCAATATCCATGCTGGTTTTTGAGACAAGGTCTTTCTTTGACCCTGGAGCTCACAGATGGGGCAAGACAATCTGCTCTGAGGAGTTCTTCTGCGTAGCCCCGGGATTTCAGGCACACCCCATTATGATTGGCTTTTTGCATGGTCTCTGAGAAGCTGAGCTCAGATATTCATGTTCACTGCAAAAGCACAGCCCCCTCAAGAGTTAAATGAAAACAAAGCAGCCTCTTTGCCCGTAATCTGCAGAGCACTGAGAAAGGAATGCGGTGGCCCACGCCTTTAATCCTAGCACCTGGGAGGCAGAGGCAGGCTGATCTCTGTGAGTTTGAGGCCAGTCTGGTCCAGGACAGGCAAGGGTACACAGAGAAACCTTGTGTCAAAAAACAAATAAAAACAAAACAAAACATCCAAAAAGAAAAAAGAAACAGGTCCTAGAATAAGACTGAAGTGATTGCTAAGGGAATCCTAAGCAGATCATCAAAAGACCCCAGGGATGTCTTGAAATCACTCACCCACTTCCTTAAACTGTCCCTCCCCTGCCCCTCTCCTCTCCCCCCCCCCTCCTCGTGCTCCTAAACTCACCAGTACTAAGAGCACTGGATTGAGAGGCTTTTGCCGGGGAGGCCATAGACATCACAACCCAGCTTCCTCAGGCCATGGTGAGCAAACAGGCCATTTCCCTGAAGGCCCACAGCACAGCTCTGTGCTTTCTCAGACACCACAACTGAGAATGGCTTACCTGTCCCACTCCACCTGTGTCGGCACCTTAGCCTTAGAGCACACGCACCCTGTACACATGCTTACACTCGTACAAAACCGGAAGGTGGCTCACAATGACATTCCCACTGAGCAGGTGTTTTAATTCATTTGTTCCCTCTTTGATTGATTGATTGATTGATTCATTCATTCATTCATTCATTCCACTACTGTGTCAGTGGCTCTCAAATATTTGGCAAATATCTATAATAGCAAGTTAAACACCTTGCTCAAGAAAGCTGAGGGTAAGAGCAAGCTGGAAGCAGATGCAAGAAATAGTGGCCGGAAGTACAGATGTATGGACTGTGAAACATCGTGCAACCCAAAGAATACTATAAATGAGAAGTAGATTCCCTTGAGCAAACTCTCATCAAGTCCCTTGAAGCTCCACTGAGGCTGTTATTACCCTCGTCACAATTAACTTTATTTTAAACTTGGTTATCCTAGACTTTATTTGCACTCATTTCATATTAGAAATATTGCAAAAAATATTTTAAAAATAAAGTAGCATTGACCTCGATTATGAGTTTCTTGTTTCCAACTTTCCCTCACTGACTCCAATTACTCCTTAAACGTTGGGTCAATGACTAGTGCTGCTAGCCCCCGTCTCAACAATAATCTCTTGGCGAGAGATACAGGTCAGTGGCAGAGACTCTGCTTAGCCTGTGGAAGACCCTGAGTTCTAGCTGATCAGTAAAACCCTCTTACCTGAGCCCCAGGAATCAACCCAAGAAGAACCTGGGGACCACTAGGCAATTTCATGCCTTTGCTAATCAAGCTGGCTTTCAAAGGCTTCACGCTGGTTTATTAGGGTGGGTACTTTTTACAGTGCGGAGCAAGCGCTCCTATTTCACCAACCCTCTTTTTAACTTGAGACAACATTTCACTAACTTGTCCAAGCAGACCTTGAACTTGCAGTCCCCTTGGCTCAGCCTCCTAAGGAGCTGACCTTACTGTCCTGTACCACCAGGCTCAGCCAGAAGCCAATTTTCTTGTTGTGACTTCTTTACAAAGCAGAAAGTCATTCTGGTTTTGTCGTTTTTACGTTATTTTTATTTGAAACAAAACCCACAGAATTGTTTGCTTCTTTGGTCTCCCTATCCACTTTAACAAAAGAGAGAAAGTATCAGGTGGGTATGAGACAGAGATCCATCAGCAATTGAGAGAGGAAAGAAAGGAGAATGAATAATACAACCAGGGGACCAGGAAACCCATGGGGGGGGAGAAGCACTCAAAGTCATGTTTTAAGAGGGTTGAGGAGATGGCTCAGTGGCTGTGAGTACTGATGCTCGCGGGGGTTCCCAGGACTCACTCACATGCTGGCTCACAACTGCCTATGACCCCAGTTCCAGAGGCAACACCCTCTTCTGATGTCTCCAGGCACTACACGCACATACATGGGGCACATACACATAAAATAAATAAACATGTTTTTAAAGTCATGTTTCGAATATTCTCCTAATGAAACTAAGTACAATTTGCCTTTATGCTAAAAGGCTATAAAGTCTACCACTGTAGCAGTATAGGGTGATTCTGCTGAGTTTTTAAGGCACTTTCAAAAATACTACACCACATAGTTTATTTTTTAAAAAATGAAAACTACTCTCCTTAGACAAGAAAATACAAATGAGTTATAACCTTAGCATCTAGATATGGCCATAGCTGGACACTGCTGTAATCCCCTTGCAGTTTTATTGTTATGCGTTTCTCACTCATTATTTGAAATCTTGGATATCTTTACTTTATATCCTGAGAAATTTTTCATATATTTAAAGTTACCAACACACATCATCTTTAATAGTAACGGTATAATTTTTACTCTATAAATTTAGTAAGTTCCTAGTTGAGAGACATGGAACATATTTTCAATTATTACCATTAAAATAACCCAATAGTAAGTTTCTTTGTGTATATTGATTGGCTTACTATCTGTCCATTCGTTTTGACTAGCTAGATTCCTAAAGGTAAAACTCTTTCAGAAATATCTTTTTTATGTGCACATGGAGTTTTCAGTCGTTTTTAATTAAGCACCACCTCATACTTTATTATATAGACTCTTTCCTAGTCTCCCTGAGGACTTGTTGAGAAATGCCCTGGCTCTTATAATAGTCTGGAAAACGTATGATTGAAAACATTAATAGCAAATTTTTCAACTGAAATTTCCCGTGCTGGGCACAGCGGCACATGCCTGTGACCCCAGCATGGGGAGGTAGAGGCCATCTGCACTTTGCACTGAGACTTTGTCTCAAGCAAAAGTCCAAGAATGCTCATTTCTGACAAAGATCTGTTCTTTCTGATACTTTTTCCTTCTGCCTTCCACTCACCAGACATTTCTGCCCACAATGCTTTAAGAAGAAGCACAGCCCCGTCTGCAGTTCAGCTCTGGTTTTCACAGTGGAGCTGGCCAGGCAGAGTCTGGGGATGTGACCACACTTGCTTTCTTCCCAGGCCTAGCTAGTCTGGTGTATTTTGAAGGGTTATCACGCAGACACGTTTCTAAGCAACCCTTCTTGCACACTGAGGTCCTTGCTTTCATGGACGGCCAGCCGAGGCTTCCCTGAGCAGCTCATGCTCTTCTAGTCCTGTGGTCTTTCCAGTCACATGAGAGCCACACCTGTCAAGCCCAGGAGCAGCGGACGAACACAGACCTACAAGAGTTTCTCAAGAGCCACTGGTGGCTGACTGTGACATTTTGACTGCCCAGAGCGAGCCAGAGAGGTCAGTGGGAATCTTCTCTCTTCAGAGCTGCAGGCGTCTGTACTTTATAAACAGCTGCTCGCCCTCAGAACAACGTCATGAAGTGGCAACCATTGTTATTTTCACATCACAGATAACGGCCTCAGGGTTCAAACCTGCAGAAGGCAGGAAGCCATTATTCTGTGTGGCATACACATCTCACACCTGGCCTCTCTGAATGGACAGGATTTGCAAGGTGGTCGTGGCAAACCGAAGCCAGAGCCAGAGGCCAAAGGTTCCCATATGGAGTGGAGAGATGAGGTGAGAAAACCAGCAACAATATGTCCCCTCCCTTCTTCTTCTGGAGACTCCTCCCAGCTCCTAGAAGCATTTTTGTCTCCACTTACACTCCTCCATGCCAAGAGGCTAATTGTTCTTCCTGTCTGAGGATTGCCCAGGTACCCACTCAACAAAGCACCTCCCACCCACCAAGTTCTGGAGAGCAGAGAGGAGACATCCTCTGCGCCCACTGGAGAGTCAGCTTAATGTTCACAAAGGGACAAACGATTGCTGCCCTCTGCCACATACAACTGCTGCCCCAGCCCATACAGCTGCAGAACTAGACGACCGTGCTGAACACCAGGGTTCTGGCTCTAGACCTGCCATTTGTCATGGATTCAGCAGACATTCTGCAAATCATTGCTAAAGACCAGGATTGCCCAGATGCCAGCATCTGTAACTGCTGTGGGGCACCCTGTGTGGGGTTCTGTGACTAAATGGGGAAGAGAGATCACAAGAAATTCGGTAAAGGGATTCTAAATGTGCAAAGACCAAAACTGCATTCAAAGTTGTTTCTGTTAAATAAATAAATATGTAAAAGAAAGAAAGATTGGGGTTCAAAAGGAGCTTTCAAAAGCAGTGAAAATATAATCAAAGCTTAAACTGAAAAGTAAATCACAACTTGACATTACGTATACTAAATCCTCATGTGTGCCTGAGTAATAGGATGTGCCATAAATAAACAGTCTGCATTTAATTCAGAAATAAAAAAGTTAAAACAAAAAGCAAAGTTGTTTCTGGCCGCTTTCACCTGTGTCACATCACATGACTTCACTGCAGCCTGAGTTCTGAGCACATAACATGCTTGCCTTGACTTCATACCATGTATGACACCATACCACAAACACCAAGAAACACTGCCTGAAAACCCACACCTGCCCCTCTGTAATATTATTATGCTATAAGTTGCTGTGTTTTCACTGAACACACACATTTTATGCAGAAACTTAAGTTTTCATATGGAAAACAAAATATTTTCCTGTTTCAGCATGAAAATATAAAAGTAGCATGCCTTCGGGTCCTACTGTGTTGGGATGATAGATTTTTTGTTTGAGTCACTGATATGTTTAACAAAAACAGCAACAACAAAAACAGTAAGTGATTTTGGGGTTAGGATTAGGACAGAATTTCTCACCTTTCTCCAAAAGGGCCTGGGTCATATAAAATTTTCCTCGGGTGAAATGGGGTAATGAGTTGATAAAGTTTAAAGGGCCCTGGCCTAGACAAAGGAAAGCAAGCACTCGTCAAAGCATCCATCTCTTTGAGAACCTCCGGTCACAACCACTGAGAATTGGGCCAAGCCGACTAATCAGAATTTCAGTTTCGCCACCGGTAACTCGCAGTCATGCCCTGTTCCGTTCCACCGGGCGAGCTGTCTGTCTTAGCTGCCAACAGGTTAAAACACAGCAGTGATGATGTCACCTCCTCGCTTGAGACTGCCAGTGACTTCCTGTCCCTGTCTCATGAGTCTGCTGTGCCAAGGCCTTTTCTGGATGGACACCTGCCTGCTCCTCATAACCCTTCTGCTGCTTCTGCTATCTGTTCCCACATAAACCTTCATGTAGCCATGTCACCATGTTGTAATAGTCTCTCTCACCAGGGGTCTGTTCCCCAAGTTCTCTCCTTTCCTTCCCCTCAGCATCCCAGGCTCCCAGCATACAGCTCTTCTCACTGCCTTCTCTCCTTAACTATGAGCTTTTGAGAGAGAAAGCTCATTTCTTGCAGTGTCTGACTTCTAATAGGTACTAAATAATGGTCACTTACAAGAAAAAGGGATGGCCAGTGTCTCAGTTTGGGTCTTATTGCTGTGAAGAGGCACCATGATCATGGAAACTCTTATGAAGGAAAACATTTAATAGTTGGCTGGCTTACAGTTCCCAGGGTTTAGTCCATTGTCATCATGGCGGGAAGCATGGCGGCGTGCAGACAGACATCGTGCTGGAGAAGGACAGAGAGTTCTACATCTTGATCCTCGGGCAGTAAAAGCCACACTGGGAGTAGCTTGAACATCTGAGACCTCAAAGCCCGCCCCCATAGTGACATACTTCCTCCAACAAGGCCACACCTACTCCAACAAGGCCACACCTCCTAATAGTGCCACTCCTGATAGGCCAGCATTCAACACTTGAGGCTATGGGGCCATTCCTATTCAAGCCACCACAGCCAAGGAGAGAACTCAGTGAGTAAAGGGCTTTCATATACAAGCCTGAGGGACCTAAATTTAATCCATGACACATGTTTAAAAAAAAAAAAAAAGCCAGTCATGGTGGCTCACACATGTGATCTCAGAGCTAGGGAAATGGAGACAGGAACTCTCCGGAGCTTTCTTGATAGTCAGTCTAGTCTAGTCAGTGAATCCCAGGTCCCTGTGAGAGACCTGGTCTTGAAAAAATAAGGCAGACCCCAGCCCTCCATATACACATGTGCACATGTGCATGACCACCCCTGATGCATATATAAAGAAGAAAGATGCACAAATAATACTTAAACTGTGTGGGGAGGTTGCATATCAGCAGCGTGTGCTCCTCCACAAACAGTGAACACTCACAGAAGAGCATCTGTTTGGGCGTGTCCTGTGCCTGTGATGGGGGCCAGCAGACATGCTCAGCTCTTGCCACTTCCTCTTCATCCATAAAAGAACATTTGTAATAGCAGTAGACACCTGATTGGCCGCTGTAACTCAATGGTGTTAATGGGCATGCATTAGTCCACAAGGTAGTCTTGAGTGATTCTATCAAAATTTTCCCTCTAAGTGAGAGAAACATGGGAGAGTGGGGAAATAGAAGGATCTGGAGGGTCCTAGAAACCTACAAGAAGAACATTATGATGGGCAGATCTGGGCCCAGGGGTCCTGCTCAAACTATGGCACCAGCCAAGGACAATCGTGCAGTAAACATCGAACCCGACCCAGATCTACCCAATGGACAGGACGTTCTTCACAGTTGAGTGAAGAGTGGGATCTGACTTTCACACGTACTCTGGTGCCCCATATTTGACCACGTCCCCTGGATGGGGAGGCCTGGTGGCACTCAGAGGAAGGATAGCAGGCTACCAAGAAGAGACTTGATACCCTATGAGCATATACAGGGGGAGGTAATCCCCCTTAGTCACAGTCATAGGGGAGGGGAGTAAGGGGAAGATGGGAGGGAGGGAGGAATGGGAGGATACAAGGGATGGGATAACCATTGAGATGTAATATGAATAAATTAATAAAATATATATTTTTTAGAAGTTTCCGTGCTCCAACATACGGGGTGATCAACAGCAGAGATTGGCAGGACAGCAAGTGACACAAGTAGATAAAGTGAGGAAGACCTGATGGGAGCGATGCCAAGCTGGGGGGGGGGGGCGGGAGGGGTATGGGGGGGTGTTCAGAGTCTCAAATGGTCTGGTATTAGTATCTTTCAGCCAAACCCACAAGTGTCCCTTTGTCCCTTCACTCCCAGCCCACCTATCGCATTAGCCATTGGTGTTCCTGAGGGAACACTGGGCCTAGATCTTTCTTTTCCCAGATAATTCCAAAGAGGCTGTCTTAAACAGAAAACTGAGTCACAGAGTCTTCTCCAGTTCCAGGACTGACTCTGGTTTGTCCCGCCAGCCTGTGAAGTCCACGGGAGACAGGAGTGGATTCAAACATGAATAAATTCACAGCTGATGCCCGGCCTGCCAGGTTACTCTTCAAAGTCACACTCAAGAGGTTTTTGGCCTTCAGAGCCCCCCACCCCATGCCATGGCCTTCACAGCCACCACCAATGGACCAGGCCAGCCTCATAACCAATGTGGCCATCTTCTGCCTTGGTGAAAAGCAGCAGAGATGATGATTTAACAATAAGTGCCTCTCTAGAACTTGATCTAATTTTACAGCCACATATTTTTTACCACATACGTATTGACTCAGCTCTCATCCCACCTCCCTCATGCACATTGCTCGTCTAGGACTTAGCTTAAGGTCAATCCGTCCTTCAAATCTAATATGATTCCCTTCCCTTTGTGTTTCTATGTTCCTCAACCCAAACCCATTTTGAGGCCCTATCACTTATTTCAACAGTGTAGGCTAATGTGTTTTCCCCTGTTGGCCTCTGATCTCCATTAAGCCTGTGACGTACATGTCCGCCATCTCAGTGCTGGCATCATGGTAGACACAGTAAATGTTGAGTAAGTCCAACACTGCAGTGAGACTTTCTGTGACCTCAGCCATGGTGGTTCCTGCCTTGGTTGAGCCCCAGTTGCATGACTGGGGCATGCAAGCTCAGATTGCTCCTAAGGTGGTCCCTAGCCTGACAGCCCACTCAGGTTCCTAAGCCTACAGATCGAGTTACAGGCCCCTTGTGTCAGCCCACAGTACCTAGGAGTGCTGTTTGGAAAGAAATATACAAAAGCAAAGCAGTGGGCTGTTTGTATTATAAGGAAAGAGGTAACTACAGCAAACACCTTATTTTCTAGGTATGGAACTGCCCCGGTCAAAGGTGATGAAGATCGTAACCAACTCCCATTTACCCTGGGCTTTCTGTAAGCCAGCAGTGTTACATACGTGAATGCTTACTTCTCATGATAGAGTCCTTTGTCCTCATGAGAGGATACATGAGAAAGCGGAAGGTAAGATTCAGTGACTCTCCAGGGTCACCTAGCTCTTTAAAGGAGACCCACAAGCAACACTGGGGAGAATCTGTACCACAGGCTGCATTCTCCCATTACTACAGGCTCAGGCAGGTTGAGGACTCTCTACTCCTTCCCTATACTTCCTCAGCCATGGCACGGGTCCACCATGTCTCCCTTGGGGACCAGAGTACTGTAGGAGCAATGCTGGGCTGGACTTTTATGTGTGACCCGTTTCTGTTGACAGTCCCCGATGTCATCTTGGGGCTTGGGAAAGCCCAGAGGCACCTGAAGCAATCTGGTTTACCCAGACTTGAGAGCTTAGAATGACCTAAGGCCAGCAAGGAGGCCCCCAAGGGTCAGTGCTAATTGGGGCCGATTCCCCAGGGGTACACAGCCCAGACTGTTCCCAAGGAGTTCAGCTGGAACCAGAGTGCTTCAGGCATGTGAGCCAGGCAAACAACTGCTCAATTGTTTGAGCCCCTGCGCTGAGTCCCTGTGCTGCTTCCCAGCTAAATGTAGGCCAACAAGATTGCTGAAAACTGTTGGCAAAGCTAAACGCAACACTTCCTTCATTTGCATTTAAAAATTAAAGCTCAGCCTTGAAATGGGCACTATGCAAACCCTCCCCAAATGAATACTAAACAAGTGTATGAGATCACCCTGGCTCCCCAAGCGCTCTGCTCCCCAACTCATGCAAAGGGAGGATGATTTGTTTTCTATGACCCTTTCTCCACCACACTCAAGACCTCGAAACTGCAGCCTTCTTACCTAACGTAGA
Source organism: Acomys russatus (assembly GCF_903995435.1). Taxonomy (NCBI): domain Eukaryota; kingdom Metazoa; phylum Chordata; class Mammalia; order Rodentia; family Muridae; genus Acomys; species Acomys russatus. Next base: position 14,472,641 of record NC_067151.1, on the reverse strand, counting down.
AAGTTTCAGCAGAGGGCCTTGTGAGCAACTCTGGCCCTTCTCTCCAGCATCACTGTTGGAACTCTTTCTTGCCTTGTCTATGTTGAGCACACGTCTAGAACCAAGCCCCACCCATGTCTGCATTGAAGCTTAAGGCAGATCCCTGATGCTAGCACGGAGACATTGGGGGTCCGTCCGAAGTGGCCAAGATGTCCTCCCTAGGGCACCCGCACTACGGATTGGGTTAAGATTTTTGTTAATTTACTGCATCTTAAGAGAGCAAACGTTTCTCTGCTTTTAGTCCCCCAAATCTCTTGAGTGAAGGTTTTCTAGAGACAGAGCAATGATATCGCAATAGCAGACATGGATAGATTTCATCCTGTCATCAAATGTCTGCCTTTTAAAATCAAACTCCTTCCAAAAGTGCAGTGGCAGGGAACTCTGGGGTCCATGGTATGGAAGCGTGTCAACAAACAGACGCTGGGCTCACACTACTGAACATGTCTAGGTCTCTTCTGAGGTGTTCTTGGCTCTTAACCACAATTGTGAACTTTATTCACAGACATCTTATCCCTGCATACCAAAGACACCACCTCCTACTTCACTGGCCTGACTGGACAGATGTGGCCACAGCAGCACTGGCTAACACATGCCTAGATCATAGGCACAGTGTGCTTTCCCTCAGAGCTGTAAGTTCCTCCATCCTTCTAAAGCTTGTTTCTGGCTCTGTGGGGGTAGGCACCATTCTTCTAACATCCTGACATTAAATGACTAAACAAAATCACTGTGGCTCACTGGCTTACATGCATTTAGAGTTTCTGGGTGCATGTTGATTTAGAGGTATTGTCTTTATTTAGGGGGACGTGGTCTCCAGAGAAACTTGGTGTGTTTTCTGTGTCCACAATCAAATTACTTATAAATGACACATATGTGTTATGTATTTTAATTTTTTTGGGGGGGTTGGATGGACAAACACACACACACACACACACACACACACACACACACACACACACACACACACACACTTGAATCCACCAAAGCTTCATTTGAAATCATGTGAGGCTATGGACCACTTCTATCAAGACAAGGCAAAATGAAGAAGTTGGTAATTCAGTTCTACTTAGCTCTTCAAGAGGTAGTCCCAGATAAGCTCGACTTGTTCATATCGGTGATGACGTTCATCGTGGGCCCAAGTCTAATTCTGTTGGCTCTGTCTTGCTTTGTTGCAGTGTTATTTCTGAATCTCTCTCTCTCTCTCTCTCTCTCTCTCTCTCTCTCTCTCTCTCTCTCTCTCTCTCTCTCTCTCTCTCTCTCATCACAGCAAAAAGTTTCTTAAGAGCTTAACTTACAGCCGAGTGCCAGCTCCCCCCATTTAATTTGTCCTGCTTCGCCAGGACTTGTCATCTGTGTTCAGGCAGAGGTGAGGCCAGTTCTCAGGGCCCAGCTCGCTGGACACCCTCAATGATGACCTCATTAGAGGCACAGATGTTTGCTGCACTTTGCGAGATGTGGAAAAAACAGAGCAGTAAACTAGGCCAGCTTGCAATAAGGCTGTTACCCACAATTCAAGATAAAATGCCGGATAGTTCCCACTAGGTTCTGGTCGGCTAGGAGACGGCAGCTTATTAATCTCGTGTCAGGGAGCCAGCTGCGGCATGGCGGTTACCATATTTCACCACCAACCCTATGTCTGGACAGCCATTGTCTTTTTTTATGAAAAAACTCTACAAATCAGCTGCGTTTCTCTCTCTGCCTCTCTCTCCTCTCCTCCTTTAGCTCGGCAAAGCCCCCCACTTGTCCTCTTTGGAGAGTCGGGGCGCACCCTCCAGCCTGGGCCTGGCTTACTAATTCAGAGGCCTGCTTACTTTCTAACTTTAATGATATTCCTTCAGCGTAGCACTTTGGTTGCCTGGCGACCGGATTTGAGCTAGGCTTCTCATTTGATTCCCACACATCAGACCCTGAAAAGCACTTTTTTCCCCCTGTCCCTCGGCTTTTGATTCTTTCTGCTCTGAAACCCTTCCCCCGCGGTGTCAGTACGGGTGGGCAGAGCAGTGGTAGAGGGAGGCCAAGGGTGAAGGGCAGCCTATAGTGCACCGGTTACACATCAAGGCCTCCAAACAAAGCCTCCGGGAACCCTCCCTGACCAACACAAATTCCCCTCAGAAAAAGCAAATTTGGCTTTCCTTCATAGTGTGGGTGTCGTTTTGAGACTTTGCTTAGATACTTTATTAAATCTGATGCCTCTCATTGTTTTTTTTCTGCTGTTTCTCCCCCCAGAGACTTCCCATATCAACAAGTTGCTGTAGGCATAAGCAAACAGATTACAAAGAACTGAAATAATCGAACAGACAGCAGGCTGGCACCCATGCTTCTGATAGCTTTCAATTAAATCATACTACCTGTTAGTGAGGAATTAGATACCTTTGTGTTCAGGAAGATGTGCAGTTTACCCCCATGAGAGGCAACATTTTATGCTAAAATCTGCATGTGAAAACCCACAATGCTACCAGCAAGACATGATGGAAAAAATGTCTCCTTTTGGTCTTAAAAAAAAAAAATAGAGATGTTGTATATTTTATTGAAAAAGGTTCACTGTAGAAAAAACAAAAACAAGTCTCAAGGCATGGAATGTACTTCTGTGTTTTACGGTTGAGGCTCTTGCACAACAAGAGGCCAGTAAAAGGACTCAAAATGAAGGGCGCTTGAGTTTTCCTATAGTGTTGTTTCAATTGAAATTATATCATGCAACTGTGTCCTTAAAAGGCACACACCACACACACACACACACACACACACACACACACACACACACACTCATAGCAAGAAATAACTAGAGTTAGTGAACAGTTACACTTCTACATACAGACTTCAGACACACAGAAGTGTGTTTTTTACATCTATGTAAAGTCACATTTGTACATTTAGAAACATATTGACTGTGTAGTCTATTATATGCAGACATATATAGTCTATTATACAGTCAGACTCGGGAGCGTGTTTTATACATGTGTGTGGATTCATGCCTATACATTTAGACATGTATGTGAGTCTGTTATAGAATGTGGCTCAGATAGTCTTGAAGGTTTATTTTCTCACAAAGCCCTAAGAGCTTGCTCACATGGTGCCCACTCCCACATGCCAGTCCTGTGTGCTGATGGAAGCATGATCTGCCATCACAATTGCAAGCTGGAGTCGTAGACTCCAGTGTCTTGTTGTCAGACTCAAGTGAGGCTGACAAAAGTCTGTTGTCTCCTTCTCAGCAGTGATTAAATCAGTGTGCAAAGTTCTCGCCTCCCACTCACCTTCTCTGGGTCGTTCCTGAGTACTCGCCCAACCCTCTGTTTCCTGCACCCCCAGGAACTGTGAACTGCCTTCCTAGCCGGTAGGTGAGTGAGAAGCCAGCTTCACACAGTATATTCCTAGTCTGACACGCATACAAAGATGCTTTGTGATAATGTTTAAATGCCCTTCTTCTGTCTGTCCAAAGTTTTGATCCATACAGTATTTGTATTTTAGCTGCCCAGATGGGCAAATCAGATTGGTGATTCTATACTCAAGTCCGTTGGTCATTCTAATACATGGTAGCTTTTGACTTTGTGGATGCAGGAACATTTTGGTTTGGGGAAATGCAGGGCATGGATATGCCGTAGACAGATGATGACTACCATATGAAATCTCCCTGTGGTGAGACTCTTAGTGACAAGAGAAGCCAGTGCCTTTCAAGTTTGCGTTTGCCTTCTGAATAGAATGGTTGGCACATGACAGTAAGAAGACAGTGTTAGATTCAGCTTGATGGCAGACACATTCACATTTGGACTATCTGTAAGGAGGCAGAGGCACAAATGAAAGGGGAATAAAATTCTTTGCAGGGTGGGGAGACCCGTCCAGATACTTGGGGCAGGGTAATGACAGGTTGAGGCAAGGGAGGACACCCTTGGATAGCCCAACTACCCCTGTTGTTGATCTGAGTGTTTGTGTCTTCTCACACAAAACATGTTAATAATAAAAGACCAATCACAACCTTTTCTTAACTTGATGCCAAGTGTGGTTGTTATTTCATCTGCTTCTCTACTTAGTTTCTACTCGCTTGCGCTAACTTGATCCCCACTAACACTAAAAACTGAAAAGAACAGGCATACATTGAGAAAGCTTTCCTTAAAATATTACAGTCTTGTTTCATATCAAGTTTCTAACCTCCTGCAATAGAAACTTGATCACATTATGCTCCTGTGCTGGGCTGCCCCTGGGTGGATGGATGCTTCTGGAAGCTTGCCGAAGCTGCTGTGTGTCCAACCACGCAGCCCTGCAGGCGTGTCATGCTTCTAGACTCCTGTCCATACAACAGGGGTATGAGACACGCTCAACACTTTATTGAGTGTTATGATCATGGCAACAAAGAGTATTGCAGAAGATACGATAAAGAGGGGAAACGAAATAGCTTTCATCCCTTGGTGTGCAGACCAAGTAATGCTTCATTTACTGGGACTGTCATCACAACTTTTCATGTTCTTGTGTTGATCCGTGTGGAGTACGGTCCCTCGGCATTACGCTCTCAATTGTGCCTGGCACTTGTATGTCTGCCACTCTTATAAATAACACTTACAAATGAGGATCTGTGCAATAAAGGAAGGTGCAGGGGAGTAGAAGAACTCAGAGATGTGTCTTCATCCTTGCCGTGTACCTCTTGCCTCAGTTTCCTTAGATGTAAAAGCAGAGAGGCAGTGACACAGAGAATCTCAGGCAGCCCTTCCTGTTTGCTCAGCACGCGTGGTTGGTTCCCTGAGCTCTGGGAAGAGTTTAGCGAGCTTCCTGTTTGCATGCAATGAAGAAAAGAGCTCCATGCACCCACATGTACACTTACAAGTCACGGAGATAAGTATGTCTGTGCACGTGCTTGGGGTGTGTGTGCATGTGTGTTTGTGTGTTTGCATGCATGTGTGTCTGTGTGTCCATTCATGTGTGTGTTTATGCATGTGTGTGTGCATGCATGTGTGTGTCTGTGTGTGTGGTGTGTACGGTGTCTGTTCAGTATGTGTGCTTGGCTGTGTGTATCACACAGACAGTCAACCTTCCCACCTTGACCCTGCTGAGTGGTGTATGCGGTCACCTCAGGAAAGGTGATGTGGAGAAAGCCATTATCCAACATGCCCCCAGAAGAAATCAGAAACCCCTCAATTTACTGTTGTTTGTGCATTTTAAAAGTCAAAACGGATTCTTTTTGAACATTTTGTTGTTGTTGTTAGCAGACCTTGCTGCTCCCGTGGTATGCAGTAAGTTTTACATTCTCAGCACAGATGAGCCCAGCGGAAGTTCTAATCCTCAGAAAGTAGACAAATAACAGGGGAACTCCAATGGCCCCTTAATACAGCTGAGCTCTCAGGCCTCCCCAGGACAGCGAGGTTCTGAGGAGTGCCCAGAGCTGGGCTTGCTATTTTGTTTGTCCCCATGAGCCCCACCTCGGCATGCCTATGCACTGATGTAAGAATTCCAAATGAGCCTCTCAGAAGGGCCCAGATTAGCCGGGTTGCTAGGCTCTGGCCATTCCAACCCCCTTTTCCACTTCAGTGGACTGAGCTTTTGACACTATGAAAAGCACCATTTAAAATTAATTAAAGCTTCTTATTTGGTACCAAATCTCATCACTGCTGACTACATTTAGTGTGTTTTATGTGTGGCGCTAAGTCCCTGTCACGTCATGTGTTGTATGATCCTTCCGTGGAGCAGCCGTGGGTTAAAAACTCAGAACCAACGCAAATTTAGCTCTTCACCGTTTTCTCTGGCAGGAGAGTGAAATGGAAGGGCTGGCCTGTCTCCTGGGTCACAGAAATCTTGTAAAATGACAAAATGGTGCTCTCTGGAAGGGAAGGTGCAGGGAACTTGTGTTTTGGACCTGCTCAGTGAGGAGTCTGAGGTCAGCCCCAGAGCAAGAGAGAACCGCTTTCTCAAATTCCACTTCCCTTTCTGTAGAGCAAGGGACCAGACCCTGCCTCAGAGTCATTCCCAGCTCAAATAGTTCAGAAAGATGCCTTGTAGGGTAGAATTCTCAGCCTGGAGGTCAAACAGACTTGGGGTTCACTTACTTGCTCACAGTACTGAGCAACTGACTGGTCTGCGTAACTTCAGTTCCGCATCTGTAAAATGGGTCAAGAGTTGCACCTTTCATCCACTTGGGTCATTTTGGAGATTAAGGGAGAGAGTGCTGAGAAGTGACCAGCACAGAGCTGGGCATGGGTGAGGCTGGCTCCTGTGGGTTGTGCAGCCCCTGGGATGGTGGGGGAGGGGTGGTTGTCACTGAGATGGGATTCGAGGTCTTCAAGCCACCAAGGAGTCCTCTACTCCTGAGCATCTGTTGGACACTGGTCTTTGAATTAAACATATTTATTACTTAAGTGAGCCATGGAATATTCTTAACTTTCTCTAAAAGTCAGACCAAATTGCCCCTCTTTCCCTACCCTTTTTTGTCAGTAAATGTCCCATGTCCTCTATCTCTCCCTACAACAGCTAGTGGTTATTGGGAGAAGAAGAGAAATTTACTAAGCTGTGTAACCACTGGTAAAGAGCTCATGATTCTATAAATAACTCTTCACTCATGCTCCTAATGAAACTCACTGGTATACACACACGCGCGCGCGCACACACACACACACACACATTATGCACACACACAGGCACCCACACACGCATGCAATCATGCACAGGACTGTGCGCGCACACACACACACACACACACACACACACACACACATGCCATGAGTCTATAGAAGCAGATTGGGAAGCAGAAGGGGATTAGCAGGATTGGGAAAGGACAAGAAAGTGTGACCCATGTGACTGCTATCAAAATACACTATAAATATCACAATGGAGCGCATTATTATAAATTGTTAATGTATTCTAATAAAACATAAAATAAATTGTCTATGTCAATTAGATGAAACAATAATAGTAATGGCATAAAAGTCACTTTAAGGTTCAAAAAAGACTTGTGGGCAAACAAAAAGAAGGGGAAAATGATTGAAATTGTGATAAAGCAGGCACAAGCTGTCTCCTGCTCCCAGTCCACTCCGAGGTTTCTTCCATCTCCTGGGTTCTTAACTGCTCAGAGCTGTTTTTAATAGCAGTTTGTTTGTTTGTGCCTGAGTATATTGTTACCTCTTCCTGACCCATTTGTACGTCTATAAAGTCCAGGAAAATGATGAAGACTTCTCTGTGCATGGGAAAAAATGTGTTTCCTTTTTGGCTGGCCAATCAAACACGAATGTGCTCTCGCGGCACCCGCAGGCCTATCAGCAACCTGCGTTGGATATTTGACGTTTAAACAGTAAAGTGTTTCTGAAATATCGGCACAGGTTTGTTTTGCTCACACTCTGAAATGCAGTTTTCAAAATAACAACTGCACAAGGGTAAAAAAGAGAGAAAAAAACAGGTAGGCACCCACAGTCAGTAGGGAGTCTTCCTCAATCACCTGCCAAAGCAGAGGAAGCAGGGTGGCCGCAGCATTACAGCCATCCCAGATTTTAAACAAGTGACGCGTTCAAACAGGAAAATTCTCCGGTTACTATTATTTGCCAAACCATCCTGCACAAAAGTGCTCTTCCGAGCTTCAGACAACAGGAACTTCTGTTTTTGAAGATCAATTGGCGAGTTGATCAGAACTGTCTAATGTCTTCATTCTAAAGAGTGTGGGCAAGCTGCCCTCCCAGAGCCCCTGGTACTTCATCTCTACAGTAGGACACATAACCAGCTGTGGCTTGTGAGAGTATGGTGGGTCGCAATTTTCATCATGAATTTGTGTTATCTCTTACGTGGGCAGAGGCTGCCTCATGGCAGATCTTGTTAAAATAGCATGTCTGTCACCCTTACTCCAGTGGGACACCTAAGGGAGCTGAGTTTGACTGTACACAGTCATGAAGTTGGTCAGTTCAGAGCCATCCTCCTGAATGCTGCGTTGAGTTTGGGTTAATAAGAAGTCAGAACAAAACAAAGCCCCATGGCTCAGAAAGTACCAGAATGTTTTCTCAGTATAGGAGTGCCGTGAAAACAAAGGGGTTCTTGGAGCATTAAATAATACTACATCCTTGCAGTGAACCAGGCTTAGCACTTAAAAGCGAGCACATTGCTGGCCACCCTGTGCCCGCTGCTTAGGCCGGTGAGTGGCGGAGACTCCCTGCTGACTGTGGGTATCTGTCTGTCTTCCTCTCCTTCTGCAGTTGTTGTTTTGAAAACTATATTTCAGAGTGTGAGAAAGATAAAAATATGAAGATATCTCAGCGACACCCTATTGTCAAAAAAAATGCCCCAAGTACTGGACTCTGTGCTCTCTGAGCATGACTGGGTTGAGCAGATAGACACCTACAGACTGCTCTCTTCCAACAAGGCTGTGTGTAACTTCCAAAAAAGCTTGTGTGTCTGGGTGGGCCTCCCTCTCAACAGAAGTCTTAACTAAGTAAGCAAATAAGTCATGAAAAAGCCAAACAGAGGTGAAGAATGAGAGCTAGTCACTTCTTAGGAAAACTTAAAAAGAGGAAAAGAAACACTAAAATGTTTGTTCCCCCCAGCCAGCAATAGCAGAATACTCAAATTAAAACTTCATTTGTGTGTGTTTCTTTGTGCTTTAGTCTCCGAGTTTTATCATAAAATATTTTAGGAAATTCAACTTGAATATTAAATGTTTTCACTAACAAAAGGTGTGTTGTGTTTCTGAATATATTGCTATTTGGTAGCAGCAGAGAACAATTATAGTTAAAGAATGTCTCTAGATGGGACTTTCCCCCATAGTTTATAGATGCAGAATTGCTATGCAAACCCCTGGCCCAAAACGTGCCAAGTCTTGATGCCCTTAGCATGGCATGGCACGCAAAAAGTGCTCATTTCTTTTTTCTTCTTTTGCTGGGAAAAAAGTCTTAAATCAGAAAGGAATAATGGGCTTACTCAAGTTCTTCTAGCAAACTGTGAGTGGCTGCTTTCCGCCTCCACTGTCAGTGTATAATAACCTGACGGGAATTAATGTCTAAGCAGTGATGCTTTGACCAGCAACTGTAGAAGGAAATATGTTTCTCATAAGTCCAATGTCTTTAAAACACCTGACAAAAAGCTTTCCAATCCGGAAAGCCCAATGAGTAACTACACTGACAAAAGATTCGAGATTTTCTAGGTGAAAATGTATCGAAGCTGTCCCTCTGCTCGCCATCTTCCAGGCTGATGTCACTGTAGTCTGGATGACGCAGTGACTCTGGCCCAACACTGCTATAGCTTCAGATTGTATCATTAGAGTGAAAATGATCTGTTATGCCTATAGCTGACTAGCAACCCCCAATGAGTCCCAAGTAAAATGTTAATTTGGTAAGTAAATGCTCAGTTCTTAATTCCTACAGTATACCATGTACCACTCATGTGAATGCTGTCTCCTCTTGGTTAGATCCCATTGTAAACAAAGATTTGCCTCAGATTAATATTTGAGGAGGGAAGTAATGTAAGAATATGTTCTCTGCTAGGCGCTGTGGCACATGCCTGTAATCCCAGCACTCAGGGAAGCAGAGACAGGCAGATCTCTGTGAGTCTGAGGCCAGCCTGGTCTACAAAGGGAGTCCGGGACAGCCAAGGCTACACAGAGAAACCCTGTTTTGAAAAATAAAAACAAATAAACACAACCCCCCAAGAGCAAAAACAACAAACAAACACCCCGAATATGTTCTCCTTTCTGTCAGGATCGAAGGAATAAGGGCATGCAGCCCTGATGCAAGGCTTGTTGGTTTGGATTTTCCCTACGTTTCCCTTCTACCAGGAACAGTAAGAACATTTGTCTCGCTTATTTTCCTAAACAACTCTTTGAAAAGCATCTGTCTCCTTTGGGCAGTAGGACCTCGACTGCTGTCTGTTTAGGAGCTGGCCCAGGAGCCAGTGAGCTCTCTCGAGAGTAAGCCCTCAGAATCACCACTTGCCTCTGAAAGAGGACTGGGTGTCAGGAACTGACAGGTCAAATCGGATGCCATCTTCAGGTTGCCAAAGTTCTGTCTACTTCATGCCAACAGGCAAATGGCTCTTTACTCTTAGAAGAAGCACGTTAGGCTGGAATCCCCGGTCCTCTCAGTGGAGGACCCTGCTTTACCTTTGAATTTAGTGGACATAATGAAGGCTCATCTCAAAGGATGAGAATTCAGACACAGTCAAGAATCACAGTGAGTTCACATTTTAGAAGTTACTGAGAGGCTTCAGATCCGAGGAGAGGCTTGCTTCCTACGAATGCGAATCATTTTTTTAGCCACCAGAGAAAACTGTTCCACTGTGGGAAGAGAGAAGGAGGAGTGCCATGGTTGCAGATATGACGTCAGAGCCGAGGCTGTGGGAACATTTCACCTGCACCGAGAGATGAACATTCCCCGATCTGCCCAGAGAGTGATATCTGGGTCTAGTGGTTAATTAGGCAGTTAGTACAAATAGATAGTGTGGAATGGAAAGCTCCAGGGGAAATCCTTCAGACCAAGTATAGCAGGGTGTGCACTTACGGACTTCAGGAAATTTCCAAAAGGGGCTAAAGGAAAAGCTGTCTTCTTAATTGTGTATACTTCGCCTTGATAGCAATACAAACAATAAGTGTGATCTCTGACAAGTAAATAATCTACTGTCTTTTAATTTTATTAAGGCGATGGACTGTGATGAGGGGTGATAAGTGAGTCTGTCCACCCAGAGAACCAGAAGCTTCCTTCTTCAGTGCAGCATCCCAATGGAGCATAGACTCTTTTCACAGTCAGCATCCTCACAGCCCAGTCCTCTGACTCACACATCTCCTCTCACTGCCCACTGAGCACACTCCAAAACATATTTGTGTGTACATAAAAGTCATATGTGGCACTCCCTACCAATGAGAGGGAAGGTCACTATACCATGACGATGTGCGTAGAATGAATTTGTCTCTTCTTATGGGTTGGATGGCATTTAATAACAAAACTAACCCCGCCCCCCAAAATGGCTGTGTAATCCAGGGAAATGTAAGTGAACCGCAAGGGAAACAGCTCGAAAAATGTAAACTATGCTGCCAACTAAGGGATCTCCCCACAGCTCTGTTTGACTTCTGTGTTTATTTTCACTGTATAAAACAAAGTCTTGAAGAAGAGCTTCTCCAGTCATGCTCATCAGCTGATTGTCTTTTATTCTGAAGTAGGGAAGGTAAGAAGCATATACACTTGAATTTTTTTTTAAATAAGAGAAAAATAAATTTAGCTCTCAGTGGTATGCCATTTGGATTCTAAATTCTTTGCAGAAATTCTGAATTCTACCATGACCAGATTTTCCTGAGATGAGCTCTGGTGGACATGACAATACAGGACTTGGAGTATTGGCTTCTGAAATGAAATTGGTAGGTTTAGAAGGAAATCACTAAAATCAAAAGCCAGCTACATTGCTATCATGGGAGAGGGTAGACAGTGGGGTGGGTTACCTAAGACCACCATTCCATTACCCTCATCAGTCCTGTCCCCAATATAGAGAAGAAGACAACTCTTTTTAATTCTTCATATTTTATCAAAATGTTTAATGTGCAGGCAATAATTTAGCTTGAAGATAGCTGTGGCGACAAACAAGATATGTTAAAGAAGTTGATACCAAAAATGTTGAATGTCAGTGAAACTCAGCCGAGAGGACTGGCCGTCTAATGGCGATTAAGTATGCTATAAATTTACGTCTTTGAAATACTTGTTGAGATTTATTCAGGCAGACAAACAAAGATAACAAAAGTCTTTTGTGTGTTTGTCAGTCATTTTCACTCTTCTGTTGTTGTAGTGTCAAATAATGTCAGTTATTTAAGGGCAATTACTGTAATTTTAAATTCTCAACAAATTAAACTATAAAGCATAGAAGTCCAAGAAGGGCCCTGCTCAGCTTTCAGCTCCCTTTCCCAGCTTCCATTTTTAAAGGTGTTTTAATTGCCTGAATATTTAGAAAGTCTTTTTTTTTTTTTTTTGTCTCTTCGTGCTTTTTTCCTTCCATTTAACCAGCTATGTTGCAGTATTTCTTTCTTATTGAGGTTGGTTTCATAGAAATGATATCATGATTTCTCAGATGTGTGAATGAACTTGTTTTTCATTAGACACTGATTTTTTTTTTGTAGCAGCTATCATTTTAGCCTTCACATATTCTGTGAACACTCATGAGTTTAGAACTCAGAAAAGGGAAAAAATGTTCAGGAAATCAAAATGAGGCTCAAGATAAGCAAAACAAGTCCACACTTGAATGGACTTTGACAATAGAATGTTCTAGAAATGAAACAAAAATTGTTATTTTGAACAGGACCAGACCGTTAGAATCACTTAATAAAATAGTTTAAATGAAGTAGTAAAACATTTTTGCCACAATATCTAAGCTGTGTGGACAAAGTTCATTTGGAACATTTTTTTCTTCAATTTGGTCCTGCATCTAGGATTTCTGTGCAGTAATAAAGACAACGCTCCATTGTGTTCTTCTGTTACTAATGATTCTGTAGAGATAATTAGGAAGGGTGAAACCTAACTCCATCAAACAGGACTCTGGTGGGACAGAACGAAGTTTTGCTGTGAGGTTGGAGACTCTGAAACCAAATGAAAAACTCTTACATAGACAGAGTAAGTGATTTGGTAAAACTCACTTCTTCTCACCCCAGAGAGCATCTTTAGACAGGGCGGGGTGGGAGTGTACTGGTTCCTGATGTGTTTTCAAAGCCCAGGTAACATGAACATTGGTACTGTCTGCTTCTCGTTTTTAAAATACAAATTAAGTGATAGACACAGACGCTTCAATCATTCACCTAAGAAACAGTGTGAGAATATCGTTAATATCCTAAGAATATATTCATATGGCCCCTAAAATAAAGAGGGGCCCAGCCCTCCTCCCCTCTTCACATAAGAACGAATAAGATTGTAACTCTGTACCCCAGCAGATAACATTGTGACATTGCAACCCCGGAAACTCAGGATGCTGCTGGTCAGCTGCTCTTGTGAGTGAGATGGCACCATGGCAATACACAGGGTCCTTGTAAGTGAAAGATACAAGGTAAAGAGCCACAGACAAGAACAAGGGAGCCGTGGGCAGACGCTGCTGACCTTAGAGGTGGGAGGACGAAGACCACGAGTGAGAGGATAGAGTGGCCTGTGGAAGCTGGACACGGCAGATAGAGGAACGTGTCCAGAACCACCACAGGTAAGGAGGGGTGCCGGGTCTCCTATGCCGGCAGGTGGGGTTGGAAGGGGAGGGGACTCTGGCCTGCTGTTTCCTCTCCTTGGGGGCTGAGAGGGATGGTGAGTGTCGATGAATCAGCCTCCTCCCACGGCGGACACGATGCCCAGAGGAAAAACACACTGAGTCGAGAGAAAGATTTCAATTTTATTATGATGGGTTTTTCTTATATAGAGTATAGTGGGCCGGGTATAAGGTTTGGGACCAATCCGTTAATGTTACGTGGCTGTTGGTAAGCAGGGCTCGCACCAGGATGTGCCCAGATGGACCATGCTGAGTCATTTTATGTGGAAGTATTTACCAGAGACTGCTGTTGAAACTTGAGCCAGGCTTGGTTCTGTCCTCAAGGCCTCTCTCAGGGGGCTGACAGATTCAGCCATGGGGTCCAAGAGAGGGGGAGCCCATTTCAGATTTTACACCTGGAAGTGTAAGGTGAGACATGGGCATCTTCTTAAGTCACCTATTTATCGTAATTTGAAGTTATACAGTTGTCTTGCCATTGCAAATAAGCTGATACACAAAAGGCCACGCATGCAAGGCAGAGAGGCTCTGTAACACTGCCTCTGACGCTAACCATGTCCAGGGAAGAAAGCCTAAATCCTGCTGGTCAGTGGTGGGCCACACCTTTAATCCAGCACTCAGGAGGCAGAGGCAGGTGGGTGTCTGTGAGTTCAAGGCCAACCTGGTCCATAGAGTGAGTTCCAGAACAGCCAGGGCTACACAGAGAAACCCTGTCTGGGAAAAAAAAAAAGTCCAACTAATAAATGGAAAAAGTAGAGGGATGTCCTTTAGAACTCCAGGCTAAGTCTAAGGTGGCTTTTGAGACTCGTGCAGGGATTGCATAGCCGCAATCCCAAATACTCAGAAACTAGTGGGCAGTTTCAGCAGCTACGCAGTGGAGTTGGTGATCCTCCATCTAAAAGGGAGAGATCAGTGCTCCGCCTGGGTGAATGTTGCTTGAATTTAATTGGTCTTGATTCTGAAAATTGACCAGAGAAAGAAAAAAAAATGGGGACTTGGGGGGAAGAGACTCAAACTGACATTCTATAAAATGCTCCATCAATCTTCTTCAAAGAGTGTCAAGACTGGGCTGGTGAGATGGCCTTTCGTGTGAAGGCACTGACTGCTTAGCATAGCCACCTGATTTGGCTCCCCAGAACGCAAATGACAGGGGAACAGAGGGCTCCCGGGTTGCCATCTGGCTTCCATCATAGCGTCCACCCACAAACCCACACGTAAACTAAAGAAGTAGGTATAGTAAAAATGGTGTTGTGTCAAGGTCATAAAGATTAAGCAACTATGGACACAGTCGCAAACTGAAGCCCAGTGAAGCAGGCCAACAATTGAATGCATCTAATATACTGCACTGATTCTTGGGAAAGAAGGATAAAACTGAGGGGAAAGCTAATGAGATCTGAATGACGTCTATAGATTTGTAAATCATTTTGTACCGTGGTAATCCTGGTGGCTGTATGCGAACATCCCCTAGGCCAGCCTTGTAAATGTTCCATGAAGATAAAAGGAAAAATAAAAGTTAAAAAGTAAAGGAACATGATTTCAGTGGGGGGGGGGGGGGGGGTGCAGGATAAACTGAGGAAATGCTTAATATGATTTGGCAGGAAAAATGATTGATAACTTTGCCATTAACAAGGGGCCTTACACACCCACTGAATAGTGAGAACAGGAAAGGAAAAGACAATTGATATTGAGAAACACAAATATGAGAGGCCAGCATTGGGGTCCAAGCACCAAAGGCAGAGCAATGAAATCACACACCTTTCCTCAGGCTAATTTGTACAAACTGTAAAAAAAACAAAACAAAAAAAAACCATTGTCTCCTTGAGGACCTGGAAAGAACTGTTGTTGGTGTTTTCATATAGATCTGCTAGAAACAAAAATTGACTTAATTTGTGGTTAGTTAATTGACATATAAACTCGAAAATGCCTTCTGAGGTAGAAATCTTATCCCTTTTTTTTTTTTTTTTTTTTTGTAGGATTGATTATAAATTTTTCTTTACTTTCTTCTTTGTTGTATACCTTTCTTTCCTAATAATGAACTTGTAGTACCTTAAAATTGAGCTCATAAAAGACTTTTTTTTAAAAAATAAATATATATAACAAATATTATAAGGCAGAAAAATAATACTGGAATCAGACTTTCAATGACTTTCAAAGATGTTCTTAATATTCTGTGATGTGAAAAGAAGTGTGGTTAAATAGTCACTGTGCTTTATTTTTACAGAAAGCATGCTTCTTAAAAGATTGGAAGGATAAATACCAAGATTTTAACTCTGGATATTTTTGTCCCATCAGTTCAATCTCTAACACTGCTTAAATGTTGTGTGTTAACATGTGTCTCTAACTGCTTACACGTTGTGTGATAGTACATGTCTCTAACCGTTTACATGTTGTTGTGTGATAGCATGTGTCGCTAACCACTGAGATGTTGTTGTGTGCTAGCACATGTGGCTGACCACTGAAATGTTGTGTGATAGATAGTACATGTCTCTAACCGCTTACATGTTGTGTGAGAGCACATGTCTAAGCCCCAACAAAGCAATGAAACAGTGGAAACCGATCAGAAGTTCAGTCATCCTCATCCTTGTTGCAACTTTAAAGCCAACCTGCCCTGCTTGATACTGGTCTCAATAAACAACATACAAATAAAAATCTACCAAGCAAGCAATAAAAAAAGAAAAGAATGAAGTCAGCATGTTTCAAGCGGTATTATTTATCATGAAGACAGTGCATGGGTGCGAGTCTCCTGGCACTCCCCTGACCACTTCTGGGCTCCTGAGATGCCCATGTGTAGCCTCAGGCTCAGCAATCTGGTTTTGAAAAGACCACATTAGATGCAAGTGCACAGGCCATAGGGAGCAGGCTTTGAGCTGATGCTGGCCATGGGGAAAGAGCTAGAATAATGCCTCTGTTGGGAACACTATCTGTCTTGTCATGAAGATGATCTTCAGAGACAGTGAGCAGGAGATGTAAACCAGACTCTGGGCTGTGGGGTGAAGATTCCTCTCCCATTTCCCCAAAAAACAGTTGGAGAACCATTGCTCAACTAATAACTTGAAAGAAACCTCTGACAAAAGTCAAAGCCGTACCAATTCATGAAGTCTCAGGGCAGTCCACCAAAGTCCTGGGTGTTTGCGCCAGGATAGCGGTGACACCTCTGATTTTCACCTGCACCTCAGGGCTATCCTAGTGCAAGTCTCAGAAACAGAGGTTCCTGGAGAAAGATACACTGCCAGACACATGACTAACTCCTGGAAGCATCTGGTAAGCCTAAACATTTCAAATGTTACATACAAGACAACACTGGCAGTGGAAGGTCTCTGTCATGCAGCCTTACTTCTGCAGCCATGTTTGGCATCTTTACCTTTTTCCTAAATAGTCACTGGTGGGACCTGCCCTGAAACAAACACAAATGCAGCCCAAAGCAGTGGGCCCCAGTAAGAAAACTCTTCTAGGCAAAGCCAGACCAGTGTGTCTAGGCCTACTGTGAATTCCCAGGCAAGACTGCTAGCCAGGGAATGCTTCAGAGCTGGGGAGACACATTTTCCCCAGACATCCCTCTCTCTATAAGGGCCACGGGTACTGCACTTACCCTCAGGCTGCCAAGGGATAACTCACTAATTCTACCCTTTGCCGGGTTCTTCCTCCCTAATTTTGGCAAGTGTAAGCCAACTGAAAGAAAATGTACCAACTTGGAAGTCAATCAGGAACCTCCTGGAAACTTGTCATCTTTCAGCACTATGACTTCAGATGATGCTCTAGACCCTTTTGTGCCCTTGATCTTCTCATCTATAGAATGCAGATTAAGGACCTTCAGTCATGAATCCCTCCTGGGGTGGCTATACAGTAGTGTCAGGTCACATGACAGGCACACCATGAGATGGCTGTCATCACTATGACCTTCAAACACATGGGCCGACTGTCCATCTGAAAATATGGCTCCTGATACCTGCCCTGAAATATTTAAAAGGATCCAACACAGAGCTGGGCCATGAGATCCTTTCCTCTGGGACGTAACAGAAAGAAACACCCAAGTATAAACACCAACACAACAGTCTAATGACCAAGTGCCGCCTGGCTAGAGATATGGAAAATTCTTGCCGTGATGAATTTTTAACAGTGAAATCTGACTTGCCTCTTGTGCTCTACGGCCTTAAATGCATTTTGGAAACAAGTGAGGCATCAATAAATAAATAGTCAACTCTTCCCTTGATGTTGGTGGAAAGCAGATGGCAAATGAGAGGACAGAGGTAAAAGTGTCGTGCCATGTGAGTAGTATGGAGGTAAGTTGGGAAGCCATGTTCCCCGGGGCCTCTTTCCTTTCCTTGTTATTTTCTTTCTCGTATCCACTTCCCTTTCTGTGCCTGGATGGAATTCCATCCTGTCTGTTGACCTCTACTTTGACCTGAATAATCTTTCTTGCTGCTTGTTGTTGTTGGTGGTGGTGGTGGTGGTGATGGTGGTGGTGGTAGTGGTGGTGGTGGAGATGATAGTAGTGGTCGAGGCGGTGGAGATGTGGTGATGGTGATGGTGGTGATGGTGGTGGTGGTGGTGATGGTGGTGATGGTGGTGGTGGTGGTGGTGGTGGTGGTGGTGATGGTGGTGGTGGTAGTGGTGGTGGTGGAGATGATAGTAGTGGTCGAGGCGGTGGAGATGTGGTGATGGTGGTGATGGTGGTGGTGGTGGTGATGGTGGTGATGGTGGTGGTGTTGGTGGTGGTAGAGGTGATGGTGATGGTGGTGGTGGTGATGGTGGTGATGGTGGTGGTGGTGGTGGAGGTGATGGTGATGGTGGTGATGGTGGTGATGGTGGTGGTGGTGGTGGTGGAGGTGATGGTGATGGTGGTGGTGGTGGTGATGGCGGTGATGGTGGTGGTGGAGGTGATGGTGATGGTGGTGGTGGTGGTGATGGTGGTGGTAGGGGTGGTGAAGGTGTGGTGATGGTGATGGTGGTAGTGGTAGTGGTGGTGGTGGTAATGTTTTATTCTTTGCTTCTTTCCTCTCTGTTATCAGAGGTTCTGTGCGATTGTGTTGGAATTCTGTGCAAACACCTCAGCTCTACTCTCTGCACCAGCCTCACATGCATGCTTCTCGTCAGTTAGCTGGAAGTGACAGGTGAGGACACCTTGAAGGACACTGCCTGCCAACTTATTTCTCCTTTTAGCAGGGCTGGTGGGACATTCCACATGAGCTCAGAGCTGGTGCTGGGTGACTAAAAATGGCAGCCACTTCCCAGTGCCCTTCTGCTTGGACCTACCAGCCACTCTCAGGGCTGGCAGTCTCCTATACTGAATCTATAATAGTGATGAGTTACTATTGGGCAAAGCAGAGGTGTTAAAGAAAACAAACATTAGAAACATCAATGTGAAAAGCAACACAACAAATCCAGAAGACAGAAACAAACAATTAAAAGACAAAGAAAGAAGCAGTTTTAGTTTAGAAAAACTCACATTTCTCTTTTCCAAAACATTTAAGTTGTATTTCGAAGGCATTGGAGAAGAAACCACCACTATGCTCTCAGAAGTTAAGGCCTCCCTGATTCCTGGCGTTGTAAAACTTCCTAACAAAGAAAGTTTTAATGAGTTAACTTTGAGGAGAAACAGGGGTTTCATATAGTTCAGGCTAGCCTTAAACTCCCCGTCATCCTGCTCTGTCTCCCAAATCCTGAGACTACAGGTGTGCCATCCATCACCAGGCTATTTATGAGTGTTGGGCATTGACTCGGCCTCCAGACACTGCCAACTGACGGATAACCTCAGCTTCTTATGAAAGAGTCTCAAGCAAGGCCTGAACCTCCCCACCCCCACACACCATGCTCAGCACCTATTGTCCACCTCCATGCTTTAGATGACAGATTAGAGAGTGACCTCAGATCCGCCATGTTCCCCTCCCCCCCAGCCCAGGGCTAAGATTCTATGCTGCTTAAGATAAGGAGCAAGTGAACTACAGAGAGAGACATGAGTCAGCTAGGATGAGGGTGGTACCCAGCAGGCTGGTAGGCACTGCTAGATGGCATGTCATGGGCCTTTCGGGGCACAGAATATTAATTTTTGACACTTGCCATGTGTCCATGAGACATCATTAGGAATTCTATCATCCTACACTGTCTTGGTCATGTAACACAATAGCCAACTTCATTGTAAAGCACATGTGTTGTCAAATACATGCACCTGTATACATACATACATACATACACACACACACACACACACACACACACACACATCCTTCATAATTTAATGGATGATTTCTTGGGCTTTTGAGTGTAGGACCAAGCTTTGGATTAAAACGTTAAAATTGTTGTGGTTTAATATTGAAGTCTCTTACTATATGTCAGAAATGCTTAGGTACCTCACCTTCCCTTTGTGTATTGTAAGTTAGCTTTTTGTTTTGTTTTTAAACTAGATGTTCCAGGAAGACAAGACACGTTCACAGGCAGAATCCTGTTGTCAGAGGCCCTCCCTCAGCAGATGCGGAAGGTCAACAGAACCAAATCTTGGCTGCTTCTGAGACAGCACCTCTACCCGGCCTTGACAGCCAAAGGCTCGCTCTTACCACTAACACTCATTGAGGGTTGAGCCGAAGTCTAGAAAAAGGCAGTATACATCCACCATAAAGCTTCTCCTCAAAGCTACATCTCGGTGAAATAAAAGAAATGTGGACAATGCTTCAGGGAGAAGAAAAACAAAGCCCACGGGAGACTCTGTTTTGACCGTGTGTGGCAAGCTGGGCAGAACTGCTCTGGTGAAATTGCCCTTGTTACTGTGTTCCGCCTTCAGTGTACATAGTCTGTTGACTGAAGGACCCTTGACCAGCTGGTTCCTGAGGAGGTCTATGCTGACTCCACTCTGTCCATTGCTCCTTCATGAAGCCCTGCCTTCTGTGCA
Organism: Acomys russatus; assembly: GCF_903995435.1. Lineage (NCBI taxonomy): Eukaryota > Metazoa > Chordata > Mammalia > Rodentia > Muridae > Acomys > Acomys russatus. Next base: position 14,452,549 of record NC_067151.1, on the reverse strand, counting down.
TTGCAGCTGTTTGTTAAGCTTTGGCCATTTCATGGATAATATATTGAAAGTCCAGAGCCTTTCCCATAGTACATGTTGTTGGCTGTGGTGGCTTGTTCTAAGAAGGTGGTTCTCTACCTTCCTAATGCTGTAACCCTTTACTACCGTTCCTCAGGTTATGGTGGACCCTTGACCACAAATTATTTTGTTGCTCCTTCATAATTCTAATGTTTCTACTGTTATGAATAGTAATCTAAGTATGTTTTCCAACAGTCTTAGGTGACCCCTGTAAAAAGGTCATTCAACTCACAAAGGGTGTAGCCCACAGGTTGAAAAGCACTGTCCTAAGGACACTGAATAAACTTTGGTTGTGTACTTATAGGTAGGTGACACTAAAATTATTTGAACTTGCTCTAATTATACCTTGGCTAATTGCCTCTAGTTGTTGGCTACTTCATGTGAGATACCCGATTCACTGTTGTGACTGTAGTGATGCTGCTCTGTTCGTCCGGTGACTATGCATAGATGCCTCTGCCTTGGACACACCAAACATACAAAGACAACAGTCATTCTGTGATACAATAAAGTCATGCATGTTGTAAACCAGGAAACAAATGGACATTGTTCTGTTTCACACAGGAGAAAGTACCTGAGGACGGATGAATGACTTGCTCAAACTCACAGTCAGTAAGTCTACTACATGAACACCCATCTTAGTAATATTTAAACTAAGGATTCTGCTCACTTGCAGTGCATGCCTGGTGTATCAGCATCTGTAGCTTATAACTGCCCCACCAAGTGGACTGATCTGGAAGAGGGGTTGATTGACTTGAAGGAAGCAATTTGGTCTTTGCTCCTTTATACCTTTTGGGAACAGTGATCTGGTGTCTGTCACAACAGATGTTTGTCCCCTGTCTTTACCCCTTGTCCCCCTGGTCTTTACCAAAATGAGCATGTATGTGCTATTTAACATGTTAAGCCCTGTGCCCTTAGTTTTATTGTCTCTGTGGCCATAGTGAGGTCTTATCTGAGTAAGTTCTTACTAGTTGATCTACAGACAGTTCCTGCTGGAGATTGGACACTGTTTCCTTCACAATTTTTAATTTGAAGTTTGAACTTTGAGAGTTAAGGGACCAGATCTTTGCAAAGTTATTGGGGTCAGATGACAACATGATGACATGGGGTTGCATTCCTGATACAATTAGTGCCCTTATATGACAATATGAAAAGACTCCTCTCTCTCTCTCTCTCTCTCTCTCTCTCTCTCTCTCTCTCTCTCTCTCTCTCTCTCTCCTCTTTTCCTTTTCTTTCCCCCTCTCTTTCTCTTCTCTTTCCCTCTCATATGAGGATATGAGCAATGGCCACCTGCAAGAGAGAAAGAAGCCTGCCCCTCCCAGGATCTTTGCCAGCGCCTTAATCTTGGACTTGCAACGTCTGAACTGTGAGAGTTCTGTTGTCGCTCTGTCGTAACATCACTTGGTCTGTGGTATTTCATGATAGCGACCTGGCTGAGCCTGGACTCGAAAAGAAAGCTGAAGCACAGAGATCTCGGCGGCGTTCTCAAAGTCACACAGCTGGGACCCGGGCCAGGCTTGTCCCACTGCCTGTCTCTTCGTACTAACCTGTTTCTTGCCCTTGCTCTCTGAGAAGGTGGTGAAATATAAAGCCACACCCTATGGCAGAAACATTTGAGTCCACAAAGGTCAAAGAGTGCTGGCTCTGGGTGGGAAGTAAATTAAGGTGTGAAAATACTGCCAGTAAAGCTCTGAAACTTGGCTCGCGGGCAACCTGGGAAACTTGAACTGATTCAAAACTGCTGTGGGTATCAGTAATTTCTGTATTTCTCCCCCCCCCCCCCCCCCCGCCCGTCTGATCACCACTGGGGCAGGGGGATGGCTACAGGATAAAGCTTGCTTTGGGAGAAACAGATGCTTCTGAGATGCAGACAAAAATCTTGAGAACTCCAGTCACCAAAATTCTTGGCCAGGTCTCTACCTGGCCAGGTGATAACCAAATCACAGGCCTGATGCTCAGCAGCTCCACACTTTGGCTTCTCCTCTCCCCCACTGCATGGGAGCTGGCTTTGGAGAGCCATCATCTTCTGGTCAGGTCACTCCAGGAAGCGATACTGGGAACTTGTGTGAAGGAAATAGGCACGGGGGACTCTTAAAGACGAGTGACGCCTAGGTACACTTGTTGGCAGAGCCCTGACCGAAGCTGAAGTTTGTCTGATGGTTGAGATTCTCCCAGACCCTGGCATGGTGGCATGCACTTGCTTTCCTATCACTCCAGAGGCAGAGGCAAGAGGCCTCCCATAAGCAGCCCACTGGCGAGATGATGTCTCAGCACCCCTTTCTATGCAATTCTGCTCCTGAAGCTCTCCACAAAGAGTGCCAGAAACACTTCATGGTGGAAAAAACCCAGCCTCAGGCTTGCATAGGGCACTGCTCTGCCATTCCCCAGCCTTAGGACCTTGGGATACGTTACTTAATCTGTAGGTGTGCCTCAGTTTCCTCATCTCAAACAGCGCTATGGAAACCTGACTCTGAGCACGTCGGGAGGAAGAAACCCATCTCGAGGGCCCGGCCCCTGGTGCACATGCAGACTTTGCAAGTGCTTTTCTGTTTTGTTTTGTTTTAACTTAGACATAAAGATAGATCTTCCTCAATGACATATTTTTTCATTAGAAAAATAACAATATGCTTTTAACAGCAACTTGAGTCTGGCTTTTTTATCTATAAGAATAGACAGGATAAGGCTGCAGAAATATTCTAGAATTTTCTTAGGTGAGATCTATTAGCATGCATGAAAGAAGTTTTAAAAAACCTTTACTATAGACTGAGAAGGAAGAAAAAGGGAGAAACTTGCCTCTTTCAATAATGAGGGATATATATATTTTTTGTCAGTATTTTAAAGAGGTTTTTCTTATACAAACAGAACTAGTTGCTGGTCAGCACCCAGGTTTTTCCTTTTGATGTACAATTTAAATTAAAAGGAATATTCTTAGAAAGACACCTGCACCTGGGTGAGTCACGTGACCAATCCTGTGAACCAGGGTTTCAGGGGATGTGCAATTATTTGCTCAGTTAGGCTTAAACTTTTTATTTATCTAATCACCCCCTGTAATGCTTTGATCTGAACTTCCAAAGCCTATTTTTCAACCACTTTAGCTACATATTTTAAGCCTTATGGTCTAATCAGTCCCAGCCCATAAAACATGCAATGTCCTGTTCCATGGATCCTATCAGGAAATCAGCCGCCACATGCATGCTATAATCCCCCACTTTGTGACAGTTGAGCTATTTGAAAGTGTCCTTGTTGTCATTATTCTGGGCGAGCTGGAGCTAAGCAGCAGGCAAGTGCATCCTCCCATCCAGGCTTCTCCGTGCTTGCATTTGCAGAGTGACTCAGTGGTGAGTCACTGGTTTCTGCAGGTGTATGCTTGGAGTCCTGGAAGCCATCCACCTCCCAGCAGGGCAAATGTTTACTTCATCAGTTCATGGGGTTACACAGCAACCCCAGCCAACTGCATCTGACTGTACAGCAGTTTAAAAATTACATAAGCGCATATGCATGTGTGTGCATTGATTTGTGTCTCAGGGGAGCACTGCGGCTTAGAAGCTGGGAAAAAGATGGATTGTTGGATAACACAAGACATTGTGTTGATTGGAAATATTTGAAGGGAAAAATAATTTATGAGTGCGTTGTCCTGTAAGCGGCATGTTGGAGCTGTTCCTTGCTTCTCTCTGTCTCTGGTGGTGTAACTTTGGGTGGCTGGGGTCGGCAACAACTGACGAATCGGCACTCTCTTGTCCTTCCTGTCCTCAGGACTTATCCAAGAGACTGCAGGATGCTTAGCTCTGTGGATGCCTTTTTTGCTCATAAGATGCACAAACTTTGGACAATTACAGAAACATAAAATGCAAACACCAACCACTCATTTCTCTTTCTTGGTCTCTGACTTTTTACCTATTAGCAACCCTAATGCAGACAAACACATCAACTACATAAAGGAATAAGATTGCAAACTTGGCCACGGCGTAAATTTGCTGAACTTTGGTCAGATAGGACAATACACACAGGCAATAGTTACCATTTGATTTTTTTCTGTGTTCACAAAACTTAAGAGACCCCACCTGTACTAATTTAATTAATTATCAGAACAACCCTTAGCAAACGAGAACTTTTAGACAGAGAGGCTAAGGTCTCCCACGGGTGACCAATAATCAGAGCCAGAATTGAACCTCAGTTAGTTGGATCCCAGGGCTACATTAGAAGACAGTACAGGCTGCAGAGATGCCTCTGTGCGTAAGAGTCCTGGCTGCTCTAACAAAGGACCCAAGTTCAATTCCTAGCACCCACATAATGTCTGACAGCAGCCTGTAACTCCAGATCCAGATCTGACGTCCTCTTCTGAGAGGCCAGACACACTCATGGCAAGCAGACATACTTGAAGGCAAACCACTCATATAAAACAACCAAATAAAGGTACGTAAAAAGAAGGACAGTGCATAGTTATGCTCCTAATAAAAAATTTTAGTTTTTATCTTTACTTATTCATTGATCTTCACAGTGGTGGAAATCAAGCCCTAGGCCTTATGTAGACTAAACCTAGATGAGAAAAGAGACCGGCTCAAAATGAATAATTTTGTGTGCAGTTAAAGAACTTAGAAAGCTATAAGTTTGGTTTCTTTCTTAGAGAGTGTCAGTCCCTGTTAGGAAGAGGGTGGGCATCCAAAACCTTTATTTGGGAGATAGACTCTGCCCAAGTGATGGTACACAGAAAGAGATAGCCCAGCTAGGAGTCATATCCACCTCAGTCCTTCTGTCCCTGGAATCAAACTTAGCCAGACCACAGACAACAGAGACCCTTTGCTCAGAGGTCCTCGCCATGCTGAAGGGCACAGAATACCAGAGAACCCAACAGAGCTGAGCCCAGAAACCCCATCTGTCACCACTACTATACACAAAGCCCATTTCCACTTAGCCATCACATTGACTTTTTGGCTTATTCATAACTTTCCTCAAGGGTAGGATCCAAGATGGGCAAATACATTTCATTGATACAATTCTTTTGCATGGCCAACAGCCCAAAGAACGGGAGATGGAAGCTTGACAACCAATGGGTGCCTTGTGTGCTTTGGGCATTTTCCTATGGTCAAGACTTGTTCTGAAGAGATGCTCATTTTACGCCCATGACTTCCCTCCCCAGACTCTACACACATTCTAGTTATGAGGAAAACACAACCAACATGGATCTGTATTGAAGGACATTCTACAAAACAGATAAATAACATACTGGAAAACTGTGAACATCTAAAGACCAGGAATTCTGGGAAACTGCCTCAGCCAAGAGAAGTCAAAGGAGCCAGGCCCAGTGGCTATACCATGAAATGCCAGGTGGCTCCTGGGAAGGAAAAGAGGTGCTAGGTACAGTCTATGGAAACTTGAACAAACTGAAGACTAGCTAACAATAGCAGCTTGCCAATTGCAACTGGCTACACAAATACAAGAGGCTGACAATGGGGAGATTGGCATAAACTGGATGAGACTGTCCAGATGGTCATCACAACTCTTCTGTAAATCTAAAATTATTCTAGAATAAATTTTTTAAAAACCAGACAGAGGCGATGTCTCCATAGTAAAGGTACTTGCTGCCAAGCCTGACCACCCCAATTCAATCTCTAGGAACCATGTGGTAGAAGGAGCAATTCACCCCACACCCCACAGAGGCTGTCCTCTGACCTCCATGTGTGCACTGTGGCACGTAAGTAAGTCAGTAAGTAAATGCATGGTTTAGCCCATCTTTTCTTGGAGAATAAGAATGCAGAGAAGAAGACAGAGACTTCATGGCTTCTCTCTGGCCACGGTGTCCCATCATTGTGGAGTTAGCCAGCAGGTCCTTCCCTGCCTGACTGGGAACCTTCAACCACCCACCTAAACACTCTAACCTTGCCATATAGACTCTCCCATTGGATGATTACATTTTAAATTTCTTGGAGTGTCATGTACCAAACAATAACTAAGTGGTACATAATATTTATATATAATTTATTTATAGATAATAAGTAAAGCTATGCCACATTTCTCTATTTTTTTTTTTTTTCGTTTCCAAAGTTTTTTTTCTTTCTTTCTTTTTTTTCATTTCTCTATTTTAAAAAAAAAAAAAACTTCTTAAAAATATATAAAAACTTGAAACAGGTCACAGGCCCAGTAGAAATAATCTAAAGGCACATAAATATTACAGCAAAAATAAATTGTATCTGACTTTAATAGTAGAAATAATGAATTCTGCACCTAGAACCAGTTCTAAACACTGAAAATTGAGCAAAAGAATGTTATCTTATAAACATACTCCATTTCCTCCCTATATAAATATAACGTATACCGTGCAGAGGATAAGCATGTATCCTGCGTGTATGACATCTGCATGTTCAATACTGTACCAAAGTCCTACGAAGGCTTGGGCATTTCTGCTTTCCTCTTTACTGATCCACATATCTTCTGGGACTAGAGAGTCAGGGATGAAGACCCAAGACTGAGAGGCATCTGCCTGTGTGGCCCTCCCCAGCTCACCCAACTCCTAGTCTGAATCTCCACCCTCTCCTTCACTCCCCTCCCACCCCATCTCTTGGCGCTGTGTGCTTGGATTACATCTCTGTGTGGATATAGAGTGTGTCCTGTGGAGGACATAGCAAGAGGAAGCCCAACCCCAGTGACAGTTTATATGAATTGTAGAGTTGACAGGATCTCCACTTACCAAGGTGTCTGGGCATCTGTGAGGAAATTTCCATGCTGAGGTTATTGAGGTAGGAAGACCTGACCTGAATGTGGGTGCTACCACCTCATGGCCAGAGTGAGTGAAAAGTAGAAAGCAAGCCGAACACCGCACGCACCTCTCCCTGCTTCCTGATTGCAGACACAAGGTGACTGCTTTCTGTTCCTGTCACCATGCCTTCCCACACAATGGCTAAGCCCTCAAGTTGTGAACCAAAATAAACCTTTCCTTCTGTGAGCTGCTTCTCCTCAGGTATTTTGTCATGAGACAATGAGAAGAGTAACGAATATGCTTGGACTTTCCCCTGACAGGGAGCTTTGTCTCCCCTGAGAGTGGGAGGCAGCGAAGAAGTGAAGATAAGTTAATAGAGGGCCAGGTGAGAAGACTAGGTTCCTCCTCTCCCAAGCTGCTGAGTCCACGTGGGCAAGTCATCGGACACCTGCTTTCTCATTCAGATAGAGGCCTGGGAGGCAGAGAGTGTGCCTAACTCAGTAGATGGCTGTCCAGTAGAGGACAGACACTTAGTTCTGTAGCTGAAAGGGGGCGGGTGTGCAAACTGGTGTTTTCCATCCTGTAACCTTTCCCACTCATTCGCCACTTCTCAGCGGGGCATCCCTAGCATCTCATGTTTCATTGACTTTTCCTCTCCTTCACAGACTTGGGGTTCCTTTAATACCATGCACTTGTCTCGCAAAGATATCAAGGTAAGGTTCATCTGATGAACAAATCAGTAAACTCTAAAGAGGCAATCTCATAGCCGCATTCCCAAGAATGCAAGTGTGTGAGTGTGCACATGCACAAATGTGTCTCTGGTACATTCATTAACACACACACACACACACACACAGCATGAGAGAGGGGGAGGGTGCCCAGCAAAGACATCCTTATGCAGGCACATTCATGACTCAGTGAGCCCAGTTGCCCATCCTGTGGTTTTCAATGGTTCTTTCCACAGCTTCAGATAAATGTGTGAGCGAAGGGGTGTTGAACTGGTGTGACTGCACTAGAGAGCCTCTAAAGACTGACTGTTAAAACATGTTAAAATAAAAGGCTAAGAGTAGCTATGTATATCCGTGAGCAAACTCCCAACAATAAGTGGCCTTTGGAAGCTTTTAGAACGTTTCTCAAACACAGAAGTGACGATATACCAAGTTCTGGAGAGCTCTCCACCTTCTGTCAGGAGAAACTCAATTTTGTCAAGAAAGTGCCATTCTAAGTACTCACCAAAAATAACAGCTGCATCATAGTCATTATCAGTGCTTTTGCATCCTAAAAAATTCCACTCTAAAACATTAGGTTCATGTAATACTTGTCACCTCAGCCTTGGTACGGGCTCTTTCCTTCAGCTACAGAACACATTCTCATAGTATGACAAGGACACCCATGGCTTTGTCTCTAACTCAGAGAGTACAACAGAAGCAACGGGATGTGAAAAGTCAGGGATGTAGAACTTAGCATTTGAAAGACAAAACCAGCAAGATCCTTTGGGGTTTGTCTTCTTTTAAAACCACTACCCTGCTTGTGTCTCTACAAAACCCACCTCATAGACTTATTGGTCATGTCAAATGTGATGGTGAAAAAAAAAAAAAGGTATGGTATTAGAGACAGCATTGACTACTCTTTCCCACCTCTCTCCACCCTATTCCACACTTCCAACCCCCAACACCAGGTAGGAGAATACAGTATTCAGGAGAAACGGGGTGTCACTATCACTAGGCTGACTACACCCTGTTGGTTAGAGGCATTGAGTTCCTCGGAGCAAGTTTGGTCTTTGCTGTAAGAATAATCAATTTCTTCCTCTCATCTCTGTGCATGACCACTTGACAAACCACAATGACAGCAACCACAGCAGCAACAGCAGCAGCTGGAGGAGGAAGAGCAGCAGCAACCTCATGGCCCCTCTCAGGGCTCTAGAATGTATATACTCTCTCAAGAGTCCCCAGAACTTCAAATGGCATACACTTGCAGAAGGAAAAAAAATCACTCCCCTGCTAGAGCACCAGGCAAATCATAGTCAGCTGCCATGGACAATCTGAAGCAACCCCATATCCCACACCTGGGATTAAGACAAAAACATATTCTTATAACACTTCTGTGTTGTTTAAAGAAACCAAAAATTCTCACTGCGTGAGACATATTTGGGACAGAAGGGTAGAATGTTTGGTTGGAGAATGGATAGCTATAGACCCAAACAAAAAACAAACACAACACCCAAGTTCATTAAGAAAGATCCTTTCCAGGCTCAGGTTTGCAGTCATGAGGACTTGAGTCCAGATTTTCACCTCCCCCACATAACAGGAGAGTTATCTTGTGCATGCCCGTTTCTGAGGCAGGGGCAGAGGGAAAAGGGTTGCTGTGACTTCCTGGTTTCTAGACCAGCCAAGAAAACGTGAGCCTCGGGATCAAGGGGAGACACCTTCTCAAAGGAATGGATGAAAAGTAACAGGACACCAGACAACCGGTTTGGGCCTTTCTCTCTTCATAGATGTGTAATCCTGTCTACCACAGCTGCAGGTGCTATGTCCAAGGCTGATTTCAGCTGTGGCGGCACTAACCTCCAGGCTCCCTGCACCCTGCATGTCACTGGTGTGAAAGGTGTCATGATTCAGCCCGTGTGTGGAGGCTAGCGAAACACGGCTTGTGTGGACTGCTCCCTAAGAAACGGCATTTGCCTAGCTTTGAAAAACCATGCTCCACTCATAAGTCAGAAACACAGCTCTGCAGCTTCTCCCTCAGCTGCCCTGTCACTCCGCAGCTGCATCTTCCCCTCCTGTCCCTTAGGCTTCTCTGAGGTCATCAGTGCAATCGGTGCACTGCGTCTCTCTTCTCTCTGCTCTGTCTCTTCAGGGATAGGCTGTTGTGTCACATTCTTGCCCCATGCAGAGAGTTCACCATTGGAGCTTTCCCCGGAGCTCACCTGCAGTGTTGGGGGCAACATTTTAGTACTTTCCCTGACTTTGTGTTTTTTCTCTCACTTTTCTCTAGGGAAATTCCTCTAGTTGTCTCCAACGTCTTGAAATTAAAAGAGAAAAGAAAAGAAATGGGGTTATAGTGTATTTAGGCAACACAGAGAGCTTTATTTATGCAACATGACTTTAGTCAGTGGTGCTTCCCTCAGAGGAGTCTGAGAAGCCGGGGAGTAGACAATCAAGAATGTGGGAAGATTGGCAGGTTGAAAACAAGCCTCATTCCTTTTAACAAATGGCTCTATCAGGCCATTGGAGGAGGCACGTTTAAGTCAGGCTTAAAAATACCATAGCACAAAGTGCTTTTGGGAGAGGAGAAAGCAGCCACCACAGAGGCACAGGAGGGCAGGGAGGAGCTCCGCAGACATCTCTGTCAGCTTTGGTTTAGAGGGGTGTTCGGGCATCTGTCTCTCGCTCATTCAGCACCAAGGCCAGTTAAGGACTACAGACATTGTTGTCTTCTCTTTCTCTTGCTTGTTTATTTTGGTTTTTGTTTTTTGTGTTTTTGTGGTCTTCTGTGTGTGTGTTTATTGTCTTCGTTGATGTTGTTTTGGTTTGGGTTTTGTCCGATTGTTTGTTTTAAAGAGAAAGAGAGGAAAGAACATCAAGTTGCACAGGTAAAGAGTATCTTGGAGGAAGGAATTAGGGGCAGAGAAAAACACGGTCAAAATATGTTGCGTGAAAAAAAAATCAATTAAAAAATGTAAATACCTAAACGGAGGAAGGATGGTGTCAAGATGCTAGGAGTCAGAGATGCCAAGGGAAACATTCAAATAAGATGTGGTCATCCATAGAACTTCCCACGTCACTTCATAGAAACTTCCTCTCTCCACAGAGCGATCCTGTGCAAGCCTGTCAGCTGCTGGTGATTGATAGATAAAGGCTCAGTTTGGAGAAAAGGTTGAAGCTTTGCTCCTGGAAGGAGGGCACATTCCAAAACTCTTTGGGTACCTGGAAGGAAGGAGATGGATTAGATGCAGCCACCACTAACTGCCTTCTGGCCACTGGGCACTATCCAACAACACACTTCAACCTGGCTCAGAAAAATACTTTTAAGTACATTTTTGATATCTAAAGAGTTTTGTGTTTATAATTACATAAAACGTATTTGGTATTAAATTTCATTGCTGCAAGACTCTAAATGTTTACATGGTGGTGCAGGTACTTCTTTGTTGGTAGACTAAATGATAAGAGCTGGTGGCAGCCATGGGAGTATGAGGGAGGGAAATGGCTTTCAAATGTCACCAACAGCTGCTTTGGGATATGAAAATACTTGCTTGTGTCTATGAGTCTGAGCACTTTGTTCCACTAAAGATAGAGGAAAACGCACTTTTTTTTCCCCAGTGAAACATAAAATGTCGCTCCTGCTATTTAAATTCATAAGCCACCTGAATTATCAAGTTCTCCTTAGTAACCACAAGCTAGGGACTCCTAGGCCAGGCCGTGCTGCCTTACATGGTCACAGCCACAGCCTTGTCTGCGGGCTTCTCAAAGTCCCGCTTCATCCTACACTGTCTCGGGGGTTGTGCTGGGGAGAGAAGGGGCCTCAGGAATATCTCTAGCAGGGACAAAAGAGGACTGCTCAGAGAGGCCCATGACTGGCACCACAAGGCTGAAAGGATAAGCATGGAAGAGAGGAGGCAGCCAGAGAGAGGGAACTATGGGACTGCTTGATGTCCAGGTAGCAATGTAAAGCAAAAGGCTTGCAACCCAGGCCATACCCTTTAGTGTTTATGCGGATCCTGAAACCAAAGGAGAAAGGCCTGGGGAGGGGAGGGGTGGGATGAAGAGGAGGGAGAAGTAAGCAGCGGGAGCCTTCTCATTTCTGCCCCCTGCTACCACAAATGAAGCCTAAGATTGCTTTGTCACCAGGCTGAGGGGCTCAGGTAAGTGACATTGTTCCTTAGCCCTGAAGACTAACTCCCAAAGCTGAAGGTCTCAGACAGATGATGTTGTCCCTTGGCCTCATGACCTCACTCTTCGGGCTGAGGGGCTCAAGTGAAAGGTGTTGTCCCTCAGACTCATGGCCTCAACTACAAAGAGGAAGCATCCCAGCACTGTGCATACAGGCAGTCCGAAGGGCACTCGCTCACTGGTGGTCACCGGACAGAGCTCTTGGCACACTGAAGTTGAACTCCTCACTGTGGCTAATTCTGTGCATTTAAAGAAAAAGAAAAAGCCTTAACAGGTAGTCTTTTGTGGCTCTAACTATAGTTTCTGGCAAACAGAAGCACTGTCTATTTTTTCCCCACCCCAAAGCCACTGTCTTAAACACATCAAGTTATAAGATGGTCACCCTTTCCCACTGAAGACAGGTGGCATTGGGAGCCCCTTCCCCACACTTGCCCTAGTGGTCAGAGTAAACTTTAAAAAGACACATATGGAGGGTTCTCTTTGGTGTTTCACGGTAACATTAGGAATTATAGAGCTAGAGCATGCCCATGCCCTTAACACGTCAGGGGATGAGAGCTGTATGTACTTCACGTTCCTTGCTTTTCAGGTAATCACTCTCACGTGCATGCGTGCGTGGGCACACACACACACACACACACACACACACACACACACACACACACACACACAAGAAGGGGGAATGGTAGAAACTTACAGCCTACCTTAGTTGACTTCAGCCTCTCCCTACAATGGCTCGTGTGACATTGCAATTACCCTGGGCCTCCTGTAGAAGATAGAAAAATGTCACCAAGCCTTGGCATGGGTCACACGAAGCATCTGTTTGATTGGCTCTGGGCCCAAACCCCAGGATGCTTCATGATGGTCTGAGTCTCAGTTTACCCACCAGCCTCACAAACTTTGAAAACCTAAATCAGCTGTGCACTAAGCCATGAAATGAGACAATGGGGACCCAGAACAGTGGCTGCTGGAAATATCTATTTAGGGTCATTTTGAGTTACAGTATTTTTCAAAGCTCATTTTATATTAATTTATAGGGGTCTCGTGGAGAAGCAATTACAAGCTTTTTTTGGTGATAGAATAATAGCCCCTGAGGCAGAGAAACACTAAGGCAGAATACAATGAAAAATACTTGTTTTTTCCCCTGGCTCGTTGAAACAGAGATAGGTGTGCACAGCACATGACTTGGGGAGGTCACACCTTCTTTCTTCTTCTAATACCATTTTGGCAGCTTTTCACTCTATCTTACCACAAATCTTTGCTAAAACTTGAATCTACTTCCCTCAGATTAAATATCTGTCTCCAAAAACAAAGCAGTGTTTCTCCTGAGGGCTCCTGTGAAAAGGGTGAGCATGAGTGACACATGTCGTATGTCATGAGGCTGGGACTCGGAGGTGAGAAGAGCAGCCAGCTGGCTCAGTGTGCAGGGCACAGGAACGTGGGGGATTGTGCTGTGAACCCGCACTCCTCACTAGCCTTACACATCTTTCACCTGCAGCTTTCCTCTATTTCTAGGCCTTTGTTTTAAACATCACTTTCAATTATTTTACTGATCACATTAAGCTCCAAAGCAACAGAGAATTCCTCACCACTCAGTGTCCGGTTATTCCTGTTCATACCCTGATCCCTCCAGAACAGGACTCAAGCTCAACATTATTTCCTAAGCATGTTTTGCTGTTTGTCTCTGTGTTTGTATTCGTTCCTCCTGAGTGGACATACATGTGCATGTATGTTGGGAAGAGATAGGAAGGAGACACAGGCTGCTGATTTTCTTAAAAGGCTACACGTGTGAATGACAATCAAACACAATATTCAAATGAGTTGGTGTTGCAGGAACTTGGTGAGAGTATGGACTTTGGACTCCTCAACTGTGTCCCCCTCAATGCCACAGCACACAGAGTGGCGAGTCCTACATAGGCTAGTGAGAGGTTTGTGACAAACTGTGGCTTTTGCTCAATTTTCTAATCTGAAACTAACCAACTAATAAGATGACAATATAAATATTATTGTTTAAGTCTACTACAACATTTTTAAATTTTATCTGAGAAGATATAAGATCAGTAAATACTATCTTTAATTCATTCTTAAAAAAATAAAATCATTCATATTTATACCTAAGCTTTAATGTCCAACATTCGAGTTTCTGTGAATGAGATGCCTCTTTGGTCTACAGAAGCAGTGGAAGAATCGTATATGATGTTATCCATCCATCACTGAAAACACTGAAGATGAGCAGGCCATTGCTCGGCAGGCTCATTATGAGCCAGTAAGGAACTGACTACGCTGGAGGTTGACCAGTTGCCGCTGGCTCCTGTTCTCTTATGTGCCCAATGGGAAACACTTCCAGTGTTCTCAGGGGTGATAAATACTCCATCAAGATGGGATTATGTAAAACACTTGCAATAAACTGAAGTGAATTTAAGAATTGGCCTCAATCAGAGTCTTAGTTAGGGTTTCTACTGCTACAATGAAACACCATAACCAAAAAGAAAGTTGGGGAGGAAAGTGTTTATTTAGCTTACACCACTACACTACTAGTCCTCATCAAAGGAAGCCAGGACAGAAATTCAGACAGGGTAGAAGCCTGTTCTCTCATAATTGCTACCAGAAAATTAAAAACACAATGGTCGTCGCTGGTGTGCTGATGCTTGAAGAGGGAGTTCATTTCATCTGGCGGAGTATTGGAGAAAGGTCTGTGAACCAGTTACGGAGAAAGGGTGTGGTGATGGGGATGTAGCCCAGCTGGCAGAGAGCTCGCCAACATGCACAAAGCCCAGGAACTCAATGGGAGAAGCAGGAGGATTCAAGATGATCCCCGGTTACTTCGCAGGTTTGAGGCCAGCCTGAGTTACATGAGATCCTACCTTAAAAAAATAAAATAAAATAAAATAAACCCATGAAGGGAGTCTTTAGGACCTAAGCCAGAGTCAATGGGTCTCATCCCAGTACTGAAGTCCCCTCCTCCTGCTGTCATACTCTTCTAACCATCCTCCTTGTCATCCTCCCACAAACCAGCCACCTCCTCTGCAGCCTAGCTCCCAGACACCTGCTAAGGCTCGGAGCTGCTTTACTGGCACAGACTTAAATGAGCCCTGGAAACTGGAAGAACGCTTTTAAACATGACTTGAAAATGTGACTCATGCTGTTCATCTTCAATGACGCTTCCCAATATCGTGAAATAACATCTGTTCATTATATATAAAGTCTGGTGAATACAGAAAACGTGAGAAAAAAATAGTGTTCGCAACTGCCACCCATCACAATTATGGTTAATATGCTGGTGGTATATGGTCTTCTGATATTTTTCTTTTGCATAATTATAAGTGTGTTGGGTATGTAATTTTGTGCCCTGATTTTTAAGATTCTTATTTTTGCCTCAAAAGTCATTCTTATTGAAAAACTCTTGTTATAAGAACTTCCTAAGAATATATTTCTGTGAACAAAGACTATCAGGTGAGCACTTTCATACTTTTACATGCTGAAAAATCCTTACAGTAGATAAACTACAAGGCAATACACTCAATGTAGTCACATCTTCATCCCAATCTAATGAAAAATATGAGTGGACAAAATCGTTGAAAATAACATGTATTTTCCTTTTGAATGAATTCCTTCTGCTGATGGCTAATTTTACTTCAGAATTATGCTCAAGTTGGATGGAAACTTCATAAAAGAGAGGGAAAGGTGTCCGAAGAATGCACTAACCGGCAGAAGAAAATCTTTTTTCCCCCTAATTCCAGATAGTTCATAAATACTACCTATAATTTGTAGCTAATTGAAGATCAGGTGAAAGCATCAGCTAGTGCTATGTTTGTGTGTCTTATGAAGCCATAGCTTAGTGGAAAGCTCTTCTTGTCTCTAACAAGGTTGTTAATATTGCTTTCATCCATAGAAGTTTGGTCAGGATTCTACAAAAGTATTTCTATATCTGAGAGGATTAATTTTTAAACTAAAAAATGTTTAAATAAGAACTTCTACTCCTTAAAAAAATAAGCACTTGGGGCTGGAGAGATGGCTCAGCAGTTAAGAGCACTGGCTGCTCTACCAGAGGACTTGGGGTTTGATTCTCAGCACCCACACAGTGCTGCAAAACCAGCTGTTACTGGGGTTCAAGGGGACCATGTGCCCTCTTCTGAACTCTGCAGGCAGGCACCAGGCATGCATGTAATGCACATAGATACATGCAGGCAAAAAACTCAAACACATACAATAAAATTAATTAATTTAAAATGTTTAAGTACTATATTGAATGAAAGTGGACACCTAGAAAACTTTATGAAATGGTTGTCTAACACTGTTTGATGTAAGTTGAGCTTGTAAGAAATGGAAAGGGGGAAGAATTTTAAGACTATTCCTGTTCTTGCCTATGGATCATTTTCAGTTAAGATGAGGTTCTGTGATGATTTGAAATATCGGAAAGATACAAACATTTAAAGACCAGATGATGGTGTGGGTCTGTAATCCCAGCACTCTGGAGGCTAAAGCAGGAAGATCAAATGTTCAAGGCTAGCCTGGACTGTATAGTAAGATCTTATGTCAAATAATTAAAAATCAAAAGGTCAGGTTTCTGTATATACATATATATGTATATATGTATGTATACTTATATGTAATATGGGAAATATGTTATATACTTATGTATAATATGGGAAATGTTTAGGAACCAATTACTAAAGACAATTATTAATCGTCATGTTTATGTAAATTGATGGGGATATATATTACACCAAAACCCATGTATATTTAACATATATGAACCCAATTAGTTGAGTATATTCAAAAAAATGGATTTTTAACAACTCTAAAAACTTAATGAGGTGGATATGGCTCTTATGTAGACAAAGATATTCAGATAATTTTTTTGCACATGTTTTAATATACCAGGGAATCCAAGAGAGGGGTCCTTCTTTGAGTTTGTAGTCTTCTCAATAAAAGAGTGTAGAAATGTATTCAGAAGGAAGTTCAAGGACAACTTTACTAGAATTTGAGGGGAACACAAGAAGCCAAGCAAGCTGTAAGTCTTGGCAACTGACCAGAGGAGGCAGAAGCAGAAGAGGAAAAGAGAGAGCCATGCTGTTTACAAGCAGCCACCTCTCAGACAGAAGACAATAGCTTCAGAGATGCAGTGGGAGAGCATCAGAGCAGGTGCACACAGGCTTTGGGAAAGCAGACAGAAAGGCTATGCTTCTCAGAGAACTCAGGGAAGGGGGCAAGGTCTGCTGCTCCGTGAGGAGAGTTCTGGAATGTCCATGGGGCATCGGGGCGGAGGGAGGGCGGAGCTTCTGTAGAGGTTAGGTGCCTTGTCTCTGTACAAGGATATTATTCCTCCTACATCCCTAGTGTGGCGTTAGGTGAATTGGCCCTCTTGGATGGTGGGCTCTTGACAATGTTGTTACAGGCCTAGCTGGCTTAAGTACTAAGGAAGAAAGGAGACAAAAAACAACATAACATTCTAATCTTCAGAGCACATGGGAATACCATGTCTCCATCCAGGGCCAAAGGTAGATTTTATTTCTTTGACAAGGAGGCAGTTATTCTCTCAATGAGCTGCTACAGCACCCTGACATCCATTCTCAATGGCCTCCAAAGCTCCCAAAACACTGACCAAAGCAACTTAAGAAAGTTAACTGTGGCTCAAAGTTTGAGAGTTCATCCGTTATGGAGGAGGGGCCACGGCAGCAGGAGTGTGAGGAAGCGGTCACATGGCATCATCTGCTGTCAAGAAGCAAAGAGTGGGACTCGTTCTTCACCTTCCAGCCAACCCAGGGCCCACCAGTGGAGTGCAGTCATACACAGACAAGGTGGGCCTCCTTACCTCAAACTCATCTAACCTAGACAAGTGTGCCCGTAATCTTGGCTCCCAGCTGAGGCTAGATCCAGTCGGTATGCACCATTACAGATGAGCTTCCTGCAAAGCAGGTCAGGTGTTCTTGACAGTCCTGTCCTGTGTGATCAGAAAAGTCACTGCTGCGAGAGAGACGAACGTCCCCTGCATCTTCACTCGACTTTTCAAACGAGACTTGCCATTATATGATTCCATATTATAAGCAGCTGAATTATTTTAGTGACTTTTGAGTGCCATGCATGAACTCTGTGATGTCACTCACCGACATCTGACCTAGGGAAGCTTGGAAAATGAAGGAGAGTCAGTGATTGATAATGAAAGTCTAGATTAATGTCGAGTCATTTCCATACATAAGCTTCATCTTAGGGGAATTAAATTCTATACCTCTATTCTTTTAAGAGGGAACTGTCCCCAAGCATGCCTGGTTTCCTGCCTTCTGTCCTATGACAAAGCTCCCTGGTCCAATCTAGTAAGTGATGCAACTGAGAGTGAGGAAGGCCAAACATTGAGATCTTTCCTAAAGAAATTTGGTGTTTCCAATGAATTCACTCAAGAGAAAAACGAATCATGCGCACATGGTGGCACATGCCTATAATCCCAGCACCTGGAGGCAGAGGCAGGCAGATCACTGTGAGTTTGAGGTCAGCCTGGTCTACAAAGAGAGTCCAGGACAGCCAGGGCTACAAGGAGAAACCCTGTCTCATAAAAAACAAAAGAGAAAAAAGTGACCCAACCAGTTAAAATGCTATTTTATACCACATAGTTTGTATTTACCACTCCACTCCAACTTTACAGAAGGTGGAGACTTGAGCAAGTTTCTTACCTCCTACTGACATGAATTTAATTTCAAAGTTAATTTTTAAGCTTAAAAGCACAACCTTTAACAAAAATATTGAACTAGTTGCAGTGCATATTTCTAATGAGTTTCTAGTGAGTGTATGTGTGTGGGGGGGTGGGGAGGTATTTATATAGATGCCCCTCAGCCGCTTTATTTAAGAGAAAGAGAAGAAACCATTGGCCACATGGTGACGGAAGGGAAGGTGCTGGCTGAACCAGTTGCAGCCCTCAGCACTCTGGTCATCACACTGGCGTTCTGACAGAAGCACACTATCAAAACGAGAGGTACAAGTGATGGCTGAACAAGCAACGGAGGTCACATGGCAGCCACTTTTTGTGTTCCATATTGGAATAAACACTCTAGCTTAATGTCAACATTTTTTTTAAGTTACACTCAGAGCAGACAATTTTATACATCAAATCAAAGAACACAAAGACTAATAATGTAGAGTCTTTTGTTGTTGTTTGGATTGATTGTGTTTTGACATATGGTCTCACTCTATAACCTAAGCTGACCTCAAACTCAAGACAATCCTCCTGCCTCAGCCTACCAGATACTGAGATTATAGGTATGAGCCACTATGTGCTCCCTATACTGTAGCTATTTGCGGAACAGTTCTGAAATTTTGGTATCGTTTGTTTTGTTGTTCTATTCTGTAAAATAAGTAAATAAGCACAAAATTCGCTCTAAGATGTCTGGATTTTAAAGAGGAGAAATACATGCTTAAGGTATCACCTTCTAGAGCAAAGGTCACTCTGTCTTGAATATCTGAGACAACATGGTGTGAGGATGGATACAGGGTCTTGTAACAGAGCCTTTGTCAAACACTGAATGCAACGCGCTGGCTAAGTCCATCCTGTAGCACTGATCTGTCGAAGAGGATGACTGCTGTGAACATTCACCGCAGCCCACAACTTGTGCTGTCTTCAAGCTGAAGTCTCGGTCTCTCAACTAGACCTCTAAGGAGAACCCGCCTGCGGCTGAGAAAGATGAGACACTGAGACAGGAAGGAAAGGGGTGGTTCTGCCTTCCACTGGATCGACACTCACCTCTCAGCCAGCCAGCTTTACCACCTTCATTTGGAAAATGATAATCAGTCGCACTCAGACCTAAATAATATCCCGCGACCCCACACAGTCTTTGAGTGACTTGCAAGAAGCAATGCTTCTGGTGAATCAAAACTTTCCTCCTGCTGGGCAGTGGTGGAACACATCTTTAATCCCAGTACTTGGGAAGCAGTGACAGGCAGATTTCTTTGAGTTCAAGGCCAGCTTGGTCTACAGAGCAAAGTTCCAGGACAGGCAAGGCTTCACAGAGAAACCCTGTATTGAAAAACAAAACAAACAACTTACTTCCTTCCGAGCCACTTCTAGCATTGCTAGCTTCAGAGAGTCCCTGAAGCAGAGCCTTCCACAGCCACACCACTACCTGGTCTACTAGTATGTTCCTCTTTAATTTGAAACCAAAGAGGTAGGAAGGAGGCACCTGCACTCTGGCATGTATGAGCTGGAATGAAAGTATTTTTTCCCAATGTTGGATTATTTAGCATTATCAGAAAAACAAAGGAAACAAAGCCCCCAGTAAGTAGTGCATTAATCACATGGCTAGTGATCAGGGGCCGCAGAAGAAACACAAGACAAAACAAAGAAGCTGGAAATAGCTGCAAGGCGAGTCACACACCCTGAAGGTATCGCTCGGTACGAAATAGGCACACTTGCATGTGCAGAGTAAAATAGCATCTCTAAGTTGAAAGAGCCAATTACAGAAATACTGAATCCCAGAAAATGAAGAAATTCTTACACTTGGGTTGGCTAAAATTCCAGTGGAAGAGTAGACACGAGGAGGGAGAAGACAAGAAGAAAGGGAGAAATTCAGAGAGGTAGAACATATTTCCTTTTTGTAAAAAGGAAAAAAATGCTTTGATATTGTAACTCAGGTGGTAACAAGTCTAGCCAAACCTCATATACGCAAGATCACTTCATCAAAACTCAGAAATGAGACATTTCTCTTTGCCTTGTATGTAACTAGATACTGTTGGAAAATGCGGAAGCACTGTTGGAGTGATTACACACTAAGTTAGTTATAACTTTTTTAAAAAAAGGAATGAGTCACATGGGCGGTTGCTCTTCCTGTTTTCTGCATCAGAGTCTAT
This sequence comes from Acomys russatus, assembly GCF_903995435.1. Taxonomy (NCBI): domain Eukaryota; kingdom Metazoa; phylum Chordata; class Mammalia; order Rodentia; family Muridae; genus Acomys; species Acomys russatus. Next base: position 14,432,080 of record NC_067151.1, on the reverse strand, counting down.
CCTAAAAGGCCCTTATGAAGGGTTTGCACAAGATTGCTTGTTTGTGGTGAGCACCTCACAGTGAGGACTGAGCTTGGCGAGGTGCAGAGGATTAGGGAGGAAGGGAAAACTGAAGCTTTTCTTCTGATTTCAGCAGTAAGGTCCAGGCCTCTTTCCTGGGCTCCAAATGTTCTTACTCAGAAATATCAACCCTAAGAAAGTGTTTGCAAAACTTTCACAAAGCTCTGGGCTTGAGTCTCAGGATAACGTAAAACTACGGGATGGTTGCATTAGTCAGGGCTCTCTGAAGGGACAGAATGATTATATATGTGTGTATATAACATTTGTACATTATATATTCATATGTATAATATTTAAATATTAAATGTTATAGACATATTAAACACATAATGTAATGTATCATTAATATACACTAATATTATATCATTAAGTATACACATAATTAATATATAACACATAATATATGATATTTTGCTATTTTGTTATTGATATTAATATATTGTTACTAGTTGTTAATACTGTATTAATGCTGTATTCAAAAATAGATGTTTCCAAGTGAAGGTCAAGGTTCCAATAACTGTTTGGTCCACAAGACTAAATGTCTCAGCTGCCTCAGTCTGGTGCTATAGCCCCAGGAAAATCCTAGAACTTCTGGTATTCAGTCTACATTAGACTCCCAAAGAAGCAGGTTCTAATAAAGAAATGCCTCAGAAACAGGGTGGATGCAATCGTCAGTGGAAGTGAAGGTGAGCAAGCAGAAGTGCAAGAGCTCTCTTCTTCCATGTCCTTTTATGTGGGTGGGGCTGCCACAGTAAGCTGTGGCCAGTACAGTGGGTCTTTGCGGCTCAAATGATCTTATCAAGAAAATCCTTCACGGGCAGCCTGGTGGCTTGGATTCTAGTAGTCAGGCTGGCAACCAAGACTGGCCCTCACAGTGGTACACACCTGTAATCCTAGCCCTCAAGAGGTGACGGTAGGCAAAGACAAGGTCAGCGCCGTCCTTGGCTGCACAGAGAGGAAGAAGAGCCCTGAGGAAGGGAGGAGGAAGAGGACGCCACCTGACTTCTCACATTATCATCCCTCTGATTTCTTTCCAAATGCCACCAATTGCTTTTCTTGGTATCTGAGCCCTGTGTTCTGTTCTTTCTCTCATCCAGTGCACCTACTCTCCCCGGTGGGTCATCTTCTCCACTCCTTACTTGCACTCTGGTGCCCTTCTTTCACACCTCCAACCTTTCAGGTAAACCAAAAGATTACTACATACAACCAACTTTTACACAATTTGGTAATTAAGCATCTAATGCCTTGTTTTGTTCTGCTCAATTTCTGTCATTTTATTATTTTATGTGTGCAGGTGTTTTCCTTGCACTCGTGTCTGTTTACCATGTGTGCAGTACCCTGAGCGTCCAGAAGAGGGTGTCTGATCCACTAGACCTGGAGTTAGAGAAGATTGGAAGCCTTGGTGTAGGGGCTGGAGATAGAAGCAGGGTCCTCTGGAAGATCAGTGAGCACTTTTAACTGCTGAGCCATTGCTCCAGCTCTGTGACTTACTATAGAAGTCCACTGCGAAATAAAAATATGACACCAGATGCCTAAAAATTAGAGAAAGGCTGAAAATGCTGCTGTGTCAAATCAATCATAAAGACAAACATAAAAGTTAGCGTGGGCAAGCATATGAAGCTGTTTACCAAATATGTGTGCCCCAAAAGAGAGCCAGTTTTATACAAATCACAGAGGCTATTCGTTGTACTGCTGTGTCAATGCACTATAAACTGGGGAATCTTGAAAATAACAAATTCTTGTCACTGTTTTGGAGTCCAGAAGTCCAAAGAGAGGGCATCACAGACTCAGTGTCCAGCAAGGGCCCACTTCTGGGTCCACAGATGGCTGCTGTCCCCCACCTCACAAGGAAGAAGAGCAAAGGCAGCTGTCTGAGAAGCTGTTCTGCACAAGCAAGTCTCCTCACAAAAGCCCCAAGAGGAAGACCAGTCCAGTCTGTTATGCAGCATCGCCTAGACACCAGACACCAGTCAACACTCAGCTTGACTGAACAGGAGACACAGTCAACTAATTGGCAGCATAACCCTTCTGAAATTAACAAGACGAAGACGATTACTCACAGACTATAGAGATAGAAAACATTTAAAAATAAAATGGGGGCTGAAGAAATGGTTCAGTGGATAAAAGCACCCACCGGCTGCTCTTCTAGAAGTCTTGAATTCAATTCTTAGCAACCACATGGTGGCTCACAACTGTCTATAATGGAATCTCATGCCCTCTTCTGGCCTGCATGGGGACATGCAGACAGAGCACACATAAATGAAATAAATAAAAATTTTTAATAATAATAATAAAACAAAATGGAAGTGGCCAGTGAATGAATTTTCTGAACTGGAGAGTGCTTATTGTCAGTGCTGACTGCAGAAGGACAAGATACAACAGAGCTGTGTCACCTTGCATGTAGCCGTTGAGTCTTATAAGTCAACAAAAAAGCATTTTCCTAATGTTTCCCTCTGCAAATACAAAGTGTTCGCACACACATCGCTCACAGACAGAAGCTCGGTTGAAGCAACTGTAACTGGGTACTCCCCCAGTTCGTCTCAGGGTAGGCTTCTCAATTTGTCTGGACTTCTAAGATGAAGATGACGGAAAGAGTAAGATGACGGAAAGAGAAGTCCACTCCGCGGCCTATACGGCTCTACAGAATGGACATGTGAGTGTTTTTAATAATCCTGCTTTAACCAATAGCCAAAGTCGTCAGGCGCCTCCTGTGTCCTCAGAACCTGCAGGGGCAACCAAGAGAGTTAGAAGCATCTGGGCTTTGTGCACTGTACACAGCCTGGGCTTCCCAAGCCAGGCACATCACTCTTGATTCTGGAAAGCAGAAATAATAACCCCAGCGCAGGAGCCACGCTCGCCAATATGACCTGACCCACCCAGGAAGCCCAAGGCTAAGAAGACGCCATAGAGTCAGGTCTGCCAGTAAATCCTCACTGTACCACATTTAAGTTGTATAAACTCAGACAAGGTCACCCAGCGTTTCCATGCTTCTGATTGTCATCTGAAATAAAGGAAGCAATGCACACTGCATGGACCTCCACAAATAACAAGAGAGAAAACTGAGCCGCTGTTGCCAAAGTGAATACTGGCCCCCAATTCAAGGAAAGTATTAGAAGGACTGTAACAGCTACTGAGCAGAGGGTGGGTGGGGTGGGTGGGGGTGGGGGGCATGACGGCCTGCCCAGACCCAGCTCTGTAAAGCTGTTATCCCCAAGATGGAAGGAAGGCCTTCAGAATGAAGAGAGTAGCCGACTGGTTGGCAGGTGAGCATCCTCTATCCCGAGGTGGGGGGAAAAAAAAACCAAAACCGAGAGGATGCATTGGCACTGCAAAACCCATTCTGAAGGCCTGGCCTTAGGTCAGGAAGGTGAGGGTCCTGTGGGATGGGACGTCTAAGGCTGTATCTGCAAGCATTGTCCCCAGGCTGTTCATTAGGAGAAAAGAGGTGGGGCCTTTGGGAGGTGGGTAAGTCTCTGACCTTGCTAAAGTGGCTTAAAGAGGAACAGAGGCTGAGTGAAGTCAGTAGGGAAAGCACCTGCCATCTAGAGTGGGCACCATGGAGCAGGTGTGGGGTACCAGTGCCCAGGGTAGAGGCAGAAGTTCTAGAAGTTCATGGTCATTCTTGGCTACACAGCAAGTTAGAAGCCAGCCTGGGTTGCAGAAAACTGTGTCTCCAATAAGGAAATAAGTATGTAAATAAACAAACAAACAAAAGCTTACACCCTTTTCATGCTGTGAAGACACAAGAAGAATGGTCCCTCTTGAGACACTACATCTTTCCGCAGCCTGTGTGAGACTTCAACACCCTTCGTAACTTCCTTGACAGCTTCTGGCCTGTGTTGCAAGGACTGAGAGGCCAGAGGAGAGCACAGCACAAGATCTCCAGTTCTGAACTGCTGGGCCCCAAATCAGCAACATCATAAAAGAAGAGAAGAGGCAGCTTTAAGATCTATGCAGAGCAGGAAAGCATTTGCTCCTACGCTCCTTCCTGGGGACCCGGGAAGAAGGCACTAACAGAATCATGGGTACATGAGTCTGTTGATGGGAGACGTGACTGTGCTACTGACTGACGCCTTAGGCTACAGGAGGAGAACACAGCTCCTAACTGGGTAGGTCCTTGGAGTGTCAGTGAGAGCAGGTGACCGACAGAGGCAAAATAAGCCCCTGCAGCCAGGCATCCTCAGGCAGCACTTGCAGAACGCGTCTGTCTAGAGATTGTGGCGTTATTGAATTTCTGCGGCCGGGACCAGAATACTGTAAGCCAGTTGAAGTCATGGTTAAATTTACAGTTTCCCTTCAGACTCATACCTTTGCTGTGGTCCACCTTTTGTCCTCACCCACTGTTACTTATTGCTGTTAGCACCGCCCCTTATCTTATCTCGCAGCATCTTACCTTTCCTCTCTTATCACAGCCTCTGTGGCATTATGCTAATATTTAGGCTTGAGGGTAACAAAAGGCTTTTGTTCTCTCTAAGACTTCTAAATCCTTTCTGCCCCTGTATCCTGGCATAAGATACGTATTTTGGCTTTCTTTGCTTTATGAGTTCAACATTTAGATAGATATAAAAATAGAAAGCGAAGAAGATATTTTGCTGGGCATAAACAGATAATAAGCAAGGGCTCTCACTTCAAAACAAGTGGAGAATGTTGCTCCTGAGTGGGAGGGCCTGGGCCCGAGGCCTTTGTTTAAGCAGGTGCCTGAGAGCAAGGAGTGGTCAGTCCAGTTCAAGAGAGCTCATAAAGGTCTGGCCTCGGGGCTGGAGAGATGGCGAAGTGGTTAAGAGGACCACCTACTCTTCCAAAGGTCCTGAGTTCAATTCCCAGCAATCGCATGGTGACTCACAACCATCTATAATGTGATCTGATACCCTGTTCTGCAGATAAAGCACTCATACACAACAAATTAAAAAAAAAAATATATATATATATATATATATATATGGTCTGGCCTCACTTGTCTCTGACTGTTGATCACCAGCAGCAAAAACTCAGCAGCACAAAGAAAAGCGTCCAAGAGAAACTGAGGCAGGTGTGCCCTGTGTCCGCGGTTTCATGGGCATATGGTACTTACCTGCTATTCATCTAGTGAAGGCGTGGGACCCAGGCTCTGACTCTAGGAAGAAAACATTTCACTCAAGTGTCTAGGAAAAGGGGCCAGCAGCTCACAACAGTCAAGACGGGAGTCAGACATGCAATCAGTTAGGAAGACTTGCTCATCTGAGGCTGTGGTGTCTACCTGTCCAGGATGTGACAGGAGCAACAGGAAGGGCTGCCATAACATCAAGATGGAAAACTGACAGTGGAAATTGTCAGAGAGCTGACTGGCTCAGGTGAGCAGGGCTTGTGAGAGTTACCTTTCCACAGTTAATCGTTGTCAGGTGGCAAACCATGGGGCTTTCAGTCTCCCTGGGTTCAGGGGACAGAAGCAAATGCACTCAAGATGGCACAGTGTGGGTCTACACTAACCCCTTAGGAAGTCCAAGTTTATCTTACAAGTTATAAGTTATTAGCTTAAAAGTTCAAGTTTTGGTCCTATGAGGACCAAAAAAAAAAAAAAAAAAAAAATCCTCACACCACAGAAACTAAAGTTCAAAATAAGGTTTTCTGTTTTTGTTTTTCCTTGATCAGCTGGATAAATAGGCACTTCGTGTCCCACCTGTCTGCCTCTGCCTAGATTCCCATCCTAGAGAGACCAGCCTCCCTCCACTCCAGACATAATTTCTCTCATGTAAGACTCTGGAAGTCTTCTGCTAACAACACAACTTTATGCTGTGTGTCTCCTTATCGGCTAAAAAAATATTTCAGGGAAATCTGTTTTAATGCCTAACAGTGCAAACCTCCTCCCTTTGTCAAGTTATTTATCTTACAAAATATTTTTTAGAAATTGTGTCCTTTAAATCGGTATGAAACTTCCCCAGGAAACTGAAAATAGAGCTATCATTTGGCCTTGTTATACCCTCTGGGGATGTTTCACATCCATATACAGTGCTGTATTAGTCATTGTAGCCAAGACAGAGAATTAGTGTACAGGCAATTGCATTTATTTGCCCAGTAAAAGAGCATCCTGCCATTTGCAGGAAATGGATGAAACTGGAGATAAGTGAAACAGGTCACACTCAAAAAAAAATCACACATCTCATATATGGTGGTTTGAATAAGAATGGAACCTATAGACTCACGGACAGTGGCATTATTGGAGGTGTGGCCTTGCTGAAGTAGGCGTGGCCTTGTTGGAGGAAGTGTGCCATGTTTTAGCCCAGTATGTCTTCCCTGTTCCCTTTCCTCCCTTTTGGAATGCTAATGTGTATTCTGTGCCGTTATATATTGGAAGTATGTGATCTGCTTTTCATTTTCATTTTACAGGGGATTACGGTTAAAAGATTACATGAGTATCCGAAGAGACTTTGGACTTTGGGTTTTTAAACAAGGTTGAAACTGTTATAGACTATGGGGACTTTTGAAGTTGGACCAAATGTATTTTGCGTTATGATGTGTCTATAGAGGCAGGGAGCGGAATGTGGTGGTTTGAGTGAAAATGGCTCCTGTACTGGTCGGTTTTGTGTGTTAACTTGACACAAGCTGCAGTCATCGGAAAGGAATGAACCTCAGTTAAGGAAATGCCTCTGTGAGATACAGCAGCAAGGCATTTTCTCAATGAGTGATTAATGGGGAGGGATCAGCCAATGGTAGGTGATGCCATTACTGGGCGGGTAGTCCTGGGCTCCATAAGAAAGCCGGCTAAGCAGGACAGCCACGGGAAGCAAGCCAGTAGGCAGCACCCCTCTGTGCCTCCACATCAGCTCCTCCTCCAAGCTTTTGCCCTATTTGAGTTCCTGTCCTGACTTCCTCCCCAACTTGCTTTTTGGTCATGGTGTTTTATAGCAATAATTGAAGCCCTAACTAAGACAGCCCACCATAGATAGACTCATTATGGGAGGTGTGACATTGGAGAGTGGCCTTGTTGGAGGAAGTGTGTCACTGGGGATAGCAAGCTTTGAGGTTTCATGTGCTCAGGCCAGGCCTAGGGTCAATCTCTTTTCCTGCTGACTGAGGACCACGATGTAGAACTCTCCCAGCTGCTCTCCAGCACCATGCCTGCCTGTGTGCTGCCATGCTTCCCTCTAATACGTCAGTGCACTAAACCTCTGAGCTGTAAGACAGCCCCCACTAAATGCTCTCCTTTATAAGAGTTGCTGTGGTCATGGTGTCTCTTCACAGCAATAAGAACACTGAGACGTCATGTTTTTTTTGTAATATGTAGGAGATTTTACAGAGAGAGAAGAAAGAGAAACAGAGAGACAGACAGAGACAGAGAGACACAGAGATAGACAGAGTGAAAATAGAAGAGGAACAAGTGGAAGGTGGGGAAGGTCCTGTAAGGGGAGGGGGAGGAGAACGCTGGGGTGTCAAAAGACAAAGTCTTCCATACTTTCAGACATAGAATCTACGTGAAAGCAGAGACAGGGTATTTATGGGAAGTAAAGGGTCAAGGGAAGGGGGAGGTGCTACAGAAGGAGGAGGTGCTACAGAAGGGGGAGGTGCCACAGAAGGGGGAGGTGCCACAGAAGGGGGAGGTGCTACAGAAGGGGGAGCGGTGAATGCGAGCAGTGTTCAGTGACCATGTGTATGCACATACTATCATGAAACCTAGTGTTTAGGTGTTTTGTTTCATCTTTATTTTGCCAACACAGGTTAGAGAAATAATTCTTTGTTTATTTCTCCAGTGTGGAAATTGCTTTTATTGTCTTTGGAATCACATAGCTCACTTGAGTGCTTGCTTGCTCTCCAGCCCATATCTCACAGCTGAAAGTGAACTCAGCTGGTTATCGCTGATGGCAGGCAATTCGGACTTGAAGTAAGCTTGTCTTTATCAACTACTGTTTTAACAACTGATTAATTAGTGCTGAGGAGATCCACCTGAGACCTTTATCTGAAGAGCAGTTCAACCATTAGCTGCTCAGATAACAAGGTAAGATAATAGGTCACAATCCATCTCTACCTAACGCAAACAGGAGCACGCCCCCATAGTCCAACACAGGGGCTACGGGGGGAAAGCTGCCTGGATTCTCAAGATGCCTTGGTCTTCAGAGGAGAAACCTCCACTCTTTCTGGGGAGTGATTTTTATTATTTTGAGAGTCCTTCAGCTGATATTTGCAAACTCAGATGATATCGGATAGCTGTTGGCTGATCAGGAGGAAGCCGGTGCCAGGAACGTTCTGCAAAGACAGAGTTGGGTTGATCTTGTCAGCTGAGAGTCTATGCGTGGGCCTGCAGCCAGTCATCCTGTTAGTTGTGTGCTCTGGAACAAGCCATCTACCTCCGTGCACTAGGTTGCTTGCAGTCCTGTAAAACGGAGCCAATGGCAGTGGGCGCTTGGTCCTGGTGTTAATGAGCCATGGATTTTAATGTTCTTAGAATGTCTGGGGCGTGCTCTACAAATGTTGACATCACTACATCACTACTAAAGGAAACTTGGCACTTCAAACCCAAATAGAACTAACCAGAACTTCTTCAAATGTAAGCAGATAGGATCCAAGGATGTGGCTGGACGTGGGTTTGTTACAGCTGTCGCCTTCACTGTAGCGTGTATGAATCCTGTGAGTGACACTGTGGTAACTGTGAGGCATGGATGTCACATGTCCAACCCCACAGCGCTGTGAGGAAGGTGGTACCATTTGTGTTTCCTTTTGACCTCTGATGGGCTCAAGCTGGTCAGAGATCACCGGGATTGCGGTGCTGGACTGGACTCTGAGCAGCCTGCCCACAGCTGCCTGTCCCTGTCACTCCCTGTCTTTCCAGCGTGAGCAGCTTCTGACATTTGGGAATGTGCGATGATGAAATGACTTAGAACCAGGAACCCGAGGCTGAAACCTAGACTTTCACCATCTCTGTCCCTTACACTTGCTGCTGCTCCTTGTGTGAGTTCGGAGAGAGGAGAATGAAGAAGTTGGGACCCAGGGAAGTGACATTGAGTCATTTGTCCCTTCTGCCACTTGTTCCCTGTGGAGAAGAAGGAGCTAAGTGGAAGGGCTTGTCATAACCCGTGCTTCATCCCCCTGAGCTATATGCAACAGGAGAGTGTGTGGCAGACTGGCCTGGTTGCCTAAGCCCCTTTATATATGGTACTGAGACGAGGCATGTTTCTTTTTGCAAATGACTCACCCTCTGGCTTTAAAACATTAGAATACAAAAGGCAGGTTAAACTCCCTTGCTCACCTTACAGAGCTGAAGGGGGTCTCTTAAGACCATGTGGGCTTGCCGGGCGTGGTGGCACACGCCTTTAATCCCAGCATGCGGGAGGCAGAGGCAGGCGGATCACTGTGAGTTCGAGGCCAGCCTGGGCTACAAAGTGAGTCCAGGATGGCCAAGGCTACACAGAGAAACCCTGTCTCGAAAAACAAACAAACAAAAAAAAAAGACCAGGTGGGCAAGTTGCACACATAAAAGCAGGAAGTGGACCTCAGTTACATCGCCCTCCTGCTCCAGACACAAGCCTAGCTAGACCAGAGTAGGGGGCCCACCCAGGGCAAGGTCTAATATAAAATAGGAGACCTACACAGGGAAGACCTAGCATATACTAGGAGGCCAATGCATGGGCAAGTCAAGCACATAGGAAGAGGCCCATGCATGAACAGAGCCTTTACCAAAACTTATCAGAGGGCTTGCAAAAGAAAATTTAAAGAAAAGTTTCCCAACTCTGAAAGACAAAATTGGTTTCCACACTGTCAACAGTGAAAGCACTGGAGAGCGCTGCAAGGATATCGAAGCCCTTAGAGCAGGGAACGAGTCACTCAGATGTTTAAAAACTAGCTTTCTGGTGTTTAGAAAGCAGTGCTGTGCCACTAAAAGACGGCTTCCCCATTATCTGGCTCCCAACAGCAATGCTTCTGTTAGTGAGGACTTGCGCAGTGCAGAACATTTTTGAGGCATGCTGGAGAAGCTCTGGTCTGTCAAAGCTACCCTCTCTGCCTCAGAAACTAAATTCATTTTCCTGCTAAATTTCCCAAAAGTTACATCTCTTCTTCACCTGGTGGTAGGTGCCCGAGAGGAAGTAGCCAGCCCCTTGGGGTACGCCCTCAACTGTGACAGAATGTCACATCCATCACGGAGGGAAGTTGTCAGGTGCTTGGAGTCACAGGCTTGAGGAACTTGTTGAACTCCAGAATTGTTTAGGGAAAACTTGCCATGAACAAGGGCCTGGGGGGTTACACGGGATGCACCCACACATCCTCTCCTTCAAAGAATATCCAGTTACAGAATAAAGAGCAAGGGGTAGAAAATGCTAACTGCCAACGATGGGAGTGGCAGGAACACAGTGCCGATCTGCCCAGATACTGTGTCAATGAGGTTAACATCTTTTTCTATTGGCATATATTAACTATACATGACAATGGGGCTTGCTATAACATTTTCAGACACATATACTGTACTTTGACTACATTCACCCCTTTCATGTCCCCTTCCCACTCCTGCTGATTTATTTCCCAACTCTTGCCAACTGATCTCTCTATTATGTCTCTCTGTCTTTGTCTCTGTCTCTCACTCTCTGTGCATGCGTGTGCGTGTGTGTGCATGTGCATGTGTGTGTGTGCATATGTATGTGTGGGTGTGTGCACCCCCAATGAATCTAATTAGAATTGTTTACAGGAGCACAGACGAGGAACAACTTACAGGAACACAGATGATTTGCCAGTGGCTAGACCACTCACCACCAACAATCATTAGCTTCCAGTGAATCCTCAGCAAGGAATACGGATGGCTTCATGAGCTGCTCTCCCAAGAGGTACCTTACCTATAAAGCCACAGGAGGAGTGGGGTCTGGGTGAGACCCTCATGCTCTGTGACAGGATACTGACAAGCCCAGGCTTGTGCAGGTGATTGCAGCTGCTGAGAGTCCAAGAACACAAGACTGTGTAGTGTGTAGAAGTCAGTGCTCCATAACACTCTACCCCCTTCTGCAGCTCTTATGTTCTCTCTTCCCATTTTTCCACATGCTCCCTGAGTATTTTCCCACCTAAGCCTGAGTGTGCATCCATCCCCTGCTCTCAACACTTTGAGCAGTTGCAGGCCTCTGCGGTAGCTGCCACCTACTTGGAGAGTATTAACTCTTCCTATGGCTTTTCTTCAGAATGAAAATTGAGAAATTACATACAAGATGTTTTCTGAGGAGCAGCACAAATAACTATCCGTCGGTGAACTGTGTGCCTTTGCACGAGATGCTCACCGTACCTAATACATATCCCAAAGGGGGAAGGAAGCTTCTAGAATAGTTCTCTGAAGGGTTACTACGCAGCTATTAAAACCATAAAGGGTAATATTCAGCAAGAGAGAAAATCAGGATACACTGTTAATACTAAAAGTCATACATGAATATGGAGTCCATCAACTTTTCATCGTGGTTAGCAGAGGGCTGTGAGGCCTCACCCCTCTTTGATGGACTATTGGCAGTTAACAGTGGCTGAGGTGAGGGGTGTCCTTCTCTTCAGTGCTGCAGAAATTGAGTAGGCTGCCTGTGCTCTAGTAAATATAACTGCGTACCCATATTTATAAAAGCAATCCTAAGTAAACGCAGTGACTCTCTCTCTCTCTCTCTCTCTCTCTCTCTCTCTCTCTCTCTCTCTCTCTCTCTCTCTCTCTCTCTCTCTCACACACACACACACACACACACACACACACACACAGTAGCATGAGAGCTTGTTGGCTTGCTGGAAAGGGCTTCAGGAAAATGGGCGAGAGGAGGAAAGGGGAATAAAAATGTCTGAAATTAATGGCATACCTGTACGAAAGTGCCAAAGAGTTAAAACCAAGATCAAATTAAACCATGAGAAATCAGAGTTAGTTATGTGTGTGCTGGCATAAAACAAAACATCAGGCCACATTCTACCAAAAGGCACATTTAATAATGCTTATCACTGAATTGTAGAATTAGGACTGAATTTTTTTCCCACTGAAATTCTGTTTTTCAAGTCTTCTAAACTAACATGTATGATTTTTGTGCTACTATGAAAAAAACTTTTAATTAATTAAAATCACTAAATTTGCTCTCCTCTGAATGAATCCAGCAGCTAATTTTATTTGTTCCTGAGAGGACTTCTTCCATCTCTGTAACCCAGAGTATTGTTGCCGGCAAACAATGGAAGCCAGAATGGAAGAGAGGCTCTGTCGGCTCTGCCTAGACAGAACAGGAGTCTTCACCAGTAGGTTCTAGCTTGGTTTCTCATGCCAATTGTCCCTCTTAGTTCTGTTTAACTATCTTAATGCTCAGGTCACAGTTTCCCATAGTGTTTTTCTAGGGAGTATAAGGTATAGCTAAAGATGGCCATAGATTTGACTCTAGCTAGTGAGAAACTGTAAAATTGTAAAATACAAGATGCTTGTTCGCTTGTCCAGCCTTGCTCGCCCCTCCCAGTTCTCGTTAATGCTAACTTCAAAAGTTCCACCCTAGTTCCCAGAAGAGTTACATGTAAGTTTCCAAATATCAGATGTCCCCAACGGCTTTCAGTAACCGCTCTAGAGACCCACATCCAAGCCCCCACAAGGAGCTTCCCAATGCCAGATGTCCTAATGTCCATATGGTCTAACTTGATAAGCAACCCCACCTGCTTTGTGGTTTTAGCCTTTAAAACTAGCCTGTAACAGCTACTCGGGGTCCTTCACCTCCTGAGTGCTGAGGGACCCTGACACATCAACAATTGAGACTTCTGATGTGTCAGTAATAAATTTTACCTATACCTCCAGCCTGTGTGACTTGAGTGGTCTCTCGCGACGACCCCCTTCCTGAATTGGACTCCAGGGTCCAACACTAGGCCAGGCTAGCCCCAGGACAATGGCCTCCTTTTAGTAATGTTAAATCCATGTGGCTGGAGACTTAGAAGGTATGGTGGTGACAGCATGCTTTGTTACCATGTCCCTTCTCTCCGGTCAACCCAACATCGGCCAAAAGTCCAAGCATGTGTGTGACCCGAACCAGGACAAGGCATGGTCCCTTGAGGGTTTTGTCCTTTTCAGCCAACCTTTTATCTGTCGGGCAGGGTCACCTTCTCAGACTATGGTCAGTCACGGAAGCACAGAAGGCCACACTCAAAAAGACGTCAGGCTGCTTATCTTGACCTGCTGCTACTGTCTTTAAGTCCATAGTGAATTTTGAGCAGCAGACGCCACCTCTCATGTCTCACTGGACATTGCAGACTGTGGCTGCCCTGTGGTTTAATCTTCAGATGCAGGTTTCTGAAGAGACACAGAGGAAAGAGAATAGGACGTGTACTTAAATCTCAGCCATGCCACCCAACTGTGAGATCCTGGGCAAGTGGCTGTATCTCCCTAGGTCTGTTTTCTCATCTAAAGAACAGATACAGAGACACACATTGTCTCTAAAGCTGGTGTCAGAGACTAAAATACCCAAACCACCAACACACCCTGGACAATAGTGAGTGCCTGCTCACCAACGCTATCTAACAACGGGAGCCCCTGGCCAACTTGCCACAGCCTGGAAGATCCCCCTCTCCCGGGAGTTGCTGTTTTCAGAACATTGCAGAGGGGCCTTGGGAATCATATAACTTTCTGGACTAACTGAGTCTCTTAAGTTTAGTGAGCTTTCTGAGTCTTAAGGACCTCCCTCGTGCCTCCAGGACAGAACGTGCCCCTTTAGAGGACCTGGCCGTACAGCTCAATCCCAGAGACAAAGAGAGATGGTATCCATGAGGTGCACCTGAAATGACAGGGTATTTCACAAAAGCCTAACTTAAAGGCCAGCTAAAGTTCAAGGTTCAAGGATGAAGGTGAGTGTTGCGTATTTCAAGAGTTTCTTTGGTTGGTTACAACTTAATATGAAAAATATTAAATATAAAATATAAAAATGACAACAGTGTAGAGGTAACTAGGAGTCTCCCATTGTTCTGTTTTTCTCTCATTTATGCAGTACATGACTTTAAATTTTTGAAGGCCATTTTCTTTATCTTTCAGCCTATATTAATTTTTTTTCTTTATGCCAACAGTGTGTTTTGTGCTTGCAGTGTTGGCCTTTGACAGGAAGCTTCTGGTTTTCCTCACCAGCTGTGGGCAGTAGGGGCGACTCACCAGCCTCCAGGGTAGGCTGAAAGGCCCATTCTGCCTGTTACCAAGTGAGGGCTCCTTTCTCTCAGCCAAGTGCAGATTACTTTAATGTGGCCCTGAAAGCAGACGAATAAACAGATTGCTTGTCAAATTCTCTTTGTCTCTCCCATTGTGACCTAGTAATATTGTTACTGCTTTGCAGAAACATGGCCCAAAAGAAGTAGAAACCTCCAGCAACGATTCCTACTGCGGAGAATGCTATTAGGATGGCTTTCAGGCACAGGGTGGCACCCCACCTCAAGGCCATCCCGGACAAAGACGGTGAGCCCAGATACCGAGCAGTTACTCACAACTTCGAATCATTTTAGAATAGACCCTTGCGAGAATGGATGCACAGAGGAGACTTTTTGAAATAACCATCTCACATTGTATTTGGATAGATGTTGAGAAGATGGACTTCTAAGGATCTATGACTTTTTTTTTTTTAAATCTCAGAGGCTGTGAATGTGGAGCGTGCGTTTTTGTCATGTTGCTGCAGTGACTTACAGAGGTCAGTACACACCGTTTCCCTTCAGCATCATCCTGTTCCCTCTCCAGACCCACAGCCATGGGGCTCTTAGCAAGGCCAGCACATCTCCCAAGAGCATGGACAGGTGAGGAGTCCCTCCTAGGACCCCAGAAAGCAGAATCCACCTTCACTGTCACCACACATGTGCTTTGCCGAATCTCTTCATCCTTCTCCCACCTACCCACTCCTGCCCCAAGTACTGCTCAGGAACCAACAGGAAGTCTGATCTCTAGGTCTGAACTTGGAACCAGGCAGTTCATAGACTCCTTTCCATCACTAGAAATCACATTTCTTTATGATTGTTTTAGCCCACATCTTCACACATTATAAACAAACAAAAATATTCCAAACACTTTCATGTTCAACAATGCTTTCTGGTTTGGGGGAGGCAGATTTTCTCCCAGTGGCTTTAGGTGGAAAATTATCATTCTTCTGACTATGATGAGGTTTTGTGTCTCATTGCTTGATAGCCTGTTGGAATTTTAATATGATACTAGGATGAACTGGAGGGAGCGCTCAAACCCAATGATCTTCTCTACCTGGAACCTGGATTAATTTTTTCCCTGTAGCTCTGTCCCTTCTTTTTCAACCCCTAGGCCCCCCCCTCCCCCTTGGATACCAGTGCTGTGGCTGCAGTACTGGGTTAGCCTCTGGGTTTATCTGGATATTGCAGGCACTCTCCCCCATAAAGTGCTGTGTCCCCAGAAGCTTCATCTTCTCAACAAGCCAGAATCCTGGACATAATCTGACCTCGTGATGGATTAGGCACTGGAGGAGGGGTGGTTCAGCCTCCGCTGCTCCCCTGTAGGCTCTGCTCCCTGCTGAGGGAGTGAGTCCTTTGTGGCTCACACCAATCTGATAGGATCCAGGGCCAGAATCTCTCGGAAGGCCAAGGATGGAGGGTGGCAGCTTTCCATCTTCAAACTGCCTTTCCTGGCATCCCCCAGATCTTAGGTTTAGACCCTACAAAGGAGATGCCAGACCGTTCCCTGCAGAGTGACACTCTCCCCTGCCTCCAGGAGCCTCCAGGTAGCAATTTGCCACATCCTCTGTGTTTGACAGAGGGCTAGGAATTAGAGGAGGCATCTGGCTCTCCTGTCACTTGTCTCCTCACAGTATAATTATCCGAGTTCCTGGGTGCCACCGTGGTACACGAAGAAGTCTGAAGGAGGAGAAATACAATATGCCTGCGTTGTGATTCACCATCAGCCCTTGATCGACTATTTCTTACCCTGAAGGTAAGAGACAAGGAGAGGCAAGCCTGAAAATCGAGTCTTTGTCTCACTGGTGTGAGCTGTGTGTCTTTGGCCAGAGCACTCAACATCGCTGGGCCTTGTTGCTTTGTTCTATAAAACAATAGGATAGAGTGGATTGGTGATGAGATTTCTCGCAACGCTGAGTTTTCGATAATTCTGTACCTAACTGAGCAAGAATGCCTTCAAAGACACACATCTTCATCTGCCTTTATCTCTGGGTTTGAGGCCACCCTAGTCTGTAGAGTGAGTTCTAGGCCAGTCACAGCCCTGCCTCACATCATCATCATCATCATCATCATCAACAACAACAACAACAACAAAAATCTGTAATTATAATTGAGAGCCAAAATCGTGATGTAAATACTCTCTAGTAACCAAATAAAAGAGGTTAAAATCAGTGTGGCAGTGCTCTCCTGAGGTCCCTTACGACAGTTCCTAGATCTACAAGCGCATCAGGAGCAGAGTCAGCAGGCTTCCAAGGATCCCAGCAAAGCATTCCAGGGGAACAGAGTTTCTTAGCTTGCTTTCTACCTCTGCCATAATGACCTTGACCAAAAGCAACTTGAGGTTTATTTTACCTCACAGTTTAGAGTCTATCACAAAGGAAGGGCATAGGGCCTGGAGGCCGGAACTGAAGCAGCAGCCATGAGGCTGGCTCCTCACACTTAGAGTCAGCTGTATTTCGTACACTTGCCATTTGTGGGGTGCGGAGTGGTGGTGGGGGGGAGTTACACGCCTACAGTGAACTGGACCCTCCCAAATCAATCATTTAAACAAGAAAATGCCTACACAAACCTGCCCACAGCCAAATCTGACGAAGACAGTTCCTCAACTGAGAGTCCCAGATTACTCTGGCTTTTGTCAAGTTGGAAAAGAAAAACAAAAACAAAAAAACTAACCAGCAAATATGATATTTAAAGGTTTTTGTTTTTGTTTTTAAATAAGTTGAAAGTTCCTCTCGGGAACTCATGCTCAGTGTTTATAATTAAATTGTGGGATTTTTTTTTTTTTTTTTTTTTTTTTTTTTTTTAACTAACCTCACATATAATTATTCTGTCCAGGAATCCCTAAAGGAAAAAAGAACAAGTCTCACAGCCATGCCCAAAGCTCACCTCACTGTGTGGGAAGTCATTTCTTCCTCTCCATGTGAAGTTGCTTCTTGAAGGGGGCTGGGCGTGATGTGTCTGGGACAGACAAAGGAGAACCGGGCCAAACCCACTGAAAGTGTTCCCGAATCAGACCCAGGTTCGGGATGACACATCTTTCTACATTTGCATGCCTGCAGTGTTAAACTTCTCTTATAAGATCTCTCATTTGTCACGTTTGTGAGCACCACCGCCCAGCACCATGTTTAGTTCCAAGTAGGGACTTGGTCCATTCTGTGAGTGATGACAGAACCACTTAAAAGGAAAAGGGAAAAAGATGAGCTCTCAGAGTGTAGGGGGGGGGGCAGGGCAACAAATGGCTTCCTTTGTAGAAGGCACAAATGTTTATAGCATTCTGAGTTAGTCTTGCATCTCAGGAGACCAAAAACTATACAACACAGTGGGAAGGCAAACTCCTCAGGTCTTGAGATTTGTGACTTGTGGTGCTGTGACTAAGAATGGCCCCCATAGACCCATAAAGTTGAAGGGTTTGGTCACTAGGGAGTGGTGCCACTTGACAGCGATTAAGACATGGTATGTCCTGGTTGGAGGAAGTGTGTCACTAGGGGGTGGGCCTTGGGGCTTCAGAATTTCAAGCCAGGTGTAGGGTCTCTCTCTCTCTCTCTCTCTCTCTCTCTCTCTCTCTCTCTCTCTCTCTCTCTCTCTCTCTCTCTCTCTCTCTCTTCCCCTCTGTCTGTGTCTCTGAATGTGTCTTTGTCTCTCTGTCTCTGTCTCTCTGCTGTCTCTGTCTCCCCGTCTGTCTCTCTCTCTGTCTCTCTCTCTCTGTCTCTGTCTGTCTGTCTGTCTGTCTGTCTGTCTGTCTGTCTGGGTCTTCTCTCTCTCTCCTAGCTCTCTCTCTCTCTCTCTCTCTCTCTCTCTCCTGCTGCCTGCAGATCCAGATGCAGAACTCTCAGCTCCCTCTCCAGCACGAAGTCTGCTTGGGTGCTGCCATGCTCTCTGTCGTGCTAATAACGGACTAAACCTCTGAACTGAAAGCCAGCCTCGATTAAATGTTTTTCTTTGTAAGAGTTACCCGAATTGTGATGCCTCTTCACAGCAATAGAACACTGACTGAGGCAGGCCTTTCGAAGTCGGCCTGGGTGCTGCCATGCTCTCTGCCGTGCTAATAACGGACTAAACCTCTGAACTGAAAGCCAGCCTCGATTAAATGTTTTTCTTTGTAAGAGTTACCCGAATTGTGATGCCTCTTCACAGCAATAGAACACTGACTGAGGCAGGCCTTTCTTACTGTATCAATCAAAGTCTAAGTTGAGGGAATTTTGAAAAGAAGCTCTCCCTCTGTGTGCATGGTCATATATGTGCAGGTGCACCATGTGGAGATGCACATGTGCATGCCTGTAGAGGTCAAAGGACAACCTCTACTGCCATTCCTCAGGCTGATGTCCATCTTGAGAGTTTCTCACTGGCCTGGAACTTGTCAATGAGGCCCGGGGATCTTCCGGTCTCTGCCTCCCTTGCACCAGAGTTTCAAGTGCTCCACCTTGCTGCCTCTCTTTCAGTTGATTGTGGGATTGAACTTGGGACTTCATGTTTGTGCACCAAACACTTTAGCTACTAGGCCATCTTCTCAGACCTCAGAGAGAAATTTTATTATTACTTTATTATTATTATTATTATTGTTGTTGTTGTTGTTGTTGTTGTTGTTGTTGTTGCTGTTATATAAAAATCATAGCACATAAGGATATGTAATCCAAATTTCTTTCTTTTTTTTCTTTCATTTTATTTTTTGGTTGATTTTTTTTTGTTTGTTTTTTTGGTGTTTTTTTTTTTTTTTTTTTTTTTTGGTGTTTGTTTTTTTTGGTGGTTTTTGGTTTTTTGGTTTCTTGAGACAGGGTTTCTCTGTGTAGCTTTGACTATCCTGGGCTTGCTTTGTAGACCAGGCTGGCCTCGAACTCACATCGATCCACCTGCCTCTGCCTCCCGAGTGCTGGGATTAAAGTCATCCAGCCCAGTTTGTAATCCAAATTTCAAAATCAGCTCCTAGAAATTCTATGGAAACAAATCCACAAACTCCCTAGGAAGCCGACGGTAACTAAAATGCCTGTGTGCTTCTTAAGAGATCTTGTGTAAAATACAGCTTGAAGACACTGAAATGTGTGACATCTCCCTCTGAAAACTGAGTGCTCTCCTTCCTCTTTGAATTTAAGATTGACGGGTGAGTGACACATGTCACATGGGCACAGGATCAGCGTGCTCCAGACAGCTCTGAGCCTGAGCAGCAGAAAGGTCAGCGCAGCTGTCACACTGTAAGAGCTCATAAGTGTAATCCTCCAGCCTGAAGAGCCATCTCCTGTGATCCAGTGACCCTGCAAACCTCCCACAGTCACCTTCCACTTCCTAGCTCGAGGCTATTGCAGAATCCATACAAGCTGTGAAATGATTCCTTCCTGTAAAACCCTGGAACAAAGGGACATGCACCCTGCCTTGTGGTACACCTCGCTGAGCTATCTAGAATTGTGGCTTGGCTCCACAGCCTTGGGCCTTTGGCAAGCAATATTATTTCTTTCAAAAGAAGATAATAGCAAGCAAAGCTTACCATCCTTAATACTTTCCCTTTCATTCTCACTTTCTCTCTATGAATGTTTCAAGGTTTTTGGAGGAAGGAAAAAAAATTCAAGTTTGCAGGTCAGCAGACATTTGGGACAAAAGTTGCTCAACAGAGCCTTCGCTGTCTGACTTAGCCCATTTGAAAGCAGAGGCTGCACGAACAAGTAACATCTTGCAGATGTTGCTGGGTTCAGCTTTGTCATTTGATTTCTCAAGAAAAATACCAAATCATTTTGGATTTTAACTCTCTCTCTCTCTCACAGTACCTTAATCAAGTAAAATATCTCAAAAAGAGTTAAATTCCATATTTAGTGAAAGGAGATACAATTTTGAGAGCGGAGTTTAAATGACTGAGTGGAGTCTGGACTTCACTGTGGAATCATGTGGGTTAGGAACATAGCCCCCCCCCCCCCCTCGAAAGAGCACTGGCTAGGGAAAACTGAGTCTGATTCAACTTCTTGGAATGCATCAAACTGGCCAAGACTTGTAAAGGGGAAATGAGTCACAGCCCCAGTAGTTCTGGGGATCCTTGCAGTTCAACTTCCTGTCTTAGGAGAACTGCCCCCCCCCCACTCTAAAGCTGCCTCGGAGAGGAAATGGTAGGGTGCAAACTCCTTGGAAGCTGAGAAAAGGCCAGGACATGGGAGAATGAGCATAGTGGAAAAGGTAAGAAGGGTAAAAATGGAGTGAAGAGAAGAGGGAGAAACAAAGCTGAGATGTTGCTTTTGGTGTGAATGGATAACCCTAAGGCAGATCATGTGACAGAAAAGGGTAAGAGACAGCAAGCCAGGTTTGGTGGCACAGGCTTTTAGTCTCAGCACATGGCAGGCAGAGGTAGGTGGGGGTCTACATAGAGAGTTACAGGCCAGCAAGGATACTTAGATAAATTTTAAGAATGGTGTGGGTAGAGTCAGGAAAGAGAGGGAAGGAGGGGGAGGGAGAGAGAGAAGGAGAGAGAGAGAGAGAGAGAGGACAACAACTTGAGGAGATGGGATCAGAACCAATGAAAAGCAGTTCATTCTCCACCACACCAAGTACTTTTCTCCTTCTGCCTCATAGGGAGGAAGACTTCATGAAGATGGGTGCTGCTCTGTGTGCATGAGTTGACACTGCCTTTTTAAAAATAAAATTGCTACCTGGATAAAGAAGCATCTAAGTGAGCAGACTGGTATAGAGAGCAGAAGGGCGCTGAGCTGGGGATCCAGAGGGTGACCGCAGCAGCTATGGGCTTGGAGGTGAGACTGTAGGTCACCAGGGTAGAGGTGGCCTTCTGGGGATCCACACTAAACCTGTTGGTAATGATCTGTGACATGTGAGATTTAATTTCTGTTCTTCTCTTTAAAGGAAAGCAAAGTTCTTCTAGATCTGACTAGTTTTATTTTGTGTTGAGATGGTCTCATATAACCCAGGAAAGCCTTGAATTCTTGAAACTTCTGCCTCAGCCTCCCCGGTGCTGAGAATATTAGTGTGATCTGCCACTAAGGTTTTCCATTGCAACATTTTCCGTGGGGAATCTTAAAAAATATATGATTTAGATGAGGCAAAGGCAAGACATGAAACCTATAAAAGAAAGAAATTGATTCAGTTGAAATTTATTAAAAGTATTAAAGCACAAAGATTTTAATTCAACTAAACCAAAATATTGTAAAATATCCAGAAGACAGGCCACAAATCAGATAATAGTGTAGCACCTGTGATGCTTGTGATAACAAAGGCCTAAGTTTCTTAACAGATAAGGAACTCTTAGGGATCAACAACAAAAGAGAAAGAAGATCAATAATATCATTTTTAAAATATTTGAACTACTTACACAGAGACACTGAGCATAGGTTTATTGACCAAGTAAGAAATAAATATTAAATCAATGGCAACATATATTATTCACATATGAGATGTTGGAAAATTTGGAAATACAGTCCTGCAAAAGGGTAAAGAAGCAAACAACCAGAGAAGGTCAGAGTACAGATGTTTAAGAGGAAGGGAAGCAGTGAACATGCCTACTCTCCCAGACACAGAGATGTGAGGATCCCAAACAAATGTGGGAGGGAGAAGATGTCATTTGTCAACCACAAAGAGTTACAGCACCTTTTTTTGTAATTAAAAACAAAACAAAACAAAAAACTTTTACCAATACAAAATGACTACATGTGCTGAACTACACAGGATCCACCATAGCACACACACATACACACACACACACACTTGACCTACACACTGTGATACTCTTCATGGATGTGCTGTTTCCTCAAAGTCAGCTCTTCAGTGGGTGTTTTCAGGCCCCTCCCCTCTCTTTCTCCTCTCTTCCTCCTCCTCCTCCTCCTCCTCCTCCTCCTCCTCCTCCTCCTCCTCCTCCTCCTCTTCTTCTTCTTCTTCTTCTTCTTCTTCTTCTTCTCTTCTTCTTCTTCTTCTTCTTCTTCTTCTTCTTCCTCTCTCTCTCTCTCTCTCTCCCTCCCTCCCTCCCTCCCTCCATCCCTCACCTGCCTACACACACAATGTCTCACCTGTCTTAAATTGGCCTCGAGGTCACTATGTGGCCAAGGATGACCTTGACTCCTCTGTTCAATCCTTGGATTGAAGGAGCATACATCTAATCCTGTGGCGCTGCCTATGTAGGCCAAGGCTTTGAGCATGCTAGGTGAACACTCTACTAACCAAACCACTTCCAGCTTTTTAAACTTTCAACCCCACCAAAATATCAAGATTGAGGACCCTTTACCAGACAGGCACCCACAGGCAGGGGCATGTCAGTCAATCTTGTATAAAAAAACAAACACACCTAAAAAAAAAAAAAGAAGAAGAAGAAGTCTGGATCTAAACAGGGAATGAGATTATGGCTTCCTTTAGTCTTTAGCATTCACTTATTGGGTAAGATATGATGTTCTAATCCACACAGATGACTTCTACATTCAAGCAAATAACTGTATCTGACAGCCATGTGTGCCCATGAGAGCCTGAAACAGCTTTCAGGAATGTCTCAGTTCTCATTGTACTACCGTCCACCTGTACACAAGGGCTCTTGAGACCTGCCACATGTAACAGCAAGTCATTCCCCTCCTCTCTCCTCTCCTACTTGTCTCTGGGGGTGACTATATAAGTGACATCGTCAAGCACTTTTCCTCTCTGTCTGGTTTACTTCACACAATAGTCTTCAGGTTCATTTGGACTGCAAAATGTCAGTATTTTCTTTTCTAAAGGTGGGAGAAGGGGAGGGAGAGGGAGAGGGGAAGGGAGAAGGGAGGGAGAGGGAGAGGGAAAGGGGGAGGGAGAGGGGAAGGGAGAGAGGGAGAGGGAGATGGGGGAGGGGGAGGGAGAGAGGGAGAGGGAGATGGGGGAGGGGGAGGGAGAGAGGGAGAGGGAGATAGGGGAGGGGGGTCCAGGCAAAGGGAGGAGAGAGCTTGATCTTATTCTTCATCCATCTCTGTGAGCTCACGCTGTTGAGGATAACACCACAGAGGGTGCAGGGTACAGATATCTGTGTGAGGTACTCATTTGGGGGTTTTGCATTCAGCAGAGAATTAGTGAGTCATATTGCTGTGGGGCATTGTGTGTGTGTGGGGCGGGCGATTCCTGCATAGTTTTCCGTATGGCTGTAGTAGTCTGCAGTCTCTCCTGCAGTAACTGAGGTCCCCTTCTTCCATACGCTCGTTAATACTTTGTTACTGCTTGTCCTTTTGGCAATACACATCCTAATAGGAGGGAGAGTTTCCTTGTTTTGGGTACTACAATTTTAATAATGCAAACTAAGCTACACTTGTGTTTTATTTTTGGAAATAATTATATGTTGTTGACTCATTAAAGTCAGCTAAGCACTTCCGTATCTTGATGCACACTCTTGTGTACTTGGTACAAGTTTGCTTTTGTTTTAAACCTCAAACATTAGAATTTTTGTGCATTGTTGGTAAATGAAGCTCAAATGTAACTCTACCCCCTTCGCGCGTGTGTGTGTGTGTGTGTGTGTGTGTGTGTGTGTGTGTGTGTGTGTGTGTGTGTTTACATTTATGTAGAGGCCAGAGCCCAACACTGGATGTCTTTCTCAGTCGCTCTCGGCCTTGTAGTTTTGAAACAGGATCTCTCACTGAACCTGGAGCTTCCCTGTTAAGCTGGACTGGCTGTCTAGCAAGCTACAGAGACCCGCCTGTCTTTACTTCTTCAGTGCTGGGATGACAGTGTGGGTGCTGTGGATCTGATCTCAGGCCTCCATACTTTCATGGCAAGCCGTTATGAGCTGAGTGTTCCCCGCAGCCCATGATGTTTCTAAATCTAATTGTCTTAAGGCTTTCTTTGTTGTTATTAATGTGTGCATTAGTCAAAATCTTTTAGGTGAGACTGCTCACTCGGCTATGAAATCTCTGCTTGCAACCTTGCAGTGTCCAAGGATCGTATGTTAAGTAAATCTTATCATATCAATCCCATAATTACCAATGGGTCCCAGTGTGGCTTCCAGCTAGATAGAAAACATTAGAAGCCTTGAAGTAACAGGGTACATGGATTTTCATGGTTCATTTTTATTTTGTAGCCTCGGTTGGGCTTGAACTCATATCTTCCAGCCTCAGCCACTAGCTAAGATTAAAACTGTGTACAATCGCTTGACCTGTTTTTCTTTTATTATTTTTCATATCTAAACTTGGGTTTCTTGCATGTAGCACTGCATTCTTGCTGTCATGGGCTTTGAGTGGGCACATTCCATCATCATGTGAATTCTGTTGGAGGTTCTATTAGAATTTCTTTCTGCTTTGCCCAGTTGTAACTTAGTCAGAGAAATTGATGGCAACTTTGAAGAACTTCTGTTTCTTAAGAGTTTTGTTGTTGTTTTTGCCAGATTTTCAAGACAGGGTTTCTTTGTGTAGCCTTGGCTGTCCTGGACTTGCTCTGTAGACCAGGCTGGCCTTGAACTCACAGCGATCCACCTGCCTCTGTTCTCAAATGGTTGTGTTTGAAGGCCCAGTGGAATTTAATTTGAAAAAACTTTAAACTATGTGTGAGCACATGTGTGGCAGAGAGAGGGTATATGTGTGCACATGTGTGGCAGAGAGAGGGTAAGTGTGTCCACATGTGTGGCAGAGAGAGGGTATGTGTGGGGACATGTGGGTCCACACATGCATGTGGAGATCAGAGGAGAGCCTTGAGCTCAGATCCCAGAACCCACACAAATGTTGGGCACTGCTCCTGTGAACGGTGGCTGACTGCCACCTTAGCATCTGCTTCCCAGAGGTGGGGAGCCCTAGGCAACTGGCTAACCGGATTAGCCAGAATTGGCATGCTTCAGGTTCGGCAAGAGATCTAACTTCCACAAATAAGGTAGGAGATCCGGGCAATGATGGCGCATGCCTTTAATCCCAGTACTTGGGAGACAGAGACAAGTGGATCTCTGTGAGTTCGAGGCCAGCCTGGTCTACAGGACAGCCAGAGCTACACAGAGAAACCATGGCTCAAAAAAACAAAACAAAACAAAACAAAAAACAAAACAAAACACAAACAAAAACAAAAACAAAGAGCCTAAACAAACAAACAAACAAATAAGGTAGGAAAACATCACAGAAGACACTCAGTATCAGCCTCAGGCCTCCACATGCACGCAGACATGTGCACACACAGGTATGCATATATACATATGAATATACAAGCTCATGTAAAAAATAAATCAGCAATAACAAATGCTACCACCAACTATACACAATTTATTTACAATTTTTAATATTTGTCTTCCCTGGAACACTTGTATTTAAGCTATTAATGGTTCTTATGAAATGAAATTAATTAGTAAAACTACGGGTAGAATTACTGTAGAGCTAGAATCCCTTCCTAAAGACTTTTCCTTCATTAGAACCACTTGGCCTTGATTACACAGTTGTGAAATTTTTTCACACAAGATCCTGGATCCCTGGTGAATTATACTTTTATTTATTTATTTATTTATTTATTTTAACTTTAAAAAATATTTTATTAATTTATTCATATTACATCTCAATTATTAGCCCATCCCTTGTATCCTCCCATTCCTCCTTCCCTCCCATTTTTCCCTAACTCCCCTCCTCTATGACTGTGTATGAGGGGAACCTCCTCCCCTTGTATATGCTCATGGGGTATCAAGTCTCTTCTTGGTAGCCTACTATCCTTCCTCTGAGTGCCACTAGGCCTCCCCATCCAGGGGACGTGGTCAAATATGAGGCACCAGAGTTCGTGTGAAAGTCAGACCCAACTCTCCACTCAACTCTGAAGAATGTCCTGTCCATTGGCTAGATCTGGGTAGGGGTTCAAAGTTTACTGCACGTATTGTCCTTGGTTGGTGCCATAGTTTGAGCAGGACCCCTGGACCCAGATCTGCCTGTCATAATGTTCTTGCAAGTTTCTAGGACCCTCTGGATCCTTCTATATCCCCCTTCTGCCATGCTTCTCTCATCTGGAGTCCCAATAGGATGTCTTAAAGACTTATTTATTTAGCTGTTCTGCTTGCATTTATGTGTGTGTATGGCAGTGCCCTTAGACGTCAAAAGAAGGCATCAACTCTCCTGACACTGGAGTTACAGGTGGTTGTGAACCACCATGCCCATGCTGGGAATTGAACCCAGGTCCTCTGGAAGAACAACAAGTGCTCTTGACTGTTAAGCCACTTCTTCAGGCCCTCTTTTATTCACTTGTTTTAGACAAAGTCTTACATGCCCCAAGCTTGCTATATAAACTTGCTGTGTAGCTGAGAAAGACCTAATATCCTGATTCTACCACTGACGAGCTGGGATTACAAGCATGAGCCCCACACTCAGGTATGCGGTCCTGTAGATGATTTCCACGGCTTGCTGTGTGCTGTGGAAGCATTCTCCTGACCTCTAGCCTCAGTTTCACGTAAATTATAAATTGATTTAAGAAGAGATTAAAGGAGAGAAACTCAGATTTAAGAACCTCCCCAGGGTGATCCAAGATGGCGGCGAGCAGTGTGGACCATATTTGGAGGCTCCAATGAACAATTCAGGGAATTGCACAGATTTCTGAGCCAGGAACACCGAAGTCCCCACACCACGGCAGCGGGAGTGCTCCACGGTTCGGAGGGACCAGGGTGTGGAGGACCTGCGTGCCCCTGCACACAGGAGGAGTGTGGATTTTCTCGGATTAGAGCAGCAGCGACAGAGGTAGCAGCACCAGCAGCACCAGCGACACCAGCGGCGGTGGCTGAGGTTTGCAGCTCATAGCCTTCTGGTGGAGGCGATTGGTGTGGTGGCCAGTGGGAGTTGCTGCGGGAGAGGGAACTCTGGGCAGGATTTGGGTCGTGTGGTGCCTTGGGACCCAGACTGGACTCGGCAGACAGTTTGGCCCCAGAGTCCCGGGTTCTGGCTCAGCCCAGCAAGCAATTCTGCCCGAGGCACTAACTCAGCTCGGCCGCAGCTCCCCTGCTGTGGCACAGGCTTAGCAGAGTGCTCAGTT
The DNA here is from genome assembly GCF_903995435.1 of Acomys russatus. NCBI lineage: Eukaryota > Metazoa > Chordata > Mammalia > Rodentia > Muridae > Acomys > Acomys russatus. The sequence goes on along the minus strand of NC_067151.1, from coordinate 14,405,014 downwards.
CCACCCTAGGCACCACCTCAGCTCAGCAGCAACTCCCCTGTGGCGACGCAGTCTGGACAGAGCACTCGGTTCCACCACCGGCGCTGGCTCAGTGCAGCCGCAGTTCTCCTGCTATGACGCAGGCTGGGTGGAGCGCTCAGTTCCACCAGCTCTAAGACTCTGGTTGGACACAGTGTTCAGTTTGAATCCAGAATTCCTGGCTGATATTGGCAGACAGTACGGGCCCTGAGTCAATAACTGACCACAGCACGCACTTTGGGCCAAAAGCGCCTAGCTGAACTTGGTGCGTAGTCCCAGCCCAAAAATTCTGGCTGGACCCTATGTGCATTTTTGGGCCCAGAATCCCTAGCTGAGCTCGGCAGACGGTTCAGACCCTAAGAATCTAGCTGAGTTCGGCCCGTGGTTCGGGCCCAGTGTTCCTGGCTGGACTCAGCAGGGGACACAGAAGGCTGTGGTTACCTTGGCCTGACCCAACGCTCATTCAGAGACACAGAACAATTGCAGGACCCACAGCACAGGGGAACTGAAGATCACTGGCTGTGAGAGTCCAAAACAACAGGGCTAACCTCCTAACATCCACACCAGTGAAGCATTAGAGCTCCCAGCCTAGGGAAATCTTGAGAAAACAAGTGAATCTATCATCAGACTCCCTCCATCTAACTCTGGAAGCTACCCAACAAAAACAAAGATGGCAAGATGTCTAAAGGACAGCGAAAAAGCATACACAAAACAAAATGGCTTCTCCAGGTTCCAGCTATCCCAAAGATAACAACCCAGAGAACTCAAATACAACGGAAATACAAGAAAATGACCTCAAATCCTTAGTAATGAGGATGGTAATGGAGGAAACAAATAAAATTCGTAATCAAATGCAGGAAGACACAGACAAACAGGTGAGAGACATAAAAGAAGCACAGAGTGGAACTGGAAAAATTGCAGGAATATACAAACAACCAGATGAAAGAAATCAAAAAATCAGTTCAAGAGCTGAAAATGAAAATGGAGTCAATGATAAACACACAGACAGAAGAAAAACGAGAACGTGAGACCTCAGAGAAGAAGGCAAGCAACACAGAGGTGAGCTTTTCTAACTGAATCCAAGAGATGGAAGAACGAATCTCAGGTCTAGAAGATACAATCACAGATCTTGAAGCAACCATTAAAGAAAATGCCAAATCTGGAAAACTCCTGACACAAAACATCCAAGAGATTAAGGACACCATGAAAAGAAGAAATTTGAGAATAATAGGCATTGAAGAAAGAGAAGATATCAGACTCCAAGGCCCAGAAACTATTCTCAACAAAATCATAGAAGAAAATTTTCCCAATCTAAAGAAAGAAATGCCTATAAACATACAAGAGGCCTATAGAACACCAAATAGAATTGACCAGAAAAGAAAAACTGCCCGGCACATAATAATCAAAACACAAAACATGCAGAACAAAGAAAAAATATTAAAAGCTGCAAGGGAAAAGGGCCAAATAACATTTAATAGCAAACCTATCAGAATTACACCCGACTTCTCAGCAGAGACCAAAAAAGCCAGAAGGGCATGGACAGAGATCCTGCAAACCCTAAGAGACCACAGATGCCAGGCCAGACTACTTTACCCAGCAAAACTATCAATAACCATTGATGGAGAAAACAAAATATTCCATGACAAAAACAAATTCAAGCAATACCTATCCACAAATCCAGCTTTACAGAAGGTACTAGAAGGAAAACTCCATCCCAAAGGGTCAATCTACAACCAAAACTACTCAGGAAATAGATAACTATCCCATGGCAAAAACACAACTACACAAACACTCTACTAGAAACAACATCAAAATTAAGACTTTGAACAGTCACTGGTCATTAATATCTCTCAATATCAATGGTCTCAATTCTCCAATAAAAAGACACAGACTAACTGAATGGGTGCATAAACAAGATCCAACATTCTTCTGCATTCAAGAAATACATCTCACTCATATTGATAGGTATTACCTCAGGGTAAAAGGTTGGAAAAAAATATTCCAAGCAAATGGTCACAAGAAGCAAGAAGGAGTAGCCATTTTAGTATCGAACAAAATAGACTTTCAACCAAAATTAATCAAAAGGGATGAGGAAGGACACTTCATACTCATCAACGGTAAAGTCAACCAAGATGACATCACAATTCTGAACATCTATGCTTCCAATACAAGGGCACCCACATTTGTAAAAGATCTGCTAAAAAAGCTTAAACCCCACATCAATCCCCACACAATAATAGTGGAAGACTTCAACACCCCACTCTCACTGAAGGATAAGTCATCGAAACAGAAACTAAGCCGAGAAACAACATCATTAACCAATGCCATAGGTCAAATGGATCTAACAGATACCTATAGAACCTTTCACCCAAACAAGAAAGAATATACCTTCTTCTCTGCACCCCATGGAACCTTCTCCAAAATTGATCACATCATAGGTCACAAAGCAAGCCTCAATAGATACAAGAGGATTGAAATAATACCTTGTATCCTATCAGATCACCATGCTCTTAGGCTGGAATTCAACAACAACAGAAATAACAAAAAGCCTACATGTACATGGAAACTAAACAACTCTCTGCTAAATGACACCTGGGTCAGGGAAGAAATAAAGAAAGAAATCAAGGAGTTTCTGAAATTCAATGAAAATGATGGAACAACATACCCAAATTTGTGGGATTACATTGAAAGCAGTGCTAAGAGGAAAATTCATAGCACTAAGTGCCTTTAAAAAGAAATTGGAAACATCGCACTTAAGCAACTTAACGACACGACTGAAAGCTCTAGAAAAAAAAAGAAGCAGAAACACCCAAGAGGAGTTGACGTCTGGAAATAATCAAACTCAGGGCTGAAATTAACAAATTAGAAACTAAGAAAACAGTCCAAAGAATCAACAAAACCAAAAGCTGGTTCTTTGAGAAAATCAACAAGATAGACAGAACATTAGCCAAACTAACTAAAAGGCAGAGAGACAGTCTTGAAATCAACAAAATCAGAAATGAAAAGGGAGACATAACAACAGACACTGAGGAAATACAAAGAATCATAAGATCCTACTTTGAAGGCATATACACCACAACATTTGAAAATCTAAGGGAAATTAACGATTTTCTTGATCAATTTCACTTGCCAAAGTTGAGTGAAGAACAGATAAAACAAGCTAAATAGTCCCATTTCCCCTACAGAAATAGAAGCAAACATAGATGGTTTCCCAACCAAAAAAAGCCCAGGGCCAGATGCTTTCAGTGCAGAATTCTACCAGACCTTCAAGGGTGAGCTAATACTGATACTATTCAAGCTACTCCAAAAGATAGAAATGGATGGAAAAATACCAAATTCATTCTATGAGGCCATAGTCTCATTGATACCTAAACCTCACAAAGACGCAACAAAGAAAGAGAATTTCAGACCAATTTCTCTTATGAACATCGATGCAAAAATACTAAATAAAATACTTGCAAAACGAATAAAAGAACACATCAAAGATATAATTCATCATGACCAAGTAGGCTTCATTCCAGGCATGCAGGGATGGTTTAATATATGGAAATCCATCAATGTAATCCACCATATAAACAAACTGAAAATAAAAAACCACATGATCATCTCTTTGGATGCAGAGAAAGCATTTGATAAAATTCAACACACATTCATATTTAAAGTTTTAGAGAGATCAAGGATACAAGGCACTTTCCTCAACATAATAAAGGCTATATACAGCAAGCCAATAGCCAAAATCAAAGTAAATGGTGAGATACTCAAGGAAATTCCTCTAAAATCGGGAACAAGGCAAGGCTGCCCACTCTCTCCATATCTCTTCAATATAGTACTCGAATTCTAGCCAGAGCAATAAGAAACAAAAGGAGATCAAGGGTATCCAAATGGGAAAGGAGGAAGTCAAATTATCCCTATTTGCAGATGATATGATAGTGTACATAAGTGACCCTCAAAATTCCACCAGAGAACTCCTACAGCTGATAAAACACCTTCAGCGAATTGGCTGGATACAAAATTAACTCAAAAAAGTCTGTAGCCTTCCTATACACAAATGACAAGCTTGCAGAGGAAGAAATTAGGAAAACCACACCCTTCACATTAGCCACAAGCAATATAAAATATCTAGGAGTTACTCTAACTAAGCAAGTGAAGGACTTGTTTGAAAAAAATTTCAAAACTCTGAAGAAAGAGATTGAAGATGACCTGAGAAGATGGAAGGATCTTCCTTGCTCATGGATCAGGAGAATTATCATAGTAAAAATGGCCATCCTGCCAAAAGCAATCTACAGATTCAATGCAATCCCTATCAAAATACCTACACAATTTTTTAAAGACGTTGAAAGGTCAATTCTGAACTTCATATGGAAAAATAAAAACCCAGAATAGCTAAAACAATCTTGTACAATAAAAGGTGCTCCAGAGGAATCTCCATACCTGATCTCAAACTGTACTATAAAGCCATAGTAATTAAAACAGCATGGTACTGGCACAGCAACAGGCTGGTTGATCAGTGGAACCAAATCGAAGACCCAGATATGAATCCACACATATATGGTCACTTGATTTTTGACAAAGAAGCCAAATCCATTCAATGGAAAAAGGATAGCATTTTCAACAAATGGTGCTGGTCTAACTGGAGGTCTATGTGTAAAAAAATGCAATTGGACCCATATTTGTCACCTTGCACAAAAATCAAATCCAAGTGGATTAAAGACCTCAACATAAAACCAGAGACACTAAGTCACTTAGAGGAAAAAGTGGGGAAGAGCCTGGAACATATTGGCACAGGAGACAACTTCCTGAACAGAACACCAACGGCCCAGGCCTTAATGTCAACCATTAATAAATGGGACCTCATGAGGCTGAGAAGCTTCTGTAAGGCAGGAGACACTGTCAAGAGAACAAAGCGACAGCCTACAGACTGGGAAAAGATCTTCACCAACCCTTCATCTGACAAAGGTCTAATATCCAAAATATATAAAGAACTCAAGAAATAGTAGCCCAAGGGGCATGGGCCACGAAAGCCTTCACTTACCAGGAAACTGGGACAGAGGGGAGGACATCCTATTGGGACTCTAAATGAGAGAAGCATGGGAGAATAGCAAAATAGAAGGATCCAGAGGGTCCTAGAAACCTACAAGTAGAACATTATAATAGGCAGATTTGGGCCCAGGGGTCCCGCTCAAACTAAGGCACCAGCCAAGGACAATACAGGCGGTAAACTTTAAGCCCCTACCCAGATCTAGCCAATAGTCAGAACATTCTCCACAGCGAGTGGAGAGTGGGATATGACTTTCTCACGTACTCTGGTGCCTCACATTTGACCATGTCCCCTGGAGGGGGAGACCTGGTGGCACTCAGAGGAAGGACAGCAGGTTACCAAGAAGAGACTTGATACCCTATGAGCATATACAGGGGGAGGTAATCCCCCTCAGGAATAGTCATAGGGGAGGGGAATAAGGGGAAAATGGGGAGGGGGGGAAGAATGGGAGAATACAAGGGAGGGGATAAACATTGAGATGTAACAAGAATAAATTAATAAAAAAAAAAAAAAGAATCTTACCCAGATATTGCCCAAAGATAAGAAAGCCGGGGCTAGGAGAGAAGAAGAAAGGCCTATGGACTCCATGACCCACACTGCACACATCGTTTCAAATGGGGGCAGAAAGAAAGAAGAGGGAGGAGCTAAGAAGCATGAGAGGTCACCATGCCCCATGTTCAGACTTCACTGATGATTGGATGCTGCTTGCTCACTGTCATTATAGCCGGTCATGGGCAAAGAAGAGATCAGCACTTGCATCTCCATACTGATCTTGAGGTTTTTCATTCATTCATTCATTCATTTTTCACTCACTCACTCACTCACTCACTCACTCACTCACTCACTCACTCTCGTTTAAAGCTCTCTCAGGGATCTCTGGAATCCAGGGCCCTTCTGTAGCTCTTGGACAGAGCGTTGAAGAGGCTGGGCATATTCCCAGCCGAGAAGCACTGTGGGTCACTTTGTCACAGCGTGGGTCGCCACACAGAACCTGCCAGACCTGTGCTGCTACTGCTGAGCAAACTTCCACTGGCTCCAGTGAGCCCAGTGCCCAGCAAGAGCTTAGCAGCCAGTGACAGAAGTGCTTCCTCACTGGTCTCAGGTATTTCGGCTCGTTCATTTCTGACTCACTGGAAGTGTAAGTACATGCCTGGCTGTTAGCACAGGGAGACTTGTATCCACCTCTACGAACAGGTAGAGACCCATACATTCTGCCAACAAACAAAATGGTTTTAGCACATTGTTTGTTTGTCCTCTGTGTATCTTTGTGCGCCTGGGTATGTGCACCGAGAGCAACCTTGGGAGCTGTCCATCTTGGTTTTTAGAGACAGGGTCTCTCATTGGCCTGAAGCTCACTTTGACAGCAGCAGAGCAGTGAATTCCAAGGAGATGCTGTCTTTCTTCTGGCACTGGTATTATCAGCACATACCATTACACATGGTTTGTAGCATAGGTAACTGGGATCGAACTCAGGGCCTCAACCTTGCAGGACCAGCCAGCCTAAGCTACTCAGAAAAGTCCTGGGTCAAGGAGAGATCTTGCCTCCAAAAGAAAGTAAATGGTACCTGAAGAATGATACCTAAGGCTTTTCCAAGAAAACACACACACACACACACACACACACACACACACACATACACACACACACCACAGATACATACAGAGAGAGGGAGACATACACACACAGAGACTTAACTCACACAGACACAGACAGACAGAAAGACAGACAGACAGACAGACACAGAGAAAGAGAGAGAGAGAAAGAGAGAGAGAGAGAGAGAGAGAGAGAGAGAGAGAGAGAGAGAGAGAGAGAGAGAGAGAACTGAATTTTTTGAGACAGGGTTTCGCTGTGTAGCCTTGGCTTTCCTAGACTTGCTTTGTAGACCAGACTGGCCTTGAATTCACAGAGATCCACCTGCCTCTGCCTCCCAAGTGCTAGGATTAAAGGCATGTGCCGCCACCACCTGGCTAACACTGAATATTTTTCCAAAAGTTATTTTAAAGTAAAATTTAAAATTTGTGTTTTTATAGGCTCTGGAAATAGTTAACAATAATTTAAACTTTTATTAAGTTTTCTGAAAAAAAAAAAAAAACACTGCTTAGCTGATGATATGCAAGCAAGCTACCTTCTCATTGAGTTATTTCAGTGCCTATGTTATAGTCTGAATGAAGCTGAGAGCCACTGCTGCTGCCACTGAGTCATCTTCCAAGTGGACTGACTGCTGCCTTTGATGTGACAACTCACAAGTTGAAAGCACACTACATCAAGATAACCGTTATTACCGACTAGATAGCACCAAGTTCACGAAAACAAACAAACAAAACAAACAAACAAGCAAAAGAACAGCTTTGGATTCTGATTTAACCAGTTTTTACAAAACTCATACCTCGTACCTCACAGCACTATGCTGTTTTCCATATTTTTTTTTCTTATTTAGATCTTAAATCAATCTGATGAAATAAATTCTACAGATGAGCAAACCAAGTTCTGGCAGGAACATTCAGTACCTCACCCAGAGTTCCTGAGCTAAGGCCCTCAGACCTTGGGGCAGTCCAGTGAGAACCCTCTCTGACTCAAGGATTTGGGTTTCTGCTAAACATACTGCTGTGTAAGGCATCTTGCTTTACTTGGGACCTCCCAGGAGCACGCAGGCACCAAAGATGCTTCTGGAATCAAGTGTTTCCCCTGGGATGATGGGAAATGTCTTTTGTCTACTGTCATTTTACTTATCCTTACCAAACACATGTGTTCACAGCTACCCCCACAAACCACCTAAATCCCCAAATGGGAGGTCCTCAGTTACTACGAAAGCCAGCTACTATGAAAGTGTCGGAACACCCAGCAAAAATAACTGGTTAGTAACGACCCGGAAGCAGTCCTGTCAGCAGGGAGATCTTGGCACACTCTGACCTAAGGGGAACATGTCACTGTGTGTTTTGTAGCTAAACAAAGCCTGCAGCCCATGAGGAAAAGAACTTGCGTGTGCTTGAAGTCCTCTGACAGGTGGCAGCGCTTCGCCTACTGAAGCAGAAAGTCTGCTCTAATTCTTCCAGAAGAAATGGCACAGAATTGTCAGGTAGCAAGACTGTTAATGATTAAATATTGGAATGATCTATGTGCTCATTTCCCAACGTGCTTGAGATGGGGACGAGGGGAAAGGTACAATTGCATCCGTATCTTGATTAAGTGCCTTGGTGTTTGTAAGGCATACACAGCAGTCCAGGCATCTCCCGGGGTTCCAGAACCCACAGGACCAGTTCCTCTCCAGTACTCTGTGGTGAGTTTGCAGTTATACGGTGGCTTTTCTCATTGCTAAGGGTTTGGTGACCCGTGCTTGCAGGCCACTCTTCATAGTTGTCTTTGTGTCTTTGTGACTCATTACCACTGTTGTCACTGAGGAGTCCTGAGGTGGAAATCTAGGTCTGGTTTTCTGACACCTCAGACAATCCTATCAGGTGAGTCTACTTTTAATTATATGATCTGACTTGGTTAACTTGGCAATATATAGAAATGCCAACCCTAAATCATTTTATAACCTTTGTTCTGCTTTTCATATACCCCTGCCAATACAAGAACTCTAACTCTGGGAAAACCACACACAAACTTAACACGTGATCTCCCGAGTGATGCCCCCCCTGCCCCCACCCCCACTCATCACCCAAACTCACATCCCCTGCTGCTCCTCGGCCCCTGCCCCGCTGTGGCCTGTTCTATGTCAACATGTTGCTGTCCTCTGGCATTTCCTTCCTTCTGTAAGATCCTGCCGTCATCCCTCCTGTGCCCACAGAACAGGGAACTAGCTGAATCCCAAACACTGTGTAAAGCCTAGCCGCTGTCTACAGCATCCTTGATGCACACATGGAGATGATGTAGTACCAAGATCACTTTGGGATGCTTTTTCTTTCTCACATCTCTCTCCCCAGGCTAGAGTCTTTCAGAAGATATTTGGACTTTCATATTCTAAACTTTTAGAACACAAAAGGAAAGCTGCTAGGAACCGGCATGCTCTGAAAGTGCTCCCACAAAGTGGTCTGGAGTTGTGCTGGGTCCCCTGGTAGGATCTGCAAAGAGTCAGCGAGCACAGGTTTAATGATTTTTTTGTGACTGACCTAGGAATCTTAGATTTCACTGCTGACTGGACAGAGGGTCCTGTTGTGCTCTTTATTGTAAAGATGAAGGTCAGTGTCTGGAAAACATCTGTTTATTCTGTTAATAAGCACAGCATTAGCCAAGTGTCATAAGCTGTCCAACATTTCATATACTAATCCACTTAGTCATCAGTAAAGCCCTTTGACGTGGGTATTATCGATGCCTTCATTCGGCAGATGATGAAACCAAGACTCAGAGTGCTTAGTCAACAGTCAGGAGAGGGTAGAGTGAGGGCTTAAATCTGTAATTTCACACTTGGACGAAGTCTTTAATCACCATATTTGTATTAATTAGTTACTTTTTTATTGCCACAGTAAGATACCATGACCAAAGCAACTTACAAAAGAGAGCGTTTAATTGGGCTTGCAGTTTTACAGGGTGAGAGTCCGTGAAGATGGCATGAGGACACGGCTGCAGGAACAGCGGAGATCTCACCTCTCACAAGCAGGAGCAGAGAGTGCGCTGGGAATAATGGAAGCCTTCTGAAGCTTCAAAACCTATTCCCAGAGACATATCTCCCAGGCCCTCTGAGCTGCCTTTCCAACTGGCACCGGGGACTCAAATAATTTGGTTTATGGGGCCTGTTTTCATTCGAGCTATCACAGCACTCTGCTCCCTCTTCCTGTCATCAAAACAAGACTTGGCCTGTCTGTAGCCAGTCTGCAAAAGATAAGAAGATGTCTTCTCTCAGTAACACCCCATATAGCAGCAACAACAACAATGTTGTGATGCCTAAGTTAAACAACCCATGTTGTGCTAGCTATTTTTTATTTCAACTTGTCATATGCTAGAGTTACCTAAAAGGAGGGAACTCAACTGAGAATACTCTTTCATAAGATCCAATTGCAGGGCATTTTCTTAGTTAGTGGCTCATGGGGGAGGGCCCAGCTCATTGTGGATGGGGCCACTGCTACACTGACAGTCCTGAGTTCTATAAGAAACCCAGCTGAGAAAGTCATGGGAAGCAAGCCAGTAAGCAGCACTCCTCCATGGCCTCTACATCAGCTCCTGCCTCCCGGTTCCTGCCCTGTTTGAGTTCCTGCCCAGCGTCCTTTGATGATGAACGGTGCATCAGAAGCGTAAGGCAAATAAACCCTTTCCTCTCCGAGTTGCTTTTGGTCATGGTGTTTCATCATAGCAGTAGTCACCCTGGCTAAGACATATGTGACATGTTCAACCGAGTACACACCTAACTTAAAGCCCTGTCTTTTGTCTCACCTCTCCCTGTAAAGTAGGCTACAATACACAAACCAAAGTGAAAAACCAAGGAGGCACTGTCTTTCTAGGTAAAAAAAAAAGTTGTTATACTGTGTTCTCAAATGCCTGATTAAAAGAACTAATTAAAATTGAACATATGGACACGAACAGTGGTTTGGAGGAAGCAGGAAATGACACGGTCAGCTGTCTATGGAGGTGCGGTGGTGTGTTTTAGGAATACACTCAGGTAATACTCTAAAACCCATAGGATGAGCACACTTTGTCAGAGACAGACATCTTTCCTCTCACACTCTCTCATGAGCCCCCTGTCATTGAGATACTGATATTTTTTTAAAATCTGATCTGATGTTTATCAAGATTTTTCTCTCTTTAAAACTCCATCCATCTCTTTCTTGAAAGCCTCAGTATTCCAAGAGCTCATAGGGTCTTCTAACAACGAAGGATACTTCTGAACCATCCAAGGTATACCTGTCACTCACGGGCTTGGGGAGTCCATCCAGCAGTTTCTTCTGGGATATGCCACCCATTGGCTGAGATTTGTTAGTAAGCGGGCTGCTGAGCTTGTGACATCTTAGCGATGCTCTGCTTCTGCCCCAAGAAACCAAAGGAGGGCACAGAAAGGAGACAGGAAGAGGAAATAAGGTAGGAGAATCTGATGATGTGCAAGTGTGGGGAGACAGGCTTGAGCAAAGAAAAGGGGGAACACGCTGAGACATGCAAAAGGAAACAGCATAATTTTTATTTTTCATGTACAATATCGTGTTAGCTCTAACTCTTTTGGCTGTGATAGGAGAAGTGAGAAGGAGAGACACGGACACAGAAGAAGAAAGAGTGCATGTACAAAGAAGGGAGGGATGCAGAGAGGAAGGAAAGGAAATGCAATCGGTTGCCCTGTGGGAAGCAGTGTTGACAGGGTGACCCTGGCTCACAGAGCAGAAGTCCCACATAGGACCTTGGCATGAAGCACACAGCTGCCTCCAAATCTGATGCAGTTGTAAACCTTTTCTCTTTTCCAAGTCTTAAGAGCTGGCATAAGAAAAGGTAAAAGATGGATGACTAGAGGCCAAGCTAATGACGACAGGGCTGCTGTTGCAGAAGAAAGTCAGCTGGTCTCAGGCAGAAGCAGCCCTGCAGCAAACAGGGCCAGGGGAGGGGCCAGGAGACATCTAAGAAGGATGCGCAGATCTGGGTCCAGGAGTCCTGCTCAAACTATGGCACCATCCAAGGACAATACAGGCAGTAAACTTCGAACCCCTACCCAGATCTAGCCGATGGACAGGACATTCTCCACTGTTGAGTGGAGAGTGGGGTCTAACTTTCATGCAAACTCTGGTGCCCCATTTTTGACCATGCCTCCTGGATGGGGAGGCCTGGTGGCACTCAGAGGAAGGATAGCAGGCTACCAAGAAGAGACTTGATACTCTATGAGCATATACAGGGGGAGGAGGTCCCCCTCAGTCACAGACATAGGGGAGGGGAGTAGGGGAAAATGGGAGGGAGGGAGGAATGGAAGGATACAAGGGAGGGGCTAACAATTTAAATGTAATATGAATACATTAATAAAATATTTTTTTAAAAAGGAGGATGCTAAGGTACAGTCTCAGGTGTTTTGGTAAAAGCAGGGCCTGCCATTGAGATGGAAATGCAAGAGTTTGACGGGAAAAGATGGCTAACCTTGAACTTGAATTGCCTTGGAACGCCCAGTCATGGATGTCTGCTCTGCTGTGGGGTTCACACAGCCTGTGCTGAAACTACTCTGTGCTAAAGATGCAGATACAGAATTTACCAGAACATGTGGGCCACTGGGGTACAGAAGCATTGAAGGAATTGAGGAAACAACAGAAAAGGGGGAGGGGGCTATTCAGCCATGAAGCAAAATGAAGGAACAGTTGCATGAAAACAAGGAAGAAAGAAAAGCAGTGCCAAGTCCTGAGTGGAATTAATACAGATCTATAAAAGGCCGCTGTCATACCAAGTTGAGACAAGGGTAGACTTAGTGGCTCCAGCAATTGGCTATCAAAGGAGACTCACACACACAAAGAATGTGAAAGCACACACTTGTCACCTGTCAGTGAAAGACACTAGTCAAGCACATCTGAGTTGGGGGGGGGGGGAGGTTGACAGGGGAGGGAACCAAACTATTAACAAGACACATGTTGTACTCCCTGAGAACAAACATAAATTTTCGATTTTGCAATTCACTTGGATCTAGTCAAACATTACAATTTAATTTGAGCTGAACTTACCCAGAGAGAGTTAAACAACCAGTGATAAGGAAGGCGGGTTATATACCAAGTCGTGCAATAAAATAAGTATCAGAAGGATTGGGATTTTTTGCTCTTGTCATGTGTTCGTCTCATCCTCCTGTGCTCAGCAACATCTGTCTTTGCCTTGTGTTGAAGGTCCAGTAACCGCTGCAGCTCCACCCCATCTGTGGAGTCTCCTTGGCGCGAGAATGACCTCAACTTTTCCTGCTCAGTGGTTTGACATAGAAGGAGGCTTTTCTCAGTAGCGGCAGCGGAAGTGGGTTCATGACCCTGGCCCCAGGCTGTTGATAGGCCCTCTTCAGCTCTTCCTTAGTCTCTCTCCCTTTGAACCCAGCAGCATGGCATCTACCTGAAAGATGGCCACTTTACCCACTTGGTCCATCTCTTAGCTCTGGGACTCCCAGTGTTTCATCCCAATCTTCCTTGTAATGCAATATGGCTTTAGAAGCTGCTTTACAGCCTTTCCCAGGCTCTCTGGGAATAAGAGAAAAGTGGGCCAGTGACTTTGGCAACAGAGCCACCAGTCCCCAGGATATCATAAGTGCTGGCTTAAATTACAGTTTGTTCTGTGAAAGTCTGAGCTGGCTCTAATTCCCCCTCCCTCCCCTTTAACCATGGACCAGATGTTCTGATAATGAGCCTTCTTACCCAAACTCGCAAATCTCCGGATATTCCCAGTGGAAATATCAACCTGGTGTGTCCAGTCTTTTGGCATCGTGGAAAACCTTGTCACCTGTAAGTTTCAGGTGAGAACTGCACAGTGAAGTTATAAACAGACAAACGTCCTGATGTGTTAAGCAGGCTCATTTTTTGGGCGTGGGGCACTGCAGATTGGGCATACTGGAATCTGCAGACCAAATCAAGATCTCCCAGTGGCATGTGTTAGCTGATGAAGTGGGAGATGTCACTCCCATTTCATCTTCTGCTTTGCAGCTCCGGCTTGTAAAATCTTTAAACTTTGGCCACTATTTCTCGTCCCCTCCTGTCATGACAACATAAACAGTGCAATTAAGAAATGACTAGAATCCACTTCTTGCACTATCTGCTCCTTGTGACGCCCCTGCCTCGCTGCCTCTCGCTGACAAGCTTCATCAATGGCCAGTTGTCTCTGTGGGGTGTGTGAGAATGATGCCCAGAAATTATTCTTTCCACAGCTCCTGTCTCCAACAGCGCAGGACTAGGGTTTCTGAAGGCCTCATGACAAGCCTGACTTTGTTCCTGAAACAATCTCCACTCAATTTTGTCTCATCTAGGTAGATGGGTACTAGGGAGAGCCACACTGACTGTCTTCCCATTGGCCTGAATCTGTCTGATCACGTTTCTTGTTGAGTGTGCTGATAATTCCAGCGTTGACTAGCAGACCAACATGGCGGCGGCAGCATGTTGCTGCCCATAGTAAGAACTTGCCTTCATCGCAAACAACCCATCTTTCACATCATCATTTCATTCTAGTAAGTCATTTATTGACCTTTAGTCAAAAATAAGGCCAATTGTCCTTTAATATAACCTAAGATTGAAGGAGCAGGGTTGGGGGTGGGGGGAGAGGAGGAGGTAGACGAGGAAGCCTCCAGATCCAGGTACAGAATCAACAGTGACTACAAACATGGAGGGGGCGAGGGAGGGCAGAGACTCTACATGTTTAGTGTCTTGTGGGAACTTTCAGAGGCTAAAGCTTTTTTGAGAAAATGTTATGCAAACACAACAAAATGTTCTGCATCTTGAAAAAATGGTCAGCAAAAACTTTGATATAGAAGAAGAATAGAGGCTTCTGGGTTTTGGGTGCAATTTCCACTCAATCCTTGAGGGCTATGGTGCCCATGATGATGATGACATCTGCTTCCCTGGAAAGAACACTCCCACCCCCCTCCAAAAGCAGGGAGAGAGAGATAATGACGTCTTAAAAGGAAAACCATTTGAGGAGAAAACCAGAGAGGTCTGAGGAAGAGAGTACTTGTCCTGGGCACAGGCTCTTGTGGTATTCCTTTGCCACTGGCCTTCATTTGTTCATTTCTCTGATTCCCAGAGGCGTGTTGCAGCCAAGCACTTGAACGCTTGGCTGCCTGCTTCAGACCTTGGCTCCACCTGGCCAGCTTAAACTTTGGGTTTTGGAGACAAAGCTGTTTGTCCTGCCCATGCGAGTCTGTGAAATGGGCTTTGGGGGTTGACCAGATATGATACCAAGTCGTTAAAATGATGCTCGGTACATAGTAAGTGCTCAGTAAACATGGGCTGTGGCATCTCTGTGTTGTGTATGAATGAGTATGTGTCTGTGCATGTCGGGGCCAGAAGTTGGCATGGCTGTCTTCTTTGATCACTGTCAGCTTATTTTTCAAATTTAAATTTTTTATTACATTAATTAATTACTTAATCAATCAATCCATTAATTTGGAAGTAGGGGACACATGTAGAAGTCAAAGGATAACTTGCTGTAGCTGGTACTCTCCTTCCATCATGTGGATACCAAGAATCGAACTCAGGTCTTCAGGCTTGGAGGCAAGTGTTTTTCCCACTAAACCTTTTAAGCAGTCTTCACTTTTTTGAGACAAGGTCTCTCGGTGATCCTGAACTTGTAGGTAGGCTACAACGAGCTAATCAACAAGCCCCAGGGGTCTCACTGCCCTGTCTTCCCAGCACCCAGCACCGAGGTTACAGGTACCTTTGAAATCAGGTCCTTATGTTTTTATGGTGAGCATGCCTCATAGCTGATCCATGGTGCCAGCCACAGAGCATCATTCTTATTTACAAGGAGACATTCTGAAAAACTTCAATCACATATATGTTCCCTACAGCAACCCCCTCTGTTGGTGGGTAATGTGTGTAAAGGGGCATCATGGTCTTTTCTCCCTAGGGGAGCTGACGTAACATATGAAAGGGCTAAAACCCAAGGGAAAGGACAGAAACTAACATGCGGGTACTTTGTAGTCACGATCATAAAACACCGGGCTCCCTGACAGCCTGGTGAAAAGCCACCCTCCATCTACAGACCTCACTTCCTTCATTTCAGAGAACTGGTGCGGGACCAATGGCTGCCTCCTTGGTTCTTCCAGGATCCGAGATGTGCCGCTCTGGTCTGACTCTGGAAAGATACTGATTGTACTGGCTTTGTTCCCCATGGCTGTGACAAAACACTGAGCAGGAGCAACTTAGCAAGGAAAAGAGTTTATCTGACTTACAGGTCCCAGTCCAGCATCTAGAAAAGCCATGGCAGGAACTCAGTGGAGTAGCTTGAAGCAGAAACTACAGAGCTAGGCTACTCACTGGCTTGCTTCCTCTGGCTCTCTGGGCTATCTTCTCCCACAGCCCAGGCCCACTTGCCCAGGATAGCACTTCCCACGCTGGGCTGCCCCCCGCCCCCCACCTTCCCACATGTCAGCTAGAAAGCAAGAAAATGCCCACAGACATACGCACAAGCCAATCTAAGGGAGGCTACTCCTGCGTTGAGGTTCTCTCTTCCCAGTGTGTCAAGTTGACAACAGACTCTAACTATGACACTGATAGAATTCTCCAAACATCTGTAATGTCCCTGGGACTTTTGCGTCTCACTCCACAGATACAGAAGGTGACCTGGGAGGAGAAATCCAGCTGCCACAGCATTCACAGATGTCCTGAGTATATCCATTTTGATTGTGGAAAAAAACAAAAACAAAAACACATTTTTGTTTTTTGTTTGTTTGTTTGTTTGTTTCCCTGTGTAGCCCTGGCTGTCCGGGATTTGCTCTGTAGACCAGGCTGGCCTCGAACTCACACAGAGATCCTCCTGCCTCTGCCTCCCCGAGTGCTGGGATTGCAAACGTGCGCCACCGAGCCTGGCTTAAAAAAAAACAAAAAACAAAAAACAACAAAAACAAAAACAACAACAACAAAAAAAACATTTTCAAGAGCATCATTTCATTACAAAGATTTCCTCAATTGGCCCTTCAACTGGCAAATCAAGGAAACACACCAAGAGCACAGGGAGAGGGCCGTGGGACTTTCATGTCTGAATATGTTAGTACAACTTAAAGAATAAAGTGCCTGCTACATGCCCATAGTACGTCAACACTCAAACAAAGCAGTGGCTGATATGAGACCTCTGCTTCCTGTGATTGCTCTTTTCTCTTTTCTTTCTGTTTTCCTTCCTTTGGTTAGCTGTCACCATCCTGGTTCGTATTAATTACACCCACAGCAAGAGGTGGCAGTAATGTAAACAGCCACCAGCCAGCCAGAAACAAACAGAAGCTTGATTTTTCTTCCAGAAGATTCAGCGCTATGGTGCTAGATTCATTTATGTTAGATATTTTGGTAAACTGAGTCACAGTCGTCCCAGCATACGCCTTTACGCATGATTCAAACACACCTTACAAACAGTGCTTCTGGAAACCCTGAGGATTAAAATCCACTTGTATGTATTAAATATTTACGATCCGGATGCTTCAAAAGCTTAACTCACATTACAACTAACAATTAATCACAAAATCAGCGGCAGAGAAAAGGCCTGTTGCACCTCTGAGGAGGCAGATGGCCACCTTATAGTAGATCGGAGCAAATGTTTGCAGGCTCCTGCTGCACACAGCCTGGCCCGAGGGCACAGCAGGCATTTGGAAGACTAATTTGAAGAGGCAGTTGACGGGCTGGGGGTGGGATATAGTTTATTTGGTATGGTGCTGGTCTGGCACACATGAGGCTCTGGGTGGATCTTTAGCACCTCATAAAACCAAGAAGAGGAGCACACGCCTGTATCCTAGCATGCAAGAGGTGTGGGCAGGAGAACCAGAATTTCAATGCCATCCCTGGTTACATAAAGAGCTAAAGAGCTTGTTGAGACCAGATCCTATTGCAAAAATAAAATAAAAGAGAATGTCTAGGACCTGGTAAATGACAGCTCTGATTTCCACTTCATCATAACAATAAGTAGCACTGTTGATAGTAATAGAGAAGATGAGAGTCAACAGAGCAGGACTGGAGACAGTGTGGAGTGAGGAGGGTCATGGTTCCAGCTTCTGATGGCTGCAGGCAGAATGGCAGCAAAGACAAAGCTCAGACGAGCTCATGAGGCATCCTACTGGTGATGGCTCTGCTTCTGCCTACACCTGCCGCAGGTTCAGAAGAGAGTTTGAGTTCCAGAACCCAGAGAGGGAGAGAGAGAGAAAGAGAGAGAGAGAGAGAGAGAGAGAGAGAGAGAGAGAGAGAGAGAGAGAGAGAGAGAGAGACAGACAGACAGACAGACAGACAGACAGACAGACAGACAGACAGACAGACATAGACACAGACACAGAGAGACAGAGACAGACAGAAAGACAAAGAGAGACAGGCAGACAGACAGACAGAGACATAGAGAGAGACAGACAAACAGAGACAGAGACAGACAGAAACATGGACAGAGAGACAGAAAGATACAGAGAGACAGAGACAGAGAGACAGAGACAGAGAGAGGTATATTCAAAGGGTATGCAGGTTTGTCATTCAAAGTCTGTTTGCGGACACCCAGAGTCTTGGACCCTTCTCCAATACAGAGAAATGCCAGGACTCAGGGAGATGGGGCACCAGGGACTTAAAGTCCCACTAGAAACAAAATAGTAAAAAGTATAAAATCTGGGGTATCTTTACCTGGTGTCTAACAGTGTGCACATTAGCTGCAGTGGGTGGCAGTGGGGAGCGATGCATTCAGTAGCATGTTCTGTTTACGGATGGACATGATTGAAGGGTCCTGCTATGTGCTGCGCACTCCCTTTCAAGCCCTAGCTGAACGTCACAGCCTTTGTGCTGCCAATTGCTACTGTTTCTTATACAACAGAGTCTTTAGACATAAAACTTCCAGAAGTTACTGGGCTGGGTGAAACAGTGCCCGCTGGGATCTAAAAGGTAAATGAAAAATAAAAATGTGGCATTTTAAACTCTTAAATGGTGACATTTCAATTCCAGATTATTTTTGTTTCTTTCATGCACATTGAAAGCATTAAATTATGTGTATAGGAGAAAATGGGGCAAGGGAGTGACTCTTACAAAGAAATCAGGTAATAAAATGAACCATGCGTGTTTGTAAGACATCGGTGATTGTTCAAACTTCAAAGCACTGATGTCACCTAATAAAGATGTGATGATAAGGAGGAAGGATAATGTTTTTTTCCACTCAAGTGTCTAAACATAGGAATGTCACACGAGCACATTCGTGCTTCACCCAAGGCTGGATCAATACTGCTCAAATATAAGGCGTTGACACACAGCATCCGGCGTGTGTGTTTTCAGCTCTCTTTCTCTGTGTGCTTACCTATGCGCCCTTGGGTCTCAGCGTTCCTCAAGTTGTTCCTACAGTGGCTGCTGCTACGAGGAGAAGAGACAAGCACCTGTGCAGCTTGTGCGTTCACTGGGAGGAGCCATCGGCTGCGGACACACGTGTGGAGGAGTGCACACTGGAGCTGAGCTCTGAGGGGGAGACATTGCCTTGAAAATGCTTTGCTTCTTAGTTTAGGAATGCATCATGTTTATTTCTCATGAGATTAGTAGGCTTTGTTGTGTGTGCATCCATGTATGCGCAGATCTGTGTGGATATTAGAGGGCTTCCTTGGATACTGGGTTTTATTTTTTCCCTTGTGTACTGTCAGTTTTGTTTGTTTGTTTGTTTTTGTTTTTTCTGAGACAGGGTCTCTCATATCTAGAATTCATTAATTAGCCTAGACTGGCTTTTCAGCCAGCCCCAGGGATCCACTTGTCTCTGCCTCCCCAGCCCTGGGATTACAAGTGTATTTCACCACGCCCTACCTTCTGTTGGTTTGTTTGTTATCACATGGGTTCTGGAAATCAAATGCAGGTTCCTTTGCTTTCAAATCAAGCCCTTCACTAACTGGGCAATCTCCTCAGTCCAACAGACTAGCATGTACCCCCAGACCCTCCCCACCCTGCTTCCAAACACTACCACCTTCTGTACTGAGCAGTATAGAAGGCCTGTCCAATAAAGGAAAGCTGTTACCTAGCCAAAAGAATGGAATCTACCTGGAGGTGGGACGAAGGGTTCTGTCTCTCTTCCCCTAATAGTTCACCCAGCAGGCCGTGGTGGTGCACACCTTTAATCCCAGCACTTGGGAGGCAGCGGCAGGTGGGTCTCTGTGAGTTCGAGGCCAGCCTGGTATACAAAGGGAGTCCAGGACAGCCAAGGATGCACAGAGAAACCCTGTCTTGAAAAAACAAAACAAAACAAAATGAAAAAAGAGTTAATCTAGGTGGGCAGGTCAGTCAACCTAGCCAAGGGGCAGTTCACCTTAAGGTATGCCAAAGAGACAGGAGGAATAATTAGCCTATTCATGAGCTAATGCACATTTCTTTTCCAGAATTCTCATTAGGGACAGTCCCTACAAGCCACCATGACGTTTGCTTGGTCTGCCTGCCTCATAATTTTTTCTTTTTCTCTTTCTTTCTTTCTTTCTTTCTTTCTTTTCTTCTTTTTCTTCTTTCTTTCTTTATTTATTTATTTATTTATTTTCTGTCTCTTTCTCTTGGTTGATGACAGAGCCTGAATATGCTTTCTCTGATGCTTTGGGCTTTTCCGCTCTGTTCCTAAAGTTCTCCTGTACACCATGTGTCTCCTTGTCCACCATACGGCGAACTGCCATGCTGGCTTACCTCAAAAGGTGTGACTTTGTCTTTCTCTGTTCTCTCTTCCTCCTCCAGGCAGCTGCCAGGATTTCCAGCATGCCTGCCTTGAGGTCTTTGTTTTGTGTGAACTTCCATTTGAGTCTGTTCTTACATTATCTTATTACTGAGACTTTCGAAAAGCCCCCAAGAGGCCCCAATTTTCCTAGTTTCCTGTGGTGACTCTGGCAATACTGCCTCATATTTCTAGTTCAGCACTAATGTAGTACATCGATGAACCTGTAATGATACAGTCTTATGAGCCAGCCTCCATAGCTTACAACAGAGATGCCGCCAGTGTGTGTGTGCATGCGTGTGTGAGTACACATGTGTGTGTTGGGGGTCTGCATACTTCATTTTGAGTTTTTGGCAAGTACGCATTATCCTGTTTTCAGTATTATAATCCTACAGAGCATGGAGGCCTTTCAGTCAGGCTTCCCACACTAGGTAATGTGTGGTCCTGCATGCTTCCATAGCCAGGCTCAGTTCTGTTCACACACCAGATAAGAAGTCTATTATCCAGAACCCAGACCACCAACCCAATGGACAAGTGAGGCCTTTTTTCCATCTTGTTTTCATAGAGGATGAGAGTGATGTCCATGTGCACAGTACTTATACACTTCAGATGTCTCTCACTCCACAGTTAAATCAATAATCCTGTATCACTAACAGTAGATTGTGGAATTGCTCGTGACAGGTGGCAATTCTCTCATTTCTGGGTGATCACTTATTGAACAAAGTCTCCATTTTTGGTTAGGAAGGCTGTTGCAGGTCTTCTGACGTTGTAGTTGGCTCTATGACTAAGATCCTTCTTGATAAATATGTCTCCTCCCATCCTCGGGAGAAAACATAGTCGTGTCACAAGCATGTGACACTTGCAGGCTTTTGCTAGAAATGAGTCTGCAAACTCTACTCTCCCAGAAGATCTGAAAAGACCCACTTTCGACCACTTTATTAAAATGTGTTGACACCCTTTCTGGTGTTTAAAGTGGAGGGTATTTGGTTTAGTCTTATGAGGTGTTGAGAAGCTGGAAGAAAGGAGATGGCCCATGGGAATAGTGTGACCAATGGCATGAGGTTGAGGAGACAGGATCAGGGTCAGATTGTTGAATATCTTACTGGCTGAAATATAGGCAGCACAGCAAGGGGGCAACATGCATTGAGGCCCAAAAGAAGACCCCAGAAGTCCGTGAAGGCTCAACTAAAGGTTTACATGCCTCTGGAAAACAAAATAGAACCCAAAATATTTTCGAGAGGCTGGGCCCGTCTGTAGCCCCGCCCTTCATGAATTGAGCGATCTGTGAGGATTAGTCCCTTTGGAAACGCTTGGGTTGAGTGGGCAGAAGCTGTTTGGGAGGCCACTGAGGACAGGGCAAGCTGTTCTTGGTTTGCGGCCCTTTGTACGAGAAGACAAAAGTTGAAAATTAAAATTGTGTTTAGTTACACAGTCAATAAAACTGAATCTGCCTTTGAGTATACATTAGCAGATAGAGAGCTCCTGGATCAGGGCCCTGGGTTCAGTCTCCACCACAGACACCCCAGGCACAGTGAAGTTTTTCTGTAATCATGACACACCTGTGGAAACAGGAGGATCAGGAATCTAAGGCTAGCCTAGGCTATGTGAGACCATGTCTCACAGACAAATAAACATAAAGCAAATAAAAGAAAACTGACTCTATTAAAAAAGAATAAAAAGAATACAACCACATAATATTAAGACTGCCTTGAGACAGCAGCCGGAGGACGGCGGAGGCACTAGGAATCAGGATGGTGGGGGGGCAGGGGGCCTGGCGAGCCCTGCCTGGTGATCAGCAAGCTCTGGTCCACTTCTCCCCACACTTGTTTGGAGGATTTAAGTGCACCATATGCTCAAAATTTGTACCCTCAGACGAAATGGATTTGCATCTTGTGATGTGTTTAACAAAGCCAAGAATAACCTAAAATGGAGGCCCGTGGCCAATGGAACCCGCGATGGAGATGGAGCCAGAGACTCTGGAGTCATGAATCAATGGAGCCACAAATCCCCTGAAAATGGAGCTGAACTGGGATAGTGTCAATGGTTTCTGGGAGGAGCTCAACGAAGACTTTGAGGGGCCTCTACTTGCCACCTGCTTGCTGGCCCACAAGATCCATTCCTCACAGGAGTGGGAGGCCACCCAGGCCTTGATGGCCAACAGCAAACTGGCAAATTGAATGGGACCAGGAGAGCTGGCCCCGAAGACATGGGAACAGGAGAGCTGGCAGGCTGACTAACTCAGCTCCTTCCAGGCCCTGATCCAGGGCTCTGAGTCGACCTCACCCCAGGGGCCAGTCCTGCAGATCCAAAGCTTTAAGAATCTCCATGACACACTGCAACAATGGGCTATCCAAGAGCAGTCCCAGTGAGGATCCAAACCAGACCCATGACTCATGGCAATGAACATTTGAAAGTAAACACATGTGGACAAAAGGCTGTACTACATGATACGCTACAGCTTTCAAGACAAGATTTTTGTTTGTTTGTTTTATTTTACTGGAGGGAGCTTGCAAGGGAAGAGGGCAGATATAAGGGAATGGGGAGATGAGTGGGATTGGGGTGCATGAAATGCAAATCATAGACAATCAATAAAAGTTAAGAAAAAAGAAAAAAAGACTGCCTTGAAACCAAGGTGTCATGTCATGTGCCTTTAATCCTGGCACTCAAGAGGGCAGAGGAAGGAGGATCTCTGGGAGTTGGAGGCCAGCCTGGTCTACACAGTTAGTTCTAGGGCAGCCAGAGCTACATAGTGGGGCTCTGTCTCAACAAAACCTAACTCCAGCCAAATTCTTGGGTGTTTGGTGAAGGCAGTTACCAAGAGTCTCTTTTAACATCCCTGAGAACTGTCCACCAAATTTGCAAACAGATTAGGGAGCCAGGTCCGCACGGAAGGACAAAGGGAGGCAGGTGTGGAAACCCATGCTCCCAGGCCAGCTGTCGTTGTAACCAATGGTGTCTTGAACCCAGAATGCACATCCCCACCCCATGGGCATGCTGAGTGGGAATTCCACCATACATCCTCAACTGTGAGAATTCCTAGGCTGTTTTTAAAACTCCACTTTGGTTTCTGTTAGGTGATTTTAACAAATAATAATAAAAACTAATCATACTGTGAGCGCCTGTCTAGACAACATCTTTCTGAATTTACAGATAGCTATGTTTTCCCACTATCATTTACTGGTCCTTTGACAAAGGTGTTTTTGTATTCTCTCCCTAACATGGCTCCATGTGACTCCCTCTCTCTCATCGGCTGTCTTCTGTTATATAAGATCTTGCTGCTGTCTCTGCCACGATCACACTTCGAGAGTCAAAAAAAAAAAAAAAAAAATGTATTTCAGGTGTCGGAGATGAAGGAGGTTGCGTGAGTTTAACCTTCCTTGGTACCCTTGTGGGCTTTCTGTGTTTAATACTTGTTTTATCTGAAGCCTGTGGAGGTTCTAAACTATTAGAAGACACACTTTCTGAGAACTACCTTTCTAGTAGCCTGAAGATGTACCATTGATGTTGGGCAACAAAGTTATTCTCTGTAATCCTCTTGATGTCATAAATGAAAAAGAAGACGGAGCTAGCTTCATCTGAACTTTGGGCAAACCATTTGCTCAAAAGGACCATCAAAGGACCTGGCCCTGCCAAAATAATATATATTTAAAAAAAAAAATACAGCAGAAAAGGAAAACATTGAGGAGCACGCACACACACACACACACACACACACACACACACACACACACACACACACAAAATGAAATTGGTGCAAATTACCTCCAGTGTGATCGGAGAGAGACAAAACAAACCCCCGCCACAGCCTACAGGAAAGCCACACACGCTAGATTGAAGTTGTAGCTGCCCAGTAGCCATCTTTTAACGGCTTTCTTTCCTCAATGCTCTAACCTAAAAAAAGAAGAAAAGAAAGGGAAAGGGAAAAAAAGAAAAAAGAAGAAAAAAGAAAAGAAGAAAACCTACCCATTGTTAGGCCCCCTATTCACCCTTCATTCAAAGTCATTCACTATGCACTAATTACCGTGTCTTCCAGGCGCAGGGATGCCCAACTGCATCTTGTTTTCAAAGAAGCGTGCTCCCCGCCTCTGCTATTTATATGCAGAGCCTGGTGAAAATTTCACCCTAATACTTTGAGATGCCCCCCCTAATTTCTGCATACTGTAATTGTTCATAAGGGGAAAAAGACAAAAGAACGATCTCATGCTTCCAGGACAGTTGTTTGCTTGGCTTTCATATTTCTCTCCAGCTGTGACACAGGCAAAGGCGCTTTAGCAGGTGTCCTGCCTGCCTGCCTGCCTGCCCGTGGATAATTTTTAACTTTCCTTCACTCGCTTTCATGTCTGCACATTCTGGGGGCATTTTACCCTCACTGCCTGGTGCTGTCTATCTCATGTCTAATATCAGTCTACTATCTGGATTTTCCCCTTAAGTCTCTCTAGAAGGAAAGATGAGAAGTCCCACCTGGACACTTTAATTGTAGAGTGCTTGGCTTTCTGACGGCCAGCTTCCTTCCACTCTGCTTGGGTTAGTCAACTTGAAATCTATGGAAAGCGCAACTTTGATTAATAGGAGAATGAAGATCTGTCCATCCATTTTCCAGCCTCGGGTTTCTAATGCCATTTGACTATCAGCCAGGAATGGTGGAGTTGAGTCTACAATTAAACATTAATAAATAGAACTTATTTCATAAGTCAGTTCCGGTACCATTGCAAATTTGTGATTTCCAATTTATCCTTTACAATAAAACAAATATTTGTATCTTTTTAAGGAAGCAAAAACGAAGGAATAAATGAAATGTATAGTTACAGGGATACAACTGGTTCAGGCAAGTTGAAACATAACCCTATGTCCCACAGGGGCACAGAGTGCTGCATGCAGACAGAAATCGCTCCTGCCTTTTCTTGTCTACTCTTTCCTTTTTTGTTGTTGATGAAACTGAAGCCTAGACTGATAGTGACTTATCCAGTGTCACCCAGGACAGGTGGAAAATTCTGACCCAACTAGACTGGTGGTAGCATATGTTCCTGACAGTACATAACGTTGGAAGTCTTGGCTGGGCCACTGAGCTGTGTAGGTGCAGTACACAGTATGCCTTGCCCATCCCTAGCATCATGTCAAGGCTGTGATGTCCTTCAGACTTGGCCAAGCCTCCATATCACTGCCTGCAGTGTATGAAATAGAGTGAAGGCTTCAAAACTGACTGTGGTTGTGACTGTAATTGTTCCTGTTGTCACTGGTGTAGAGCCAGCATTGTTTCATAACGACTAGTGTAA
The DNA here is from genome assembly GCF_903995435.1 of Acomys russatus. Taxonomy (NCBI): domain Eukaryota; kingdom Metazoa; phylum Chordata; class Mammalia; order Rodentia; family Muridae; genus Acomys; species Acomys russatus. Next base: position 14,379,429 of record NC_067151.1, on the reverse strand, counting down.
GCGGCTTCACTTATGCTGGCTCTGTAGTGAAAATCATTTGCAGCACATTGACTCTGTGTGTGTGTGTGTGTGTGTGTGTGTGTGTGTGTGTGTGTGTGCTTGTGGGTGTGTATGTGAATGTGTGTGTGAATGTGTTTGTGTTTGTGTGAGTGTGTGAGTGTGTTTCTGCGAGTGTGAATGTGTGTGAGAGAGTGAATATATAAGTGTGTGTGAGAGAGAGAGTGTGCGTGTATGAGTGTCTGTGTGAAAGTGCTTGTGAATGTGTGTGTTTAGTGTGTGTGAATGTGTGAGTATGTGAAGGTGTGTATTTGTGAGTGTGTGAATGTGTATGTTTGTAAATGTGAACGTGTGTGAGAGAGTATGTGTGAATCTGTAAGTGTGTGTGAGACATAGATATAGTGTGTGTGTGTGTGTGTGTGTGTGTGGGTGGGTGTATCATTTATACAAGTCAATTATCAACTTCAATACCATAACCAGCATCTCTTCTGGGTGCGGTAAGTCTGAAAATATGAATTGTAATAATAGTAGAGGATCTAAACTTGTTAACACTTTCATTGCCAGAACTCTCCCTACTTTACTTTAGATTTCTTACATTAAGCAGTACAAAGTGTTCCAGAACAGCCCAAACACAGTTTGAGGGGAAGTGATACCTACGAAAGAAAAACACTGCTTTAGAATTGTTTATTCAGAACAAACGTGATGAAATGATTTCTAAAGGGAAGAAACAACATTAAATATTCCCAGCAACCCCCGCTTTGCATGTGGCTCAGCAGAGGCTGCCGGGAAAGCAAGAATGGCTGAGTATGTAAACCCAAGAAACTTCACAGGATTTAGACTCAGGTTCACATGTTTGCGTACTTGGTCCCCAGTTGGAGGAACTGCTTAGGAAGGATTAGGAGGTGTGGACTTGTTGGGAGAGGTATGTCGCTGGATACAGGATTTGAGATTTCAAAGGCCCATTGCTTCGGGAGTGTTTCTTTAATCAGCACCATGACCCAGTGAGAGCGCAAGAGCAGACATGTCACAGATGCACCAAAGCCCGACAGCTGCTAAAAGTTCGATGCTCTGTCCAGAGAGAGAGAGAGAGAGAGAGAGAGAGAGAGAGAGAGAGAGAGGGAGAGCAGGTTGCTAAGGTCAACGGCATCAACCCATTGTTTCGGCTGTTTCTCCATGTCATTCTGTTCTAGGTGGCCAGTGAAGTCCTGCTTGGCAAATGGGCCGTACAAACTGTGCTTTAAGTAAGTCACTAAGAGAATCAAGAGCTGATAACTGGTCTTTTCTTTCTTATTCTACTTCACCCCCAGTTAGCTCTGCCTTCACTTGCAGATGGAGATGAAACCCCTCAGCTACTGTTTCAGCGCCATGCCATGCCATGCCTGCTGCAGTCACATTCCCTGCCATGATGGTCGTGGACTCTAACCGTCCGAATCTGTGAGACCCAAAGCAAACACTTTCTTTTTGAAGTTGTCTTGGTCGTGGTCTTTTATCACAGCAATTGAAAAGCAACTAAGCCAGGCCCCTCGATGAGAATGGCATGCTTGGAGTCCCTGACTGGTTCATAGCATTAACGTTGCATTGGACCCGCACCAGATGTCAGAGTCCATGGCTAGTTTCTGTGCAGCTGTGGCCAGCCCCAACCCTCCCTGAGTTTGGACTTTCCCTCATTAGGAGTGCTGTAGTCGGTTCCCAACCCCACCCTCCACACCCTTGTCTTCCTCGTGCATGCGGTGGGAGCAGCCTGAGGCAGGACACTGACCCAGACCAAGTCATCTGCAAACTGCAGCACATGGCCTCAAATTTTATGCTGAGTAATGGTTTCTGTATGAAATTTCAGTGGCTTCTAAGGACTCTTCATTAAATTTGAAAAGTGAATTATATCTTGGAGTATAAGCAAGTAAATAAATAAAAACTCTCTTGCTTTCAAGCAGAAACAGAATACCACTATCAACTTCGGCCTCTTAAAAAGGAGACACACAAAGGTGCTCTTTGTCTTATTCTGTGTGTGTGTGTGTCTTTAAGGCAATCTTTATTTAAAATCAAGGGAGAAAAAAAACCCTTCAAACCCCATTATGACTCTGTTTGAGATGTAGTTCCATTTTCCAGGCATTCGCGACACTATTCTTGTTTTTCAGTTACAAAAAAGTAATCGATAATGCATACTATGACATGAGAAACTCTAGATTAGAGCAAGGACTTGGAGGGATGATCTGGGGCCCCTCACCCCCACCGCTGCTGCCAGCTGACCTGAAGAAAACAAACAGGAAATTGGAGGGCCCAAATTCATCAAGCCCAAGCTTGAAGCAACCAGGAGCAGCTCCTGACTCTGTGCTTCATCCCATTCCTACCCTGGAGGGCACAGCTGAGCACCTTCAGTGTACTTCATACCCTGGGGGACAGAGCTGAGCACCTTCAGTATACTTTATACCCTGGGGGACACAGAGATGAGCATCTTCAGTATGCTTTATACCCTAGGGGACACACAGCTGAGTGCCTTCAGTATACCCTATACCCTAGGGGACAGAGCTGAGCACCTTCAGTATACTTTATACCCTGGGGGGACACAGAGATGAGCACCTTCAGTATGCTTTATACCCTAGGGGACACACAGCTGAGTGCCTTCAGTATACCTTATACCCTAGGGGACAGAGCCGAGAGCCTTCAGTATACTTTATACTCTGGGGGACACAGAGCTGAGCACCTACAGTATATTTTTTAGGCTGTAAATTCCTAGTGAAAATGTTTGGCCTGCGTTTCACACAGCCTTTAAGATATTAAGACTGCCCCGGAAGCCCCCAGACCACCCAGGCCAGAGGGAGGCATTATAAGCTACAGGATATTTGTATGTGGGTGTGTATCTGTACTGTGTATGTGAGCAGGCACATGCATATACATGCATACAGGTATGTCTATCTGTGCAGTGAGATGTGTCTTTGTGTGAATGTGTGTGCCCATACGTGTGTATCAGCCATACACACATCACAAGAGACATGTATGTGGTATGGGAAGAAGAGGAGAGGTGTCAAAGGAAGGGTGTTGACCTGCAGGTGAGAACTTCAATACTGCACCTCCTCACCCAACAGAAAGGGCCAATGCATGCTGGTAAAAACAACCTAGCTCCCACAATGCCCTGCTCCCTGTCCTCTCAAGCCACTCAGATGTCCAAGAAGCTTTCTTTTCTTGACAGTATGCCCAAATGCAACCTCAGTGCACAGTTGTTCCTGGTGTTCCAAGATGTTGTGCTGTGCCTCTCACGTGACCACAACACAGAGCACATGGCTTTGATGGTCCCAAAGCATAAGAACATCTCAGCAAACATTGCAGAAGAGAGGGCAGAAAGATCCTAAGAGCCAGAAGGTCAGAGAGTTTGCTACGCTATTGTGTCTCCTAGCACTGTCAGAAGTGACACCCATAAAGTCTCACCAATATAATTGTGTAAATATGACCTGGACAAGGGCAGAAAAAACAAATGTGCCCAAGTGGACAAAGGAAGCCCATCAGGCCAACCTCACACAAAGAACTACAGACAACTAAGGGACACTGACAGTGGGAGAAACAGCATTACCAGGAAAGAGCATGCCAACTGCTTATCCAATACCACATAGTCCTGAAAACATGTAAGAGTAACATTACACAGAGACTGAGCAGGCCACAGTCAGGAGTACATATGTATATACATATATGCATATAACAGCAATCAATGGAAAAAGAAGCCAAGGATTTGCAAGAGAACAAAAAAGCATATGTGGGATGGTTTGGAGGGAGGAATAGAAAAGGAAAAGGATGCAACTATGTTATTATAATCTCAAAAATAAAAGAAGTAAAAAGAAAGAGTGGCTGTTGGTTATTTCTTAAAGAATTCTAATCTTTAAAAAAAAAAATTAAAGCCCACCAATTATTTTCCCTGAAAGCCTAGGCATTGGGGAGACATATAAACAGAAAGCTGTAGTTGAAGGCCATGATGTAAGCATAAGGAAGCACAAATCCTACTGTAAGTGCTAAACATTAGTGTGTGTTGATGTTGACTTTTCAAAACGGCCACTGGTCTGCGTTTTAGCATTCGGATTGGATAAGGTGTAAGCTTCTCCCAACCCCCCTTTTACTTCAGCATCCATGAACCCTGCATCAAAAGCCGTTCCCAGGGCTGCGAAAGGGAAAGTCTGTCTTCCTAAACACAGAGGTCTGTGCCCAGCCTGGGGCTCCTGAGATGGGCACCTGCAGGTGCTACGTGTTGCTCTTCTGAGCGCCTGGCAGAGGAGGGGGTCCTCTGTTAGACGTTGTTTACTTTCTAGAATGTTTTCTTCCCTCTTCATCATAGGAGTTTTTTTTTTTTTAATTCATCAAGGATTATTAAGCTCTTAAGGGAAGTGTAACCAGCCATTAATGTCAGTCTCCCACAAGCGTTCTGGTTTCTAACATTGTATTTTCAGGTCACTTGGTGATGTTAATAAGACAATTTTCCTGATGTACTTCAGGTGACAAAGGCCCAATAAAATGCAGTTTGTTAAAATTTGTTAAGCCGTGGAACAAAATGGTTCCCCGAGCTGTTCAACTTAAACTACGGATGCCATCCAGCCCATATTCCCCATCCTTGTGCAAAGGAGCAGCTTTTCTCCCATGATTCCTCTGCCCAGGCATCCATCTACCCCTTCCTCCCTGCCAGGCTCTCAGCTTCTTCATGAAATCACTCATTGGTATTTTAGGGGTAGAAGAGAAACTCAGAAAATGCAAGATATTCTTGCAGAAAGCATTGATAACTGTCTTACTATTAAAAAGGAAGCCTTACCCTTTATCAGTAAAAAGGAAGCCTTACCCTTTATCAGTCACGTTCTAAACCACTAACAGGGATCACTGGCCTGTGTTCTTTAAAGGGTTAATAATGTTAATCTGCATCACATGATTAAAATGTAAAGTGGCAATATTAAAAGGATTAGAAAATTATCCGTGGACACGTATTTGTGATCAAAAGTATTTACCAGTGTTGCTACTTGAAACAGGAAAAGTCTCTGAGTGGCCAGTGACCTGAATGTTTCCTAGCACCTCCCAATTCTCTAAGCAAAGCCAGATGACCCAGGCACCAGAGCCCTCGTGAGCTGCTGGGGTTAATGTTACCAAGTGCGTTTTACGTATCCAAAGACATGTGTTCGGTAATTATCACAGAATCATAGCTAATAAATGACAAATGCACCTTTTAAACCCACCCTTTCTCTTATAAAAAATAAATGAACAAGATCAATAGAATGCATGAAGCTCACCAGGGTCTCTGGAGGATGTGGATTTGTTACAGCAAATTCACTGAAAATCTACTTTTCAATCTGATTTTTTTTTCCGGTGAAAAGAGTTAGAAATGTCATTTTGTTTTCATCATTTTAATTCCACCTTCCTCACAGTCTCTGAAAGCAGAAGTGATTTTTACTTATATTTATATGCTAATTCCTGACACACAAGAAGAAAAATGTTGAGTCCCTAATTCTCACAACAACCGTGTCATAAATTCTGAAATGGCTCTAAGTAGAACTCAGAAACTCGGCTGCACCATGCCTCCTGGTATTGCTCAAAATTCAAAGCTGCCAGAACCAAGACATAGCTAACAACAACAACAAAAGTTTCTGTTTTCCCAACAGCATATTCAAAAGGCTGAAGGACTAAACATAAGGACTCCTTTTGGCTGTCACAGGTTTCCACATAGGGTGAAGATCAAACTCCTCCACTTCAGAGGATGGTGCGCTGCGTCACACCTGCGACGGAGGCTCCCAAAGACGCTACACTTCCCTCTCTCCATGCTTGGGTCAGGGTTCACACTCGGCTACACCTCAGCCAACAAGCTCCTGTCCATTAAGGAAGGTGACAGCTTGTTCCGTGAAAAGTTAATTTGCTCCAATTCCCCTTTAAGATGAGCAGGAGGAGGTGCCTCCCAGGTACTTCCTTACCCAAGGTGTTTTCCTGAGAAGGCAGTGGTGTGGCGCAGTGGTGCGCAGGGCTCTCGCTCTCTCCATTCTTGTCCTGTTGTTTGTTTTGCCCAACTGCTGTGTTTGCACTGAACACAGCTAAAACCTCTTCACCATCCTGTCTGATGTGTAAACAGTATCTGAGCGGCAAATCCTCAGAGCTGCCTACGTGGATTGGGAAGTGGAGCTGCTGACCTGGACAGAGCCTCGGTTAGCAAAACACAACCTTTAGGTGTGTAGCTCTGCCACCATCCCCCTCCACCCCCCAACCCCCTCCCCCAATCCTGAGTTTAGTCAGTCTTTCCTCTTACACATGGCTGCTGTATTTCAACCACTACTTTGCCACTGAGTGTGTATCTGCCTGGGATGTTGGAGAAAGAGCTTTTGCTTTGGATCTGAAGTTGAGTTGTGTGATTCCTTGATTCTAAGGGGAAGGAAACAAGGTCAAATAAATAGTCATATATTTAATTAATGGAAGAAGATGGCATAAAACAGAACGTAAGTTTGTTTTTGTGTTGTTTTTCTCCTAAGAGCTACAGAAACTACTTTTTTTGTGTGTCCCAGACAAACTTCTTACAAGAACAGCGGTAGACTGGACGATGCCTCAGTTGATGAAGTGGCGGCCTTGAAATCCTGAAGAATGGCGTTTGCTCTGGCATTTGCTCCACAGAAGCCATGCCAGGTGTGGTAGTGTGCACTCTCTATCCAGCCTTGGCTAACAGGAGAATCCCTGAGCCCCAGGCCAATGAGAGACAAAACAAACCATGAAAACACTTACCAGGGAAGAGGAAACAGCACCACAGGAAGAGAGAATCTGCCTCAAACTCCAAAAGCAAAGTGGACAGTGGCAGAAGAGTGACAGCTGAGGTTGACTTCTGACCTCCACAGTCATGTCTACATACAGACACCACAGACACATGTGCATCTGCACACATACACATTTTTTTCTAAGCAAGTAATTTACTAGTTAAAAATTAGCATTTTAGATACTCAGTTGTTTCGGAGTTTGGGGGTTTATCAAGACAGGGTTTCTCTGTGTAGCCTTCACTGTCCCGGACTTGCTGTTTGACCAGGCTGGCTTTGAGCTCACAGAGATACACCTGCCTCTTCCTCCCCAGGTACTAAGATTATGGTTGTGCACCACTGTGCCGGGCAGATACTCAGTTTTTCCTGGACTGCTTTTGTGTCCTGTTAAAGGGCTGCTCTCAAAGCCATGGACTCCTATTAGATCTCAGACAAAGGCAGAATGAAGTTCTATACATGCTTAATTGCTCAGTCATGCTTAATTTTTGGCTTATATGTGTAAATACTCTTTATATTCATGTCTTGTTAAAAACCCTCAGCTTACCGTGGCCTCAAGGCTCACAGAAAACACAACCCACTTCCTGAATGGGCCTGCGCACTTGTGTAGAAATGTCAACACCCCTGGAACTCAACTTCTCGACTTGAAAATGGCTTGATATTTGAGATTTATCTATCTTGTGCAAATAAAACCAGGAAAACTGAAGGTTGGTAAAATCCAGTTCCCCCTCTAGTGTTGACTTGAACATTGTATAAACAGCTGGCTGAGAACCAGTCCCTAGCTCACTGGGTGGCTTTGGATAGAATAAGCCACCTTGATTCTGGTGCGGTGGCCCACACCTTTAATCCCAGCACCTGGGAGGCAGAGACAGGCAGATTGCTGTGACTTCAAGGCCAGCCTGGCCTACAGAGTGAGTGCAGGACAGCCAAGGCTACACAGAGAATCCCTGTCTCAAAAAACAAACAAATAAACAAGCAAGCAAACAAACAGAATAAGCCACCTCACCTGTGCTAGTTTTTCTTTGGTTCTTTTGGAGGTCCTCTCTGGTGTTTTCAGGCTCTCTTGTCCAGAAGGATGCACTTTCCATCCTCCTCTGTGGGTGCCTGGATCCCAGAACACCCTTGGTCCTTGCTAGTTGGGATACTTTCTGTAAGCTTTTCAAAACCTTGGCGAAATACGTCATATACAAGCACGCATGGCTGGCTGAGTCCCAGAGTCACTTTTGAGTGGTGAAAAGGAAATTGCTGAGCTAAGATCGTGCCTCATCTGCTCACACTGCATTGGTGGTCCTCAGGGGTGACAGCCGGTAGTTGGCTACCATTCTCATTTTAGAGCAAAAGAAACCAAGAATCTTCCTCAGTTGAGTGAATAAACCAATGTCTGTGGCAGGGGCACAATCCAGGATCTCACCTTCCTGCCAGTATATCCAGTCCATACATGAAATGTGCTTCTCAAACATTTCATCACCGTTATTACTTTTTTTTAAAAAAAGGAAGAAGAAATTCCAAGGGGCTAGATGGTAAAAATATCTCGATAAGTATTTCAAATGTTGCTTCCTAATGTCAGTGTGTTTCTGACGGCCCCCACTGCAGCCTTCTCAAGGCCGGTGGCAGCTGATCAATTGTTTGATTACCTTGCTCTGAGAGAGCCATGGGCCATCTATTTTTAAATGAAATAAAATTAATTTCACCTCAAGGGATTCTTTGGAACATTTTTATGACATTTGTTGAGGTAATTGGGGACATCCTGGAGTGTCACAAAACCAAGGTTGGGAATCCGTGCTCTGGGGTCTGAAGAAGCAAATTAAATTTCTCCTCTGGCTTTCTTTAGATAGCTTCATGTGCGAAGAGTCAACTTTCTGTGGCTTTCATTATGTGTTTTCACTTCCTTCTTGTCATCTTTTCTCTCCTTTATTTGTTGTATATGGACTCCTACACAGTTTGTCAGTGTGCCTCTAACCTAATTAGCTTTCTTCCGATGAAACAATACCCCTCATTCCAAGAACAAGCAGGATTTTCGAGCCAGGAAGGAGGCTGTGACCTTCTGAACTGCTCTGCTGTCAGGCTGTGTGCAGGTGACTCATGAAACACTGATGCAGGTGCAGGAAAAGACAGCTCAGCAAGCCAGTGCCCCCGTCTTAATAATAGGAAAAGGCGTTTTCAAAGAGTTGTGCTAGGCTGCTTTTGAAGGGATATGACCTGACCTGATCAGATTCTGGGATAAGCAGAGCTTCAACCAAAGGGCCTTCATGCTCTCCTCAGGATGTGTTTATAGGCAAAGCCCAGATGGTTCCCAGGGAAGATAAAAATGTGTCTCACTCGGCAGAGCCCATTTAAAGGTGGAATCTCGGGAAATGAAATGACTTCCATGTGACTACCCTCTACCTGTTTAGCAATCAGCTACAAGTCCCTTGTCTACTCATGTCTTTTCAGTGACTTCTTCCTTTCCAATCATGTTTATTTAGTGTGCACATATTCATTCATGCGTTCACTAAATTGCACTGACAGGAAGCCCAGTGTTAGCAATGTGGCACATGTAACTCTTTCTCAATGTGCCTTCCCATTGGCCAGCTCTGCCTCTTCAGGCAAGTCCTTGGACCACTCTGATCATCAGTTCTCTTAACTGTTGTGATAGGTACCATACAAGACCCTAAACAAACCCTAAATTCATGACTTGGGTGTTGAGATCAATATGCTATTCATCCAAGGGAAGAAACAGGCATTCTTTTGTTCTTCCTGGATAATTTCCTGCAATAACCCTATGCTCGCTAAGTGGAAATGCAGACGTCTTACAGGGCTGGCCATAAACGTTCTGATGGTGAAGGATACTAAGTATCCTAGAACCGTGTGAGGCAAGCTTGATATTTAATACTGTCTCATTTGTTTGTTCTTTAATAAAGATTCCTGCTACTGAGCTCCCTTCTTATAAACAATGCACTTACAATCTGGTTTCCATTCTTTTATCATCCCAGAAATGGAACCAGACTGATGAGCAGACTAGTGAAAACTGCTTCAGAGTTGTGTGTGTGTCCCAAGTGTCCCTTCTCCTGCTCCCTTGTATAGTAATAGGAGACTCTGCATTTAGACACACAATAACTACCCATGTGAGGTCTGTGTTTCTCAAGTTGTTTTGCAGGTAGACATGCCTGTAAGGCTGCACTGTTTATCTGGGGGGCTAAATCTCCTGGACTCCCTTGCAGCTAAGCACACCTATGAGGCTTGACTTGAGTGAGAGAGATGGATTATCTCCTTGAAGATAAGTCATTTGCCATACTTTCCCTCTTTATTCTACCTGATGAGTTGGAAATTGTAGTACCTGTAACAACTAATGTTGAAGATTACCCAGATGCCTGTGAGGCATGAACCACAGACCTCCTGACACAGGAAAGAGAGTCTTATTTTATTTATGCCATTATTTCTCACAGAACCTTTGATATTACCACTTGTCCTATAATCTTATTTTTTCACCCAAATGGCACTATTTTAGGAGATTAAAATATTAAATATTTTTAATGACTGCTTAAGGGGAATGTAAAGTATTAAGTAGTTTCTATCACATTTCTAATATATTCCAAAGACTGTGGGTAGAGTTTTAGGACTATTAGTTAAACAACCACAGCAAAAAACCCAACAGCTTTCTGATTGTGTGTGAGGCCTGCTCTGTGAGAACAGAGACTTGATGCCCAGCTCTAGCTAAGAAGGTCTTGAACCCTAGAGAGAGCTTGCTTCTTTTGTGCAACTAATTGATGTGGTCACAAGCTCTCTTCTAAATCGTTTATATCAGTAATGGGTTTGCTTTCTGGTGATGCTCGCCCAGTTCTGCCAGAGTCTTCCTTAGCTCCCCCATGTGCTCTGCTTCTGTACGGGGCCTCTTGTTTGGAAGTGGGAGACTTTTCAGTGTGTGTCACAGGATATCCAGATCCCTTTGTGTGCTTGGAAAGTTCCTGCATTGGTTAAAGGAACTGAAAATCTTCCTGGTCAGAACCCACCCTGGACCCTTGTCGGAGCGGCTGGACTACAGAACTTTCTTCAGGGATCCAAACTGAGGAGCAAAACGTAGAAGATAGGAAAGCCAAGCTGGCCACAGAGACTTGAGATCTGTGTGTTCGCGGCGCTGTGAGGTCGACTGCATCACACAAGTCTCCACATTTTAAAAGTATCCACATTATGTCTGTGATTCTGATGATGATAGCATATTTACTACGATGAAATGGGTGCCAGCAGGTCATTGAGGAAATGTGACCTCACATGGGCCAGAGCATACACAGGGCTTATGGCTCGATATTAGTTAATGTTAAAGGCTCAGCTACCAGGGCCTTGTTTAAAAGACAGGGTCACTGGAACCCAAGGTCACAGAGTGGTTAAATAAGCCTGCAAGTCCACTTCTGTGGGGCTTGAAATTCTGACCACCCCAGTATTTTTCACTCCTCAGGAGACCAAGGGGTACTAGAATTAGGAAGTCCCCTTGTTATAAAACTGCAACGCATTGCCCAGAGTTCCCTTAAGCCACAATTTCCCCTTTGTTGTGTCAAATATTCAAGGCTCTGACAGTTAACATCACTTCTGAGCAAAAATAAAAGATGTTTTGTCAATGAAATATCTCTCTTTTCCCATCTCTCTCTTTCCACTCCACCCTTGTGTGATTTTCTCCCCTCTCTTCCTCCTCTTTCTGTCTCTGTCTCTGTCTCTCTCCCAGAACCCTGCCCTCCCCGCCCACCCAGGGCCCCACACGCTGGTTTTGAGACAAGGTTTCACTTTGAGCCTGGATGTCACTACATAGTCCAAATGGCCTCCCTAATGTGAAGATTACTTTTTTTTTTTTAATTCAGCTGGGCACAAATAGACTCTTAATGGAATTTAATACCAATTCCGATTATTTTTAAAAAATAATTTTCTGTTTTAATGTTATATACCACAGCTATAAAAGGCATTTCCTTTAATTAAGGACAAGTATAGGGTATGTCAGCCTTGTGACCTCCTTACCTTCTGAGTACTTCAAAGATGTCAGTCTACTCCAAACAATACCTGCCTGGGGGTTTTAGAGAAGGGTTTTGTGTCCAGCAGAAATGGATGCTGAGTTCCTTGCCCATCTCCTGTGCCAGGAGGCACTGATACCCTAGGTATTGGCCAGCGTTTGAATGTGAACACTCCTCCACAGTGTTTGGATAGTTGGTCTCATCTGGTAGCACTGTTCTGGGAGGTCTTAGAACCTTTGGGACATGCACCTAGCTGGCAGATTTAGGGAGTTAATGTATTACATTGTAGCTACTGGACCCAAATTCTAGCCTCTTCTTTCTGGTCTCTACTTCTGGGCCCATTGAGGTGTAACGAATTCCAGCCACACATTTCCACTGCCATGAACTCCTCCCTGTCTTCCTCCAAATAATGGGGCTCCACTCTCTGAAACCAGAAGCCAAGGTAAATTCCTCCTGCTAAGCCAGTGCTTCTAGGCGTCTGGTCACAATAAGGAGAAAATTAACTAATTGGGCCAGTGGGAGGACAGTGTGTAATTTGGGCAATTTCTTCATTGAGGTCTCCTTTCGTCCTCTGCCCCTAAAATAACCATTACACTGTCATTCCTCCCACCTTTATGTTATCCCAATGAATGGATAGACAAACCCGAATGTGACCTTTGCCATACCATGTTGGCCTGATCAGGGATATAAGGCTACCTCACAAGAACAAAGGGACCACTAGGCCCAGGGAAAGGCTGTTAAAAAGGCAGACTGGTCAGTGGGTAACCTTGGTGACCAATCTGTGCATGGAAAAGAAGAATAATATCTTGTCATTGGGAGTTAAAGAAAAAACCTACCCTACAGCTTTTGGGAGAATTTTTCTTTGGGGAAGGATATATTTAAAACAAGTATTTGTGAATTTGATAGTTTCTAGAAGAATTTAGAATCTATAGTGCTGTTATAAAAAAACAAGTTAAAAATGAAAAAATTGACCATTAGTGTGTAAAGATAGACCCGCAGTAAATGTCTCATAGTCACAGGTCCAGCCAGCCATCCTTTGTCTCGAGCTACCTTGAATGGATGTCAGTTACCAGCATTCAGGCTGGAATGCAGTTCAGCTGGTAGAGGACACACAGCCCTGGCTCTGGTACCTCACAGCACATAAAGTGGGCTTGCCTGGCTTACCGACCAGATCCACCCTTGCACCTTAGAGTGTTGGGCTCTGCTGTCTGTTCCTATGCTGCTGTGCAGTTAACCGTTCTTACTAAGTCCTTATTTAGTGGCAGCCCACCCCCCACAATCCCAGCATTCTAAGCTGTATAGCAAGTACAGAGCCAGCCTGGGCTCCACAAGGCTCTGTCTCAAAACATATAAATAAATAAACAAATAAATAAATGTAAGCAGTTTAGATACTGACTAGTCATTCTGTTTAAGAGTGCTGTGTTCTGACATCATAGCTTGTTCCTGAACAGAACTCACTGAACGTTCTAGAATTCACTCTGCAATGGGCCATCCTTCCTGCCCCACATGAGCTACTCTTGGGATTCTGTACATCTGAGGGAGAGAGAAAGGAGAGAGAGAGAGAGAGAGAGAGAGAGAGAGAGAGAGAGAGAGATCATTTTCATGACACAGATAGCAAAATGAGGTGTGGGCAACCGCATAGGTTAGCAGCGGGCAGATCTGCATTTCTTCTTCTGTTCCTGTGCAGTTTAGACTACTGCTGCCACAGTGGATATGACTGCAAGCATTTCACTGCCTTTGATAGAAAGAAGTAGTCATGTCTGTAAACCCAGCAGGGCTCGCCTAGCTGGAGAGATGACTCTGCAGTCACGAACACATACTGTTCCTGCAGAAAGTCTTACTTGGGTTTCCAATACCCTCACTTGGGGTCTCACTGCCTCCTGTCGCTCCAGATTACTGGGATCCATCACCCTCTTATAGCCTCTGCAGGCAGTGTGCACATAAACATAAATAAAAATAAATAGATCTTGTTTAAACCACAACTCCCAGTTGTATTAGTTACTTTTCTATTGCTCTAAGAAGGCATCATGACCAAGGCAAGTTATAGAAGAATTTATTTGGGCTTATTGTTGCTGAGGGTTAGAGTCTGTGGTGGGGAAACAGCAGCGGGCTGAGGGCTCACATCTTGCATTGCAAACAGGATGCCTAAAGAGCACATCGGCAGCACACGGGCTTTTGAAGCTTCATACAGCCCTGCCTCCAGTGACACTTTTTCTTCAGCAAGGCCACACCTTCTAACCCTACCCAACCAGAACCCCTGACTAGGTACCAGGTATCCAAATGCTGGAGACTGTGAGGGACATGCCATTCAAAACACCACAGCATCCTCTCCGCACTTGCCATCCGGTGGCATCCCTAAGGACCAGTGTTAGGTGTGTGGCCAGGTGTCATATCTAGATGCCAGGCTCAGCCCTCACCTGCTAACCAGCATTACTGGAAGTTGGCAGATATCGGAATTGCCTTTTGGGTTTTGGGACTAAATAAGAGCGCTTTACTCTGCAATAGCATAGCAAAAGATAACAAGTGAGCTGGGCCCTCTAAAGTCCAATGGTGGCTCTTGATGGTATGCCTGGTTTGTTACTCTGCTTCCTTCCAGCTCTCTGAAATAGCCTGCATTTGGGTGTGTTGCTACAGCAGGAAGTGTGGTGAGCCGAGGCTTGAGCCTTTTTACTGCACATTTATTCAGAATTGTCTTGAGGCTATCCGCTCGTGATGTAGTTGCTCTTGCAATCAACTCATGTGATTGTCATTTCTAGTTATGGTAGAATCAAACTATAGCGAGGTTCGGGGAATGCAAGGGAGAGGAAAGCCTGGGCAACACAGTGGAAGTCTGTCTCACTATGAGTGTCTGAGGATGTTGCTCAGGGACAGAGGATTTGCTCAGCATGGGCACAGCCTTAGGCTCCATCCCATGCAGCACAACAAAGAAAGATGGGGGGTGGGGTGGGGGAAGAGGACTAATTTTCATCATTATCCCATAAAGTACAGAGTGGTGCTTTAAGCCAAGGCTTACCTTACTCAAAGGAAGGCTACTGACTAACTGCTTAAGCCAGGACCCAGATCTGCTTTTGTCTATTTTCAGAGTCCATGTATTCAAGTAAATGTAGTACTGCCTCAGAGACCCCACCTTCAGACAGTCCCGTTCATCCAAGAGATAGAAAAAATGCATTTTCAGGTAAGTGAGAACCACAGCTGAAGGGGCAGGAGCTGAGTTCCTAAGGAGCTTCATGGAAACCAGTAGCTCAGCCTTGCAGGCCCAAGGGGCCTAAGACCAGGCCACTTACTGGGGAATGGGAAGGTATTGGTGGGCCACTAAGAGGAAGGACTAGCCTGGAAGGAAATAGGTGCTTGGTTGACTCATTTAGTCAGCCCAGTGATAGAAGGTGCTCCATACAAAGTGACACGCCAGTAGATTGTAGCACAATGATGCTAAAATGCCCCTCTTTCTTTTCAAAGTGCCAGCCACCAGGCATTAAATTACTCAGAAATGAGATGGGGACCATTTCCCATCTATGGTTACAAATCACAAAGTTCTAGAAGTTGAACAAAACCCTTTAGAATTACCTACTAAATTCAATGATTATTTGGCATCCCCTTTATATATAGGTTTCAAAAAATAAAAGCTAATGCTTTTATCTTCCTGAACATTCAGTGTTATACTAAGTTTGTGACAGGTACATGTCAGGTATGGTAGTAGAGGAGGAAGGCTATCGTGGCATCCTAAATTTAGAATCCTGCATACAGTACCAGAAAATTTAGCAGCTACTGGCAAGGGCACACCTGTCAATTGTTGCTAAAGGCATCTTGTTCAACTACATGGTTCTGAAAGCCAAGACATACTTCACACAAAAAGCAATTTTCTGGGGGCTCATACAACTATTTCTTTGCTTAAGTGTGTTTGGGTTTTTTTTTTTTTTGAAGAAATATAAATCAGTTACTTTATTTTAAACCATCCATGTTTCCTCTAATGGTGTTTACTAAGTCTGAAAGGCATTTATTTAAAATAAGTAGAGGAACTTGTGCATTGATTGAACTGTCTGTCTCTCAGGTAGATTGTGGAATTGCAATTTAGCACAGAGTTGAAGAGAGCATCAATTAAAGATATAGATAGGCTGAGTCAGGCGTTCATCAGACAAGATGGGATTAAAGACAGGTTAAAAAAAATGCAAACCCCCAACGTATGCAAAACCTAGGCACTGTGATATAAGAAAATCACAAACAAACCAGTGAGCTGGGGATGAAAGCTCTTAGCTGACAGGGTCACCTGACAGGAGTGGCAAGACCCTGCAAGGTGCAGGGGGGGGTCACCGTGCCTAGCACTCAATGATGCCCTGTGTGGGTCTGTAAAGCCAAAAGCCCTGCAGCAGCTTGCAAGCACTCCACAGATATCCAACACTTCTGGATTCTACAGTCCTCAGTGGTCTAAATCATATGACCACTTACCTTGAAGAGATGAAGGGGTGAGCCCTGAAGATGCGGAGAATGGAATTTTGGTGTTGTCTGTGGCCTGGAGATCAAAACCATACCACTTACAAGTACTGTCGATGCCAAAACCATAAATTTTTTTGGAAATGCTCCTTTGACTGTTTCTTAAGCATTTTGTTTTAAAAAGTGACAACCTCCCAACTTATATTTTAATAACCCAACAATAGAAGAGACTTATTTGACAGAGTGATGACCTCCAGGAGCTCCAAAACTGCATACGAAGCCTAAACAGATAGTCACACAGTGAACTTGCTGGATGGAGAAAGTGAAGGCCCAGGCCAGTCCTGTCAGCAGCAAAGACTATAGCATCCACCTACAAAGAAGTCACTAACCCACCCCAACAGTACAAGCTGCCATAAGCAAGTGACATGCAAAACAAAAATTAGGCTCAAATCAGTTCACCACTGAAATCCAGTTTAGGCTCAGTTTGCAGTTTGGGTCGATCAAATTCAACGATAGGATCCGATTCATATTTCAGTAATGAAGATCGGGACTGGGAACTGATATATTGACAGCTGTATTTTCCATTTCTTCTCTACATAAAATATTCATGGATCCCATGTTCTACAGTGTACTCTGACAGTGTAACAGCTGCCAAAAACCTGGTACCTGAGGCCACTTTTACATCAATAAATTATCGAAGGTTACATCTGTAGCAAGGTAGCTTTATTGGACCATGCAAATAATACCAAGTGCACAACACAGTTCTGCCAGCTTTTGTTCCCTTGAGAAAGGACTATGGTTACATGAAGTACTGCAAAGCATGCTGGGAAGCTTTGACCAGTCAGCAAGATGCAAGGAGGAAAGAATGTATCTCTGCTCTGATGGAGGCAGAAAAAAAAAAAAAGCCATCTGAGTGATTGTGACGATGTCTATGAAACCCCATAACTTAAGCCACTCTCAGTCCGTTCCTCTATAGAACGACTGCATCCATAAATAGGCCACTGCTGCGCATTGCTTGCCAAATGGAGGCAGACAGCTAATACAATTTTGGAAGTACCTCCAAGAACACCCATGTTTTGGATTAGTCCAAGCAGAGTACTAGACACCTGCCCTCTCGCTTTAAAAGATGCGCCTTAGTCGAGAGAGTGCTGCTTGGTCATTGCAGAAAGCCCCGGACTCAGTTTTCAGTGCTGCATAAAACCAGGCATGCTGCCAATCTATCTGTAATCCTAGCACTCATGAGGTAGAGGCAAGAGGTTCAGAAGGTCGAGATCATACGTGGCTGCGTAGTGCTTTTAGAGCCAGCCTGTGCTACATAAGACTGTGGAAAGTCTATCCTCTAGAGTTGTTAAGACGTTGACACCACTAGTGAAATATCTATTCCCTTGCCATTCTTTCTCTCTGTACATCTCTAAACTGCACATGTCTCTTTCTTCCTGCCCACAAGATGATGTAAGACAGCCACAAACACAGTGCTAAGGACTCCACATTCTGGAAGTCTTTCACTAAGAAGCCCTGTTTTGTTTCTAAGCTATAAGCCTATACTAGAGAACAGCTGGGCGGCCTCACCAGGAAGGCCACAGAGATCTTTGCTTTGCAACCTGGGGTTCCCACCTGGCTTTGGAGCTCAACATCTGCTGATAGATACTTATGTTAAATGTAAGAAAAAAGATGAAGAGATTGGAAAGCAAAGTCCCGACTTCTCTAAACATTGCGGAAGCTCTATTGAGTCCCAAAGACCAATTAAAAAACAATCCCAATTCACGGATATTGAAAAATCAACCTTAAAAAAAAATCATCAGTGAAATGTATCAGTCGGCCTGCTGATTGTCACATTGAAACACTGTGTCTAATCCTCACAATTGAAACATTTAAACTTGTTTTTATAAACGTTGAAATTTACTACAGGGAGATTAAATTTGCCTGTATCTACTTGCCTGGGTGAATTGAGTCCAATCGAGTCAGGCTTCAATGCCCTCCCTCTCCACCAAGTCACACTGCCTCCACACTAGCATACTTCCTCAGGGTCCTCTATCTGCATAGAAGCATACTCACTAAGGAATCCTCTTGTCCTCTAGCATGCACCCATGTCCGTTGGTAAGCACACTGTCCTGACTCCACCCAGGACAGTGCACAGCAAATACACTTAACCATGGAAACCGACTTTCCAGCTTCAGAACAGAACCCACTAAGTACCTGCCTCCTTGGGGGTTACTATTTAGGAAATCCTCACACTGGCACTTCAGTGAGGACCCTTTGCAGTGACACAGTTTCAGAAAGCGGTTGGCTGACTACCACAGGGTCACACAGCATCTAAATTCAGGTGACAGACTCACTAGCTTCTTTCCTGTCTGGCAGTAGTGATGTCCTTCTGGGCAAGAGTCTGCGATGAGCCTGAGAAATGTCTGAGGCTCTGAGGAACCAGTGAAGGGACAAAAGTAACCCATTTTTTTCAGGAGCTGGGTGTCTTGTTTGTTCACAAGATAGCATCTTAGCATACTTGGGTGTTTGCCATGAGTGGCTCTGTCCTCCAGTGAGACACCAAGTCTCCTCGCTTAACTTCTGAGTACTGCAGTGTGGTCTCTCTCATGCCTCCCACTCCTTTACAGCCTGGGTCAGACGTCTGAACAGCAGGAATTGGAAAACGCATCCCAAGGCAGTGTGGCTGCACACTAACAAAGCCCTCCTCATAGCCCATCTCCCCATTCGCTGCTAACTTGTCCAACTTGACTTATGTGAAAATGGCTGTTCATTGGCCAGGTTCATTAGTGAGAAATGTTTCAACAGTTCAATTTAACAACCTGGAATGTCCTTTGGAGAAGGCCAAATTAATGTGATTTCTACCTTAAGAAGCTTAGAGATGTAGCCACCGCTAACTCAGTAATTACATTGTACTGCCAGCAACAATTCAATATTTTTTTTCTTGCCTGAGGGTTACAACACATTTGCACTGTGGGGAAGCTTTTTCTCTTTACATCTCAAAACTGTACCACAGACTCTTCCTTTATTCATAACAGTGAGATCTCCAGCTGAGATAGGCACTTTTGTATTGCTCTAGATGACAGCTTTCTGTGTTCTTTCCAAGCACAGGGGGTTTAATAAACATATCTGGCAGGCCTTCCATAGCTGGAGGGCCTGGGATGACACTGTGTGCAAACAGTATGCTTGCGCTGGGGGGAAACAAGTTTATTCAATTATTCAATTAATAGATTACAGTCAAGATACTTGTTATCCTGCAATAAAAAATGGGGTGAGAACTCCAAGAACTAGAGTGGGCCCCAGGATTAGTAACAGCAGGCAGTGTGGCATGTGCAGATCATAGTGTCTGGCCAATGTGTGAGGACATCCCCACCACCCATGTAAAAATGTAGACACTCTTGTCTGCTCTATGAAGAGGCAGTCGGGATCCCAGAAACACATGAGGCATTAAACACTCAGGAAATATTTTAGCAGGTTGTAGTTTGAATTTGAGTCTTGGAGTGATTGAGAAGCATTTGGGGGCAAGGGTGGGGGTGGGAACTGGTGGCAAGCAGATCAGCTTTCTGAGAGTCCCAGAGAGAAGCACTCATTGAAAGTCCTCCATGCAAGCTGAGCATTTTGGTAAAGTTTTATGAGTAACTAGCTGCCTTTCTGCTCCACAGAAGAAGTTTTCTTGGTGTAGAATGTTCTAGAATGTTCTTTGTTTTAGACTGCCTCACTCAAGTAACTCTTGGTGCTTGCATAGATGTGTTGAAGTGCCCTTAAATGTGAGGTGGAGGCACTTGTCTTGTTGTGGGGATGTTACATATGTCTCAGATTTCAGTGAGTGGCTTTTCATAGATGGTACTCCTAAGAGAATGGAAGGAGAAGTGAGGAGTTACTGTGAGAAAACCTAGAAGGATGCTGCTGGTTTGCGGACTTCAGGTCTGGGCCTGCATGTGGTAGAAGTCCCAAAAGGATTATGAAGTCGCTCCCTTTTCAGTGGATTTCATTTACAAGCTTGGAGGTAAAGAGTTGAGAGACCTTTCAAGTGCACTAGAAGCCCCATGCGTGGTAAACGTGACTAGCCTTTTGGGAAACACAAAAGCCACTGTTTGCAGTCTAGCAGTTCTTTTCGTGTGCCAGTATGGAGCTGTCGTTTTGGAGTTATTCTGCTCTTTAGGCTTGTACAACCCTCATTTACCCTGGTGGTCAGCCCACCTTAGGTTTAAAATAACAGTAAGATATCATGATGATGATGATGATGATGATGATGATGGTAATGATGTCGATTCATGTGGTGCCAAAAAACCATCTTTACTTTGCTGATTGAGAAATCATGCCAAAGAAAGTGTTGAAAAGTTTTCCAAAGGAGACCAAAGGATAAGACAGGAAATGTATTTCCAGATAATTGAAACTTTTGGTCCTTTCAAGAGACACCGGGAAGCGCCCTTGGCACCTTTAATCCATGCCTCTGGGAGAATTGGCCAAAAAGGAGACAATTTTCCCAGTGAGCAGGTGGACATAGAGAGTCAAACAGATGGTGCCTTTTAGATACTAAGGACGCTAGCCAAGGCACGAGCCTGAAATCCCCCACTCTCAGGGGCAGGATAGTCTCCAGTTCGCGGTGTCTCCCAATAGATGAATAGAGAAGTATCTGTCACCAGTGGCCTGGCTCTTCCTGATGAGGTCATTGGTCAGTGCCCACCTCAGCCCCCATCCAGCCCTGAGACAGCCTAAAGTAGCCTTGGTCTGTTCAAAGATGTGCTCTGAATGAGAGGGTGTGGTCCTTTGGCTAAGGATGCGGGCACTTTCTCGCAACCGTTAGATGATCCAATTTAAGCTAAGTTCGTGTCTGCAGGATGGAGGTCATGGCTGCAAGTGTACACACATGAAGAGCTGAACCCTAAGAGGGAATTTATTGACTAGACTAGTCAGAAATAAGGAGGCCTGTATGTGGAGGGCTGGAGCTGCCAGGAATGCAGACCCAGAACAAAGGGGGAAGTGAGGAGGAAGTTTGAGGCATTCTTGGGACCAGAGCCTGTTACCTTGGCTGTTGGTCCAGGCCAAGGTTACCAGGTGGCCCATTGATTTGGAGAGGACAGAAGCAGAAAGAGGACAGGGCCCAGGTGGCCAGCTGGTGGGATCTGAAACTGCTCTAGTTACCATGGATCTACTGTCTGCTTTGCTTCCTGAGAGCCCAGGCCTGCATCTGGCCTCTAGGCTGGAGCCTTTTCTGGTCTTTATCCTCTTGGCTAAAGCTGCTGCTTCTGTTTCCTCAATAACAAGACTTGATCCTGAATCCTGGAGTCTCAGTGGGAGCCTTCGTGGGAGGGAGGAATCCCTTTTCCGCAAGGCTCTGATGTGCAAATCTCCTCTTGGCATCATGTTCAACTGATTTCCTAAAACTGTGAGGTCACGCAACTGACTTTCAGTGACAACCGACCATGAGACTCTTGTTTCTGACTTCCACCCACTTGATTGCCCTGCACTGCTCTTGGTCATATGGAAGCCCAGTACATCTGCATCATAGGTGTGGGCCAGAGTGAGGCCCCTGCTGGATGCAGTCTTACAGCATCTCAGCTTGCTTTACTCCCTCCCACTGCTGCTAGTCTCTCCCCTCGTCTTTGTAGGCAACAGTCAACGTGTCAGCCTTCCTGGGACTTGAACTTGCCCAAGCTAGGACAGCATTTCCCAGATACCTTGGGCTAGTCCTATATGATAAATACAGGCAGCATTGTTCCTACCCTTAGAGAACCTTCAAGAATCATTTCCCCAAGAGGAGAGCTCACAGATCACAGACCACAAAAGACGAGTGCTTCTAAAACATATGTGTGTATGCATATATGTACATATATATATATATACACACACATGTGTGTCCTGATATAAAACATATTTATATAAACATGAAACTGTATAAGTATATTTGAATACTTATATATATAATGAGGCTGAGCTGGGTGTAGTGGCACACTCGGGAGGCAGAGGCAGGCAGATCGCTATGAGTTCAAGACCAGCCTGGTCTACAAAGCCAGTCTAGGATAGCCATGGCTACAAAGAGAAACCCTGTCCTGAAAAACTAAACAACAACAACAGCAAAACCCAATGAGGCTGTATAAATATATATGTATCTATACAGTGCGACTGTGTTACATATGGTATAACTGATCGTATTGGGAACAACAGAGGGAAAAATCGATATCCCTGAAAGAAGAGGACCATGGAGAGCGCCTCAGTTCTACCAAGGATACAGGGAAGGGGTTGCCCTTGCCTTTGCTCACAGATGAAACCGTTAAGACTTAAGGTTCAATGACTACACAAGTCACCCAGCCCGTGCTCGACACAAATGCGAGTTCAGTCTGGTTCTACCTGTTTCTGAGGCTTCCCACTGTCCAATCCAGGCTGCCTCAGTGTACTCACCAGCACCACAGGCACTCTGAAACAAGCCACTGTGGGTCTAAGAAGACATTGTCCTCATTTGGTGTTGAACTGTACAGAAGTCTGGCAAAAACAAAAGATCAGCATGATGGCGTCTTCACGGGTTCTCAGAAGAAAGGGGACCCGGCGGATGTTAGGTGAGAGGACGGAGTGTGCGAGAAAGCCTGTGATGTTTCTCTGAGTGGCTTGGATGGGACACACAAGTAGAGGAACATCTAAAGCTAAGACAGAGGCTCGGGCATCACAGGGACCAGGGAGTCAGCTTGGTGCAGCCTCTGCCATTTATGTTTTCTTCTCAAATCAGTGAGGGAAAGTTGCAACCAGATCATGCCCTGTCTCAAAAACCTCTTCCATCATAGGCAATCTGGCCAGGTACCCATGGAAGAAGGTGTGGGCTGCTCCAGCAATGAGGCTGGGAAAGGGACAGCATTACAGATAGCATTACAGCATTACTTTGCACACAGCATCAATGAGGCTAAGGGCCATCTTCCAAACCAACTTTCACGCACACCTATGGTTTCTTGTTGACAAAAGTTGGTCTTAAATCCTTATGTGCCTCAACCTTCTTTTAATTCCAAAATAATGTGTGACTTTAACAGCTAAATCAGTGTCAAGATTGGAGAAACCTGAAAGAAGCAAAGGTACCAAAAGACAAGCTGTTGAGTCTCACCTTAATGGGTAATATTTGAGTTAGCTACGTGAGACCTCATCTCTCACAAAATGACTGAGAGGTGTGATTTGTCACTAAAGAAACAGCCTTACTATCTGTGAAATGGGTTGGCTTCATTTCTGGGTTTTAGAGACAAGAGAAACAATGAGCTTATTTCTGAAGCTCTTTTGTAAGGATAGCCCTGTATCATCTACTGGGGTTGCTATGACAAACTATTACCAGCTGGATAACTCGGGCGTGGTGGTGGTGACGACGGATCACTGTGAGTTCGAGGCCAGCCTGATCTACAAAGTGAGTCCAGGATAGCCAAGACTACACAGAGAAACCCTGTCTCAAAAAAAAAAAAAAAAAGGAAAAGTTCTGGAGTGTGGCAGTTCAAAATGGAGCTGTTGGCAGGTTCACCTTCTATTTGGCCTGCAGATGAATGCCTCCTATTAGGCTCTCAAGGTGTCTTTCTTCTGAGAGCCTTAAGCCCTGATGCGTCTTTATCTTTTTATCAGGACAACAGACCTATGGGATTGGGGTTCCCTATATGATTCCGTTCTATTTTAATTATCTCTTTAGAGCTTCTGTCTCCAAATAAGGCCATAACCAACGTTAGAAGTTTAACATGTAAATGTTGGAGACCAGTTCAGTCCATGAGGAGCCTGAACACCACGTTGATGGAAATATTATATCATATAGTGCAACGCTATTTAAAAACCATAGGTGTTCAGTGCAGAGGGTGTTCTCTAGGTCACCTGGCAGCAAAGGGGGACAGGAACAAAAGACTTCGGACACTGTCTTCTCATGTGACCTTGGGTGAATAACCATATTTATCTATATGTCAATATTCTTATCTCTTAAAAGAGGGAACTTAAGGATAATGGCCCATGGAGCTGTTTCTAACTGCAGCACCTATGGTCTACTTCACTTCAAATTTAGTCAATCCAAGACTATTTGCCCAGAGATGAAGACTGCTATAAACAATGGCTGCACAATGAAATTAATTTCATTGGAGAATAAATATCTGCATTCTGTCTGATAACAAGAACCCTTCAATATACGATGGAGCCCAGTTCTGAGATCATCAAGTCATGGAAGCTATGTGTTGGTAGCTGAATTTCTGGGGCTGAAATTAAAGGGATAAATGCCAACTTTCCACTTCATTTGTTGATAAGTGTGCACAGCCAAAGTAATAGCCCTTCCTACTGTGAAAGCACATTTAAGAGACTTAGGAAATACATGTGTGTTATACATGCTTTCTCTTTGGGAGACATATGTCTTCTGCTTAGCAAATTCTATCTCTCATTAACCGACTGCTCATTTGGAAAGATTTCCCTTCTGCATGTGGTAGCCGTGGGTGTCACGGGTAATTGGCGATGAAAGCGTTTTAAGAAAAGTTTCAGTTGTGATATAATGAAGGAAAATGGTAGAGGTGCCCCGTAGGTATGAGGCTAGCTATGCCACCAACCTACAAGTGCAGCAAGAACATAATCCTTGTAAGACAAGTGCAAATTGAGAGAAAAATACAATTGTTCTGATAAAATTATAACCCATTCTTCTTAAAGTACATTAAACTTAAGATTCCATTGGAATATTCTCATTGTGTGTAACTTAGCAAATTAACTTGTTTAATGTCACACTTGCCCTCCTGGCAATCCAGTGTTATGTTCACGTAGCTGTAAATGTTATTTTTAGTTACTGTAATATAGAGCTTAATGTATACATTTTTCTGGCAAATCCTTAATATCTGTTTGTGAAATCACATATGAAACTGGATCCTCCGACTTAGCTCCAGAAGATATGTTGGACCCCAGTAGACTCTCCATCCAGATTCCTACCCATTCATCTGCTCGCCCAGCCAATAAACCATATGCCCCACGCCAGGCATTGCTATGCCAACTTGTGCGTGTAATAATGAATAATAAGGAAATAAGCAAATCATAGACAGTAATTGACAAGAGGAGTGAGGTACATATCAGTCAGGGGACTCTAGAGGGGCAGAACTGATAGAAGGGGTGTGTGTGTGTGTGTGTGTGTGTGTGTGTGTGTGTGTGTGTGTGTGTGTGTAAAGGGGATTTATTAGAGTGGCTTGAAGGCTAGTCAAACCATGAGTGAATCCAGGAATTGTTTTGTCCACGAGGCTGGATGTCTCAGCTGGTCTTAAGTATGTGTTGGGCTCCCACAGAAGTATTCTCTAATAGCCGTGAATCAAGAGTGAGGGCGAACAGGCAAAGAGCAAATGTTTCCTTCTCCCATGCCCTTGATGTAGACTGCCAGACTAGAGGGGGATCTTCCCCTGTCAAATGATTTAATGAGGAAAAAAAAAATCTCTCGTTGTGCACCCAGCCACATGGGTATTAGTTAATTCAAGATGTAGTCAAGTTGACGACCAAGAATAGCCACCACAGGCAGTAAGGAAAATAAAAGGATAATGTGATAGGCCAGCTGCTCTCAGAGTGTAGTCCTTGAACAATCTGGGGCGTGGTTAGAAATACACCTTCCCGGGTCCCACCTCAAATCTACTGACTCTGACTTGAAAACAGCCAGTTTTACTGAGTGCTTGGGGGGACCTGAGACACAGAAAAATGCAGAGACCTATGATGGGTCAGTTTAAGTAGGGATAAAGAGAAAGGCTGAGAGCTGGGGAAAGCCTTGGCTGGGGATGCGTTTGAGGCAGTTTCAATGCAGAAAAGCCTAGTGGCTTGGCATGCAGAAGAAGGCAGACACAAGAGAGAAGGGTGGCAGGAAAAGAGGCTGGCAAGGTGGCCGGACAGGCAGGAAATAGCAGGAATGAGTAGAAATGAGTCAGCTAATACTCACCGAGTCCAAATCTGTACCTGCAATTCCTCTTTACTCAGGAGCAAGATGAAGATTTCTCTGGACGTGACCCTTCGTATCTCCTCATTTCTTTGCCTGCTTGTGCATGTCGTCACACACAGGGGCTCTACGGCTGGGTGAGTTTCTCCTACTGAGACTCACTTATAAAATAACAACAGGACTGTGAATTGCACCGGGCTGTCTCTGCCTGGATGTTGCCAAGACCTCTGGGTTTGCTTCTGGTTATAAGAAAACAGCAGAGGTAACAGGATGAGTGCAGTGATACATATACAACTCATTTGCTTGGTATTTTTGAGGAGGCAAACTGCCAAGGTGGGAGTTTTTAGATAGGTGGAAAAGTACTGTAGGTAGCCTTGGGCCAACAGTCGGAAGCTGGGGGCCTGGAAGCTGTAGGGAACTGGATGCTCCTGGTAACTGAGCAGGTCCAGGAGTAGATGCTTCCCAAGATACATCTTCAGTGGCACCGCAGCTTTGGTCTAACTCTGAAACCTTTGATCTGGGGAACCGTAGCCCCAGCTAAGCTCCAGCTGGATCCTCCTAGTCCCCAGCAAGCACTGTAAAGAAGCTGAAGTGACCTTCTAAGGGCCACATTTGTGTCCATGTTAGGATCCCAAAGACACAGAACAACAGAGTCCAGCAGTGGGGTGTGATCTCACACATGTAACCCCAGCCACTTAGCAGGCTTGAGACAGAAAGAATTGTAGCTGGAACCCCGAGCCTGGCCTACATAGAAAGACCTGGTCAGAAGAAAAGACAATACTAACACCACCAGGCCCATTCCAGAAACGGATACTTGATCTTGTAGGTGACTTCACTACCAAAATTCAATGGTATAATTCAGTCCAAGCTCAGAAGCTCGAGAGCCAGTGGGGTTGGTGGTATCAGTCAAAGCAGAGTCTGAAGGCCGTAGAAGCAGCTGTGTGGAGGGTGGAGTACTGCTGGGGAGACTCCCAGAGTGAAGACACCTAAGAACCAAGAATGTAGTCTGGGTACCATCTCAAAAGGTCAACGAATCCGCCTTTCCTCTGTCTTTTTGTTCTATGGGGCCTTCAGTGGACTATCTATCTGCTCATCTTGGTGAAGACGGCTCTTCTTCCCCCACGCAAGTGCATCAAAGACTGGTTCTCTAAAATGCCTTTACAGACACAGGAGAGCTAGGTTTTGCCAGACGCCAGGACATGCCTTCGCTTAGTCAGCTTGGTGCACAAATCAGCCATGACCACTTCATAAGGCCTGGAGGAAGTGCATGGAGGAGAGGAGAGGAACGGACACGTGCTGTGACTTGTACAAGTAAACTGGCCTGTATTGTGAAAACACAGTAATGAATTTTCATAAGTAAGAAAGCTGTCGTGTAGTTTGGGACACGGGGCAACTTTAACTGAGTGACACAGGAAGATCACTCCAAGGCTGACAATCCATCAAGTGACATTGACCATCACTGCCCTGCTGGATCTGTAAGATCTCTCAGAGCCTGTGGTGCCAAGGCACTCCCCTGTCTCCTGATGTCCTTTCCCAGTGCTGCTAGGATAATCACCACAAAAGTATTATCTTACAGCATCAGAGGTCCATATAGGTCTTTCTGGAATAAAATCAGGCATGAGAAGGACTCCAGTGTCCCGGGGAGGGTATGGTGGAGAATATTCTTTGCCTTTTCCAGCTTGATGGGCTGCCTTCAATCCTGGCTCATCCCAGATACTTATTTTTCTGTTTCCTTTGTCACCTATGGAAACTTTGGTTTAACTGGACCCATGATAAACAACCTGTGTTCAACTTGGCATGTTACAGTGTTTAATTCCTCTTTGCCGTGTGGTCAAACACCGAGTTTCACAGAGATGGGGATGAGGACATCTTTGGGGCGCTTATTCTGCCACGTAAACTGATCTAGTTCTGTCGCGTGAGTGAGCTTGGCACCTTGACATGCTCTCAAAGAGCTACTGACTTCTTGTATCCAGTTTTTCTCACAATCGTCTCGCAAATGCTCCCATTGAAAGCACTGCTCTCTGGAACTGGGGAGATGGCTGAGTCAGTGAAGTAATTCCTGTGCAGGCAAGAGAGCCTGAGTTTCAATCCCTGGAGCTCACATACAGAGCCAGCATGTGTGCTGTGCATGTGACCCCAGCACCAGAGAGGAGGCAGGCCGATCCCTGGAGCTCATCTGCCCAGCCAGCATAGCCAATTGGTGATCTCCAGGTTCAGGGGGAGACTTGGTCTCCAAAAGTAAGGAAAAGAGCTGCCAGGAAAGGTTCCCACTGTAGATCTCAGGTCTCCATATGAGTGCATGCACACAAACACTCATAGGTGTGCCTGGAGGAAACACCAGCATGCACATGGGCATACATGTACCTAGAAGAAGCACATGCGCAACACAGAATGACGCGAAGTGCTGCCTTTGTAGGCACTAGGAGTGTTTGCTTCTCGGCACACAGGGTTCTCATCTTATTCTCTCTGATCCTAAGAGTAGGGAAACAGGGCCTTTCAGGGGTTGTTACAGGCCCTGGCATTCTGGAGTGTCATCCTCTGAGCACTGATACCTTCTGCTTAGCAGCCTTGACAACTCTCCCTCTTCGTCTCCTCAGCTGCTTGTTCTCCACCTTATCTGTTTCACCCTTTTGGCTGGAAAATGATTATCATTATTAAATCAACTCACAGCAAACTGAAAGGAATTCTGGGAAGAGAACAAAAGTTTTCCCCCCAAGCAACCAACTGTTCCACCTGTCAATCAGAGTCAGGGTCCTCATGTCGTCACTCAGAGCTAGCCTCCCTCTCTCTGGCCACAGCCAGCCTCCTTACGGCCTCTACTTCCAAGGCCCAGAACACGTTTGACAGTATGTACACCTTCACCTCCACTGGTCCCTTTCCAGTTTCCTCGAGCTGCTCTCATCTGAACACACTTCGGTTGGCTCCTTTTTTTTTTTTTTTTATATTTAGTATCTGTCAAGCTGTCAGTGGGAAACTGGGATACAGAAAGCCCAGTCCCACAGCCCTCCCAGCAAGGAATGGGCCAGGCCAGGCTACACATGGCTGTGCAGCACATGGAATCTAGTCCCCACCCCTTAGGGCTGATGGTGGCATCTGCCGTTATGCCTTCCTGCCTCCACTGCACCCATGAGTCTTTTGAACAGGAGCTTACCAGAGGGCCCTCGGCAGTCACCAAAGCAGCCTCAGATGTAGCCACCTTTATTCACATGGAGATTATTCATGAATACATGATCAGAATGTCATTTTTCAGAGTTCCCTATCTCCTTTGAGGTATGTTCCTTTTAAAATCCCCGTCCACACAGAGTGATGCCATTTCTCAGTAATCATTTCTTTGATTTAGGGATGGGGGTAGGGAGAGCAGTCTGAAAACCCAGTACGTGCTTTGAGGTGCACTCAGCCTTTCCCCCCTATGGCTGCCTTACACTCTGAAAAGCTCTGCCAGTTGCCCTGGGTGCCGCATCACCTCCACACCCACCCATCATTCCTTGCTAATGGGGATGAACTCCATGTTGTAGTTCCTTGTGCCCTGTGAAAGACCCAGTCTGCAGGGAAGCACAGGACACCAAAGGCTTGCCAGCCACTTAGTGCTACGTGTTCCATTGGTGTGACCTCTTTAGACTGTATTTTCCTCACCCATCTATCTAATGGGGGGAATTACCTGTGTAATTTTCCTAGGGCTTGGGAGGAAGTCGTGTGAAAATATTTCTGCAAAATGGAGATCAGTACACTGAAAGTCAAGCCAGGTGTGGTTGCACAGGTCTGTAGTCCCAGCCCTCAGCCGTGGCAGGAGTGCCCCAGGTTTAAGACGAGCGTGAGTGTCTCTGAAAAACATGTCAATTGCATTTAGTTTTAAAAGTAAACAGAAGCGCTTAAGTGAATGTCTTAAGATGGTGTGTGTGTGTGTGAGAGAGAGAGAGAGAAAGAAGTGTGAAAGAGCAATTTTCTGTAAGGAAAGACACCAAAAACAAGAGCTGGGAGGTGGAGCAGGCCAGACTTGCCTTGGGAATAGAGAAAGGCTCTGCACTGGTATTTGCTGTGTGGTCTCTGTGCAGCCTTCAACTCCGGAAGTACAGGTGGCTGCAGAGAATGGAACCATTTACTAGGTACTGTGCGAGGTGCTGTGTCAGCCCCACAAGCCCTTTGTTAATAGTGTTTTCTGGATCTGCCAACCTGACTGGTTGGTGATGGAAAGGTGTGAGAGGTGTGGCGTCTGCCCTCAAAGAGTTGTCACTCTTTGCGACTCTGATTCCAACTCCAGATTCCAAATGCTTGTTTAGAAACCGGCTTCAAGCTCCTTTTGGAAGTCAGCCAGGTGGGGGGCTAGGGGAGCAGCTTATTGAGTATGAAATGGTAACACTAAGGTGTGCTTTTTGCTCAACAGTGTGATATATAGAAACACGTAAACAGTCGGCTTTAATGTGTCGCTGTCTGTATCAGGCTATGCGACCAAAGCAATTCCAGACTTTCAGATCCACAGCTGCTTCTCCTTTATGCCACCTACCCCACTTGCAATGTGGGATAGCATCACTCTGGGTTTTGGGGTTGGGAGATGACCCCATCCTCTTGCTTGGGGTATCACCAGTGGCCAAGACCCACATTTAAATCGTCCCTGTACTTGAGTAAAAGAGAGGGGGTTCTCTGTCTGTTTCAGGCTCTCAGGGTCCACTTTTCAAAGCCCTCTGTCCTCAACCTTGCTCGTCTGGGACATAGGCCTCAGTCCTGCCATGGCTACACCGGGATGCTCAGTTTGCCTAGTAAGTTGTGGTAAATGCTTCCCCTCTGTCCAGATCACCTCCTAGCCCAGCTGCCACAGCCAGGATGACAGCCTACCTATATATAGTTCTTCGCTAAGCCAGAAGGTAAAAAGAAGACAGAGGGATGTCTTTCTTCATGAGAGGTTCTAGTCTTAGGAAGTCAGAGGATAGCAGGGTTAGAAATTTGCATTACTCAACACATCTCTGCAGTACCCAGTCCAAATTTGCCTTTTATCACTGTGATAAACACTAAGCTCCACATGGCTTGCTCAGTCTGTTTTTTTGTTGTTGTTGTTTGTTTGTTTGTTTTTATATATATACCACCCTGGACCACCAGCTCAGAGATGGCACCACCCACAGGGAGCTGGGTCCCGTTATATCAATCACCAATCAAGAAAAATACCCCATGGGCTTGCCCCCAGGCCAGCCTGATGGGGATGTTTTCTTAGTCGATATTCCTTCCCAAGTGGCTTGAATTAACGTTGACAAGAACAGGAGTAGAACTGACTGGGTTTCTCCTGTCACAGGACTACCCACTGCAACAGGGCTTGGAAAGGAAGAGAAGGGTGCTACGGGTATGAGTCTGAAAAGTCCTGCGAGAGTCTTCCCAAGGACAGGAACTAACTGACACATGCTGGCACAGGAGAAATCAAATTAGTCACATGACGATGAGGTCCCTTTCCTTCACCATATGACCAGTAACAAGCCTCCACAATGACTCCCACATTTAGTAAAATAATTCTAGGCTATCGCTCTAAATGAGCACACATATATAAATGTGTGTGTGTGTATGTGTGTGTGTGTGTGCTTGTGCGTATGTGGAAGCCAAAGGTCAGCGTCACATGTATTCCTCAATCACTCTCTACCTTAAAAAACAAACAAATCAACAAACAAAAAACCCAAGATCTCTCACTGACGCTGTAGCTCAGCAATCCAGCCATACTGGCTGACCATGTCTTGTGCACCCTGCTTTTCACACGAGTGCTAAGGATTGAACTCAGGCACCCATGTCCTAGGCCACTTGCAAAGAGAGAGCCTCCATTGAGAAGATGCGTGAATCATGTTGGCCTGTGGACAAGCCTGTGTGGCATTTTCTTGATTGATGGTGATGTGGGAGGGTCCAGCCCTGTGTGGGTGGTGCCAGCCCTGAGCTGGTGGTCCTGAGTGTTTTAGAAAGCCAACTGAGCAAGCCATGAGGACTTCCCATAAGGTAAGTTCATCCTAGGGACTGAACTGTCTCCCTAGCTCTTGCTTTGTATATCCATCTATTGAAAAGAGAACTGCGTGGCCCTCACTCTGAACTACAAGCAGCTCTCTTCACTGTCAATATGGTGGGCTTTGTCTCCCACAGGTCTCTAGTGAGCAGAAGATGAAGCAAGTGGTGAAAATAAATGTAGGGGATTCAAAGCAAGTGATTCTGTCATGGATTGGGGTAAAGGGTAATATCAAGTTTTACAAGATTGTAATTAAACAGTTTTTCCTCCCATTGTATAAATAACCATAAAGTTGACTGTTTTCAGCAGAAGACTTAGAAACAATGTGGCTCCAATACAAATGAATCATCACCTTGTCTTGGAAAAGCATCTGTATGATGTCAACACCCCGTGGTCTAGGGTGTTCTGCTCGTACATACATGTGAGGAGCTTCGTACATATTCAGCCCCTAACTTGACAGTCGACTCTAAGCACAGACAATAGGCCGTTGGTTCTGCTCCACATGGCGGTTTGCTAAGGGAGAGTATCGCACACTTGCCCCAATGATTACATAGCTCCATCCGTCCGTCTGCCGCTGGAGGTGGGAGACAAGACACAGCTCCCACTGTCGCCGTAAACAAAAGTGGATGACGCTGTCACCAGTCAGACACGCCAGCTAATTGGAGCTGTCGACAGACATAATACTCTGTGTCCGCATATCTGGTAACAGTTTGAAGCAGCAATGAGATGGTGGTTGATGGTGAGGATGGCACAAGTGTCTCCCTACTCATGAGCTAGGAGTGACATAATGAGAAAGAATCACTCAGATATGCCTCCTCGGCCCCCGGCGCTCTGCAGAGCTCTTTCTCTGTATTGCTTCCTAGGCTGACAGCTTAATTTGACATGCCTAATGTCGAACTTTAAAATTAATCTTGCTAGAAAGATATGTGTTCAATGGGCTACCAAGACTTACTCTTTGGGGAAATTAATAAGAAAAAAATATGTGCTTTATTTGTAGAGCTTCACCAAGAAGACACCAAAAGAAGAGGGGACATTTTGTGAGTTTAGCAGTCATGCGCCTATGGATTTGTGGTGATACTTAGGAAAGTAGTTTTGCAACTAAATGTATATGTGTGCCCGTGGGTGTGGCTTATTGCTGAATAGTCCTTTCTTGTTGGCTAAAGCAGGCTTAACACAGACAGTGTCTCACAAGTCTTTGTGACGTCAGTGCATGTCACGAGACAATAGGGAAGCTCCCACCGTGCTACAGCCCTGAGACTTGAGAAGTTCCTTGCTGCTTTCAAGTTGTCCGTTCCAGCTTCTAAATAATCTAAGGACTTCATCACAGAGGTTTGGGTTTTTGTGCAGCTGCTGCCTTGTTCCAGCATGTTGGAGAGCCCCCTCTTTGCAAGCAAACTCCACAAACCAGATGTTTTACTGATGTCTCTATATATGGTTAAGAGGTTGTCATACAATTGCATAGCCCAGTGCAGTCACCATTTCCAATGCAAGCCTTTAATAGCTAGTCAAAGTAAAAACTGTAAATGCCAAAAGTTAAAGGCTTGCAAGGCCAGCAGGAGAGGCCTGGGTGCTGAGCAGACTCCAGAAAGTTCCTGACATCTATGCTTGTTTCCTGTAGAGACGGAGGAGAGAAACCCTGATGGATACGTTAAGGATGTGAGATGACACAGTCAATGCATCCCATCTATGGGTTATCAGAATCGTTCATTCCAGAGCCAGGCATGGTTGCACACACCTTTAGTCCCAGCACTCGGGAAGCAGAGGCAGGCAGATGTCTGTAAGTTAGAGGCCAGCCTGCTCCACAAAGCTAGTCCGGGACTGCCAGGTCTACACAGAGAAAGCCTGTCTCAAAAAACCAAAAACAAAATTTATTAATTCTGGTTATTTAGAGTGCTTGTCATTTTATACTACTTATCTCATTTTTGTTCTCATTAACTCTGTGAAGTAAAATTCAACTCGGATTTCACAAAGAAAGAAAGGACCATGGGTGGTAAAAAGAGGCCCGTGAGTATGGAATCATAAACTTTGACATCTCCCTGTTAGTGACTGGGCTGGCAGTCAACTCTCCCAAATGTCCATCTGCCTGATGACCAAACAACTTTTAAGCCTCTGTGATGGTTGACTGCTACTGTCAACTAGACTGCTCTAGAATTCCCAGGAGATGTGCCTCTGAGTGTGTCTGTGTGTCTGTTTCCAGAAAGATTTAACTAAGAAGGGGAGACCTCCTCTGAATGTGAGTGGCCCTACCATATGGGCTGGGGCCAAGGATGAATAAAGAGAAGAAAGGAAGTCAAGCATCAGAACTCATCCTCTGTGGCTTCCTTACTACAGACACAATGTGGCCAGCCATCTCATGCGGCCCACAGCCATACCTTCTCCTCCTCCGCCACGGACTGTGCCCTCTCAAACCATGAGCCAAAGCAGCCCTTCCTTCCTTAAGTCGCTTTTTCTCTGGTATTTGGTCACAGCAGAGAGAAAGTCATGTGTATAGCCTCCTCATTTTCTTGCCCAGTTCCACAGAGGTGTTGTTCTCAGATGTGTCTGTCTCTTCCATCTGAAGTCATCCTAATCACCTTCCCCTCAGGCCTCACTCATCTTTACAAATCACTGGCCCTTTATGAAGATAAATAATCTAAGGCAGCAACATTCAGCACACCAAAAAGTCAACATAAATGTGCCTGTGTGATGAATTAAATCACTTCACTCTCCAAAGACACAGGAGACACAGAAAGGAAAGGAAAGGAAAATAAAGGAAAGCAAAGGAAAAGAAAAATGTCTGCTTCTGAAAGACAGGTAGCTTGATTGCTTTTCCTTAGATAAAAGCATTAAGGGAGAAGGGGTTTATTCTGGTTTACAGGTCAAGGTCACAGCCACAGTCTACCACAGAGGGGAAGTTGTGGAGAAGGAGTGTGAGGCAGCGGGTCACATTGCATCCACAGTTAAGAAGCAGACAGCAATGATGCTGGTGCTTGGCTTGCTGTCTCATCTTTGTACAGTCCAGAATTCTACCTTAGGGAATGTTTCTGCCCATGGTGGGCAGTGTTCTCCCACCTGGATTAATGTAATCAAGAGAATCACAGGTATGCTCAGAGACCAGTCTCCCAGTCATATGTGCACTTACACACTTATAGGTGAACACTGTCTCCTGCCAAGTTGACAATTGTGATTACTTTTGTAGCACATACTCTACCATTAAAGGCTCAGACAAGAGCTGCTGTCAACACATAGGAAATGTTTGGAAGATAGTGCAACTATGTAACAGAGCTTGACCTGGCCAATCTCTCAATTGTTTTTTCTTTCTTTCTTTCTTTCTTTCTTTCTTTCTTTTTTCCTTCCTTTCTTTCTTCTTTTTTTTTTTTTTTTTTTCCCTCCTGAAATAAAGTTTCTCTGTGTAGCCTTACCCATCCTGAACTGGCTTTGTAGACCAGGCTGGCTTTGAACTCACAGAGATCTGCCTGCCTCTGCTTCCCCAAGTGCTGGGATTACAGGCATGTACCACCACACCAGGCTTCAACCTTAACATCTAATGACATAAGAGGGTGTCTCTGCCCTCTGAGAGGCTCTGTAAGCCAGCTGTGACTCTGAGACCTGCCTTGTG
Organism: Acomys russatus; assembly: GCF_903995435.1. Taxonomy (NCBI): domain Eukaryota; kingdom Metazoa; phylum Chordata; class Mammalia; order Rodentia; family Muridae; genus Acomys; species Acomys russatus. The sequence continues at coordinate 14,343,842 of NC_067151.1, read as the reverse complement.
GAATGACCTGTGTCCCTTATGGCACAATGAGCAGAGCAACATGCCTGTGGCTTTGGCTTCATGGCCAACCCCATGGCCATGGTCACTGAACGGCCACTGGTACATTCTACTGCTCAGCTCCACTGTCAGAGCCACTTAGGCTCTCTCCAGACCTCTACTCCTGCTCCTGTGGAAGCTTTGACATAACATACCAGTTGTCCGTGTTTTCCACGTGCCGTCATCAAACCCTACTGATGGAACCCGCAACACCCTCAAGCAGTGGCTCCCTCTGCAAGGGCCTCCGTGGCTCCCATGCTGCTTGCACAGATTGTGGGCAGAATTTCATTTTCCACTGGTAGTATTTTTTCATGCATTTTAATCAGTTATGCACAGTCTCCTTTCCCCACCCTCACCCTCTCACCTCATGTGCTTTTCTTTTCTATTTCATGGTTACTTGAATGAGCCAAGGACTTAATGAGTTTCCTCTCACCCATTCTCACTTTATGTTCATGAATTGCATGTGCTTGACTAAACAAAACCCAGACCACACAACATACCACAAGAAGGAACATGCTGTAGTGGACACAGTGGCAATTTAATCAATGGGGTGGTTAACTATTTTTAAAGACATATTTTTTAAATTTTTATTAACATGTGTTCATTGAACATGCTAATGGGGTTCAGTGTAAAATTTCTGCCATACATGTAATGTGCCCTAATTAAATCCATGTTTTCCACCATCCACAGCAACCTTTTCCAAGCTCCAAGAAATCGCAACTCTGCACTCAAGGCGATGTTTTTACAGGCTCCGCATAAGAAGAGAACACCTGGTACTTGTCTGTCTATATCTGGTTCATTTCAACATGAAAAATGTCCTCCAACTCCATCCACTTTCATCTTCCGAAGAACTAATATTTAGGTGCTGGAGAGGTAGCTGAAGGTTAAAAACATTTGCTGCTCTTGCAGAGGACTAAGGTTCAGCTCCGAGCACTTACATGGTGGCTTTACAACCCACCTGTAACTCTAGCTACAGGGGATCTGATATTTTTTCTGGCCTCCATGGGAACCAGGCATTCAGGAAGTGCGAGACATAATATATGTGTGTGTGTGTGTGTGTGTGTGTGTCTGTGTGTCTGTGTGTCTGTGTATATGTATACACATATTCATACACATAAAATCAAACTTTTTACAGATACATATTCAAAATGCATAAGGAACTCAAGAAAATCCCAAATAGTTGAAAGGGAAAAAAATGGGCAGATGTTCTAAAAAGGCATCTCCAAGAAGAAATAAAAAAGATCAATAAAATTATGAAAAGCTATTCAATGCTTTTAGGCATTGGGGAAACACAAACCAAAATTACAATGAGATATTATCAACCTGAGTTGGAGTGGAAATTACAAAAATAATGAAAGCAGGGGTATGCAGGAAAAAAAAGATTGCCCACAAATACCGCTGAACTGTAGATGAGGTGCACCAGGGTCGCGAGCAGCATACTGGCTCCATAGAAACTAATCCAGATCATCCCATGACTGGGCTGTCCCACTCCCAGGGGAAATCCAAAGGACACAGAGTCTGCATGCCAGAGAGACTTACACACTCACGCCCGTTGGACCACACACTCATGCATCAGTGGCTGAATGAAGAAAAAAACATGGCATATGTACTCCAGGGGCTTGAGCACCTTTTAAACTTCAACTTAATTTATCCTGTGCTCCTAGCAGCTTGAAAATAGGGTTAGCAGCAATATATTTGCTTTTTTTTCATATTCTTTTTGTTTGTTTTGACATTCTAATTTAATTACATTTTCTCCCTTCCCTTTCATCCCTCAAAACCCTCCCATGTCTCCCTCCCTGTTCTTGTTCAAATTCATGGCCTCTTCTTTAAAAGTAATTGGTATTGAATGCATATACATATTTGTATATATGTGTGTATTTCTAAATACGCTCTGTTGAGTCCATGTAATGTTGTTTGTATGTGTGTTTTCAGGGCTGATGTTCGACACTGGACAATCAATTGTTGTGCTCTTCCCTGGGGAAGTACCTCTCCTGACCTCAGCTTTTCTCAGAGGCCTGTAGCTCTTTCTACAGGGTTTGTTTGGTGTGTCCATTGTTGTCGTCCTTGTTGACATGGTCATATTGGTGAGACTATGGGCATAGCTGCTAATGTTACTAGGAGGCACCATGTCACAGCAAACAACCTGATCCTCTGGCTCTTACAGTCTTTCTGCCCCTTCTTCTGCAATGTTCCCAGAGCCTTAGGTGTGGGAGTGTTTTGTAGATATAGCCATTGGGATTGGGCTCCTCAAGGATGCATTTTGATTGGTTGTGATTTTCTGTTGTGGTGTCTGTGACAAAGAGAAATGTCCTTGAGGAGGGGGGCTGCAATGACTATACCTATCAGTGAGTAGAAGGACAAATTTTTATAGATTATTGTCAGGAGTATGCTTTCTTTAGTAAAGCAATGGTTGTGGGTTCTCTTCCGATAACCACAATTTCACTGGCACTGAGTCGCCAGCGAGGGTTCTGGTACCAGGCCTGGTTCCCGTCTTGTTCAACAGGTTTTAAACCATCAGTTAGGGAGCTTTTTTTCAATGGCAAGGTATGTGTGCCACCACTCCCGCCATGGGATTATCGTGGCATGCTGGTCCTTGGTGTGGTTCATAGGCATCATAGCTGGGTAGGGCTGCTGGTGGTCTCTTTCCTTTAGAAGCCTGCATGGCATCTTCTGGTCCATGAAAGCCAGTCTCCATGTTAGTTTTGGCTCCGAGATCTTAGGGCCCTGTTTCTGAAATGTATGGTGTCTTCAGCTATGGGGACTTATCTCCACCTTTGGGGGACTACCAAAGGCCACAATAGACTGGACATTTTGGGAGTCTCTTGGACAGCTCTGACAGCCCTGACTCAAAGCCCCATTTTGTCTTTGTTTTATAATAACCATGGAATTTTAACTTGAAATCTATCATAAAAGAAGCCTTCCTTCCCTGTATAACCAAGACTCACTCTCATAAGTAATATCTTCACTTATTACCTAGTAGCTCTCTTTATTTGAGGGTACCTCAGGAAATCTTCACCTAGATGGTCTTGCGTCTCCGAGTTGAGAGGCAAGCCAAGAGTAAAGACGTTTTAGAGAACGAAGCAGAGGCACATTGTACAACTCTATATAAGGTACTGTGCCGCAGAGCATTGTGGGAACGGCGCCTCCTGGATCCGTGCGGTATATGATCTTCACTATGGAGGACCTTGTGTCTAAGCACTACAACATGTTGTGGGAAACTTCTGGTGTCCAATGACAGTGTCCCAGTTCAGAGAGGAAGCCTCCTCTGTACTCTCACACAGGGGAAGTGCTGAACCTTGCCTTCTAGGTCTCTTGGAGAAAGGCACTAGTCCGCATCCTGAGGGCTCCGCCTGATGGACTAGTCATGTCCTAGAGACTACACTACTCTTAGTGTGGTTATGGCTCCTCTTCCTCCTCTTTAAAATTTCCTCCTCATCATTTTCTTCTTTTGAAACAAGGCTTGGAGTATATCATGTAGGTTAGAATTCACTATGTAGTCAAGGATGACCTTGATTTTCTTGTTCTTCTGCCTTCAACTCCCAAGGGTCTTAGGTCCTAGGTGCATCCCACCTTGCTGATTCATGCAATGTTGGAGGAGGAACCCAGAGCTTTGCATATGCTGTGTAAGCACTGTACCAACCGAGCCAACTCTCCAGCCTGGGCTTTAGGGTTTCAACATAAGAATTTGAGGGAGACACAGTCAGTTTGCAGCTTGTGTGTCCCAGTTGGTGTCTGTTGCTCTGCGAATGTTACTAATTGGCAGTCCCTCACTTATAAAAGTACCCCAAATGTAGAGAGTTACTATCTCCCTCTTCACCAATCCAAGTATCAAAAGTGAGGCTTCCTTGTATTCTTCTTTGTATCTAAGACTTTTGGGGTTTTGTTGTTGTTGTTTGTTTGTTTGTTTTGAGACAGGGTCATCTGGAACTCCTCATGTCACCCAGATAAACCTCAACATTGTGTCTTTCCTCCAACCTCTGCTTCCTCGGGATTATGAACACAGATGTACACCATCATGCCCAGGTACGTGCAAGACTTTTTTTTCTTCCAAGTCAAACATTTAATAATAAGTCAATTGCTCTCTTTTATAAAGCAACATTTAATAAAATTAGGAAGGAAATAACTTTCAAGAGGAAGGTAGATAATATAGCTTCCAGAAGTCATGGCTTAAATGAAAGCCTCAGCTCCAGGGACAGGACACGTCCCTACAAATTATTGATTAGAGAGACCCCAGAGACAAGCTATTATCATTACTTAGTTGCCCACAATGACTGAATGATAAGATGCTATTAATGAAAACATCATTAATTTAGGATGCAGAAGAGAGAGAAGACAATCTGAATAGCTTACATAGTACTGGAAGGGACTATGTAGACATCACTGACATTACCCAGTGCTGGACTTTGCATGTTACAGTACCAAGCTATCTGGCAAGATGTGCCCACTGGTGCGATAATGGCATGGAAGTTATGGAAATAATCAACTGCTTTCTGTTTGGATGAGACTTTCTCTACAAGAGGGATATTATACCTGATGATTCAAACTTAAGCAAAAGCCCATGACTGAGGAGGTAAATAAGCCGTAGGAGGCAATCTACTGTTTATTCTATATTAAATGATCATACCATCAAAACAGCTTCTAAATATTTCTGTTTATATTCAGAGCCATGTGTTGCTCTTAACTTTGATCAAGGAAGCCCTTTTTTGCAAGAGGATTACTGCAGAGACTCACAACGTCTACGTGCTGAGTATAGTAATCATGAATGCTCACTCAGGTGTGGATGGGTCATCTGGACCAGCCTTGCCCCACCTGACCCAACCCTCCACCCAAAGCTATGGGAACACTGAGAGAGAGTGTAAACTGGTAGATGAGACAATATGCCTTCTGGACACGCCAGGCCTGTTGCACATATCAACTCATGCACACCAGTTGTGGTTTCTTGCACACGATCAAGTCAGTTGGTATTCCAACACAATTAGAGGAAGGAGCTATTAGCAGTTGGACGTTTCTGAAGGAGGCAGAGTTAGTCTCCTTTGGTAACATAAGTGTTGTAGATTGCTCATGTTGCATTAGATAGCCCAAAACCGTGTGCATCTCAGCAGTACTAACGACTCGGGTGGTTACTAATGGGAAAAACATGAAAAGACTTGAACTCGGGAGGAAGCCTGGGTGGAAGACACTAAGAGAAGTTGGAGGAAGGTAATTATGGATGGATTTGATCAGAATACGTTGTATAAGTTATGAAATTTTCAACAAAAAGTAGTGTATATATATTTATAGTAGAAAGGTTTTGAGGGAAAAATAAAATATATCATGAGTGTGGGCTTCTGATGCTTTGTTAAAAAAAAGATTTTAAACATAAGGGTTGAGATTTTTTTAAAAGGTACTTGGGATAAAAATAAGACATACCCAAACATGGGTACATACTCCTCACTGGAAAGGCACAGTGACTTGCCTCGGCACTAGCCCTATAGACTGTTTTGGTAAATTCTTGTTACATCTCAAAGTGTCATGAAGAAATTGTTGTTTCCTTTGTTCTCTGTTTGTAGTAAGTGGAATTATATGATGGACTTGGTGGGAATACAACAATAAGATGAAACTGAGAGCCATAGGGTGGGGTAGGATGTGTCCTTTTTACTGTAAGTGGTTTAAAGCTAGGGAAGGAGAAAGGTCTTAAGTAAATGCTGAGTGTGCTGGCATTTTTGTTCCCCACCTGGAGAAGCTTAAACAGACAGGGTGCTGAACTCCTGTCCCTCCCTTTGGCAATGGTAATTTTCCATCTTCCAATCCTCCCTCAAGAGGAGGGTGGGTGGGATGTGTTCTGAGTGTGCGGTTGAGGGGAAGATCCGCTTTGAAGGATCTACAGCCATGAGCTTCGTAACCAGGACAGAACAGTTTACTCACTCACTCTCCGTTCATTCTCCTCCCCAGGAACTGTCTACTGAGTACCAACTGCTACACACATTTCCACTGTTCCAGGAAGCAGGAACAGAGACTAAAACTGTTTTCTTCTTCTCTTCTTCTTCTTCTTCTTCTTCTTCTTCTTCTTCTTCTTCTTCTTCTTCTTCTTCTTCTTCTTCTCCTTCATTTGTTTGTTTTTCGAGACAAGGTTTCTCTGTGTAGTTCTGGCTGTCCTGGACTTGCTTTGTAGACCATGCTGGCCTCGAACTCACAGTGATCCACCTACCTCTGGCTCTCGAGTGCTGGGATCAAAGGCGTGTGCCACCACGCCTGGCCCGTTGTCTTCTTAAAGTGCATTCTAACAGAGAAATGAATTACAACCAGAGTCAATAATAAGTTTCTAAGATGCTGACAATCGATGCTGGAGAGAAAAGATGAGCAGAGAGGAGAATACAGGAAGAGGGGAGGGGAATTCAGTTAGGATTTCCATGACCTAGAGGGAGTGGTATAGAAGAAGAAGAAACTCAAAGCTATGCTGCATCAAGAGCTGAAGTTATGGGACAGGTTGTCCAGCAGCTTGGATGAAGATGTGCTCAGACATATGGGGCCAGGGCCTAGAAGATACTCTACCATGCTACAAGGACATATGCTCAACATGTTCATAGCAGCTTGTTCATAATAGCTGGAAACAACCCAATGTCCCTCAACCGAAAAATGGATAAAGAAGCTGTGGTACATTAACACAACGGAATACTACTCAGCTGCTAAAAGACAAAGAAAGATTGAAATCTGGAGGCAAATGGATGGAGCTAGAAAAGATCATCCTTATCGAGGTAACCCAGACTCAGAAAGACACACTTGGTATATACACACTTGTAAGTAGATATTAGCCCAACATAGATGTCCTCTGAGAGACTCCACCCAGCCATGGAGCAAGACAGATGCTGGACTCACAGCCAGACTCTGGGTGGAGCACTGAGGGTTGTATGGAAGAGTGGGTGGATGGCATGATCCAGAGGAGTCCCACAGGGAGACCATCAAGGCCAGGGGATCTGGACCCAGAGGGGCTGGCACAAACTGATCCAGCAACCAAGGGCAAAGCATGCAGTAAACCTAGACCCCTTGTTCAGATGTAGCTAATGGACAGCTCATTCTCCAAGGTTGTGGGGAAGGGATGGGTTGGGGACTGCCTCTAACGTTAACACTGGTTCCCCCCATTTGATCATTTTCCCCTTGGTGGGGAGGCCCTGTGGGCACACCAAGGAAGAAGATGCAGGCTATCCTGAGGAGACCTGATAGGCAGTGGTCAGATGGTAGAGGAGGATGGCCCCTCCCTGTCAGAGGTCTAGGGGAGGGGAATAAGTAGAAGGGGGAGGGAGGGTGGGAACCAGAAGGAAGAAAGGAAGGAAGGAAGGAAGGAAGGAAGGAAGGAAGGAAGGAAGGAAAGATGGAGCCAGGAGGCCAGGGAGATGGCTTGTAAAGTGCTATATGAGAACCTGAATTCGATTCCAGAATCCAACTAAAAGTTTGGTGTGGCTGCATATGCCTGAAACCGCAGCTCTGGGAAGGCAGAGACAGGAGGCTCCCTGGAGGTCCCTGGCCAGCCCTGCCAGCCTGTCAGTGAGCTCAACAACCAGTGTGAGCCACTGTCTCAGAAGCACAGTACTAAGAGTCTTTGCAATCAAAATGGGAGCGAGGTGATGGACGTTTTCACAGTATGGTGGTAAGAGGAGGCTGAATGTTGGCTTTTTGCACTCAAACCAAGAGAGTCGGCTGACAGAGCCAGTGTGGGATGAGAGAAGAAGAGGAGAAACTATGAGGACACTGAGGTTGTGTCTCCAACTATGTCACTGGAAAGGAAGCCTGGAGGAGGAGAAAGAGTAGAGGGGACGAGCAGGAGACCGGTGAGCAAAGTCCATAGACAGCAGGCAGCTGAGCATGTGCTCATGGGAAATTCCAGGAAGCGGCCAGCATCTGAGCATCCCCAGATTGACCTCAGAGGTAAAAAGAGAAGCCAATCTGACAGAGAGGAGAGGAGACGCTTGTAAAGCATAAATGCTCTGACGTGGGTGCATCTGAGGGCATTCTTCATTAGCATGAGCTGGCTGGGCTACAGTCTGTCAGGACTCACTCACTCACCAGGAGCCCTCCCTAAGGGCTCAGCAGCAGCACAGGGGAACCATTAATACTCCTCCACGCTGGCAGCAACGCATGCCGTGCACACACGGGATTTAACTTCTTGCCATCTAAAACCACTCTGTTTCAAGTCTTGGAATCCAAAACAATTGCTGGCAAAAATCAGTCAAGTGCAATGACATTTGTATAAACCCAGAGCCCAGAGCATTAACGTGTAAAATAGTTAGATCTAATCTGTCTCTGGGGGCTTAGCAGCTGCCGGGGATCTGACCGTTGGCTATTTGTTATCAGCCCTTCACCTGGGCTGATTAAATGACTAACGATCGGGTTTCTAGAAGCTTGTTAATTTTAACTACGTATATAATCACAAGCATCCTGAAATAGTACTGTGTGAGAACATTCATCGAAGTAGCACAGTAAAGAAATAATATCATGTGAGTAGCATGGTATGGAAATGTTCAAAGAAATAACATAGAAATAGCGTAGCATAAAAAGATTAATAGGAATAGCACAGAAATAATAGATTATAGAATAATGTAATATAGGAATATACATATATATAAATAGTCATATATTTATGAATATATAAATAGAGAGCACTGGGGACATGGCTTTCTTAATAAAGCATTTGACACCTAAGCTCAGATCCCCAGCAGCCATGTTTAAAAAAAAAAAAAAAGAAAAGAAAAGAAAATCTAGGCATTATGTAAGTTTCTTGTGATCCCAGCACTAGAGTCAGAGACAGAGGAACTCCCACTGGCCAGCTTGCCTGACAGTGAGCCCCAAGTTTGGTGAGAAACTCTGCCCCAAAAGTAGGTAGACAGTGACACTGACCTCTGGCCTTCGTACACAGTACACATGCACAAACACACAATATACACACCACACATACAAGAAATATCCATAGAAACATACAGTATAGAATATTCATAGAAATGGTATCATATAGAACTGTGCTTACGTACATCTTTCTATGAATGGTTAGAAACTGCATGCCTTAACTGATGATTGTAAAATATTACAAAATAGACATATCAGACTAGGTCATAAAAAGAAGAGAGTCAAAGCAAGCATCACCTGGAGAGGACAGAGTGAAGTCCAAGGGAGAAACAGTCGACCAGTGCACAGCTCAGGGACAGGAGCACTTCCTGTACAGACAGTGTACATGTAAAAGTGCATCTGCGCAGCACACAGCCTCTGCGCTTTCCAACAAGGGAGCTCGCAGCAGTGGGTTCAGTATGTGTATTTTAGTCCTGGGAAGACACAAGGGCAAAACAGAAGCAACAGTAATAGAGAAAATAAAGAAGAAAGCCGTGGCCCCGTCCCCGACCCCGGCCATGGCCCCGGTCTGGTGAGAAGCCTTTCGGTCTGTCCCAGGGATATTCTTCTGATCAGTCTTTGATTCTTTGCCATGTCTCTACATATGATGCTACAAATTGATATATTGAGTTTATAATATAATTTAGGCCCTTGGGGGCAGGGGAAACATGGAAATACCTTAACTTCCTAAATTTCCCATCACATTGAAGAAAAATACATAAAGTGAGTTACAACAAGCGAAAAGCTTGAGACTTCTTTCTGTGGATAGGCCTCTCTCAGCCACCATGCTAACCATACCCTCCCAGCCAGGGGGTGAGTTCGCAGCATTAGCACAAGCAGCCGTTCATGATGCTGACATCCAAATAAACCCCCTTCTCCCTGGAGCTATGCCCCAGTTTCCAGAAGGCCCCGGGAGGGTTCAGCATAAACACTGTGACCGTTATTTGTCTTAACTGTGAGCCAGGCAGCGGCAGCTGGCCTGTTTGCATGCTATGCAAATGGCGCTTCAAGGGAGAAGAAAGGCGCACTGGCCTGTTGCTTGCAGAGCAAACATGAACGGCTATGGGAAGGAAGCCAGCAGGGAAACCAGACAGAAGTGAGTGGGCAGCGGGGCTGGACAAGAAACATCTTCCACAGAAGCAAAACGCAATGGCAGAAAATGTTGACAAGGCTTGGCCCAGCTTTCTCAGGCTGGGCAAATAACACATGGGAGGGGAACAGGATGGGAACAGGGGTGAGGGGGAGCCCGGGGAGCCCACCCACCCATCTCCTCCAGGGACGAAGCTTTTCTCTCCACTCAACTTCCTGGGAGAATCTGTGAAACGTTTCAGAGGTGCAGAGACACCCAGAGAGAGCTCCAGAACGCTGAGCTTCACAGAGAGCAAAGGCTCTGGGCTGAAGACAAGAATGATGGGAGAAAAAGAAAGGAAGGAAGAGAGGAGGGAGGGAGGGGGATCTGAAGTGAGATAGACCTGGAGTTAGCTGGCCTCCACAGCGCATAAATCAGACATCCTTTGCACCCTGGTTTCCTTGTCTGCAAATGCGCAGCCGCTACAGTGGGCCCTGGGGAGAGTTAAGTCTTCTTCCAGGCTTTCCACATGGCAAGAACGAGTTGGTATAAGAGCTGAGGGTCCAGTTCCTCCGATGTCCCAACCCCAAAGTAGCAGTCCCCAGTAGGAAGGATCTAGAAGCTGTCCTGAGCCACACAGAAACAACTTGCCTGTTGCAGACTGTGTCGTTCAGTGAGTGATATCTACCTGGCTCCAATGAAAATCTTTTAACACACAGTGGCTTGTGAGTAAAATCTCTTTAGAACACCTCAGGTTAGCCAAGCCAGTTGGAAGTTTCTGGGCCCCAGGGTACACACACGCTGCTTCTCTTCCCGCGTGTGCAGTGCTGGTGACTCCTCGGTTCCACCCTGTCAGCCTAGGAGCACCTCCCTCTGAACTACAGCCTTCATGCCCTATCGGTCTCTCAAAGTCTTCTTATCGTCCTGCGTAATGTGCTTTTTAGCCAAGCTTGTCAGTTTTTATAATGTAAAGTTAAAAACTCATACTGACTCATACTGAAGAAGTCGTTCAGTGGCTCTTTTCTTAAAAAACAAACAAACAAACAAACAAACAAACGCTTGTTGAATCCCTACATTTTACTGCATGTTTATATGAAATTTTACTGTCTTAGTTTTTAAATCTATGTTTTTATCTGTTGTTCCCTTCATGTATGCACCTCCTCTTGTTTATGTGTTTTCCTTAAGCACTTTTTCTCTCTTAGTTTTTTTCCCCCTACTTCTGTGTTTTCCTCTCAACATTTTGGCTCTCCTCGTGTCTTTTAAAAAATACTCACGTTTTTATTTTTTTTTATTCTCCTTCTGACATTTGATTAATTTTATTTTTGAACTTTTTTTCCACTAATAAGAAAGGTTTTCAGACTGGGAATAGGGCTTCCTCAAGACCCAGCTGAAGGAGAGATAACACTGTTTTTTAGGATTCCAAGTGTGGGATCAGAATAGTCTCATGAGAGAACAGGTGAAGTTAATTCACGAGACGAGCAACCACCTCATGCAGGAGCTTAATTGCCGTCAGCTGAAAAGATCCCATGAACAGACTCTGGAAGGAGATATATAAATGAGCCAGAACTGGAGGCGGGGCTTTTTGGAGACTTGGGATAGATCTGGCTGTTCATTGCTGCACTTCAAGACACTCCTAGAGAAAACCGCTCGAGGGAAGGCTTTGGGGCTCCGGCTGTTGCTGAGGTTCTGGGTTCTGGTTACCCCAGGTTCCAGCAGAAGAAAATCTGCGGCTCACACCCAGAGAATCGTTCCTCAGAGCTGATATCCTTTAGGTTTTGTTGTTGTGTCCATTAATCCTCATTTCCTATTGTTTTGGTTAGTCGGGTTATAAGGGAAGTATGCTCAGTCACTAAGTTGTTAATAAAATATATTGGTTAAGAAAATTGAGACTACACCCAGCTATTCCACTCCTTGGAATATATTCAGAAAACGCTCTGCAACACAACAAGAACATATGCTCAACCATGTTCATAACAGCCTTATTCATAATAGCCAGAACCTGGAAACAACCTAAATGTCTCTCAGTTGAAGAATGGATAAAGAAACTGTGGTACATTTACACTATGGAGTACTACTCGGCTATTAAAAATAAGGAAATCCCGACATTTGTGGACAAATGGATGGAACTGGAAATGATCATACTGAGTGAGTTAACCCAGAAGCAGAAAGACTCACATGGTATATACTCACTTATAATTGGGCACTAGCCCAAAAGGCATGACCCACAAAAGTCTTCATTTACCAGGAGACTGGGATATATGTGAGGACATCATACTGGGACTCCAGGTAAATAAATATGAGAGATGGGCAAATAGAAGGATCCAGAGGGTCCTAGAAACCTACAAGAAGAACATCATGACAGGTGGATCAGGGCCCAGGGGGGTCTGCTTAAACTATTTCACTAACCAAGGACAATACAAGTAGTAAACATCGAACCTCTACTCTGACCTATCCAATGGACAGGACATTCTCCACAGTTATGTGGAGAGCGGGGACTGACTCTAACATGAACTCTGGTGCCCCATATTTGACCACCTCAGGATACCAAGATGAGATTTGATAGCCTATGACCATATAGTGGGGGAGGAGTTCCCCCTCAGTCTTAGACCTAGGGGAGGGGAATAGGGTTAAAACAGAAGGGAGGGAGGAACAGGAGGATACAAGTGATGAGATACAAGTAATCTGAATGAATTAATTAAATTTAACAATGATTGAAAAAAAAAAAAGAAAAGGTTTCCTGCTTCGCTTTTTTTCTTATTTCTACTCTTTTGTTCTTTTCCCCCTCCTGTATAACATCCCTCTTTCTTTTCTTTCATCTGTCAGTTACTAAACATGGTAGCCACTTCTGTTTCTCACATCACCCACCTCTTTCCTTTGTCTCCGTTCCTATTTCTATATTTAGCACATCTTTCCAAAGTCAAAGCACATGCTGCAGTAGTTCAGCATCTTTAGTGTAATGGCGATGTATTAGTGGCTGCAGTTCATTTTAACTGCACTTAGGGCTCTTGCGCTGGTGGATGTTGCTGCTCATATAACAGATGGTTCCTCCTGTGGTACCAGGAATTGAGCCTTTAAGAGCAGGCTGCTCAATAAACACACACACACACACACACACACACACACACACACACACACACCAAAATGGAAGAGAAATCCAAGCCAAGAAGTGTGCAATCACAAGACAGGAATATGAGAAGTGAAAAGCTCAAAGACTTCTCCAGAATGCCATGGCTCCTTAACAACTGAACTCAAACACACTGAAACAGATAAGATACCACATGAAGATTTAACAGTTTCAGGCAAAAATGATCAATGAGAGAAACTTGCTTGCCAATGCCATTTCCACCCTTCAGCGTGGCAGCTCCTGGGCTAGCGCAGTCTGAGGCAGGCTAGAGTCTCATGTCAGACACAACCAAGGAAAGACTGTCCCTGTCCTGGTCATATCGGTAAACACACACACACACACACACACACACACACACCACCACCACCACCACCACCACCACCACCACCAGCAGCCACAACAACAACAAAAACTGATATAAATGACCAATGTTGCACATATGCAATAAGTGTCCTCCAATGAGAATAGCCTAGGTAGACCCAGAAACAGAACTTAAGTGATCATCATAAACATGATCTACCAATTCACAGAGCTTAAAGAAGACATGAACATATACACACAAAAAAAAAAAAAGAAAAGAAAAGAAAAAAAGGAAGGAAGAAAGGAAGAAAAATAGGGCTGGAGAGATGGCTCAGAAGTTAAGAGCACTGACAGTTCTTCAAGAGGTCCTGAGTTCAATTCCCACCAACTCCATGGTGGCTCACAACCATCTGTAATGTGATCTAATGTCTTCTTATGGCATGCAGGCAGAGTACTGTATACAAAATAATTAAATCTTTTTTTTAAAAAGAAAGAAAAAATAAAGAAAACATGAACAAACATGTCAGTGAAATCAATAAGGATAGAAATAAACCCTTGTACAAAGTTCAGGAAAACACAAAAAATGCAGCTACATGAAATGATAAAAATATTTCAAGATTTGAAAACAGAATTCAGTAACATAATAAAAATATTGCAGAAACCACAAGCTGAAATGAAAGTGGAATTTAAAAACTCAACTTAAGTAGAAAATTCTTCAGAACAGAGAAATGCTAGCCCAATAGAATGGATCATTAGAAAGTAGAAGGTTGGGGCTTGATGATAAAGTAAAGAAAATCGACTAGTAAAAAAAAAAAGCTATTTTTAAGATGTGAAAAGAATATAGAGAAACCTCAAGAAACTATGGAATATAAACCTTTGAATTGTAGACCTAGAATTAGAAAAATCCCAGGTCAATGGCTTAGACTAGATTTTCAACAGGGTCATAAAAGAAAATATCCCAAAATTAAAGAAAGATGTATCCACATAAATACAAGAAGCAACAGAACACAAAACAGACAAGGCCAGAAAGGAAATTTCTCATGGTGTATTATAGTTAAAGTATTAAGTATACAGAGCAAATAGAAGATACTCAAAGGGAGAAGAGAAAACCCACACATCATATATAAAGAAAAACCCATCAGAATAACAGCTGATTTCTCAGTGGAAGCTTTAAAAGCTGGAAGAGCCTGAAGCCATGTACTTCAAGTTTTAAAAGAGCACAGATGCCAACCCAGGCTACTTTACCCGGCAAAACTATCTGCCATAATTGAAGGAGAAAGAAAAACGTTCCATGACATAAACAGGCTAGAAGAATTCATGTTCACCAAATCAGGCCTGCAGAGAACACCAGAAGCAAGGCTTTGGACTGAAGAGCAGCATAAGCAGAGCCAAGAGACTACATGAAGAAAACAAATGAAGCTGTAATCATAGAAACACAAAACAGGACAAAAATACAGCAAAAGAGCAACACAATGACAGCAAGCAACTCACATCTTTCAAATAATAACCTGAAATACTAATTGTGCCGATTCCCAGGTCAAAGGACGCTGGTTAGTTTAATGAGTTGGGAAACGAAATTCATCTTGGGCTGAAGCGATGACTGAGGCATTAAAGGCTATGATCACAGCAAAAAGGAAACAAAATAGGGTTTTTTTATGCATAAGAAACTCTTCTTAGCTTCAAGCATAGGTACAACCTACGAATGAAAGGAGGAAAAAAAAGTATCACAAGCCAATGAGGCCAATGAAGCAGGAGTCACTATCTCATTATTTGACAAAATAGGTGTCAAAGTAAAATTAATCACGAGAGATAACTTCATTCTGATCAAGGGAAGAATTAACCTTGACAACATTAAAATACTAAGTACATATGTATCAAAAGCCGGCAATGCCCAACTTTATGAAAAAGCATGCTACTAGTTGAGAAGACAAGACTAACTCCAGATCAATGGAGTTTCTCCTTCAGATGGATTTTCTGAACCAAAACAAAGAAACAATATCAGAATTAAATGGCATCACACATCAAATGGACCTAACAGATACCTACAGAATATTCTACCCAGCACTAAAGGATACACATTCTACACAGCACTTCCTGGGAGCGTCTCAAAAACACACCACTCACCACCGGGACATGACACAAATCTTAGCAAACTCAGAAAGAGTAAAATAACCCACCACAGTGCAATACAACTTAAAATCGGTAGCAAAAGAATCTCATAAAAAAAAAAAAAAAAAAAAAAAAGCTCTAGTAAGAACACAAACTCATGGAGATTGAACAGCACATTACTGAATGATGAAAAAGTCAAAGGAGAAACCAAGAAAGAAACATTTAAATTCCTGAAACTAAATCAAAATGAAAACACAACAAAAAAATTCTAAAAGCAATCCAGAGAGAAAAATGTATAGGTCAGGGACCTCACAGCTCTGAGAGAGGGCCTCCTCAACAGAGACAATACAGCTCCCAGGGAAAGGTTTCCCAAAACCCTGAAAAACTGAGGAGCCTTGGAGCCTGAGCCCCTCCCTCCTCCTCCCTCCTCCTCCTCCCTCCTCCCCCCTCCTCCTCCCTCTTCACCCCTCCTTCTCCTCCCTTCTTCCCCTCCTCCTCCTCCTCCTCCCTGTCCTCCCTCCTCTTGCCCCTCTTCCTGCTCCTTCTTCCTATAAAGAGTCACAGCAGGCAGTAAACTCTTAAAAGAGGCTTATTGGAGGGACAAATCCACAAGAGGAGGCATGAATCCAGGAGTGGCTGCCTCTACTCCCCCTGGAGAGAGACAACAGAGAACTGGGCAAACACAGACTTTATATAGGTTTTCTTAGGTGGTGGAGGTTTCTGGGGCAGCGATTTCCAAAGTGTGGTGCGGTGGAATTTAATCCTAAACTGGAGGAAGCTCAGGGATTGGTGGCATAATCTGGGATGAGTCCTACTAAGGGGTTGGAGATGGCAGTTACCGAGGTCTGGGGGCACGGGGGTGGGGCTGGGCAGCTAGAGCTTCCTCAGGCAGAAGTTGAGCCAATTTTCTGCTCTGAGGGGTAATAGAGTTACAAGGTGTCCAAATCTTACAAAGAGTCCATTGGGAAGGCAGTAGGCTGAAGCAGGAAAGGTCCCATGGACAGCTCCGACTGAGGCGTTGACAGGAGGTGCCACCATTTTCTTTCCCGTGTCCACAGCCCCAGGGCAGGAAGGAGGGGGCATTTGGACCACTTAAATTGTAGTGTGAGCTAATGAGTGTGTGTGTGTGTGTGTGTGTGTGTGTGTGTGTGTGTGTGTGTGTGTGTGTGTGTGTGTAGGATGGGCAGTGGGCTCCCTGCAGCTTGGGGAAGGTATCCCTGTCACAGGGTTGGTGGTGGTGGTGGTAGTGTTAGGCGCATTGGGCTATCTATGCGAAGGCAGCAGCGGCCTTGATCAGCCATGGTCACAACTGTGTCAGCAGTGGCGAAATCCTAAGTGTGTGTGTGTGTGTGTGTGTGTGTGTGTGTGTGTGTGTGTATGTGTGTGTGTGTCTGCAGCAGTGGCCTTGACCTGGCTGTGGCAAGGGTGGTGGCGATAGCCATGGAGGCTGGTCATGACCGCTGGTACCTCTGATCTGGCTTTTGCCAATCCATCGGGAGAATCCCTACATTGATTTAGTAAATCTAAAAGAAGCAGATGAAAATTTAGATCCATCCAAAATACCATAGAAGAAATTACCAATTTAAACAGGCCCATAACTAATGAGTTCAAAACGATGATTAAAACCAAACAAAAGCCCAGGTCAAGGTAGATAGAATAATTCTACCAGACTTCCAAAGAAGCACTATAACTAATACTTATTATATTGTTCAAAAAATAAAAATAGAAAGAACTCTCCTAAACTCCTTATCTGAAGCCAGTATTGCTCTAACATTAAATACAGTAATAACAACAGTGACTGCTACAGGCCAAAATTCCTGAACACAGGTGCAAAACTTCTCAACAAAAGCTTTGTGAACACCGTACGATCAAAAAGACACCCACCACGATCAAGTTGGCTTTAGCCCAGAGATGAAGGGTTGTTTCAATATGTTAGCAAATTATACCAATGGATTTAAATACAAAAATCACATGATCATCTTGATAAATGCAGAAAAGATCTTTGACAAAATCCAACATGCTTTCATTATAAAAGACCTTAAAAAGAGTAAGGCTGGAGGGGACATACCTCAACACAATAAGGACTATATATGACAAATCCACAGTTGACATCTTCCTAAGTGGAGAAAAAGTGGAAGAAATCCCACTAAAATCAGTGATGAGGCAGGATAGGCCACTATCCCCACACATTTTCAATCTATTGCTTCAAACGGAGCTAGAGCAATAAGACCAAAAGAGGATGAACTTTAAGGGATGCAAGCAGAACTCGTTATGCTCATCTACAGATTTTATAATACTATACATAAGACATTCCAAAAGTTCCACCAGAAAATCTCTAGGAATAATTAACACTATCAGCAAAGTGACAGTATATTAAATCAATTTGCAAATATCAGGATCATTTCACATACCAATAACAAGCGTCCTAAAAAGAACAAACAAAAAACATCAAAACACTCCCACTCAAAAAAACTGAGTGCAAACCAAACTGGGGATGTGAAAGATCCCTATCATGCAAACTTTAAACCTCTGAAGGAAGAGAACGGGAAATGGAAAGACACCCCCCTACCCCAGCCACATCACCCCCCAACCCCAACCCCACACCCCCCACACCACCACCACCCACCACCCCCTCCTGAATTGGTAGATTTAACATTGTGAAAACGACTGTGATGATTTGAATAAGAATAGTCTCCATAGGCTCACAGACTTGAAGCTTGGTCATCTGGTGTGGTGCTGCTTGTCAGCACAGTTAGGAGGCGTGGCCTTGATGGAGGAAGTATGTCACTGAGGGCAGGCTTGGAGGTTTCAAATGCTCAAGGTAGGACCAGTGGCTCACTGTTTCTTTCTTTCTTTCTTTCTTTCTTTCTTTCTTTCTTTCTTTCTTTCTTTCTTTCTTTCTTTCTATGTGTGTTAATTTTATTTTCTCTATTAACTCTCAGTTCTGTTTTGTTTTGTTTTTACTTTTACTTTTATTGAAAACAGTTCTTTTCAGTTTTACAATTAAGCTTAGATGTTTAGGTCTGAATATGTTTTTAGGTCTAGATAGATGTTTTAAGTTGATAATGATGAGCTATGATAGATATTGATTTACATTCAGAAATTTAGATGCATCAAGATAGGAAAGATGTTTTCTTCAAGGCTGCCAAATACAAATAGCCAAAACACTAAGAATGTAACATTTATATAATTCCTGACTGTGTCATGGTTCTTCTTGTTACAGGTAATCTATTGTATATATGTGTAATAATATAAAGTATATATAAAAATAAAAAGAAATTTCTGATTAAAAAATAGATCTTTTTAAAAAATTTATTTATTTACTTTACATCCTCACCTCCCAGTCCAATTCTCCCTCCCTCTTCCCCCTACTCCTCAGAAAGGAACTAATCCACCCTACCACATAAAGTCGCATCAGGACTGAGCGCATCCTTATCCCCCGTGGCCTGGGGAAGCAGGCCCTCTGGGTCCTTCTAGCCTTGCCACCACTCTTCCACAGGACTTCCATCCATGTTTGGCTGTATCTGTTTCAATCTGCTGCTGGGTAGAGCCTCTCAGAGGACAGCTATGCTCAGCTCTGGTCTGCAAGTATAGCAAGCATAGCAGCGTTTCATTACTAGTGTTGAGGGTTGGCTTTCTCTCATGGGGCAGGTCTCAGGGTGGGCCAGGTATTGATCGCACATTCTCTCAATCTCTCCTCTATCTTTATCCCTGCACATATTGTAGGCAGGATAAATTTTGGGTCGAAGTTTTGTGGATGAGTTGGTGTCCTCCTTCATCGACTAGGAGTCCTGTCTAGTTAGAGGGCATCCTCTTCAGTTTCCATGACCCTTGCTACTGGGAGTCTCAGCTAGAGTCACCCCAAAACCTCCCAAAAGTATACCCTGTCATAGGTCTCCAGTTTGTCGCAGAGATGTCCCCACCCATGGTTTCTCTTCCCTCTGCAGACCCTCTGTCCTCTTGCCCTGACTCTCCCCGGATCTGATCTTCATCCTCATTTCTCTTTGACACTCCCTCTCCTACCCTGTTCCTTCTCTTTAACTGTCTATTCTATTTCCCCTTCTGAGTGTGATTTAAGCATCCTGCCTTGGGTTCTCCTTGTAACTTTTCCTCTTTGGGTCTGTGAATTGTAGTATGGTTATCCTGAACCATATGGCTAAAATCCTCTTATAAGTATGTACTATGCATGTCTTTCTGGGTCTGGGTTATGTCACTCAAGATGATCTTTTCTAGTTCCATCCATTTGCCTACAAATTTCACGATGTCTTTGTTTTTAATAGCTGAGTAGTATTCCATTGTTTAAATGTACCTACTACAGTTTCTTTATCCACTCTTTAGTTGAGGGACATCTGGGTTGTTTTCCAGTTTCTAGCAAATAAAGCTACTATGAACGTAGTCCTTGCTGTATGGTTGAGCATCTTTCAGGTATATGCCTAGGAGAGGTATAGCTGTGTCTTGTATATAGCTATTCCCAATTTTCTGAGAAAGTAACAGATTGATATCCAAAGTGGTTGTACAAGTTTGCAGTCCCACCAGCAGTGGAGGAATGTTCTGCTTTCTCCACATCCTCATCAGCAAGTACTGTCACTTGAAATTTTTATCTTAGCCATTCTGAGGGCTATAAGACAGAATCTCCGAGCCATTTTGGTTTACATTTCTCTGATGACTTGGAACATTGAGCATGTCTTTAAGCGTTTCTTGGCCATTGAAGATTTATTTTCTTCACTTGTTTGTATTTCCCTGTATTTCTTTAAGTGATTTATTCATTTCCTTTTTAAAGGACTCTATCATCTTCATAAGCATAGATTTAAGGTCATTTCCCTGTGTTTCCGCTGTGTTATACAGGGCTTGGTTATATCAGGATAGTTGGGGTCTGGTGGTACATATTGCCCTTGTTTTGGTTGATTGTGTTCTTATGGTGTTCTTTAGCCATCTTTTTGTTGCTGATGTTGGTTGGTTGGTTATTCCAGCCTTAGGAATACTCTTTAAAGAACAAACTCACTCTGTATGTGTTTATCAACACAGTTGTATTTTTTCTCTTTCCAAAAAGCATACTCAGAGAATATAAAATTCTAGGCCCTCCCGCACTTCGGCACAACACCGTTCCACACTTGTGTGGCTGCTTCTGAGAAGGTGGCTCACAGTCTACTTGGGATACCTATACAAGTTACCCTTACGTCTTGAACTCCTTTTTTATTTTCAAGACAGAGTTTCTCTATGTTATCTTGGCTGTCCTAGACTCTCTTTGTAGGCCAGGCTGGCCTCGAACTCACAGCAATCTGCCTGCCTCTGCCTCCCAAGTGCTGGGATTAAAGCCGTGCTCCACCGTGCCCGGCTCACATCTTGAATTCTTAAGAGCCTCTTCTCATCTGTCCTGTCCTCAAGTTTCCCTAAGATGGGTCTGCACGTGAATGGCCGCCTCATTGTTATTCTCAAGAGTCTTTGAAAGCTCTACGTCTAAGAATGTATTGCCCATAATTTTTGGAAAATGTACAGCCACCATTTCATCTTTAATTTAAAATTTTGTATTAATTAAAATATGATTGCATCATTCATCCTCCTCCCTCCAGCTCCTCCCGTGTTAAACCCTTCCCTAAGGTCCACTTTCAAATTTATGGCCTCTTATTCTTTAAATATTATCACTATATTTTTAGAGATGGCCACTTGGGTTTGGATAACCTTTCAGTGCTTATGCCTAGGGAAAATTAATTCTTCCTTTTAATGCAATTTTGATAGGAATGGGGCCCCAGTGACTTCCCCTATCCCCTGTAGTATCAACTTGTGTCATCCCTGTTTAGGTCTTTTTTAAGCAGCCATATTGCTGAGACTTCGTTGGCATGGCTTTCCTGTTATATGTAGAAGATTTGGCCATGCAGCTGACTTCCCACTCTTCTGTCTCTTACAGACTTTCTGCCCCCACCATGCTGCTCCCAGAGATACGGAAGTAAGGGTTGGGAGAGATTGTACGAAGAAAGAATTGGGAAACGTCAGGGAGAGACTTACACTGGGAAGTAGAAAGGATGCCAATATAGAAGGAGGGGAGGAAAGATGAAATGAATGACACCAAGAATTCTTGAAAAGGCCATAAAGAACCGGATTATTGTATATTTACCTAAAACTACATATAATACATTTAAGTGCATGTGTATATAGTTTAAATGACATTATGCCACTTGGAATGATAATGCTCCTTTGAAGAGCTGTAGACTATCTTAAAAATATCCCAACAACAGGCATGAGAAACCCTCTTTTGAGTTATTGGTCAGGCGATTCCAGAAGACAAAACAGTATAGGCTATTGCTGTTGCCATTGCTGCTTCCTAGAAGTTGAATGTAAGTCATTTATGCTGACAATACCACACATTTTTGGGTACAGTACCCTAAGGCATGGAGCTGGATCTGACCTAAAAGCTTCCTCACTGACAACAAGCTTTTAATACCAGAAAGTTCTATGCAGATGCCAAGGGAGGAAAGCATCCAATAGTCCCACCTAGCTGAAATGTCTATGAGCCATCACAATGATCAGCACAGCAAGATATCTCTAAAGGTGCACTAATGGCACTTATATCTTGGGAGTAACCAATTGCTACCTAACTGAGCTTAAGGCCTGCTCAATAGGAGGGAAATCATGCCCGAGACTTGATCAACCAGCCATGGCTAATAAGGTCATTGGAGGCGAACATATTACTGACACTTTATTAAACCAGTATAATTTCGTAACTGTATTTTAAATACTTATATGCACAGATAAATGCAGTTCTTGCCCTTTATCAAAGAAGCCACTTTTTGAGACAATAAGACAATTATAGAAAACTACAGTTGATCTAAAGACAGAAACAAACTCTGGTGGTTTGAATGAAAATAGACCTGAGAGGCCCATGTGACAGATACTTTAGTCTCCAGTTGGTGGAACTGTTTGAGAAGGATTAGAAGGTGTGGCCTTGGAGTAGCTGTGTCACTGGGGACACACTTTGAGGTTTTAAAAGACTGATGCTATTTCTAGTGTGTTCTCACTCCTACTTGTGGAAATGAGCTCTCAGCTGTTGCTCCAGCCACCTGCAGCAATGCCTTCATTCCACTATCATATATTCCAAACCTCTAGAGCTATACCCCCAATTAATCTCTTTCCTTTACATGTTGCCTTGGTAATGCTTTTTTAAAAATCACATCAATAGATAAGTAACTAAGACAAAAGCTGGTACCAGAGAGTGGGCCATCGCTCTGTGATTTTGTTATTTGTTTGTTTGTTTTTGTTGTTGCTGTTGTTTTTGCTCTGTTCTGTTTTGTTTAAAGACTGTGTAATATTTGAGGGCTTTGGACTAGGAAAGTGATTGAACGCTATAAGCTGTAACGTGCCATCCTGGTAGGAGCTTAAAAGACAATAATGCATAGAACTATGTGGACTGTGGAGCATCAGCTCAAGAGATTTCATAGGGGAATAATATTAGCAGCTGGGCTGGAGACTTGTGATATTTTGGCAAAGAATGTGGCTGCCTTATGCCCTTGTCCTAAACATCTGCCTGAGGCTAAATTGAAAAGCACGGACTAACTTCTTTGGTGGAGTAGATTTTAGTCCAGCCTAATATTGTTGTTGTTGCATGCTTATCAGCGATCGCTCTTCTGCAGGTCTACTGTGAAAAAGAGCAACTGGGGTGAAAAGAAACAGAAAATGTACAGTTGGTTCCACCTACCCACCCAACTTTATGTCTTCTCATTTTTATTTAAACTCTTTGAGCTCAATTTGTGCTATGTATTTTTTGGATGTGTGAACTTCCTCTGGAGTTTCTCAGAGGCTTCGCTCTTTAAAAAAAAAAACTGCATAGGGGAGGGGAGTAAGGGGACATAGGGGAGGGAGGGAGGAATGGGAGGATACAAGGGATGGGATAACAATTGAGATGTAATATGAATAAATTAGTAAAATATATTTTAAAAGAAAAAACTGATCCTCCCTCTACCAGCACCTTTCTATCAGTTGCCCAGTGTTTCCTCAGCTACCAGCTACTGCCCACCTCACCCTCTCATGATGGGATGCTGTCTGCCGAGATCTTGTGCATGCTGTCACAGCCACTGTGAGTTCATATGTGGACTTGCCCTGCTTTCTCTCCGAGATACTGCATCTTTGTAGGTATCCACCGTCGTGGCTTTACTTTTCAGCATCTGTGCACTTTGATATTGCCCAAATCCAAATGACTCTTGACTCTCCAAAATAGTTATTAAAAAAAGATTTTTATCAACATCATAGTCTTTAATCTTTTGAATAAACGTAGACCTCTTCGGAATGAATGTGAAGCTAACAGACAGCTGACATTAACTTTCTAGACCAAGGCTCTCTGAAGCAAGGCACACGCACCTCATTAAACACAAAAAAGTGCCCTATTTGGAAGATATAAGAAATTTTATTCATGAGTATTTTATCTTGAAATTAGAAAGCATTGAGACTTGAAAACTTAAATATTGGAACTGACACTAGTATCATTACACGACCCACAGAAAGGACAGCCCACGGCATGGGTTACCCAGTAATGGACCATGAGATCCTTGCCCCCTTCCATTCTCCTTCAGCCCATGGTATAAGTTTAGATCATCATGTATCTACATTACATTTTTCAGCAGAAAGTCATCCCCAAATTAACGGGTAACTTTCAAATATTTTCTTCACAAATACTGGGGAATATATGCTGTGAACAAGAAATCAACTGAGAGAACACTTCTGGTAAAAGCTTCTGTTGGCCACTTTACAAATAAAAAAAATAATTGCTTTATCTTATCTGATAAGATATTGTTGTGTCCTCAAAGAAACATTATTAAGAAGGCTCCTTGCAGCCATGAACAATTAAAGACTGCTGAAAGAAGATCACTCTTCCCCAGGAATGAGCCCCAAGAGGTTGGCCAATTACCAAGTGTCAGTCCTAAAACCATATATGTACAAGCAATACTAAATGGGCTTGGAAAGTTGTGTTTATATATCTTTCTATATCATAACAATAAAGAAAAAGAGAGGCAAGGGGAAGAAATATATAAGGGGTGGGAGGAAGAAAAGAGAGAGAGATTATGATATAATTATATTTTAATTTTTAAAAATTGCAAATAAAAATGTTAAACTAAAAAGAAGCCTCTTTGAATATGACTTAGTTGGTATGTAATGAATGGTAAACAAACATAAAAATATTAGTGATAAGTTTGTTTAGAAAGATCTTAAACCTACTGTCTGGGAATCCACACAAGTGCTATTTCTTTCTGATAATTGCACTTGTGTTGGGATTATATATCTAGGTGGATGACTCCTAGTCTTTAAGGGTGACAAATCAACCCTTCCTCCACACTTTCAGCCATTTCACCAGCTCTACTTTATTTCCAAACTTTCCATGACCTCACCCTATACACACTTTCTACCATCTCATTGCTCTTCCTTATAATTAGACATGATGCAGTAAAGACACCTAGTCAAGTGTTCCAACGTTATACACATCTCTTCTCCTCTTAAGCACCCTAATTTTCCCACTCAATGCTTCTTGTACCTTTTACTACTATGTGGGAATTGTCTTCAGTGTTCATCATCACAAAATCAAGTCATTCTTTACTGGCCTCCCATGGTCACCATCCTGCTGCTCTATAGGGTCCCTGCTACTGACCAAGCTAGAGAGCTGTGATCCAAGAGAAGCATACAGCTCATAACATGATATATCAATCTTTAATTAATACTTCTTATTGAATGTTTGTCATGTTCATAAAGCTGATCCATAGATAATGTTGGTTGAAATCCTGATAATGATAAAAGGCAATGCCAACAAGTACTGTATGAGAAACACAGCACAAAAGAGGCTCTCAGAGGACACAAAGAGAAAGCATCTTTCTATGGATGTCTCTTTTGTCACTGTGCCTGCTGCTCACTGGTGCATAGTCCCCATTGTCAACACACGGGGGAAATGACAGCTTGTGATTTACAATCAACTGATGAACCCAGTATGTATTTCCATGTCGGTGTCTTCTTCAACTTCTCCTCTTCTTTCACTTCCTTCTTCTTCTTCTTTTTCTTCTTTTTCTTCTCCTTCTTCTTCTTCTTCTTCTTCTTCTTCTTCTTCTTCTTCTTCTTCTTCTTCTTCTTCTTTTTGTTTATTCTTTTGAATGGCTGTTTCTCGTATTCTACCAGATAGACATGGAACTTCTCAACTTGGTTTTCTCACCCCATTAAAATGAAATTAAAGGATCATTCAACAATGTGTTCATCACTTTACTATTCATGTATTTTTTAAAGTATGTTAAGCCTCTTGGATTGGTGACCTGGTATGTGATAATCACCAGAGCTGTCCCCCAAGCTGCTTGCACCATATCGTAGGTGGGCATTGTGGGCCATAACGCTTCTGTAGGCACAAATTGCAGAACAATTACTGATGAGAGAAAGGTCATAATAATAGGTTACAAAAGTCTGGCTGGCTTTGGGGCCATTTAGAAGGAACCATTTTGCTCTATTGTTGTAAAGATAAGAAGGAAGTAGTTTCAGGTAGTTAGAGACAAGCAAACAAAAGCCAGGCCAGCAAAGCTATATCTCTTGTACTTTCACTTCCTGCCTACTCCATTACTTCTAGTATTATTGGAGAAATAGCATGATTGGAATGACCTAAAGGTTAGGGAGTGGGCAAGTCCTACCTGGTAGGGAGGAGACGGAACACTGTTGGTTAAACCTGTGTGGAGTGAAAGGAGTAACATTTAACAGAACTCTGAACTGATGTTAGTGGCAGGAATGGACATTTAGTTGTTGATTTTTTTTTTCTTCTTCCTAAGTGGGTACCTTTTATTAAAGAAGAGAGATGGAATGGAGTTCTGCAGAATAGGGGAGGGTGGACGGGAGTTGGCGGGAAGACAGACGCAGTGTCCACTATGACCCTCTTCTGCAGCTTTAGTGGCTCCAAACATTATAGCAAAAAATCAATAAGATACTGAATTGTTTTCAATCAATAAATATTTCTTGAGCATTTATTCTGTGTCAGAAATTACTCCACAAAGCTCAAATATCTTTCCTTTTAGCACAAACTGAGCTCTACGGATCTTTAAAAGGGCTGTATAAATGGCATCTGCTTTCAGAGAAATTAAAAGATTTGATGGCAGTCACTATTCTTTAAAATAATGTTAGTGACATTAAAGAAAAAAAAAAACTTCTTAAAAAGTCACACAAATCCAAAAGCATTAGAAAGATGAGTTACGACATCACCAGCGTCAAAAATGAGCCTTTTACTACTTGCTGTACACTTACTATACTGAATCATACTTATGATAGTAAATTCCCTCTACTATAAACTGTGTCTTTCACTTAATGCGTGCATAACATAATGTGAATATGACCACGAAGTGAAATAGAAGTGGACAGTAATCTATCATGAATTTCAAGTCCAAAAGATAGTATTTCCTGGTTTCAGATATAAAAAGGCATTGGCATTGGTCTATACCTGTGCAAGCTCAATGCCTGACGCAAGGTCCATGCCTGTAGGAAGGTCAGGGTCTGCTAGAAGGTCAAGGTCTGCTGCAAAGTCACTGTCTGGTTCAGGGAAATGTTGAAGGAATGAGCAAGAACATCCTGTTCTCAAAAATAATTTATTCATAAAGAGCAAGTAGAAATTAGAGCTGATTCCAACAAAACTACTATCATGCTTTCTTCAAGGGTAAATATTAATTCACATATTTCTCAGACCGTGGTTGTTTTCAGAGCCTTAATCTGAAGCACCAGCTAATGACTGCTCTTAAAACATATTGACAAATATGCTGGTAACCACAAAGCCGATCAAATCAGTTCAGTTTTTCCTCTGCTTCCACAGTCCTATGGTCATCTTGAGATTTAGATAAATAGTTAAACTTCCAGGTGTTAATTAAAGTCACAGTGGTTCTATTTTATCTATCATCCCTGTCTTAGTCAGGGTTTCTACTGCTGTGATAAACACTATAGCCGAAACCAGCTGTGTGTGTGTGGAGGGGCTAGTATTTCCATTAGCACTTCTAGATCACAGTCTATCGTTGAAGGAAATAGGAGCAAAAACTGAAGGCAGGAACTAACACAGAGGCCACGGAGGAACACCACTTCCTAGCTTGCTCTCCCTGGCTTATTTACTTTATTCTGTTAAACATCACAGGACCACCTGCCCAGAAGTGACATCACCCACTGGGCCCTCACATATCAGCCATCAAGAAAGGAAATTGCCTACAAACTTTCCTACAGGAGAAGCCTATGAAGGCATTCTCTTGATTAAGATTTCTTCCTCCCAGATGACCCTAACTTATGTCAAGTTGACATAAAAACTAGCCAACGTAATGTGGTGACCCACAAACACATCATTTATTAAAGCCATAACTTTTCCTCTCTTATTGTCCCCAAGATATCATACGAATATTAATATCATAATACAAAACATTTCAACTTGAAAAATTCAAACACATTAAAAAAAACTCAGTCTCTCTAAAACATCCACAGTACCTTTAAGAATTTAATGTCTCTCAACTGTGGGCTCCTGTAAAATAAAAATAAGTGATAAAAATAGACTAGTAGTTGATCTGACATGATTTGATCAACTAACAATTAATTTGTATTACCTCTTTATCCTAAACAGTCTGCAATAGCACTTGCAAAGTACTGAAGGCAAACCTTGTATTATAATTGAGTTACATGCACACAACACCCCGTGTTAGCATAACGTATATATAATGCGTGAAGAATAATCTTACATTTGAATTCTATACCACTGCATCTAAAATTAAACTTATTTTGTATCTATACATAAAATTCTATGCCAGTGAATTAAAAACCGCCTTGTGAGTGACAATCAAGGCATTAAGTTGAGTGGATTCACTAATCTACTTTATGTTCTGTCTTCCATATATATTTCTATATTACCCCTTCTTTTTTTTTCTCATCCCTTTTCTCCAAACCTAAGAATGGAAGATAAAGGAAAAGAGAGACATCCCTGAGTCCAACCTTGTTTTCTCTCTAAATAAGACCAATAATAAGTTATAACCAACTATTTTTTAATCACAAGAATATGCACCTTAGGTGCAACAGATAGCTATGATTCTATAGAAAGATAAGGTAAAATAGTAAGATAAGGTCTTTAAAACCCTCAGAAACATGCAGAATATGGCATTTTAAATGTATTTATTATTTTAAAGATTCATTGACAATGAGAAAGGTTAACTCTTGGCAACACCCAGCCTAACTCAATGAGAATGATGAGCATCAAAAAACCTCCCTATGGAGATGGCTTCAAATGTGGCCAACAAGCCACTGGGCAAAATATCCTCATTTCTTTTTTTTTTTTTTTTATTAATTTATTCTTGTTACATCTCAATGTTTATCCCATCCCTTGTATCCTCCCATTCCTCCCCTCCCCCATTTTCCCATTATTCCCCTCCCCTATGACTGTTCCTGAGGGGGATTACGTCCCCCTGTATATTCTCATAGGGTATCAAGTCTCTTCTTGGCTACTTGCTGTCCTTCCTCTGAGTGCCACCAGGTCTCCCCCTCCAGGGGACATGGTCAAATGTGAGGCACCAGAGTACGTGAGAAAGTCGTATCACACTCTCCACTCAACTGTGGAGAATATTCTGACCATTGGCTAGATCTGGGAAGGGGTTTAAAGTTTACCTCCTGTATTGTCCTTGGCTGGTGCCTTAATCTATCACTGACAGAGTTCTGCCTAAAAAAGGGCAAGCTTGGATGCAGGTAGAGTTGATGGCCAAACTCTGCCAAGACAGGGTAAGCAAGTCCTCAATAGTTCCTGTCTCACAAACATGTCTGTCAGATATATTGGGCCAAAAGACTGAAGATGATGTGCCAATGTTATAGAGGGTTTTGGGTGACTGCTCAGGCAGCAAACTGTCTCTGTCACCTTCCCATTTGGGAAGCTACCAACCTGCACTCCCTGTACACATTGGTAATCAAGTTTATTCCTTCTCAAGTCTCTGATGGGGTTGAAGAGTAAGCTTAGTTGTTTAGGGGTTAAGATGTTTTTAGCTCTAGATAGATGTTTTAAGTTGATAGAAATGAGATATGATAGATATTGATTTACATTCAGAATTTTAGACTCACCAAGATAGATGTGGCATTTGCCAAATGTAAATAGCCAAAATGCTAAGAATATAATATTTATATAATTCCTGATTGCTTTGTGGTTCTTCTCGCTTTAGGTAGTTTATTGTATGTATGTGTAATAATATAAATGTATATGTAAAAAATAAAAATTATTTAAAATAAATAAATAAAAATAAGTTAAATATTTTCTTACTCCAAGAGGGAAGAAGCAGGACACTATCACAATTAAATCAAATTAAACCAAAGTCCAACAGTTTAAACACTTTAGTGCTTGTTGTCTGGGGCTCACACCCAATCCTCTGGGCTCCAAAGGGCCTAGGAGCTAGCTCTACTTCTCCTGTTTGACCACTCTCAGCACTCATAACTTGTCTCCTAGGCGCAGGCCAAAATTACTTTACAGCAGCTACTATCCATGACAGTCATTCCATGACACTGGCATCTCTAAAATGTTTGGGTTTCTTGCTGCATCTGGGCTGTCTTTTCACTAATAGCCTTTCCTGGGCTCTCTTCATGGTGCCAAGATTCAAATTCTTTCCAAGACACCTTCTACTGCAACTGTGGCACATTTGCCACTAGCCTCTCCCATCCTCTTTTCCAGCCCTTCCACACAGTGCCAAGCCTCAGCTTATCTCTATGACTCCCTGACACCTTCAAAACCAGTACTACCAGGTTGGCTCTTAAATGTTACTCAATTCATCTGACAACATGAGGTGCAGCCTCGGACCCTCTGAACCACAGGCTCTGTGTCCTGACCCTGAGGAAATACCCCCAGATAATTTCACCTCAATGATACTGGTGTCTTCTTTATCACTTCTAACTCTTTGGATCCAGCTGATCACAACCACAGACATATCAGATGGCCATGACAGGGTCCTTAAGGGGCTCTTAGACTTCACTCAGGAGTCTCAGCAGCGGAGCTTCCACTGTCCACACTGCTCTCAGCATGCTTATCTTTCAAGCTCCCGGAAAACAGCCTACTGACCTCTGAGCGTTCAATGGCTTTTCCAGACTGAAAGTTCCAAAGTCCTTCCCAAATCCTCCAAAAACCACACATGGTCAGTTCTGTCACAGTAATACACCATGGAATCAACTTCTGTGTCATATGCAGGGTGTCTACTTCTGTGATTAAAAAAAAAAAAAACAAAACATGGCCAAAATCAACTTGGGGAATAAAAGCTTATAGCTTTTAAGTCCATAGCTGAAGGAAGCCAATGGAAGAACTAAGCATAGACCCTAGAGTGTAACCACTTACTGGCTTGCTCTCACTGACTTACTTGGTTTATTTGCTTATATACCCAGGACCTCCTATCCAGGGCTGACACCACCAACAACGGGCAGAGCAGGGCCCTCCCATATCAATCATCAGCCAAGAAAATGCTCTACAGACTTTTCTACAGGCCAACGCTGTGGAGGCATTATCTCAACGAAAACTCCTTCTTCCCCTACCTTATGCCAAGCTGACCTAAGAGTGGTTAAGAGCACACACTGGCTGCTGTTCCTAGAGGTCCTGAGTTCAATTCCCAGCAACCACATGGTGGCTCGTAACCATATGTAATGGCATATGATTCTTTTTCTGGTGCGCATGAAGACAGTGTGCTCATATACATAAAATAAATAAATCTTTTTAAAAAAGAGTTAGACAGCATAATCTGACTCACCTCAAAATTACATGTGCCCTTCTGGTGAAGGTCACAAAAAGCAGAAGACCACCACAGATATAGTACCACACCCTAGCTATGGGAAATCTACACAGTGAACTACAGGATGAATAAACTGGCTTCATCAACAAAGAAAGAGAGATAGAAAGGGAAGGGATATATGGAAGGAAGTTGTAAATTGAGAGACTTGAAAGAGATATCAACCAATCCATGAGTGGACATTACTTTTTCTTAATTCATGATTTAACATGAGACCTTTTCAAATTATGACTTTTTTCAGGAATTTGAACACTGAATACTGAATGTATGTTAATCATATTAAAATTGTCACTTTTTTAGAGTGATGATAGCTCATGGTTAGGTTTTTATAAGTCTTTCATCATTTAGGGATAATTACAGATAAAACATGATGCCCAGGCATGTTTCAAAATGGGGGCGGAAGTTGGTAAGATTAAAATAAAGTAATTGTTCCTTATAAATTAATCATTATCAAAGGGGGATGGATAGCTTGGAGTTTCCTTCGTGACTTTGACCTACTTTTGTGCATACAGCTGAAAATTTTCATAATAAAAAATTTTCTTTTAAGAATCATCAAGTGAGGGGGGATAGAGCTGGTTCTGTGGTTAAGAGCACTTATTATTCTTACAGAGGACCTGGGTTTGGTTGCCAGCACCCACATGGTGGCTCAAAACCATCTGTTAACTCCAAGATACTGTTAGTTCCAAGATACTCGATGCCCTCTTCTGGCCTTGGGCACCAGGCATGAACATGTACAGATATGCATTCATACATATAAAATAAAGATGAATTCATCAAAGAGCAACAGCAAAAGAATCATCAGGAGACCTGAGATTTGGCAAAGAGGCATAACTACGGGGGCTGGGGAGATGCCTCTGTCAGTAAAGAATCTGCCTCTCAAGCTCAGGGACCTGAATTCGGTTCCCAGCACTCATGAACAGAGAAAGCAGGCATGGTATGGATATCTATAACCTTAGTCCTGATGTCAGGGTATTGGAGGGATGAGAGGATGGGGGCGGGGAGCAGGGACAGGAAACCTCCTGGAACTCGTGACTTAAAAAGGTCTAGCTCATGTGTAGGCTTCAGTGAGAGACATGGTTCTCAAAAGGGAAGGAAAGACCACTGTGACCTACAACCATGACCTGCTTGGAAGATGCACTGGTGCAGTAGTGACTGTCTTGGGATTTCTATGGCTGTGATGAAATGCTGTGGCTAAAGGAAGTGGGAAAAAAAAGGGTTTATTTGGCTTATCCTTCCATGTCACTGTTCATCATCAAAGGAAGTCAGGACAGAAACTCAAACAGGCCAGGAATCTGGAGGCAGGAACTAATGCAGAGGCCGTGAATGGTGCTGCTTACTGGCTTGCTCGCCATGGCTTGTTCAGCCTGCTTTCTTTGTTGTTGTTTTTTGTTTATTTATTTATTGGAGACACTGTTTCTCTGTGTAGCCCTGGCAGTCTTGGAAGTCACTCTGTAGACCAGGCTGGCCTTACCTCCCAAGTGCTGTGATTAAAGGTGTGAGCCACTGTGAACCAGACCAGGGATGATACCACCCACAGTGGGTTGGATAATTAATCAATGTTCATTTTATATATTTATTTATCATCATTTATTTATTTTTACAACCTAATCAGAACTTCCCCTTCATTCTCTCCTCCCAGTCCCTCCTGCCCCCTCCCTTCCTATGTCCCCTCCCTTTCTTCTCAGAGAAGGGGAGACCTCCCATGGGTCTCAACCTGTCGTGGTATATCAAGTAGGACTGAACACATCTTCTACTGATGCTAGACAAGGCGTCCGGTTAGGGGAACAGGATCCAAAGGCAGGCAACAGTCAGAGGCAGCCCCTGCTCTTGCTGTTAGAGGCCCCACATGAGGATGAAGCTGGACATCCTACAGCCAGGTCTTAAGGAGACTCCCTCCTCCTGATGACTCTAGCTTGACATGATTAAATACATTTTTTTTTTTTTAGACTAACCTGTCCAATGGCACAAATGTTGTGAGAGTAACCAACAGCTTTTGGGCTGGATTTAAGGCCTACTCCATGAGTTGGAACTTAAGCAGATCGGTTACATGGCTGCTGAGATCAAATTCAGCTCCTCGTGGCAAGCATTTTGCTGCAGAAACCACATCTTAGCCCCCTTCCATTTGTGTTTCTATATCACTGTAAACACCAGAACTAAGTATCAGCGACCCACAAGGTCTGTTGGACGTTTCTGTGTTCGATAGCTTCACATTGGCTTGACTATGGTTCTGCATCTCGCACAAAGCACGTAAATAATGGCCGTTTATACATGGTAATAGGACCTGTGCAATGAGAATCAAGTCTCCACAGCACTAGTGACTCTGTACAGCAGGATCTGTCAAGTATTTAAGTATCTCTATTGCATTCTGTACTTAAAATTTCATTTAAATAACTGAAAAATAGAAAAACTAATACTGGAGATAAGGAATGTAAATAAACTGAAGATGCTGCCTGGTCGGGTGGCACACGTCCTCCCACCGCTCAGGGGGCCCAAGCAGGTGGAACTGAGTTCTTGGCTACAAAGTCAATTAAAGACCAGCCTGAGCTGTCTCAAATTATAAACAAAATAATCAATTGGATTGAATGCTTCCTTAAAAGAATAGAAATCATTAAGCACTGGAATCCTCAGCTTGGTCCATTAGGATCCTTGAAAGAGTTGGGTATGCTGAGAAAAGGAACAAAAGTAAAACTATATAGCACTACTAAGCCTATGTCACAAAAATTGTGTCATTAAACCCATGTGCATATTGTCTTTAGGTCTTTGAGACTGGAGATCTGTTTTACCTCTAGGACCATTGCTTAAAATTTTCGCATTCAACTTACATGCATATTTTTTAATATGTGTACCCTAGCCAGAAAGAGGACGATTACAATAAAGAATTTAAGTAGATATTTTCCCTTAAGAATGTATTTCTAATCATATATTTTTAATTCAGCCTTTTCTTTGACAGTGAACTAATAGCTGAGCCTTGGACCCCAAGCAAAAAAACATCACTTGGAAGCCGAAAGCATTTTATTTAACATTGCTTGCTACCCCCAACTTGAGCATGCAGCTCAGCACTTTCTAATTTTAGCTCTGTCATGTTAAGGTCATGCAAAAACAGAAACAAAAACATGGTGGGAGACTTGGCCTTAGAGGTTATGACACACTGAGAGAGCCCCAACACTCAATTATGCTCACCAGGAAAATGCACACCTAACTTCTTCACAGCCCAAGACCTTTGCACTTGCTTTTTCCTCTACCTAGAATGATCTCTCTACAGTGCTGTGAATCAGACCTAGGACTGGTACCTCACAAGACACATTATCAAGAGAACATCATTAAGGAAGCCACTGTATAATATCATAAAAGGCACACATCCTAACAAACGAATAATTCCTAACATAGAAATACAGGAAGGGGGGGGGAGGCTGAACCACACGAATAGTTAAACAAGTTAAGGAAGGTAACAGGGTCTGAAGAAGAACTGGTCAGTGATTATGGATGATATGAGTATTTCTAAAGGTCAGATAGAAAGATTCACTGGCAGCCTTGGTAACAGATTAGATCACACAGAAGAAAACCCAACAGAGCTTGAAGACAGATCTCTGAATTGTTCATGTCAGAGAGAAGGAACAAAAGAGAAGTAGATAATAATATAAGGTGAAAATGCAATAGCACTGGGATACCCTAAAAATCAAATATTTGTCTCTTTGGAGTGGTTGAAGAAGAAAATCTACAAGTAGGGGGCATAAAAAAAATGTCTTCAGCAAAATAGCAACAGAAAACTTCTCAAATCTAGAGAAAGCTCTGTACATTCAAGTACAAGAAGCATTTAGAACCTCAAATAGGGCATCATGTCATACTATGAAGTTGTTAAAAGGTTCAGGACATAGAAAGATTACAAGTCTGCCGGATGGGAGGGCATCCAGTAACATTTAAAGGCAAAGACATTAAACTAACAGCAAGTTTCTCTGGAGGATTCTAAATGTCAGGAGGGCACAGGATGATGTACTTAAGGCTCTGAAAGAAAACAACTACCAGTCAAGATTGTTGTGTACATCAAGGTTGTTCTTCACAATTGAATGAGAAGTAAAGAAAAAAAAAACTCTCAGAAAAAATAAATAAATAAATAAATAAATAAATAAATAAATAAATTAAGAGAATTCATGGCTACTAGGCCAGCATTACAAAATCCTATACCCAGAAAAGGAAGAATTTAGCAAATACCATTTTAAAGAAATTCTGGTACAAAAAAAATGTTGTGCCAATGAGAAATAAGGGGAACATTACTAATACAGTAAACTAAAGTTTACAAGAAAAATAGGGAGCAATAAGCAGAATATATTCAAAGCTATTTGAAGAAAATAAGAATGAAATAAAAATGTATATGCCCCCAGTGTTGGAACAGGACCTAGGTTTGTAAAAAAAACAAAAAACAAAAAACAAAAAACAAAACATGACTAGGCAAACAGAGGAGCTTTAGGCCCCATTAACAGTGGGTGATTTTAACACCAAGAATAACTTTGTATAACTATTTTTTTAAAAAATCCCAGAGTCCATATAGGGGCACAAAAGGTTTAAAGTAGCCAAGGAAACCTGAGCAAAAGTATGCTGAAGGCATAACATTTGAGCCAAAATGAGACATATGGCAAACACTTTAGGATCCTGGCATGAGTATACTTTCCAGATAAGGTTTCAAAAGTAGAGAAAACAGGAAGGAACTGACAACTAGAATTGAAAAGAAAACTTCTGCCAAGTTCTGTTACCTTGCAGAACAAAATGGCCTGGGATGGTTTGAATCATAATGGCTCCCAACAGGCTCATCAATTTGAAACTTGGTCTCCACTTGGAAGTGTTTGGCCATGCCTGAGAGGTATGGCCTTGTCACTGGAGAGGGCTTGAATTTTCAAAAGCCCACACCATTACCAGCTAGCTCTCTGCCTCTTGCTTGTAGAACAAGTGCGACCTCTCGGCTGTTCCTGTGACTGCACCTTTGCTCCACCCTCACGGACTCTAACTCTTTGGAACCATAAGCCTAAGTAAATGCTTTCTTTTGTTAAAAACAAGCAAACAACACTTCTGTCATTTGTTTCTACTTCATCATGAGGTACCTAAACCAATTTCTCCTTACCTGCCCCTCCTCATGAAAAGCAGCCGTTGATTTAGGTGTGTCTACTTTGTTTTTGTTGGTTGTTTGTTCATTTTGCTATAGCTTCCAGGCTGCTCCCAAAGTCACAACCCTCTTAGCTTGTCCTCTAGAGTGCTGAGATTATATGCATGTACTGTCATGCCCAGCTGGTTTCTTTCTTTATTTCTTTGTTTCTTTGTTTCTTCCTTCCTCTCTCCCTTCCTTCCTTTCTTCTTTTATTTTTATTTTATTTATGTTTTTTTTTTAGTATAGTCTCCTGTAACAGTTATCCTCCAACTCTTCTGTCATTCACTTTTTGTGTTTTCTGCTGCCCCTAAGTGTGGAAAGTGGAGAAGGGGTCAGACTATAGTTGTTAACAGAGTGAGAAGGAATTATCTCCTCAAAACCGTGCCTACGGTCCTTCCAGCACCCTGCTGCACGGTGCAGCACACACTGTATGGTCCACAGGCTGCCTGCGGTCCTTCCAGCACCCTGCTGCACGGTGCAGCACACACTGTATGGTCCACAGGCTGCCTGCTGTCCTTCCAGCACCCTGCTGTACAGTGTAGCACACAATGTGTGATCCACAGGCTGCCTGTGGCAGAATGAGCACTAGGTCTTGCAGGGCCTAGTCTGCCTCACAGGCTATCCTACCATCAACTCTAAGGTCACAAACAAGTCATTTCAATTTCCAGTCTGGGTGGGGATTAAAGAGAATACAGCTCTGCCCAGTGCATGGACATTCATCCTGGATGCTTGAAACTGCCAGATTCAATGGTCGGCTCTTAAGAAGGTTCCTGTGATTCTTCTTAAGAATTCCTGAGAGCTGGGAGTATTACTTAGTGAACCTCTCTCGCCTGCCCTCAAGTCTTCTGGGTTCCTGATATTTCAAAGATGAGTCCAGGGGCTGGAGAGATGGCTCAGCGGTTAAGAGCACTGACTGTTCTTCCAGAGGTCACGAGTTCAATTCCCAGCAACCACATGGTGGCTCACAACCATCTATAATGTGATCTGATGCCCTCCTCTGGCCAGCAGGGGTACATGCAGGCAGAGCTCTGTATACATAATAATAAATAATAAATCTTTAAAAAAAAAAAAAAAAAAAGATGAGTCCAGACCCTCTCTCCCTCCCTCTTCTCCCTAGCCCCCTTGGTAATAAAAGTTACTTCTTCCTGATTTCTTTACCTTTAATTTCAGGCCATCTTTCCTTGCCCTCCAGTTTCTGAGCCATTATCTCAGTTGAAGACCACGGCGAGAGTCTCCTATTGGACACTTCAGGCATGTCTCTCGGCCCCGCCCTTGGCATCAGGAGAAAGGAAAAGGCCTGTTGCAGTTAACAGAGTTCCTCCCTCGGTTCCCCTGCAGCTGAGACCGCTTCCTCATGAGCATCTTTCAATTCTCTCTTGGCACAGGGTCAGTAGCTGAGCATCAGCTTGTGTGCATGGGATTAAAACTCCACCACATCTTTTGCTCAGATTCCTTGAGCACACCTACACACCACACTGATTTGAGGGCGTTTACCGCAAACATACCCCTCAGTCACACTGCCAGGGTGTACCCACCTGTTCACTGAGGTGACCCTTCACAAGCCAGCAGAGCCCAAGACCTGAAAGGCTGTGCTTGCCTGAGAAGGGGCGATGCTTGGTTCACAATCACATAAACTCTGCAATGGACCCACTTTCCCTGATTAATGTAGTGGCAAAACGTTAGACCACATTTTCTCCAAAGGTGTGGGCTGTACAGTGTCCCCCAAATTCATTCACGTTCATGACCTTAGAACGTGACTGTACTTGGAGATGGGGCCTTTCGGTGGGCAATTAAGTCAAAGTAAAGCAGTTTGTATGGATCCAAACCAAATCTGATTGGAGGGGGTCCTTAAAAGAAGAGGAGATCAACACAGGTGGAGAGACCCCAAGGCTGTGAGCATGCCAAAAACAGATTGGATGAAGAAACAAACAGGGAAAAAGCCCTCAGAAGGACCCGGCTCTACTGGCATGCCCGCTAAGCTTTTTAATCCTACGGCTCTGACATGGCGCCTGGTGTTGAAGTGCTGGCCTATGGTGGTCTCTTTTGGAAGCCTGGACAACAGATTAGCCAAGAGGTGTCAGGTATGGCTGCGGCAGAGACCCAAAGGTGTGGACATGGCTGTCCAACTGGGTAGAAAGAAGAGCTGGGAGAGTGTTGAGGTGAAAGTTCCAAGCAATCTCAATTGCCTTGCAGAAACTGTTGGCAGAATGTGGACGCTATGGCAAGGAGGGAATGCAATTGGGTAGAGGATAGAGTAAGTGTCAAAGAACAGGGCTCAGTGGTGCCCTGCAGTTCTGTGGGAAGGTAGAAATGGGATGTGCCCGGGGAAGTTTTAAGAATAGCATGAAGTGTGTGGCCTGTGAGAGGTACATGGGTTTAGTGACCAGGGCAGAGATAGAATGTTCTGGACTAAATGTTTGTGCCTATTGAAAATTCATATGTTGAAATTCCAGCCCCTCTTTGTAATGGAATTTTTGAAATGGGTCCTTTGGGAGGTAATGCAGTCTTGGCTGTAGAATGGCCATGAAAAAGACCTGGGCTCTCACAGTTAGTTAGGAGAGGAGCTGGTTATTGTCTGAAGAGGACACAACAAGAAGCCAGCAGTCTGCCGAGCTAGAGGAGACTCAGCAGAACCCATCTGTGTGAGCACTCGCACCTTAGACTCCTGGGGGCCCACCACTTCAAGCAAGGAACCTTTGATGTTTGTAAGCCGTTCGGCCCATTCCACTTTGTCACAGTGCAGTGAACAGACCAGGACACCATGCCTGGATGGATGTACTCCGTGTTCTGATCCGCCTTTACCTTGCATGTTCTGTTTTGTCTTGCTTGCTTTCAATTTTGTTTTTTCTTTTGTTGTTTGTTTGGTTTTTTTTTTTTTTCTTTTGCATACATTGCATTTAACTTGCTGTGTTCGTCACACTTTTGTGAGCTGGTTGCTGCCCTCTGAAATAAGGCTACTGTCAAACTATGGACAACTTTTGTACAACTGTGTTCTTTACTACAGTGCCTAAGTGGCCTCTGGAACCCAAATATATGAGGTCACTTTGTGGGGTTTTTATGACGGTTTTCATTAGGTGAACTCAGAGTCTTTCCCAAATGTCCTCTCTTGCCTGCTTCACGTGGCCCCACCATTGCACTGCTCCTTCTCTTTCATCGTCTGTGTGTGACTGATCCTTGCTACCAGACGGACTGGTTGTGACCTTAAGGAATTAACTTCTAGCTATGACTTGAGATAGGAAATGCAAACAGCTTTTTTTAATATTTAATCTTTATTTATGCGTATGTGTCTGTGGAAATGCCCGCTATGGATTGTGAGGGGGACCCCAGGAGGACAGAAAAAGGCATTGAATCCTCAAGGAGCTGCAGTTACTGGCCCCAGTGCACCAAGTGACACGGATGCTGAGGACCACAGCTGGATCCTGTGAAGAGCTGTGCGAACTCTACCTCCCAAGCGTCTCCCCAGGCACTTAGCAGTTTTGTTTTGTTTTGTTTTTTTTCATGTAGAAAATACTCAGGGTCAATGAAGTCACAAAGAAAATGAGAGAGTGTCCCTACAGTCAGAGGAACAAAGAGAGAGACATGGGACTTTAAGAGAGATGCAATTCAGGGGCCACATGTGTACCTTGAAGGCCTTCAGTCTGTGACCTGACATAACGCAATCTCAACAGCTGGTTTCATGGTAGGATCCAGCTGCCCGCACTGGTAGAGGTGGACCGCCCCAGGTCAGCTTTTGTGAAAGGTGAGCAGATGAGGGATCTGGTGTAAGACGCATTAAGAGTGATGGAAAACAGCTCACAGTATTTCCACTGCCGAGACGAGGCGAGCTCAGATCTGAGAGCCTTTGCAAAAATTGCCATCGAGTTGTGTGGTACAAAAAAAAGATAGCCTTGTCCTTTCCAGGAAATACTGGCTTGGAGACACTCTTATCATTTACTTTGGGGAAATGGGGGCAGGCCAGCTGTCATTATAAGCTTCAAAGTAAACTCATTAAACTAGGATGACTTCTAAATGGGGCGAAGGACTGAGAGCCTCGACTGCCATGTTGCTTGAGAGGGCCGTGCCTCCTTTTCCTAATGTTTCTCTTCCGTCTTCAACCACATTGTGTGTGGTAGGTCCGAGCAGACTGTATTATACGGAACCATGTTCTTTTCTCACCTCCAGCTGTGGTAATGGGAAATAAACGAGGCTGATATTTATAACGCCATTTTCGTACTTCCTGGAATATTCTGTGATTTTTCTTCTCTGATTGGATTCACAAAATTACTGGTTTGCTATTTCCAAGCTATTGAGTTCAGGTTACAACTGGATCAGAATTCGCCCGCTCACAGCAACACCCTCCTGAGGTGAGATTACCTCTCACTGATTTCCAGTCACAAAGGGCAACCTTGGCTTCTTTTTTTTGGGGGGGTGGTGGAGAGAAAGGGGTTGTTTGTTTGTTTTTTCTTTTTTCGATATCACGCATGTTTATTACACATAACAAGGGAGAACAATTGAAAAGTAACTCTGAGAAACAACATACCATTTGCTCATGCATTTACCAGCCAAAGAACTCTTGAGGAAATTTTTGCTTCTTCCAAAAATGTTATAGTGATGTTAAGCAAAAGGGTAAGTGACATATGTCACTCTGTGATATACTGAAAACCTTTATACTAAGTACCATAGATAAGAAGATATTAGAATATCTGTAAAGATAATGCAATAAGTTTTTAAAATTAGTGTTACGGTAACAAACTACCTCAGGCATGCTAACTTTCTAAAGCATATGCACCTTCACTGATTTTGCATTAAGAGCTGATGGGGAAACAAATGTAAACTTAGACTCTAAGTTACGAATTGGAAACAATGGGGCCGCTACCTCTTCACCTCACACAAAGCCCGTGGATCTTGCTTGGTCCACTGCCCACTGGAGAACATCGGCCCTCTCGTCAGTGCTCTGGGAGAGACTGGCTTTTGGTTTTCTTTTAACTACTGAATAACATCAGATCACCCCAAAGATCACTGTGACCAGCAGCAAAAAAGTCCAGAAGGCACTGTTTGACACATGTAACTACACTTGCAAAAGAAGCAGTTGCATTCATTCTGGGACTCACCGTGGTGGGCATTCTTAGGCCTGGCTAAGGGGCGTGGCCTTTATAATGTCTTTAGTGACTAGACTGGAAAAACCAGCTACATACCACAGGCAACAACTGACAAATTCTCTTTTATTTAGCATGCTGTAGTGCAATCTCTGGAATACATTTAAAGTGATGTCAAGAGCCACCGGATGCATTTAGAAACCTGTCTCCCTTATAAAAAGCTCCATATCATGAGGCACTTTTTAGTCTGTTCTTTGCTCCATCTCCTATTCATACATACAGCTAAATTTAAGTTTTAAGCCATTGTTTTCCATGAAGCTCAAAATGAAAGGCATTTATTTCACATTCTTTAGTAAAACATTTCAGTAACATATATTAAAATCAGTTTTTCCCCAAGGTGTAAAAAAACTTAATGTAATTCCAAGTTGATAATATTCCCTTAAACTCTTACAGTTTTGAATCTGTTGCTTACCCTTCGTTTTTTAAAGCTTGTGGTTCAGTTGACAAAAATTGCATCAAAAGACACAAATTCTTTCTATAACTTTCCTGCAGCTCCATGATGAGCCATTCCAATGAAACCACATTTCTTTGAGCTAGATTTTCTATTGTTGTTGGGGAA
The DNA here is from genome assembly GCF_903995435.1 of Acomys russatus. Classification (NCBI taxonomy): domain Eukaryota; kingdom Metazoa; phylum Chordata; class Mammalia; order Rodentia; family Muridae; genus Acomys; species Acomys russatus. The sequence goes on along the minus strand of NC_067151.1, from coordinate 14,301,747 downwards.
AAAAATGAGTAAATAAGACTGGAAGAGGGGCAAAATAATTAAAGCTACAGTTGTTGAGTAATAAATTTTAGCATGTACTTCCAAAATAATTTTTAAGAAATATCAGTGCCAGGGGCTGGAGAGATGGCTCAGAGTTTAAGAGCACTGGTTGCTCTTCCAGAGGTCCTGAGTTCAATTCCCAGCAACAACATGGTTGTTCGCAACCATCTATTAAGAGATTTGGTGACCTCTTCTGGCCTGCAGGCACACATACAGGCAGAACACTGTGTACATTTAAAAAAAGAAAAAGAAAAGAAATATCGGTACCAATTTAACAAAAAAAGGGGGAAGCTGTAGTGTCCCCTCACATGCCTTTGTAATATGAAGGTGCTAGAAACAGTACTCCTTCCATCTTTCTTTCCTTTCTTCCTCCTTCCTTCCATCCTTCCTTTTTTCCTCCCTCCCTTCCATTCTTAATTCTTTCCTTATTTCCTTCCTTACTTACTTACTTCATCCTACCCTCTCCTTTCTTTTTGAGACAGGATTTCTCTAAGTATCCCAGGCTGGCTTTGAACCTCTGACCCTCCTGACTCAGCCACCAGAGTACTGTCTCTCCTTCTGGTGCCACCATACCCAAGGTCAAAAAGGTCAATAGTATAATAGATGTTCTGACACCCAAACTCTTTATTTTGTATCCCAGTGGGATGGTGACATATTTTAAATGAAGACTTTTAGTCTATGGTTGCTGCTTATAGTAAGGAGTCAGTGCACACCTCTGAGATGTGGCATGTGAGGTCACCCTAAGGACAGAGGTATATTTAACTCCTAACTATCCCTCCTCCTCTTCAGTCTGGCTCCAAGTGCACAGTGAGTCCCCAAGCAATGTTTCTCCCATGAATGAATTCATCTCGCCTTGGACATCACAGGCACATGCTTAGAACTTGCTCCAAAGTTTGCCTTTTCTTAACGTGGTGATTAAATTCGAGATTCTAAAACTCCTTTGAGGTTCTTGAGAGATGGCTCAGAGGTTCAGGGCACTGGCTGACCACATGGAGGATGCAGGTTCGGGCTGACCACATGGAGGATGCAGGTTCAGTTCTCAGCACCCACTTAGTGGCTCAAAGCTATCTATAATTCCAGTTCCAGAGGATCCAGTGCCCATGTAGATGGTACAGAGACATACATTCAGGCAAAATACTTCTACATCGAAGACAAAATTAGTAAGTAAAAATTTTAAACTCCTTTGGAAACATTTAGGTTTCAAAGAATGACTTCTCCCATTCCCAGACTTTATGGTAAACACCCCAACGGGCGTTAGCAGACACTCCTGACCGTGGTGCAGCACACTCCTGATCTCGGTCCAGCACACTCCTGACCTCGGTCCAGCACACTCCTGACCTCGGTGCAGCACACTCCTGATCTCGGTCCAGCACACTCCTGACCTCGGTGCAGCACACTCCTGACCTCGGTGCAGCACACTCCTGACCTCGGTGCAGCACACTCCTGACCTCGGTGCAGCACACTCCTGACCTCGGTCCAGCACACTCCTGACCTCGGTCCAGCACACTCCTGACCTCAGTGCAGCACACTCCTGGCCTCGGTGCAGCACACTCCTGGCCTTGGTGCAGCACACTCCTGACCTCGGTGCAGCACACTCCTGACCTCGGTGCAGCACACTCCTGATCTTGGTCCAGCATTCTGCATGGCCATTCTTATGCAGCATCATGAGAACAAGGTGATGTCATGTTCAAAGATGTTCTCAGAGCTGGAAAGATGATTCAGTTGTAAAGTACTTACTGTAATTGAAGTTTTGTGGGGTTTTTTGTAATTTCAGTTATGTTATATAAATATGTTTTTTTTTTTTTTTTAGTCCCAAGTGTGGGATACTAGTTTGGGCTTTAGTGTGTCCACAGCTGATAATTGCCTCCTGTAGAGTGTGGTCTTTACCAGCTGGGAACAGCCTGCCTGGGGAGACATGGAGAGGGATGTGGTCTGGCACTCTGAGGAAGATAAATAGGAGAGCCCAGATAGAGGGGGGGGGGAGTGTGTGTGTGTGTGTGTGTGTGTGTGTGTGTGTGTGTGTGTGTGTATGGCATGTGGCATATGGCATGTGGCATGTACAGTTGGGAGAGACCAGAGATGGATGCTGTGGCAGAGAGATGGAGATAGACAGAGAGAAATATTTCAACACAGCAGTACGGAGGAGACTGCTTGTTGTGTTTGCTGTTGATGGAGATTGGTATTGCCCAAAAAGAACCCATTGACCCGAAATAGTGGGAGAAGTAAAGGGGTCTGCTCCCCTCTCTTCTCTAAGCCTCTTCCTCATACTCAGGGTTAAGAGGTTGGCGGACGGGAGGCAGAGGCTTCAATACCCCCAAATAAAATAGAGTTTAAAAACAAGTGTCAACAATTCACAAAACCAAATGCAAATTATGGCTTCAGGGGTCAAATGTCAAAGTTGAGATAGACCAGCACAGGAACAGTGAGCTAGGATTGTGGAAAGTTCATGTGTTCCCAGAAGATAAAGCCTTTGATATTGACAGCAAATCAACCAGAACCCCACAGGGAACTGCGATCTCAAAGCTGTTTGTTGTTTTGCCTGCCTTGAATGACAGCACTAACCTTTTATTAATATGAAAACATTAATGCTGTACATTGAAAGGTTCTTAGGGGCTGAGTTAATCCAGGTAGTCACTCAGTAGGTTGGGAGCTTTAGTGTTAGTTAAGTCCATGGAGGAAGAAGTTTCTAGAGGTTCATGGGTTGTCTTTGTAGCATGCTTCTATCGCAAATAGAAATGACTGTTTTTGTTTTATATCTCAGTGAAATTACATCCAGAAAGCATGTCTAGCAATAAAATTAAAATCAACCTTAGGCAGCTGTTTGGTTCATGACGATTATGTGGGTTGAACTCAAGGTCAGACAACACAAATGCAAGCCCTCAGCATGCACCGCTACAGCCATGTAACGCATAACAAATGCCTTCCACGATCAGCATCAATGATGTCTCAGTGAACTCTAATGTCCCTGGTCCAGACAGCAGAGGAGGAAGGAGGGAGCATCATGGATCATGGCCATTACCTGTGCTCCCCAACGCTCCAGCTTCCTAGGCCCTTTGTCCCACTCAGCCCTAAGGACCCAGGAAGTCATCAACTCAGAAAAAGTATAATCTCTGACGTCAATAAGTTTGTTTGTATAAATACTTCAAAGGGCCTTAACTGTTCCCTAACATTGTTTATAAAAACGTGCGCTGCTGTAGCTGCTTTGTGGACTTTGCTTTCTCTTGGGAGGACTCGGAGGCTATTGTGCTCATGAGCATAAGACATGGGTGCTGCTTATTGTGTGTGAGGCTTTCTTGTTGTGTCTCTGTGTCCTTGAAACTTCTAACTGTTGTGTTCATTGTGGAGCTGGCCTGCTCCTGTGAGGATGATTTCCTGAGAAATATGTGCAGCAATACTGCACGAACGCTGTAGGTGTGTGCACGTGTATAGCACCTAATAGGTCTTGAATCTAATATACTACTTGTAAATTTTATGGTTCTATGATTATAAAATGCATCTGTTAAAAGCAACTTAATAAAAAGTGATTTAATGCTTTGTTCTTTCTCATGGCAGAAGTAGGTAATCTATCTTAGATATTTAAATATCTAAAGGATTTTTGTTGCACTTAAGCTTTTCAAGGAGTACTGGACACATTTAAAGGCTGATTTCGGCCCTGAAAAACGCTTTTTGCTTCAGCGGGAACATCGAGAGCTGGCACTCTGCAGCCTGATTAACAGTTCCCCGCCCCCCCCTACCCCCTTACAACTGTGAGGTCAAAGGGAAAGGAAGGCAAGAACAGACCAGGAAGAGTGGAGGGAGGGGACAGGTAGGGGAGGGGGAAAAATCACAGAATTGAAAATCAAAGTAATCTGCAAGTTTTCAGACCGGAGTTGCTTTTCCCTCAATTCTCAGCCCTTTCCCCACTACCTTTTTAGAAAGTTACCCAAAGAGATGCACAAAAATCATTAAGTACTTTCTTAATTCTGCCCCCTCCTCCCAGAAAAACCTTAAATGGGACCACAGGTGTGAATCATTAACGGCTGCTTCCTTCACACCATGGGCAAAAGCCACAGAAAACATTGGTTATAACATGAATTTCTGGAATGGGAAGCATTTGAGTTTGTTTTGCAGTAGAATGTGCTCACAAATCAGAAGCAAGAGGCTAAGGTCCCTTTGAACACCTCCAAGTACTCGATTAACAGGTAAAAGGAAAATCACACTTTTCCTAGCTGCTGAGCATGTGGCAACACGTGGCTATATCCCCCCAAGGCTTTGGAGTGATGTAGATTTTACCACTTCCTTTAATGGTGTAATTTCATATTTTTGACATGAGTAAAATAAGCCCCCTGACAAAAACCATTTGCTTTTAAGCAAATCCAGTCTGTTTTCAAAGATTGGTGTGTGCCTCTCACACCTGACTTCTCATAACGGCAATCAAATCCTGGTTAATTTCCTTCACCCTCCAGTACTGGGGGGGGGGCGGTGACGGGGGGAGGAGAACAGGGTTGGGGGGGAGCCCAAAGCTCCTAACTTGTGAGGGCATTTGAATGTATTGTATTTCGCCTCTGACTGCCAACCTGGATTCTCCCCGTGAATGCTCTGTATAAACTGACTGAAAGTATGCAGCTCAGAGTACAGTGTCAGCCCCTCCCCTCCCCTCCCCTCCCCTCCCCTTCCCTCCCCTGCCCTCCCCTCCCCTCCCGGTCCCCCTCATCTCCTCCTTCCTCCCTCCTTCATTCCATCCTTTCTCCTTCCCTTCCACCTTTTGGTCTTTGTTCTCTTCTCGCTCCCTTCCATCCACCCGCCCTTCCTCCCTCGCTCCTATCTTTCCTTCCTCCTCCTCCCTCTTTTCTCCTTCACTTCCTGCCCTGCTTCGTTCCTGTTCTCTCCCGCCTTTGTCTTCCTCTTTTCAACATTAAGAGTCATTATCACTGTCTAGACTTTTGTCATAACAGTCTGTGCTTTTCAGAACAGATGTTTTGTTAAAGTTCCGGCCTTGATAGTAATCATTTTGATCCCTGCTTTCTGTACTGTCTGGCATTCAGACCTTATATGAAAGACATTAAGTCAACCTACACTTCTGGTTTTTGTTTTGTTTTGTTTAATTTGCAAGGTGAGTTTGGGTCCATCTAAAATTGTTCAAAATATCTTTCATATTTTTAAATATATCATATATATATATATGTGTGTGTGTGATATATAGATATCAGATTGAGCTTAAGTAAATCGAAGGAAATGGGATTGGACTCTCCTTTTCAGGTGGAGTTTTGCCCAGACAGCAGATGGCTGGAAGGTGACAATGTGAACAACTGAATGGGTGACGACGGAGTCCTGGAGTTTTTCCAGTTGTGTCTACCTTTCTGTTGCTGCCACAGTTTTGTTTTGTTTTGTTTTGTTTTGGTTTTGGTTTTTTTGTTTGTTTGGTTGGTTGGTTTTTTGGGGGGGTTTTGTTTTGTTTTGTTTTGTTTTGTTTTGTTTAGCTTTACTCATGTGCCTGGTCAGTTGGCGTGTTTACTTCTTCTAGTTCCTCTCACAAGCTAGTCTCAACTCTGATCAGGAGCAGGGAACAGACGAACTGTCTTGAGGGCAGTCACTCCAACTTGCCCACTGGAGCTTCAAATGACACCCCACCTGAGCTCCAGGGTAACCCTAGGAGTCACCGTATCACTTTGTGGTATCTTGTACCCATGGTGACCACACATTTGGAAGGCCTGGTGGCGCTCTTGTGAAACAGTTCATTCTGAGTCTTTGTTAGTTTTCTTGTTTTATATACACCATACAAACTAATGGTTCTCATTAGCATGCCCCCATACGCGCATACAATGTTCTTTGGTCATAGTTTCCTCTAATACCCAACCTTATGCTCATGGCCCCTTTCCCCTCCCACAACCCAATCATTGTTTTGATACAGTACAGTCATGTACGCTATGAAGAACGTAAAAAGCCTGTTCACCAGGTTGATGCTGCCTCTCAAGGAAAATGAAGCCCCACCCACCGCCGCATCAGTCAGGCGAGACACTGGCTACTCCCAGGAAACTGGATGTTGCCAGCCCAGTTACTCCCCTTCCCTTTCCCCCATTAATACTTGCAAAAATGTCACTTTAGAAACAAAGAATAAAAGTATAAAACTTGAGCCACGGGCAAGCAAATGTTCCCTCACTTAGGGAACCTCAAAAGGAATGAATATTCTATTTCTTCAGGCATTGGGTGGTGGTTAAATTCTCAATGTCCTGATGACCCACTGTCACATGCAAACGCCCGCTGTTGCAGTGAGTCCCGCCCCTTGGTCACAGGTGTGCCCTGTCCGAAAACCTTTATGCACTCAGACCAGGCAACAGAACTGGCCCTGGGCTGACACCCAGTCCCCCGTGCCTTCTGCAGAGGCAAAGCCTTCGCGGGGCATCTCGATAGCAAATGAGCTCATGGGAGCCCTTGTTAGCGTCTTGCTCCACTTCACAGAGAAATTGATTCCTTTAAGAAGTCAGATCACTTTTGTATTTCTTTTCTTTTTTTATGCACGGTTCTGTTACCTGGTCAGTTCCTTTAAGAAAAACTCGCTTACGGGAGCTGCGTCTGATTATCTCCTGCCACCAATGCATGGCGCAAAGACAATTTTATTCTTAGGGCGAGAGGCACTTAAGTGTGACCTCTTATGTGAGCCTGTGTGCTTTCTTATCAAGCACCAGGAGCTAGCGAGGTCTTTAATTTGTCTAAACCAGATTGATAGCTTGCATTGAACAGACAGTGCCCACTGTCTTTTCCATCAGCTCAACTGTTCCCAAAGCTCTATGGCCAGCTTTATATAACACAGATACTTTAGCAAATGCCCCTAAAGACAATGTCTAGAGGAGTTCAATGGCTCCTGGGAAGACTGCCCCTCAATTAAAATGGTTTTGCTGAAATGCACACTGTTTGCTGTAAGGGCAATTTGCCTGGTATGAACTCATAACTAGCGCAGGTTTATGTTCACTCTGGAGCAGTGGTATCGAGTGGTCCAAAACAGACAGCATCATAGTTCCAAAGTTGTGCCTCCACGGACAGGCTTGAAGTCATTCTCCAGGCCTTGCTGTGTGGATTTGCTGATAGGGCAGTGTGGCCATGAAGAAAAGGAGGGTTAAAACATTATATATATATTCTAATATGAGCTATTGCACCCATATAACTCAATTATACTACAAGGTTTACTTCCAATACTTTGAAAGTGCTAATGCAGGCTGTTTAGGATAAATAAGTTACACAAGTTAATTGTTAGCTGATCAAATTATGATCATGTCCATCACTATTCTATTTTTATTACAAGAATATACATCTTAGGTGCAACAGACAGATATGATTCTATAGAAAGATAAGGCAAGATAGATAAGGTCTTCAAAAACCTCAGAGACATACAGAATATGGCATTTTAAAATGTTTTTATTATTTTAAAGATTCACTGACAAAGAGACAGGTTAACTCCTGGCAACACCCAGCCTACCTCAAAGAGGATGATAAGCATCAAAGAACCTCCTTATGGAGATGGCTTCAAATGTGGCAAACAAGCCACTGGGAAAAATGTACTTGTTTCTACCACAGACAGAATTCTGCCTAAAACAGGGCAAGGTTAGATGTAGACAGTGTTTACGGCCAAACTCTGCCAAGACAGGGTAAGCAAGTCCTCAATAGTTCCTGTTTCACAAATATGTCTGTCAGATATGTTGGGCCAGAAGGCTGAAGAAGATGCTCCAACATAATAGAGAGTTTTGGGGCGACTATCGGGTAGAAAACTGTCTCTGTCATCTTCTCATTTGGAAAGCTACTAACCTGCACTCCCGCCATACTGGGATAATCAAGTTTCTTCCTTCTCAACTCTTTGATGGAGTTGAAGACCAGGTAGCTTAGTTTTACAATGAAGCTTAGTTGCATAGTGGTAAAGATGTTTTTAGGACTAGATGGATGTTTTAAGTTAATAATGACAAGATGTGATGGAGATTGATTTACATTCAGAATTTTAGATGCACCAAGATATGAAAGATGTTTTCTTCAAGGCTGTCAAGTACAAATGGCCAAAACATTATGAATGGAACATTTATATAATTCCTGATTGTGTCATGGTTCTTCTTGCTATAGGTTTATTGTATATATGTGCAATAATATAACCCATACTAGATGCAGGCTATGCCTTCTCACAGGACACAGCTGAGCCTTTCAAATGCACGAAGGGGAACTGAATGTTATGTATGGAGAACAAGCAAGCATATGTGTGAGAGAGCCTTTATCCACCTGACCTTGTTTAGAGGCTGCAGGGATGGCCCAGCTGGTAAAGCGCTGACCCTGCCAGCACAAGGGTCTAGGTTCAATTCCCAGGAGCACTGTGGCATGCTCAATGCATTGTAATCCCAGCCCCAGGGAGGCAGAAACAGGAGGATCCCGAGGGCCCCCACTGGCCAGTCAGCCTGGGCGGTCTGGGGGGGTCCCAGGCTGGCGGCAGCAGACTCTGTGTCAAAACAATATGGGCATGCATTAAAAAGACAACTGAGATTGTCCTCTGGCCACATAGTCACATGAACATGCACACACAGGAACACACATACACAAATGCCATTGTCTTCTTGAATCCTAAATATGCAGAAAAAAATCTACTTTTTTTCCCCCTTGAGCTGCCCAAAGTTCAAAAACCAGAAAGCAGAAAAGTAGAGATTTGGTCCATTTAGTGTCTGTGACCATAGCCACCTCTGGCTGTGTGGCTGCAACCAGGACTTTTGAGCCCTGGAAGTTGAGGGAGGGATGGGGAGAGCTGCCTCACAGGTAGCACGCAAGCCTAACAGCAGAGACCGAGACCAGAGGCAAATTGTGCTAATGTGCATTTTCTGGCCTGGAAGCCCATTGCAGGAGTGTGCCTCACAGCTGTCTCTACAGTGTAGCCATTGGCTATGGCCCGTGAAGCTGAGAATCATGGGAAAATAGCATTGAGTGTGGTGATCAGGAGCTTCTTTTAGGGCTTTTAGCTTTAGGGGGTAAAGCGTTTGTGGGTCAAACCTGTCTTTTGTCAGAGGCTGGGTTTTGGTGTTATCCTAAGGTTCAAGTTGGTATGGGGACACAACAAAATAAACGCATAGAAAGGCCCTCTGCTTTTGGTGACCTAATCACAAAACCTCTTGCAAAGACCACATAAGCTAGACTGTGAACAAAAGAAACCCCAGGCAAGATGTGGTGAGCACCCCTCAAGTTAAAAGGGACTCATTTCTCTGAACTCAGGTTAATGTCACTCAGCGAGGCTGAGAACTGGAAAAATTTATCACTGTTGCTCTAACCCAAAAGTAATAAAAAATAATTAAAACAAAGGCATTTTTAAATTTTTCTAGACAACAGCTCTTGGAGGCAAGCTCTGAGCCCTGCAGTTCACTAGGGCACTGCTCCGCTGGACTTCCAAAAAGCTTTGTTTCACAAAACTTTGTAGCATCAAGCCCTATTGGAGGGCTGCCTGGGCTCTCACTGTGGGCCTGTCTCCCTCTTGTTCTGGAGATTTCAGCTGAAAAGTTGGATCTGAAGAAGGCATTTTTGTAGTAGGACACCAGTGCTGAATTCTCTCGGTCAGAGAACACTCAGGTTTTCCTAAAGATTTCTCCTATATGCTAGACTTTCTAATACAATCCTACAGTTCCCACGTCTCTTTGTGGCTACTAAAGATAGAATCATATCTGTTTCACTCACCACCCTTCAGTGGGGCCTGTTGTGGGAATACGCTTCCTAAACATTTTCTCCATGGTAAAGCTAAATAATATTTACAATGACGAGCTCTGTCTCGGGCCCTCTTGCATCCAGCTTCTGCAGTCAGTGTTGGAGAGCCTCCTGGTAGCCCAGAGAATTGGAGAAAATGACACAGACTTCATGAACACAGACCCCAAAGCAGGAATCAGGCTCATATCTTTGTGTGTTCTCCTCGCAGACTGACCAGTGAGAAATAGGGTGAGAGGGATTCCGAGGAAAGATCCCCAAAACTTCAGCGTCTTCCACTTCAGCTTACAGGTCAGACACACTAGGGAATGCCAACTCCCATGTTACCAGGAAACCCACACAGTTCCGGGAAGACATCAGCAAGGGAGGAAGTGATGCTGACTGCTTGTAGTCCATGGCAGCGTCTCTCCTGAAGCCACCCCAGCCTGGTTTCTGACAGCTGTAGCCTTGACCACTATACAAATTTGCAGCAGACCTTAAACCAGAAGCATCATCCAAGCCACTCCTGAGCTGACTTGCAGAAGCTGAGATGATCATCCTGTGCTAGTTTAAAACATGGCAAGTGGACAGAATTGATTACACAATAACAGTGATCGAATCCTCCAAATGTCAAAGGCAGTGGCAAGTCCTGCACCTGCTTTCCTAGCCTAGCCACCTGTCCCAACTGCCCAGCCTCCTGCCAAAGAAATCCAGGTGAATGTGTACAGTAAATGTAGGACTGATTACAATGCATTGGATGTGCTCAGAAGGCCCTGCTCCCTCTCAAGGCAGCCTCGCCTCACATATAATCATCTTAAAGCCAAGAGACCAAACAGGGCATCCTGGTGGTGCATGCTTGCTGTGATAATCAGCATTGATTGCCACCTTGACAGAGTCTAGAGTTACTCGGGAGATGGGTACTGGATGTGTCTGCAGAGTGTGGTCCGTGTTACATTAGCTGGCAGAGGAAGACCCATCTTAATTTTGAGTAGGACTATTCCCTGGCCAGAAAATTCTAGGCTGGGTATAACAGAGAAAACGAGGCAGGTATTCATTCATGGCTCTTCACTCTTGACTGGGAATCCGATGTCCTTTACCCCTTAGGGACTTCAATGTTGAACTGTGGGACATAATAAGCCTTGCCTCTCTTAAACTACTTTTGTCAAACTATTTTGTCCAGAGCAGAAGAGAATAAGAAGACATCTTTCATACTAGATTCTCAGAAAGAGGAAAGAGACTGATGAGATGGCTCAGTGGATAAAAGTGCCTCTTTCCAAGCTTGACCTAAGTTCAGTCCCAGGAACGCATGTAGCTGAAGGCCAGATCTGACTCCTAAAGTCATCTTTTGTCCTCTACACATGTGCACTGGTGCATATGTGTGCATGCACACACACTCATACACATGCACACACACTTACACATGCACACACACAAATACATGTGCACACACTCACATATGCTACCACACACGCACACACACATGAAAATGCACATGCGCACACACAAATAAAACTTAATTTAGAAGGAGACTAGATGGTGAGTTGGAGACAAGCGTGGGTAACAAATAAGACCCTGTATTTAAAAATAAATAAATTAAATAAATAAAAACAATAAAGGTGACAGAGTGAATTCTATTCTCTTTCAAATTATAAAATGAAGAGGAGAGAGAAAGAGAAGTGGGGAAGGGTAGCAGGATACAGCTGCCCCTTTCCAAAGTCAACTGTTAAATCTTTATCAAGATCAAATAGCTCCTGGGATAAACCCACAGGTCCCAAGAAATCCTTTACATTAACTTATACATCAAAGTGTGTGAACATACTGTAATTATAAGCTTATTTACAGACCTAGGCAGTGAGAGGTTAAAGGGCGCAGTGGATTCAGGGAGGACACAGTTCGACATGAGATCAGACCCTTCGAGGACAATACGTTCTCATTGTCTCACTGAGGATCTGCCTCAAATGCCATTTGCACACCTACGTCATGGAAGCCTGCACAGGCATGTTTATTCATTAGTGCTCTGAATCATACTGAGCGTGAACTTGCCTAGTCTGTCATTCCGTGATTTTGAACCCACACTGCCCACCTAGCATTGCCCAGCACCAGTACCACAGCCAGAATTCTAGGCCTTTCCTGCTCTTCCAACTCTTCTTATCCTCCCTCCATGCAGCTCCTCAGAGAAGCCCTGGAAAATGGCCGTGTGAGCCTAGTCTATGCTCTCCCGACCCCCTAAAAGTTGGCCCAATAGTGTGGGCTCACGGAGGTTGGCTCTGGACTGTTTCTCAGCAAAAAATGCTAAAGTTATGCAAAGCTTCCCAGCTGTTTCTCCTTTTCACAGGAGTTGAGTCTTGACTGAAGACACAGATTCACTGCTTACAAAGGTAAACTCTCCCTCTCCCACATATGGGGTCCCCAGGTAGGGTGGACAGGGGAACACATTTCACTAAGTCACTGCATCGCTCCTTACCTTCATGATTTTCAGATAGCTTCTGCCAAGCAAAAAGGGTCGCCATGGTCTCTCAGGAAGACTCCCAACTCTCCTACCCATCTCCATGTGATCTGGGACACAGCGTTTCATTTCTAACAATCCCAGTTTTCATATGCAAGTACTTACTCTGCCTACCTTGCAGCGCTGAAACTAGGTAAATACCTTAGTGTAGGAGAAAATGGATGAGGAGTACGTTATGAAATATATTCAGCAGCTGAGCTTTCCAGGGGTGCCCATAGCAGGAAGAAGTGGAGAGCCACTGGCACAATCGCTACCATCCTACAAGCTTCAGCTGTGGTCCTGTACATGGATACATGGACTCACCTTAGTTTGTAAAAGAGGCTCCCGAGTGATTCTAAAGACTATAGGCAGATCAAACTACTGCACTAACCAAGGACAATACAAGTAGTAAACATCGATCCCCTGCTCTGATCTCCCCAATGGACAGGACATTCTCCACAGTTATGTGGAGAGCGGGGACTGACTCTGACATGAACTCTGGTGCTCCATATTTGACCACCTCCCCCCTTGGTGGGGAGGCCTGGTGGCACTCAAAGAAAGAATAAGCAGGCTACCAAGATGAGACTTGATAGCCTATGACCATATAGTGGGGGAGGAGGTACCCTCAGTCATAGACCTAGGGAAGGGGAATAGGGTGAAAGCGAGAGGGAGGGAGGAATGGGAAGATACAAGTGATGGGATAATAATTAAGTTGTAATCTGAATAAATTAATTAAATAATAAAAGAAAAGAAAGAAGACTACAAGCAGAACTACCATGACTGCCCAGGCACAGAAGCCGCCGTGAACATTCTGCACAGGCACTTGCACCCCAGCATCTATGGCTGACCTACTTGAAGTCAATATGAAGCCAGCTGAGTTGTTGATAAGCAGAGGATTGGATAGAGAAAGTGTGGCACATGTACACTGTGTATTTATAAAAAATGAAATCATGACATTAGTAGGAAGGTGGATGGAAGTGGACATCGTCATGCTGGACAAAATAAGCTGAGCTCAGAAATACAAATATTACGTTTCTTTTATATGTTGAGTCTGGATATAAAAATCAATAAAGTGGGTAAATAGGCTGGGGTGGCTTGGACACAGTGCTTGCTCAGCACTTCTGAGACCATGGGCAAATATATATATATATATATATATATATATATATATATATATATATATATGTATGTATGTATGTATGTATGTATGTATATGTATATGTATATGTATATGTATATATATATATATATTAATGACAGAGAAGCACTGGGCCCTCCTTGAACTTGAGTACTGTTAACTTGCATTCAGCAGACATGCCAAGCAGGTGTTTCTACATTCCAGGAAAAATTAAAATGAGTCAGTGGGGAAGAGAAGGTGTTAAGAAATAACTTTGAAACATGGTGCTCTGAGTGGAAACTGTGAGACTAAAGTAAATAGAGCAGGGCTGTGTTTACTCTAGAGAGTGCATTTTCTCATGGGGCATAAGCTGACAATTATGAAATTTCTGTGCACACATACTAAGGCTGAGCAAATAGCAAGAGGAAAATGTATGGTGGACCCTACCTATCTCACCCTGAGACACACATTTACAGTGATGCAGAAAGAGAAGGTACAGAGGACCCTAAACTACCGCACGGACTCAGAGAAGTCAGTGTGTACAGAGGCACACAAATAAGAAAGAAGGGCAATAGCATTTGTGTAGGAAAATGTCACAATGCCAGCCAAGGACAATACAGGCCGTAAACTTCAAACCCCTACCCAGATCTAGCCAATGGAAAGGACATTCTCCACAGTTGAGTGAAGAGTCGGGTATAACTTTCACACGTACTCTGGTGCCTCATATTTGACCACGTCCCCTGGATGGGGAGACCTGGGGGCACTCAGAGGAAGGATAGCAGGCTACCAAGAAGAGACTTGATACCCTATGAGCATATACAGGGGGAGGAGGTCCCTCTCAGTCACAGTCATAGGGGAGGGGAATAAGGAGAAAATGGGAGGGAGGGAGGAATGGGAGAATACAAGGGAGGGGATAACCATTGAGATGTAATATGAATAAATAAAATAAAATAAAGAAAATGTCACAATGAAACCCATCACTTTGTATGTTGACTTACAAAAAAATAAAGTAAGGGGCAGGAGAGATGGCTCAGCAGTTATGGCCACTGTCTGCTCTTTCAGAGGACCTGGGTTTGACTCCCAGCATCCACATGACAGATCCCAACTGTCTATGACTCAGGTTCCATGAGATCTGATGCCCTCTTCTGGCCTCTACAGGCACCAGGCATGTATGTGATACCCAGACATAAATGTAGGCAAAACACTTGTACTCATTACATAAAAATAAGTAAGTCTTTAAAAAAAAAAAAAAAAAGTAAACCAATTGTCTGTGCATCTATGCATGAGTTTCTGTAAGCACATATTTCTGGCTCTCTTTACCAAAGGGTCGAGGACACCCCAGGGGCAATGAGCACCCCAGCTCCCAGATCTTCTTTCAATGACATATTTTAATCAAAGCAACCAGGACTCTTAATAATTCTCCGGCTAGGGCAGGGCATATACAAGATTAGCCTAGAGTGCCTTTTAATGTCAGAAAGTAAGGACATGCTTAAAGCACAGAAGAATGAGATGTCATGGTACCCAGGGCCCAAGGTAGAGCCATTGAACAACAAAAGGAGCAATTGTGCAGGAACTCCAGTGTGACTGCATATCAGCGCAGCCATGTTGATAAACGGAATTGGGTAAACAAATGGGTAGAAAGAAATACCTACCTTTCCCATACCAGAAAAAAATTCTAAATGATTTATGTAAATATTCCCTCACCCCGGAGCTTACCAGCCCAACCCTCGGGATGTAGGCTATGGCTAGTTATTTGCTTCTGAGGTAGGGAGCTTTTGGTCAGACTGTTACATTAATATTCCACACTCTGGGTGTGAAGCCTGAGAAAGATACTCTGCCTGGAAGGTTTTCCTCCCCAACAGGCACAACCCAAGCAGAAACCCAAGAAAACAAGAGACAAGGCCAGATGGATGGATTTTCTACAAAACACCCACACAACACTCCGCAAAACTGTCAAGGGCATTAAAAGCCATGGAAACAATCTGAGGAACTCCCAAACTCAGGGCCAAGGGGGAGATGATGACTGGGTGATTGTGTATGCAGACACGGTCCTGAGACCTAACAAACAAACAAAAACACATCGAGTAAAAGCTGGTGAGCCTCAAAGAGTATGGTGCGCAACTACCAATACTGTACCAGTGCGCTTCTCTGACTAGACCACATGCACCCAGTAACTCGTGTAGAATTTCACAGATGCTGGGTACAGAGCACATGGGAGACACCTTCATGGTCTTCAGGACTTCCCCATGAATCTACAGCTTGCCTTTTACTAAGTTTCTCTCTAACACAGCTCAAAAAGTCAGAGATTAGGGAAAATCATTCTAAAACTTTCATCTAGTTCCCAGACTGGTTGGGTCCCAGGCGTCTGTGGAAGAGGGGGCTGTTCTCAGGTTGGACCCAAAGAGCCCCCTGCTTCAACAGAAAGAGAGAGAGGCATGGTCAAACTGGAGGCAGAGAAGAGACTCTCTGAGAGAAAGCATCAAAGTGCATCCAAAAGAGGAATATTTATGACACAGAAATCCAAAACGTAGAGAAGAGCGATGTCATTTTTCAGGGGTAGTTAAAGCAAGGGGGTTGCTGTGCTGTCCATGGTGACGTTGTTGTTTTCCTCTTGAATACAATTTAAACCAAAAAATAAAGGCATTTTAATCATTTTCTCACTACTTAACAAAAACAAAGCAAACATAATGTATGATGGGCCTTTTGCGTCACAGTGACGTCATCAATAACTTAGGTGTAATTCTTATGGGTCAAGTGAGAAAGAAGTGCTTCCCAGTGATGTCATGAGTTCCCAGAATAGAAAACTGGAGGGGCAGAGCTAGTTTTCCTCTTGGGAATATGATGATAGCAGCTCTTATCCAGACTGAGGAAACTGAGGTTTAAATTATATAGAACTTTGGCTTAAATCTAAGACAAGACCTGAATGAAATGTTTTAGCTCTTTTCCATTCTCAACTCACAAAGCTTCTAAACCACAGACACACACACACACACACACACACCACACACATACCATACACACAAACACAGACCACACACACGCATACCACACACATAAACACACACATACATACACACACCACACACATCAGACACACATACCATACACACAAACACAGACCACACACACACACAAATCACACACACATACATACCATCACTACCACCACCACCACAACACACACACACACACACACACACACACACACACACACCCTGTCGAGTAGTGTGAGTTCTTGGCCAAGGATGCATCATAGAACAATTTTTGTCATTCATAAAGCAGCTAAGGCCACAGCTAAGAAATAACTCCTGTACACAGCCATGAGGACAATGTCCCCTGTGATAAAAAATAATAATAACAATAATTCTTGAAGCTTAATCTAAACTTGGCTGTGGTGTGCTTCCTGTGAGAGTTCTACTGGGGGAGTAGAAAGGGTTAAGCCCATGCAGAAACTCATTTTTCAGCTACTGGCTGCGGAATCCTGGGTAATTAGTGGGGCTTACTCCAGACCACACCTTCGATAAACCTGTAATGCTGGAGTTTTCTACATTTTCTTTGCTACAAGCTGCGGCTTGCCTTTTTTGTATGTTTGCCCTGTGTTTCCAAGCTGGTTTTCCAATGACTGCTTTATCCTCGGTGCAGCCAACAAACAGGTCTGCTGACTTGGCTTCAAGTCTTTAAGGCATTTGCACCAGTCGATCATGTCAGACACGTGGCAACAGATGGTACTGGGTTGCAGAGTTTTCCCACCTTAGGAAGGGAGGTGGGTTTCCAGTAAGGTTTACGCTTTAATTTTTCTTGTTTCCAGGCTTTATTCGGGGCTGCAGTTTTAGACCCACTTGACTTCTTAAATGTGCATTGAATTCTTCTAAGTTTACGAACTATCCTGTGCCCTGAGGAATAGCATGGTCTCAGGACAGGCATGGGCTACGTATGAAGCTGATGCTATCCTGGTGCACTGGGAAGTGGATTCATAACAAGAGATCTGAACTAGGCCATTTCAATCTAGAAACAATTGTGTTTGGGTTTCTAGTTAGCAATTAAAAAGTTACTTCTTGAGGTGGCATGGTTCTTTGAGTGTAAAACAAACAAACAAACCAACAAACAGAAAACCTCGTGTGACACCCAGGTTGATGGGGACATGCCTCAGCTCTTAAAAAAAAAAAAAAAAAAAAAAAAAAAAAAAGCTTTCTAGTCCTATGCCCTGTCCCCCTCATCCTACCACAGTTGTCACCACCAGACCTCAGATAAAGCAAAGCAGATCACAGTTAAGAAGTGAGATGCCTTTCACGAATTTTCCGAGTCCTGTGGCGTAGCTACAGTGGGAGTGCTGTCTGGTTTGGGTGTTAGGTAACAGGTGCAGATAATCTGAAGTGACTGGTCAAACACTTGAAAGGAGGCCACAGACGAGGGTTACCACTCAGGCCAATGAGAGTCACGTGGCTCATGGTTGCTCTGGAGACCCGTCAATGTCAATAGCCCCCAACCTTTCCCACACATGCACAAGTGGAATTCCTGGCCCAAGCACCAAGTGCCTGGGAAGACAGAGCTGTCAGACATGGAAAGAAAAGCCACTTTTCGGGCAGAAGCTTTGAAGGAGGAAAACTATAGAGGAAGAAAAATACACTTATTACCTTTTTACATTTCAATAATAATGTAAGGCAATACTAAACACATGTTAAGGTTTTAAGCATTCTCCCCTGTCTGCCATTCTGTACTTTTCTATCCTCGTGGGTACTTGGAGGCAGCCTTGGGATGTCAAAGCGATGGCTTGACAGCTAAGAACACTTGGTGCTTTTGTGTGGGATCAGGTTCGGTTCCCAGCACCCACGTGGTGGCTCACACCCATCGGTAACTCCAGTTCCACGGGATCTGACACATTCTACTAACCTCAACAGGCACCAGGTACGTGCATGGTGCACTTACATACATGTAGGCAACAATTCGTATACATTAAAAAATAAAAATAAATATTTTAAATCCTTCTATAGTTTTTTTTTAAATGAATGAAACTCCCATCCTGAGACTGACCGGTGTTAATAGCCTGGTGCATGCTCCTGGCACCTAAAATGCAGCAATGGAAATATACAAAGGATGGTGGAAGCAGAGGGATGAGATGGGAAAGAGTAGCATTGTATTCAAGAAGAGGAATGTTGGAGGCACCCTTTCCGGTGCTGAGCTGAGCCCTCAACCTGCCCCATCATAATTAGAGTGATAAATTCCAAGCAGCCAAAACTAAATTCAACCTTCTACTGGCCAAAGTCATTATCCTGCTTGTCCTTGTAGACACTCGTGAAGTCCATTTGAACTTACTGTTTTCCTATTAACTGTTGTTTCCCCTGGTCCATCCCAAGGCTGCCTCCAAGTACCCATGAGGATAGAAAAGTAGAGAATGGCAACCAGGGGAGAATGATGTTCTGCTGTATGTCTCTGAGAAGATGCTCTTGGCAATATCTGGCTTCCTTGGGTCAACCTGAGCCCTCGGATCATTGGCCTTCCAAAATTTACTATTCCCCGGCAGCCAGAGCATCTATAGAGGCAGGCTCGGCAGCTGCCCATCTAGCAAGCAAGCCAAATGTGGTTCCAGGCATTGCAGGCCTCGATGGGGACAGTGCCCCCAGATGCTAAAGTACAGCTCAAGGTTGCTGTTCTTTGAATTGGGGTACAGCAGAAACATTAGTAGTAAGTTGCAACCTGAACTGATACTGATGTTACCTGAGGCTGGTATCTTTTTGCCTCCCCAACACACGCACGCACACAGGCACACACGCACACACTTGTTTGGACAATCTTCCTCTTTCTGGTGGCATGCCTACTCAGAGATCCTGATAAAACGCCCCTTCCGAAGTCATCCCACCAGTGAAGCCTTGGGGCACCACAGGAAGCCAAGGTTTACACAGCACATGGGTGTACAACAGAGGCAGGACGGATGGAGTTGCAGAATGGTGTCCATGTAATACAGGGCCTAGGATGGGCATGTCAGCTGTGAGAGGGAGTCCCAGGCACAGATGATGTTGACTTTGAGGGACACAAATGATGACAGGACCCTAGAAATGTCTTCCTGTGGTGAATGGAACTTGGACAGTTCTTACTGGCATGTAGTCAGGGACAGAGCCTGGCCAGCTGTGGACAGGACTGTGGATTTTGTCTGCCCGTATTAAGTGGAACGCAAAGGAGAGAGGCCATTCCACAATGATGCATGTGGACAATATTGTTTCTTATTTCTGGCACTTTGATTTCATCTAAGAAAATGATGACATTCTTCAAACTAACTTTTGGACACTAGTTACACTAAGTTTATCACTGGAGGCCATTAGTGGGGATAAAGTACTGGGTGCCAAGTAAGATCCTTGACCTCTGATTTACTACCTTGGATCACAACATAGCAGCCAGCAAGGCCCTCCCAAGTGACCTTTCAACCTACGTCCTGCACAAGTGAACATGCCGACCTTCCGAGGCCAATGGAGCTATGCTTCATACATACACAGTCTGTAATCTAAGCCTGCAAAAACAAGTTGGTTTTTTGAGACAGGGTTTCTCTGTGTGGTCTTGGCTGTCTGGGACTCCCTTTGTAGAGCAGGTTGGCCTTGAACTCACAGAGATCCACTTGACTCTGCCTCCCTGAGTGCTGGGATTACAAGCGTGTGCCACCATGCCTGGCTATCTGAAAAAAAAATTATATATATATATATATTATTATTATTATTATTATTATTATTATTATTATTAGCTGCTTGCTTTTCCTCTCTCAATTAATTGACACGTGGAGCTTTGCCACAAAATTGCTACCGAGAGGTGCTCTTGGGATGGGAGGGCTGTCAGTTCTGCCTGCCAGTAGAGAGCTCAGACATCTGGGAGGACGAACAGGTGTGGCTAAATGGTACTTGATGCAGAAAGACTCAAAGGTATGACAGGGTTGCTAAAGACAGGGGGCCTCGTGAGGAGTCTGGGCACTAGGAGGCGGGACCAAGGGATGTCCTTGGGAACATCTTGCAGTTCTGTCCTCAACACCTGGGGCTACAGTGTGTCCTTGCATACTAAGCTGTCTTTGGTGGTTCTGGGTAATGAAGTCAACACAGGAGATTGCCGGAATGTGCAGCCAGGACAGCCCACTGCTCTTCAAATATTTATCTGGGCTTAGATTCCAGAAAGAGCTGATCCTTCCCCATTCTTTCCTCTGTCTAGAAGGTTATCTGAGGATTTCCTGGTCTTTTGCTGACACAAGTATATTTTTGGAAGCCTGTAAATGGGTTCTATAAAACTGAATTGTCACACAAACCATGTCGTATAGAATATCCTCTGCCTGCTCTTCGGAAATATATATATATATATATACACACACACACACACACACACACAATATTATAGTAATATTCCATTTGTGCCCTTCACTTCTCACTAAGAGAATATCAGGAATAAATATTTTATCCTTTAATATTAAATTCTTTTTTTAAGCTGCCTTCTAGTAGGAATGCTGTGAATTACAGTGTGAGAAAACCAGAGCCATGTGGAACTTGTGGAAATTACTCAATAATGAATAATTCCTGGAAACAAAGAATTGACACAGGCAGGAGCTTTGGGAATAAAATAAAAAGTGGTCCATTAGCAAGGAACACAACTGGATTCTAGTGGCAAAAAAGCAGGGCAAAGTGCACATGGTCGAGTGTTCACAAACCATGAGCATCTCATATTTGCAGTCTATGATGAAGCTATCACCATCCACAGTGCCTGAGCAGAAGTACAGATGTGTCAAGGTTCACCGCCAAGTAGCTGTCAGGTAAATGTGTACATCAGGTTTTCTACAGAAATCTTACCATGCTTTTTCACTGTGCTGTGGTATCTCTCAGGCATGAATATTACATATTCCACTGGCTGCTTTAGAAATGGGAATTAGTTTAAGTCTGAGATTTCCCATAATCCTTCTCCTGACAGGCTCATCAGCTTAGAGCACTAAACTAGAATAAAGAGAAGGTGTTTTCTAATAAAGGCAGCCTCCCCAACCTTTTAAAACACAGACTGGCATATGTGTAGAAAAAATAAAAATTGAGAAAATTATCAAAAGAAAGTTCCTGAATTGTCTTAAGATATAAAAGAATTAGATATTATCAGTGAATCCTTAGAATGGAAGATCAGAGTCCCAGAAAGATACCTTGGATAAAATGTGTTAAATTATTTCCAGAGTCCTAACGCTAAGAATGTTAAAGGGGTCATCCTTTGAGTTAAGAGAGAAAAGGAAGAGAGAGAGAGAGAGACAGAGAGAGACAGAGAGAGAGAGAGAGAGATGCTTATGAAATAAATAATGAACCACAGCAATAAAGATTGACCACACTGTGTTGGCTTAACTGTTATGGTTTTCTGTAAAGTGAAAGGTGAGTGCAGAAATATGAGCCCGTAAATTCACAAGTCAGCAGGTAACACCACCATCAAGAATAAAGTGCGGCTCTCAGTGAGCATACAATCTAGGAGGGGCATTTGGCCCTTGTGTGCGTGTGTGTGTGTGTGTGTGTGTGTGTGTGTGTGTGTGTGTGTGTTTAGCTTTTGAGGACTATTGGAAGAACTCAATGAATATCCTTAAGTAGTCATTGACTTGGTGCAAATACTGCTTATGTCCCACTAAAGAGCTCTGTTTGCCTCAAACAGCGCATCCCCATCAGCAGCAGTGATCTGTGTGCTGTCTGTGGGAGGGTGAGGATGTTCTGAAAGGCAAATTTAAAATAACCCATCATTTGGAAGGGATATGAGGTAAAGGAGATTGATTTATGTCTAGGGAGAAATACAACCCCAAAAGGACACTGCCATGGGGAAACACAGGTCAAGGGGTGTTGGATTTCAAACCGTATTTCAGAATGAATTGAGACAGCTTAAACCTTGGCTCGCTCCTACAAAGCTGGTCCTCCCCCCATTCCCCCCATCCCCCACCCCCCACCCCCACTGGCCCTCTGCCCCGTCACAGTGTGTGTGAGTCTGGGGGAGTAGTTATCATATGCCACTATTTCATGGGTAATCATGACCCAGGTATTTAGCACTTTTCATCTTCAAAGCTCTTAACAGTTGCTAATTAATATAAACACCCCTCAGGAGACAAATTAATCACACCAGAACAGGCCCTGTTTCTACTAAGTGAAAAGCTGAGGTAGGGGTGGGGAGCCACAGTGGGCAGTGATTGCCACAAAGCCATGCAGAGTGGCACTGGAAGACAGGCGTGGCCTGAAGAGCTTCATCTCCATCTCAAGCGTTAACAAAACATCTGTTTTAGAGCATGTGCCCCTTATAGTGTAGGCAAGGCCAGCCTGCCCAGGGGCTTTCTCCAGCCCCTCAGTAAAGAGCTGGAGAGGATTCAGGTGCTTACGTGTAGAGAACCAGCCTCACTCGCTATGGTGCCAATGAAGCTGGTCCCCAGGGACCTCAGACATTACAGTCCCCAACCGCAATCTGCAGGCAGAGTTTTACCTATGCTTACCGGATCCCATAAAAGCGTCAAGCATTTCTACTGCCACACCCACCAGATGACTGGCTCCTCGCCTCAAGCATCATGGGAAAATGAGGATCATGGCCCACTGTTCCTCCTACCACATGCTTAAGATGAAGTAGAAGCCATGACAGCTAGCCCACCGGAGCACTCTGGACACACTGCCATTGTTCAGCATTTAGAACAAACCATGCTGTCTGACTATTGGTAGAAATGATTAACTAATTCCATATATTTTATATGCAAATTAGTGGCCCAGCATGTAACGAGAAAGTGGATAACTAAGCTATATTATTTTCTCATCATGTATTCACACATGAAGATATTCAATTTCCTCTTTGATAGTAAAATCTTGGAAAGTAACCTACAAGACAACAGCCTTGGCTGGGTATGGTGACAAAGCTCTCTTAGTCCAGCACTTGGGAGACAGAAACAGGGCGATCTAAGGTTGGAGATGAGCCTGGACTACATAGCCAATCCCGTCTCCAACTGAGACAGTGAGAAAGAAAGACAGAGGGAGGCACTTTGGGCATTGCTACATGACAACCACTAGATATTGCCCCTGTGCAGTAGTTCCGGCTCTTTCTGTTTACAACTCTCTCTGCATGGCTGCCCATGAAAAACCCCTGTACCACATCTGAAGTGCTGCCAAGGAATTGGCTTTTGCCGCCTTCACCACCTTATAATATTTCAGGCCAGAACATAACCCACTTTCTGCTGTTCTTATTCTCAGGAGCGATGTGAGATTTTCTTCCTTTTCATCACCCCACCGTGCAGTCTCTCGGGGTGATGGAAAGACCATCCACCTGTTGGTGAGAACAGTTCTAGCTGAACAGAACCATCTCTTCCTTATTCTGGGTTTTGGCCTTTGTCTTTTCTACAGCCTCCCAGGGTTCAACATCAACACTGTGGTCTTCCAGGTGAGAGTTTTCAGAAAAATCTGTACCTTGGCAGCAGTTCCTCCACAGATGGTGGGTGGAAATAGACCCATTTGGACAAGGGGCACAATTATGTTTTCAGCTACCAAATCTGTGGTGCCTCGTTCAGGGCACGCACATGCGCACACAGAAAGAGAGAGAGAGAGAGAGAAAGAGAGAGAGAGAGAGAGAGAGAGAGAGAGAGAGAGAGAGAGAGAGAGAGAGAGAGAGAGAGAGAGAGAGAGAGAGGAGAGAGAGAAATATAGGTCACCAATACCAGAGATGCTTGTCCTCCTGATAAGTACAGTAACTGTCAAGTAAAGCAATAGTTAACTTACTGGCCACGTAGCAGACCATGAGAGGTGAGGTTGAGAATTGTTCTGAATCTTCCAGTGTAGTTTTCACTGGCAGCGTCAGCACTGGGACGCAGACAGGACAGCCACTGTGGTTGTGGAAATACCACTGCCATGGAACCTTTGGTTGTGCTGCTGAAGGAATCAAAATCTCCACACTAGTCACAATAAGGAAAGTACAAAATCAGCCTAAGTATCTATCAGTGAATACTTGGATAAAGAAAGTAGATGGTTATTCAGGCACAAAGAAAGGCAGAGTCATTCATTGGCAGGCAAGTGAATGGAACTGCAGACCATGATCAGGCAAAAAAAGCCGCACTCAAGTACTGTGTAGAGTCTCTCGTTTATGGAATCTACAAAACAAAGGCATAAAATTAGGATGGGGCTGACTGGAGAAGATGAGATGGCTTAGGGAAGGAAGGAGAGGGTGGCGTGTGGTCCAGAGGGGAATATAATCAAGGTGCAGTACGCAAATGCATCCAAAACCGTGTCACAAGGGAGTCAGTATTTGTATAATTGATATATAAAATCATTACATCAAAAAAGTGTTTGGAAAAAAGTAGAACCTAAACGTTTCTACCTAGAAGGGAATGAATAGAAACAATTCAAACGTGTACAAAATCCTTTTCAAAAAAATTTTTGTTCAGTCCATTGCACACACCTCAAATCCCAGCACTCTACAAGCAGAGGTGGGTGGATCTCTGTGAGTTCCAGGCCAGCCAGGGCTACACAGTGAGAGAGATTTTCCTCTCTGCACCACCCTCCCATGCTGTCACCATGATGGGCATGAATGTCCTGACAGATGCTCTCCAGAGCATCAACACTGCTGAGAGGGAAGCAGACGCCAGGTCCTCGGCAGGCCGTGCCCCAGAGTCATCACTCAGTTCCTAATGGAAGCATGGTAGCATGGGCAAATTTGACATCAGTGATGATCACAGATCCAGGGGCACTGTGACGCTCACAGGGAGGCTGAGCGAGTGTGGAATGACCAGCCCTAGATTGGATGCACAGCTCAAAGACCCGGACAAACGGCAGAACAATCTGCTCCCGTCCTCTCATTTTGACTTCAGTGTACTGACAGCCTCAGCTGGTATCACGGACACGAAGAAGCGAGATGAAACGCACAGGAAGGAAAATTCTGGAATTCTTTTTATAGAGCAGCGTTTCTCAGCTTTCCTACTGCTCCGATGACCCTTGAATACAGTTCCTCGTGTGCTGACCCCAACCATAAAAGTATTTTGGTGCTACTTCTTGTCCTTTTGCTAGTGATATGACTCATAATCTAAATATCCCCTCCCAGGGGAGTTGTGACCCACAGGTTGAGAACCACTGTTTTGGAGCTCTAAAACATATATAAATTCTCTATACGTGGACACTGGGGGGTGAGATGTATGCCTCATATTGTGTGTATGTGACATGGCATGTGAGATGTGTTGTGCGTATGAGATTGTGTAGTATGTTGTGATAGGTGTACAGGTGTATGTACGTATGACACATGTGTATGATATGCTGTGTGTGAAGTGGGATGTGCATGTGCTGTGTGTGTGGTGTGTGTGTGTGCATATGTGCTGTGTGTGTGGTGTGTGTGTGTGCATATGTGCTGTGTGTGTGATATGTATGTGTGCATATGTGCTGTGTGTGTGGTGTGTGTGTGTGTGCCTGTGTGGGGGGGTGTGGTATATGTGTTGTGTGTGACTGTAATATGTTTGTGTGATAGGTGGTGTATGTATATGGTATATGTGATATGGTGTGTGCGTGTGTGTGCGTGTGTGTGTGTGTGTGTGTGTGTGTGTGTGATGTGTATATGTGATGTAGTGGATATATGTATGCGTGTGTGTGTGTGATATGTATATGTGATGTAGTGGATATATGTATGCGTGCGTGTGTGTGTGTGTGTGTGTGTGTGTGTGTGTGTGATGTAGTGGATATATGTATGCGTGTGTGTGTGTGTGTGTGTGTGTGTGATATGTATATGTGATGTAGTGGATATATATATGCATGCGTGTGTGTGTGTGTGTGTGTGTGTGTGATATGTATATGTGATGTAGTGGATGTATGTATGCGTGTGTGTGTGTGTGTGTGTGTGATGTGTATATGTGATGTAGTGGATGTATGTATGCGTGTGTGTGTGTGTGTGTGTGATATGTATATGTGATGTAGTGGATATATGTATGCGTGTGTGTGTGTGTGTGTGTGTGATATGTATATGTGATGTAGTGGATATATGTATGCGTGCGTGCGTGTGTGTGTGTGTGTGTGTGTGTGTGTGTGTGATGTGTATATGTGATGTAGTGGATATATGTATGCGTGCGTGCGTGTGTGTGTGTGTGTGTGTGTGTGTGTGTGTGTGTGATGTGTATATGTGATGTAGTGGATATATGTATGCGTGCGTGTGTGTGTGTGTGTGTGTGTGTGTGTGTGTGTGTGTGTGTGTGATGTGTATATGTGATGTAGTGGATGTATGTATGCGTGTGTGTGTGTGTGTGTGTGTGTGTGTGTGTGTGTGATATGTATATGTGATGTAGTGGATATATGTAGGCGTGCGTGTGTGCGTGTGTGTGTGTGTGTGTGTGTGTGTGTGTGTGTGTGATTTGTATATGTGATGTAGTGGATATATGTATGCGTGCGTGTGTGTGTGTGTGTGTGTGTGTATGTGTGTATATGTGATGTAGTGGATATATGTATGCGTGTGTGTGTGTGTGTGTGTGTGTGTGCGTGTGTGTGATACGCTGCAGCACTGGGGTGGAGTCAGGTAAAAACTTTGCAAAACTACTTGCTTCCCCAACTTTGTGTGGCTCAGGTCCCCCAGCTTGAGCAGCTAGTTACCTGCTAAGCCATTTCACCAGCCCCAGCATTCACTTTATCTTTACTGTGTTACACAAGAGTTTCGGAGAAGGGTACTTTCTCAAGCATGAAGATGTTGCTGTTGCTCTATTTCCCCCCAAGTAGTAGTACTAGTAGTAATTAAAAATAATTATTATTATAATTATTAACAATAATAATAATTATTATTATTATTATTACTCAATGGTTAGTAAATAATGAATATTTGAACTTTAGCAATTCTTGGGTGTCTGTAATTTCTATTATTGTAAAATATGTCTCTATAACGAGAGCACAGCCAGTTGTCTCAGCAGAACCTCTTCCCGTTTCCCACCTTGTTTATGTTAAGTAACATTCCAACAACCTGCCATTGTCAATATGCATCCTGGTCGGTAGAGAGCTGTCTGCAGCCAATTCCTATAGTCTGTATGTGTGCAGTTCATGTAGACTGTGGATCACTTGATGCTATATACTCATGTATATATCCATATACTATTTTAATATGGTTGTTGATTTAGATGCTTCCATGAATTCTCATAACATAGCAGAAATCTACCTTCTTCTTTTTCAGAGCTAGGAATTCCATCGCAGAAAGTTCTAAGGGGCAAAAGTAAAAAGATTTCTATGAAGATGAAAGGGCCATAAAGTCCAAACTAGAGAAAGAAACCCCAAGTCAGTGGAAGAGGGCATGGGAGGCAGGGCCAATGCCTGATTCTGATCCATCAATACTCCCCCCCTCCCCTCCCCTCCACCTCTGTGTTACTCTCTTAAGCTTATTTGGGGTGCTTCTAACAAAATGGAAAACACCGTCAACTCCTCAGTTCCAGTACCCATGACCATTTCTGCCAAGCCCCTTGAAAGGATTCACTGCCTTGGTCTTTGTTTCTCCATTTTCCACTTATTCTGTAGTCAGAGCAGTTGGGCAAAGCATCACCGGAAGCTGCTCTTTCTGGGGCATGCTCACCAGGGGAGGGACCAGCCCTCCCCGTGCCTCTCTGTAGCCTGGCTGACTTCAGATCTGGATCCCTGGGTTTGACTGCCTGGCTCAGGGAGGATGGCCTGCCTCCTTCTACCCATGCAACTCCATTGCTGCAGGAAGGTAGGTGACTCAAGCCTGAGAAGAAGTTAATAGCAAACAAACAAAATAAAAACAACTCACTGTCTGCCTGTGGAAGTCAGCCTACTGTAGCTGGGGTGGGGTGTGTGTGGAGGTCAGCCTACTGTAGCTGGGGTGGGGTGTATGTGGAGGTCAGCTTGCTGTAGCTGGGGTGGGGTGCAGAGGTCAGTCTGCTGTAGCTTGGGTGGGGTATATATGGAAGTCACCCTGCTGTAGCTGGGGTGGGGTGGGATGTGGGGGTCACCCTGCTGCAGCTGGGGTGGGGTGAGGAGTATGGAAGGCGCCCTGCTGCAGCTGGGGTAGGGGTGAGGAGGGTGGAAGGCGCCCTGCTGCAGCTGGGGTAGGGGTGAGGAGGGTGGAAGGCGCCCTGCTGCAGCTGGGGTAGGGGTGAGGAGCATGGAAGGCATCCTGCTGCAGCTGGGGTAGGGGTGAGGAGCATGGAAGGCATCCTGCTGCAGCTGGGGTAGGGGTGAGGAGTGTGGAAGGCATCCTGCTGCAGCTGGGGTAGGGGTGAGGAGCATGGAAGGTACCCTGCTGCAGCTGGGGTAGGGGTGAGGAGCGTGGAAGGCATCCTGCTGCAGCTGGGGTAGGGGTGAGGAGCATGGAAGGCATCCTGCTGCAGCTGGGGTAGGGGTGAGGAGCATGGAAGGTACCCTGCTGCAGCTGGGGTAGGGGTGAGGAGTGTGGAAGGCATCCTGCTGCAGCTGGGGTAGGGGTGAGGAGCATGGAAGGTACCCTGCTGCAGCTGGGGTAGGGGTGAGGAGCGTGGAAGGCATCCTGCTGCAGCTGGGGTAGGGGTGAGGAGTATGGAAGGTACCCTGCTGCAGCTGGGGTAGGGGTGAGGAGGGTGGAAGGCATCCTGCTGCAGCTGGGGTAGGGGTGAGGAGGGTGGAAGGCATCCTGCTGCAGCTGGGGTAGGGGTGAGGAGGGTGGAAGGCATCCTGCTGCAGCTGGGGTAGGGGTGAGGAGGGTGGAAGGCATCCTGCTGCAGTTGGGGTAGGGGTGAGGAGCATGGAAGGCATCCTGCTGCAGCTGGGGTAGGGGTGAGGAGCGTGGAAGGCATCCTGCTGCAGCTGGGGTGGGGTGGGATGTGGGGATCAGCCTACTGTAGCTGGAGCACAGAGTGTGGAAGTTCAGCAGTGTGGTAGCTGGCTGGGGTTTTTTCTTTCCAATTATCTATCTTTTATGGCTGATGTGCACTTGATCTTTTAGAGCTCTACAGTAGCTCCCAAGATTAGCAGGACCATATTGTACCATATTTATCAACAATGTTCCAGAAATAGGTGATGCCTAGGCTTCCTTTCACATCATCTAAACGTTGGGAAGCAGCTAGTTTCTTACAGTAACAGAGTCTTCGATGCCCAAAAAATATGGACAAGACAAAAGCAATAAATTAGGTAGATTACTCTGAAGAAAAAATGTACTTTTACCTAATTAACAGAACCTATAGCTGGGAGTGATGGTTCACACCTTTAATCCCAGCACTCAGGAGGCTGAGGCAGGTGGATCACTGTAAGCTCGAGGCCCATCTGGTCTACAAAGCAAGTCCAGGACAGCCAAGGCTACACAAAGAAACTCTGTCTCAAAAAACCAAAACAAAAACAAAAACAAAAACAAAACAAAAACCCAAACAACAGAACCTATAAATGACTCATTTTCTTCCAGTGAGAAATCTTTAAATAACTAACGGAATGGGTTAGAACGCTGAACAAGCACTGCTAAAGGAATGGACAGTAGAGCAGTATATTAACCCTGTGTTTGTTCACTAAGCAAGAGACTGACTGCAAATGGAAGGAAATGGAGAGGCATCTCTAAGTAAGGCTGAGAACAAAGAAGAAAGCCTTGAGCGGCTAAAACTAATTAATAATTGCAAGGAAAAATATTCTTCATAAATCCCAAACTTATACTCTGAATGGTCAGTTCAGGCAGAAGCCATGTCTATCTGCCGTGACCAACCGCAGCGCACACGTAGTGAGGACACACCCTGATTCCTGCGTCACCCAGTGTCCTCTGCTCACACTGTAGCCAAGGACTCCACCTGCTCCGGGGAGATAGTGAAGTGCAAATGAGGAGCAAAGACAAGAATGCAGGAAGGAATGGATTCCTGAAACGGGTCACAGATCAGCCTCTGTTCAGTGGGAACATGAGAGCATCCAGTACTGCAACATAGCATCATGAGGAAACAGGAGATGCACGGCAGGAGAACACTGGACTAAGAGAGCGCTTCGTTTCTTTCAAGAAAAGTGGATGGCACGGGTGGGAGGGGGCCAAGAAAAACATCATTTCTAACTTTGCAGCCATGGTGTCTGAATGAAGGACCAATGGGACCAGCCCTGCCTTTGTTCATTTACTTACTGAGCAAGCCAGGCAGCTGGATGCCCTAAAACGCAGCTTTATTATCTGTGAAAATGAAGCAAGAGATAGCATGACATTTTAAAACTAAAACTTCGGGGCTGGAGACATGGCTCAATAGTTAGAAGCACGCATTGCTCTTGTACAGGGCCTGAGTTTGATTCCCGGCATGCATCTCAGGGTGTTCAATCACCTAAAACTCCAGCTCCAGGGACCTCCACAGGCACGTATGCACTCACGCATGCCCCACCCCACACATACATCTAAATACTCATATGTGTTTATAAACACACGTGTGTGTGTGTATATATATATATATATTTCATATGTGTATGATTTAAAATAAATCTTTTTTTAAAAATCAAAAGTTAGCCAGGAGGAAGTGGTTTTGGACCTATGCGTGGACACACAAAGCTCTTGTGAAAGAGTCTTCTACGAGCAACCTCACCCGCAGTTGCTTGCTGGGGTGAGCAAGTGGACCCCAAGATAGCTGGACTGCAGACGCCTGCACTGTGGTCATTCCAGTATTCACTTTAGCCCCACACTTTGCTGCTCTGCTCTGGCTGAGCCAGTCTTTCCATATTGAGATTTAGGAATCAGCACATTAATAAAGCCCCAAAGATTACTATCAATTTGAAAGGCAAAATTCACACAAAACAATTAATTATGAGCATTAAAACAAATGTATTGCCTATGGCAGAATTGAATCCCATATACAAAATGGGTTAAAAAAATTTTTAAAGGAATGCTCTAATTGAAAACTGGCGGCAGCCAAAGACACAGATAGTTAAAACAGTATCTTATCAGAAAATTAGCAGAATGTAATTTTTATTGGGTTTTACAGATGTTATTTTTAACCACATCAAAAATCCCACCTCATGGCTATTGGCACAAATTGTCATAATTACTGTAATTCGAAGTCTGAGTGGGGAAGGGCTGTGGAGATAGCTATCGCCTCTCAGACGGAGACTGCGTTCATGGAGCAGCCAGGAGAAGGAGCCCGTGGTTTTGTACTTGGTCTGGATTTCATTTGTGTCTTTTATCCAAGCTCATTCTTACGAATATTGAAGAATAATTTTCCCCCACCTGGAACACTGAAGGAAATCAAGAGGTTAGTATTAAGAGTGCTGAGGTCACCTTTAATTAACACGCCAGCCACCTCTCCTCCATCTGCTAGCACAGAACTACGGTCTGTTCTATTTTTACATTTTCTGGCGAACATGATCATATTTAATGCACATACTAAGTTCTGTGTGTAACAAATTCAACTACCTTCATAAATAGGGATGATATTGCCAAGCTAAGAAAAAACAGATTTTAGGACCCTGGTGCCCAGATTAACAAGGTGAAACCTAATGAAGACATGTTGTGAGGAATAATCTGTAAAAACTCACATCCAGAGAGTCTCAGGGACACTAAACAGCGAAAAGCATTGCAGCAGCAGGCAAGTGTAGACTTAGTGAGACTGGGGGCCCTCAGCTCAGCCAGTGTGGAGAGCGGGTTACAGAAAGAGAATTGAACAAAGCCTAAAGAATCACTTTCAAACAAACAAACAAAAAATGCAGAACTAACTGTTGGGGGTTGGTCTGATGTATTTTGATGCTAATTAATAAAAGGCCGTCACCTGGGCAGGGCAAATGAGATGGGCATGGCTAAGGTTCTCGGGCTTGGGGAGACAGAGAATCCAGGGAAGAACAGAGACCAGGAGGAGAAGAGAAGGCTGCCATGGGTTAGAGGGAGGAGGAGGACGATGTGGCCAGTGTGGAGGGAGACTTGGCTCAGATGAAGAACATTAGCAAGCATTTGGGATTATGGATGGGAGGTAGCTTGATAGAAATTACTAGAGCATAGATGGGAGGACATCCTACTGGCACTCTAGGTGAGAGAAGCATGGGAGAATGGGGAAATAAACGGATCCAGAGGGTCCTAGAAACCTACAAGAAGAACATCATGATGGGCAGATCTGAGCCCAGGGGTCCTGCTCAAACTATGGCACCAGCCAAGGACAATACGTGCAGTAAACTTTGAACCCTTACCCAGATCTAGCCAATGGACAGGACATTCTTTACAGTTGAGTGGAGAGTGGGGACTGATTTTCACATGTACTCTGGTGTCCCATATTTGACCACGTTCCCTGGATGGGGAGGCCTGGTGGCACTCAGAGGAAGGATAGCAGGCTACCAAGAAGTGACCTGATACTCTATGAGCATATACAGGGGGAGGAGGTCCCCCTCAGTCACAGTCACAGGGGAGGGGAGTAAGGGGAAAATGGGAGGGAGGGAGGAATGAGAGAATACAAGGGATGGGACAACAATTGAGATGTAATATGAATAAATTAATTAAATTTTTAAAAAATTTTTAAAGAAATTATTAGAAGCAGATGGCATGGGATTGGGACAGGTATTCCGTACCTGCCCCACTATGGGAAGTAGTTTAGGGAATTGATATCTGCCCTGCCCCAGATTAACTAAGGCCATTTTAAAATATAACAAGTGTCTGTGTCTTGATTGATTGGTAGCAAGTAATACTGATGTAAATAATAATAGGTATAGGCCTAATAATAAACAATTATTGGGTCATACAGATAATTTAAAACAAAACAACTAACAGCCCATCTTAATGCCGTCAAAGCTGAGTCCTACCGTTGTTAAGCCATGGGAAGTTTTCAGCATGGTTTCTTGGCCTCAATTTGAAGTCTCTCAAAAGAAGGGATGTGGGCTAAGCTGAGACATCCAACAGATATGTTGTGTTGGGACCTTCTGGGCCCCGGGGACCATAATGAACAAAGAAGGTGCATCAACTACAGTAATTCAGATAAGATCTCACAGGAAATAACTGTAAAAATAAGTAGGAAATACAACTCTAGGTTAACATACATTTTAAAGACAAGTTCAGCAGAGGCAGCCGGTGGAGTTCTGGTGGTAGTGTTTATCTGGCACGGGGTTAGATCCGCACAGTACGTGAGCCAGGCTTGGTGGTGTACACCCACAATCCCAGCACTCAGAAGGTGGAGGCAGGAGGATTGGAAGTTCCAGATCGTCCTTGGTGGTAGGAGAGTTCAGGGCCAGGCTCAACTAGACATCAGAAAAAGAGGCAGATAAAGAGAAGTGGGGGAGGGGAGGACATGGCGGTGGGGTAAAGAAGTGGGGACTGGTGGAGGGTGCTAGTTCAAACAAGAAAGTCTTCTTGAATTAGGTGAGACGCGACTGGAGACTGGAGGGATGTGATGGAGAAAGGTCAAGCAGGTATATTGGGGAAGGATATGCCAGATGGAGAGAGAGAGAGAGAGTACCTGAAGTGCAAGGCACTGGGTGCTCCCGGGAAGCAGCAGGACACAAGGTAAAAAGGTTTAGTGAGGCGTCATTTGCATCTTCCTCAGGTCTTGAAAGCCTGTGCGGGTCTTGTTCCAAGTAAGGCTAGCAGCCCCTTGAGGCTATGAGTAGTGGATCAGTGCAGTTGTTAGAAAGAAGAAAGAAAGGAAGAAAGAAAGAAAGAAAGAAAGAAAGAAAGAAAGGAAGGAAGGAAGGAAGGAAGAAAGGAGGAAGGAAGGAAAGCAGGGAGGGAGGTCATCGTAGTAATGAAGCTGGATGGAGAGCAAGAATGGCTAGGTAGGAAGAAGGCCTGGACCGTAGGTGATGAAGAGTGCTCAGACTGAATACATGGGGGGTGAGGTACCAGTAAGACTTGCTGACAGCGGGGGTGGGAGGGGTGGGGAGAAAGAAATCAGGACAGCTCTGGGCTCCTGCTGATGAAGGAAGAGAACGCGTGATGTTGCCCCCTCAGAAAGCGGGCACAGGTAGGCGCAAAGGCTGGAGACGTTGGTGCGGGATCCAAGAATAACATCCCAGGCTGTCATGAGCTTCCCTGACCTGTGAGGGTGAGGTGCCGTTGGGCATTCAGTCAGGATGCGAGAGTCTGAGTTCAGGGAAAGTCAAGGAGAGCCACACAAGGGGATGACATGAGCTGAGAGGTGTCGCCTAAAACCAGAGGCGAGATCAGTCCAGCAAAACAGAATACGGCAAGTGGGGCTGGAAAAGCAAAACTCCTCCAAAGTAAGGGGAAAGTCAGCTTGACCAGACACATGTCATGAGGTATGTTGGACTGGTTCTGAGCCGGTAAGAGAAGACAGAAGTCAGAGCGGACTCCAATTTCCTTCTCAGAGGCCACTTGCTTTACCACCGTTCTTTCCCTTATTTTGATACTAAGTCAGATATTGGACACACAAACACGTGAGTAAATGATAAGTAAGTCTGTGTCCGG
Source organism: Acomys russatus (assembly GCF_903995435.1). Lineage (NCBI taxonomy): Eukaryota > Metazoa > Chordata > Mammalia > Rodentia > Muridae > Acomys > Acomys russatus. Next base: position 14,267,143 of record NC_067151.1, on the reverse strand, counting down.
TGTAAGTAGTCAGTGGGTCATGTCTTCATAGACAACTTCGAAACATGCATCTCAAAATGTGGTGATAGCTAAAGGAAAAGTTCATATGGTCTTTCCATAAGTCCTGAAAATCAAAGTTCAAATATGAATAGGCAAGACTGTGTCTCAAAGGAGGTCAATGGCACCCCTGAGGATGGCACTCAAGGCTTTCCTCTAGCCTACATACACACACACACACAATGCACACACCCACCACACACACACATACACACATACACCACACGCACACACATACCCCGCACACACATACCACACACACACACCACACACACATACACACACACCACACACACATACACACACACCACACACACATACACACACACCACACACACATATACACACCACACACACACATACCACTCACACATACACACCACACACACACACACCACACACACACATACACACACACCACACACACACATCACACACACACACACACCACACACATACCACTCACACATACACATACAATGTACACACACACACACACACCACACACACACATACACACACACCACACACACACATCACACACACACACACACCACACACATACCACTCACACATACACATACAATGTACACACACACCACACACACATACACTTTAAAAATAGGTGCTTTGGAGCTTACAGAAAATGGATGAGATATGAACAGATTTTGGAAAGGTCTGGAGAGAAGACTGGACAATGACTAACAGTGAGCCAAGAGTTGGTGTTGTCCCGTAGACTCTGCTGGAAGGAGAGCCAAGCCCCACTTGTGTGCTTCTTCAGACCAGCAGGAGCAGGAGCTGAGGTGGCACCCTAAAGTGAAGGGAGAGCTGTGGGAGAACCTGGAGGAAGTGCATAGTCTCCCCTAAAATAATCTACAGTCTAATGCTGACAACTTCACTCCAGACACAACGCCTTGAGTTTTACTTGCTGATTTAAATCATATCTTTGTTTTTCCTTCGGACACAAAATTAGATCAGAAAGAATTGTAAGATGTAGAGATCAACTATGGTAGCACCCCTATCTCCTAAAAAGGGAACTTTCTGGAAACATTAAATAATGAGCATTTTGAATGGAATCAAGTGCAGAGGTTTTTTTTTTTTGTATTTTTTTTAAGTAAGGCTTTCTGTCTTTAAAGAAAAAAGTGAACAATTAGGAAACAAATAGTTAATGGCAGTACCTAACGTGTGCAGCTGTGCTGGAACCAGCTGGCTTTTGTGCTGAGGGGGAAGGGTGCAAACAGCTCTGAGAGTCAAGGAAAGCATCTGCCTTAAGAGCCAATGACTAGAGCTGGAGAGATGGCTCGACAGTTAGGAGCACCCACATGGCAGCTCACAACTGTCTGTAACTCCAAGATCTGATACCCCCACACCAATGCACATAAATTAAAATTAAATAAAAAATATATATATTTTTTAAAGAGCCAATGACTAGCTCAACAAGACACCAAAGAGAAAACAAATAAGGAATGGGAGGTGGCAGGGACGGCAGTCAATGGCAGCCCTGAGGACACCCCCACCCCCCCCCCCCACCTCCAGCCCACCCACCCCACCCCCCCGCAGGGTTCAGCCCAGCTCCAAGACATGACAGCAGTCACACACCTTGTGCCTGGTATCTGAGTGAGGGACACTGACCAGGACAGTGTGCCTCCCTGACCAGCTTTCACGATGGCCTCAAAATACTCCTAGACCTCGGAAGCCATGCAGAATGATGCAAACTTTGAATGTTTTCCTTGTTACAAGGGAAATGGTCTCTTTCCGAATGTTTTTCATGATGAAAGGCACGCCTGTGCGGGACATGCAGCTTGAGGCTTTAGCGTATGGAGGTGGGGGGCTCCCAGTTCTCAGTGATTTGGGGACTGGTGGAGGTTGGGGCCTGGATAAAGATGATCACAATACAGGATGATGTGCTGGCGCAGGGCAGAGGCCACAGAGAGAGGGAAAGAGGTTTCAGAAAAGGGGGCATTGACTCGGCCTTGGCTTGTAAACCGTGCAGAAAATGAAATAAATGGTTTAAACACTGAGATGTCTGCTAACTGGAAACACTCTGTTTCTGAAACATCCCGTTCTCCAGACTTGGCCTTTATTCTAGAGAAATCGGTCCTGGAAGTTTTTGTTGCTGTAGTAAAGTTTAATGTATTAAGTCAGCTTGGAAAATTAACCAGATTTCTATCTACAGCAAGATTCCATGTATTAGACACGAAAGTGTTCACTTCTATAGAATAAAGTAAAATACTTCCCTCTTTCAAAGGGGGGTGGATCATGAAATCAAGTCACCTCGATGTTTACTCTGCTTTGGATGCTAACTTACAACATTTGGCAACAAGCATATGTTTCATCACTTCATATTTCAGCTACCAACAATGAGAAACAAAAACCAGGAGGAAGTCAGATGTGGTGGTGCACGCCTTTAATCCCAGCACTTTTGGGAGGCAGAGGCAGGCAGATCAATTTGAGTTTGAGACCAGCCTGGTCTACAAAGCAAGCTCCAGGACAGCCAAGGCTACACAGAGAAACCCTGTCTCAAAAAAACAAAAAACAAAACCAAACAAACAAAAAACCAGGAGGAATCTAAACCTCCTCACATGTTCCAGGCACTTTATTTGTCATCCTCAGTGACGACCCCTTTTTCTATAATCAGCAAAGGAGACGGTCCAGCTGCCTTGCCTCTCATTCTTAACCTGGTTTACATGTGCATAGAAACAAACAAACCAAACAAAAAGCACAAAGGAATTTCAAATAAAGTAGTTAATGAGTTAGAAAATGCCATGCCGGGTGCTACAAACACTTCAAAATATTGCGAGCCCTTTTTCGTAATAAGATATTCCCAAGACAAAGCAAGGGAGGGAGGGAGAATGAATTTTGTTGCAGAAGCAAGAAATATGATAACTAGTAAGAACAATTATAATTATTTCCTTGGTGTACGGCAACTGTGAATGACACATGTAAATAGCCCCGGTATATTCATTTAATATTGCTGATAATTAACGCGAGCACTAAATTAGAATTGCCTTTATCAGTCAGCGTTGTAGAGCATTGCAGCAGCCTGGCAGGGATGAGAGAAGCCAATACCTGGGTGAAGAATAAGCCCAGCCTGCTGATAACAGAGGAGGGTTCAGACTTTTAATTGCATAAATAAATAGAGTGTTCCCATGCATCCGCCTTCATCACAGTGTCGCTGAATTAATTGGGATGCAATGCCCTATGTGCTGGCCTGAAGTTTTCCCTCTCTGCAGGAGTCGGTACATTTCTAGCGTGCATTGGTTTGGTGGAGAGTTTTGCTCATTTGGAAATTTGAGCAAGTCCTACAAAATGCATCAAAGGTGTTTGCTCAGTAATGTTACAGTTTTATCATGCGACAAAGTGATTTGTCCAATATATCTCTTGCCTTCTCAGATATCATAAAAATAAAAACTAGGGCAATTAACCAACTTACGATTGGTTTTAAAAAATGTAGAGAGTGCAGGTCATCAGTTATAGCAATTGGACAGCATGCATGAGAATCAGGGTTCAATTCCCAGCTCTGGGTAGAACAAAGTAAGTGACTAAATAACAGACACACGTAATGTCAGTGTCAGTTGTCAACTTGGCACAACCTCAGATCACTTGGCAAGAGAGCTGCAGTGAGCAATTATCCACACTGGCATGGCCTGTGAGCATGTCTATGGGGGAATAGTCCTAACTCTCGTGGGAAGGTCCAGCCCACTGTGGCTGGCACAATTCTTTAGGTGCTTAGAAAAGGGGCTCTTCAACTGTGTAAGAGTGGAGAAGCCAAGCAGTGGCGATTTGAATTAAAATGGCCCCTCTAAGCCCATAGGAAGTAGCATTACTTGAAAGGATTAGGACATGTGACTTTGCTGAAGTAGATGTGGCCTTGCTGGAGGAAGTATGTCACTGGGGGGTGGGCTTTGAGGTTTCAGGAGCTCAAGCCGGGACCAGAGGCTCACTCTCTCTTCCTGCTACCCACCAATCCAGATGGAGAACTCCTGGCTCATTCTCGAGTACCACGTCTACCCATGCAGTCATGGTAACTGCTTTGATGATAATGGACTAGCCCTCTGCACTGTAAGCCAGCCCCGATGAAATATTTTCCTTTATGAGAGCTGTCATGGCGTCTCTTCACACCAATAGAACTCTAACTAAGACGCCTGCAATGGACTTTGTCCTGGAATCGGGAGCTCAAATAAGTCTCCCTTTGCTCCACTAGTTTTTTTTTTTTTGGGGGGGGGGAGGGTTGTTTGTTTGTTTGGTTTTGGTTTTGGTTTGTTTGTTTTTTGGTCTGGGCATTTTATCACAGCAACCGAAATGAAACCAGAGCCAACAACTTAAACTAAAAGAAAAGCACACCTGGGTAGTCTAAGCACGTCTAACTCCTGTTAACTGTTCAGTAAACTCTAAACCCAGCAAAGCCAATGGCAAGAATGTAGAGAACCTCCAAATGGAGAGCTAAAGGCGCTTGATCTGAATGGATGCCGGTTTCTGTAGAGTGAAATCATGTTTGTAAGCTCGCTGCTTTACTGTCTCCCAAAAGTCCGAGCTGGATTTGGAGGCCAGCACCTGTAATGTTCATACTCAGGAGTATAAAGCCACCTGTACAACACAGTGAGTTACAGAGCAGCCTAGGCAATACAGGGAGATGCCATCTCAGAAAAAAAATTCTAATTAAATTAAGTTTAAAAAATAATAATTCCAAGGGCTAAGGCTTATGGTCCTTCCTCTGATCCTGCGTAAATTCAAGCCATCACCTCCTGACTCTCCTCGGGCAACAGAGGTCACAGTAGGCTGCCTGTGCCCACCTAACACTTGCCATTCTCCATTCTAGAAGCAGAGTGGCCTCTTTGTAAAACTTTGCCTACTTTCCCCCATGCCCTCAGCACATGGCCAAAGCCACAGCCATTACCTCGCTTTCCTGCTCCATGACCCAGGCCTCCCTCTGTGTTCACTCTCTGTAGGTTTCGTCTTCCATGCTGCTCTTACCCTGGGATGTCCTCCTCCTTCAAGTGACAGCCACTGCTCCTCCTCCATCCACCCTCCATCCTGCCATCTTACTTGCCCTAGCCGTCTTTACGGTTTAGTTCAAACACTGTCCTCCCTAAGTTCCCTCCTTACCCCCTCCGCCTCCCTCAAGGCTAGGCCCGTGCAACACCCTAATCGCTTTACCTCCTGAGTCATGACATGGCTTACGCGGTACCACCATGTCACATCAGCACCTCACAGAACACCTGGCATAGAGCTGGCAGTCCAAAAAAAAAAAAAACCAACCAAAAATCTTGTGGACAAACCAGGAAGAACTCCAAAACTCAACTGATCTCCTTTTAGTCCATCGTTGAATCATAAAGTAATGAGGATAAAGCTGCATTGCAAATGATGGGGCCACGTGATGAAAATACCAGAAGAAGAGAGATGAGCCCTCAATCTGGTGTCTGGACCTGTCTGTCATCTACAAAATGAGTGTGCTTTCTGACTATCAAAGTCTCCAGAAAGAAAAACTGCTCTGGGAACTGTAACGCTCCAGACACGAGGCATGATGCCTTTGCTATGGATGATGGTCAATGCCGGAAGAGCTGTTTCACGCTGCCATTCCTCCTGGGCAGCCTCAGGGCCTGCACACTTCCACACTCTGCTCCACACCGTCAGTGGCTGACACCAGGGGTCCTGCCTTCTTGGCATGGTAATTTCTGCCCAAGAACTACCTCAGGAGGATTTCTTTGCTCCCAGTGGTGGACCCTAAGTTCTGTTTGGAATTAACCCTGCTCGGGCCTCCAAATATGCGTAGGCTAAAGGATATCCTGCATCCTCCCAGCCAGTGGGCATAGGTAAAGGGGGTCCCTATGCAATGACTGAGCTGTCCATTTGGAGTGAAGCCTGGGAATTCCACAGAGGGTACTAAAGGATTCACTGAGCCTGACAGGTGGCAAACAGCAGTGACCAACACGCTAAGCGAAGCCTCCTGGGCTGAAATCAACGCTGTTGACAGCAAACAGCAGCAGGCGTCCTGAGATACACTGGGGCTGCTCACCGGGGCCTTGCTGGGTGCTTATTCTACACAGTGTCAGCCCCAAAGGAGGGCTGTCTTCTACGTCTTGACTGACTGTGACACCACTGAATTTCTCATCTTAGAAAATGTCTTATAAAACGGCTGTCTTCTTCATAATGATGCTTGAAAAGGGAATTCAATTTTCCATTTATATTCAACTAATGCTCATAGGGGTCAACTTTGTGACAACAGTGTCGGGTTTCTAAGTGAGGGACTTTCCTAACATCCTACCGTGTTGTAAATGGGATCACCTCAGCCAGGTTCTGGCCTTACTTGTAGCTCTCCTGAAGTTCAGCACGCAGGAAGATTTTTGTTCCTACAAAAGCCACCTCTGCAAGCAAAAAGGACTGAGTGATCAGGGCCACAGGGGAAGAAGCACTTTCTTGCTAAAACCTGAGCCTCACTTTTGTATCTAAGTCATATCTGAAAGGTTTCGCGTCTCTGGTTTTGGCACAGCCAATGTTGACTCAAGTTGATCAGAACTGCTTTCTTCAGCAGCGAACTGTTAGAGCAGGAAATATACCACAGAAATTCCTTAATTGCTAGTCACCTGAGTGTGGGTGAAAACAACAAAAGCCACCGGAGGAAACTATACCTGCCACCTTTTCCTGATTATTTTTATATACAAGTTTAGAAGAAATATTACTGCCACCAGAGGGGTCACAAGAACAGACAGGAGACTTCTCCCCATACTTCATCTCTAGGAAGAATTGCTAAGCACACGCTGTGTACATCATAAAATAGTGAGATGACCACTGTGTCACCAGCATGACATATAGTCTCATGTGCTTTAACAACTTGTCCTGAGGTCTGGGATACAGCTATGGCCCAGCACTTACTTGCCTAAGATGAGTGAGGCTCATCACACACACACACACACACACACACACACACACACACTACCTTGAAATGGCCTCTGAAATGTCTGATCTACTCCCTGGGAACAGCTTTCTGATCATCATTTGGTTAGTAACTGTTAAGCGTTCAGAATGAATTCGTGCTTCCACTCGTGGGATCACTAGACGCCTCACTGGAGGCCAATGCTCGTGTGCACTCCGGGTACAGATGCCATCTGCGTAATTGCCTGGCCTAGGTGAAATAGTCCTCTTAGAAAGTCCAGATAAGCAGCCCATGTTTAGCGACTTCAGAAGCCAGACAAAGCCAATCATCAGCAGAATCAACTGATCAGCAAATAAACCCTTGAAACATCGATGGTAAGGTTGCACGTTTAGTTCATATGGGCCAGAGATGGAGCCAAGAGGTCATATATGAATGTGTTCATACATGTGAGTGTTAGCTATTATCTTCTCAGGACCCTTCTGCAGGAGTAACTAAGCCAATCTGCATGTGTACATACATGTTCGTGTATATGTAAGTCTATGGAGGGGGTGAGGAGGGGGCTAAGAACAGCCCCCCCAGGAACTGTCCACCCTGCTTTTTGGATGGGATCTTGCATTCTCAGGCCAGTGCCATGTGGGCTACACTCTCTGGCCAGTGGGCCCCGGATATCCTCCTGTCTCTGCTATATTCGGTGCTGGGATCGCAAGCCTGTGCCGCCGCTGGGTTTTAAAACTGATCGATAGGAAGGAGCTGAGGCTTGGAGGACTTCAGGGATTTTCTCAGTTATCAGCGTTTGAGCTAGACTGCCCTTATACAGCAGCTAAAATGCAATTGGCCCCGTCGGATAGAGCCGCAGTGCAGAACTTAGCTTTCTTTTCACTTTTCTGGTTATTATAGCTTCACTTGTTTGTTTGTTTGTGTTGTACAGCAACGAGCCTGAAGATGCGTGAAGGTGCCAGCACTGTCATTCGCTATTAATTAGTGTCGGATTTGAAATTAGTGTTGGTTTTTCAAGTAAAATTCTCTTGGCATTATCATGGACTTGACCTTCTGTAGGTAAGTCTTCCAAGACAAAACCTACAGAATAGCAACTGAAACATGGCCGAGAACACCGTACCTTCCAGCCAGCCCCAGGGGCTCCCCCAGCTGACAGTATGACATCTCAGTGGCCCACGAAGGTCATGGAGCCCTCTGCTTGCATAGCTGCTCCTCTGCGATGATGCACACCATGGCCATGGATGGTCTAAGACAGCAGTGGGTGATAAGACACAAAGGATGGTTTATAACAAGTCTGTGGTGCACTCACTCTGTAGTGTATGCACTAGCATTCTGCTTCTAGTGTGGCCCAAGTCAAGTCCACCTCCTTTGTGGGAGGTCATCCCTCAAAGGCTCATTAAGGCTGTAAAAGCCCTGGTTTCAAAACTCTGTCTTTCCCAGTTGGGAATTCCCTGGACTAACACAGGAGTGAGTATGTCAAAATCTGACAGCTGTGCTCCTGTTTCCTCAAGCTTCTTGGGGACACTGGTGACAGAGAATTGCCCTTTGTGTGACCGTTGCTCCTCTCATTTGAGGAGTCTTCAGTAGATATGGGTCATTTCCAGGGAGATTTCCCCTATGGCTGGGAAAATCTCCCTCTATGTGTCTTTGCACTGATGTCTCAATATCAGGTGAGGGTCTACTATAAGCTCTTCAGTACTGCTCCTCAAAAAGTGGCTTCCACTCTGAATAAAGAGATCTTTCAAGGGTAGTTGTCTATACTGCAATGCCTTTCCCCTCTAAGCACCTAATATTTAGTGTCGGAATATTAAAATAAAATATGAATTTAAATTATTATGTAAAACAAATTGTGAAGGCCCATGGGAGACAGAAGACCTTGTTAGTTTCTTTTTTTTCTTAGAGATTTATTTATTTATTATGGTGTATACAGAGCTCTGCCTACATGTACACCTGCAGGCCAGAGGAAGGCATCAGATCACATTATAGATGGTTGCCATGTTGTTGGGAATTGAACTCATGACATCTAGAAGAGCAGTCAGTGCTCTTAACTGCTGAGCCATCTCTCCAGCCCCTACATTGTTATTTTCTAACTTTTTTTTTGTCCAAGTTAATGGAAAGTTGAAAATTCCAAGCCTTCTACCATCAGCTTCTTCAAACCTGAATCACAGTAGAAGGATAAGGAAACTTCAGCGTCCCTGAACTCCACTGTCTTGAACCCACTGCACAGAGGCCTGGGTGTCTACTAAAAGTACAGCAGGAGGGATTATCCCATACGATGCCCAGCCATCTGTGAAAGTCCATACTCCATGGATGCTATCCTGTTTAGGGATTTTGTATGAGATTAACTGTCTAAGGAAAAGACAAAGATCTCTGAGCCACTCACAGTGGCACACACCTTTAATCCCAGCACCCAGGGAGGCAGAGGCAGGCAGATCTCTGGGAGTTTGAGGCCAGCCTGGTCTACAAAGTGAGTCCAGGACAGCCAGGGTTACACAGAGAAACCCTGTCTCGAAAAACTAAAAATAAGTAAATAAATAAAAGATCTCCGGTTTTCCCTGACAACATCACATTGCTAGTCTTGTGCCTGTGACCACTGGGAGGCTGGGAAGGCAAGGGGGCTTCTTCTAGGGTCTCCTCATTTGTAAAGAGCAGCCATGTTCTCATCTGTTGCTTTCTGTCTGACAATGGTCATCCGTCCCTCTTTCTGTCATCCACGGAGACTCCCTGCCATGCCACGCTGATGTTGACGCGTCAGGTCAGCAGCAGGTCCTTGGCAGGCTGCCCACACCTTGTAAGCACCTTCTTCATGTTTACATTAGGAAACCGCTGAGGTAAAACATCCCCCACATCCCCAGGACCGCTCATTCCCTCTAATGCACGCTTTGACAGAGGAGTGGACTGGACACCGAATCATCAAGCTATCCAGCAAGATGGAAAGGTATGCTGTCTTACACGCAGCGGTCTTTGTGAGACAGACAGCTGGCTCACAGTGATGGTAATTACAAGCGGACCCACGACAGACAGCTTCCAGCACTGTTGGTTCTCAGAATTTGTTGGTAAAGGGCAAACTCCTTACAGAGCACAGACCTTAAAGAGCCATTCCCTCCGGGTCTTTCATCTCTAATCTGTCACAACAACCGAACACACTTTTTCCTGGCCTCAGAACAGTCTTTATTTGCGGTATATGCTTGAGATCCTGTCCATCTTTAAGGCTCAGGTTAGGCACCGCTTGCCCTCCTGAAAGCTTCTTGGGCCACCAGTACTGAAGGGGTGTGGCTCCTTCTCAGGTTAGCCCCTAGCTTGGCTGCCCCCTAACAAGCAGAGGGAAGATGCATTTGACACCACCGGCTCTAAGCAGGATAATTGTCCCGTGCTATAGAGGAGGCAATAAAGCTCAGTGCAGACAAGAGCCCAATGTAAAGTCACAGACAACAAATGGCAGAACCATGTCTGAGCCCAGAGTGTGGTGGTGTATGAATCCGCCCCTTAAGTTTTACATTAATGGGACTCTTTGGGTTGTGAGCTGCCTAGAGCTGGGATCAGTTTCTCATTTGTTTCCTATCACTGTGAACAAAGGAACCTTAATAAAGAATTGTCCCTGTAAAAGCCTCCAAGACCACACTCTGCAAGTGAAAAAAAAAATTTTTTTAATCTCTCAGCCCTGTAAACCACCAAATGCCACTCGGACACGTACCAGCACCAAACTTTTCCATCTTCCTATCACATCTGTGGCAGTTTCTTGCTTCTACTAGCTAATGGATTAGTGCTGATCTGCACTGATTGCTCACACCTGTGAGTCAAGCTAACCCCTGTTCCGCTTTGTGCAATCAGCCATGCCCAGGTAAGACCATGGGCTTCCCAAATGACAGGCAAAGAGACCCACCTGACAGGTCTGACCAGACACCTGTGAGAGCTGCGAAGGGGGGAGGAGGGGGAGGGGGAGGAAGGAGGGAGGAAGACTGACACAATGAAATCACTAACCAGGAGCGCCAACGCAACACGTGTGCCATCTCCTCCTCGACATTAGGAGTGCTGGCGAGAGAAAGCATCAAAGGTCTCCAGTGGATGGGAAACAAGCCAGAGCTGGCTGCAGCATAGCCACAGCCATGTAGATCTACTAACTGCAGCTTCTCTGAACTATATGCTGTAGTCAGAGAGGCCAAGTAAACTGTAGATTGTAAACATTTCTAGGCACAATCATGTTTTGATTTCCACAATCATCTCATAGCAGCTAGCTGTATGTGTCAAAGTTGCCCTAAATAATCCTTACACAATATCTCCTGGAGACAAGGAATATAGGTGCAAAGTGCATTCCACTAGGGCAGTGGTTCTCAACCCTCCTAAGGCTGTGTGACCCTTTAATACAGTTCCTCATGTTGTGGTGACCCCCAACCATAAAAGTATTTCATTGCTACTTAATAACTATAATTATGCTGCTGCTATGAATTGTAATGCAAGTATCTGATACCCAGGATGTCTGCTATGTGACCCCCTGTGAAAGGGTCATTCAAGGGTCACAAACCACAGGTTGAGACCCCCTGTCTAGGCGCTGGAATTACTCACTCGGAACATCTGTGGCAGGCCCAGATGTGTCACTCCTGCTGCAAAGGGCCCGGTATTCTCAACTGTTTCCCATTCAGGATTTTTGGGGTCCTCTTTTTCAGTACAGTGACACTTCTGGAAACATGAGCTTGTGTCTAGGTGCACACACTTCTCTAAGCTCAGTCACAGCAGCAAATATCACGTGCACATTTCTCACACTCCTGCCTTTGGCCACTGATACTGCCTCCTCCCAGGAAGAAGTAGATCCCACAAAACAGTTCCACTGTCACCCACAAATAAACAATGTGTCTCCTTTTGGGGGAGAAGAAAAGCCCCTCTTTCTATGCATCAGATGTTTGTAAAAATTTGTTCAAACTGTATGATTAATGTTCCCCAGGGTGCAAACAAAAATGATCGGAAACACTAAACAGAAAGCCTTACTTGGAGCAGGGTGGTGGCAGACACCTTTAATCTCAGTGCTCAGGAGGCAGAGACAGCTCTCTGTGAGTTGGAAGCCAGCTGATCTACATAGGGAGTTCCAGGTCAGGTTATATAGAGAAACTATGCCTCAAGTAAAAAAAAAGAAAGGAAGGAAGGAAGGGAAGGAGGGAGGGAAGGGGGAAGCCTTACTTGAATATAAAGTGTTGCTTCCAATCACAAAATACTCTCTTTAAATTGGTATTTTTGGCTCATAACCACATTTGCTAAAGCATTGAGCCAGGAGATTATTTAATTCAAGGTTGGTTTGAGACGAGTTGAGGCTTAGGCTATAATCCTAAGGGCTCTGATTTCTTCTGAAGAAATTGGTGGTGATCTGAGACAGCTGTGCCCCAGGGCTTCCACATACAGCATTCCATAGACTTTTGTTTATGGCAAAATGGCTCAGCTAGTGACCAGGGTCTTCCTACCTTTCTCTTTCTTGCTGTTGTGGTATTTCGAAGACAGAGGGTACATTTATGCCTTTGTGGTTTTTAAGTTCTGATGCAGCGCCAAAGTTTAGATACAGACCCCTCCCTCTGATTGGCCAGAGCCCAGTGGGAGGGTGTGTAGTGCCTCACTTGCTTTGGAACTTAGCTACAGGAAATCATGCCAAACCACGCAAGGCCTTGTACACTGCGTTTCTCCACACTGCCTGTCCCACAACTGTCTCTTAATCAGGATTTCTGCTAGGCAGAGGAAGGAAAGAGGCTTCAGGGGCCATCAGCTTGGAAACACATGACAAAAAAACATTAGGGAACTATCTGTGAGGGTCTGTGGGGCTTTCTCAGTGCATAAAGTGCATATGTACGCATGAGAACCTAATTATGAAGCCCCAGAACCCAGGTCAAGGAGGCATGGGAGCACAGAGCTGTAATCCCATTGTTCCTAGTGAGAAATGGGAGAATTCCTGAGACAGGAGAATTCTTGGGAGTTCACGGGTCATCTAGCCTGAAATATGCAACAACAGATAACAAAGACACCCTGTTTCAGACAAGATGAAACCCAAAGACCCCAAGGTGTTTTCCAACACATATGAATGCCATCCCATGCCATACGCATTTCCATACATACATGAATATACACAAACACCACACACACACACACACACACACACTCACACACACACACACACACACACACACACACACACACACACACACACACACGGGGGGCGGTGCAGCCAAAACTACCTTTAACCAAATTCTGTCTCCACTCTTCTTGGCAAACTCTCATGGTAGATCCTTTCTTGTAAGGTTCCTGAATGAACTCAATGGTGGAAATGATATATCCTCTTGCCCAGCAGACACATCGTGAGTGCTCAATGCCAGCTGAGCATCACTGTTACAATAACCCTAGAGAGATGTGGCATTAGCACCAGGTCATAGAGAAAGAGGAGAAATGCGATCTTCACCCCCCCCCCAATCCAAGATTAATTAGAAACATTAGCGGCAGAGTCCCATTAAAGTGTGGGAGCAACACGTTCATCTAATGTGGCAGCCCCGAAATAATGAAAGCAAAGGTTCAGTCTGTTCTTCCCACTGCACACACTGTAAATTCTGTGGTGGGTGGGGCCTGCAGGCTTTCCCCTGCAATGCTGAGCCCACCCAGCTGGGGACCATGGTTCTGGGTTCCTTCGAGCCCAGCCTCTATTCGGATTTAATAATCTTGTCTCCTTTCCCCAAACCTAGAGCTTTCACCCAGCAAGGAGATCTTGGGCTAGCAGGAGCTATGATGAAAGACTGTGTTGTCATGTCAAGAGCTCACGCTGCCTGTTGGCATTTCCTTCCAGATTTTCTTTTCTTTTTTTTTTTTTTTTTTTTTTTTTTTTTTTTTTTTTAAGGTTTGTTTATTTATTTTGTATACAATGTTCTGCCTGTATGTACACCTGCAGGACAGAAGAGGTCATCAGGTCACATTATAGATGGTTGTGAGCCACCATGTGGTTGCTGGGAATTGAACTCAGGACCTCTGGAAGAGCAGCCAGTGCTCTTAACCTCTGAGCCATCTCTCCAGCCCCAGATTTTCTTTTTAAAACTGCAATGAAAACTGACGACAGAGGCAGTAGGTACAGCCAGCCTCTCAGCTGGCTAGCAAGTATGCACCTCGTCTAGGGCTATTCAACATGATAGGACAGCACAGATGAAAGCCCCACTCATCACGAGGACTTCTCCAGCACTCTTGAGAACAGCGCAGTCCCTGGGTGAAAGTTCCAGAAGCTTGCCTTCGAAAAGGCATGTGTTGACAAATAGCCTCAGACTTCACGCCTTACATTCCAAAGTGAAAGGAACACCAGGGGAACCTGGTCCTCAAGCATTGCTTCCGTCAGCAGCGGCTCCTCCCACGGTCACTGTGCCTCTGCTACCTTGACCACAGCAGGAACCAAAGCCTTTCTTCACAGGCTTTTGGATCATCCCTTACATTTGACCCTGAGGGAAACATCTCGAACCCTCCAGAGAACGTCTTCGAAAATTGTGTAGTTAGGCCTCCCAGCCTCTCAGGGTGGGTTATGAAGAGTCCCACACCTTCCTCGTCATGGGTATTTCTCCGCAGCTGAAGTCACTGGGAATTAAAGGTTTTCCTTTCTGCATTCCCACAATGCTCATCTTCCCAGATACCACACAGATGGTGTCCCGTGTGCGCCAAGGTCATATCCTATGGCCCAGCCTGTGGTACATAGACAAAGTTCCTTGACCAAAGCCCCTCACAGGATGTGCGATGAGCTGCTTCACATTTCCTTCACTGACTTCCTCCAGCCGCCTCCACATCCAGACGGACCAACTCAGAGGCAGAACCAAACCAGAGGAAGCGAGCTTTTACTCCCCAGGGGCTGCTCTAGGAATCAGGTTGAGTTCCCTTCTGTGGGAGCCTGAGCAGATAAAAAAACAAAACAAAACAAAACAAAAAAACAGCCGTGTGGTGATGAAGCCACCTATCAATGTATGCAGTACGCATGCACAGAAATACCGCAGTAAAGCTAGGTTGTGCCGTGTGCCCAGGAATCCCAGAGCTTAGGAAGAAGAGGCGAGAGGATCAGGAGTTCAAGGTTATCCTCAACTACTTGGCAAGTTAAAGGCCAGACTGCCCTGCATGAGATCCTGTCTCAAAAGACCAAAAAGAAGAAGAAAAGGGGAAGCATCACAATGACATTTATTAGTTTGTATAACTAATACCATCAAAGGAGAGGAGGAGGAAAGAAACAGCCACAGCCACCAAGCTGAGAATCCAGTAGTTTCTGTAGACAAGACACTGCCATGCTAGCTTTTCCTTTCAGACTTGGGGATCAACGTAGGAGGTGAGAGAAAGGAGAAATCCCACTACATAACATCACGGGCCACCTCTCGAGGCTGAGTTACAGACATGGAGCCTCAGGCTGGACCCCCACCTTAAACCCAAAGGATGAAGGCGCCAGAAGGGACTGAAAAATCTCCCCTCTGCTAAGCTGAGGGCTAAAGCCAAATATTTCCATCGTAATGACTGTGTTCTCAGCATCTAGGCAGCAAAGTCCCCACAAACTCAGCACTGTAGTTCAGTCTTTGAAACAACTGTCCCGTCTGTGGAAGCAGACATGATTGACATTTGGAAACAAGGAGAGCCGAAACTTCCTCTTCGTCTCTCACCAAGGCCACAAGTTTAGAACAATCCTTGCCCCCTCTAGAGCTACTTTGATGAGCCTTACTCGGAGTCCATACACCTTACCCATTGATGTAAGCAACGGATCGTGATGGAGTCTATCGCCTCCCCCCGTTGGCACAGGCAGCCTTCTTTCTCTCATTACCAGAGAACCCCTGAATAGAAACATTCCTTCCCTGACCTTACAAAATTCGAATGTGCTATCTGTCAGGCCCCAGTCTCACAGCAACTTTCCCCAGATTTGGGGTGTCCTACTTCCTGTTTTGTTGTTTGAAGACGGTCTACCTTTCTTCAAAGCTGATTAATTTCAGGGGCCTGGAGCGAAGGCCACGAGGCCATGGAGCATTCAAGCACCAAGAAACTTCAAGGCCCAGAGTATCTGCAGTGCCCAAAATTAGAACTCCCTCCTCCTCCTTTGATTTTTGACAACCTATTTTTTTTTTCCTGCTACAATTTAGTTCTTCCTCCTCTAACGGTTTGAGTTAATTTCTGCTCTGTGCAGTCAGACGTGAAGGGGCCAGGCTCTAAGTGTGGCCTGAGAAGGGCTAAAGAGGTAAAATACAAGATAGGATGCTATGGCCAAGGTGGGTTTTTTCCCCTGTGGCCAAGGTAGGTTTTTTGCCCCCGTGGCCATGGTGGGTTATTTTTCCCCCCGTGGCCACAGTGGTTTTTTTTTCCATAACTGAGTTGTGGAGGGTAAGAATTGAAGACACGAAAGATTTAGGGGCTTGTTTCTCAGAGGTGGCAGTGGGAGATCCTCAGAAGAGGGAGGCAGAAGCTTCCCCTCCCCCACAGAGGCAGTTCAGAGCACACAGTGATCCCAGAACTCTGGAAATACCATGCTCCTTCAGACAATAACTTCTACACATGCCTTCCCACGGCACAATGAGATCACACTGTTTGAATGCACAGGCAGCATTTTGAAAATATTTTTCATTAGAGTCTACATACACATTTTATTTAAGAATTATATATCGAGTTGGGCGCCATGGCACATGCCTGTAATCCCAGTACTCGGGGAGAGAAAGGCAGGTGGATTTCTGAGAGTTCAAGGCCAGCCTGGTCTACAAATCAAGTCCAGGACCCTGTCTCAAAAGAAATTATGTATTATTTGTATATAGCTATGGTTATTTACATCCACTGTCATCACTGTGTTTAGGCATCACCTACATGAGATGACAAGTTGTTAAGTCTTGTGTTGGGATTGTGAACAATCACAGGCATACGTATCCTAAGGCTAACAAGGTTTTTTTTTGTTTTTGTTTTTGTTTGTTGTTGTTGTTGTTTTGTTTTGGGTTTTGTTGTTTTTTTTTTTTTTTTTTTTTTTTTTTTTTTTTTTTTTTTGAGACAGAATTTCTTTTGTAGTTCTGGCTGTCTTGGACTTACTTTATAGACCAGGCTGGCCTCGAACTCGCAGAGATCTACCTGCCTCTGCCTCCCAAGTGCTGGGATTAAAGGCGTGTGCCACCACACCCAACTGGCTAACAAGGTTTAAGTTGTCTCCTTCCTTTGCACATGATACTTCCAAGGCTCTGACTAGCCCGGACCATGGCATGATGTGTTCTTGTCCACTTTGCTAACCATCCTGGGACAAAGAGGATTTCTGACTATGCCTTTGTCACAAAGCAAAGATGAAACACCCTAAACAGGAATACATGCTACGGGGCCCAGAGCTGCAAGACAGACAAGGAATGTGAGACAGACAGGAGTGCTAGGGGAACTGGGTGGAAGGAGAAGTGTTTGGGAAGCTTCTGCCATCACCATCATCAGGCCCTTCACACCGTGAAGCTGGTATGTGCTTGTACTGACCTCTGAGCGCAGTGGACAGTCTCTCATCAGCTGCATGTGTGAGAGCCTGATGGGTGGCCTCTGGCCTCTAGGAGGACAGGATGCTTTGAAAATCGCGTCTGAGATCTACAAGCCTTAGTTTATTTCTTTGTGAGAAAGGACCGTCAGAGAAACATGCAACAGGGAGAACCCGTGGAAGTGCACAGAGCATATGAAGCTGTGGGCATCACACCAGAGCCAGTTCACCCAGGCATTCCCGCTCAAGAGAGCAAGCGTCACTGGAAACACAGAAGAGCCTTAGGCAGCAGGCAGCTGCTCGCACCAGCACCTCCACGCGGGAGAGAAGCACCGCCATCATCACCAGTGGGAAAAAGCTTTCCCTGCCACCCGCATTTAAATGAATAAAACCAACTCAAGGTGGGAGTGGGGAGTGGGAGGGGGAGGGGGTGAGGGGGGAGGTTTATGGGCAGCCCCTGCTGTTGCAAGTCTAATCTTTCCAAACACAGGGACACTGGGGAGGAAGGGGTCCTCTTTTGTCGCAAACGAAGAAAACAAGAATGCTAGAAACAAATGCCACAATGGGGTCATAACGCTGATGATAAACCTTGCTCCACTCAGCAGCCAGGGCTCTGCGGAGGAGGAGCTTTGCTGTGGTCTGGAGATGGAAAGACTGCACTGGCTACTCTACACACACCGTGTCTCCAGCACCACTAGAGAGAAACATTAAACATCCACGTTAGTTTAATACATAGTCCACACTGAGCACTTTTGAAGAATGCGCGGAGAAGCCCCCAGATGTCTTCCAAACAGTACAGGCTGCTGCCATTGCTCCGGGCTGCACACCAGAACTAGACACCCTTTGGCTATGGGACATAGGAAAATCAAGATGGAAGTGAGCTGGAATTCTCCTGCCTGCTGGCTATATTCCACAGTGTGGGAAAGCACAGTGCAGCCTGCTGGTGAAAAGCATCACTAACTGTCTCCCTTGGTGTGACCCCTGAGTGCTACAAGAACTGGTGAGTTCGGTGAGAACGGCTCTCATATATTTGAATGATTGGGTCCTGCTGGGTGGACTGTTTAGAAAGGAGTAGAAGGTGTGGTCTTGCTGGAGGTGGAGTGTCACGGGGGGTGGGCGGGTGGGCTTTGTGGTTTGAGAAGCCCACGAGGGCCCAGTCTTTCTTTCTCTGCCTCCAACTACAGCATCATCCGGCTGTGAGCTCTCAGCTAGTCCAGCCCCCTGCCTGCTGCCATGCTTCACAACATGGTGGTGCCAGGCTCACCCTCTCAAGCTGTAAGCCAATCCCCAATTAAATGCTTCCTCTTATAAGTGACCTTCGTCATGGTGTCTCACCACCACAAATAGAAAGGTAATTAAGATAAATACTGACCTTCCAGGCAAGATACGTTCACAGTTGCAATAATCGCAAGACTGGTGGTCAACCGATCACTTTCTGGTTGAATATGAGGCCTGTTCCATGGGAAGGAATTTATGCCTGGCACTATAACCGGGTCAAAAACCTATGGCTGAGGAGATCAGGTCCTCCTAATAAGGAAATTTATCACTGATGTTTTTGCTGAGCAGACATGTAGTCAGAATGCCTTCTAAATGTTTATATGGACGCCCTTAGACTAAGGGCTTCTATCAACCTTGGACAGAGAAGAAGATATGTATATACACGTTATGTGTTATATATACTAAGAAAGTATATATGGTAGTAGTCAGTACAGATTTATAACTGCTCGGAGTGATACGAAAGGGTGCTGAGTACACAAACCAAAAATGAGGCATCTAATAATTCGCCAAAGCTCAGGGAACATCTCAGATGTGGGGCAGAAAAACAGGAAGATGGAGAAGAGTGCTTCTGGACTTGACATGACGATGATAATCATAACTTCACAGCAGGTGTGGCTGCCTGGACAGGACCTGTGTATTCATTTTTTGGTTGGTTGGTTTGAGGTGTATTCTCCCTCTCCCTCTCCCCCTCCCCCTCCCCCTCTCACTTTGGTTACCTCTCTTAGTGTTATATTTTTCTAGGGCTGGAAAGATGACTCAGCCATTAAAGGCTAGGCTCACAGCCAAAATACTTTTCTAGTCCACCCATTTTCCTGGAAAAAAAAAAAATCCCATGACAATGTAAATTTGTTTTGAGACAAGTTCTTACTATGTAACCCTTGGCTGGCCTGGAACTCACTATATCGACCAGGCTGGCTTCAAACTCAGAGAGATCTGTGTCTGCCCCCTGAGTGCTGGGATTAAATGTATCAACATGCCCAGACAAAGATGGTTGGGTTTTACATATAGGAGTGTTTTTTCCTGTCTGGTGAGCACCACTTGGGCGCCTGGTGCATGTGGAAGCCAGAAGAAGGTATCAGACCCTCGGGAACTGGAGTTACAGTTGTGGGCCTCCATGTGGGTACTGGGGTCCCCTAGTAGTTCTGAAGGCTGGTCCTCTAGAAGAGCAGACAGTGCTCTAAACTGCTGAGCCATCTCTCCAGCCCCAATCCAAATTTGGAATACATTGTGAACGATCTCCTGTAATACAGAATTGTGTGGCCACAAACACAATCATGTCAAATATCAGATTACAATGAACTAAGCATTACATTTATTTTAAAATTATTTGGCAATAAAACTGTGATCAGACCCCACACTGTGTCGCTTCTTTTGCTATTCTCTCTAGCTTGTCTGGTCAGATACTCAGGGTTTCCCACCAAACAGAGACAGATCAACTTATGGTTGGAGTTCCTGCTTGACTCAGCAGAAATGATGGGCCTTCCGTTCTACTGAAACAGTTGAAGTCATCACATTGATTAGTCCCTAAGGTAGGAAGAGCTTCCGGGACCCACGGCCCTGGAACTCAGAGACCACCTATGTCAGCGCACATGCTTCCTAGGAGAGCAAACATTTTTACTCCTGGGGGAATCTCAGCCTTGGTGAAGGGCCCAAACCAGGAAGAAGTCAACCTTGCTGCCTTATTTTGGGGGGTGGGGGGATGGGCAGGGAAGGACATTGGTATTTTGAGACTGAGTCTCTACGTAGCCCCGGATGGCCTAGAACTCACTATGTAGACCACTGTCTCTTTATTTTTAATTACAGGCTATGGGACATGACTACGAGTGTTCCTTTCAACTGGAAGACTTTTCTAAGGCACAAAAGGATACTACCTTTGCTGAGATAAGTCTACTCTGTGTGACGGTTTGAATAGGTATGGCTCCCATACACTCACATGTCTGAATGCTTGTCCAAAGGGGAGTGGCATTATTTGAAGGTGTGGCCTTGTTGGAGGAAGTGTGTCACTTTGGGGCCAGGCTTTGTCTCCTATGCTCAAATTCTGCCCAACAGGAAACACAGTCTTTCCCTGCTGCCTTGGGACCAAGATGTAGAACTCTCAACTCCTTCAGCACCAAGTCGGCCTGCCATAATAATGAACTAAACCTCTGAACTGTAAACCAACCTCAACCTTTTCCTTTATAAGAGTTGCTGTTGTCATGGTGTCTCTTCACAGCAGTGCAAGCCCTAACTAAGTCTGTTTACAACCAGACCTCTCATTATCCC
This sequence comes from Acomys russatus, assembly GCF_903995435.1. Classification (NCBI taxonomy): domain Eukaryota; kingdom Metazoa; phylum Chordata; class Mammalia; order Rodentia; family Muridae; genus Acomys; species Acomys russatus. The sequence continues at coordinate 14,246,240 of NC_067151.1, read as the reverse complement.
CATTTTATTAGTGTTTTTGTACTTTGAACACACAAAGCTCTACTGCTCACTGCTCCCATAGCAGTAGTAGTAGTGGCTTTAAGAGAGAGTATTCAGTATAACATTGAAGCATCATCTTCAGCCTTCTCACCCAATTTAGCTGACAGACATATTTGTGAGACTGGAACTGTTGAGGACTTGCTTTTCCTGTCTTGACAGAGTTTGGCCATCGACTCTGCCTACATCCAAGCTTGCCCATTTTTAGGCAGAATTCTGTTGTGGCAGAAACGGGGACATTTTGCCTAGTGGCTTGTTTAGCACCTTTGAAGCCATCTCGATAAGGAGGTTCTTTGATGCTCATCATCTTGAATTAGGCTGGGTGTTGCCAGGAGTTAACCTCATTGTAAATCTATCTTTGAAATAATAAAAACGTCTTTAAATGCCATATTCTGTATGTCTCTGAAGTTTTTGAAGACCTTAGCTATCTTACCTTATCTTTCTATAGAATCATGTCTCTTACACCTAGGATGTATATTCTTGTGATAAAAATAGACTAGTAATTGATATGACCATGATTTGATCAACTAACAATGTGCATGAACATCTCTGTCATCTTCTCATTTGGGAAGCTGCTAGCCTGCACTCGTGTATACTCAGGTAATTCATTTTATTCCTTCTCAAAACTCTGATGGGATTGAAGACCAGATAGTTTAGTTTTACAATTAAGCTTAGATGTTTAGGGATTAAGATGTTTTTAGGTCTAGATAGATATTTTAAGTTGATAGAGATATGATAGATATTTACATTCAGAATTTTAGACTCACCAAGATAGGAAAGATGTTTTCTTCAAGGCTGCCAAATGCAAATAGCCAAAACACTATGAATGTTACATATATATATATATATATATATATATATATATATATATATATATATACACACACACACACACACACACACACACACACACACACACACGTGTGTGTGTGTATAAAATTCCTGATTGTCTTGTGGTTCTTCGTGCTGTAGGTAGTTTATGGTATATATGTGTGTAATAATATAAATGTATATGTAAAAAAAATTTTATTGAAAAAAAATTGCAAACAACTTTTAGAAAACAAGAAAACAAAACAAAACAAACAAAGATCTTGGAAAAACTGAGTCCAAGAGGGACGGGATGAGCTATAAGCAGCTAATGGCTGCTGGGGGAGGGGACAGTCATTTTTCTTCAATGGCATAGGTACACATGCTACAGTAAGTAACTCCATACCAAAATTAAATCCAGTGGGTCATAAAAGGAAAAAAACTTGGAGGTGGGCTTGTAGGAAGAAAGGGATACTGGGAGGGGATGAGAGGGGGCAGGTGTGATCAAAATATGTTATATACGTGTATGAAATTGTAAACGAATCAGCTTTAAAATACTAGCGGGAAAAAACCCCAACTTTCTCTTCTTACATTGCTTATATGTAAAAAGGAATTAAAATGTTTTTTTGATGACAAAACTGGCTATGGTATGAAATAACTGAAACTTGGCTCAGCTCATTCTCAAGAGGATTGCTTCCTGCCCTTGCACCTCAGTCTTCTGCTCTATGGTCACAAATCTGTACTTGCTGCTCTCCTCTGATAACAGTGCCTGAACCACGGTAGGTCGAGGACCAAGCACTATCGGTTTCCTGCCCACCGTTGGCGAGGAGGTCCTGGAGGGAACCACTCAATGTTTATCCCCCAGCAGAAAGTACCAAATCGGTGTTCTGGGGAGCCAGAGAAGCAGTCCTGGGTTTGGGGAGGGTCTGTAAGCTGTGAATTTAAAATGCCAGCAGACACCGAATTGTTCAGAGCTCTCTCTCCCTGGAATGGAAGAGTCCCTTTACGTCATGAAAAGATGGAAATATGGAGTTTTTCAGTTGGATATTTATACTTCACAACAAACTGTGTAATTTCAAACTAACCTTCCTATAATTGTGTATATAATTATGTACATTATATACACACTTTCAATTATAATTCAGCCATTACTGACATGAAGGTGGCAGGAGAATGCAAGCCGTGGATGAGAAATGACAAAGGTGAGATGAAAATGACAGGGGAAAGCTAGTTCCAGTGAGCCAGCACCTTCAATTTAAAGAGCTATAGCATGCCCTTGCTCAAGGCTGCTCCGTAATACTGTATATAGCCAAATAGTCAAGATCAGAATCCTCTTAAGAATACATGAGGACCAGTCCCCGAGCTCTTCAATGGTTTACTTTATGCATACAAGTGTTTCGCCTGCATGTATGTCTGTGGACCGCGTTTGTGCAGTGCCTGAGGAAGCCAGAAGAGGAAGTCAGGTCCGCTGGAAATGGTATAACAGATGGCTGTGATCTATGGGTGATGGGAATCACACACCAGTCCTCTGCAAGAGTAGCCGGTGCTCTTAACTGATGAGCTGTCAGACACTTTTTATAAGTCCTTCATTTGTTTTTGCCTTTCCTGTTTCTGTTTCTGCCCATCTCTACCATTCCAGCACCTTCCAATCATGCCCACCCACACCGATCATTCCATTATGCATAGGACTGATAATCATCCTATATATTTTTTTACATTCCTTTCCATGTTTCTCCAGGCTAAAATAGTTTCACACAGACACATACATGTGTGTACATATACAGTTTTTTCTCTTTTCACTCTTTTATGGAAATAAATCGTCTATGGTGTCATAGCAAGGATGCTCTCATCAGTACCTACTTAGTTCAGTTTCCTCTCACCTTCTAATGCAACATTAATAGTTTTATGATGTCTGACATAATGCCAGAATATATATGTACATATATGTGTGTGTATATACATAATTTAAGAATATTGTTGGAAGCCAAATTGAAATAAAGAGATTTGTGTTGTGAATATGCTTTTGTTTTAATCCCAGGTGTGGGATATGGGGCTGCTTCAGATTGTCCACAGAGGCTGACTACAATTTGCCTCATGCTCTGGCAGGGACATGATTTTGTCAGCTACAGATAGTTTCTGCAAGTGTGTGACATTTGTAATTCTGGGAACTCGTGAGAAGGCATGTAGATGCTAGAGCCCTGAGACGGGCCATGGCAGCTCCTGCTGCTGTTCCTGGTTGCTGGTTGTTCTTGTTGTAGTTGGTTGTTGTTTGTCAAGCAGTCATGTATAAAGAGACTAGAAGAAGAAATTGAATATCCCGACAGCGAAGATCAAGGCACTTGACACCCTTAAGCAGCAGTAAGTAGCCTAACAACGTGGATGCCCGCTTTCCCCTCTAACCTTCTCTTCCAACTAATGTTGTAGGGGTTGGGAGGGTGGAAGAAGGGTGAAGAAAGGTGGTAGATAAAAGAACCCAATAAAGTAGCCAAAAGCCCGGCTACAGCACCTTGTCATAGAGAGCTGAGTGTCCGAATCCGGTCCTTTGGTTTACCAAGAATCTTTTTATTTTACTTATTTTCTGCCTTGTTCTAATAAATGCTGTCTACAAAGATTGCATTCACCATGGTATATGTCTGTTCATGGAAAAGCACCACAGTCCACAGACGGCCAGGGAAGGAGTGAAGAGTCACCGTAAATCGAAGTGTAGCGTGTCAAGAAAAATATACCACAAGAATCTCCCTCAGCACGATACGCTGCAGCTGCCCCTTGGGTTCAGTGATTTTAGCCTGAGATGGAGTCTTCTTTGCTTTGGAGCCCTCAGAAAAGCCCAAACCATAAAAACAAAACTAACAACAAACAGGAAAGAAAGAAGGAAGGAGGAGAAGGAAGAGGAGGGGAGACATTTAAAAATAAAAAAGAACATCTCCTTTCTTCTCGTGTACCCAGTGCCCTGCAGGTTTCCTGCCTCTTCCTCTTAAAAGCCTGACTAAAAGGGAAAGAGGGAAAGGTTCCACTCACACTAAGACCCAAGCAAAGGAGCTGAAAACACTGTGCTCACCTGCATTGCTTGCATTTTAAAGTCTAGAATTTTTTTTAAGCCCAACAATAGAGTTGGTATCAAGAATGAGAGAAGAGGCCCTGGAGAGAATTCAGCAGAGAGAGGTGGGTACCCAGCTGAGGAGCAAGGGCCTGCCCAAGCTCAATGCCTCAATCCCCCTGTGTGGGTCCCAGTTTCCACATTTGTCAAATGAACATATTGAATATCCAGCTTTAGAGGCATACCCAGCTCTGCCTTGCATTCTGATCCCCACAAGTCCCTGAGTGGACTACACTGTTTCCTCAACTCCTCAAAAATAGTCCGGGCTTGCCACAGTCCCTGAGGAGGGTCTTGACAGATGCAGACGGGGAACTCCTACACTGCATTGGGTCCCTCCCTGCCCTAAAATGTCCCCATTCACCCAGAAACACATGGCTGTATAGCAGAGAGGTAGCAGTTCATGAAGCTGTGTGAATTCTCATGACACCACTTGCTTCCAAACAAAACCAAACTCTATCCTGCCCATGGGGCTTTTTCTTTTGAAATGGCAGGCTGATCCTGAGCCCTGTGGCTCACCCTGCTATAAGAGTGTCCGCCATCTATCCCAGCACGCAGGTTACTTAACAACCCACAGTTACTGATCTGGGCTTTCTGGCAGAGGCCCTTGCCTCTTCTAGCACTCTCCCCCTAGACAAAAGCTCAAAGAAACAGGCCCATGTAACCTGACCCCAAGACAAGGCTAAAACAGGGTGCATGCATGCCCCTTGCCAATGAATGGTTTAGAGCCGGATATGGGGCCCACTTCTGCCACCAGAGGCCTCAGGATGAGTCTGACTGGCGTCTGTTTCTTAAAGACTTTTCCTCACTAAGGGAAAAGATACTAATGAGAAAGAACAGTTAAGTATCTTGCATTCGTTTGCTTTATGACCAAAGCGCAATGTATTAAGAAGAGAAACTACTGGGGACCAGGACCATTGAGTCCTGGACAGCATTAAAGTCCTCAATGACAGAGTTGAGCCACTGAAATCTGGGACTGGCCCAACTTGAAGTGTGAAGATTACAGTCAGGAGTTTAACACAGATGAGTGCTGGTTACTACTCCTGCAGTTGAACACATACTAACAAGTCCAGAACCTAAACAACAGACTCTATTTGGCATACACGACTCCCACACTCTAATTGGTTCCTGTCGGGTGTTATATGTTTGGCCCCGCCTCCCGAGTAGGGCCGCTCCTCAACGGTCCACCCCGGGAAGCATCACCACTTATCCCTGCTGATCCATTGAAAGTGCGCACATGCCCTGACCTCCCCGGGTTCAGAACACGTCAAACACACCTCTTTTTTTTTTTTTTTTTTTTTTTTTTTTGATGCCACTGCTGCACACCTGTCAACTGCACTAGACTGTGAACTTCTTGTGGGCAGCAGTGTGGAGGCCCTAGTTTTCTTTACCGCCAGTCTATGCCTGAGGCTCACTCTACATAGTCCAATGCGCTGATTAACAATACCCCCACCCCTTGCTACCACATCAGGAATATATTCCTCCCTCCTATTCTGGTGCGGGCACTTTGTATCTTGATGTGGCTGGGCCTTGTCAAGAAGGAATGGCTTCTAAATGCCTTTCACCATCTTAAGTGGAAGTAGCACTTTGAGAGGCCACCACTGAAAATGGCTCCCAGCTTTGGGTACATCCTTATGTTCATATCATTCGATGTGATTCCATCCAAAGGTGGAAATGAGACTTGTTATGTTTGGGGAGTAAAGGAATCTGGTCCTAAAGCTCAGCTCCAAGATGCACAGATGCTAAGGCCTGGGGAGACTGTCTGCCCACACCGCCCCCACAACACACAGCATCAGTGTGGGACTGGTCTTCAGCGACCCGCACTCTTCAAAGGGAATTGTGAAACAAAGGCTTGGACCGTGGACCCCACCTGGATCAGCCCTACTAAAGCTCTCTTCTCTTAGCACTGCATGACCAGGCACCCAGGCAGATGTCTGCACTGTGCGCTTGCCTCTGCCCCCCCTACCGCCCCACTCCCCCATCCTCTCTGCCTCTGCCCCACCACCACCCCACCCCCATCCTCTCACACACTCACACACACCCGCTTCAATCTCTTCCTGCAAAGAAATGCAGTGGTCCCAACAGCTCAACTGAGTGCCCAGATACACAAGATGTGGGATGTAGCCAGTACCTTCGAGCACGCCTCCTCCTTCAGGCTCAGGGTTACCTTTTTGGAAAAGTAGCTCATTGGAATGCGGCGGTGTGAGCCATTACACCAAAGTCATGATGACTATTTCAGTAGCCATTCAAATATTCGTTTTGTCTTGCTATTGAGCAAAACTTCCAAGGGGTTGCTCTACTCCTTGTAAGGAGAAAAAAGGTGACAAAATGAGAGAATAAAGTGCCTGGACAGGCAGGACAGGCTACTGAGGTAAGTAAGCACCACAATGCTGGCTTGCTCTAAAAGTAAACCTGAATGAGCCTTCAAACAGGAGGATTGCCCTCCACTCTTTCAGGACTCTCCTCTGACTCTTCACTGCCTGAAAAACACATGAATGCTAGACTGGAGGCATTCCGCCCGTCACACGGTACTGAATGCTTTCTGTATGCTAGCATTAGGCGGCAAGAACAAACCGCTCTTCCTAACACTGTGAAATATGAAGGTAGGGTGACAAGTGTGAGAACGCAACAGGAGAAACTGTGCTGCCAGGAAGACTGATACCACTTTCAAGCACCCAGGTAGGCTCCTGGCCCTGCATCTAAAATGCCTTGTGGAAAAGAAGGGTCTCCTGGGCCTCTAACGTTAGTCTCAGGGACAGGGCAGTGCGCCCAAAGGCAGGGGTCTGACTCTATGCTGGGTGGGCTGAGGCACCCTGGGACACAGAGAGGTGAACTTTTACAATGAAACCCAGTCGCATGCTGCTTTTTTATGGTGTGCCCTGGCACATCCCCGGTGCCTGCAATATACCTTCCAGCATTTCTTTTCTGCACATGAGCTCTGTCTCCCACCACCTCTGTTTCCCTTTCTGGCCCTTCCTCTGCCTAGACCCCTTGCATCCCTAGGAAGTCTTCCCCGGACACAAGGTGGGAGATACAATGAGAAGATCCAGAAGTGAGATTCTTGCGGCCTCCATGAACAGGGAGTTCCTAGCGGCCCCACACAGCACAGGTCTGTAGGGAGACCCAGTGTCTCCACCATTTACAGTGCTCTACCAGGCAACCTCTTATCACGGGTCCCCAATTTTGGTGTACCATCAGAACCTACCCTTTTGAGGGTGACCTGATTCTTTTCTATTCTTGGTGATCAGAAAACAACACAGCAGCATGAGATGGGGGGAAAGGCTTTGGCCTTGGGTAGAACTGGGTTCAGATCTCAGCAACAGCCAATTGGATGGCTCACTAGAAAGACTTGAGTAGGTGAGGACATTTCATTGTACCACAAGCATTCTACGAGCCCTAACTCTTGAGACTGCTAGCATATCCTAGGATGTCACAGGGCGGCACCCATCTTCACGCTTAACATCTTCTGTCCTGCCTCCCATTGCCCAACGAAGCTGACAAGTCCCACCAAAGTCTGGAACTAGACGGTGGCATTTGTGAAGCAGTCTGAAAAACAGAGAGGCTCTGTGCCTGTGGGCCACACAAGAAAGTGGCATGCTGCCAAGTGAAAAAACAGGAGTGGCGGAGGAAGCAAAGTGCTGATCCTTTTCTCACAGGGAACACGTGGCGCCCGGCATTTGGACCACGAGGTTCATGACCAAGAGATAGTAGAGCTTGAAGTGGACAGAGACGGACACGGCTATTGGTTCCTGGGAACATGCGGGGCACTGTGTGGGGTGGGGGAGGGGTCACTAGATACAGCAAGTGACTAAACCAAAGCACAGGCTACCCCTTGAGGACAAGCCATGTGTTACACAAAGAACTCTGGCCATGACCTCTGAAGCCCTGGGCTCCATGGTCTCCAGTCCACGAGGAATGTCATCTTAGCACTCCAGTCGGTCCAACCGTAAAGTGAGATGCCTGGCCCTGTGCTGAGTGCTGGTGCTCAGGTACCACTGCCATCATCCGGGAGAGAAAGTGATGACAAAAGGGAGAAGACAAAGGTCTCAACCTTTTCTTCGTAGTGTCAACATTCACACCTGATAGCCAAGAGAGATCAAAATTTGTACCATACAGCAGCTCGAAAGTTAAGACATTTTTTACAGATGTTCCTATTGTAGAAACAGCCGTTCAACGCACACAAAAAAAAATATTTCTGGATCCCAGTCTGTGTTAGCCGTGTCAGGTAAAGTGATGGGTGTGTGATGGATTTTCTCAGACACTCATCTTCAGAAATGTGTAGCTGAGGACGGTGTGCACGTGCCAGAGTGGTGACCCTCACGGAAGATTGGCTTCCAAATCATCTGAGGCTGAGCCTTGAAGAGGAAGTGTCGTCTCACAGAGGAAAACAGCATCTTCTCCTGAGGCTCCACGAGGACTCTAGAAACAAGCAGGTAACACATTATAAACAAATGTTTGCCAAAGGCATCAAAATCCAAACTCTACCTGTGATGGATCACTTTGGTCCCTTTTCCAGATCCAGATTCTAGAAGCTGAGAGCCTAGAAGACTCACAACTACGGATAAGGAGATCCTAAACTTTGGGTCTGAAAAGAAACTCCAAGAATGCAGAGTTCAAATCCGCCCTCCCAGCAAACCTGGCTCTTCTCTGCCATGCATGGCTTAGCACTTCTTACTTTGCCCCAGATTTTAGCCTGTCTGACTCCCACAGGTCAGCGACCATATCTGCTGTGTACTCAGGCTGAAGGCACCCAGGGAACATGGCAAGCCCTGTCTTTCTGCATGTTCTTTTCAAAGCACTGAAGAAAGTCCCCTCAACAGAGAGTCAGAAATGCTCCCCTCCCAGTACCAGGACCAGCTCACCCTGTCCTCTAGGATGGAGGTCTCTTCAAGTCATTCAGGGAAACAGTTCATTACTGGTTTCAGTGAAGTTGTTCTGCCTGCTGACCTCCCTCCAGTCCTCAGAAGACTGCTACTGTAAGCACGATCTCTCAGCTCTATGCTGGCCTCTACCACCTGCCTAGCACCCTCAGCTTCTCCTCAGTACACAAGCTTCCCTCGTCCTCCCTACCCTGGCATCTCACAGAACACACATCCCTCAGATCGATGGGCAGGGCTGAAGTCTGACTTCATCATCGCCTCAGAGATGGGCAGATGGGGGATGGCTCCGTGGATCAGGGTACCACTGTGTAAACATGAAGATCTCAGTTTGAATGTGAGAATCAGTATGAAGGCTGGGTGCGGAAGCACGCACCAGCAACTCCAGGGCTGGGAGGAACAGACATAGAAGGACATCTGGGCTTGTGTGCCATCAGTGTCTCAAAAAAATTAATAAGTGATAAAGCAGAGTACCAAACGCCTTTACATCAGCTCTGCTCATAACCATGTCGGTGTATATCTATCTACATGCATGCATACAATCCACACACACAAATGGAGACAAGAAGGATCACAGAGTGGTTGGAAACACAGGCCTTTAGGAAGGAAGACTGGAGGTCAGTGGAGGAATATAGAAACTTTCCCTTCTAGATTGTCTTAAGTCTTAACTCAAGCATAAATGAGATTTTTAATGGGAAAATGTGGTCACTGAGTCCTGCTCCTAGAGATAGCTACTTTACTGCTTGGGAAGGGGTGTCAATACCTGTGTTTTTGCTTAAACAAAAACAGGGTTTTTTAGACAAGGTTGTCCTTGTTTTGGTTCCTCAGTAGATGTTTATGTCCTTTCAGAAGCACTTGGGAGGCAGAGGCAGGCGGATCTCTGTGAGTTCGAGGCCAGCCTGATCTACAAAGTGAGTCCAGGACAGCCAAGTTACACAGAGAAACCCTGTCTTGAAAAAAAAATAAAAAGTAAAAGAAAGAAGGAGGAGGAGGAAAAGAAGGAAAAGAAGAAGGAGGAGGAGAAGGAGGAGGAAGAGGAAGAGGAGGAGCAGGAGGAGGAGGAGGAGGAGGAGGCGGAGGAGGAGAAGAAGAAGAAGAAGAAGAAGAAGAAGAAGAAGAAGAAGAAGAAGAAGAAGAAGAAGAAGAAGAAGAAGAAGAAGAAGAAGAAGACGACGACATATGGGACCATGGTCTCCACAGCAGGCCTGTTTCCCAGGAGAGGCCAGAGGGTCACAAAGAGGGACTAGAAGCCCAAATTTCAGTCCTGGCTCAAGTGCGGCTCTGAACGTGTCTCAGCTCACAGCATTATTATGGAGGTCCCATTTGCTATGTGCACTGCCTGTGACACAAGAAGCACAGTGACAGCAGGTGAGCCCCTCATCACTGCTGTACCTCATCAGCACCCCTTCCTATTGGATCACATTGCACCATATTCACCCATGGATATGTCTGACTACATCTCCAGGCCACACTTGACATCATCCCCTGCAGCTGCAGGTATCTACATTCCTGGACCTTAGCTCCCTAAGAGCTACTCTTGCTAAACACAATCCAATGATCCTGTGTGCCATGAGGTGGCCAAGTAGGGAATCCTACTTTGTGGCAATGGAGTGGCCAGAAAAGTGATCCTGTGGAGAAGACATCACTTGGCCATGCAGCAGCCTCTTTGCTCTGGTGTCCTCCCACATTCCATCCCTTTCTTTGGGGACAGCTATGTCTCAAATAAGGCTGAGCACTCTCTTCTCTGCTGTCTTTCTAACCCCTGGTTAGGGACAAATACATTTCTATACTTCTCCCATCCCAGAGCTTAGTGCCCACGTGTACCATCTTCTGAGCTGAAAACACAGATACTTGACTTCATCTAGACACTTGGGGGTTCAGGTAGGGGAACCTGCCTCTGCTTCCAGAATGCCACCCTTGACTGTGCAGGCTGTGCTACCTCCTTCTCCGAGCACTCACCTCCCTCACCGCACTTGGCCCAGTGCTCTTCTGAGGTAAGAAGATGTGTGCTTCTGCAGCTATGCTCCCCACTCAGAGCACTTCTCAGCCCAGCAGAGCATCTGGAAGTCGCTGTGCTTTTGCCACAGGGCCCTAGTAACCCATCCCCAGGGTCCCTCCAGGGAGCAAAGGTAGAGCAAGGTAAAGGCAAGTGTTCTTGGAAGACAGCTTGTCACATCTGCAGAAACTTGAAAGGAAAGGATGTGTCGTGTCCTGGTTCCGAGGCTCACCCCCCTGGGCATTCATTCAAACTCCCTTATAACCTTTGACAAGGTATCGCTGTAGCAAATGGCATGGCGGCGGCATCATGTGGCATACTGCACAATAAAAACTGAGTGTAGCACCATGGAAACCTGATAGAGAGAGGCTACACTGAGCTTGATGCTGGAGAGTCTTCTCCCTATTCTGAGTTCCCTTCTCCTGGGCCTGTGTCACAGCCTCCAGGCCCTCTGGCTTCCCGCACCCCGCAAAGCCAAAGAAGCCTGTGGGTGGGGTCTTCTGGGCCACAGCTACCAAGTTGTGGTGACCCACTTGTCTCCAGTTGGTCTGTCTGCACGGAGGCTAGCACAGCAGGCTTGTCAAACAGGACGCCATCCCAGCCACAGGTGGTGACCTATCAGGACCTCTTCCTACAGAGCCTGTTTCAGCTTCCCAAAGGACGCTTGTCATTAGGGCATTGTCGGTCCTTCTGAAATTCTGCAGTCACTGGGCACAGGTAGAGCTGGTGGCCGCAGTGACCTTCCTCACTACGTTCATCCCTGCCACTGCCACTGCATCTGTCCAGACTGCCCACTGCCTTCTTGGTGGGAAATGGTTTCCGTCTATAGCTTGTTCAAAATGGAATATGCAGGGTATGAAGGCCTGCTGTCTGTACAAGCGCATTGAGCCTGAGGAAAACGCCTCCTTACTCTTTTTTACTTATAAGAAACCAAAGGAGGACAGATACCCAGAAAGACCTGGCTGAACTTTTTAAAGCTACTTCTGGCGCTTTTGGGAAAACTCTGCCTAGTGACCCAAAGGTCTCCTCCTCCTCCTCACTCCAGGTGCAAGTTGACCACATACGCTGTGGAGACCGTCTACGAGGTGGCTGTGGTGTCTCCAACATCCAAGCTGAGCTCCACTTCTTAACTCTCCATCAGCAAACCTTATCTTTCTAGAAAATAGATGAAAAGGTCTGAGGGAGGGCGGGCGCATCACGATGGGAAGGGCTTTTATTAATGGAGCATTTTCTCAGACCTTAACTAAACCTCATCCACTTTTGTCAGTCAGGGCCGACAGTTGAGAGCAGTATTAAAGGAGGTAATTGCACGTATCAGTCAACAGCCTTTGTCCCCTGGCCGCCCAGAATTACAGTAAAACGGGCCCGGGAAAGCAGCAGATTGGATTAAAGCGAAGGCGCCCTTTCTCCGGTTTCTCACACTCACCAGCTGTTCCGGGCCGCAGGCACACAAGCAGCAGTCCTGTCTGGGGGAAATCCAGCCTCGAGAGGTCTGGCCATCTTCCCTTTCTGCCTCTACTCCACCTCGAAAGTGATTTATCTTTGACTTTAAAGAGAAGCATTTTCAAAAAGCATTCTGTCTCCCCATAGCAACTGAGAGATTCACTCGGTATGAATTTTTTTCCTCCCATTAGAGTATGCGAGTACACATAAACCTGAGCTTTCTCGTCATTTCTCAGACTGGCCATAAACTAACCGCCCCAGAGGCTTTGAAGTCACTTCGTTACAGGTCCTGATGGTTGCTTAAATAAACACCATGCGGGACTCGGGCACGTTTTATATGCCTGAGATTGTAAATCGTCCTAGCTTCGCTCGCATGAAGTCAGCCTGGAGCTCCAGAATCCACCAGGGCTACAGGAGTGTTGAGTTAAGACACTGAGTAAGGCAGAGAAGCCTCACCTGTGCCTGGGAACTCCACACAAAGTTTCCTTCCAGGCAAGCAATTGTTGCCAGATCCCTGACCATTCCAAACACTGTAGCTTCCAAATTCCAACGTCAAACTCACCCCTATCTCTCAACTGCAAGAGAAGGCTACCTTCAAAAAGCATAGCAGGTCTGGCCAGGAAAGAGGGGCAGTCTCAGGGATGCACTGAGGGTGTATGGGATAACAAAAGGGACTGTCCTAAAGATGGACCAGGAGACAGATATCAGAAAAGAGCAGGCCAGAGCCTTTTCTGGGAGTCAGAGTGAAACACAGACAGGGGTAACCTTAGCAGCTTTGCATGGTTTGGTTAGGGTCTTGGGAAAGCTGTTGGTTAGTAAGTTGGGTCCCTAAACACATCAGAGCCAGACAAGATAAAGCGATGGTGTAACAACAGTTTCCCATCACAGAAGTAGGGGAGCCAAGGTTCCCACAAATTAGGTGTCCTGGCTGCTTTAGAGTAGCCTGTAAGCCATGCAAACAAGATTCAAACTCGGCCGGCTCCTTCCAAGCCATTCACTCTAGGGTAGGCATGTGATTCTGGACAGCAGGGATCCAGAGAGCTCATTGAGTGACCTGTGATCTTCCTGAGACATCAGATTTCTTCAGGTGGTGCTGGATGTCAAAAGACAGAGCAGGTGTCATGGGATGAGGAGACTCCTTACCTTCCAACTTGAAGGTGGTGGCCGTGTCAGGCGGCAGGACACGGTGTTGACATGCACACTCTAAGAGGTCAGCCGAATGAGTATGATTCAAAACTCCCAAAAATCACAAAATTGCAGGTATTGGGAAACCTATCTCTCTCTCTGCTGCCTAATTCTCCTCACTGACAAACACTGCCTGGTCTCTCCGTGCCTACCTGTGTTCAAGACAGGAAGCATTGTTAAAAACCTATTTTGCTCTCTTTAAACACAAATAGAGCAAGCTAAGCATATTTTTCACAGTTTGACTTTTTAAAGTGTGAACCTTTGACTTCATATCAGTTTTTTAAACTGTCTCTCGTTCTGGGTGTATAGCTGCTTAGTGCTAGTGCAGCTGCCTGTTCAGGAAGTAGATTCTCCGCGTTCTGGAAACACAGCACCACAAACAACGCTTCAGAGACTGCCCTTGGTGTGGGTCGGTTTGCACTTGTGGAGAACTCATGTGCTCAGTGCCTTGCTGGGAGGAGACCCCTCATCTGGAGAGATATTAGCAGATGGAGCCTTCCGGAAGTCATCCCAGTTGAGCGTGAGCTGCTTCCGGAGCCAGTGCGATGGCGAAAATGGAATCGTGCTGTAATGGCAATTTACATTTTTCCTAAGAAGGGCTGGGTGGCTTTCCCTGAGCGTGACAGCCTGCTGTCTTTCTCTTTGCACAGCCTGTACACACCCTTTGCTTTCTTCTTACAGGGTCTACAACTTGTTTAACTGGCTGGTAGAGTTCTTTGTGACACAGGAACTCACTCTTGGCCAGAGACATGAGTTGCAGTTTCTCTAGGCTCATGGCTATTCCTTCCTGTCACCCCAACGAGGTGGCATCAGCCCAGTGCTGATGTACCTACCCTCTGGATCCTACTCAGCTTCAACCTGGGTAGATGAAGCCAGATGTCAAAATCAAATAATCTGGATAATATATATCAATTCGTCTGAACCCTGATACTGCAAGCACCCCACCACCATGAAGGCTATACATACTGCTTTACACACAGACACACACACACACACACACAGACACACACACACACACATACACACACGCGCGCGCGCGCTATAATACAGAGACATTTCACTGATATTACCTTAAGGAGAACATACTGACCTATTACCAAAATGACATGGGATGTCCCTGAGGCTAAGATGAACTACCTTTTGCTAACTCAAGACAGGGAGAGCTCTAGGTGCTTGAGTTTCAGGTGAAAGCCACATAAAGTGCTCCTGAATTCAAGGGCAGGAAATCTACTCAGAGAAAGATGGCTGGAAAGTTGGAGTGTGATGGGTGCATCCCGGCTATGAGGAGGCAGTGTTACAGCAGCCATCTATGTCCACATCTGTCCTGCCAGCTGTGCTCAGGATAACTCTTATAATAAGTGACCAAGGGACACCCACTTCTAATGCCCATGACCTTATTTATATAATTTACACTTGCCCATTTCAACACAACTCTCATCAGGAGAGAGAGACAGACAGACAGACACAGAGACAGAGATTGGTGTGTGTGTGTGTTCGGTGCTGGGGGTGAAACCCAGAACCTTGCACATTTTGGGCACTAGCTCTATAACTCAGGTGTGTCCCCAACCTTCAATCTGTACTTCTTTATAACCAATATTCACTTTAAATCTTACTAATATTAACAGATCATTAACAAACTAGTCATTTATCATTCTAAAACCATTTTATGGGCTGCTATTCTGTAATATTAGAGTCTGTAAAAAAAAATAGCAAGCCAAAAAGGGGGTGTCCATAAACAAGATGCTTATATACAGGAACTAAAACAGCAGTGGCAGTGAACTTTTGTTTTTGTTTTTATTTTTAACTTTTTATTGGTTCTTTGTGAATTTCACATCATGTACCCCAATCCCACTCATCTCCCCCTCCCCTCATACCTTTGCAACCTCCCCCAGCAGAAAAAAAAAATTCTGGAAGCTGTAGTGTGTCCCAGTGTGTCCCATAGTACACCAGTTTGCCCACACTTCTTTCCTTGCAAATATCCATTACAATGACTCATTGGTCTAGTACGAGGCCTCTGGCTTCTGCTAATCTATCAATACTGGAGCCTCACTGCGGCTTCTCTTGGAAGTCCTGTTGTTCCCCTATGTCATGGAGACCCTGTAGTTTTGGGTCTGAAGGATGAGCCCCTTCATGCACTCCAGCAGCTCACCAAAGGGGTAGATAGTGAGGTTGAGCCAACTCAAAGCCCTGGATGTGGGCCTGACAGGTATCTGGCCTGGTGAGCCCTCTGGCTTTCCCACTCTCATGTCCTTGGGGCCAGTTCACCACCAACCCTGCAACCAGGGCCAGCTCTACCCTGCTGCCCAGGTGAGGTACGGGGGCCCCCTCTCCAGAGTGTTGCATCTGTGAGGGACATGCTCAGCTCTCCCACTCTCATGACCAGGAGCCAGCTCTCCTGCTTGCCATAGATGTCAAGAGATGAGGGAAGGGAGGACGACATCTCTCCACCATGCACATTACCACCCAGCAAATAAGAGGCAGCGTGGCCTCTCCTGTGCTCATGCCCTCACCTGCTCACCTGCAGTCTCCACATCCAGAGCCAGCTCTACATTGCTACCCAAGCCAAATGAGGTGCAGGACCCTCTCCTCCTGAGTGTTGCAACAAGCGAGGAGCAAGGACAGCTTTCCTGCTTTTGTGGCCCCAAGGCCAGCTCTCTTGCCTGCTGTAGGTGGCAAGGGGCGAGGGTGAGGAAGGGCAGCTCTCCATCACCCACACTGCTGCTGGGGCAGATAAATTGCAGGACCAGCCCTCCCATGCTCATACCCTGGTAGCCAGCTCACTGGTACCGCCCCTGCCCCTGAACCATCAGCATCATCTATCCTGTGCTGCCCAAGTGAAGAACAGCGCCTGCTCTCCTTAGCACTGCAACAAATGAGGGGCAGACCAGCTCTCCTTCTCTCATGACCTCCTCAGGACCAGCTCTCCAGCCCGCTGCCAGTGGCAAGGGCAAAAGGGAGGGGAGGGGATAGCTCCTTTGCTGATGGGCAGAGGCCTTTTAGGGACAGTTACAATGCGGAGGACTCAGTGCTCATCCTAGGGAACTTAAATTAGGAAACCTGCAAAAGAGGCCTGAAAGAGTTGATGACAGAGCTAGGAAGTGTCCACTCCCAGAGGCAATAGAAATCTATCTGTGATGGGTTCGTTTGCCCAACCAGGGCATGACAAACTCCTACCCGTATGCAGCTACTATGGCTGTGGCTCTGAGAGGCAGGACTCAGAAGAGGAGGCTCCGAACACTAGAAAACCCAGATTGTGAAAGGTTAGAATCCAATCACCCTGAAATCCTGGAAGACTATAGAAATATATAAAACAGAAGAACAGCCAGGTGAGACTCAGTTGAAGGGACCTCTCTGAAGGCAGAGTGGCTAAAACTGCTAAGCAGAAAGCAGGTGATGTTTAGTCTCCATAACTAAGTCATTTTCTCCCTCCCCCCACCCCTCTCCCTGACTTTCTGTATGGCAAATCTGCTTAGGGAGGAAATAATTCATATTATAGAACAAATGACTAATAAGACTCAGTTATAGCTAGCATAGCTGCCCTCTGAGAGGCTTCCCCCAGGAGTGGATCCAAACAGATGTGAGACTCACAGCTAAACATTGGGTGAAGCATAGGGGGTCTTATGTAAAAGTGGGGGGGGGGGGAAGGATAGAAGGACCTGAGTGGACAAGAGGTCCACAAGAAGAGCAACAGAACCAACTAGCCTCTACCCAGAGGGGCTTGCAGAGACTGAAGCACCAACCAAGGGCCATGTACAGACTGGACCTAGGCCTCCTACATAGATTTAGCCAATGGGCAGCTCAGGCATCATGTGAGACCCCTAGTAAGGGAAATGGAGGCTGTCTCCGACAGGGACTCTGTTGCGGGCTTTTTTATCACAGCTCCCTGGTGGGAGGAAGAAGACAAGCTCAGTTCTGATGCAACTTAATGTTCTGGAGTGAGTAAGGGTCCCCTTTTCTGAGGAGAAGGAGACGGGGTATGGGGGAAGATGGAGGGAGTGTGGGACTGGGAAGAGAGGAGGGAGGGGGCTACAGTCAGGATGTAAAGTGAATAAATAAATAATTAAAAAAGAAGAAGACTCCGTTAATGTTTTGATGGGACAAATGTTAAGTGTGAAATGAATTCAACTGTGGAATTTTCAAAAATCAAATCAAATTGACAGAATACCTATCTGGGTGGGAGGGACCAACCAGCATTTTCTAATTTAGGGAGCTACCTATCACTTCACACGTACACACAGGCATGTGCAAGCACATGCACACACATACACACACACACACACACACACACACACACACACACACACACACACACACACCACTGCCTCAAGAAGGAAATAGGATGCAGAAAGGTACACTCTCTGAGGATGCTGTGAGGGGACAAACACACTATGCTCGTGAGTGGAGAGATCTGACCTCCCAGTGACAGAACAGATCATCTGCTGTAGGTCAAAACCCCAAGGAGGAGCCTGCTGTGCTGGGGAGTGCACAAGGTGGCAGCAGCTATGTCACCTGGCACATCCAAGGAGGTGACCTGAGAGGGTCTGCCCAAAATTTCAAACAAACACATCCCAGGCCCCAAAATTCTACTATTGGGAATTTTAATGCGTGCACACACGTAAAACATCTGTAGATAAGATTATTCATTAAAATATTGTTTTAACACCACGTGATGAAAACAACATAAATATTTAACATTTGAGATTTAATTAGTGATTTGGAAATGGGATAAAATACCATTCAGCTATACACTGAACAAATTCGTTCATTGGTTATGAAAAAAACCACTTCAATACACAGCATTAAATCCAAAGTAGAAAACATAAAACAATTCATTAGCATTTGTCGAAGAAAGGTGTTGGGGGAGGTGTTGGGGGAACAGCTGACCACTGGTGACAAGTAAATGGCAAGCTACAGGCAGCAGACTTTATTCTATTCCTTTCTCAGTTGATATTTTTCAGAAAATCAAAAGAAAAAATGCATACCTTTGACTAAGAATCGCTCAGAAAAAGAGATAAGCAATAACTATATACCTAATCATGATTTTTTGATGAGGTACAATACAGAAGGAATGGGGGTTTGTCCTTTGTCCAGAGAAAAATACAATTGAAAGGGATGTCATTCATTTTATTTCACGCAACATGTCAGTAGTACCAAAAATCCTCAAGGTGTCTTACCACAGGCATGGAGAGGTGACTGCTAAGGACTGGGGCTCCCTGCCCAAAGCTGTCACCCTACAGGTGTGGAAACTGGAACCCAATGGCAAGAGGGAACTGCCCCACACCCAGGGGCCTGGACTCCTCTCACCTGGTGCCATCAGAATCTGTGTGGCTTCCATCAACTCTACACCTTGTGTAAAATGCTGGGGGCAACTGTGTTTTCAGGTCCTCAATAGCTGGGCACAGTGCGGTTCAAACCCCAGACCCTTCATCTGGTCAAGTCCTGTGCTAGCCAACCAAGTAGCTCACTCCATGTGGTAAATAATTTCAAGCTCCCCTTTCGCTGTTAAGCTTTTGTCTGTCTTTTCCAGGGGAACCCACTTTCTCTCGCTAGCAGCCCAGTTTTCCATACCTGAGGCAGGAGGCTGCATGCGCAGCCTGAGCCAGGCAGCGGTTCTCTGCGATCTCTGAGCCCTGGCTTGCTAATAGCGCTCTAGTTCTCTGGCTGAAGTGCGCTCCCCACCCAGGACTTCCCTCTGGCCTGCAGCCCCATGCAGTTAACCCTCGACTCCCTTTGGCCTCTTTATTCTGCTTGTGCCTCTACAGTGGGTAGCGGTGACCCAGACCTAAAAATAGGTCCATCTTCATCCTACAGTCTCTTTCATCCACAATGCTGCTCCTTTCCCCGGCTCCTGTTCAAATGGGGGCTGGGGGGAAGAGATCTTGCTTCGAAAAATTTAATAATGACAATATAAATAGTATTTTTGAGCTGGCAAGATGGGTCCACAGGTAAAGGTACCTGTGGTGGAGCATAAGACTGAGCCCTAGAATCCATACAATGGAAGGAAAGGACCGCTGAATGTTCACCTCTGACCTCCACTCATGCCTTGATGCATGTGTGCAACACACACACACACACACAAACACACACACACAAATAATAAATGGCATTCCTTATGCTGGCAGCACCAGATAAATAAAATTTGAGATAAGCTGGTTTTATTCTTATGCTACCAAAATTGATGTTTCAACATCTGTTCCCACAACCTCATACTCTTTCCAAGAAGCATGAGCTAAGTGTGATGTGATCCAGCGCAATAGAGAGCCCAATATGAAGAAGTGGGGAAGCCGGGAGTGGTGGCGCACGCCTTTAATCCCAGCACTCGGGAGGCAGAGGTAGGCGGATCGCTGCGAGTTCGAGGCCAGCCTGGTCTACAAAGTGAGTCCAGGGCAGCCAAGGCTACGCAGAGAAACCCTGTCTCAGAAAACAAACAAACAAACAAACAAACTGAGTTAGGAAGACAAACCATGAGAAGATGTGCTCCAAGCCTCTCTCTTGCTACTGTACAAAGTTCTCACCAAGCTCGGCAGCCTGGGGTGGGACTTTCTGAAATATTGTCCTGTGGAAATTTCAGCAGAAGACTGGTCAGTGGGTTTGTGAGCTTGTACTTTCTGGGCCATGATGGTTTGAATGAAAGTGACTCTATAAGCCAATATGTTTATCCCCAGTCGGTGGAACTATTTGGAAAAGATTAGAGTACGGTCATGTTGAAGGGGATGTGTAAATTGGGGTAGACTTTAAGGTGTCAAAAGTCCATGCCATTTCTCTGTATCTCCCCTTGCCGTGTATGTGTGAGTGTGTGTGTGTGTGTGTGTGTGTGTGTGTGTGTGTGTGTGTGTGTGTGTGTGTGTGTG
The DNA here is from genome assembly GCF_903995435.1 of Acomys russatus. NCBI lineage: Eukaryota > Metazoa > Chordata > Mammalia > Rodentia > Muridae > Acomys > Acomys russatus. The sequence goes on along the minus strand of NC_067151.1, from coordinate 14,225,951 downwards.
TGTGTTTATAGTTCTGTCTTCAGCTTGCAGGTCAGATGTAAGCCCTCAGCTACTGCTTCGGCACCACGCCTGGCTGCTGCCGTGCTCCCTACCATAATTGTTCATAGAATTTAACCATCTGGAACAGTGAGCCCCTAAATTAAAAGCTTTCTTTTGTAATTTGCCTTGGTTGTGGTGGGTTTTTCTATAGCAATATAAAAGTAAATAAGACATTCTATTGAGATAATACCCAAACCTGCCCCCATCCCACCTGAAACCTGTCTCCTCTGAATCAGTCTTTCCCCTTATCCTGTCATCACCATGTTGTTCATTGAAATAGCTTAATAAAATTGCCAGATTTATCACTTACATGTTCTGTGCACATGCACGCGCGCGCGCACACACACACACACACACACACACACACACACACACACACACACACACAAAGTCTCCCAAAGACAAGAATGAATAGACTAATGAGCAAATAAGAAAAGCATGTGTTGTGTGAACTTCCTGTGAGAGAACAAACTTTTGCTTGCCCTAGTTAGGGAACCACTGACAGAACAAAGAGATGATTCCACATAAGGGTAACTTGAGGAGCAGTGGGTTTAACAGGGGTTATCTTCAGGAACCTGGGCAACTTGCTCAGAGACTGAACACCACACACCACCAGAGAAGAGCGTCTCTCCCTCAGCTACTGTTAACTGCTTCTAATAGCTGGGCAGGAGCTCCACCTTTTTGGGGGTTAATCATAGGAGCTGAGATTCAAAAGAGCAATGGTCAGCCGGGCGTGGTGGCACACGCCTGTAATCCCAGCACTCGGGAGGCAGAGGCCGGCGGATCGCTGTGAGTTCAAGGCCAGCCTGGTCTACAAAGCAAGTCCAGGATAGCTAAGGCTACACAGAGAGACCCTGTCTCAAGAGGGGGGGAGGGAGGGAGGGAGGGAGATAGAGAGAGCGCAATGGTCATGTGATGCCCAGAAGACTGCATCCCACAGGACCATGAAAGAGGAACAGGATAGACCTCAGTGGCAGAGCACATGCTAAGAGAGGTGTGGGTCCCATGTGCAATAACAGAACAACAACAACACAAAAAAATGAAGAAGAAATGAGAAACTCAAAGCAGGAAGCCTGTTGTTGTCTCCCATGCTCTCTGGTCTTATTTTCACTTCCTGGTGAGCTCCCAGCATGGGAGTGTAGTCAGCGAAGCACCCTCAGATTCTACACAGCACAGCTTCACAAAGCATCCTTTTTAGCCATTAGGAATTAACACTATGGGAACCCCCTAGCTGACACAGGAGGGGCAGTCATCACAGAAAATATTTGCAAAACTTGAAATGAGTAGGCTCTGGAGCTAATGGAATGTTAAGCATAAGTACCTTGTTGTTGTTGTTAATATTATAACATGCATGTGTGCATGTGAGTGTGTGTGTGTGTGTGTGATATATTCATAAATACATATTTACAGCCTCCTCAGTCTCGATGTTATTTGTATAAGTGTTCTCAGGGCTAAACTTTGGTATTGAATAACCAATTGATGTACGCTTTCCTCTCAGCATTTCTTAGTTTCTTGTACTTCTCTGAGCAGTGTTCGTTCTCCTGGGACTCCCCCCCACCCCCACCCCCAGGCACCTGAGCATGTGTACTGGTGACACCTTTGTTCAGCTCACGGTTAGGCATCTATGGTGGCAACACTTTATATTCCCCCACCTAGCTTCACCAGACAAGGAAGGCAGCAGATTAACACTCTGCTTGTTTTCAGACCCAGTTCGTCATGTGCCTTCCCTGTATAGAATTTAAAACATAGCCAGTGGAGCTATGTGATTAATTCCTAGGACAAAGGCTACGCCGAGTGGAGAGCCAGGATGGCGATGAAACCCTCTCACAGAGAGACCCCTGTGCAACATGGGGCGCCTCGCTCCACCACAAGGACACGTCCTGTCCAGAGACCAATTGTTCTGGGCAAGGTGTCTGCCTCCATTACTTTCCTCGGGCTGAGGCCCTGCAAGCAGATACCTGCCATTGTGCCAGCTCCTTTGTACCCTTCTACAGTCACCCATCTCCAATTATATAAATGCATGTGACGACAGCATTTGGCTGTGTGGACGCATTACAGGAAAACAGAGGTTAACTCTGAGAGTCAGTTTTCTGACAAAACCAGACTCGAGTTCCCATGGATATACAAAATAGACTAATGCCCACTGTCTGTCTCCTTACATTGTTTCATTAGACAGAACATATCAATTTAATAAAAGCAGGCTTGGACTCTGTGGCCTGCTGAGGAGAAGTCCTCTGCAGCGTGGTGGCAGGTTTCCCACCGGCCTCTTCTCTTTCTGATGAAATTAACTCCCCGCAGTTGGTCAGCAGGGATAATCTCATTTTAGCCAATCAGCATGGGAGCTGCAGTTGACCTCACAAAGGGATCGGAAAGTATGTGCAGTCATAGCAACCACAGCTCAGCCTCCGGCAACCCTGGACCCTTCCCCTAATGACAGACACCGGCTGGCTTCTTCGATGATTAAACTTTTCCCCTGTGAGCCTCTTTGAATACATTAGCCAAACAAGTCTGATAAATTTGTTTATCCCAAGACAATCATTAGGAAATTACCTGCAAAAGTTAATTCTCAACAGAGCAGTCTGTGAACTGAAAGCCATATGGCGCAGAGAGCCGGATGAGTGATGAAATCTTTCACTGTGCATTCCAACAGGTCAGGCCAGGCTTTCCCTTCAACTTTACTATCTTGAGCAAAATTACAAAATCTCAGTAGCCCAGAGGCCACTTCATTTCACGTGAGTGAAAGTACTCTTCTCTAAGCACAAGCGGTCCTCCTCCCACACTGCACCCCTACTATGTGCTGGGCCTGGGGATCAAGGGTCTTATGCAGTGCTGTGGTCTTCTGGGAGGAGGCAGAGGTGTCAACAAATGACTACAGCTTACCATGAGGTGTGGGGTGCAGCCAACAGGGGAACAAACGCATAATCCAAAAAGGCTTGCTCATGGTAGCATTTAGAGCCATAAATAAATAAATAAATAAATAGCCTGAGAATGAAGAAGAAGATACTCTAGGCAAATGTACAGCACTGGAGAATCGTGAAGCTCAGAGAGCTGTCCCATCTGATTCCAGAAAATGAATCTGGAAATTAGGGGGAGGGGGAATGAACATAGTATGACCTCAAGAAGACCAAGACGGGAAGCAGAGGAGGAGCCAGTCTCGAAGCTGCTCCTCATAACGACCCCAAAGAATCCCATAGCATACTTTTCACTTGGGGAAAGGAGCCGCCCAGAACCTGCTGCTGACTTAGCCATGCCACCCAGTCCCCACTCCACCCTAAGCAGGGAAGCACCCTGATTGATCGTGAGCTGGGGCCCCATAGCTGGAGTTTGAAAACAAAAGAAACGCATTTATAGAAGTGGGTGATCCAGATGTGATGGCCCAGATGTGAGTGTGACCTTGCTGACCACCCACCCGACCCCGCAGGTTTTACATAAACCAACACTAGAGAAACTTCATGAAAAACAGCAGTTGGGCCAGCAACCAGGATGGTGTGAGACCTGATGGTGGCTCCAGGGGTGGTCACACCGTCAGACCCAGGGCCATGTTGAGGCAGGATTTAGCTCAGACTGGAGCGTAGGGGCCCACAGCCAAGCCTGCCATTGTTAGCATTCTACAATGGATGGTGGACATGTCAAGACTGGACATACCAAGGACCCCCTGTGTGCATACATATCTTGACATCTCGGCACGTTCTACAGAAGACTATCTCCCTATAACCTTGCTGCAAGGGTGCCGCTCAACAGAGCTGGCCATGACAACAAGGACTCAACAGTTTCCAAGTTTTCAACAGTATATACTAGCTTTTAAATTAAAATATTATTTTCTTCAAAGATAGAAATTGTAACAAGATTTACCTTAAGAGCGGTGTCTCTCTACTGGCAATTCCACAGAGAAATGTGTGGGACCATCACATGTGCTGGCCAAGCACCCGTCTATGCTGGGCCTCTGGCTGAGTCCTGCACAAAAGAAGGCATTTCTTTTTTTCATTAATGTATGCTTTGACAGCTTCATACCTGTGCACAGTGGCATCAAATCCCAGCTGCGTGCCCAGTGCCAATGAGAAAACAGCCACAGATGTGCTTATGTGAAAAATAAAGGGTGCTGGGCTGGAGAGATGGCAAGGCAGTAGTTAGGAGTACTGGCTCAGAGGACCTCAGTGTTCAGCAGTTAAGAACATTGGCTACAGATAGAGCAGAGACTGAGGGCATGTCCAACCAATGCTGGACCCAACCCAAGACCCAGCCATTGGGGGGTGAGCCCACCCCTGACACTATTAACAACACTCTGCTATGCTTGCAGACAGGGCCCTAGCAGAGCCATCCTCTTAGAGGCTCCACCCAGCAGTTCCTCAAAACAGATGCTGAGATTCACAGCCAAAAACTGGGCAATATATAGGGAGTCTTGTGGAAAAGTGGGGGGGTGATAAAAGGACCTGGGGGTAACAAGAGCTCCACAAGAAGACCAACAGAGCCAACTAACCAGGGCCCAAAGGGGCTTCCTGAGACTGAAACACCAATCAAGTCCATGCATGGACTGGAGCTACGCCACCTACACAGATGTAGCCAATGGGCAGCACAGATTCATGTGGATCCTCTAATAATGGGAGCCGGGTTGTCTCTGACGTGGACTCTGTTTGTTGCCAGCTTTCAGACTGCTTCCCCCCAGGCGAGACTGCCTTACCAGGCTCAGGGAAAGAGGATGCACTCAGTCCTGATGAGACTTGATAAGCTGGGGTGGATTGGAAGAGGGGGGGCTCCCCTTTTCTGAGGAATAGTGGAGGGGGAAGAGGGAGGAAGAAGGGTGGGACTGGGAGGAGAGGAAGGATGGAGCTACAACCAGGTTGTAAAGTTAATAAATTAAAAGAAAAAAAAAGAACATTGTCTGCACTTGCTGAGGACCTGTTTTTTGATGCCCAGCACCCACATGGGAACTCACAACCATCAGTAACTCCAATTCCAGGGTATGTGAGTCTCTCAATGTCTAAAAAACAGAAATAAGGTGCTGTTATATCTTCATTTGACAAAGAAGGAAGCTGGGAGTCCTGGAACCCTAGCACTTCGGTGACAGAGGCAAGAAGGTTGGGCCCATCCTTAGCTACAGTGTGAGTTTGAAGCCAGTTTGGGTTACAAGAGAACCTTGTCTTGAAAAATCCTGAAACAAACTGGGAGATGGTGGCGCACGCCTTTAATCCCGGCACTCAGGAGGCAGAGGCGGGTGGATCTCTGTGAGTTCAAGGCCAGCCTGGTCTACAGAGTTCCAGGACAGCCAGAGCGAAAACAGAGAAACCCTGTCTCAAAAAACAAAACAAAGCAAACAAACAAACACAAATCCCCAAACATGAGTCAATAAATAAAATTAGGAGGAAAATGATTGAACAAGTGAATGAACAAAAAAGGTAAAGAGAGCCAGTCAAAGAAGAGAATGAGTGTAGGAAGGAAAGATGGAAAGAGGCTTTAAAGGAGGAGCCCAGTCTTCTCAAGACTCTGCCTAGAAGTTTTGTAAACACTGAAGCAAAAAGAATATTCTGGGTAGCAGCCATATTCTGAGTGCCTGCATGGCAGCCTATGAAAGCCAAGAGAGACTCTGGGCATCTCACCGGGAAGCAAGCTCATGCACAGTCGTGGCTGAGGTGTGTGACGTGCGCCTTGAGACCACTGCTAAGGACACTGGACAGAGGAGGCAGGTGTGCCTGTGGGGCACATCTCAGTGAGCTATCCCTGAGGCCAGGCCTTCAGCTCCGGGGTGTTTAGCACTGGTTCCCAGTGCATAGGAATCGGCAGAGGCACAGTCTCTCTAGGACAGCATCCAGGTGAGGACACAAAGCCTGGATTTGGGGGGCACCTCTAAACCCCAACAACTGCCCTGTGATATCTGGGATTGGAACCCAGGTCTGCATAATTCTGGGTGCTTTTCAGTGACATTACAGAAATATACCATATTCACATTTTTTAGAAGCCAATTTTACAGGGCAAGACACACTTCCATAAATGGCCATTTCTTCCTCACCGCTTCTCTACTCAAGGAAATCCAGAGGCAATTGTTTCCAGCAGATGGAAACAGAGACTCCGTCCTGACTCCAAAGACTTTTGTTTTAGTTCTCAAAGACATGGCCACACATTTGTGTAGATTTTTCTTTCTCCAAACCTGGAGAGTTGATACACCATAGCTTTGACAGTCTCCTCCGTCTTCTCTCTGTCTCTCTGTCTGTCTGTCTGTCTGCCTGCCTGCCTGCCTGTCTGTCTGTCTGTCTGCCTCTCTCTCTCTCTCTCTCTCTCTCTCTCTCTCTCTCTCTCTCTCTCTCTCTCTCCACCCCTCCTCCCTTCTCTCTACCCTCTCTCCTCTTCCTCTCCTCACTCTCCACTCTACCTTTCTTCAAAGGTGTTCTCCACCTATCCTTTTCCTCCCTGAAATCCACATTAGAACAATCAACCTTAATCTTGTCTCTTCAAAGGTAAAATTCTAAAAAGACTCTGCAAGGCTTGGAGGATGTTTAAAACCCAAGCAGAGGAGATCCAAAGGCCTGTTATCAGAAGAAGGAGAAGCCTGGCCCCTTACGCCAGAGTAGCACAGACTCTGAGGACCACAAAGGACCCCATTTCCCTCTCCATCCACAGTAGGTAACGTGCTAGGGTGACTCTGCCTGAGCAGGAAGTCGGCCTTCGTAGCTCTTGTGCGTCCCTAGTGTCTCGTCTACCTAAAATTCTCCACAGGGACCACCACCAGGTCCAGGGTGGAGGAACCCCCCACCCACATGGGTATGGATACTTCAGGAGCAGAGTCCTACAGTAAAGGGACCGATTTCAGGGCAGGACCCCGCTTGAGCAACCCAAGGCTTAAGGGTTTCGAGCACCTGGCCAGAGGCTAGACACCCTAAGAAGAGAGGATGGTGAGGTCTAAGAAGGGGCACCAGTTCTGGTGGTGAGCTAGAGAGAAAACCAAGAGCTAAGGCAGAAAGATAAATAGATCAGTGGTGTCCCAGGAGAAACTTCCTGTCAGTACTGCATGTCGCAACTATACCTATGATTGTATAGTTCTACCCTCCTGCTCAAGAGTTTACCATAGCTCCTTCTTGCCTCCTGTTGCTAGGGTGGCCATGAGTCCTGACTTGCTCAGGTGGTCCAGCTCATAATTGTTATGGAATCTCTGATTACTCTCTATAGGTCTCCATTTGGTTGATAACGCGGGCACTGCATCGCCTCCTTACTTCAGAATACCCAGCGCACCTCTTACGTTTATGACACTCTCCCTATGCTTAGGAGTTCTTCAGACAGGTCTTCTTAATCTCAATGATTCAAGGAGAAAGACCACTGACCCAAATCTTCATGGTCAGATTTATTAAAGCAAGCAATTAATTCAAGCAGGCTTTCTTATTTGTGTGCTCCCTCCTCTTAAGGCAGGGTTAGAGAGAGCAGCATTGGACATGAGGAAGACAAGTGCAACAAATTAGCCACAATGACCTCCTGAGACAAAGACTTGATTGCAAGGTGGTGGCAGCAAGGTAGCCATAACAACAGGTAGTCATAACAACTTTTTGAAACACAGATTAGAGTTGCAGGATGGTTGTAAGCAACTTTTTTGAGACAAAGGCATTGTTATCCTTTCCTGGAACCGGCAGTACAGGACCACTTGTAGTGAATGTTACCGATGGAGCATATCCTGATCCTTGAGAAACAAATTTAATTGTAAACAGGAATGAACCTAGTTTGTCTTTACAACCTTTCAAGCCTAAGGCAGCGGCAAGCTGGTTCATCCTCTTACTTAGCTATCTCTCTGTTAATGTGGTTGCCCCTCAAACCTGAGCAAAGCCATAGCTATGCAGCAAACAGCCTAGCAAGCTGCCTTTTTGTTCAGTACCACATTCTAATGAGCACAAACGAGACTTTGGAGCTGTGAAGGCAAGCATAGCTATCTGCTCCGCTGGTGTCACTTGCAGTCTGTGTGTGGTCATCAGCAGTAATATGTTCTCTTCCATCTTCCTCCTTCAAAACACAGTAATAATTAGCCAACTTTGGTCGGGAAGATCTCGGTGTCTGACTCACATATGTGGAGTTAATAGTGAGAGTGTCGTTGCTGCCACTGTTGGTCTCTAAGCACAGCGTTCTGACAGCCAGGGTAGCCTATGGAGCATGGCCTCCTCTGTAGTACAGACACAAGCAATAACCACAACTTGGGGGCATGTCTGAAGATGGGAGTGCCTTTAATAGCAGAGCGTGAGATAAGGGTGTTTTCCCCAAGTGTCTTACTGAGAGAACATTCCCAGGACATCGACGATGTTTGGAAAAGAGTGCGAGAAACGAGAGACAAGTTGCAGAGACGAAAGAGATGCTATGCAAGATGCTGCCTCAGCTCAGATGAGCTTCCATCTCATCCCATGAGGAAACCCTGGTGGCCAGCATGTGTCGGTAGGACCTACCTTAAGCAATAGGGATCTACTGGTGTGTGACAACTATGTGGAACCATAGAGTGTCCAGGATGCCAGACAGCCCAGGAAGACTCTGAAGTCTTGGAAAGTTCTGGAGTTGCGGCCTCTCTAAGCCATAGCTCATTTATTGCCAAGATGGTAGGCACAGGACTCACCTTGGTGGTTAGGAAAATTCAAACATAACTTTCTTAATCTTACAGGAAATGGGCCACTTTGTCTCTCCCATGAGACAGAGGACTCTAGGCGCATCACAGGTAGCAACTATGTCCTTATGTTCTGTCCTTGCAGCTCTCCCACCCCAGACAAATGTCTCACATGCACACACGTGTACTCATGCACATACAAGCACGCACACACATGTGCATATGCACCATTGCTTCAACCTGCTTGTACTCCAAATGCCTCTACATGTCTTTTTCTTTACACTTTTCGTTTCCAGGTCCTGGTTTGTATTTCAGTTCCTCCATTATCTTCTCTAGAGTCACACTGACTTTGTTCATTTCTAAAAAGCCTTTCGTCACACAATTCCATATACCTTACCATTTAATTGACGGGCAGTGGTTTGCTTTTTTTGTTTGTTTTTGTTTTCGTTTTTGCTTTAAAATAGGATCTCATGCATTTCTGACTGACCTTAAAGTCACAGAAATCCACCTGCCTCAGCCTCCCCAAACTAAGATTTTTTTTTTTACAAATTTAATTTTTTTTAAATTTCATTAATTTATTCATCTTGATTGTTAGCCCTTCCCCTGTTTCCTCCCATTCTTCCCTCCCTCCCACTTCCCCCTTCTCCTCTCCCCTATATCTGTGACTGAGGGAGACCTCCTCCCCCTATCTATGCTCTTAGAATATCGAGTCTCTTCTTGGTAACTTGCTATCCTTCCACTGAGTGCTGCCAGGTCTCCCCATCCAGGGGACGTGGTCAGAAAAGGGGCACCAGAGTTCGTGTGAGAGTCAGATCTCACTCTCCACTCAACGGTGGAGAATATCCTGTTCGCCAGCTAGGTCTTGATAAGGGTTCGAAGCTTACTGCCTATATTCTCCTTGGCTGGTGCCTTAGTTTGAGGAGGACCCCAGGACCCAGATCTGCCTACCATAAAGTTCTTCTTGTAGGTTTCCAGGACCCTGTGGGTCCTACTATTTCCCCATTCTTCCTTGCTACTCTCGCCTAAAGTCTCAATAGGATGTCCTCTTCTCTGACCCACTTTCTTGGTAAGTAGAGTTTTTCACGGTATGTATCCCTTGGACTAGTGTTTTGATATAAGTGAGTATATACCGTTTGTCTCTTTTTGCTTCTGGGTGAACTCACTCATTATGATAATTTCTAGATCAATCCATTTGTCCACAAATTTCAGGAATTCCTTGTTTTTAATAGCTGAGTAGTATTCCATAGTATAAATGTACCACAGTTTCTTAGTCCATTCTTCTACTGAGGGACATGTTTCCATGTTCTGGCTATTATGTATAAAGCAGCTATGAACATGGTTGAGCATATGTCCCTGTTGTGAGGTAGGGCATTTTCTGGGTATATTCCAAGGAGTGGGATAGCTGGGTCTTGAGGAAGCCCTATTGCCATTTTTCTGAGAAAGTGCCAGATAGCTTTCCAAAGTGGTTGTACTAGTTTGCATTCCCACCAGCAATGAAGGAGTGTTCCTCTCTCTCCACATCCTCGCCAACATGTGGTGTCATTTGAGTTTTTGATCTTAGCCATTCTGATGGGTGTAAGATGGAATCTCAGAGTTGTTTTGATTTGCATTTCTCTGATGACTAACGAGGTTGAGCATTTCTTTAAGTGTTTCTCAGCCATTTGATATTCTTCTGTTGAGAATTCTCTGTTAAGTTCCAAGCCCCATTTCGCAATTGGGTTGTTTGGTTTTGTGGTGTTTAATTTCTTGAGTTCTTTATATATTTTGGATATTAAACCATTGTCAGATAAAGGGTTGGTGAAGATCTTTTCCCAGTCTGTAGGCTGTCGCTTTGTTCTCTTGACAGTGTCTCCTGCCTTACAGAAGCTTCTCAGCCTCATGAGGTCCCATTTATTAATTCTTGACATTAAGGCCTTGGCTGTTGGTGTACTGTTCAGGAAGTTGTTTCCTGTGACTAGGTGTCCCAGGCTCTTCCCTACTTTTTCCTCTATCTGAATTAATGTCTCTGGTTTTAAGTTGAGGTCTTTAATCCACTTGGACTTGAGTTTTGTGCATGGTGACAAATAAGGGTCTAATTGCATTTTTCTACATGTAGACATCCAGTTAGACCAGCACCATTTGTTGAAGACGCTATCATTTTTCCATTGAATAGATAGATTTGGCTTCTTTGTCAAAAATCAAGTGAGCAAATGTGTGTGGGTTCATCTCTGGGTCTTCGATTCGATTCCATTGATCCACCAGCCTATTGCTTTGCCAGTACCATGCTGTTTTAATTACTGTTGCTCTGTAATACAGCTTGAGATCAGGTATGGAGATTCCTGCTGAGGATCTTTTATTGTATAGGATTGTTTTTGCTATTCTGGGTTTTTTATTTCTCTATATGAATTTGAGAATTGCTCTTTCAGTATCTTCAAAATATTTTGTAGGTATTTTGATAGGGATTGCGTTGAATCTGTAAATTGCTTTTGGTAAGATAGCCATTTTTACTATGTTGATTCTCCCGATCCACAAACAAGGTAAATCCCTTCATCTTCTCATGTCATCTTCAATCTCTTTCTTCAGAGGTTTGAAGTTTTTTTCAAATAAGTCCTTCACTTGCTTGGTTAGAGTTACTCCTAGATATTTTATATTATTTGTGGCTATCAGGAAGGGAGTAGTTTTCCTAATTTCTTCCTCTGACTGTTTGTCATTTGTATACAGGAAAGCTACTGACTTTTTTAAGTTTATTTTGTATCCTGCCAACTTGCTGAAGGTGTTTATCAGCTGTAGGAGTTCTCTGGTGGAATTTTGCGGGTCACTTATATACACTATCATATCATCTGCAAATAGGGATAATTTGACTTCTTTCTTTCCCATTTGGATCCCCTTGATCTCCTTTTGATGCCTTATTGCTCTGGCTAGAACTTCAAGAACTATATTGAAGAGATATGGGGACAGAGGGCAGCCTTGTCTGGTTCCCGATTTTAAAGGGATTTCCTTGAGTATCTCTCCATTCAATTTAATGTTGGCTGTTGGTTTGCTGTATATAGCCTTTATTATGTTTAGATAAGTGCCTTGTATTGCCGATCTCTCCAGAACTTTAAACATAAATGGGTGTTGGATTTTGTCAAATGCTTTTTCTGCATCTAAAGAGATGATCATGTGGTTTTTCTCTTTCAGTTTGTTTATATGATGGATTACATTGATGGATTTCCATATGCTAAACCATCCCTGCATGCCTGGTCATGGTGAATGATGTCTTTGATATTCTGTTGTATTCGCTTTGCGAGTATTTTGTTGAGTATTTTTGCATCAATGTTCATAAGAGAAACTGGTCTGCAATTCTCTTTTTTTGTTGAGTCTTTGTGAGGTTTAGGTATCAATGTGACTGTGGCCTCATAGAAGGAATTTGGTAATATTCCTTCCATTTCTATCTTTTGGAATAGCTTGAATAGTATCGGTATTAGCTACTCTTTGAAGGACTGGTAGAATTCTGCGCTGAAACCATCTGGCCCTGGGCTTTTTTTGGTTGGGAGACTATCAATGGCTGCTTCTATTTCTATAGGCGAAATAGGGCTATTTAATTTGTTTATCTGGTCTTGGTTCAATTTTGGCAAATGGAATCGGTCGAGAAATTTGTCCATTTCCTTTGAATTTTCGAATTTTGTGGCATAAATGCCTTTAAAGTAGGTTCTTACGATTCTTTGTATTTCTTCAGTGTCTGTTGTTATGTCTCCTTTTCATTTCTGATTTTGTTAATTTGGATAGTGTTTCTCTGTCTTTTAGTTAGATTGGCTAACGGTTTGTCTATCTTGTTAATTTTCTCAAAGAACTAGCTCTTGGTTTTGTTGATTCTTTGGATTGTTCTCTTTGTTTCTAATTTATTGATTTCAGCCCTGAGTTTGATTATTTCTAGGCATCTACTCCTCTTGAGTGTTTCTGCTTCTTTTTTTTCTAGAGCTTCCAGATGTGTTGTTAAGTTGTTTATGTGGGATGATTCCATTTTCTTTTTAAAGGCACTTAGTGCTATGAATTTTCCTCTTAGCACTGCTTTCAATGTGTCCCACAAATTTGGGTATGTTGTTCCATCATTTTCATTGAATTTCAGGAAGTCTTTTATTTCTTCCCTTATTTCTTCTGTGACCCATGTGTCATTAAGTAGAAAGCTGTTTAGTTTCCACGTGTTAGTATGCTTTTTGTTATTTCTGTTGCTGTTGAAGTCCAGCCTTAGACCATGGTGATCTGATAAGGTACAAGGTATTATTTCAATCTTCTTGTATCTGTTGAGGTTTTGCTTCGTGACCAACTATGCGATCAATTTTAGAGAACATTCCTTGGGGTGCTGAGAAAAAGGTATACTCCTTAGCGTTTGGGTGGAAAGTTCTGTAGATATCTGTTAGATCCATTTGCTTCATGACATTGGTCAATGAGATTATTTCCCGGCTTAATTTTTGAATCAAAGACCTATCCTTGAGTGAAAGTGGGATGTTGAAATCTCCCACTATTAATGTGTGGGTATCAATGAGTGGGGCAAGCTTTATTAATAACTCTTTTACAAATGTGGGAGCCCTTGTATTCGGAGCATATATGTTCAAAATCGTGATGTCTTCTTGGTTGACTTTACCTTTGATGAGTATGAAGTGTCCATCCTCATCTCTTTTGATTAATTTTGGTTGAAAGTCTATTTTATTAGATATTAGAATGGCTACCCCAGCTTGTTTCTTGTGACCATTTGCTTGGAATATTTTTCCCTAAACTTTTACTCTGAGACAATGTCTGTCCTTGTGGTTGAGATGTGTTTCTTGAATGCAGAAGAATGTTGGGTCATGTTTATGCATCCACTACATTAGTCTGTGTCTTTTTATTGGAAAATTGAGACCATTGACGTTGAGAGATATTAATGACCAGTGATTGGTAAGTCCCTTCATTTTTGATATTTGTAACAATCAAGATTTTGTGAGGTTGTGATTTTGCAATGGTATAGTTACCTATTTCCTATGTAGTTTTGGTTGTAGTTTGACCAGTTGGGGTGGAGTTTTCCTTCTAGTAACTTCTGTAAAGCCGGATTTGTGGCTAGGTACTGTTTGAATTTGTTTTTGTCATGGAATATCTTGTCTTCTCCGTCAATGGTTATTGATAATTTTACTGGATATAATAGTCTTGCCTGGTATCTGTGTTCTCTTAGGGTTTGCAGAACCTTTGTCCAGGCCCTTCTGGCTTTCATGGTCTCTGCTGAGAAGTCAGGAATAATTCTGATAGGTTTACCTTCATATGTTACCCGGCCTTTTTCTCTTGCCACTTTTAATATTTTATCCTTGTTCTGTATATTTTGTGTTGTTATTATTATGTGGCAGGAAGATTTTCTTTTCGGGTCTATTCTATTTGGTGTTCTGTAGGCCTCTTATATGCTCGTATGCATCTCCTTCTTCAAACTGGGGAAATTTTCTTCCATTATTCGATTAAAGATATGTTCTGGGCTGTGGAGTCGGCTATCTTCTCTCTCCTCTATCCCTATTATTCTTGTTTCGTCTTTTCATGTTGTCTTTTATTTCTTGAATGTTCTGTGTAGGAACTTTTCAGTTTTAGCATTTCCCTGGATAGTTGTTTCCAGTTCTGCGATTGTATCTTCAAGTCCCAATATTCGTTCTTCCATTTCTTGCAATCTGTTAGATAAGGCCACCTCTGATATGCTTGCTTTCTTCTCTGATGCCTCTCGATCATGTTTTTCTCCTGTGTGTTCCTGTATCATAGCTTTCATTTTTATCTTCATGTCTTGGACTGTTTTAGTGATTTCCTTCATCTGGTTATTTGTATTTTTCTGAAATTTTTCAAGTGCCTCTTTATATGACTCTTTTAACTCTTCAGCCCTCTTGTTTGCTTCCTCCTGCATTTGTTTACAGATTTTATTTGTTTCTTCCATTATCATCTTCTTTACTAAGGACTTGAGGTCATTTTCTTGACTATCCATTGCTGTTAGGTTCTCCAGGTTGTTTTCATGGGGAATGTTGGGATCCGGAGAGGCCAAACTGTTTTGGTTTTTGTTAGCGTTCTTTCACTGGCCTCTTGTCATTTTGATGGCTCTGATGTTGGAAGGTATTTTGTAGTGATCTTCGCTCAAACTAAGATTTCTTACAAGCATGTGCTGCCACACCCAATTTATTTCACTGGTTTCTAGTTGTAGGTGTTTGTTTGTTTACTGGTCCTTAATACCCGGTGCCACCACAGGGCTTGGTGGGCTCAGGCTATGGCGTAGGATCCTGCTCATCATTCTGTTTTAATTAGTGAGGCTTTCTCTCATCAGAATAATGAAGTACCTAAGTTGACCATTTCAATTCTCAGGACTCTCCAAGCCAGCAAACTCCTTCCTCTGGAGTCCAGAGGTGACAACGTGGGTCACCAGTGCATGTAAAGTGAATGATAATGGCTCCCCCTGCCATTTAGGTCACAGATGAATCTTAGGTGAGACTTTCTATTGGGTTCTCACAGTTTCTGAAAATTGGCACCCAAGGAGGTGCAAAGTGAACTCCCCTGCACAGCTCTGATTATCAACACAGTTTATGCATGCATTAGGAGGCGGCTACAGGCCTGGACGCCTCCTGCATCCAGAAATCACTTGTTAAATCAAGCCTGAAGTATTTAGCAAGTGTAGTGCAACCTAATTTATGCAATAAGTATATATATATATATTTTTTTTTTTTTTTTTGGGCGGGGGAGGAGAGTTGATACAAGTTGAGTTTGGTGGGGGAAAGGTCACATTGTATTTGAAATTCCCTTCGAGCCATCGCAAAGTGACAGTATCATACTGAAAATTTTCCTCATAAATATGACTCACTCATTGTTTAATCAGTTTTAATGCAGAGATTTTAGCTGTCTTTTTCTTTTCCTTTAAATCAAGCTATTACCTGTATTTTCTCTCAGGCTTTTTAAAAAATAAAATTTAAGAGTTCTCATGAATCAATCCTAATCTACTTTCACTATCTTCTTTGTCATTCAAATAAGCTACCTCATTGATTTC
Source organism: Acomys russatus (assembly GCF_903995435.1). Classification (NCBI taxonomy): domain Eukaryota; kingdom Metazoa; phylum Chordata; class Mammalia; order Rodentia; family Muridae; genus Acomys; species Acomys russatus. The sequence continues at coordinate 14,210,355 of NC_067151.1, read as the reverse complement.
AAATAACTACCCAATTTTACATCATAGCTCCTTTTTTTTTTTTTTTTTTTTTTTTTTTCTTTTAAGAAAATAAAAATTCAGAGAGATCAAATCCCCCAGCTACACTATTTCTCAAGGCCGAGGCTAAAGTGGCTTGAACAACAGAAATACATTTTCTCAGAGTTGTGGCTAGAAGCGCAGGAGTACGGTGTCTTCTGGCAGTTTCTTTCTAGGCTTGCGGATGTCCCACACCAACCACAGTCTACATGTTTGTAGCCCTTTAAACCCAGTTGTTGGAGACTTGAGCCCCAGTATGATGGTATTTGGAGGTGAGGATCTTGGCAAGTTACTTGGTTTAGATGAAGTAGTGAAAGTGGGGTTCCTGTGATGGATTAGTGACCTTGGAAAACAGGAAGAGATTCAACTGCTTGCTAGTGCTCTCTCTCTCTCTCTCTCTCTCTCTCTCTCTCTCTCTCTCTCTCTCTCTCACACACACACACACACACACACACACACACACACACACACACACACACACACGGACACGGACACGGACACGAACAAAACCAAGAAGGCACGTCCCAAGATCCAGTACATGCTGGTTTCTCAACCTCTCAGAACTGTAACCAATGAAACGTTTGCAGTTGAAGCTGCTCCCTGTGACGTCCTTGCAGGAGGCTGAGCCCAGCCAGACCTCTCTTCACCTGTGTTGACAAACTCCCCACACCTGTGTCCTACCCTTCTCTTTTTATGGGGACACCAATTATAGCAAATCGGGACCATCCGATTTGTACCCTTGGCTACTCTGAGGGTGTCTAAGAAAGCCTCCTGGCTCTGCCACATTCTGAGGCACTGCCCACTGGGCTTCCTGTTTGTCAGTCTCAAACATAAGCCAGTCCCTAACTCGTAGGTGAGTGAAGGTTCAAGACTAGAGTCGCCCCATACAAGAGTCTCTGCCTGTGCACCCACCTTTCTATAGCTGATCATAGGCATTTGTAGAATTATTTCATTTGCATTTCTAAGGCCCTGCCTCAGTGACACAATATACCTAATACATGCTATCCACATGCATGCATGCACACAGACACATGAACACACAACACCTTGTCTTTCACAAAATTGTCTATGAAAAATAATAGAGCTTTTTTCAGTTTGTTTGTTTGTTTTGGTGAGGGAGGTTGGTTTTTTGAGACAGGGTTTCTCTGTGTAGCCTTGGCTGTCATGGACTCACTTTGTAGACCAGGCTGGCCTCGAACTCACAGTGACCCGCCCACCTCTCCCTCCTGTGTGCTGAGATTGCAGACATGAGCCACCAAGCCCGCGGAAAAATAGTCAGGTTTATGTAGAAAATTTCAAGAAGATTGCTGGGTGGACCATCCATATTCACGATCTGTAAATTTTCATAATAGGACAAGAACCAAAACAAACATTAACGAGATTCAAAATCCATTAGCAGGACTGGGCATGGCTGCTTGTTCCTGTGACCCCAGCAGTAAGGGGCAGGGATGAGAGGATCCCAGGTCCTGAGAGCTCACTGGCTAGCTACCCTACCCAAAAAGAGTTGCTGACTCAGCGAGAGACTATCTTAAGGCAACAAGATAGAGATGGACAGAAGAAGACAACCAACATAGGCATTCATAACACACACACACACACACACACACACACACACACACACACACACACACCACTCTCAAATTAGTATTTTTTTAATTCTCTAGCAGCTAAGTCTCCATTAGCATTTGCAGGTCACCTTATGCCAGCCCCCTTCATTTGTATCCTTACTCCACAGCTTGCAGGCTGTTCCTTCAAGATGTACACACAAGCCTTTTTCCTCTAATATAAACTGTGTTTGTCATATTTTAAAAAATATGACTCTGAGCTCAGGTTTCGTCAAGACAATTTCTTCATACTCCCCTTGATGTCTAGAGAGCCTTACTCATCTGAACTAGTGAACCCCAAAGCTTCCTGACCTGTGAGGTCCCCAAGCATTGTCAAAGTAATAACTGTCACAAGAATGGCCACCGTTCACTAGTGCGTGACAGAGAAAGTGTGTGTCCCAGCTGTGTGCCAGATATTCGCTACCCTCATGACACTTCTTTCTGCCAATAACATGGAGCTTCAGGGGAATTGTGGGGCATCTCTAAGAATAAATGCCTGGTCTACATCTGAATTTCCTAGTAACCTGTATAAACTATTGGTATGTTGCTTTATACCATTGCCTGTTCTTTGAACTCTATGCATTCTGTGCTGCCCCTCAGTTGTGAGCATTGGCCTAGCATGGATGGGATCCTAGGTCCTGTTCCCACCACATCTGTGCTGCTCTGTAGGGTTAGTGAAGATCACATACATCTGTTCATAAGATCTTCAGTAAGGGGCTGGAGGGATGGCTCAGAGGTTAAGAGCACTGACTGCTCTTCCTAGAGGTCCTGAGTTCAATTCCCAGCAACCACATGGTGGCTCACAACCATCTATAATGCGATCCAATGCCCTTTTCTGGCATGCAGACAACACATGCAGGCAAAATACTGTATAAACAATACATAAATAAATCTTTTTTTAAAAAAGGTGTTCAGTGAGGACACTAATATGAAAAGGTTGAACAGAACCACATCACTTTGAAGGACTCTTGAGACCACATACATATGCAATAAATAGCTTTACTCATATAACATTTAATGTTACTTTATAAAGTATATAATTCTCTATAATTGTTTAAACTAGTCAATCCGAGATGATAACTTTACCATGTTAATGTAAAGGGAGAATAATCCATCAATTAAAATATTCACACCATTTGCCAGATGCTATGCTGGTGATGTTGCCTGTTCTGGGTCTCAGTCACATTTTTAAACTCTAAAATCTTAGTTGCAAGCCTAGAGAAATGGCTCAGAGGTTAGGAGCACTAACTGTTCTTCCAAAGGTCCTGAGTTCAAATCCCAGCAACCATATGGTGGCTCACAACCATCTATAATGAGATCTGGTGCCCTATTCTGGCATGCAAGTTCAAATGCAGGCAGAATACTGTATAAATAATAAATAAATCTGTTTTTATTTAAAAAAATCTTAGGTGCTTGGCCAAAAAAAGGCATTCTTTCAATATAATTTTCATTTGTAACTCGTGTGAATTTGAAGAAGGGTTTAATCTTTTTCATATTACTATCAAGTTGTCCTGAATTCACCAAAATATAAAGCTAAAAGGGATTTGATTTTTCAAATGTTCAGTGTTTTTAGTAACTCTCTTAAGATTGTAGTCAGTACAAATGAAGGAGGGAGTTAGAGTCAGTCAGAAGGTAGACCTCTGAGCAGATCCCTGGAAGTGTTTGCAGAGAAGATAAACTGAGGCAGGAAGGGCCCTCTCAGAGGGAGTAGCCCCTTGTCAGCCTTCTGACATGGAGTGAATACCAGGGACTCTCCAGGGAACTCTCAGGCTCTCAGCTCCCGTGTGGGACTACTGAAGTGTCCAGACTCATTGGCTGAGCAGGTACCAGGCTCTCAGCCTCTCTACCAGATCCACCATTGAACTAGCCTGCCAAATATCACTCCTAAACACAGAATATATTTTTCAGATGTCCAGGCACTTACTGGTGCTGAGGACTAGCCATAAAGCTTTCCTTCCTCTTTAAACAAGCTCAGGTTGTGTTTGCCATGAGGCCCACACATCTATACACAGAAGACAACTACCCTGCCGTGCTCCCACTACCCCGCTCCACAGTGAGCAAGCATCACAGTGTACGAAGCGTTAGGCTCAAGGCACAGAGGACAGCAGGAAGGCAGGCCTGTTAGGAATAGCCCCCAGAGTAGAAGGCCCCCTGAGAACCGAAGCTGACCTTGGCTCAGGAGGTCACCTCTTCAAGTTTTTGTCACTGGTGCTCAACATGCCACTAGACCCTTGTGAAGTCTTCATTAACAAACACACCGGTGCCAAACAAAAAAATGTCCTAGTAGATGTGCTGACGAATGGAGGCTCCCATGGCCCAAGCGGTGGTGGCCTCAGTGCCACTCACAGGCTTTTGTTCAGGTCAGGAGGGAATCTGGAGCGTGGCAAGGCTAAGCCTAGAGAAGGTGGATCTCAGGATGCCAGCAGGAGGCAACAAGTACCCACAGGAAGATAATCCATGGCATGGTCGAGAGATGCTTCAGAAGCAGCTAGCCAGAAAATGAACAAAAAATCCTGATTGGTAGCATTTGTTGACGTTTACAGTGTCAGCGCTTTGACTGTTGGGATGGAGTGTGAGATCGAGAGAGGATCATGGGTGTCCCTGAGACAGTGTGGGCTGCTTCGACACACAAATGACAGGTTGACAATGTCAGCTCTGGTCCAAGACTGTGTGCAGCATATGTGAACACATGATTGCATTAAAATAAAAAAGGGACTAACTTTCAATGTCCCACCATATGTAAATGTAGTCAGTGGCATGATAGATGCAGATTAATTGTCATGGGACAACCATCTACAATATTTAATATCAAAATATTTAATGCAGTACAGTGTATTGAAAATATAAACATATAAATGAATGCATAGTCAAGGTAGCTGAGAGTGAAACAGAAGAGTATTAAAGGCCAAATATGACAAACGAGGGGAGAAATTTGACATTTTTATCTAAAAAGAAGATATGGATTCCTCATCAACACTCAGAATTCTAACTCAACTGTCTTCAAGAGTGAAAGACAAATAAGAACCCAGAAACCACAACACAACTCATCACAGACAGAAATATGAAAAGAATCTGAAAGAACTACTAAAAATAAAAGATAGAATAAGTAGGACACAATAATTAGGGAGCAGATAAGCTGATGGTACAATTTTTAAATAACTGCTGAGAATCTATAAATAGAATATACAATGCATATCCCCGTGGAGGAGAAGGCGGCCTGGCTGCTGAGAGCATGCGCTCTAAGGCAACCCTACCTTCTACACATTCTCTTGGTCATGATGCTTGACCACGGAAATAGAGAAGCAAGATCTTGGGAGGACTAAACGGACCTGGGAAATGGAAGTGGGCAGGTGGGGTGAGTACGATCAAAACAGAGTGTATGCACCTTTCAAAGAGCTAATTAAAATATAGATTTTAATTCATTGTGAAAGTCAGTCATTAAAAATATAATAAATGGGGGTTGGAGAGATGGCTCAGCAGTTAAAAGCACTGACTGGTTTTCCAGAAGACCCAGGTTCAATTCCCAGCAACCACACGGCACCTCCCAACTGTCTGTAACTCCAAGATCTGACACCCTCACACAGACATACATGCAGACAAAACAGTGATGCATGTAAAATAAAAGGAAATACATTATTTTAAAATAATAATAATAAATGAAAAAATAGATGTACATAACAGTCAGGCACGGTGTCTAGTGCCTGTAATTCTAGCACTCCAGAGACTGAAACAGGAGGATTGCCGTGAGTTTGAGGCTAAGTCTATGCTGCAAAGCAAGAACCAGTCTCAAAAACAAACTCCCACGACGCAGAGCACACTGAATACGTCTGTGCTGTGTGTCTGTAGAAGAGCAGGCAGCACTCGAATGTGAGGCCCGGGTTCAGTTGCCAGTGTCTCGCCACCAGAGAAAGCATACAAATGGACAAGGCAGCTTCTCAGACCAAGTATATAAGCAGACAAGCAGAATAATAGAAGTAAATCTGTAATCACAATAAATTCATCTCACTCATTAAGACACAGAGACTGGGGAAAGGGTTAACAATATACATGCAAGAGGATCATCTAAAAACAAATCTATATTTTAATGGATTTTTTTCCCCTTAAAGACAGGGTCTCACAAGGTAGCCTCACACGTTGGTTACTTTCCTAGGACTGTGGTTAAACAGTGTAACCAAGACAACTTATAAAAGAAGCAGTTTAACTGCACTTATGGTTTCAGAGGGTAGGCGTCCATGCTGGTGGAGCAAAGGCATGGTATCAGGAGCATCTGAGCTCTTGTATCTCCAACTGTAAGCGGGAGGCAGAGAGAATACTAGATGTGGCACAGATCTATTGTAACCCCAGTGACACGTGTTTTCCAACAAGGCCACACACTCTAGTCTTCCCCCCCGCCCCTGACCCCTAAAAGGTCCACCAACTGGGGACCAAGCATTTAAAATATGAGCCTATGGAGGCCCTGCACAATCAAAGCACCACACTCTGGAAGGCCTGGAACCCATCATGTAGACTAAGTTGGCCTTTAATGCAGAGACCCACCAGCCTGCACCTCTGGAATGCTGGGATGAAAGGTGTGCACCACCATACTGGGCAAGTTGAAAGGACTTTAAAGACCTAGCTCTTGAAGCTCTAAGTCCCTGTACAGCTGAAGTCGATCCTGACAGGCCACGACCTCTGAGTAAACACTTAGAAGCATCATTCTTTTTCTTTGTGTGTGTGTAGGGGGGGGGGGGGAAGAGGCGAGGGATTGTTCTGGTTGTTTTTAATAACTAAACAAATTTTAATGTGTTATTGCATGTGCCTGAATCTATGTATGTGTACTACTGAAATCAGAGAAAGCCAAAAGAGAGTGTTGAACCCACGAGAACCAGAGTTACAGGCCATTGTGAGCCACCTTGTGGGAGCTGGGACCAAATTGGATCCTCTGGTCTCCAGCCTGTTTGTTTGTTTGTTTGTTTGTTTGTTTGTTTGTTTTTTAAAGCCAGTGTCTTGAGAACTGCAGAACTGCATCAGCCATTAGAACATTCACTGGACTTCAACTCCAGTTCTAACGGCTCTGATGCCTTCTTCCGGCCTATGCAAGCACTGCACACATGCGGCGCTGCATACAGGTAGGCCAAACACTCGTACACATTAAATAAAAAGAAAATGACTATTTAAAAGAAAAAGTGTCTTACCATGTAGCCCAGGCTAGCCTGGCTATCACAATCTTACTGCACTAACCTCCTGAGCACCGGGCGGGATTCCAGGGCTGTACCGTGCAGCCTGACTAGAAACTTGATCTTCTCAGAGTACTGCGTGCTCTGTGCAGCCCATGTGTACACACTGGTGTGAGTAAACACATGTATGTGGCAGACCTCGGGTTGACAGTCACGTCTCAGCACCTGAGGTTTGGGTTTTCCCTTTTGTTCATTTCTACTGGAGTCACTAGTTCTTAAATGCCCAGACAGAGCCTCTTGGTCAAATAAGAAACAAGCTGAATAGCCACCACCACCACCACCCTTTTTTTTTTAATCTAGAGGAACATGAAAGAGAAAGAGAAATACAGCTGAGAACCATAGACTGCCACACCAAGGGCCCTGAGTGTTCCTCAAATAAACAAGTCTTCTAAGCCCTCAGATCCCTTTGCAAATGTGAACAACCTCTGGGTCCGGGAAAAGTGGAACACTGCAAACAGACGCGCGCAAGCGCACACTCTGCTCAGGGGACTTATGAGTCTCCAGCTCCACTCCAGACCCAAGCCTGAACATCATACTAACATTGCAAGATGGATCACAGATCACAAGTGTCCACTGACAGGGCCTAAAGAGAGTCCCTGGAAAGAAAGACCACTGTTAGGGGTGGCAGAAGCCCGGAGTGGGGCACTGCACTCCTTGTGCCATGTGCTCTCTGTGTGGCACATCTGCTTACAGTGTCACTCCCAGCCGTCGGGGAAAGAGTACATTTTCACTGAGGGAGGAACTCAGCAAAAACGCAACTAGAGCCTCCTCCTTTTCCTCCGTCTTCAGATCAGGCTAAATAATCAGTTAACTGGTATTGTCTCAATTAATGTCTCAATGACCAAAGGGTCACATAGTGTCACAAGTACATTGAAAGGGTTAGCAGAGTGTACAATCACGCAATATGGAGGGAAAGTTTGGAGCAATTAGGGAAAGGCAGGTTGCTCCTATGCCCAGCTCTTGTGCCTACCTTGCCATGGACTCTTCCTGGGACCATAAGCCAAATAAACGCTCTCTTCTATAGTTTGCTTTTGGACTTGGCGTTTTAGCACAGCAGCAAAGAAGTAACAATATGGAAAGGAAGTATGCCAATAGTGTTTCCGTTTCCTAGCTCTGGAAACACTCCACTCAGTGAAATATGCTCAAGTTGGGAGACAAATAAGCAACACTATTTCCTCACAGAGTTAAAAGAATGCTATTTGGGGTCATAGATTCATCAGCTCTCACCAACCGATGCTTGTCAAAGCCTAGTCTGGGGTCTGCATGGGGGGGGGGGGAGGGATGGGACGGGATAGTGGATGGGGGGGGGAAGCGGACACAAGTTTGGGAATTCTGAGTGGCTGCAACCGAGACAAATTCAGTCTCTGACATTGCTGACATTGCTACTGACAACTGAATTTCAGAACTTCAAGCAATAGATGAATGGATCTAAGACAGGGCAGACCAAGCAAATATTCTGATTGAAAATGTACAAGTAGAAATAGGGAGTGAACTTCCTATAGCCCTTTGACTGGGTGACAGACCTTCTCCTTGGGACCTGGCATGGCGGGCTACAGAAGTACCCATGAATACATTTTGTACACTCATCCTGCTATCTGAAGTATTTGGGCTGCAGTTTGTGGAAGGATTTATTTACAGCTATTTTGCTTTGTTTTGTTTTTTAGATAAGAGACAGAGCCTCCAGGTGACTATAGTAGTAACCCTGGTCTTCTCCTGGAGGCCTGGTCCCTTTCTCTGTTCCTGAGATTTGGGGCAATACTCAAAGTAATTCGTTTCTAAAATAAATATTTTTAAAGGAGAGTGAAAACAAAACAAACAGGACACCCCTGTCCTAAGTCGGCTCTTGAGAGGCTGAGGCAGAAGCATCTTTTCAGCTTGAGGCAGCGTGAACCACGCAATAAGACCTTGCCGCAAACCAAGACACACTACAAAGAAGTAGGAGGGAACCCCACAAACAACTGGGTTCTGGGCTCCTCTGCCCTGAGGCTTTTCTCTATTGGAGTGGGAGTGGGGTATCAAAAGCCAAAGCCCAGCTTCCCTGAGCACCTGAGTCCTGCACACTGGCCCTCCTTCCTCCCCGCTCGCCCCCACTGGGTGCAAATCTTCCATGCCAAAGCCACTTTGGGCATAAATTGTCGGTATGCACCTGTGTTAGAGCCATGCCCAAGCTGGTGCAGCGTTCTCACTAGCGTGGTCTGCTGGCAAACTGAAACAGGACGTAAGCTCTCTAAGAGCGTATATCTTGAGGCATCAGAGTTGTGTAGCGAGAGTCAAAGTGAGCATGAACCAACTGCTTGTTTCTCTTTCACGGGTAGGTCAATGGTGTTAAAGCGTGACTTAAGAGCCCAGGATGGAGTGATGGAGATGGTGTGGTTGGGGATGTGCTTGCTCACAAGGGATAACGACATGATGACTTCAGTCTCTGGCACCCACGGAAAAAAACATGCAGAGTAGTACATGCTTGTCCTTCACAGCTGTTGACATAGACACGGGATCACAGGGGCTCACGGGCTAGTCGGCCTAATGCAGTGAGTAAACCCCAGGCTAGTGGGAGACCTATCCTAAAGAAAAAAAAAAAAAAAAAAAAGCAATGAGAGCCAAAGTTGACCTGTGTTCTGTACATGTGTGCAGGCATACAGACAGACACACCACGTGTTTACACATACACCTGCATACACCTGTGCACATACACACACGAATATATAAAGGAAGCTCAAAGCAGCATCACGACCAGACTAGTTCATAAAACCTCAGGCCTGCTTAAGATTCAGAAACCTCCTCTGCTCCTCTCAGAGCCTCAACTGCAGCAAGGCCTGGCGTAGGAAGGAGCGATCTGTGCAGTCAAAAATGAAAGGGTTGGTTTCTCGCCGTCATTTGGCCGTAATTTTTCTTCCTTATTCTTTAAGGAGTTAAGGTCTTTGACCCTTTTCATTTAGGAAGAGTTCCAGTGAACACAGACGCGCTTTAAAGTAATGAGGGGAGAAATGAAAATCACTAAGTATCCCAAACCTCAAATAGATTCATTTTAGGAAGAAAAACACAAAGAATCAAATATTTTTCCATAGCAATAAAATAGCATTTTCCTGAGGGAGTCTGGAAAATTGCCTCCAAAGTTCTGATTGATAACTTTCGCAGGAGAAAGAGTGCATTTTGGGGTAATAAATCGCCAACTGACATGTTCCACACAAAGCGGCAGTGTTTGATACCAAGCTGTGGGGATAGGAGCACAAAGACATCAATTATCCCAAAATAGACTAGGGCAGAGTCCAGTGAACTATTAGTTCTTTAAGCTGCGTCCACAGGGGATGGAGAGAGGGGGGAGTTGGCAATCAGCTGGTTAATTTGATCACTGTAGACAACTGCACTGTATAATTTAGGTCGGAAACAAACCCTGACCTGGAGTTCCTAATTTGGAACATTCATCAAGTTAATCAAATAATTGTGAATTCTCAATTTGACTGAGTCCTGAAACAGGGTTCCAGGAACACAGACCAAGTGCCTACTTACTGTCCTCAGCAACATGTGGCGTTGCACCATCTGGGCATCTGGGTCTTTCTGCCCTGTGCTGCTTCTCCCCTGGCTCCGTGGTGGCCACCTCCTCCTATCCCACCCCTCTCAGCCAAAACAAGCTTGTTTGCTGCCCTGGATGGAATTGGATCCATGCGCCCCAGCAGCCTGTGCAAGCCCTGTAGCACACCCTCCGTGGTTGCTGACTCTCCTGTCCTAATACAACCAGCTTTTAGCATCTTCTCCGGAACCCACCATTCTACAGCTCGGAAATCTTTGTTGTCTATTAGATCTTTAGCCTTTCCCTTTGTACTGGTTCAGGCAACTCAGCAAACACACAAGTGAGCCCACCTGGGGGAAAAAGACAACTTCACACACTGTTGTTAGGTTGAAATTAGCAGGAACGGCAACAGATGTTGACGTGGGTTTTAGAAGTTCAGATCATAGACCTTATAAACTCTTGGGAATCAGGATTTTTGATTGTTTTTTGAAATATGTAAGGAGGGGGCTTAATTTTAAAGATGAGCTTGGGCTGCTGTTGACTGTGAGGGGCGTTAAAAGCAGCCATGAATGGACACGGCTCAGGAGGGTTTTTAATGTTGAAGGTAAATGTCACTGACTTGTGCACAGGAAGTGTGCCCATGTGGGGGGAGGGGCGGGGACGCTCAGTATCTGTTAGCTATGCAGGTGGAAATGAAGCCCCTCTGTAAATTAGGTCACTCCAGCATGCCGGGTGGTGTGTCTGTCTGTCATAGGCTTGCCCCGCCCCTCAGCAGCAAGCACAGTCTACGCTATGGACAAGTAATAAATCTCTGCTGAATGAATGAATGAGGAGTTTTATTTCTGTCTAATTAAATAACCCCATATGGAGAAATACCCGGGGAGCAGTGAGGAGACAGGGTCTCGCCAATTACATCAGCCAAATCAACCGTGGCAATTAAGTTGGGGCAGATGCTAGAGCCAAATCCTGCAACGCAAAGGCAAAGCTGCACTCACTCATTTAGTCTCTGCAGCTAAAGTGCATGGAAAAGTCTAGAAAGGCCAGTGAGGACCAACAGCAGATTCTGATTATCACGATAGAACTGTGGCTTTTTAACACTTTTCTGCCAGGTCCCAATTTACTACCTATTTACTTGGGAGGAAGTTTCAAGTCTCCCCTCTTGACTTGCTTACCTGTCTCACTTCTTGACTGCCAGGCCTCTTCAAAGGCTCCTTTGCCATCGAATCCTGATTCACATCATGACATCACTTTGCTGAACTCAGCACTTCTAGCATCACCATGGACCTCAGAATTGTTACATCCAGAATTGTTACATCCAGAATATCACCCGCTGCCCTCATCTTGGTGACCCCTACATCATTTCCTCAAAGCCTTTTCTCCTTTGGACCCCAAAACAATATTTCTGCCTCCTATCCTCCTCCTGTACCCCAATGAGCATCATTCATCCCTCTGGCTGCTGATAGTGGTTAGTTGCTCTCACACAAGCTGCCATCAACCAAGTGTTCAAACAACTCTGAATAATTTCTCTAGAGATCCGAAGCTCCCACATCACATACCAAAAAGCCAACACCATGTCCCATTGAACCCTAGAATCGCCACGTTGAAACGTAACAGCAGCCTGCCTTCTGTCTGTAGGCCTCATCTCTGCTCATGGCATCACCCCAAACATGAGCGATCTCTGGAGATCCCACAGCCAGTCATGTCAACAGGTCAGCAGCTGAGCTTACTCGTGAATGTGTCCTGTTCATTGGTTCATGTGTTTTCTATCCATGTGGGTGAAAGCTAATTGGGACCAGCTCTTGCCTTATTAGGATTCACCACCTAATGGGAGACGCAAACAAACGAGGCATGGACAACATGTTCAACAGCTTAGGGGTATATCCAATGCTGTGGGCGTGAAGAGTGGCTGCCTGAGCCAGGAGGGCTTGCAGCCAGGGATTCCTGAAGGCAGGCGGGGTAGCAGGAATATGCAAGAATACATAGAGCCCGTGAATACTCCAGACAATTCTTGAGAGTTTGAGTGCTAAGTCCCCAGTTAGCACCAGTGTGAATGCGCCTAACAAGGAAAGAGGACAAGCATCTTTAAGAAGTAAGCAGTACTTCACCAAAACACAGGACCTGCTAGAATCCAAAGAGATACCCCGTGTCTATAAGGTTCGTTTTCTTCATTCTCGAGGCGAAAAAAAGTACAAAGCCAGGCACTACACGTGACCTTCTACTAGTTGCATTAGGAAAGGAGAAAATAAGACCCCAGATTCTTATAAAAAGTGTAAGTACAGATAAATTTATGTTGTGTGATACATGCAGAAAGAACCCAGAAGAATACACAATCAACAAAAAAAAAGGTACCAGGCCTTTAATCCCAGCACTCAGGAGGCAGGCAGATCTCTGCAGCCTGATGTACATAGCGTTGCAGGCCAGCTAGGATTACACAGTGAGACCCTGCCTCGTAGAGGAGGCGGAGGCGGAAAAGGCAGTGTGATAAAACAGCAGTTTCGTCTCAAAGAACAAGGCTTATTTGCTCTTGTCTCTATTTTCTGAGCTTGAACTATAAATTACTTTTTTTTAATTGCCTAGTGGAGATAGTCACAAAGCTAAATGAGATAAGGAGGTCACGAGTGACACAGTGACAGTAGTGCAAGTGGGCAGTGGACAAAGGTTGGGGTCTGGAGGAGGAGGAATAGGTCCCTATTCCAATGCAGGGATGGAAGTGAAGGAAAGAAAGGGGTTCAGGGGTAACTCCGAGGGGTGTTGCTAAGAGGTTAGGGAAGGGAGAGAGGTGACTCACCAGGGCACAGGCCTCCCATAAAGTCCCCAAGTGCCCCCCATGCTCCGTCACCCTGTGAGAACACTTCATACAGTGGTTTTGCCCCACTGCCCTCCTCCCTTGGCGATTTTCACCTTTGAAAGGCTAACCTGCTTCTTAGTGTGCTTACATTTCTGCTACTTTGCTTTTGTTTATTGAAAACCATCTCCACCCACCCTCTGCTCAGCCATGGTGCTCATCTCTGATCTGCCTGTGCATTTATTGATTTTATCAAAAATAACAACCACAGAAGTTTTTTTTTAAGACACATACGCATTCTTTCCGGGGCCTCTCACTGCACTGCATCGGAAGGTTGCGCTTCTATAGATTAAATGTGGAGTTTATATATGTACCTCATGTTAGCATAAAAGGATTGCTGGTTCCAGATCTCAATTATGTTTCCATGCCACATAGCAGAGGTTACAGGGTCAAAAGGTAAGAACCTTTACATTTTTAGTAGCTGCTGTCAAGGGCTCTCCAAAAATGTTCCAACGAAGTGCACGGTTACAGAAAAGCTCTTATTAGATCTATCTGTGCGTGAGAGAGACAAGAGGAATGAGAAGCGAAGGCAGCAGCTGCCGGCCAAGCATAGCACACCGAGGGATAAAAACACACAGCCATGCACTTCCTGGGTTCCGGGTTTCACCCCCAGATCACTCATGTGTCCGGCAACCCTTCCCAGTGCCCAAACCGTTTCCTGGATAAGCAGGGGGAAAGTACAGGGGATGCTGAAAATGAAAATTATTGGAAACAGCCACTGGCAGTCAGATCTTATACGTAAATTACCAAAGTACCAGTTTACTATCTATGCTGTGTGTGTGTGTGTGTGTGTGTGTGTGTGTGTGTGTGTAAAAATGCATAACTGTCCAAAGGAGGGTTCCCTAAAAATAGATGAATAAAGAAGAGAAACAATGCATTATAATACACAATGTATATATTAGTACATTTTTATAATTCTCAAACATACAAGATTTTTGTTTTGTTTTGGTTTTCACCTTAGGGTGTTGATTAACTGTGTTTCTGATGGTGCTCTGAGGTCATCGAGAACTGACATTGCCAATAGAAAGAACTTCCTGGTGGATTAATAAGAAAGCAAGTAACAGCTGGGTGTGGTGCCGCATGCCTTTAATCCCAGCACTCAGGAGCAGAGGCAGGTGGATTGCTGTGAGTTCAAGGCCAGCCTGGACTACAACTGAGTCCAGGATGGCCAAGGCTACATAGAGAAACCCTGCCTCGAGAAACCAAAAAAGAAAAAGGAAAGAGAGAAAGCAACTAACAGGGTGGCTTGAAGAGTATGAACCTCGTTTATGTTTTTTCACCAATATGACCGAAAGCATGTTGATGTGTGCACGTTTGGTGACAAAGAAAGAAAGGAAAAGAGAGAGTGAGAAGAAAGGAAAGGTAAGGTAAGGCTTAGAGTGACACTGAACATCAGCATTACCAATAGGAAGGAAAGTGGCGCAGGGGAAGAGCCACGTCTAACTCTGTACTTCTATAAGCTTTTATTTTTTAAAAAGATTTATTTATTATTATGTATACAGTACTCTGCCTGCATGTACACCTGCAGGCTAGAAGAGACCATCAGGTCACATTATAGATGGTTGTGAGCCACCATGTGGTTGCTGGAAATTGAACTCAGGACTTCTGGAGTAGCAGTCAGTCTCCAGCCCTCTATAAGCTTTTATACAGAGCTCTGCGGCATAGATATCTTGTGGTACTCCATCGTGCTTTGGGGAGAATTTTCAAGGTTCTCCTTAACCCTAAAGAGATCCACTTCACGGATGGGAGCTGCCAAGACACTACTTAATCCTAAAAGGAGAAGTCCTCCAAACAGAGGAGGCTTGTGTTGCCTCGGGAGACAGCAAGCATTCGCAGGAGGGTCCCTGGCCTGGTGATTAAAATATTGCTTCAAGCTGCCCTTCTATCTCTTAGCTCTCAAGGGGCTGGAAACAGCACAGCTGGACTCAGGTCTGCTTCATAGGATATGGCTTCACCCACCCACCCCAGAGCAAAAGTCTTTACCAGGTATCTGTAACTGTACGTGGAGCAAGTGTCGTGGCCTTAGAGTTCTCAGCAGATGAGAAAACATGTGTCTTAGGTTATATTGATTTCAAATGGCAGAAGATCATGTGTCTTCACAATGTTCACTCAGAAATGCTTTCAGGGTGTAGGCTCCTACCAAGAGCCTCCTGGTATCTGTGAGCAGCGCTCTCGCCTACCAGGCCTACCAAGACCTCCTCTCTCCACATCTTCGTGCTCACAAGCCCCAAAGCAAACTTGCTCAATCCAGTCAGAAGGGCAAGCCAACTCATGGTCAACTGAGAAATTCCAGGGACTCCAAGTGTGTTTTTCACACCCGCTCCCACAAATCTCACCAAACCTGAATTCAATTATTGCAAAATCTGATCTAGGGCTGGAGGGATGACTCAGTGTTTAAGACCATTTGTTGCTCTTCCAGAGGCCCTGGGTTTGAGTCGCAGAACCCACAGGGCAGCACACAACCACCCAGAGGAACTGATGTTCTCTTCTGGTCTCCATGGGCACCAGACATGCACATAGTACACAGACACATATACAGGCAAAACAGCTATGCATAGCAAATTAATTCACTAATTAATTTAAAGTCTGATATGGCCAGACGTGGTGGTCCATGCCTGTAATCTCAGGTATGCTGTAATCTCAGCATGCTGTTGCTAAGATTGCCTCAAGTTCAAGACACATCTAATCTTCATAGCTAATTTAGGCCAGCCTGGGCTAAAAAAAAAAAAAAAAAAAAAAAAAAGGCAAAAACACTACACTTGACTAGTGGGGTAAAGTGAGTGCCCACAGTCCTTGCTAGCTGCCTGTGAGGCTGAGACTGAGGTCACTGAGCCTAGACACCAAGGGCCAACCTAGGCAACCAAGAGAGATCCCATCTAATCTTACGAAAAGCAAAAGATGAAGCAAACCAACAAGATGCTGCTGTTTGGCTGTATACTTCTGACCTTTTTATAATGACGGGCTATTCATTATCCATTCCTAAAACTCAAAGAACAAAATCACGCACCGTCTAGCCCTAAGAGGTTCTGTTTTCTGAGACAGGGACTTGTAGGTAACACAGGATAGCCTCAAACATGGAGCAATCCTCCTGCCTCACCTTCCTGAGTGCCATCACACTTCATTCGCCTTACGGCCTTCATGTGTTAGGTGAGCGATGATATTCTGTGATCAGCGACAGCACTGAGGAAATCACAGCCACACGTCTCCAGTGATAGGATCAATGTAGCCTTGGAGCCCAAACCACACAAGGAGCCTCCTGACGTCTGTGTGTTGTGCTTTCGCTAACATGGAAATGAAAATGATGGTCACAAACAAATGTAGACCAGAACTATGATGACCAGGGCCTGGAAGGTACAGTGGGGAGGAATAGACAGAGGACGGGCCTTGGGCTCAAGGGTGCAACAGGAGAAATGTATGCTAATGTTTTAGAGAGCAGGTTTTAATTGAATGTTTTCAAGTAGTTGGTAGAGAGGATTAGGAAAATGTCTGTGATGAAGGACCTGCTAATCACTCTGATTAGTCATTGCACAATGTGTGTGTGTGTGTGTGTATCTCTGTGTGTGTGTGTGCGTGCACGTGCGCGCACATGGGCACGTACACACTGAACTCCATAGAGTGTCGATTAAAACAAAATCATACTGTCAGACCACAAGCTCATGAAACAGCTTTGCCTAATAGGGTAAAACGTTTCCCTCATCAAAGAAGCTCTCTTCACAGCAGACAGAGAACTGTAAGCCACAACTGGTCCAACTACAAAGAGCAACTGATTGTGAGGTAGACAGCCCCAGTGGATGCATCCACAACCCAGGCTCTTGCAAATGGCAGGGAAACTACACCCATTGGACCACAACAGTATGGCTGCCTAAACAAGACCTGGACTAGGACAACACTGACAGACACGCTAGCTCAGGAGGGTGACGCCTCATGGCTCCAGCCCTAGACAAAGGCAACTGATGACGGCCCCTAAGTTCCTAAACTGCTTATCCCTTATCCGGGGGTCAGCTCTGAGATCATGTGCACACAAGCAACACTAGATGGACTTGGGAGGTTCTGCTTATATATTTACATATTAAAGGCACCGTGCTTTTGAGAAGGAACGTGGGCGGAGCATAGAGAGGATTGGAGGATTGAGTGCATCAAGGAAATACGTTTAATAGATTATACAAGTTTCAGATGGCAGAATATCTTCCCACTGGGAAACGGAGAGGGGAGGAGGAGGAAAGGGGAGGAGTGATTATGTAACTTTATTTTACGTAAAATAAAAATAAATCACACCTTTACAAAAAGGCTCACAACCATATGAGGCATGTCTTCCGGCAAAGTAAAACACAATGTTACTAGAGAAATATACTTGGAAGTGAGGATACATGCATGGACGCATGCCCTTGTCAGAGCTTCTACAGGGGACGCTTGCTCCAGGTGCACTGAGCAGTCTCTCCTACACCAACCTAGTGAATACTCTCCTGAAATGAAATTGCAATTTATGTCCTAGAAAACAAATGTGACTTCCTCAGAAGAAGCCTGCCCTAACTCTGCTGAGTGAGGGAAATTTCACAATGTACTTTTGGAAAGCTCTGGAGGAGATGGTCACCAAGGCCCGTTAACCAGCTCAGAGGGTCCCGTGCAGCTGCCCTCGGAGGACACACCAGACAAGAGGACCCAGCAACTCTACAGGTTTAACCTACCATTACTTCTGTCTGTGGCCTAAGAGGGCCCTTCAAAGGACACCAGCTCAATCTAGTCTTCAGAATAATTGGGGGGAAAATTGTCTTGATTTTGTAAAAGTTCCAGAAGGAAATGATAGAATTTGTGTGACCTCGAACTCAGTGTGTGTTCTCAAGTGTGACACCCAAATTACAATCCATAAATGAAAAAGTTGAAGACTTTCACTCTCCAAATATGGAAGTAGTTAAAAGGCAAGCCACAGCTGTAAGGGAAAGAGTTGCAAATAATTATCTCTGCATACATAACACGTAGAGGTACCACATTATACACAGAGCGATGCAAGGCTTGTCTCCAGAAGATAAAGAACTCACACAGATATAAAAGGCAAAATAGCCCAGAAAATCGTGGACAGGGGACCTGAATAAACACGTTGTCATGGAATACATATGGGTGCTACAAAGCCACATAGAAAGGTAGCCAGTATTCTAAGTTACTAGGAAAATTAAAATTAAAGTAATGTGACACCATACAGAGAGAGAGAGAGAACCCAGTGTTGGGGGGGAACTCACATACATTATGAATGCAAATGAATCAACTACTTTGCAGCATGATTTGGCAGGTTTTTTAAAAATTCAATTAAATATTCATTTATCATAATACCAAGTAATGCTACTTCTAGCTGTCCAGCCTCGGGAAATGTAGAACTGCATGTCCGAACTAAAATGTGTGCATGAATGTTCACTGAATCATAATTCATAAGAAGCAAAAGTTCAAGCAGCCTTAAAAATAGAACTATATGCCAGGCATAGTGCTGCAGATGAGGCCAGCCTGGTCCACAAAGGGAGTCCAGGTCAGCCAAGGCTACACAGAGAAACCCTGTCTTGAAAAATTAAAACGACAGCAACACAGCAAAAAACAGAACTATACAAAGGAATGTACCATGAGACATATGTGATCTGGAACATGATTCCCCAGTGACTGATAAATTCACACAGAAGGATAGATGAGCCTTAAAAATATGTAGATGGATCCAGGGTTAAGAGCATTGGCTACTCTTCCAATGACCCCAGATTAGTTACGCAGAACCTCTGTGGCAGCTCACAACCTCCCATAACTCCAGGCCCAGAAGACCTCACACCATCCACTGGCCTCCACGGGCACCAGGCACACCCCTGGAATACAGACATGCATGCCAGCAAAAACACCATACACATAAAAAGAAATAATTAGAAAAAAATCCTCTGGTAAGAAAAAGAAGCCAGGCCCCCAAAGACAACATATTTTTATTCCATTCATGCAAAACTTAAGGTTAAGATGACTGTAAAGGCAGAGTTTAGGCTGGCATGTTTGGAGACGATTACAAACAGGTGCAAGAGAAATGTATTCAACCTGGGCTATGCTGATGGCCACACAGGTGAAGAAATGTATTTGAAATCACCCAACTGCCACTTGGGTTTGTTGTAGTTCCTTCTTTCAGTAGGACGAATGCTATGTATGCATTCAGCCAGCAAGGTCACACCCCCAACCGAAACGGGTCCTTCCTCTTCCTCAACTGATGAGTCTCTACCAATAATAAACAGGGGTCATGAAACCAAAGAGCTTCGGTATGGCCAAGGACACCGTCATCAGACAGTGCGCAGGCTACGCAATAAAGCTGATGCAAAACCCAGAGGTAGGGGTGGCAAGGCAGCATGGCCAGCTAAGTGCACAGCCCCAATCACTTCCATCCCCAGGGCAGCACTAAGGAGCCATGGCAACGGCTACGCACGCTGTAATCTCAACACTCAGAGGTGGCAGAAGCATCAGAAGTTCAAAGGAATCTTTGGCTACACATGAATTTAAAAGCAACTGGAGGTGCGTGAGACACACACACACACACACACACACACACACACACACACACACACACACACACACCCATCTAGACCCAGATATGTAGATATATAGACCAAACATCAAGCCAAATCCTGAAAATATCTCCTTCACGTCATCTCTAAAACTGGCTTTGGAGGGAGAACGGTGGCAGAGCTGCTGGAGGCACACACTTCACCACTGCTTTGGCAAGTAACTGGTGTGTTCACGGTCCCCTGAGAGCCACTTGTGTAAGTCCTGTACTCCCTGGTCTGAGGCGCAGACACCCTGGGAACAAGTGTGTGCCCTGGCAGAGCCATTACCACTTACGTCTCCCTCTGCCACTGCATTTGGGCAATGATAACACTGGGAGAAAAATATTTCCTTTTCATAGGGAACTTCTTTCTCCTGAGTGAGTAGAAAAATGAAGTTAGTCTGCCTAGGGTTGTTAACTTTTAAACGCAGGAGTTACTGACTGTCTTTCAAGAGAGCCAGCATGAAGATGAGAAACTATCTGAAAGTTCTGTTAGTCACAGATTGTTTTGCATATTGGGATACATATGTATTTATATATATCAGATATATATATGTGTGTGTGTGTGTGTGTGTGTGTGTGTGTGTGTGTGTGTGTATTTGAGATACGGTCTCATTGTGCAGCCCAAGCTGTCCCAGAACTCACTCATACTGTCTCTGCTTCCCAGTGCTGTAATTACAGGCATGTGTGTCACCATATCCAGATGTGCACATCCTACTTAACAGCATTTATGGATACAGATTGAACAGCTCTAATCCAAAATCTAAGAACTAAATCAGAACGTTTTGGAGTGCTAATATGAAGCTGAAACTTTGAGGAAGTAGCCTCCTGTGATGGGCCGCAGTCAAAATGCAGGCACACTAAAACTACGGCATGTAATTAGTTCCATAGAGTACCTATGAAGCCAAGCTATCTCCTGTTTAATCTTACATTGATATGTATGTGCAAATATTCCTAGAGAAATCTGAAATTCTCTTTTAGTGGGGGTTTTTTGTCAACTTGACAGAAGTGAACTTATCTCTTGGGGCTGGGATGATGGTGCACTCCGCTGATCACATCACTCAGGATGCAGAGGCAGGCGGGTCTATGTGAGTTCAAGGCCAATCCTGGCTAAAAATATATTCTGTCTCTGCCTCCCTCCCTCCCTTCCCCTTGCCTCCCTCCCTCCCTTCCCCTTGCCTTCCTCCCTCCCTTCCCCTTGCCTCCCTCCCTCCCTTCCCCTTGCCTTCCTCCCTCCCTTCCCCTTGCCTCCCTCCCTCCCTTCCCCTTGCCTCCCTCCCTCCCTTCCCCTTGCCTCCTTCTCTCTCTGAGAGTTTCATGTAATTGGAACTGGTCTTGAAGTCATGCTTCTCTGGCTTCTTCCTGAATGCTGAGCTAACAGATGTGCACCATGAACAACTTACAACGTTCCATCAAAGCTCCCACACCCCTCCAAGCCAAACTGGGATTGCCCTGAGCGCCGGAGGAACTGTAGTCCACTCTTCTTCTGACTGTATTTCTGCACTGTCACCTGCTCCTAAATCCCAGGCTCAATGTCACTTTCCTCCCAACAGTGACATACACACCGTTTTCCCAACGCCCAACTCTGAAATGGCAGAAGCCCAAATCATATTTCGGTTTGGTTTTCAGCTCTATCTCCTCCCCAGTCTATCCCTTCCCAAATGACAGTCTCCTCATGGGGTCAAATGTCAGCTCCTGACAATTCTCCATCTCCCCAGCTCTCAGTTCTCACTGCTGAGTTTGGCCCATGGCTCCTTACTTTAGTTGCCTTTTTTTTTTCCTCAGGAACTTGACTCATCAGTAGAGCCCCAAGGCCAGCCCATCAGTTACAACTGTCAATATCTGAATCCCAACTGCCAAAGCCTTTCCCATGATGCTCGTGGGCACCAAGCCAACCAGAGAGAACTATATAAAGTTAGTGTTCCTGGGTGTTCTGTGGGAGTTCAATATAGTTAGAGGAAAGGTTTTCTGGTTGGAGCACAGAGAGGAGAGGAGGGCCAACAAACAAAAGAGCCAATTCAAGCATAGGCTTTTTAATTGTGGCTGAAAGTCATGTTGTATAGCACAAGTGGGTGGGACACATTTGTAATAGAGGTTTGGTTGTGCACTGGAGAGCTCTGCTGAAAGCTGCTGGGAACTCTCATTGGTTGGTGCCTGTGCTGCTTGCTGAGGTTGGCCTTGGGATGACAGCATCCATCCTTAAGCAACTTATGCACATTCCTGACCATCCCCACCTCACAAGTTGCTGAAAGTCCTAACAATAACCAGACTCTCTTGTTATTGTTGGATAACCCTTCCTGGGTGTCTGTAAGAAAGTTACACACGAAATAAGAGTCTGTATTGTTCTGTTGGCTCTTTTGAGATTCTTGGTATCTCATTTGAGGGAGCCTTTGTTCCCTCAAGGTAAAAAAAAAAAAAACCAGAAACCCACATATTACAGGCCTTTTTACTAGCTGTCACAATAGCCGCAGTGTGAGAGTCGCTATGCGTGGGAGATGATGTTTACGAGGATCACTTCCCCTTAAAATGGGGTGCTTAATTACTGTTTTAGGGGGCAGTTAATGAGTGGAATGTGTAGAAGATTAAACACATTTGGTTTGGGAGGACCAGTGGGGTGAAAGCAAGCCACCATCCTTCACGTGTGGAAGGAGAGGGAAGCAGAGTACTATGTATATCTCCAGCGTATCTTCCAAACTGCACCCACCCATAGCCTTAACAAGGCTGGCATGCCCAGGAAGCCACCCAGCCCTGAAAGCCATTCCCAGAGAACAGCCCAGTCTCTATGCATCAGTGCAGACTCAGCACCCAACCACTGAGAACAAAGGGGACAGTGCTGCTCAAGGGGGAAGGAAGCCCTGAAAACATCAGAGGTTACCAGACCTCATCTCGATACCGAAAAAGAGACAGCCACTCTCCAGGCTCAGGGAGCTCCACCTTAGGGCCAAGCTAGGAGTGCCCACACTTCAATTGAAAGGGAAAAGTGATGTATCAAAACAGAGGTATGGGCAAAGGATTATGGGACCCCAGAGCCAGAAGTAATGGAAGGCTACTGAGAAGAGGGGGTATTTGAGTGGGGTATTCTAAGGAGGAAGAAGAGACGCACAGTTAGATGGATGCTTCAGAGGAAACACAAACAAAACATCACGGGACCAGTGGAGCCATATTCATAAAGCAGTTTCAACTTGCCATGCACCATGGCAGTGCCGGTCATGCTTTCAGATACAGTGTGAGTCGTAAAAAGAATGCACATACAGCGGGCTCCTCCCTCCCTGCTTGGGCTTGAAACCCGAGTTTCTACTGCACAGACATTGCCCGACACCCCATGTCAATGCCCACAGCTTTTACTCAGAGAGTGGGCAGCAGTTAAGACTCATCGTTGAGATAACTGAATGATAAAGGGCAAAGACCAGTGCAAAGCCAGGATCCGCGTTCCCATTCGAAGCTGATACTAACTAACCAGGTTCCCTCAGCCCGTTCGGCACTACACAGTGGTGCTCTGCAGATGTATTAGACATGGCTTCTCCATCTGGAAGCTCACTGGTAAGGAAGGGAAATGCACTGGCTGGGGCTGGGGCTCAGTGGGTAAAATGCTTGCTACACAGCAAGAGGATCAGAGTTCAGATGGCCAGCCTTCATAGAAATGCTTAGCAGAGATGGCTTGCCTGTAATCCCAGAATTCGAGAGGCAGAGGGAGGAAAAATTAACTAGACCAGACTAAGTGGGAAGCTCTGAATTAAAGTGAGAAATATTTCCTCAATACGTAAAATTTCTTCAAAGGACAGATCTGACATGAGCCTCTGCCCTTCACAGAACTGTGTACCCCTACATACGTGAGCATGTGTACACTCATGAGGGAATGCACGCCATATTCGTGGGCACACATGAAAAGGAATAACGCTGCAAGCCATGCCTTGCTAGGGGGCTGCTAAAGGACTGGAGCTGGGTGTCAATGGTGGTCTCGTAAAAAGAGCAAACATACCCTTGACTCTGCCCTCATCCTTGCTATTTCTACACGCCCTTTCTCAACTCAACACTGCACCAGAAAGCGGGCTTTACTTTTCATATGATGTGCTTACTTCTTTTCATTGCAACGTTGGTCACTTTCTGATGTGTCAGGTGGCAATCTGATTACTCAATGGCTCCCTCACTTCAGCACTGTCCCCCCCGAAGATATCTTACTACTTCTTCTTAGCACAAAAAAAAAAAAAGAAAGAAAGAAAACTTGCACTCTGCAGCACATGAACAAAATGTTTCGTGAAATTTTGCTTTGTTTTATCATGTAATCACTTTGGAAATATTTAAGTTTAAGTCCCCCCAAAACTGCTGAAGCTAACGTGCGTACGAAGAGAGAGAGAGCATGGCAGCAGGGCAGTGCTCGCCTTTAATTCCATCACCTGGGGGGCAGAAGCGGCTCCATATCTGTGAGTTGGAGGAGTTGGAGGTCAGCCTGCATTGTATAGGAAGTTGCAGGCCAGCCAGAAATATGTCATCAGATTGTCTCAAAATGATACAATATAGGGGCTTAGTGGCCAAGAGCACTGGTTGCTTTTGCAGTGGACCCAGGTTCAATTCTCAGCACGAACATGGTGGCTCGCAACCATCTGGAACTCTAGTTCTGGGGAACCTGGGGGAATCTGAGATCTTCTGCTAATCTCCGTGGGCACCAGGGACACATGTGGTGTGCAGGAACTAGGGACTTCAACATTGAAGAAAGCCAATCCTCAAAGAAATTAAGGTCCTTAATTCTTGTTTACATTTTTTCATTGTATGTTTATCAGAAAGACAAATATCACACTGTTTTGCTCATGGGCAGCATCTAAATACTTTCTAAGCAATTAGTAAAAGTCCCACCCCACACTGATCACATAACTCAGGTCCAACGACACCGAGGTACTGGGAACACAGGTTTCTCTGTAGTGAGACCAGAAGTTACAAAGCCTTAGTTGTGAGGAAGATCAGATTACAGGAAGTGTGACAGAGCGGGATCAGAGGTGGGGAGGGGGAGCTGCAGCAGCAGCAGTGAAGATTCCCTGGTCAAACGACAGGAACTGGAGATACCCAGCCCCACTCTCCCATTACTTGGAAAGTCCTCCTGGAGTGGGCCAAAAGTGTGGCTCCATTGGTACAGTGTTAAGCCCAGCATGCAAGAAACCCAAGTTCCATCCCCAACAACGCATATTGCAAATCTGTAACCCTAACACTTGACCGATGCAGACAGAAGAATTAGGAGTCCCAGGTCGTTCTAGAAGGAGTTTGGGCTACATGAGACCCTGTCTTAAGAAAGATGGTGGGCATGGGTAGTTCTTACTGGGCCAGGAGCCGGGCCTGATGCACAGATAACCAGAGCTCGCACTCTCTCCCCCAGTATTTCAGACTGCTGCCTAGACCTCCAGCACTGTGCTCAAAGCTAGAAAGTGACCAATTTAAACATATACCCCCAACGTCAGTGCCATTTGCAACCAGGCTTTTAGATAGCAGGCCACTTCAGGCCTTCATCTTGGGGCTGCAAAGCAAAGTGACTTGAGTGGGGAGGGTCACCTTGTCATTGTCTCCTCACTGTAACTTTGTAGTGCCAAAGAACCTGCGCCCTCCTCGGTGAGTAGGGTATACATGAGCAATACTGCCAGGCACGCGGTGGTGTGTGTCTGTTATCATCCCTATGGTCAGGGGCCTAAGGCAAGTGGATCTCTCAACACCAGAGGAGCCTGAGGTATATGGTGACACCCTGTCTCAAAAAAAATATTAACTGCTCGTTATAACTTTATGCTGTCACTCTGGTGATCAAACGCTCTGTGTGTGTGTGTGTGTGTGTGTGTGTGTGTGTGTGTGTGTGTGTTTGCAAGTAGGTGCTGGTGCATATGAAAGCCAGAAGCCAACCTTCAGTGCCATTTATCAGATACCGGACCCTTGTTTTTGTTTTTGTTGTTTTGTTTGTTTAGTTGTTGAATGTGTATGTGTGTGTGCCAGAGTGTGTGCATGTGCATCATGTGTGTGAAAAGAGCCTGCAGAGATCAGAAGAGGGCACTGGATTCCCAGAAGCGAGAGCTATAGACAGTGGCAAGTGTGTGCTGGGCACCAAATACAGGCCTTCTTCAAGAGCAGTAAGTGTTCTTAACCACTGAGCCACCTCTCCAGCCCTAGGTTACCTTGTGTTTTTTTGTTTTGTTTTGTTTTGTTTTGTTTTTTCCTGATAAACTCTCTCACTCATCTGGAGCCCCACAAGTAGGCTGGTCCGGATGGTCAGTGAACCCCGGAGATCTGCCTAAATCTACCTTTCCAGTGCTAGGATCGTGGACATGTGACTCTGCTTCCTGCTTTCTACATGGGCTCTGGGAATTGAACTTGGATCCTCATGCTTGCAAGTCTGAACTATCCTTGAAGGTTTGCCTTCAAACCCCTCCATCTCCTGTCTCATGCTTTCTTCCCACTGTGCCCTCTGTCAGTCTGGCATGCACTAGGCTACCCATCCTCATGGGATCCTGGGCTGGGATCAGTTAGCTGATAGCTTTAACTCTCCTTTCCTCATCTGCAAAGAGCAGGTAATCCTGGGATAAGCTCACCAGAGTTTATTAGGGATTAAATGTGACTCTCCCCACAGATAGTGCAGCCTGTGTGCTCATGTGTCCTTGGAGTGAGTAGCCTTTCCCATTTTACTGTCCGGGTTTTCACTTGTGTAGCTGCATTTCAGCCTTGTCCCTTTCTGTGTTGCCTTTTTTTTATTCCCTTCTTCTCCTCACAGTCTCTCCTGTCAGTCTTCATTGCGCAGCTCCTTCCAGGAAGCGAGTAGGCACCTGCTCACAGAGCATTGCTCTCCTCCTAGCTGCTCCTCTAGGGGGGAAATTCCAGGTAGCATTCAATTGTAAGATGACCTGGCGCCTACACCCTAGCTATGGCGTCAGGCCACCTGCACTGGAGCCCCTGCTGGGGCAAGCACTAGTTGCAAGCAAGGTACTCCAGGAGCTGGTGGCCCCGCCCTCCTAGGACCTGGGCCTGGCAGCTGTGGTACAGGAGTCCAGGCCAGAGCCTTCCTGTGCATTCTGACTAGGCCTTGGAGTGGAGAGACAGACAATGTTTGGGAAAACAAACACCAATCCTTTCAAGGCAAAACCAAAAACCCATTTAAAAAAAAAAAAAAAAAAAACCCATCAGCCGTTATCACCAACATGGCCTAACATCTCAAGCGGCAAACTTCTGGATTCTGATGATCTCTGTGGAAGTCTTTCAATGCTGTATTGTCCTGTTGTGACCACAGAAACCAAGATCAGCTACAATGTGCCTCTGAAAAGGCCTGGCCTGGACTTGGAGGTCAGTCATAGTCCCTGCAAAGCAAGGGGTTACAGTCACCACCGCATGTATACAACACACAATGTAGTTTACCAGCTTAACAATTAAAAGAAGTTTTAGTGCCAGGCTTGGTAGCTCAAGCCTTTGATCCCAGCACTCAGGAGGTAGAGGGAGGTGGATCTCTGTGAGTTGGAGGCCAGCCTTGTCTACATAGTGAGTTCCAGGTCAGTCTGACCTATGAAGAGAAACCCTGTCTGTCTCAGAACAACATAAGGGAAACCATAGCCAGCCATGATGCTTCAGGCCTGTAAGCCACCATTTGGGCGTGGAAGCAGGAGATCAGGAGATCAAGGCCATCCTCCGCAGCTGCTTGGACCACCTGAGACCAGCCTGGCTGGTTGCACAAGATTCTGTCTAAAAAGAAAAGGATAAAGGTGTGTGTGTGTGTGTGTGTGTGTGTGTGTGTATACATGCCTGAAATTTGGGGGGGTTTTTTTTCTGATTTTTTTTTTTATTAATTTATTCTTGTTACATCTCAATGTTTATCCCATCCCTTGTATCCTCCCATTCCTCCCATCTTTGGTATTCTGACCCAAAAATTCTACCTTTCAGAAATTATTGAAGTCTCTGGAAGTCTAGTGATTAGACTTTGGTGCGTTCACTGACAACATGTAAGAAGCCTGGGTTCGATCCCAGGTCAGGGAAGGCTTAATTTGGCACATACCTTTAATCCCAGCACTCCAGGAGGCAGAGGCAGAGGCAGGTGGAGCTCTATGAGTTTGAGGCAATCCAAGGCTACCTTATCTCAAAAAGAAAAAGAAAAAAAGAAAAAAAAAAAAAAAACAGGAATGGTTGGGGGTTGGGTACAGAAAAACAATGACAACCTCAAAGTCTATAAATAAATAAGGGAATGGATAAATAAACTATGTTAATTCTACTCAAGGACTATAATTCAACTATTTTTTTTTTTAAATGCTTGGGGTGTAGCTTTCTGACAGAGTGCCTGCCTAACACGCATAAAACATTGGATTTAAGGTCTGGAAACACACTCACATTTATATTTGCAACTTCCGAGTGTAAAAGAGCAAAGGGAAGCCAGCTGAGGGAACAGCTGCCCATCCTGCATAGGGTTCCGGGTTCTGTTCCTGACACAGCAGACAGAAAGGGCCAGGAAACCCTGAGGAAAAACCTATTCAAAAGGGTACAGAGCCAAGAAGAGTGGCGCATGCCTTTAATCCCAGCACTCGGGAGACAGAGGTAGGTCGATTGCTGTGAGTTCAAGGCCAGCCTGGTCTATGTAGGGAGTTCCAGGCCACCTACACAGTGAGACCCTATCTCAAAACAGGGAACTAAGGTGGGAACAGGCTGGAGAGGGGGCTAAGCAGTTTATAGGATCCAGGTTCAGTTCCCAGAATCCGCAGCTATTTCTAACTACAGTTCTAGGGATGTGATGCCCTCCTCTGGCCTCTGAGAATACCTGGTATGTGCACAGACATGCATGTAGACAAAATTCTTATACATGGAAAAATAAATCTTAAAAAAAAAAGTATGCGGGGCATGGTGGCACACGCCTTTAATTCCAGCACTGGGGAAGCAGAGGCAGGCAGATCTCTGTGCGTTCAAGGCCAACCTGATCTACAAATAAGTCCAGGATAGCCAGGACTAAAAGAAAAACCCTGTCTCAAGAAAAACAATAACAACAACAAAATTTTGGAGCCGGGCATGGTGGCTCACGCTTTAATCCCAGCACTCAGGAGGCAGAGGCAGGCAGATCACTGTGAGTTCAAGGCCAGCCTGGTCTACTAATTGAGTCCAGGACCACCAAGATAACATAGAGAAACCCTGTCTCGAAACCCCCCTCAAAAAAAAGTTTGGGGCTAGAGAGATGACTTAGTGGATAAAAGCACTGTCTGCTCTTTCAGAGGTCCTGAGTTCAATTCCCAGGAACCACATAGTGGCTCACAACCATCTCTACTGGAGTCTGATGCCCTCTCCTGGCATGCAGGTGTATTGCAGATAGAGCATTCATACATAAAATAAATGAATAAAATCTTAAAAAAGAAGAAATGCACTGCAAACTGGTGATAAAGGTCTCATTTGACACTTTCACAATAAAACACTTGTAAATCATCTAATATAATAATATATCATTACTTATCATTATACTAAATTATATTAAATCATCTAATATAATATTAATCAAAAAGGAAGCAAACAATTTAAATTGTTAGAAGCAATTGTTTTAGAAATAAAGGCAAAAAAATATAAGAACTGAATTAAGAAAGCTGATCAGAGCCGGGCGTGGTGGCGCACGCCTTTAATCCCAGCACTCAGGAGGCAGAGGCAGGCGGATCGCTGTGAGTTTGAGGCCAGCCTGGTCTACAAAGTGAGTCTAGGACAGCCAAGGCTAACATAGAGAGACCCTGTCTTGGAAAAGAAAGAAAGAAAGAAAGAAAGAAAGAAAGAAAGAAAGAAAGAAAGAAAGAAAGAAAGAAAGAAAGAAAGAAAGCTGATCAGTCCCAATCAATTATTACCCTGTATATGTGTGCATGTTCTATGCATGTATATGTGAATATATGTGTGAATATACATATAAAGCATGTGTATACTTGGTACTTGTGTATGTCAATGTATTTATTATATGTGCCTTTGTGTTATATGTATGTGCACATATGCATATATGCGCATTGTTAATATGTATGTGATTGTGTCTCTGTGTTTGTAGGTGTGTATTTGTATGTGCATCTGTGTCTGTATGTGTACACACAAGTTTTAAATTCTGTTTTCCTTAGGTAAATTTACACTCGCATTTTACTCATCCTTATCTCAGAATAAATTCTTTTGCTGTGTGTTTTTTAAAAAGTCGAGCTCCTCTTCACTGGGCAATCTGGCAGTCTGGTGGCTCTGCTTTGTTAAGCAGTGTGCAGGACAAAGGTCATTGGAGTAGCATAAGGCCAGCAGATAACCATTTAGCCTCGGCCACAACAGGAATGTCATCACCACTTCCAAGAGTTTTTTCAGCCTCCTTCCTAGTTTCGGGGCATCCAGGTGAAGTCAGGCTGCAGAGCCTAACTCTCTTACTGCTCCCTGAGCAGCGGCAGCCTGCCCTGCAGCCCACTTCTCCCCGCAGGGCTCAACGCTGGCCCTCCGGCTGGCATCTGCCGCCGGCTGCGTGTTGTGTCACGTTCAGGACCCTCAACAAGCTTTGAGGTATCCTGACTTTCAGACAGACGCGCCACCAAAGTAAACAGCCTGAGAGACACACCCGGCCACACACCTACAAGACCCCCCCACCCCCGACACGTCAGCCATTAGCACATGTCAGAGTGCTTTAAGATTGACTCAAATGATTAGCCCCTTGCCCTGAGAAGCCTTGCTCCCCAGCCCTGACTGAGTTTTCTCTCAGCTTCCATTTCCTGCAAAATACCAACAGTCAGCAAAATCTGGAACAGAAATCTGTCGAAGCCTCCCCTGTGAGTCACCTAGCCACCTCAGGGATGATGTTGTGACAAAGAGGAAGCTCCTCCAGGTAGAAAAATTACTCTGAAAATGTTAGCACATGCAGGTGTGGAAGCTTTCTTGGGTATAGCTCAGGAGAGTACAGCTCCGTGTCCGTGGTTTCGGAACCGAGTCCTTACAGAGCCTCCTCCGTCTCTCAATCAGTTCTGAGCATCCGAAAAGAATGTTGAGCCCAAATTTCAGGAAGAAGTGATAACACACAAAGCTGGCAATTGTCTAGATAAACCAGGTTTTGAAATCTAAGTCACAGTAAACAGGTCCTCACCGAGGCTTCTGTGACAGCCCCATTTAAGCTGCCTGGGTCACAAACACACACACACAAAAAAAAGCCATGAAAGTGGAAGGGGCCTCTTTTTGGAAGAGGAAAGGGATGATCAGGAGGGGGCGGGGGACACAGCAGGGTGATGGAGTGAGTATGATCAAAATACATGATGCACATGTGTGAAGATGTCATAATGAACCCCATTATTATGTGTAATTAATATATGCTAATTTTTTAAAAGTTAAAGAATTCAAATCACAGAGTTCTCTTCAGTCTAGATCTGCTTTGAAATCTGGGCCCTGACCTAGATAGATTTTTTTTTTCCCAGTGAGAGTTTATTGGTTAGCTGTGCAATGTATGAAGTAAACAGAAACACAAATTAGGAAGCAATTTTTTTTCTGCCTCTTTGGGAATCAGGGAGCTTCTTAGCAAGGAGCTTCTTCAGCCTTGCACCCCAAAGAGAAAGCTCCATGGAGGGCTAGCTCCCCCCATGCTACAGTCCGAGAAGAGACGGTTCTACGGTACACACAGTGCTGTGAGTATGCTCAGTGTAACTACTGTGCTTTTCAAATTTTTCTCACCACAAAGAATTTAAAAAGGGTGTGGGATGATAAACAATGATTCCTTTGAAGGTACTATACACGGTATATAAAATATCACTGGACCGAGGGTGTAGCTCAGTGGCAGTGCATGCTCAAGACACACAAGGCCCTGGGTTCAGTCTCCCACACCAAAGACAAAACACAACAACAACAACAACCCAAAGAAAAATTAAACATCACGCAGTACCCATATGTATGTGCAATTAAACTGGAGGTGCAGGGCTGAAAACGTACCTCTGTAGCTAAGAGCACTTGCTCTTCTTACAGAGGACTAAGTTTGGTTTCTGCTACCCATGAACACACTTAACTCACAACCACCTGTAAGCGCAACGCCAAGAGATCCAGTGTCCTCTTCTGGCCTCTGTGGGCACTGCACTCATGTGCACATGCCCGCACAGACACGTAAATAAAAATAAACCTTTTTTTAAAATGAGAATTAAATTTAAAAATGTAGAAGTTCTTTGATAGTTCTTAACTACATTTGGGCTAACTTGCTCTGGGTTCTTTTTTAGACAAACATCGTGACCTTCAATTCCCCCTGCTGAGCTGGATCCTCAGAGTGCAGGAGAAGATTAGCTGTTCACATGAATAGAACACTTGGAATTCCATTTTGCCCTCTGACTTGGTTTGACTCAAGTCCACTCCAACTACACGGCCAGCACTTCAATTTCTCATTCTCCCTTCAAACTCCTTCTGCTACAGGAATGATGCACACTGGCTGCTCGGGGGGGGGGGGGGGGTGGGGGGGGACAGTATTTCAGCATGTACCTCAGCCAGCTTGGTGCTCCAAGACTCTCTTAATTGGTAAGTGGCTTTCCTACATTTTTCAATCGTAAATGTTGACTCCCTTTTTCTTTCTTTGGTTAATAGATTTTTTTTTTTTCCTTCAAAGAGAGGCGGGGAGCAGTTGGCAAGTATGGGCATGAGAACCTGAACACAGGAGCTGGTGGATACCGGAAGAAGGTCTCGGATCCTCTGGTACTAGACTTACAGCAGGTAGTGAGTGAACCAGCTTGATTCCTCTGTAGGAGCCACCGTACACTTGTAACAGCCGAGCAACAGAAAACGGGGCTTGGACTCCCCTTGGTTTTTTTGTTTTTTGTTTTTGTTTTGTCTTGTTTGTTTTTTGGAGCAACAGAAAACAGGGCTTGGACTCCCCTTGGTTTTTTTGTTTTTTGTTTTTGTTTTGTCTTGTTTGTTTTTTGGATTTTAGAGACAGCGTTTCTCTGGGTAGCCTTGGCCATCCTGGACTCACTTTGTAGACCAGGCTGGCCTTGAACTCACAGCAATCTGGCTGCCTCTGCCTCCCGAGTGCTGGAATTACAGGTGTGTGCCACCACGCCTGGCTGGACTCCCTTTGTTTTGTGCCTCTAAACAAATGTGATACATACCTTTTTTTTTCTCTCCCTCCTATGGACTGTTGTCCCTTTCTCTCTCTGGATCTCTGTTCACAACACCTGCCTCTCCAGGATACACATATCCCATCTCTTCAGCTCCAGGAGTAGAAATATATATATATGTATATATGTATATATATATATATATATATATATATATATATATATATATATATATATATATATATATATATATATTATTTCCCCAAGGGTAAGAAAAAGCTATCAGAACTTGGCAACATATAAAGTAAATACCCACTAATTGCAACGCATTCATTTAAGTCAGCCTTTATCCCCCATTCACACTGTAGTCAGTGTCTCTCTTTGAAGTCCTGCTGAGTTTGTCCAGAATTACCTCGCCTTCGGCGGAGCAGCTGTTTGGAACATTTGTTCTGAATGATCCCCAAAGCAATAAGTCTCAGCACTAGTACAGGCTCACACACCACACAGAGCATGAAGAGGAAATGTCCTGGGCAGGGCAAGGATCCAGCCTGAGATCCCCACTGTAGGAAAAGACAAGATTAGGAAGAGATGAGCTGCAGCTATTGGGTCGTGATGCTTTGCATTCCCACGATGATGCTATAAACCACAGCCCTGTGCATTATCACACGGGTAGCCAGCAGCCTGCTGCGAGCCACAAATCGCCCTGCCCCGCCCTCCATGCATCTGGCATCTCTCATATAGAAGTAATTTTATGAGATAATGTTATCATTTCTTCGCTTCAGCTAAAGTAGCTTGTGCTCTTTAGCATTTTAAACTCACCCTGCACTTTGCTACCCATATGAAGACACATGCCCTGTCGGCACCAGGCATTGTACCTGCCTTGATGGGTACTGTCCTTGCATGTGACACAGGCATGCTTTGAAGTCCTCAGACATTTCCAAAGTTTGTACCTAGTGCAGGGAACCCTTCTTCCCTATTTAAAATAATAATAATAATAATAATAATAATAATAATAATAATAATAATAGGCTTCTAAGTGTTCTCTGCCAATGTCCAGGGCCCTGCTTCTGTGCGCTGAGAACCCTCTCTGCAGCAGCAAAGGGAGAGATTGGTGCTTGAGCCCACGACTCGCTAACCCACCGCCATGGTAGCAGCCCATAGAGTGAGCAGCTTGAGCCCAGCAGCGAAGCCTTTCTACTTTGCAAAGCTTCGTGGGAAACATCCTGGGCACCTGGGAAGCAGCCATGCAGAAGGAGACTGGCCCGCAGCCACAGTGGTAGCCCATCTTCAGGCTTCGGCAAGTGAAGCAAGCAATCAGAGAAAGAATTACAAGCTGTCGCAGAGTCCTGTGGAGGAGTTCGGCATGCTCCTCACAGTAAGGGGCACGGTAGGTATGATGGCTCAGGCCCGGAATTCTGGGAGTCGGCATCAGGAGGCTGAGTCAGGGGAACTACGAGTTTGAGGCCAGCTTGGAAGAATGAATTGGACAGCGAGTGAGCAGGAGATTTTCTACTCTCAGAACAGCTCAGTGATCCTCTCAGTAACAGTGGTGTCGGTTCTCTTTCTCGGCACTTGTTACACGATTACTGAAATTTTCAGAATTATATATGTATATGTATGTATACATGTTCCATAATCATGAATCTAAATTAACAGAACGGGCAGGAACTCGGAAGAGGGTGTGGCATGGTCACATAAGCCTTTTTTCTTTTTTCTTTTTTTTTTTTTTTCTTCTTTTCTTTCTTTCTTTTTTTTTTTTTTTTTTTTTTTTTTTTTCCCCCAGACCAGGTTGGCCTCAAACTCACAATGATCCACCTGCCTCTGCCTCCGGAGTGCTGGGATTAAAGGCATGTGCTGTCATAGAAGAGCCTTTAATCCCATCACTCGGGAGGCAGAGGCAGGTGGATCTCTGTAAATTCAAGGCCAGCCTGGTCTACATAGCAAGCTCCAGGCCAGGCAGAGTTGCACAGTTAGACCCTGTCTCAAAAGAAAAAAGAATAAACAAACCGAGCTGTGCACTGGGAAGTCTACTAAACAGTGACAAACCTGTAATAATAAACAGCATGGCGCCCAGACATCCGCTCTATGCTGTCTGCCAGTGATCAGCTGAGAAGCCTTCCTGGGGAAATGTCCAACTCCAGGTCTTGAATAGGAAAATGTACGTGTTGGCTCTGGAGGGAGGAAGAAGTTGCCCTGGCAGAGAGATCCTGTAAGTACCACTAAGAGTAACAACTAGTAAGAGAACACCCGGAGTGGTCCTGCCACAGCTTTGTCACTGTGCCACTGCTCCTGATGACACTTTGAAAGCTGACACTGCTGTCTCTGTACCTCCGTGATGCTCACTGCCTGATACGCTCATTTGATAATCAGTAATATGCCACTTTGTCATCTTTAGCACTCTCCTAATTCTTACGCTTTTGCTATTACAATTATTTACTGTGTGTGTGTGCATCTGGGCATGTCACAGGCTGGCTCTGGAGGGCTGAGGTCAACTTGCAGAAATCAGGTTTTTTTTTTTCCCCACCATGTGGGTCCCAGGGATTGAACTCGGAACATCAGGCTTTGCATTGCAATCTGCAATCTCCTTTACCTGCTGAACTATCACACTGGCCCTCTTACATGCTTTTAAAAAGTTTCCTCATATCTTAGAGTCAAATTACACAGGGGTGAGGGTGTGGCTCAGCGAGAGGAAGCATACCTATCATGCCTGAGGCCCTGGGTTTAACCCTCAGCACACCACACACACACACACACACACACACACACACACACACACACACACACACACAAGCATCAACATTTATATGTGATCAGAATATGTTAAAACATAAAAAGAAAATTCTTTGAACTTATCCATGCCTAAGCCTGAACAATTATCCCCAGTCCCTCTTCCAAAAGTTACTGTTACCATATTCTTAGAAGCACCTTTTAAATTATACTTATCCAAGAACATACATCTATTTAGAGCCATCATTTCTTTGAACACAAACACACATGAGAGAGTTCTAAAGCAATTATTCTGCCACTTTTCTCTTTAAAAGTGCACCAGAGCGGGGTGAGGGAGGAGGTGCTGGAGAGATGGCTCAGCAGTTGAAAGCATTCAGTTACCAGGGCCCACAGGGTACCTCACAACTGTCTGTAACTCCAGTCCAGGGACTATACATGCATACATACATACATACATACATACATACATACATACATACATACATGCAGACAAAACACCAATGCACATAAAAAAAGTAATGAGTAAAACAAAAATTTTAGAGTGCACCAGAGGTATTCTGTTCTGCGATCCTCAAGGGCAACCAAGCACTCTTGTGGTATTAAGTACTCCTGTGGTGCTAAGTTCTACCATGGTGCTAAGTACCAGTCACCTGGCTGTGCCAGGTCTGCTTAGCCAGGTCTGCCACTGTGAGTGTTGGTCCCAGTTTTGCACTGTTTGTCTATCGGACTTCCCTACGTAACGTCACATACATCTGCCACTTCCTACTGGACTTTACATGCGTGTGTAACTGGCTTGGCTGTGAATTCTTCATCTGAGCCCCAAGTCCAGGACAAGATCCTTTATGTCGTGTGGGTAAGTGCTTCCAAGATGGTCTGTTTAGCCCTCATAGTGAAAGATTCTTTTTTTTTTTTTTTTTTACAGCTCAGATCCGATTTCGGTACTAAGCAGTTCCATAGCTTCATGTTTGAGATCTGAGAAGAGATGCCAATCATTTGTCATGGTTGCTACAGCAAGGGGGAAGAAAAAGCCAGCAGTGCACTTAGCCCTCTATAAATCAGAGCAGATAATTCGTAGGTGGAGAGATCTGTGCAAAAGCAGAGCCCAGAGGCAGCTCTGAATGCTGAAAACTACGCTCTGAGGATCCAGAGTTGGTTTTGTCTTGTAACATCAGATTTCGTTTGAAGTCAGAGGGCAGCATCAAAGTTGAACAGCCCAACAGTGCTGCTGCTGCTGCTGCTGCCTTTTAAATATCAGTAGTTAGCAAAGATGGAACATACTGGGGCAGCCCTAAAAAACAATGGCAGTACATTAATTTGTTTTCAATCTGTATTTATTCGTGTCTCCCCTTGATACAGTTGCTGTGAGTAGGAATTTGGACGCAGCATTCTTTGGCTCTGCTGAGAACGCCTAGCCAACAATCCCAGACACTAAAGTAATTTCTCCTGAAGTCACTGTCTTACATAGTGACATGTTGGTCCTGGCTTCACCTGCCACCCATCTGTTACCTTTAAGATAGCAAAAACCAGATTGACCTATAAAAAAAAGCATGCTTGCCTGTGTTGAACAGTGAAATCTTATGCTGGGAAAAGTTCCTATTTTAATAAGCTTTAAACAACAACAACAAAAAAAAAAATTCTTCCTTAGGTGCTAATTAGAATCTAGATTCAGGTGTGAACCTCTTTGACTGAAAGTGCGTGTTGAGTAACTGCAGGAAATGGGCCAATTTGAGGTACAGCAGCAATTACTGAATTAGTAGAAAAGTTCATGTCAGGCTTCAGGTATCAGCTTATTACAGAGCCTTCTGGGTACAGCTAATCCCACAGCCACTGGGCCCGGAGCACCTGTGCGTGCCTGTGTGAGCGCCGCGGGATGGGCGGGCGTTCTTCCACCTCAAGGAAATCACTCACTCAAGAGAGACTGCAGACTGACTGTCCTCCAGTGCTTCCCCCACCACCACCCCCCACCCGCCCGCTTTACTTCAAAACTCAGAGAAAGACTAGCTTAGAATCTATTGTACCTGGTGAGGCAGCTTCGCTCTTAAGCCCAGCATTAGCTACATCCTCGGTGTTTTGGGACAGGACCAGTGTTATGCCCAGAAAAGCCCGGCTCTGAAATAGTCTCCACATCCTCAGGGGTAGCGTCAGGTAGGGATATCCCAGAACTTGACCATTGCCAAAAGAGGAGAAAAAGCCTTGCCCTGCTGCGGTGACTTTGTAAAGCTCCTGAGGAGAGGCATCAGTGGGAGCCAGGGTGGCCGTTTTTTGTTGATGGTCTTCAGTTCCTTGGTTACAATGAGTTCATCTCAACCTTCCAGTTTTCCAGATGCCTTCTACCACATCCCTGAGAACTGTTTGGTGAGTCATTGCTGCACATTGCCAATGACAAAAAACACACTGCCTATCAAGACAGCTCCTTCCAGAGTCCTTGGGGGACAGCATACTATAAAGAGTGCATGTTGGCATCCAGACTTGGGGACCAATCTCTTCATCCAATTGGCTCCTCCTGCCTTTAGCACTTACAATGCTGCGACCATCTCGGGCACTTTGCACAGATGCAACTCACTCCCTGTCTTTGCTACTGGTTGTCTGTTTGTTTGTTTGTTTTGAGACATGTAGCTCTGCTAGTTTGGAACTCACTACGTAGACCAGGCCTGACCTCAAGTTTACAGCAATCTCCTCTCTGTCTGCCTCTGGGGTGCTGGAATTACAGATGTGTAAGATCATCCCCCGCCACTCACAACTGATCACTTTGAGTCCAACTTTAAGACATACATCGTTGGATTTTACTCTACGTCTACTTAGCTCCTCATTCCCACCAGGTGGAGTGACCTGAGTTCACTGATTTCTTTCACCCCAAAGAATAGCGAACACCCTACCTTTTGTCCCCATTTGCAGCTAAGTTTGAAAAGAGCTATAGGCTCGCTGGGCTTCCAGCTTGACTCATCCAGCTTTTCAACACAGACATGAACTCTTGTACCTTGTCATCTATCCTGAGAGTCGTGTCATACTCACAATCAAATTGAGGAAAGAAGTTGCAGCAGCTGGGCGTGGTGGGCATAAGCCTGTAATCCTAGCACTCAGGAAGTGGAGGCTAATAGATCCGAAGCTTGAGACCTGTCTTGGCTATATAGGAAAATCCTTCCAAGATATGAGAAGCAGGGAGAAATGAGAGGGAAGGAAGTAGAAAGGGGGGAGGGAGGGAAAGAAGGAGGGAAGGAGGGAGGGAAAGAGGGAGGGAAGGAGGGAATGAAGGACGGAAGAAAGGAAGGAAGATGGATATGGTGGCATACACCTGTAATCTCAGCTCTTTGGAGATATAGGAAGGAAGATAAGAAATCAAGGTCATCCTCAGCTACATAGCAAGTCTGAGGCCAGCCTGGGCTACATAAGACCCTGTCCAGAGTGAGAGAGAGATAAAGAACACTGAGTCTTCAAAAACAAATGCAAAAGTACCAGAGAGAGAGAGAGAGAGAGGGAGGGAGAAGTGGTTAAAACAAAGCCCCCCAAAAATCTGGAAGTTGGTAACCTAAAAACCAGAAAGTTGAAGCCAGGCATGATAGCGCACACCTTTAATCCTGGCACTAGGGAGGCAGAGGCAGGTGGATCACTGTGAATTCCAGGCCAGCCTGGTCTACAAAGTGAGCCCAGGACAGCCAACGCTAACACAGAGAGACCCTGCCTAAAAAAAACCAAAACAAACAAAAAAAATGTAAAAAGTTTTTTTCTCACTTCTCTTTATTTAGTCACACCCAGTACTCTTGGTTCTTAAAACTGGCAGCTCAGGATGGTGGCACAAGTAGCCTTGTATTGCTAAGGCCTCTCTCTTGCCTTGCTGATAGCTGTCTTCTATGTCTTCACATGGTCTTCCTACGGCATGGGCCTCTTTCTGTGAAAGTGTCAGTCATTCATGTCAATAATCTCACATTAGGGATTGGCACAGTAGCACTGAGGAAGCAGTTGTCTGTGAGTTCAAGGCTAGCCTAGTCTACATAGTGAGTTCCAGGACAGGATACATAAAGAGATTCTGTCTCAAAAATCTCCTTCTTCTCGTCCTCCTCCTCCTCTTCATCATCATCACCATCACCAGCACCACCACCATCATCACCACCACCACCATCATCATCATCACCATCATCATCACCACCACCACCATCATCATCATCACCATCATCATCACCACCACCATAATCACCACCACCATCATCATCATCACCACCACCATCATCACCATCACCACCACCATCATCATCATCACCATCATCGTCATCGTGTCATCTTCGTCATTGTCATCGTCGTCTTCTCACTTTAACTTATTTCTCTCCAAAAGACCCAACCTTATGTTCCAAGGCACTGGAGCCAGGGACATCAAAATAGCTTTCACAGATGTGGTTCATCCCAGCTTCTGCTTTGACCTTTCTGCTGTTCTGCGCAGATCTGGCCTATGAGACTTTCATGATACTTCTGCTGAAGGCTCACACTTAACCTTGCTCAATCTATAATTTGCAGTCCCGGTGATTGCACACAGCCCAGTATCTGTGCTTGAGTTTTGCCTCCAAGCAATTGAAGCCTAAGAGTGAAGCAGCACGTTTACAGGTCTTCACTCACTGCAGCTCTTCACAGAGGGTTCCTCTTGCTCCCACACGGGACTACCCATTCTCGTACAGGCTGCCTGTGGGCAGATGCTAAGGTGCAGTCGTTTTCCCATCATGCTTCGCAGCCACTCTCTGGAAGAGCACAGCGAGAGTACGCAGGTAGGGTTATGTTCCTAAGAAAATGTGGCTATTCAGCCAGATGGGTGGCCCTTGCCAACAATCCCAGCACTCAGGGATGCAGAGACAGGAGGATCCCTGTGAGTTCGAGGCCAGCCTTGTCTACAAAGTGAGCCAGGACAGCCAGAGCTACACAAAACGTCTCAACTCCTCCCCCTGGGGGGGGAACCCCACAAGTATAGTTCAGCCACATGTTGTAGACTGTAAATGCTAATGTTCCTTTAGAGCGGCAAAGCTCCCTGTGATCACTGCTAAAGCCCTTGTGTTCCAGATCTGCTTAAACCATAGAGCTTAAGAGTTACCTTGGTACAGTTGAGCTGGCCACTGGTAACTAAAGGAGGATGTCCCCCTCTCAGTATAACCAAGTTACCCCAATTGCCAGCAGTACCAGGCAACTGTGAGAAAAGGTCACAGGTGACTCAGATGCACACAGAGCTTAAGACACAAGAGAGAGGGATGGGGGTGTCGGGGTACAAAAGACAGTGTTTATTTATTTATTTATTTATTTATTCATCTATTTTTATTACATATATAGTGTTTTGCCTGCACATACGTCTGCACGCCTGCACACCAGAAGAGGGCATCAGGTCTCACTATAGATGGTTGTGAGGCACCATGTGGTTGCTGAGAATTGAACTCAGAACCTTTGGGAGAGCAGCCAGTGCTCTTAACATCTGAGCCATCACTTCAGCCACAGGCAGAGTTTTTTATTAAGGTCTCCATATAACCCTGTCTGGCCTCAAACTCACCGCAGTCCTGCTTCAATCTCTCAAGTCCCTGATTGTAGGTGCACCAAGCTGGTGCATGATGGGACTGAGGTAAGCCGTTAGAGGATGCTTAGAAGTCAGCAAGCACCTGAATATGGAAATGCCTTTTAAAACTAGAAATAAAGCTACCACATGACCCGGCGACTCTACTTCGGAGCAAATCTCTCAAGAGAAGAAAGGCAGTGTGTGTGTTATAGGCATCTGAACTCACATAGTGGCTGTAGCCGTATTCACAGAGCTAAGATGTGGTACCAATCTGTCTACCGGCGGATAAAAGGATAAAAAAAATGACATATGTATTTATGCACAGTGAAATATTACTCTTCCTTAAAAAGAATAAAATTTTGTCATGGGTAGCAATATGAGTGAGCCTGGAGGACACTATAGTGAGTAAAATAAGTCACATACAGTAAGATGCATATCTCATCCCTTCACGTGCATCAGCCACAATAAAACCCTGATCTCCCAGACCAGGAATGGAAAATAGTGGGTACAGAGGCTGAAAGGTGTAGAACAGAGAAGATGCCTAAAGGGTGCAGGGCTGCAGTTGGGCTGCAGGAATAACTTTCAACGTTCTGGGCAAGAAGCAGTCAGTCGGAGCATTTAGAATGTTGCACCATCAGCCGGTTGTGGCGCACACCTTTGATCCCAGCACTCGGGAGGCAGAGGCAGGCAGATCGCTCTGAGTTCAAGGCCAGCCTGGTTTACAAAGCGAGTCCAGGACAGCCAAGGCTACACAGAGAAACCCTGTCTCAGGAAAAAAAAAAAAAGAATGTTGCACGATCATTTTAGACACTTTCCTTGGTGCTGAGACCACTGGCAAGATGCACATGCTCCTGAAAACTAGTCTTTCACCCAGGCTCCTGTGAGCAATCCTAATGACACCCACCTCCCCACTTACATGCAGGCGTGAGGATGGAGGGGCTTCAGCGAGAAGGTGCAGGAGAGGGTAATAGGATGAATATGGTCAAACTACATCATGTATGTGCAAATAGCACATTGGAATCCATTAGTGTGTGTGACTAATATATGCTCACAAAATATTTTTAGTCGACGGTTAATTTAAGGAAATAGATATGCCAGTTACCCTGGATGGATCATGACAGAACAGGTGTAAGGTAAAGTCACCTGCAATACAGCAACATCCAGCACCTAACATGTTTGTAAAGGGAGCTAAAGCTAACTGGAAAACAGCATAATGTATTGTCCATCGCTTCCTTTGTATGAGGTATGTATGATTTTTCTGCCTATTAAAACTTAAAAAATAAAATTTTATATTTGTATGTGGGTGTATGTGGGTGTGTGCACACGCACGCATATATGCCAAGACATACATGTGGAGTACACTTGTAGGGGTCACTTCTCTCCTTCCATCATGTTGGTCCCAGGGACTGAGCACTTTTACCCACTTAGCCATCTCACCAGCCCATCAACTAAAACTTCTAAAGTATGTTTTAAAAAACCTATCATGACAGAGTTCACAAACTGGCAAGCATTGTAGTAAAACGCAATGAGGAAAAAAAAAGAAAACTATGCAAAAGAAAACAACTTTTTAAAA
Organism: Acomys russatus; assembly: GCF_903995435.1. NCBI lineage: Eukaryota > Metazoa > Chordata > Mammalia > Rodentia > Muridae > Acomys > Acomys russatus. Next base: position 14,167,768 of record NC_067151.1, on the reverse strand, counting down.
AGTTAGTATTCAGCAAGGCGTGGTGCACGCCTTTAATCCCAGCACTCGGGAGGCGAGGCAGGCGGATCGCTGTGAGTTCGAGGCCAACCTGGTCTACAAAGTGAGTCCAGGATGGCCAAGGCTACACAGAGAAACCCTGTCTCGAAAAACCCAAAAAAAAAAAAAAAAAAAAAAAAAAAAAAAAAGTTAGTATTCACCCAAAACCCTACGATGTTCTCTTGTTATTTCTACCTATGAGAAACCCAAGGCCGTCACAAGGTCAGCTGGCTTTTAAACATCTCCTTAACTCCTCGGCCATCTTCCCTTAACTTGAAAAGTGCTTGACTCCAGCAGCCTGGACCACACGGCGTTGGGACCCGACTGTCACTGCACAGCTCTTTTCTCACACTTACAAATGTGGCAAATCCAAGCAATGCCTGAGGTGGCGGTGCCCTGCACACTAAACCGGGCAGTTCTGCAGGCAGAGTATCGGTGGTAATCGAGGTGGAGCCATCTGTGAAGAGCAGGAATGCAGGGGCCGCTTAAGTCAGAGTAACTAACACCAAAAACGAATGCCTCCTCATAACTGTCTGCGAGACCGAGCTGTCTAGAGTTAAAGTAGCTGCCCAGGTATCCACCTGACATAAAAGACCCTGCTCTACACGCATGCAGGTGAAGCAGGCCACGCTTATGAGATAGGAAGATGCTCCCAGAGGAATGGTCCACGGTCAGCAAGGACCCAAGGTTTTGCTGACGTGGAGCTTAAGGTCTGAGGTTGGAAAAGACAGTCGCCGAAATGAGTCACTGCGCATGCTCTGATGGGGTTTCGGACCTGCGTCGTAGAGATAGCTGTCTCCGGGTAAGAACCTGTGTGATTAGGTTAGGAGCAATCAGTCTTTCGTAAGCCTCGGAGAGGACTCTGAGCATCCGCCACGCCAAACAAAGCTCTTGGATGTGCTAAAGCTGATGATGACGTGCTCTCCAGAAGGATATCAAAGGCTGGGGTGTGGCTCATTTCGTAACATGCTTATCTGGCATGCACCAGACCGTAGATTTGAGCATCAGCACCACACAGACCAGGTGCTGTGGTACGTGTCTATAATCCCAACGTCAGGATAGATCAAAGGTTCAAGATGATTCTCAACTACATAGATCATGGGCTAGCCTGGGCTACATGAAACCTTATCTGAAACAAATTAATGGTGCTTTTACATCTATAATCCCAGCACTAAGGGGACAAAGGTAGGAGGATTGTGCATAAAGTTAGTATGACCTATATAGTGAGACACTATCTCAAAAAATACGTAATTTTAATAAAATAAACATATTTTGATGTATCGAGCAACAATTAAGCACCTTCAAACACCACATTTGCTTACACGTGATTATGTTTGCAAGAAGTTCGAGGTGAACATAAAACTGTGTGTACCTGAAGTAAGGCCAGTGGTGCCCGGTGAAGCCTCACACACCACCAGTTCCCCAAGCTCACTCTACCTGTGTCATCCTACAATGCCATACCATGCTATTCACTCAACCAGTGAACTCTCCTACAAAATGGACTCTCTTTCAACATGCCAAATTTGTCTACATCTCCTGGTTCAAAATGCAGAGACAGGCATTCTAAACAGGGCAAAGGCCTCAACAGGAACCAAGCAGACCCATCACACATAGTGAGGGCTGTGGGAGACACACGGTGCCTGCAGCTTTCTGCAAGCCAGCATGGACACAGATGCAGCAGGATTGTATGTCCAGTTATACAGAGGTGATCTACCCACTGGACCCCATCTTGACTTCTTTTAGGAACAAGTGCTTGGAAGGGAGCTGTGCCCCAGAGACAGGTCTGTTAGAAAGCAAACATGAAACTCCTGGTCCATGCCTAGCGTCACAGGAAGCAGACATGGTGGCACACAGCTTTAATCCACACTGCGGAGGTACAGACAGGAGGAACAAAAGTCCAAGGTCATCTTCAGCTACACAGAGAGTTTGAAGTTAGCCTGGGGTCCATGAGACCCTGTCTCTGAAAACAAATAAACAAGTAAGGAAAACATGCCCAAGACTGGAAGCTATGAAAGATGGTTCATTGTGATATTTGGTGCTAAAACCACTCTGGGGACAACAAGCCACACTGTCTGCACCTGGGTTACAGCCTTGTGTACAGCTCAGAAAATGCTCCTCCTCGCTCTTGGCAGCAACTTGAGGGATGCAGGTCCCACTTGCATGAGGAAGCAGTGTGTCTTCAAGTGGAATATCTCTCTCTCTCTCTCTCTCTCTCTCTCTCTCTCTCTCTCTCTCTCTCTCTCTTTCAGTGTGTGTGTGTGTGTGTGTGTGTGTGTGTATCTGTAAGCATGTAGTGTGGATGTGAGCAGTGGACATCTGTATCTATGTGTAAATGTACATGTGTGGTTATGTGTATGTCTGTATTTGTGCACATATGTGTTCATAAACACAGCAACCAAAACATAAAACACTGCTTCCCAAGCTGTTCAAAGTTGCAGGTCACGTAGCTTAACTGAAACAAGAATCTATCTGGGGCCTCTGAGAAGTTCATTCCCATGCTAAGGAATATTCTAGAGACCTGGAAAGGTGCCCAACTACTCCCTATGTATAAATAACTAGGTCAACTTTTTCTCAAGGCAATCTATCAGAATAGGGAAAGCTAGGGAGGGGTTAAAGGAACCCAGGACAGACGCCAAGGTGGCGAATGAACGGTGGTGCGGGCTCCCTGGCATTGCTGTCTTTCTCGCACGCTGCTGTTTCTCCGCAACTGAGGTAAACTAGCTAGCAGCTGGTGCAGAGTGCAGCCTGCCCTGAAGGGCTGCACAGTTGAACCACAGATCAGTTACCCACTTCTATTGGTCCAAGGAAGCCCTGGTCAACCTGACAGCTGCCTCTGCACCCACGGACTGTAGTTGTTTCTGTGCTGAGACTCGTGCAGCCTTTAATCCAGTTTTCCAAAGCACTACACATTTTATCTCACTCAAATAATTTTATCGCATTTACGTTCAGTAAGAAACTTGTGGAGGACTCTTTCTCCCAACAAGTCTAGTTCTGTTGACAGTTATTGAGAGAATATAGCATTTGGCTGAATATCATGGTCCCCTCTAGAAGTTATTTATGTGTACATATTCAAGAAGCAAGCTAATTGAACTAAAATAAATTAAACTTTTAGTACTCGAAGCCAGCTGAGATGAACCCACCACACAGCTGCAGCTAACTGAAAGGGGCAGGATGCTTATCCCTTGTGAGAGAGAGACACAAGGGTGAGTAGTTGTGCCCGAGAGTTCAACAGGAAAACCAACATTGTCACAGTGCTTCTGCCTGGGCTATGTACCTGCGTTGACTATTAAAGCCAACAGACAAAAGTTTATGAAGCATCCAGGCATGGTAGCACATGCCATTAATCCCAGCACTCAGAAGGCAGAGGCAGGCAGATCGCTGTGAGTTTGAGGCAAGCCAGTCTATAATAATGAGTCCAGGATAGCCAGGACTGTTACACAGAGGAACCCTGTCTGGGGAAAAAAAAAAGTTTATGAAGCTAACAAAAGCCATCGTGTCTGGCCATATACCCCTGTAGCAACCATCACAGTCACACGTGCAACTCAGGCTGTGTCTCTCAAGTCAACAGATGGTCATGCCAGAAGACTAGGCCAACAGTTTCCCCAAATAAACATCCTGCTGCAGCTCAGTGGTGCCTCAGTGACAGAGCAAGCGCTAAGCATGCACAGAGCCATGTGCTCAACCTCCAGTACCAAAAACTAGGGTAAGGTAGGGTAGAGTAGGGTAGGGTGGGGAAAGGTAGGGTAGGGTAGGGTAGGGAAGGGTCAGGTAGGGGAGGGGAGCAAGAGGAGGGGAGGGTGGAATGGGTCTTACTACAAACCTCCAGGCCCATAGTCTATCTAAAGTGCCTACTGTCACTCTCAGCAAAATACAACACAGGAAACAAGCCATGATTAACAGGTGTAAAAAACCTGTAGCTGATATAAGAAGCCCATTACAATAAACTAGCACAAAAATAACTAGTGTGCTGTAAGTAGTAACTGGTTGATAGGAAGTTAAGCACATTCTATTTAAAGAATACGCACGTATTTTTCTTTAAAGCACTCACATTCAGTATGAATGAAATGGACACATTAAGTAGAGATTTAAAGATAAAACTTACAAGAAGCTATTTAATTTATAAAACAATCCCCTGGATTTCACTAAACACTTAAGTACTCTAATAAAAAAAAAATGGTTCGATTTAGGATGCACATTTCCTGAATCTAGGAGCTATTTAGGACTACTTTTTTTTTTTTCCGAATAGCTAATTCTTTGAAATTAAATTTAGGGTCAGGGAGATAGCTGAGTGAGTGAGCACACTAGCTGTACAAGCCTAATGGAACCCAAGTAAAAAGTTAGCTTAAAAAAAAAGAAAAAGAAAAAAAGCTATAATCCCAGCATTCCTATGGTGAGACGGGAGATTGGAGCAGAACTACGCAGAACTCCTGCTGGCCAGGAGTACGGGAACAGCAACAGAAATCAGAGAAATCCTGCCTCAGCGAGATGGGAGGCAGAAACTGACCTAACATTGTCCTCAGCCCTCCACACCAATGCTGTGACATGTATATGCAACTCTGTACGTGGCATTCGCTCATACAATAAAATCAACCAATCAAACAATTACAAAGCAAATAAGAAGAAGTGGACTCCCACAGACTGCCCTCTGACCTCCACATGCCCTCCTCTGAACTACATTCTGCTAGAAAAACATAACAGTCTCGAAGAACAACAGCTTCGGGCATTCCCATAAGACCTGTCATATTTTGAGTCTAGCTTTAAAAAAAAATTTTTTTTTATCTTCTACACTTTGGTATTATTACCTCTACAGTGAATTGTCATCCATACAGAGACACGACATCTTCCACACTGACTTCTCCCTCAATGTCACTCGATAAGGCACATGTGGATTTCAAAACGGATTTAAAGAAAGAAATTACAGGGGCCTTGAGAAGTGTCTCACCTGTTAAAAAGAGTGCACTGCTCTTGCCCAGAACCTGAGTGCCATTCCCAGCACCCGTATCAAAAGACTCAAAGCCATCCATAGCTCTAGCTCAGGGACATCCAGCGCCCTCTTCTGGACACGCAGGTCACCCACACATAGTC